>NC_080417.1:141634922-143009128 GCF_029873635.1 Malania oleifera
AAGTGGGACAAGATTTTATTTGAGTTTTGTCTGGACTAATTTCAATGCCTTCCTATCACTGCAACGATGATAACATAGCAGATCGATGGAACGAGTATCGAACTTGGTGCATTTTTAGTTCTATTTGGGGTCAATCAGAGCTTTGAGTGATAATAAAAGTCAAAAGCAGAGAGTGGACAGTGCAAAGATTAACACTGGGGTACTATTTTGATACCCCTTTATGGAATTTGAAACATGGCGGATCGTCGGCAACTTGGAATTTGAAAGCACACCCCAGATCCAAAGATGGGGGTTGTCGAGCAGCCAGCACGTTGGGAAAGAGAAAGATTCTGCATACCCATGCACTTCATGCATTACGTATATTTCAACATTGCCTAAAAAGAAAATATAAATGGGCAATCTCATTCAACATGCATACACCTTTGCATTCACGCATCGGTTATGCACACATACAACATTTGACTGCATTCTACATCATCTTAGGTTAACAATCAACATGCCTACATATGCACTAGAGACCATTCAATAACCTACTTGCCTGGTTGAATAAACTTCTGAATAATTCTTGGGCCCTCCGTTGACTAGAGCATCTTGTCTAGACATATTTTGAAAATCTGGGCAACTGAACCCCCATGCACAGATGACATAGCTTTGAAAGCTGTGGCAGTTGATCCCTTGGTTTGATCTCAAAGAGGGGAAACCATTGTCCAAACATCGTGGACCTATCCAAAAATCTCCTCGTGACTGGCACCCCGATTATCATCCACAGTGGAGCATTCTTCAGGACCTTTGACCCTCCATTTGAGATATTTCCCAACATTTCGAATCATCATCCAATGGATCATCCATATAAGTAGCCATTTCCCTATCCAGAATGATTTACTACCTTAAAATTGGGCATCTGACCTTCACTCCAAAAATGGTTTGTTCGCAATGAATCGAGTGTTGGAATCACCTCAAAGCTTTCTTGATTAACCTCATTCCTACTAGTATTTTGATCCAAATTGTTTTTGATCATCTGATTCACTTTTATTTGACCTATCCGGTCCCAACCTTATTTGACCCAATCGTAGTCCACTTTTTTGACCCTCCGTGGTCCCACCCTAATTGACCCATCGCGTCCCCCACCTTATTGACCCATCGCGGTCCCACCTATTGCCCATAATCACGTCCCATTCTTTACCTTCGCGGTCCCAAATTTATTGACCGCAACGCGGTCCCACCACACCGTATTGACCCATCTGTGGTCCCCTTTTTTTTGACCTTCTTGTCCACCTTATTGAGCCGTTTTTCGTGGTCCCCCCTTCTTGAGCGCCTTCGTTGTCCCACCTTATTACCTAACAGAGTCCTATTCTTATTACCCTTGCGGTCCACCTTATTGTCCCTTTGCGGTTTTCATCACTACTTTTTATTGACCCTTTTCGTGGTCCCACTTATTGCCCATCGCGGTCCCACCTTCTTGACTCCTTCGCGGTCCACCTTATTACCCATACGATCCCATTACTTATTGATCCAAACTCCGTCAAGCAAAGTCCCATCTTATTGACCCATCGTGGTCCCCCACCTTATGACACCATTTCGTAAAAAAAAAAAAAAACCAAATTCCACTTTATTGACTTAATCGTGTCCAAACATTATGCCCCGTCGGTTCCCAACCTATATTGACCCTACGCTTTCCCACCTTATTGAACCCTAGTCGGCTGGCCCACCTGTGTATGAACACCATCACTATCCCGTCTCTATTGAACCCTTTGCAGGTCCAACCTTGTTGACCCCTCAACGTTCCCATTCTTAGTGACCCTTTGGAGGTCCCACCTTAGTGACCTATCGTGGTTCACTTTTATTGACCCTTCCCTTCGTGGTCCCAAAACCTTATTGACCCTCGCTGTCCACTTAATAACCTATCGAGGTCCCACCTTATTGACCTATCACGGTCACCTTCTTATTGACCCATCGCGGTCTCCTCTTATTGCCCCATCGCGTCCTACCATTAAAAATTGACCCATTCGGTCCCACCATGATTGACCCATCGCGGTCCCATCTTATTGACCCATCGCGTTCCACCCTTATTGAACCCACTCGCACGTCCCATTCTTTTGGACCTGAAAAACCATCCGGTCCTCACCTTATTACCCTTTGCGGTCCCACTCTTATTGACCATTCGCGTCCCACTTTTATTGACCCATCACGGTCCCTTTTATTGACCCTTTGCTGGTCCTCTCTTATTGACCCTTCGCGATCCACTCCTATTAAACCCTTTTGCAGTCTCACTCATGTTGATCCTCGCTGGACCTTTTTGGGAGAAGTCACACTTTGATCTCTTTTGATGCATTGGCCTGGTCCAAAATCTGCGTCTTTTGTCTTTGCAGGTTTGTTGCTACAAATAACGTAGGAGAGTTCCTACTTTTACTTTGAAGCAACAAAACCTACAAAGAGGGGCAGCTGTAGACACCCTAGTTTTGCCCAAGGCCCAATATATTATTTTTATTTTTATTTTTATTTTTTATTTTACTATTACTATCGTATATATTATTAGTGTTAATACTTTATTATTATTACTATTATGATTTTTATTGTTGTTATTATCTATTATCACTACTATTATTTTCACTATTATTATTATTATATTATTATTATTATTATTATTTTCATATTGTATTGGTAATTACTTTATTATTATTTTATTAATTTCTATTATTACAATTTATATTATTATTTTCATATATTTTTATTATTACTTTGTTATTATTATTATTACTATTATTTTTTTATTATTATTATCATTATTATTATTATTTATTTTCCTATATTGATATAAGTAATTTGTTATTATTACTATTATTTTATTATTTATTTTCCTTTCACTATTATTATTATTATTATTATTATTATTATTATTATTAGTAATTATGCTGATATATATTATTTCCATAAAGGTATAAAAGAAGAAATATAATAAAAAATAAAAAAACCAAAAAGGGAAAATGAGAGGAGCTAGGGTTTGTAAAAATTTTTATAAAAAGGGTCTTCTTCTTCTTCCTTAATAGGGGCGCAATCGGGGGCAACACAGAGCACGGGCGCACAGCCAAAGAAAATAAAAAAATTTCTTTGCTTCTTCTTCTTCTAACCCAGGATTCCCTCCGGACCTTCCTCTTCTCTCCATAATCATTAACCTCACCATCTCTCCATCCTCTCTCTCAACCTCCCACGACCAGCCACCCGAAGAATCCCCGGAGACCCTCTGTAGCTCCCCACTCGCCGTCGCCGCTGTAACACCACACCAGCACGGCCTTGAACCGTGCTGCCACCTCCGCCTCCCGCCATACGCCATCGTTGTCATCCCCCACACACCAGACAGCGCCGAGCAGCTCAATCTTCCATAGCAGACCAGAGCCATCTGCTGCCACGCTACCACCGTCGCCGGTGGTCCACGAACCAGAGTACCAGAAATCCGAGGACGTCTCCACGCTCTGTTCCGGCCACCTTCTTTGCTGCAACTCCTGCGAGCTCCCTCAGAACCCAGCAATCATAGTAGAGCAATCTCCAGCCACTGCCTCAGCTCTCCTTTGCTGTATCTGCACACACACGCACTGCACGCATACACAGAGCAGGAACACACACACGCACTGCACACATACACAAAGCACAAACACACACTTAGCACACACACATACTGTTTTCCTTTTTTTCACTTTACTTTTTTTTTTCTTCTGAATTTTATTTCTTTATTTTATCATTATTGGGTATATTAAAACTGTTATTAAAGGGTTTGTTTTAATATTTAATCTTCATCATGCTGTATATAATTAATATTGTTACTGTAGGATTTTTTATTATTGTTCAATTCTCATATTTAGGGTTGTGGTTATTGTTATTTATTGTGCAACATTTAGATATTAAGTTTTTATTTATTGTTGTTATATGTTAGGGTTTGTTATTTGTTAAATGTTTAGTACTTGTAATGTTAAGTACATGTTCAGCATCAGTTATTTTATTTTTTGGTATATTAATATTATTTATTTATTTGTTTATTTAAGTCTATGTTTTTACATTTATAATGAGGTATATACTTATGTTTATATTTTTGCTGTTATTTGTTGTATATTGAATGTGCAATTTTGTTATTATAGGGTTTTTATTTTTGCTCCGATTTAGATCTTTGTGGTTTTCATTGCATATATTTAATTCCAATATTGTTAGGGTAGGATTTTTATTATTGTTCAATTCTCATATTTAGGGTTGTGGTTATTGTTATTTAATGTGCAATATTTAGATATTAAGCTTTTATTTATTGTTGTTATATGTAGGATTTTTGTTATTATTGTACCCATTTTATGTTTAATACTTGCATATTTAGGGTGTATATTAATTTTGGCAACAATGTCGTATTGGTATATATTATTTTCAGTAATACCTTGTTTCCATAATTTCATTATTTCTTTACCTTTGCATTAGTTTCCATGTTTTAATTTTAAATTTGGTTTATTTCTTTTATTAATTATTTCCATATGGGTGTAAAGGTAGTTATAGGATATTAGGGGTGTGTACCATTAGGAAGATTAGTATTATTACCTTTTATTTAGAGTGTATTATTATTATTATCATGTGTGAAATTATTACGTTACTATTATGATATTAAGAATATGTATTTATTGTTAATATGTGCATATTGATACTATTAATATTATTTATTATTATCATTATGGGATTACTACTATTAATATTAATATTATTATTATTATTATTTTTTTTTTTACTATTGTTGTTTATTATTATTATTATTATTGTTATTATTATGTTCATTATTATAATGATTATTATTATTTTATTTTATTTTTTATAATTATATTTTTGTTATTAAATATTTTTGATTTTTTATCCCTATGATTTTAATGCTAGGGTATTAGCCTTCGGGCTTCATTTACCTTTAAGCTCTGAGGGAATATATCTGTATATATTATATTTATCTAGTTATTTATTTTCCATGTATATTTATAAATTCATAAAAGGAGTAATTTAAAGACTTTTTAAATTAACTTAAGGATAATTCTAAATTAATTAGGTACCGTTTGTAAGAACGGGCGCGTGGGGGTGCTTGTACCTTCCCCTCGTGTAACCGAACTCCCGACCCCAGCTCTGGTAACGTAGACCCATCCTACCCTTAACGGGATAGTAATCACGTGTTCTAACCACACTAAAGGTTAGTGGCGACTCCGATATTCCCATTTTTCCTAAAAATATTAAAATTGATTTTTATTTCGCCACCCGGGGCACACGCGCTCCCGGGACGTCGTGACAACTTTTAAATAGGCTCCAAGCCCAAAGCCCTAGGCTAAAAAAAATAAAAAGTAAAAATAATGATAATAATAAAATAATAGTAATAATAATAATAACAAAGTGGAAATAATAATAATAGATAAAATATTGAATAATAATAATAATAATTGTAATAATAGAAAATTAATAAAAATAATAATAAAGTAATTACAATAATATATGAAAATAATAATAATAATAATAATAATAATAATAATAGTGAAAATAATAGTAGTGATAATAGATAATAACAACAATAAAAATCATAATAGTAATAATAATAAAGTATTAACACTAATAATATATACGATAGTAATAGTAAAAATAAATAAATAAATAAAAATAAAAATAATATATTGGGCCTTGGGCAAAACTAGGGTGTCTATAAGGCTCCTTGTCAAAGAAATATCCCGAACACATAGTATAAACGAACTGCTTCGATTCAGGAGTCAGCACAGTGTAGAAATAGTTGACCAGGCACCATGATTCAAATCCATGGTGGGGACATATAAGCCAGATCTCTAAATCTCTCACATCTTTTATGAAATGTCTCACCAACTCCTTGCATGAATCGATTGATCTTTTCCTGCAAAAATTGAGTTCTCTGTAAGGAAAAAAATTTATGCAGAAATTCGTTTTGCATATCAACCCAACTAGAGATAGAATTAGGCCTAAGATAGTTAAATCACGTCTTAGCCTTATCTTTCAATAAAAAAGGAAATAGGCGCAATCTAATTGTCTGATTAGTATCAATCTCATCTATAAATGTAACACATGCAAGCTCAAAATCAGTTAAATGCTAATACATATTTGCACACTCCATCCCATAAAATTGAGGTATCATAAATATCATTCCAGACTTAATGTTAAAGTTTTGTGCATTCTCAGGAAATATGATGCAAGCTGGTTGTGTGGTTCGTGTGGGCTGTAAAAAAATCCATAAGCGTGAGCGGTGTAGGTGTAGCCATTTTTTTTTTTTTCAAAACTCAAAATTTTTTCTTTTATTTTTTATTTTTATTTTTTAATTTTTAAATTTTTTTTCTTTATGAGAAAAATTAAACTAACAGGAAAAACACTAGTTTGAAACTAAAACTGACATTCCCCGGCAATGGCGCCAAAAACTTGACTTACTCGAAAAATGAATATCTCGGAAGCTATCCCAAGTATAGGAGTTTAGTCGTGTAATAATTAGCCCAATGGTCATATCGTTTTCTCAGTGAATGCATTTTAATTCCAAACTCGTGTAATTCCAAAATAATTTAAGAAAATAAAAATTTATTGAACATAGTTCAGATTCAGTTTCCTAGGATATTTAAGATTTTGTGACGAAATTAAAACAATGTGAAATTTAATTTATAAACCTAACACGCACTAAAGAAACAGGAAACAAGCACATTAAAATAGGTGGTAACAAAATTAACTACGAAAAAATAATCATACATCTTACCATTTAGACAGAGAATAAAATCTACATTTCAAATTTTGAACAAAAGCCTAAAAACGAAAACTTTATTACGCAAGTGAAACATTCAACCATAAATTCATTAATTAACTACTAACTTAAATTTAAACTTAACACAATCAAGAAATCAAAATTAATTCCAACAATGATATTGAGAACTGACTTCAAAAATAACCCAAGCAGAATTTAAGCTTCAACAATGAAAAAGAGAATAATAAAAATTCTAACATAAATTAAAAAAAAAAAAAACTAAAAGTATTAATAATCCCAACTTTAAATTGAAGAAAAATAAAATCTTGACAATGAAAATAAATCTAACATTAAACTAAGAAAAGAGAGAAGAAGAGAGATATAAGAAAGAGAGAGAAAGAGAGAGAAAGCAAAGAACAAGTCGTGTTGGAGATGAGAGAGCTTCACAACATAGTGCTCAGGTCCTCCACAGCAGCAAGCTGCTGCCCTCCTTCCAATCCTCAAAGAAAACCTACTAAAAGCTATATAAAAAAATACCCTATGCCATTTTTGCCCTTTTCCCTTTAATGCCTTCAAAAGTTAGCTTCCTTTTTCTTGCAATCCAAACCCACACCCCTCAAATTGAAGACTCAAGACCAGCTTCTCACATTTATAGTTAGCAAATTTTGAGGACAAATTTTTTATAAGGAGGGGAGGATGTAGAGACCTAGAAAAATAATAACAATAAAATAATAAAATAAAGGAAAAGAAGGAAAGGGAATTATTTTAAGGAGCGTTAGCAGGAATTCATCGATGAACCTAGGGTTCTCATCGACGAACGACCTTCTAGATTTTGTTGACGAAGTACACGTGTCTTGTCGACGAGAAGATACTGAGAGTAGGAAATTCAGGCCATTAAGGGTTCGTCGACGAACTCATCATCTTCGTCAACGAACGCCCTTCTTTGACTCGTTGACGAGTACACGTGTCTTGTCGACGAAGTCACGTGGCAGTAGTCTATATATATGTTAAGAATCATATTTTCAACAAATATTTCATTTCTCTCTTCACTTTCTCTCTCTACTTCGTCTCACCCTCCTCCTCTTCTCAGATCTGGCTCCATTTTTCCCCATTTCGACGATTGGAAGTTACCACGTTGATTTAGGGGAGATTCTCTACAACATAGCTGGAACAGATTGCTGATTTGGGATTCTTGGGCACCATCCGAAAATTAGAGTAAGTAAGTTATTTGAGGGTTTATGCAATTATTTGAAATATGTGAACCCAGGAAAGGTGTTAGATGGTAATTTTAATAATCTAGAAAATTAAACAGAGCCTCGTCGACAAACACAGGGGATTCATCGACGAGAATACATGAGGGTCTCATCGATGAGGACATGTCTCGTCGATAAGAAGATACCAAAAGGGGGTTTTTGACAGTCTGAAATTCGTTGACGAGGGGTTCAGGTTTGTCGATGGACTTTCTTCAAAAACTCATCGACGAGATGACGTTTCTCATCGACGAATTTGGGCCTATAAGTACTCTTAAAATCAGATTTTCACAAGAAATTTGCGCAGGAAATCCCTCTTTCTCTCTTTAAATGCCCCTCTCCCTTTCTCTCTTCTATCCCGGCTTCATTGCTCGCCGGATCGACGATCTGAGGCAACCACGACGCTCCAGGGAAAGTTCTCTGCAAGTCTACCGGAGTGGATCGTTGGTGGAAGTGATTTTCAAATAAAGCTTAGAGGAACTAGGATTCTTGTTCAAAAATAATTTTTCAATGAAAAATATATGAGCCTTTGAAGTCTTGCAATATGTGTGCAAGATTCACAAATAATAAACAAGTTTTTCTCCAAAGATATTTATCAATGAAAATATATGGAGAAAACTTAGGATTTACTCTCAAGATAATGATTTTAAAACAAAGTGGGATATGAGAGTATAAGCAATATGATTTGTAAAAAATAAAATGGCCAAGATAAAGAACACTCTCTTGAAAATGATTTTTTGAATAAATAACAAAGAGAGGATGAAAAATAAGCTTAGGAAGATGAAAATGTGATATGAAAATTTGAGAGGATTTTCTGACTAATCATCTTGCTAATTTTGAGTTATGAGGGGGTATATATAGACTTTGGGAAATTTATGACCGTTGGGGATACGCTGGGTATTTTGGAAAAAGATTAAATAGGTTTAACAAAAATTCACCCTGTTTAATTGCGGTAAAATTTTTGCCAACTCGAGAGGTTCAGTCGACCAGATTTTAAGGTTCGATCGACCAGAGTACTAAGTTTGGTCGATTAGGGCATTTTCAAACTAAGGTTTTGGTCGACCATTTTTGAAACGATTTTGAACCTCCGAGGTTCGATCGACCGAACTAAGGTTCGGTTGACCAAAATTGAACATTCGATTGATCGGGCCATTTTACAACTAGGAGTTCGGTCGACTAGGGTGTTGTAATTTCCCATGTGTCAGTTCGGTTGGCCAGGGCGTTGCTGCTTATTTTGAGGTCGGTCGACCAAAGTGCATAGAGTGTTGAGGTTCGGTCGACAAAACATGCTAACTTTGTGCATTTTGGTCATGTCCTTCTTATGAAGTTGTCCCTATTCACATGATAATTAATTCTAAGATTATAAGGGACTTTTTCATGCAATATTGGGACCTAAAGTCAGTCTATGGTTGTTTAGCTAACCCTTAAACTCCGACGTCGGTCGACCTACGGTCATTTGGTTCCTTATGGTCAATCTACGGTCATGTTGAGCTTATCATACACATCATGCATGTCATGCATTATTACAGACCAAATATAAAACAAAATGCTGCTATAGTATAAAACAAATGTCTTCCTCGTTTACTCTTGAATCTCCATGGAGTACGCTAGGAGTATGTGCTTTAAGTCTCTTTTGGCCTCCATAAAACCTCTCTTATGTGTGTGTTCTGAATTAATAACCTGTTCAAGTGCTAGGCACACACATTAGTTCCAAGTGTTTTGTCAGCATCAAAATAGGGATTAAACTCAAAAAGTCAACAGGAACGCTATTGTTTTATATAGAACACTATATTACTGTATCTTTGTATAAAATTTGTATAAAACTCTATATAAACTCAATTACACTGTAACTTTATAAAAAGCACTGTCATACTATGGTACTGTATAAAAATCATATCTCTGTCTATATATATACTTTTCCATAAACTACTAAAGTTATTTATGCATAATATTCAACTCATGTCACACATTTTCTCTGATAATTTGTACTTTAATATACTATTGAAAATATTGATACAATTATCTCTAAGGTTTTACTCAACTCAACCTAACCCAACTTACACAAAGTGTTTATCATTTCAAAACTCCCATCTCTTATGTATGTGTACCCTGGAAAACTCAGATATCATTTCTAAAATCACATACTATAATTTTAGTAGTTAACTTTGTAAACACGACTGACATAATCTATTATTCTTACCTGATTACTAGAGAAATACCTGGAGGGATCCAAAAGTAGTGCCTGCGGCGTTCGCACAAATCCCTGTATTTATATATATTTTAGCTTAATCAGCTAAATCGCGGAATAATTACTATCTTACATCCCTAGGCTCACACGCTCCTGTTAGCTGGTTAAATTCTTAAAAAAAACATGAGTATGATCCACTTCCCATATTTAAATTTAATTTCTAACATATTTAAAAATACCAATATGATCAAATCCTCGTAGTTTAATCTAATTCCAAAATATCCCCAAAAATCTAATTTAATCAAATCCCTGCAGTTTAACTTAATTCCAAAATATTTCCAAAAATCTAACTTAATCAAATATTACAATTTAATAAATAAACCATAATTTTCATACCCATTAAATTATTCAGAAATCCATATACAATATTCCAGTAATTACATACTATGATTTATTCGGGTGAATTTCAAAAATAACTAACATAACTTGTTCTCTTTACTTTATCCCATGAGTGGTGCCTACAATGCCCAATTGACGAATCCACTCCGATTAAAATGTTAGTTGTTGAATTTAGAACCCAGAAATATTTTTCGTTCTTTAATCGACACATGTTTCGCCGAAAAATTGAGGAGAGAGAAAATGAGTCGAGGAGAGAGAGAGAGAGAGAATGAAAAATGGCGCTAGGGGGGGAATTAGAATCACAAAAATTGAAAGCTCACATGTTAAGCTTTCATGTATATATATAATTTTATAACATTACTTTATTATATTATATTAATATTATATATATATGTATATATATATATATACATATCTTATTATATTATTTATTTAATTAATTTAGTTTAATAATAATAATTAATTAATTAATTAATTAATAATTAATAATTAATATTTTTTTTACACTTCCATACATATAATTTTTTGGGGCGTTACATCCTATGTGTCCACTACATTCCCCCTTTCTAAATCACCTAACATTTCGGTTAACCCATCCAAACATGTATCACCACCTCTTATATTGACCCCCTTACCTTCATCTTTATCATCATCACTTAGAATTGTGTAATCTTCATGGTGAAACACCCATCTTGTGCAGCTATTGTCAATTCCATTGTCTAATAAATATGTTTCAATCAAATCAATGTGTCGAAATGTTATGTTTTGACATTTCTTGCAATGACACCTTATTCTATTAGATTTGTCAGCGCAAGGACGCGTGAACTCTATGAAATCATATACCCTTTTGGCGTATTCTAGCAGAAACCTACCCCAAGCCTTCATCCAACTCGTATCCATGTTCATTAATTAGCCTATAACATGTTCAAGTAAATGATGTTGATATTATATTCTCATAATGCTTATGAGGCATGCATCATGAATCCTAAATTCAACTACCTTTTGTCTAAAGGGTACAAATCTTATCCCATTTAGGAATGGCGCATTTACGTTGCAGTCAATTGCTCAAATTCCTTTATCATAGTCATTCTAAATTTCGTAGCATCTCCCTGTGGTTCTCCAAGTACACAAAATGGGAGAAGTGAACATGTTGCTAGTTTTTCATCACTAACAAATTGTCACGACACCCCACTATGCACCAAGAGAATACAAGTAGAGACGCTCTCGAAATATGCAATGACAATGAATAGAGCGTGAACGATGATAACAATGTAAATACAACTTCCTAAACTGTTCACATTGGATAATTTAAGAATGGTTGAAATACAAACATCACTAATCATAAATGAAACAAATAATTAACATGTTCAGTTGATTATTAATCTAGATAGTATAACTAATAATCAATTGAACATTAATGAATTTGTCTCACATTTAAGATAAGACATGAATATATAGTAACGATTCTTGAACGGATCTAAACTTCAATGAACATATGCATATAATGAATGAAAACATAAACAAAATATGATTTTTTTAACTCTATCTAGCAGAAGATACCAGTTCGTAGCTACCCCAATTTTGCAGATTCCATCACAAACTAAAAGAAAAACCTTTGTTTGGCTATGTTATGATTTAGGCCTATAGTGGGCCAACTGTTGTTAGTGTAACCTAATTTCGGTCATTTGGTAATTTGAGGCCCACAATGGGCTTATTTTGAAAGGATGGACTATTGTGACTAATTTTGAGTGATTAAAGGACCATTATGGACCTTTCTTTAAACTAGAGCCCAATTTGGGCTAAGGTAAAGACCGACAATTGGGCCTTTAGTTGGAAATTGCAACCATTCCTACACAGTTGTTCCCCATGAACAATAGTTGCTTGCTATTCCCAATTACATTGAGTTTAATTCTCTGTTTATGTTGCATTCCCACACAATTGCTCCCCATTAACTTTGCTAACCTGTTTATTAATTGGGTTGGGCTCAGGTTAGATCCAAACTCGCTTTAAACATATAGGTAACGAGTCACCTATTGGCTCATGACCCGTTTTACTAGTGTTATTAGAGGGGTATGTATGTTTTAATTTTAAAAGCTTTTATTAATGGAATATGGCTCTGACTTCAATGATAGAATAGGCATTCAAAGGCTTTCGAAAATCTTCCAAACTCTTTCCCTTTTGTCCATTAAAATGGACAAATTCACTTATTTTTTTTTTGTCCCTTAAAGTTGGGAAAAAAGTTTTTTTGTCCATTAAATTCACCCCAAAATGGTTCTCTATCAAGGTATAGTCAGCTATTAATTAATTGCTTGCGGTTTGATCATTTTCATGCATTTGATATCAGACCACGACATAGGCATAAAACTCTGCTATGTGTTCTATATTTTTGTTTAGTCTCTACTAGTTTTTCATTAAAAAATGCATTAGGGTGTCCCAATCAAAACTCCGCATATACCTTCCCCAAATGCATCAAAAGAAACCTTGTGAAACCTCAAAGACTTCACTTACATCTAGAGGCCTAGCTACCATAGCAGTCAAAGACACAAGCCAAAACAAGGCACAAAGGGTAAATGCCAAAACCATAGTTCAATGTCATAAGTGCACAAAAAATTACCAACTACCAAGCTTTGTTCAACATAAATATACCAGAGTACAAAAAAATGTAAATGCCAAAACCATAGTTCAATGTAAAATTACAATAACACACACACACACACACACAATACAGTAATAGAAGAAGAAGAAGAAGAAGAAGAGGACAAGGGGGAGAGGGAGGACACACCTTCTTGCAGCCGGTGGTGCGGCAGGGGTGGTGCGTCTGTCGATACCCTGGAGGTGCATCTGACAATGGAGTGGCGGTGGTGCACTTCGATTAGGCAGAGAGGATAGGGAGGAGGGTTCGATCATGCAAGGAGCTCGAAGAGGGGATGGGATTTGGGGGATTTGGGATTTTAGCGCGAAGGGGAAATAAGTAACGAAAATTCTCGTCATTAATACCTAAAAAAGCGTTGCTAATATTTTTCCGCAATAGTTTGAGCGGGAAATCTACTTTTAGTAACGAAAGTAAATTGTCACTAAAAATGCTTTATTAGTGACAATTTGAAAAACCATTGTTAATACGTTGACTATTAGTGACAAATTTTATTTCGTCACCAATGACTTATTATTTGTGACGATTTTAGCTCCGTCACTAATAATTTCATCACTAAAAACTCATTTTTTGTAGTGATATACACTATTCTATAGTAACTTCTAAGTTTGTGTGAGCATCATTTTAGTCGGGACAAATTATTAGATTAAATTGTTTATCTACCAAATCATATTTTAGATTACAATCATATTTTTAGATTTTAAATAATAGTATTTAAAAAAATGTTAATTTAAGGCGGTAAGTTTTTAATTCAAAGTCATTGAAAGTATAAGGATATGATTATTCCTTTAAAATGTGGCGCAGGGTGTAGGGGCTTAACTTAATAATTTCCTCATTTGAAGGCATGCAAAAAAATAAAAAATAAAAAAAAATACACGCCTTTCAAACACTCAAGATCTATTTAATGGTGAAATCTATGTTTATTTTCTATTTTAAATTTTTAAAGAACTTAAAATAAAACTCAACTTATTTTTAAATTTTGTAATAAGACGTGAAAAATTAAATATTTTTGGCACTATTCATGTGTGAATTTTTTTTTTCATTTTAAAAATAATTACAAAGGTTTCACATTTTTTATAATTTTTAAAAATTGTGTAGAAAATTTGTAAATTATTTTTTAATTATTTTCTAAATTGAGACAGTGTAATTCTGTTAGTATTTTTGGATTTAGAAATAAAAAAATCTTATAATTTGTACCCTTTTAATGTGAATTTTTAAAAATTAGAATATATTAAAATTATTTAGAAAACTAAAAATAAAGAATGAAAACTTTCACAACTAAATAAACCCTAAGTATTTTTCACATATAATTTTTTATGTAAGGAATTTTTAAAATTTTTAAAATTAATTTTTTTTGAATTTTCTAGAAATTATGAATTTCAACATTTTAAAAGTTAAAAATTCATTAATTTTACTAGATTATTCAATATTCAATCAACATTCTCAAATTTGTTTAAGTACTTCAAAATTACTCACAATTTATTCACATTTCCTAAATTATATATCTATTTTGATATTTTAAATATTTTTATTTGTATGATAAATATTTGATCAAATACTTAAAGATCAAAATTTTATTTTTAATTGTCCTTTTTCCCAAGGCTACAAATAGTTTTTATAAAAATTAACTTGAATTCATTCCTTTTCATCAATTCCATTTTAAAGTTCATTTCAACCAATATCAAATTAAGTATTGAGTTACTTTTGTTTCTTCCAAATGCATATAAAATCAAATCCAAACTCCGAAATTCATTCTCTCAAAAAATATAAATTTTTTTTATATTATCATTTATTTTATGATAATATAGCACTTATATATATATATATATATATATATATATATATATATATATATATAGATAATCACATTCTTACATTACAACTATTTTAATTTTATAGATAAGTATTACAGAAAACAAACGTAATAATCTTGTTAGGCACCAGTCAATCACGATGACAAATATTTTAAGGGGGGTTGTCATCCGTGTTTTGCCAATCAAAGGACAATACACTTTATTTCTTAACATAAGCTAGGAATGGTTAAGTCTAATCAATTTGTCATTTGATTTTATCAGATTAGTAACATTTCAAGATCTATAATATTGGGCATATAGGACTTCTGCCTTCTATCAATGAGTATTTTTTTATTTTTTGGGTTTAGGAGTCAAGAGATCTAATTAACAGGGGCGGCAAGTAAATAAAATAATATTATCAGATATTTAGTATATGATTATATAATATTTTAACTTTAAACTATATGTATACACAATATCATAAAGGAATCTTATTAGATTTAATAATATGACAAAGACTTTATATTTTATTTAGAAATTGAAAATTTTTTATAGGTACTTCTATATCTTCAAACAAATAAATAAATATATGTACATGTATCTAGAAGACGCGACATTTGAAAAGCCTCCTACAGTACAGATTCACTAATTGAGCCAAGCTTTCATTAAGTAAATAGGCCAGCCTGCAGCTTCACCACGCTATTTAGAACAATGACATGGATAAGATATATGTCTACAAGTAGCTAGACCTAGATGCCCCCACGGGCATAGTGTGATGGAGGCATCAGCATGTAGGAAGGAGCATTATGTGTTCGATTTCTGGTTGATGCAGTCAACAAGCCAGCAGTTGATATGGAATATAGTGTCCTGTGGATGATAAATTGAGATGGATTCTGAGTCTTGGATTTGATGAAAGTCCAACTGATAAATGGAAACCATGTCCACATTTGGACTTTACCCTGAACAGTGAGATCTGAGGGAAGCAGACGTTATTCCATGAATTTGGTGCTGCACCAAATTTAGGTTCGAAGAACTTGTCAGTGGCTGGAGTTTCTGCATCATCAAAAGAAAAAAAAAAAAGGAGAAAAAAAGATAGCTAGACCTAGATGTCCGAACATGCAAGAGTTTCTACAAAGACCCGCCATGTTTATAGGCTTACTCTTTTTCTTCCTTCAACTTTCCCATGTCAATTTTTTCAATAGTTGACCTAAAAGAAGGCGTTAAGATCCAGGCTTTGTATATTTCATCATGCATGGAATCTCGATCACAGGTTTTTGAATAATTTGGGAACCAGTGCATGACGCAGCCTATGCTCTTGACCACCGTCACTAAATGAGACCGTTGCGCCATACGTCTTGCAAGTATTTCCCATTTGTCCTCGCGGGGAGAGACAAACGTGTAGTAAAGAAGACATGCATGCTTCCTGTGATTATTTTTTTTGAATTTAAATTTATTTTAATTAAAAATATTTGAAAAAAGTTTGGGTGGTAGTTTATTTTTAAGATTAATGCATCCAAAAAAATGTTA
Source organism: Malania oleifera (assembly GCF_029873635.1). Lineage (NCBI taxonomy): Eukaryota > Viridiplantae > Streptophyta > Magnoliopsida > Santalales > Ximeniaceae > Malania > Malania oleifera. The sequence goes on from NC_080417.1 coordinate 141,651,478, forward strand.
GATGGTTTAATGTTTTTTAAAGAAAGACGTTGGACCTTTCAACGTCTTTTAATAAAAGATACTACTCCAAATAGCGTCTTTTAAAAGACGCTACTCCAAAGAGCGTTTTTTTTTATATTATTATTTAAAAACACTATTTGGAGCAGTGTTTTTTTTTTTGTAGCATTTAATGAGATTTAATTGAAATATTTTTATTATATTAGGGATTTTTTAAAATAATATTTGCTATTATGCAAATCCATAATTGTCCAATTTTTTTAATAAAAAATCTCTTTATATTGCAATAATTTCTATTGATTCACAAGCAATAATTTGAAAGAAAAAATCACCGATCATAAATCACAACTGGGAGTATTTAAGTTGATTGCCATTAATTTTGACTCTTAAATCTTTTTATCACTTTCAATAGCAATGAGTGTGTTCTAAAGTTTATATAATAAAACTTTAAAAAGAATTCATGACTTGTTTGAACTCATCATCTAGAACCCTTTTGTTATTCTGGTTTGAAGAAAGAAACGAGGTAGGAAAGAAATAAAATGAAAATTTAAATAAAAAGCATGACAAAATCAAGTAATGAATTTGATTCCATTATTCTTAATTTCATTATATTCGTGCGTACCGAACGTGCAACTTTAGTTTATAGTGGATAAGGTTCAATAAAAATTGTCATGAACTTATTACTCCTTTTGGGTTTTATCAAAGAAAATAAAGATATTTATATGAGAATAATTACAATTTGTATATTGCTTATAGTAAGATAAGAAATTGTGTGTCATCTAGGGGGAGAGAGGAGTTTAGAAAGTGCTATAAAATATAAAATTGAGGTTAACCATTTATGTGTTATTTTTTATCTGCTATATAATATAAAATTGAGGTTAACCATTTATGTGTTATTTTTTATCTTACTTTATTTTATTTTCTTATTATTATTTTTAATATTGTCAAAATACAAGGTTAATGAATTCGAATTCTAAAGGGCTGGGAGATTGTAGGAAAAAGAGTTTTGTTTGGAGATTGGTGTCCATATACTATTACGATATTTTACTTTTGCTGGAAATAAAGTTAGAAAGTGTTGATCGGAGCATTATTGAGATCTAGTTGGGCTTTTATATCTTCTAAAGAGGCTTCTAAAGGTATTTTGGTGGTTTAGGACACTCAGGTGAATAATAATGCGGTTGCCCGCATCAAACAAGTTCACCAAAGACTAAGTCCCCCCTTGGCAGTATAAGGGGTTGGCATTACAATTGGTCCACACTCGGGTGGACTGGTGTTGATCAAATAACATATGAAGTGAACGATCACTCGACCTTGGATCAATGTTGCAAAAAGGAAAAGTTGAATACAGTCACTAACTAAATAAAATAATAGAAGGTAATAACATATTTTATATAAAAAAAAAAGTTTAGAGATGTGAACTTCCCGATTGTCTTATACTGAGGTTCCTGATTTTAATTCATCCACGAACGACATGATCACTCAATGTGATAGGCCAGCTCCATTCCTAGATAGGGTCCTTCTCGGACACCTTATGTAGTTATGCCCCTATTCATGGCATATGCTACACATATTCTTCTTCCTACATCTTCCATTATATCCATCTCATTATGTAGACGTGAGCTCATAGGACGACCTTTGTGTCGAGCTAACGCAGGACTTGCGTACATTTTTGGCAATGAGGATGCTGACTAATAGTCTTCGTGCCTAATTGAGTTAAAATTCATTGCATATGTCACATAGTGTTCGACAGTGCTCTAGCTATGGGTCAATGAACCTAACATTTAACCGTGTCTCAGCACATAATGCAACTAACATGTGGGAGCAGTGAAAGTATAAATCTTGCCACTTCCCACATGAGTATTGACGTCCATTGATGCTCAAAGTTTGAATATTGTTTCCTTTATATGGCCCTTATTGCACTGTTGTTATGCTAATTAAATGTAACGCCCTGACCCACCGAGTGGGCCTGGGGTGCTACTTTAGTGACGTCTGTGTACCTGATACCATAATCATTAAACATAGATACAACAGAAATAATGAAACATTCACAAAACATACATTACCAGAGTTCTAAGCCCTTTTATACATATAAGTTCACAAACATCCATATTACAATCTGACCCAAAACTGGACTACTAGTTTGGTCCATACAACCATAATACATATCCATTAACTTACAACATAACTTACATACACCTGAGACCATACAGGTCTTCCCATAAAAAGACTATTCTAACTTTCACCCCCCCTGACGCTGCTAAGCACAATACCTGTTATTTCCTAAAAAGATGATTTGTATATTGAGGTGAGACACTTCTCAGTGAGGGTGATCAAGTTAATATCAGTGTGTGGGCAGCATGCATTAGTGTTTATTGAGAAAAAAAATCTATTCTTCATATAACCGAAAATTGCTGTCTTTACATCATACATACTTATACAGTTGGAAATACTTTTTTCATTCTCCTAACATAAACAGTTCAGTCATTTCATGACATTATTTACATAAATATACAGATATGCGTAAAAGACGCCTCTTGGGGCTAATGCCATGTATAACCCCCATGGTCAGGGTTGTGCAGCCTGAAGGTTGGACTAAGCCCAGGGTGATCAACCCAGACAAAGTCAATATACATCTGGGTCATAACTTTGACTACGCAGGCATCCATAATTTTACTTGCGTAACCTGATTGTCCTACCGTGTCTTGAAAGTCCGGGCTTCCAGGTATGGTACATCCTCTACCAAGGCTAATCGGCATAGAAACCACCCACAACACTCTCGCAGTACAGTGTGGGTGCACATGGTCACATACATAATTCCTACTAATGGTATCGTGCTCATAACATAATGGTCCATTAGGGTTCCTAAAGCATATCGTGCAATTTATGTAATAAAACCATATTTCATATTCCTTTCATATAAAACCTGACATAATACAAAACTCGCTCCTCGCGACGATCATATAAATCTCCCTGCGTTTCCAAAAGCAGTTCCAGTATTTCACAAACATTCATCATTTCGGTTATGAAATAGTATATACATATCACTCACCTACCACACAATTTCTTGTACTTTGAATATAGCCCGTAGGCAACCATGAAAACATAGCATATATAGTTTAAAACATAAAACAGAGCTTTCCACTGTTCGTTTTACTAAAAATACCATAACATATATCCTAAGTTTGAAAACAGATCTTTTGAACGGTTGGTTTTAGAAACTTCCACTGAAAACCTAAATATACTTACTTCATAAGCATTTCAAATAGTTTAATTTCATTAAAAATGCTGACTTAACTTAATCCCCTTACCTATTTCTGAAAAAGAATCCAAAACTTATGAAAATCGAACCCTAGCTTTTTCTTATGAGATCAAGAATCTACTCCGCTAGGATTGTAGATGTTCACCCCCTGATCCTCGTGGTAACTTCCGATCGTCGATTCGAGTGACGAATGGTGAAGAAACCGAAGAGAGAGAGAGAGAGAGAGAGAGAGAGAGAGAGAGAGAGAGAGAGAGAGAGAGAGATTTAGCTTTCTTAATGAAGAAGCAAACAAAAATCCTATTTATAGACTATTTACCAGGTCAAATTTGTCGACGAAGTGACGCCTTCGTCGACGAGTTACAGAAGGTTGTTTATCAACAAACCTCTTCCTTCGTCGATGAACTCTAGCTTTATATTTTCCAGCCGTTCTGGATCTTTTCGTCGATGAGGCTTTGAATTTCAGTGACGAATCACATAAGAGCCTTCGTCGTTAAGAACCTGGACCTCGTCGATGAAGTTTGCTGCTCCCCTTTGTGAAATTTTCCTTTCTTATTTATTTTCCTTATTTTTTGGGTTTGGTTCTCTACATTAAAGATACCACAGGACTTGTTGAACGTCGTGACTCGATGTCCATTGGCCTTAATCTTCCATTTTTCCATGCATAATAGTATGTGTGGAGTAAATACATTTCCTCCTTCAATTGTTGTATGAGCTACCTCTCGTTGGCTATTGAAATATTGTGCAACGCGATAAAATGTCTGCTGCACAAAGGTCATTTTTGGTAGGCTAAGCGCTCCTTTAAGAAAAGCGTTGAAACACTCACAAGGTTAGTGGTCATATTCTCATACCTTTGTACACCATCGTGGCATTGACTCCACATATAAGAAGGGATCTGGTCAAAACATAACTTTGCTGGTCTCCACCTTCGACAATTATCCTCTTCGTCTGCTTGTCAAATTTTCTTGTCTGATGCTCCCTTCTCGCTCGCTCTGCCATACGCTTTAGATTGACATTTTTGGATTTAATATTAAAGTTACCGTCTACATACCAAAGGCAAAATCAGTGGTGGGCATGTGGTGATTGCCAATCATGATTTTGATGCACGATAGTCAGAATGCCTGCATGCCTATCTAATATCAAGTAAATGTCATCTCTGTCAATAACGGAACAAAGACAACATAGAAACCAATTTTATGTTTCGAAGCTTTCCTCTTAGATAATGGTGAATGAAAGGGGAAATATTTGCTTGTTTGCATCTGGAGATGTAATAATAAGAAATTTACCTTTATACTTTCCATATAGGTTTGTCCCATGTATACATATAACGAGTGAGCAATGACGAAAATCATCAATTTACTTTGAAAATGAACAAAATATAAATACTAGCATTGTAAAATTTTCACACTCTGGAATAGTAGTCCACCTCCACTTTACAACAGTATCAAGATTGTACGCACACATCGCTTCCATTCATTTCAGCAAGGTTTGATACAAGATCTCCCAGTCGCCAAAGACTTGAGCAATGACCTTTGGTTTGCCCAACTACACCTTTTTATACGATATAAAATATTCGAAGCGATGATCTATGAATTCTTTCAATGTAGCAATTGATGTAGAAACATGTCCCTTAATCATATTCATTTTCTTCCCATAAATTAGGGATGATGTAATTTGGTTATGGTCCTGCAATAACATTTGATTCAAACACGTGTGTGGACCACCATATTGAGTGATTTCGAATAGATTGTGTTTCTTTCATAACATTGCATACAATCTCCATCTGCATTCAGACCCCTCCTTACACTTAGCAACCCATAACTATGGGTTATACTGCACCGCGTAGAAGTCATGGTGTGTTCGAGCATGATAAATCTGTACTGCAACTATCAAATGATTCTTGGACTCAAAGATACCCTTACATAACTTATACGACTCATCCCAACGAGTGACTTGTATAGACAGCTCCTCTTAACATGTCACATTTGCAGCCTCTACATTAATTTTTACGTACATTGGAGAACATCCATAAATTGTCTATTGCAGATGTCATCATCGTTTCACAGGGAGACATATTCACATCATCATGAATGACATAGTTTTCATAACCAATGAACTAATTTAACCCTTCAACAGTTTCCTGCTCGACATTTTCCTCGTCTTCTAAATCAACATCGTTCGTAATGTTCATCTTGTAATGACCCCAAAAATATATAGGTGTAGTGATCCTAAAAATAAATAATAATAATAATAATAATAATAATAATAATAATAATTATTATTATTATTATTATTAATCTAATAATATAATATAATGTAATATAATAATATAAGATTATATATATATATATATATATATATTTATATTTATATACCTTCAGGATTCTCCCCCAAGGAAGGAAGGAAACAAACAGAAAGAAAAAAAAATGTAAATTCCTGAGACGCCCCCCTTTTAGCGCCATCTCTTTCTCTCTCTCTCTCTCTCTCTCTCTCTCTCTCTCTCTCTCTCTCCGTTCTCACTCCCACTCTCCTCAATTTTTCGGCAAATATTTGGCTGATTGAAAATAAGAAAATACCGCTAGGCTCCATTCTCCATTATCGACATTTCTACAGGAATGGATTTTTCGTAGGAGCGATGTAGGCATATCTCCTGGGGTAAGGTAAATTCTCACTCTTACCTCAATTGTTTTTTAAATCATAAGCTAAATTGATGATCGGACACCACCACGAGAATCTTGGGATGATTCTCTACAAGTGTAGTGGAGCAGATTTCTCGTGGGGTCATCGTAGGTGTAATAATCCGGAAAAAAAAATTAATTAAAATTATTAATTAATTAAGTGGTTAAACACTATTAAATTAATGTATTAAATAAAAAAATAAAAATAAATAATATGAAAAAAGTAATTATTAATTAATTAATGAATTAATTAAATATTATTAAATTAAATAAATAAATATATAAAATAGTAAAGAAAAAGAATATATGTACATATATTAAGCTTACATATATATATATATATATATATATATGATATAATATTAGTATGTTAAGTTAAAGTAAAGAAAAAAAAAAAGAAAAAAAAACAAAAGACAAAAGGGAAAGAAGCTTCAGGTTTCAAATTGAAATCTGAAAAATTTGACTTGCAGAGAGCTGCGCCCCCCTCCCCCCCCCCCCCTCTTTGGAATTCCTTCGCTGTCGCCGTCTCCGCCTCTCTCTCTCCCCTCATTTCTTGATAAATATTCGACCAATCGGGAAATGGAAGGTGCCGTTGGGTTCCTAGCTCCGCCACCGACATTTCTACGGGAGCGGATTTGTCGTGGGAACGACTTAGGCCCTATTCCTAGGGAAAGGTATATTTTCCCTAATTTCTCAATTTTTGGTTAAATTTGCTATTGAATGGACGATCAGGCACCACCACGGGGTTCTAATCGTCGTTGTCGTCATTTTGACATAGATAATTTTTTTGTTGGGGTTTTCTAGGCCCTACTCCAAAGTGAAAGTAAGATTTGGGAAATTTGGCAATTTGGTTAAATTTAAGGGTATATTTATTTATTTAGGAATTATGACCTTAGGAAATATTTAAATAATATTTTATTCAAGAATAATTTATTAGAACTAGGAATTTAATTTCAGGGTCCGGGTGAGCGCCGCAGGTATTTTTCAGAGTCCCTGTTGGCGTAGTTCAAGAAATCAGGTAAAGGGAAAAATATATATTAAATCAGAATTTTTATGAATTTAATGGAAAAATAAATTGTGTTATATGTACGTGTATATGTTTCAGTATGGGTAAAATGCCAACAATTTAAATTATATTTTTTTCCAAGTTTAAGATTGTTTATTAGATATGTATATGCGAAAATGAACCGATGAAAGTGGGAAATATTTTTAGGATAATTAAGTAAGAAATGAAAGGTATTTTTAATATATAAACATTAAATGTTGGTTGGCTTATTTTACAGGTAGTGTATGAATTTTACTGTTAAATTGTGTGGCATGAGAATCTGTGCAAATATATGTTAAATGTATGAGATGCAGGCTAAGTAAGTAAAACCATGAAAATAAAATATGATATGGATAATGTTGCCTGTGTGTGTTAATGCAACCAGGTAAACAGCTGAAAGATGCTGGGTAAACAGCTGAAAGATGTTGGGTAAAACAGCTAAAAGTGGCTGGGTAAATGTGTCACAGCTGAAAGTGGCTGGGTAAATGTGTCACAACTGAAAGTGGCTGGGTAAATGTAAAACAGCTGAAAGATACTGGGTAAAATAGCTGAAAGATGCTGGGTATGAAATGAAATGAAATGAAAAAGGAAATGAATGGAATGGAAATGAAATGTGAAATGTGAACAATGTAAAATGGGAAAGAGTCACTTAAAGTGAAATGCAATGCAATGTTAAGTCATGAATATGAACAGATATGTATGATTGAATAATGATAGAAAGAATGATGTAATATGATATTAGAAGTATGTATGTACATAGAACATGTTACGATTGGGCGAGGCGTAACTTTCGCCTGAGGGCTTGCTGAGTAAGGCGAGTGCACTAGTAGCTTCAGATGTGGCAGTAGCTGCATAACGTGCTAGGGCAGAGGGAACCTACTTGTATGGGCGGGTAGAATTCCCTATCCTTAGGGCCTTTGCCGGTAAACTATTGTTGAATGCGTGAGTACGAGATCAATTTAACACTTGAGGGCTTACTGAGTAAGGTGAGTGCCCTGGTATGCTTAAATTGTGACCTTTGGGTTGCCTAAGTATCAGAGCAGAGGGGTGCTACTTGTATGGGCGGGTAATCACCCTTATCCTCGGGTAATCTCGTGGGTTAAATATTTGCATGTGTATGATTAGGTTCAGGGAATGATTTCAGAAATTATGTTAACGATTTTCAAATGTTAAATAATATGTCATACATAAACTCATGTTTGCCACACACTGTTTTAATATATGGTTTCTTCCCTTGCTGAGATGTGTCTCACTCGAATATGAATTCATTTTTTTATTATTTCTCGGGATCGAGCTTTGAGAGCTCGAGATTTTATAACATTTTTGGAAGATATAAGAAAAAGGGTATATTTTTATGTTAATTCTGATATGTATATTTTATGTTTTATATCTTTATGTTTAAACTCAGTTATGAAAGGATAGTTGTAAAACATACTGGTATTAGAAAATAATGTTTTGGAGACATGTATATATTTGATTACTGATGGATGATTAATTTATTATGGTTGGTAGTTAGAATTAGTAAACTTTGGTATTATGTTATGTGGAGACTACGGTTATGTTTTTCGCTGCATATATATATATATATATATATATATATATATTATGGATTATAGATTATCTAGGATTGTATCAAGTATAACGTGCTGGACCCGGGTTTAAAGGGTTGGGGCGTTACAGTAGGCATAGCCCCAAAATTAGAATAAGGGGGTTATTTAGGGATTAATTATTATTTAATTAATGTAGATTTGGAAATGTTAGAATATTGGACATTCTGGGATTAAACTAGGGTTATTGAATTCAAGGTTCGGCTGTGTAGTGACCCAGAGAAATTATGGTATTTAAATAATGAAATAAGGGGGAAAAGGAAATTGTATTTTAATATTTAAACAAGGTCTCATCGATGAACACAGGGGATTCGTCGACAAGCACACATGAGGGGCTCGTCGACGGGGACGTGTCTCGTTGACGAGAAGATACCGAGAGGATATATCTCAGTTCTGAATTTCGTCGACGAGGGTAAGTATTTGTTGATGAATTTTCTTCTTGACCTCATCGACGAAATGACGTGGCTCACCGACAAAGGCCAATGAATAAATAGTCTAAACTTCATTTTTCAGCTGAAAATTCACGCACAAACCTCTCTTTCTCTCTCCTCTTTAGTTCCCCACTCTTCTCTTTAAGTTTCTGCGTCCGTTCTTTGCCGGATTGACGATCCGAAGCAGCCACAATACTCTTGGGGAAGTTCTCTTCAAGTCTACTGGAGTGGATCATCGGTGGAGCTGGCTTGGACCCCATCCCAAGTTTAGGGTAAGACTTTTTATTCAGTATTTGACTTTCCTGTAGTTGTAGAAATTGTAGTAGTCAAGAATATATTGAAGTTTTGTTATGCGAGATATTGATTTCAGCGTATTGTGCGGGGAACCCCGCGGGTGCGGGATTGGTTTATTTTAGGGGCTTTTTAGGAATCAGGTAAAGGGTAAACTAAGCTAGTTGTTTTCATGAAAATATATGTATAATTTTACAGCATTTAATTTCAAGAAAATAAACATATATATTAGAATTATGTTTGGAAAATACTGCTGTAAATAATGATATGATTTAAATATGAGTAACACCCATTTTTGTGTGGCATGAGTAAAATTTATTATGGTTTACTGATCTTGGGAAATGTTTAAATGATACAGAATTTTTATATGATATGTCGGCATACGGGCTAAGGGTTTTATTATGATATACCGGCGTATAGGTCAAGGGTTTTCTTATATGTTGTGCCAGCGTACGGGCCGATCCTTCTATATGATATGTCGGTGTACGGGTGGAGAATTTTATCTGATATGTAATACGATGTAAGGGCCGTGATTGATAAAATATGAAATGCCGGCATAAGGGCCGAAGATTTTCATATTATGCTATGAAATGATATGATGATATTGACTTGACAATTATTATTATGAAATATCCATGTATCACAATTTGAAAATATGTTATATGTTATCAGAACCTGATTGACTTGGTTTAGGCTTACACGAGCACGGTACCGTAGCTATATGATCATGATCATGATATGTTAGTGCTACCGCTAGCCATATGGGGCAGTGGGAGAATGACAGTCGATGTGGTTTATTGTAGTGTTGGTGCCCCTGGTGTACGGACTAGTAGAGGCAAACCCATTGTACTTATAGACTTTTGCTTTTGATTTGGCAGTGGTTGGCCAGCCATTGTCGAGTATTGCCTTCGGGTCGCACAACCTAGTCATGTGGGGGTAAGACATGACACTAGCCATCTAACCTTCCAGGATGTTTTTTATTATTCTTATTATATGAAATGAAATATGTTTATGGAAATTCAGTATGTTCCACCATGATATGATTATATACATGTTTTTCCCATATATGACATAGATAATTGCACCACGTATGTTATGTACGATTATATGTATAACACGGAAATACTCATGTTACCACACAGTGGTATTAGTTTATCTTCCCTTACTGAGAGGTGTCTCACCCCAATTTATATGAACATTTTAGGAGCCCCAGATGAAAGAGCGGATAAAGCTCCACAGCGATAGTGTTCGATAGTTTTACCTTAACTGCAGGGTAAGTACTTGCTAGGGTCAGTTGAATTTTTGGGTGGCAACCCTACGACTATTTTTGATATTTTGACATGTGTGTATTTATATGATGGTTGTGGTAAACTCTAGTATTGTGTTGAATGGTATTTAGATTTGTAAATGATTTCACATTTCCTGCTACTTAGGTAATGGTGAAGAATTTTTGGTTACCCTTGGTACCCTTGGGTCTAGGTGGATTATGGTTTACCAGGATATTATTATTATGTGGAAAAAAAATAAAATCTATGTGATAAATTAGGCAGGTCGTTACAATTTGGTATTAGAGCCTAAGTGGCTAGGTTATGTAGACTTTAGAGTGCAACGGAAACGATACCAGATTATAGGAAAATGATTTAAGGTTTTGTTCTAGAGTCTATAGGCAAGACTTCCGTGGTGGTTTCTGTGTTTTTCCTGGGGTGACGATTTCAGGAAAACCATAGTAAACTATTGTCGGGTTGTGTTCCTAGAATGTAGGACTAGAGTTAAGAATGAGCTGAGGAAGTTAAGAAAAGGAACTATGTTAGGCATGTAAATTATAAGTATAGGGTTTCTAAGTTACGTTTATTGTTTTCAGGATGGATCCAGGAGGAGGTAGTGCCCATGCGAGTGGTAGTAATGGAGCAAGGCCCTCGAGTGCAGGCGGGACTGATTCTGATGCAGTACTACGAAGTGTGGCTCAGCTGGTTATGGCTGAGATCACTAGGAGCTCTAGGGAGCATGGAGGCCCATCTATAGGCCATAGGTGCACAATAGAGAAGTTTACTAAGATGAATCCTCCGACATTTTCAGGAGGAGTTGATCCTATAGCTACTGAGAATTGGATGCAGGAGATCGAGAAAGTTATGGTTGTATTACAGTGTATGGAGGAACAAAGGGTCCTCTTCGCCACCTATAAACTGACAGGGGAAGCTGAGAGGTGGTGGACTACCGTTAGACTTTTGGAGCAGCAGAGGACGACGCCGATAGCGATGACATGGGACCGATTTAAAGAATTATTCTTTGACAGATATTTTCCATCTACTGTCAGGGAAGCTAAAGTGGAAGAGTTCTTGAGTCTGAAGTAGGGACAGTTATCGGTCCAGCAGTATGCGGTGCAATTTATAGAGCTCTCTCGCTTCGCTCCGTATATTGTTCTTGGTGAGATAAAGAAGGCGAGACAGTTTGACAGAGGATTGAGGAGAGGCATATACAACCAGGTGGTAGTGCTAAAGATACAAGACTTTGTTGAGTTAGTCGATAGAGTAGCTTTGGCAGAGGTTAGTGAGCATATGGATGTAGAGGAACAGGGACAGAAGAAGAGATCTACATCTTCAGGCTACCAGCAGGGTCCTAGGTTGGGTCAGTCGAGGAAAGGAAACTACTGCAGAGGGCGGAGGCAGGAGGCTGGGCATCATGAGGTTTAGATAGTGCAGAATCCTCCTGTTTGTTAGACTTGTGGGAGGAGACACTGGGGAGAATGTTGAGTAGGGAGAGCTGTCTGCTATCACTGTGGTAGACAGGGACATCTAGTGCGAGATTGCCCTACACCACCAGATGCTACTCCTGCTCCTAGACCGTATCGAGGAGGCTATCAGGTGCATGTGGAGGCCAGCAGAGGAATATGGCTCCAGCTAGATTTTTCTCTTTGACACCAGGTGATGCTGAGATAGCCGGCGACGTGGTGACAAGTAGGTTTAGCATGCTTTATTTTAAAGTTATTGTATTATTTGATTCAGGAGCCACACATTTGTTCGTGTCCATGGGGTGTATTAAATTGTGTGGGGAAGAAACACAACTGTTAGATACTGAATTATTAGTGACTACACCGACCGGGACAGCAGTGAGGTGTAGTAGGGTATTCTAGGGTTGTCCAGTGGCTATTCGAGGGAAAATTTTGTCTACCGATCTGATAGTGCTAGACATGCATGGGTTCGATGTAATGTTCAGTATGTATTGGTTGGCAGCCAATTACGCCAGCATAGATTGTCGTTTAAAGGAAATAATATTCAGACCTCCAGGAAAACTAGAATTTAGGTTTATAGGGTCGCGAGTGCAATTTCGCCCCAGTTAGTTTCAGTTATTCAGGCAAGGAGACTGCTGCTAAGTGGTTGTCAAGGATTTATGGCATTTGTGAAGGAAATGACAGGAAATGAATTGAAGCTCACTAGTATGCTAGTAGTAAGGGAATTTACTGATGTCTTTCTAGATGAGTTACCCGGCATGCCACCTGATCGAAAGGTAGATTTTCCTATTAATCTGCTTCCAGGTATAGCGCTGATCTCTAAAGCACCTTAGCAAATGGAGTCAATAGAATTTACAGAATTAAAGAATCAGTTGCAAGATTTGCTTGGCAAAGATTTTATACGATCTAGTGTATCTCCGTGGGGAGCTTCAGTTCTATTTTTGAAGAAGAAAGACGGGACTATGAGGATGTGTATAGATTATAAGGAGATTAATAAAGTGACAATCAAGAACAAGTATCCTCTACCCTGTATAGATGATTTATTTGACCAGCTCCAGGGTATACGGGTGTATTCTAAGATTGACCTCAGATCAGGCTATCATCAAGTGAAAGTGAAAACAGAGGATGTATCGAAGACGAATTTCAGGACCAAATATGGGCATTATGAATTTCTTGTTATGCCGTTTAGTTTGACGAATGCTCCTGTGGTATTTATGGACTTGATGAATAGTTCCACCAATACTTAGACCCGTTTGTTGTTGTTTTCATTGATGATGTACTGGTCTATTTGAGGAGCTAAGAGGAGTATGAGATGCACTTAAGACAAGTTTTACGGACGCTTAGGGAAAAACATCAGATTTTAGGAATTAAAGTACAGGCATATCACGGCACCAGTGCTGATCATCCCATCAGGGGGTAAAGGTTATGTTATCTACAGTGATGCATCCTTGAAGGGATTTGACTGTGTATTGATGCAGCATAGAAGAGTAGTAGCATATGCTTCCAGACAGTTGAAAGAATATGAAAGGAACTACCCTAACCATGATCTTGAATTGGCTGTAGTAGTACAAGCATTGTAGATTTGGAGGCATTATTTGTACAGCGAATGATGTGAATCTCCAACCATAAATGTAATGACCTGAATAATAATAATGGTATTTAAATAGAAAGGAAGGGAAATGGAAACAATAACAGAAAGAGGCAGCCAACTGAAGTGTTCGTCGACGACGTTGCACTTTGGGATGCAATGACCAAGGAAATTTATCAGGTCCTTATTGACAAACACAAGGGATTCATCGACGAGGGTACAAGAGGGCCTCGTCGACGAAGACTAGTTTCGTTGACAAGAAGATATCGAGAGAGAATTTTTGGAAGTCTGAAATTCATCGACGAAGGTGCAGGTTTGTCGATGAACTTTTTACAGGACTTGTCGATGAGGTGACGTGTCTCGTCGACAAATTTGGCCCTTTAAATAGAAAAACCTTGGATTTTTAACGCAGAAAATAAAAAATCTCTCTCTTTCTCTCTCTCTCTCTCTCTCTCTCTCTCTCTCTCTCTCCCTATGATTTCTCTCTCCTCTCTCTTCGATTTCGGCTCCGTCGTTCACCGGATCAATGATCTGAGGCTACCATGACGCTCTTGAGGAAGTTCGCTCCAAATCGAGCGGATCGTTGGTGGAAGCGAGTTGAAACTCATCCCTAAGTTGAGGTAAGACTTTTTATGCCAAATTTGATATTTTCGCAGTTATAAGAAATGATACTCACGTGAAAATACTGAAATTTAGTTATGAGAGTTATTATTTTTAGGGAGTTGAACGGGGAACCCTACGAGTGCAGGACCAGAGAATTTTAGGGGGTTTCTTTCTAGTGTCAGGTAAGGGAATAAACTAAAGCAGTTATTTTCCACGCGTATTATTATTATTTATCAGTAAATTAATTTTCAGAGAAACATGTATTATATTTGAATATTATTGAGAAAATGCATGTTTGGGAAAATACTACTGTTATACAGGAAATGTAATTTTAGAATGAAATGTACGAATATACTCAACTATGTGTGACATGAATATTATTTTTCATGAAAATTATTATGATATGGTAATTTTACGAGTAAAACCTGTTTTTAGGAATATGAAATAATAGAGTACATAATGATGTTGAAAATACATGATAATTGATATATTATTCAGAATGATATGTTTTGACTCTACGAGTCCAATCTTGTTTTGATAATGACAAATCACTTGATATTTGATATGTGCATTGAGTTTGTGAACATGACTTACACTAAGCATGCACGGAAAGTCAACAAATCTTGGCAAGATCCATGGAACTCAAAGAGTACGGGAATCAAGATGCAAACGGCAAAGTTCAAAAATATCTTGGGAAAGGGTATTTAGAACTCATGTATTTACATTTTCATATGATTTAATTTGAGGCTCATTATAACTTAGAATGACTTTAGGATTCATGCATTTCATGTACATCATTAAGAAACTCTCATGGACCTTGAAATGTTTTCAAAATCATGAAAAATATGTTTTATGAAAGACCCAAGAAAAGGAGCCAAGCAAATTTTTAGTTAGAAATGAAAATTTGAGAAATAGGGACTTCGGTCGCCTGAACTCAAACCTCAGTAGCCTGAAGAATTTCTTCGGTTGCCTGAAGATTAAGTTTAGTCACCTGAAAAATTAAATGGAGAAGATAGAACCTGGCCAAGGCTCTTCGGTCGCCTGACCTTGGAACCTCAGGCGCCTGAAGTTGACACTTCAGGAGCCTGAAGTTGACACTTCAAGAGCCTGAAGTTGAGTTGGGTTGCCTGAACTCGCGGGAAAGCCTAAAAATCAGTTCTTTATTAAAAAGACACGCGAAGTATCTTATTGATCCAACGGCTAAGATTAATTCTAAGGGTAATATACTATATATTATGAATATCTAAACCCTAGAAAAAAGAAAAGAAAAGGGAAGATATACAACAAGGAAAATATACATCTCATTGCAAGACTTGAACCCTAGAGCTGATTTTTTGCACTTCAATCTTCTTCCATCTTCTTTGGGCAAATCTCTACTGAAATCAAAAGGGCATTTGTTCATCCAACTAAACTTTAATTCAGTATTAAGGTTTGATCTTTCAAGTTATTACTCTTCAAGAACCTCTCACTTCTTTACGTGTTTATCATTAGAAAGAGGTTTTGATCTTAAGTGTGTATTCACATATAAAAACTGATTTTTGAAAAGATCATGTTTTGAGAAAAACTTGTTAGCTTGGTTAATTGAGTTGTGATTCAAGAAGTATATAAACACATATATATACATTGTTCATAGGGCTTCTTATTGAAAAACCTACTTTGATTAAAATATTGGAACTTGAAAGAAGCTTTGTAATTTTGATTGAGTTCGTATTCAAGACAAAGATTTTGTCAACTAGTTCACTTCAAATATGCTTGTGCATCTTTACAAAGTGAATCAAGAACCCTAATATACTCCAAAGCATTGCAAATATTTCTTTACTTGGGAGTTTTTAATAAAAAAGGCTTTGTGTGTTGAAGCATATCATACATAAAACGATTGTATCGTTTTTCATACATTCACGAGCTTCAAGTTATATCATATGTTAATGTACTAGGAAATTGAATTGTACTCACAAGCTTTTGTTAGAAGCATTGTTTTGAGTGTTATTTTCAGATTTTATTGTAAACACAGTTCGGGTTGTGAACCGGGTGTGAGGAGGAAGTTGTACCTCTTGTGAGCAGCGGATAAGGAGGGAACTGTACCTCTTGTAAGCAGCGGTTTGTAAGGGAAGCTCTGTCCCACTTTAAGGAGCAGGGTTTTTAGTGAATCCTTGAGTGGTTGCTCAAGGCGAGGACGTAGGCTAAGTCAGTTGAACCTCGTAAAAATCGCGTTTTTCTTTTCTCTTCTTTATACTCTTTATTTTCCGCGTTATATTTAAATTGAGTATATTGCATGCATAGATAGGATTGCCACACACATACATAATTGAGCAACAAGAAGTAGTTGGTAAATTTATAAGAAGTGTGTAAAAGGAAATTAAGTGGATTAATTTTTGTTAATATCCAATTCACCCCCCCTCTTGAGATTACACCATAATCAACAATATGTATGAGATATTCAGCGCAAGGCCGTGATTGATAGCTGGTGCGAGGCAATGTTTTACGTATAATATCGGCATGAGGCTGTATTCATGAAATGTTCAGCGCAAGGCCATATTTATGAATTTATAGAAAATGCTATCAATCCATTTATCTTAAATGCTATATTATCATGTATTATATATTATTAGAACCCGGATGTTAATTTAGTTCAGTTCAGGAGCACGGTACCGTAGCTTATAGATTAGATATCTATGTTCAAATTGGTGCTAATCATCCCACGAGGGGGTGGGAGATGGATAGTCAATATGGCTTTCAGTGTAGAGTTGTAGACGTCCACCTGGCAGTACGGACCAGGGTGTGGCGGGCCCATCGTACTTACAGACATTTTTGACTCGGTAGTGGTCGACCAGCCATTGTCGAGTCCCTCCTTCGGGCTGCACAACCCGTAATGGGGGGTAATACATGACATCAACTAGCTATTCATCCTGGGTATGTTTTCAGTATTATCAGCTATACTGGACATTTTATGAACTATATGATTTATTAGAAAATATGAAGGTAAATGATTATTCCATATGTTATGATTAATATTTACAGATATATGAAATGTACTGTATATGTATAATTGCATTATATGTTCATGTCGCCACACAGTTGTATTTAGTTTATTTTCCCTCACTGAGAAGTGTCTCACCCCCGAACATTAAATAATTTTCAAGAAACCCAAGAGAACCGGCGGATCGAGGCCGCCATTGAGATAGTGTAAGCTCTACTGTGCTAGGAGGGTAAGTTTTGATCTAGGAGCCATAGATTGGATTGGTGGGTTCCTAGATATGAATATATATTTTGTATTTTTGGAGATTGTATATAAACACAAATATTTGGGAATGTAGTTAACTCTGGAATTTGGATTTTATGGTTATGAAAATGTGATTTAAATTTACTGCTGCTTAGGTTTCCGCTGTGAATGACAGGTGTCCCTGATACCCACGGGTTCGGGTTGACTTTGTTGTTAATTATGTTTTATTATATGAATATTTAAGCAGGTCGTTACAATAAAAGTCTAAAAATACTTTTTCACTCAGAAGGAACTGAACATGAGGCAGAGAAGGTGGTCAGAGCTTATTAAAGATTTTGATTATACCATCAGTTATCACCTAGGGAAAGCAAACGTGGTAGCTGATGCGTTGAGTAGGATGTTTGTGGGACTAGTGCTGGAAGCTATTGAGATTTAGTATCTAATCATGATGGATCTAGAGAGACTCGACATAGAATTGGTTGAGAGTGATCCTCAAGAATGTATTGCCAGTTTAGTGGTGCAGCCTACTCTACAAGAAAGGATTAAAGTTGCTCAGAAAGATGATCCAGGATTAGCAGAGGTAATGATCAAAGTACATAATGGCCAAGGAAAGGAATTCTGTATTAGAGATGACAAACCTTTGTGGTTCCGTTCCAGATTATGTGTTCATGCCGATGCTGATATTAGGAAGACCATCTTAGAGGAGGCTCATAGATCTTTGTACACAATTCATCCCGGTAGTACGAAGATGTACAGAGATCTGCTAGAGTCTTACTGGTGGAGTGGTATGAAGAGAGAAATTGCCGAATATGTAGCACAATGTTTGACGTGCCAATAGATAAAAGCTGAGTACCAGAGGCCAACAGATCAGTTGCAACCACTTTTTATCCTAGAGTGGAAATGGGATCACATAGCTATGGATTTTGTTACAGGGCTGCCATCGGCATTACATGACCAAAATGTCATTTTCATGATTGTAGATCATTTGACTAAGACCGCCCATTTCCTTCCTATCAAGATCAACTATTCCCTAAATCACTTGGCAGAGATTTATATTCAAGAGATAGTCCATTCTCACAGAGTGCCAATATCTATAGTGTCAAATCGGGACTCGCGTTTCACGTCACGATTTTGGAGGAGCTTGCAGGAAGCTCTAGGGTCTCAGTTATCTTTTAGTATGACATTCCATCCTCAGTCAGATGGGCAGACTGATAGGACGATCTAGATATTAGAATATATGCTTTGAGCATGTGTGCTGGATTTTGGGGGTAGTTGGACTCAATTCATGCCACTAGTGAAATTTGCATACAATAACAGTTATCAAACTAGCATTGACATGACATCGTTTGAGGCGCTCTATGGTAGGAGATGTCATTCTCCTTTATATTGGGATGAGATGGGTAAGCGGCATATTATGGGACCAGAGTTAGTACAACAAGCATATGATAAGGTTCGACTCATTAGGGATAGAATCAGTGTAGCCCAGAGCCGACAAAAGAGTTATGCTGATAACTGCCATAGGGAATTAATGTTTGATGTTGGTAACCATGTGTTTTTGAAAATAGTTCCATTAAAAGGGGTTGTGATATTTGGGAAGAAAAGTAAACTTAGCCCTAGGTTTATTGGCCCATTTGAGGTTCTAGAGAAAGTGTGGCCGGTTGCCTACAGGTTAGTTTTACCACCTGTATTGTCTAGGATGCATGACTTATTTCACGTTTCCATGTTAAGGAAATACGTTTCGGATCCTCCTCATGTAATCAGCTATGGTGAATTAGAGTTCAGTGATTCACTAGTTTGTGAGGAGGTACCAGTACAGATTCTGGACAGGAAGGAGCAGGGATTGCGTAATAAGAAGATTCCTCTAATAAAAATTTTGTGGAGAAATCACACAATAGAAGAAGCTTCTTGGGAACTCGAGGAACAGATAAGGAAAATATACCCACAATTGTTCCATGGAGTTCAGTTATAATCAAGGAAACTGTAAGTGATTGTGTAATATTTCTTTTGCATGTACATGTAGTAGTTTAGTTAGTAGGTATTTTTTTTTTAGTTTTGGGGGAAATTTTATTTTACATATGTAATCTCCCAGGACATGGAATGTAACCACGGTATTCCTCCGCCATAAGTGAGGGTAGGTAATAAAATAAGTAGACCGTTTTGCCTTTATGGGATGATGAATCATATGGATAGTAAATTTCGAGGACGAAATTTTATAAGGAGGGGAGAATGTAGTGACCCGGAGAAATTATGGTATTTAGATAATGAAAGAAGGGAGAAAAGGAAATTGTATTTTAATTTTTGAACAAGGTCTCGTCGACGAACAAAGGGGATTCATCGACGAGCACACATGAGGGGCTTGTCGACTGGGACGTGTCTCGTTGACGAGAAGATACCAAGAGGATATATCTTAGTTCTGAATTTTGTCGACGAGGGTAAGTATTCGTCGAAGAATTTCCTTCTTGACCTCGTCGACGAAATGACGTGGCTCATCGATGAAGGCCAATGTATAAATAACCTAAACTTCATTTTTCAGCTGAAAATTCATGTACAAACCTCTCTTTCTCTCTCCTCTTTGGTTCCCCACCCTTCTCTCTAAGGTTTTTGGGTCCGTTCTTCGCCGAATCGACAATCCAAAGTCGCCACGACACTCCGGGGGAAGTTTTCTTCAAGTCAGTTAGAGTGGATCGTCGGTGGAGCTAGCTTGGACTTCATCCCAAGTTTAGGGTAAGACTTTTTTTTTTTTTAGTATTTGACTCTCCTATAGTTGTAGAAATTGTAGTAGTCAAGAAAATACTGAAATTTTGTTCTGGGAGATGTTGATTTCAGGGTGTTGTGCGGGGAACCCTGCGGGTGTGGGGCTGGTTTATTTTATGGGCTTTTCAGGAATTAGGAAGGGGATAAACTAAGGTAGTTGTTTTCATGAAAATATATGTATAATTTTACAGCATTTAATTTCAAGAATATATATATTAGCATTATGTTTGGAAAATACTGTTGTAAATAATGATATGATTTAAATATGAGTAACATCTATTTTTGAGTAGCATGAGTAAAATTTATTTTGGTTTACTATTTTTGGGAAATGTTTAAATGATACAAAGTTTTTATATTATATGTCGGCGTACAGGCCGAAAGTTTTATAATGATATACTGGCGTACAGGCTGAGGGTTTTCTTATTTGATATGCTGGCGTACGGGTTGAGCCTTCTATATGATATGTAATATGGCGTATGGGCCATGATTGATAAAATACGAAATACCGACCTAAGGGCCGAAGGATGATATTGAATTGACAATTATTATTATGAAATATCTATGCATCACAATTTGAAAATATGTTATATGTTATCAGAACCTAGTTGGCTTGGTTTAGGCTTACACGAGTACGGTACCGTAACTATATGATCACGATAATGATATGTTAGTGCTACCGCTAACCGTATGGGGCAGTGGGAGAATGGCAGTCGATGTGGTTTATTGTAGTGTTGGCGCCCCTGGTGTATGAACCAGTAGAGGTAGACCCGTCGTACTTACAAACTTTTGCTTTTGATTCGGCAATGGTAGGCCAGCAATTGTCAGGTCCCGCATTT
Source organism: Malania oleifera (assembly GCF_029873635.1). Taxonomy (NCBI): domain Eukaryota; kingdom Viridiplantae; phylum Streptophyta; class Magnoliopsida; order Santalales; family Ximeniaceae; genus Malania; species Malania oleifera. The sequence continues at coordinate 141,672,512 of NC_080417.1, forward strand.
GGTCTGCACAACCAAGTCATACAGGGGTAAGACGTGATGCCAGCCATCTAACCTTCCAGGATGTTTATTATTATTATTATTATATGAAATGAAATATGTTTATGGAAATTCAGTATATTCCACCATGATATGATTATATACATGTTTTTCCCAAATATGACATAGATAATTGTACCACGTATGTTATGTACGATTATATGTATAACACGGAAATACTCATGTTATCACACACTGGTATTAGTTTATCTTCCCTTACTAATAAGTGTCTCATTCCAAATTATATGAACATTTTATGAGCCCCATATGGAAGAGTGGATAAAGCTCTGCAGCACTAGTGTTTGATAGTCCTACCTTACCTGCAGGGTAAGTACTTGCTAGGGTCAGATGAATTTTTGGATGGCGACCCTAGGACTATTTTGGATATTTTGAGATGTGTATATTTATATGATGGTTGTAGTAAACTCTGGTATTGTGTTTAATGGTATTTAGATTTGTAAATGATTTCACGTTTCTTATTGCTTAGGTAATGGTGAAGAATTTCAGTTTACCCTTGGGTCCAGGTGGATTATAGTTTACTAGGATATTATTATTATTATGTGGAAAAAATAAAATCTATATGATATATTAGTCAAGTCGTTACAGGGTGAGCGCTGCAAGTATTATTTGGGGATCCCTGCAGGTGTAGTTCAAGAAAACAGGTAAAGGGAATAAATTATTATAGTTATTTTGAGAATTACTGATTTAGTTAATACGTGAAAATAAGAATATGTTATTTTTCCTGAAATTATTATGATATGAATATCAGATAAAATTGTGTGGCATATGACTTATATTGAATTTTTGTATTTTGGTATTTGAAATATAAGAGGTGATGAAAAGTGATAAATATTAATGAGTATTTTTTGAGAAATACTGAAATGTGAAATATTGATATGTGTATGGGAAAAGATTTTGAAATGAAAATATGTTTTATTAAGAAATGTTGAAATACGTGAAACATGATATATACTATTATGAGATGATGAATTGTGCACAAAAAATGATGAGAACATTTTTATTGAGATGAATTTAGATATACTAATATGAGATTAATTGTGAATATTGATATAAGAATATTGAAATGTGAATATTAAAAATGGGAATATTGCAATGTAAATTCTGCACTATGAATATTGAAATGTGGGAATTGAAATGTGAACATTGCAAAGTGTGAAAGCTGCAATGGTATCATTGAAATATGATTGATAAAATACCAATACCACATCTAACTACATAACGTATTAGATCAGAGGGAAGCTACTTGCATGGGCGGGTAGACTTTCCTATTCTCAGGAACTTCGCTGATAAACATGGTTTGCATGCGAATGAGATTGGAAATGGAATTAAAAGCTTGTAAAAGCTTGTGTTTTGTATCTATATGATTATGAACATATATATCAGTGTATTTTTCTTAGATGAATTTATGATTTGAAAAGTAAAATATGTTATTACTGAACTTATATTGGCACACACTATAAATAATTTGTTCCATCTTACTGAGATGTGTCTCACCTGAATTATTAAAACTTTTCAGGGAACAGAGACAGACCAGGGGATAAAACTTCGAGATAGTGTGGAGCGAATACCCTGATATACAAGGTGAGTGTCTGACTAAGGAGGTGTAATTTTCCTAGGGTTGTATTATTTTTGGGTATGATAGAATTGTGTGTATATGTATGTTGATACTCTGGATATTGAATTCTAAATGATATGTACATTATGTCTTCCACTGTTAACCTAATATAAATAAAATTTATGTTTACTCGGTACCCAACACCATCTACATACCACAACACCAACCCTGAGTTCCATCTCTTAGTAATCTGCTAACCTGAATTCTTACTCACTAGGGGTTTAAAAACTACTTCTTTCTGATGACAATTAATACTGGCGTGATTAGTTGCCAACCATTCCATACCCACTATTACATCAAACCCACACATCTCAAACACAATCAGATCTGTTGATAACACTTTCCCCTGAATTTCTATAGGATACCCTCTGAGCACCCTCTAACACCTCAACATTGACCCAGATGGTGTGGCTACTGACAGTTCTCTATCTAATAATTGGGTCTCACTTCCAAATAATTTAACATACGATGTAGATACAAATGAATGAGTAGCACCTGAATCAAATAAAATAATAATGAAATGTGATAAAATAGTAAAAGTACTTGTCACCACATCCGCGGTAGCCTCAGTATCACCCAGCGTCAACGCGTAAACCCTCGTCGGGGCCACATTCCTATGCTATCCTCCACGAGGCGTCTGATAACCTTCTCAATAGGGCCTGGGAGCTAGGACTTGGTCTGGAAGTTCCAAGCATGCATGTGCCATGTGGCCGGGTCTCCCACATCGATAACATACATCTTTCCCTACCCGGCACTCCCCCAAATGACGTCTCCCGCACGTTTGACAAACCGGGACAATCGGCGTACCCTGATTCCCACAAGGTCCTATCATCTACCTCTAATCTCCCCTATCATGAACTCCTCTCCATGGACCCCTATTGGAGCCAGTCTGAAAGCCCTGAGGCACAGGCCTCTTCCTCTGACTCTGAGCCGCTATACCTCTCTGAATACCACTCTCAATGATCGTAACTCTGTCTACAACTTCTGTAAATGTCTAAGCTCTGAAGCCAATCACCTGCTCAAATAAGTTTTGTCTCAGTCCTTCTTCAAACTTCCTTACCTTTCTCTTTTCATCAGGTGCTAGATGCGGAGCAAAACGCGACAACTCGATAAACCGAGCCGCGTATTGAGATACGGTTATCTGCCCCTGTACTAGATGCATAAACTCTACTGCCTTCGCGCTTCGAATGATAATAGGGAAATATCACTCGAAGAACAGTTCCTTGAATCAGACCCACGTCACTGGCACTGGAACCGGCCTCTGCTTCTTTATCAATCGCGTTGATCTCCACCAATGCTTTGCCTCCCTTGTCAACTTAAATGCTGCAAATACTACCTTCTGCTCATCCGTACAACAAAGCACTATCAGCGTCTCTTCGATGTCCTGGACCCAATTCTGAGCTACAATCGGGTCATCTCCTCCAGCAAAGGATGGGGGCTTCATCCACGTAAACTACTCGATCGAATAGCCACGCTCCCCAGAGCTCCTGACCATCTCAGCCATCACCTGCTGAGTGACACTACGCAGTACATCATTTGTATCTCCTCCACCTATGCTGCAAGGTCCTGGCCTGTCCTCCCCAGCATTCGTGCCACTGCTTCCTGGGTCCATCTTGAAACAAAAAACACACTTAAGCACCTTATCTCCTATACAGACCTACACAGAAACCACCACGGTAATCCTGTACCCAGAAATAGAACAAACCTCAAATATTTTTCCTATACTCTGGTATTGCTTCTGCTACACTCTAAAGTCTACAGAACCTAGTAACCTAGGCTCTGATACCAAATTGTAACAACCTACTATTTAACTTGGGGTTTTATATATATATATACTATAACATTTATAATGTTTTGATACCAAAATGTCAACCTAAGCAGCAAGAAGCTGAATTCATATAACCATATCCAAAATATACAATACTAGAGTGCTAAAATGTTCCCAAAATATACATGTACGGATGTTCCCCAAAATACCCTCAACTGGGTTAGGGCTATACAGAAATACTCCAAAAACGTACTCATTATCTACTGACAGGGCACTACTGAGGCCCCTCTATCTGCAAGCTTGGTTTGCTCGCCTACTTGGATCACTTGAAAAATTTTAAAGTAATGGGATGAGCCAACGCTCAGTAAGACGAAATATGCTATTGCTAGTGTGTGGCAAATGAGTTACAATACGATGAAAATCTGTTGCTATATAATCATGTATAACTGAATCTGTAATTACAATACAAGTAATATAAACCATCATCCTTTCCATGTTGCTTAACATATCTATACTTTAGGTTTCTACTCAAAATACTTCTAATGTACATAAGTATATTCTCTGTCTCTGTAAATTTGTATAAGCATAATAATAACAGAAAATTTCACTGTGGATAACTGTGTGTCATGATTTAACCCCTCATGATAGGGTTATGCGGCCCTATAGGCGGGATCTATCCTGGCTGGCCGACCAGGATAAACCACTATACTCCATAGGTCTGATCAGCCCTCCTCAACCCATATATGATGGGGAGTCCATCCACTCATGGGCTCTATACGATCGATCTTTATACCGCATATTATCTGAATAGGTGGTTGAAACTCTATGCTGTATATAGCTACGGTACTGTGCTCTGTAAACTGTATGGTCCAACAGGGTCTGATACTATATAATACATCTTTATAAACAACTATCTGTTTACCATGATTCTGTAATAACTATATAAACCATGACGCTGTAGAAAACTGTATCTATATCAACTGTGTTTCTATAATTAACTATAAATCTATATGTCATGGTACTATAAAACTATATAATCATGGTATTTCTGTAATTGATGTAAAATATATTCACTGTTTGTATATTCTGAAAACATAACACTGAAAAATACTGTGGAACATGTTTCTGTACTATATCTATATTCTCAAGCCACACAGTAATTTTAAAACATATTAAACATACTTGATAAACTATTTATATTTCTTCTGTAAATAATGATTTGGTAGTAACATATAGCGTATAATTCATACTGAAAACATACTAGGATTGTCTAGCATAACATATTTCCCTTACTTGTCCATTAAAAGCCCTTATCGTATACCGGTCTTACCCCCTGCATTGCTTCCTACACGACACCTTTAAAACAACACTCACTAGAATAGAATATCAATATTTCTTTGCCTACATCATTTCCTACAGCTACCAAAAGGTCAAAAATTGACTAAAAGGTCTTGTCCTGAATCTGGGAAGAAATTCAGCTCGATCCCACCGACGATCCGCCCCAGCAGACTTGAATAGAACTCTGCCAGGAGCATTGTGGTGGCCTTAGATCGTCGATCTGGCAACTAACGGGGCCGAAATCAAAGAAATATGGAGGTGGAGCCATATGAGAGAGAGAGAGAGAAGAGAGTTTTAATGTGATTTCTGCGCAAGAAAATGAGTTTAGCACTATTTATACTGCAAGATTCGTCAATGAGCGACGTCACCTCGTCGACGAGTATTGTAGAAAGTTTGTCGATGAACTTGTACCCACGTTGACGAATTTCAGACTTCTAAAAATCCTTCTTGGTATCTTCTCGTCAACGAGATGGGACCTCGTCGACGAGATCCTAAAGAACTCTCGTCGACGAAACCCCTGTGTTCGTTGACGAGGCCTAGGAAATTTCTTGGAATTATCACCTCCAAAATGCAATGTTGTCGACGAATGCGAAGCGTTCGTAGACGAAGTCGGCTGCCTCCTTCTATTACTGTTTTCATTTTCCTCCCTCTTTATTATTTAAATATCATTATTCTTTGGGCCGTTACAATAATAATATAAGATTATATATATATACCTTCAGGATCCTTCTAGAAGGAAGGAAGGAAACAAATAGAAAGAAAAAAAAATGTTCATGAGACGCCCCCCCTTTCAGCGCCGTTTCTCTCTCTCCTCATTCTTTCTCCTACTCTCCTCAATTTTTCGGCAAATATTCGACCGATTGAAAATTAGAAAATACCACTGGGCTCCATTTTCCGCCACCAAGATTTCTACCAAAGTGGATTTATCGTAGAAGCGACGTAGGTATTTCTCTTGGGGTAAGGTAAATTCTCACTCTTACCTACATTTTTCTTAAATCATAAGTCAAATTGACAATCGGACACTATCACGAGAATCTAGGGATGATTCTCTACAAGCATAGCAGAGCGGATTTCTCATGGGGTCATCGTAGACATTGCCCCAAAATTAGGATAAGGAAGTTATTTAGGAATTAATTGTTATTTAATTAATAAAAATTTGGAAATGCTAGAACATTGGGTATTCTGGGTTGAACTAGGGTTATTGAATTCAGGGTTCGGGTGAGCACTGTGGGTATAATTTCAGGATCCCTGCAGGTGTAGACAAAGAAACCAAGTAAGGGGAATAAATTATTATAGTTATTTTGAGAATTACTGATTTAGTTAATACGTGAAAATTAGAATATGTTATTTTGCTTGAAATTATTATTATTATTATATGAATATCAAATAAAATTTTGTGGCATATGACTTATATTGAATTGTGGTGTTTGGTATTTAAAATATAAGAGGTGATGAAAAGTGATAAATATTAATGAGTATTTTCTGAGAAATACTGAAATGTGAAACATTGATATGTGTACGGGAAAATGATTATGAAATGAATATATGTTTTATTGAGAAATCTTGAAATACTTGAAACATGATCTATGCTATTATAAGATGATGAATTGTGCATAGAAAATGATAAGAACATTTTTACTGAGATGAATTTAGATATACTGATATGAGATTAATTGTGAATATTGATATGTGAATATTGAAATGTGAATATTAAAAATGGGAATATTGCAATGTAAATTTTGCACTATGAATATTGAAATGTGGGAATTGAAATGTGAACATTGTAAAGTGCGAAAGCTGCAATGGGATCATTAAATATTAGGAAATGTGAACATTACAAAGTGTGAAAGTTGCAATGGGATCATTGAAATATGATTAATAAAATGTCAATACCGCATAATGATTGTGGGTATGTGGTAATGATAACCCTGATGGATGAATATAGAAACCCTAATGATGGGTTGTGATATTGAGCATAGTACCATTGCTAGTGAGGTGTTAGTGCAAGCACACAGTCTTATGGAGAGTGTGGTGTGGGCAGTCAACTGAGCCGTTTAGTAGAGTTGTTGTGCCCCCTGAGTCCAGATCAGGGCTATAAGCCGGCCATTTATACTACAAGCGCATGGATGAATTTTTATTTTGATCTAACTGGGTAGGCCAATCGCGATTTGATCCAGCCTTCAAGCCGCACAACCCTAGTCATGGGGGGAAGCATGACGTGGGGAAAAAAATCCTCAGGGTGGCCATGTAGAGACCCAGAGAATTTATAGAAATTAAATAATAAGAGAAAGAAAGAGAAAGGAATTTTTAAGAGGGGTCCCAATAGGATCTCGTTGACGAACACCTCCTTATTGGGATCGTCGATGGGGACACGTGTGTCGTCGACGAGGAATTATCGAGAGGGCTATTTCAGGGCTTGAAATTCATCGAAGAAGGTTATTAGTTTGTTGACAAACTCCCTTCTTGGCCTTGTCGACGAAGTGACGTGTCTCGTTGACGAAGCTATGAATATAAATAGCTTAAACTCGGGTTTTCAGTGCAAAATTTCATCCAATTCACATTCTCTCACTCTAAAAGTCGGTGCTTCCTCATTCTCTTTAAGTTTCCGGCTCTGTATCTCCCCGGTTCGACGATCAGAAGCTACTACGGTGATCCTGGGGAGATTCTCTACAACATAACTAAAGCGAAATGTTGATTTGAGAAGTTTGGAACCATCCCAAAACCAGGGTAAGTGGATTATTTGAGTATTTATAGTATTACCAAGTTCATTTAAGCCTAGATTTTGTATTTTATGAGGATATACTGGGGTTTTGTGAAGTAAAACTAGGATATTATATTTTTAGGAGTAGGGTGTTTTGGGACCCTGCAGACAAGGGTGAGAACCCCAATAGGTGATATTTCAGGAACCCAGGTAAAAAGATGCATGGTGTACAGTCTAGAAATTGTGCATATGTGGATTTGGGGAAATATGTATGTGATAATTATTTAGGTAAATTCAGTTGTTTGTGTAACAACTTGAATAAAATAGAATTTAAGTAATAAAGAGGAAGAGAAATGGAGACTGTAACAAAAGGAGGAAATCGACTTCGTCGACGAATACAGGGGATTTGTTGACGAATTCGTTGACGAAGGTATAAGAAAATTCGTCGACGAATACAGGGGACTCGTCGACGAGGGTATAAGAGAATTAGTCAACTAATACAGGGGATTCGTCGATGAAGAAATATTGAGAGAGGTTTGAGCTGACTGAATTTTGTCGATGAGGACTGAATTTCGTTGATGAATTTATTAAAGGATTCGTCGACAAATGACGTGGCTCGTCAACGAATCCCTGCTCTATAAATATCAAAATTCTGATTTTTAACTTTCTAAAGAAGCTAACTCTCTCCTCTCTCTCTCTCTCTCCCTTTCGATTTTCTCTCTCTCTTTCATCGATTTTGGGCTAAATTTACGCCGGATCGACAATCCAAACCACCACGACGCTCCTGGGGAAGTTCTCTCCGAATCTGCCGGAGTGGATCATTGGTGAAAGTAAGTTGGAAATCATCCCTGCGTTGAGGTAAGACTTTTTAAGCCAAATTTGGTCTTGCGATAGTTATAGGAAATGATGTACGCATGAAAATACTGAAGTTTAATACTGAGAGTTTTCATTTTCAGGGTATTGGTCAGGGAATCTTGTGGGTGTTAGACTAGATTATTTTGGGGGCTTTCTCAGTAGCCAGGTAAGGGGATAAACTAAGTTAGTTCTTTTGAGAAAATGTATATATATAACATTTGATTTCAGGAAAGTAAATATGTTTACATATATATGATTTATATTTGGGAAAATACTGTTGAAAATGATGGTATGTTGAATATGTACAAAATCTGTTAGTGTGGCATGAGTATAAAATGTTACGAAATGCTGTTTTCTGGAATGAGATTATGATACGGGTTTTTATAAAGGGAAAAATCGACGTACAAGCCGAGATTTTTTTATATATGTTTGCCGACGTATAGGCCGTGCTATGATATGTTTACCGGCGTACGGGCCGTGCTATGATGTGATTTTCCAGTGTACGGGCTGTGCTATGATATGTTTACCGGCGTACGGGCCGTGCTATGATGTGTGAAATTAGGAATAGCTTCACAAGAGGGGGGGCGAATTGGCTTTTTAAAAATTTCTTTTGACTTCTTTTAAGAATCCTTAACTTCTTTAAACACTTAACCAATTCTTTAACATGTTTGTTTAATTTCACCAATCACACAAGAACTTAGTTTTTTATCCAATCAATAACACAATTAAACAACCAATCAATTAAACACAATCTTCAAACCAAACAATCAATTTATTTGCCAAGTACAAGTTAAACATCAAACAACCAAACCAAGATATAAGGTATTTAGCACTTTGGTAATATAAGATCTTGAGATTGTTTGTTTGTTTATATGAGCCCCGTGATTATGAATTTGAATACCTTGTGAAGAATATAATTTAATATTCAACAATCCTTTCACAAACACAATAAAGCTTTTGTAGTCAGCCCTAGATATAAATTTTAATCAAGCCCTATATATATGTATTTGCTTAATATGATGTTCAATACAACATTCAATCACTCTTTCCAAATTTTCAAAACTCAAATAAACTTTTAGTTAATTTATCTTTGAGTGTTTAACCAAGAAAAGTACTCCCGTATGGTTTCCGCAAGATATGGTTTCACCAACGTACTCCCTTTCGGTTTCCACAACCCAAATCAAAATTAATCTTTAAGTTTACTTGATTTCCAAATATGCGTAGTATATTTGATTTTCAATTAAAATCATCCACGCAATTTTAAATATGTACTGAAAATAAAAATAGGGAAAGAGAGAGTGAGACGGAGATTTTTACGAGGTTTGGCTTATACCCAGCCTACGTCCTCGCCTTTGGCAAACCACCAAAGGATTCACTAAACCTATTTCGTTGACGGGTGGAACAAAACCGATTACAACATTCCTTGGTTAAGGCTAGAGTCTACCTTCTCCAAACGATATTCCCTCGTTTCGGTCACTCCTTACATAGGCTAGAGTCCGCCTCTCTAAGCAATATCCCCTTCCTTAGCCAACAGTCCAAACACCTTGGAACGTCAATGAACTACAAGAAACACAAGATAAAATCTGCGTACAAGTATACTCTCTCAAAGAGCAAGTTAGTACAATTTCAGCACTATATACTTCAATATAAAATATCAATAGAAAATAGAATGAAACTCAAGTGTAGAATTCACGAATATCCTTCTTAGAAGAGGATTAGCAGTAGGAATTCAAAGGAAGAAGGATCAGCACTTCAGAATTCTCAGCAAAAGAATTTTTCAATGAGTGAGCAAGAGAACTTAGGAAGAACAAGAGTACTTTCAGCTCCTCAAAATAGATTTTTCAATTCTTTTCAATCTTTATTTGTTTTGCAAAACCATGTATTTATAGGATTTCAAACTTGCAAAAGTTTCCTTAAATAATTTCCCCATTTATTAGAATATTTAAGGTTCAAACAGTTATAATTTAAAACATTAGAAATTTAAAAATTTGCCCGTTGAACAGTTTTTAAACGTTTGATAGCAGTGACCCCGTTTTAGTGTTTTGGCCATAATTTTTTCTGTATAACTCTAAATTAGGTTTTCTTGGTGTCAAAAGAAAGCTAAGAGAAAATAATACAACTTTCATGTATACCACTCTTTAAAATAATGAGTGTTTGATAGAGAAAAATTTACCTCAATGAGGCTATATAAAAATTGACAACATTTGGGAAAAAACTCTTTTTGGTGCTCTTTATTCCAAAAATGATTCTAACTTTTTAAAATAATTTTTGACCTTATAAAAATATTATTCAGGTATTTTAAAAAGTATCTAGGTCTAAGAAGTTAACCTAAGAGTTTCAAAATATTTCAAATGATATTTTAAACATTAAAGCACTTACATGAGACTTCTAAAATATTAACATTCTAAGTTCTTGAGTCTTCATGCTTTGTCCTTGGATTGAATCCATCTTTTCTTCAAGCTTCCATATTCTTTAAGCTTTCTTACTTTGCCTTTCTTTGGATCTTTTGACTTTAATATGCCTTGACTTTCAACAACTTATTCATGTCCTCATGTTCTTCAACAAGTAATTCATGTCTTGGCTCATTTAAGTTTCATTTGATCCTTGTGAGCACTTTGACCTTGCTTCCATCATATTTGATCCTTGTGGGCACTTTGACCTTACTTTCACATATATGAACCCTGAAATATCATTACTCACACAAATACATTAAATTTCACTTGTTTGTTAGCATCAAAACAAGATAACAAGATTTTAAGCCTTGTAAGGCCAACAATGTGATTTGCTAGCGTACAGGTTGTGCTATGATATGTTTGCTAGCATACGAGATGTGCTATGATGTGATTTGCTAGCGTACGGGCTATGCTATGATTTGCTGGCGTACGGGTCGAGCTATGATAAAATGTGTAATACCGGCGTACCGCCCAATGATTTTCATGATATATGTATATATGCAAAATGATATGATTGATGTGAAAATTAATGATATGAAATATCTATGTATCACAGTTTCAATATACATTATATGGTATCAGAACTTGGTTGACTTGGTTTAGGCTAGCACTTGCACGGTACCGTTGCTATGTGTCCATGGTCTTCGTGATCATAATATTTGTGTTAACGCCGCTGTACGGAGTGGTGTGAGATTGGATGGTCGATGTGATTTTTAAGAAGTCAGTGATCGCCCCTGGTGTACAGACCAGGTCTGACAGACTTATCAGACTTACAGACTATACTTTTGACTTGACAGTGGTCGGCCAACCATTGTCAGGTCCCGCCTTCGGGCCACACAACCCAGTCATGTGGGGGTAATACATGACAACAACCAGCTAACCTACCAGGAATGTTTTTGTATTATACTTTATGAGATGAGATATGTTATGAAAATGCAGTATGTTCTGCCATGATTTGATATATATATATATATATATATATATATGTTTTCCTAGATTTGACAAAACAGTTACAGAATATGCTATGTATGGTATATGTATAACACATAATACTCATGTTGCCACACAATGGTATTAGTTTATTTCCCTTACTGAGAGGTGTCTCACCCCAAAATTTTATAAACTTTTCAGGAGCCCCAGATAGGAGAGCGGGAAAAGCTTCGCTGAACTAAAGCTGTTGTCTGCCCTTTTTGAAGGGTACGTTTTAGTAGGGACAGTGGATTTTGTGGGAAGTGTCCCTAGATTTTGTTTCTTTTGGGATGTATATACTAAAATACAGTGGACGTAGTGACTCTGGTATTTGTAGTAATATGATAGATGTTTTGTATTTATAATATTGTGATTATATGTTTCCTTCTGCTTAGGTTTTCGTGTTGTGTTCTGATTTATCCCTAGTACCCACGGGTCCAGGTGTATTATGATCTGCTGAGTTGGGATTTGTGATATTGAATATATATAAAAAAAATATGAAAAATAAGCAGGTCGTCATAGTTTGATTGGGGAATTATATGTGTATTATCTCAGGATGTTGGAATGATAAATGTTAGGGGTGTAATTTAGAGCATTAGTCGGCGAGCTTAATTACGAGGTAAGGGAAATATGCTATGCCAGATAAATTAGAATTTTTACCAGTAAAGATAGTATGAGATTATGGATATCTTCAGAATAGGTATTACACAGTTATGCAAATTATATTTAATGAGTTATTAACTGTTGTGTGGCATGAGTGATATGAGTACAATATTGAATTTATACAAATGTTACGAAATCATGAATGGATATACAGTTTACAGAAATTAATTATATAGTTTTTAGAATACCATGATATACAAATCTTAGAGCCATAACAAACAAATATACAGATATACATATAAGGTATTACAGTATATATTCAGAATAGACAGTACAACTTATATAGAATGATTATTTTAGTGTTATGGCTATTACAATAGAAACAGAATCATGGTAAACAGTAAAATACATGTTTATATCAGAGTATTATACGTATATATTATCAAACCCTAATGGACCATTACAGATCAGATTACAGAGCACGGTATCGTAGCTCTGCAGTTGAGAGAGTGCAACCACACATCTCAGATAGAGTATGGCATTTTATGGTCGATTGTGCCATTGGAGAGATTGCAGATTCCTTGGTAATCTGCTTCAAGTGGAGAGGATAGATTGCAGTGCTCCTTGGACAAACCCAGGTTGAAGGGTCAATTGTACCTTAGTGGAGTTTCAGTTGACTTATCCTAGAGGGCCGACCAAGATCAAGTCTCACCTTCGAGCCACACAACCCTGCCATGAGGGGATTTGAATCATGACATCCAGTTATCCATTCAGGGAAGGTTATACAGTTATTATATATGTACAAGAAATAGCAGAATTACTTACAGTTACTAGAAGTATATTCAAGTAGAAACCTCAGTAACATATATAATTTAAGAAACACGGGAGTAAGTTACATGGTATTTTACTATTGCATGTTAATTTAGATTCTGTTAATTATAGTAGATGTATATAGCTTAAAGAAACTCATGTGCTACACACTTGTAATAGTATATTTCGTCTTACTGAGTGTTGTCTCATCCCAATAATTTAATATTTTTCAGGTGATCCAGTTAGACGAGCATACCAGACTCGTAGATAGAGGAGATATCAGTTTTGCCTTGTTTATAGGGTAAGTAGATTTTGGATGAGATGTATTTTGTATAGATCCTGGGGGATCTGGACTTTTAAACTATAGTGATGTACATAAGTGGTGAAAATTCTGGTATTGTGTTTCTGGTTGCACACTTTATGTTTTCTGCTGCTTAGGTAATATATTTATTATTATATAAGAAAAAAAATGGCATGGAAATCGGGTCGTTACAAGCCATGAGTTACAGACGTGATGTTGGTACTGGGTATCAAGGACGCTCATAGGCTGGATTGTGAAATGGAAATGGAAAAGGAAAGAATGATGAAAATGGAAAATGAAAGAGTGTGAGTTTAATAATCTAAATAATTAAGAGAAATAAAACTCTCTGCCTGAGAGCTTACTAAGTATGGTGAGTGCCTTGATAGGTATCAGATGTAGCCATATCTGGCTGCATAACGCATTGGGGTAGAGGGAAACTACTTCTATGGGCAGGTAGACTTCCTTATTCTTGGGAACTTCACTGATAAACATGGGTTGCATGCGAATGAGATGGGAAATGGAATTAAAAGCATATAAAAGCTTGTGTTTTATATCTATATGATTATATGAGTGTATTTTTTTTTCAGATGAATTGATGATTTGAAAAGTAAAATATGTTATAAATAAACTCATATTATCACACACTGTAAATAATTTTTTCCGTCTTACTAAGATGTGTCTCACCCGAATTATCTAAACTTTTTAGGGAATAGAGACAGATCAGGAGATAGAGTTCCGAGATAGTGTGGAGCGGATACCCTGATATACAAGGTGAGTTTTGGACTAGGGAGGTGTAATTTCCCTAGAGCTGTATTGTTTTTGGGTATGATAGAAATGTGTGTTTATATATGTTGATACTCTAGATATTGTATTCTGAATGGTATGTACATTATGTCTTCCGCTGTTAGGCTAATATAAATAAAATGCTTGTTTACCCAGTATCCAATGCGGGCGGGCCATGTGAGGGGTATTAGAGTTGTTGATGTGATCGATGTGATGTTTGATGTGTATGGTTTAATTATTATTGATGATTTAAAAAAATGGTATGAAAAATCGGACCATCACACATCCCCTTGTCTAACGCAAATTGATGATTCTCCTTTTCTCAACAATGTCATTCCTCTTTTATAGTGTCTTAAAATTGATTGTATCATACAATGATGTTATATTAGTTGTTGCCTTCTGAACATTGTCCCAGTATGTTATACCTTAGCAGTAGATGTGAATTGCCTCGAAAGAGTTCTTTAATTAGCCTTATATTTGAAAATTCCAAGCACTTAAAACTTAAAAATAAAATTTATTAATTGAAATCATGATGTGAGTGAAGGACAAAAAGGCATGATGCTTCAAAAGGAGGGAACATTTTATTTTTATACAAATTGTCTTTGATTTTCCCTTGAGATGGTTTAGAAACTATAATTTTAAGTTAAGTTTTTTCCTTATTGATATAAAAGTGAGATTAGATCTTAAGGATAAGATCTCTAGTCCATGCTCCTTATGCTTAATTGTTTGACTAAATGTTTTATGTGTTTGTGTATTTATATGTTTTTTATTGGTCATCATTATGTTGTGATTTTCTTTGTTTGCATTACATGTATACCCGATAAAGTAGTGAAATGTAACAAATACACACTTTCTCATTAATAGAAAATATATCCTTTAGTACTTACAGTATAATTCTCTATGTAGATTGATTAAAATTAGCTAAAAATCATTTCTTATGTTGGTATTTTATTTCTAGTTTTCTATTGCCACCTTATATATTTATATTTAAAATTTGTGTAAGAAAAAGGTTGAAAAATTTGGTACTTCTAAAACTAAATTTTTTAGAATCTCTTAATCACACTCAATATATATATATTTTTAATCTCAGCACAACAAGCACCTCAAGTTTTACCACAAAAATTAAAAATTTAAATCATATAATCTAATTCCATGCAATCAAACATGTTGTTGTAACAAAAATAAAAGATAAAAAAATAAAGCAAATCATATAATATAATTACGTGCTATCAAACATAAAATTCCATATTCATTTTTCATTTATTTGAATAAATTTAATATGTAAAAAGTCGGACATGAAAAAAACTCTAACCTCAAATTGGGGGTTCCCAAAAGATGCTTCAAATCACCAAATTTATTTTAACATAACCAAATTCAATGTATGAAATACTAATTTCTACTATAAACTAACACAAATTTCAACTCAAATTTAAGAATCTTAATAAAATAAGAACAAAGTTTAATGTAGGAAATCATACTTCATTTTTCTTCTTTATATACTACCTTAATTCCTAACGTTCGTATTTTACTTTGTGGCAGAACATTTGGATCATTCCATCCGAACCCAACGTTCACCTGCAACTTTAGAGTCGCTAGATCACCTCTTCTGCACTTCCCCCCCTCTCCGTTCTCTTCGCTCTCGGCCTCCTCTGCGAATGGCAGAGAGTGAGGAATGAGGAAGAAATGATATATCAAAGCAAAAAAAGCTACTTGAAGAGGAAGGAGGTCATCACGCGTCAGCGAGAGGTGACCTCTCTCGGAACAAAAACGCTAGACTATTTGGCATCTTTTCTTTTAAAAAAATGTTTGACTATTCAGCGTTTTTTAAGACCACCCAAATTTTCCTCAAATATTTTTAATTAAAATAAATTTAAATTCGAAAAAACTCTGCTTCCTAGTCTAAGTATCTCTAGCCCTTAGATCGTAGTATGTCATCTGTGTCTTTAAATTAGAGTGAATTTGAAAGAAAATTCAGTGCCGCGGCCAGCAAGAGATCTAGTACTATTGACACAAAAGCCTACAGTAAATCAATGGGTATCCTTTATTTTTTGCTCCTGTGGATTGAGTTACTCGACGCCCAGTACGCCAAAGCCTCCATTGTGGCTGATACCATTAATGCATCAGAGTCTCTGAGCGACGGCCAGACCTTGGTCTCCAAAGGGGGAAGTTTTGAACTGGGTTTCTTTAGTCCCGGAAGCTCAAGGAAACGCTACTTGGGCATCTGGTACAAGAACATCCCAGTCAGAACAGTTGTATGGGTCGCAAACAGAGATAACCCAATTAATGATTTATCCGGTGTTAATGATTTATCCGGTGTGCTGATGATTAACAGCACAGCAGGCAGCCTAGTCCTCCTCACTCACACTAATCAGACTGTCATTTGGTCATCAAGCTCGCCTAAAGGAGCTGATATTTATCGTCAGATTAATCCAATAGTAGCACAGCTCTTGGATTCAGGAAATCTTGTCCTAAGAGATGAAAAAGACAGCGACCCAGAAAGTTACTTATGGCAAAGCTTCGACTATCCAACGGACACATTGTTAGCCGGCATGAAACTTGGATGGGACTTGAGAAATGGTCTCAACCGGCGGCTTAGGTCGTGGAAGAGCGCAGATGATCCGTCTCCCGGGGACCTCACCTATGATTTAGAACCTCATAATTTTCCGGAGCCCTCTCTGTGGAAGGGCCGCACCAAGATCTACCGGTCCGGGCCGTGGAATGGCGTCCACTACAGCGGCGCTCCTGAATTGCGGCCCAACCCGGTGTATCAGTTCGAGTTCAACTTCAGTCAGCAGGCGGCATTCTTCACTTACCAGCTTAAAAATAAATCTGTAATATCGAGGGTGGTTTTGAACACAACCACCAATTCATGTGATCGTAGCACGTGGGTTGAAGTAGATCGCACTTGGGAGGTTTACGTGTCGGTGCCTAGAGACCACTGTGATAACTATGGGCTTTGCGGTGCCCATGGTCTCTGTGTGCTCAGCGAGTCGCCAGTTTGCCAATGTCTGAAAGATTTCACCCCTAAGTCGCCGGAAAGGTGGAACTCAATGGACTGGTCGAAGGGGTGCGTGCGAAATAAGCCATTGAGCTGTCTTGAAGATGGGTTTGCCAAATTTGAAGGGCTGAAAGTGCCGGACACTACATATACTTGGGTGAACACAAGTCTGAATCTTAAGGAATGCAGGGCCAAATGCTTCGCCAACTGCTCTTGTATGGCTTATACAAACACGGACATCAGAGGAGGCGGCAGTGGCTGTGTCATGTGGTTCGGCGATCTCATTGACATTCGACTGCTTCCCGCCAGTGGACAAGACCTCTACATTCGAATGCCGAGTCCAGAGCTAGGTATACTCGGTGAACAGAATTTTTTCTTGAAACCATACGTGAAGTCTCTTTCATTTACTATTTTATTCATGTGATCTGGATACACTTTATTTTCTTAATTTTTTTTTCTTTAAAAATGAAGGGGCGAGCAAATGGTCTAAGATAAAGAGTGCAGTGGTGACTGTGGCAGCCATTGCCTCAGCTTCGGGGATGTTTATAATCGGCTATTACATCCGCAAAAGCAGGAGAAGATTGATAGGTAAAATTACTTGTTATGGCGCGCAGCTGCCATTCAATTCTCTAATTTTTTGGGTATACAGTTTCAGTAGTTCATCGTTTTTTCCCAATGGAACAACTAGGATATACTAATTGTTGCTGTTGAGAAATTTCCAGCCCGTTAAATCTGCTTGATCGATCTTTCAGCAATTTTATTTTGTCTACTAAGTGCAAGATGCTGGGTCGAAAGATACCAGGAATAACTTAAAATGACTTCGTGGTCCTCATTTTGATTAGTACACCTTATTCTCTACCTTGTATATATTCTATTCTCGATCTCTACATGGAATATCTCTCTTCATCTAAAAAAACTTAATTGGGTTCCGCTTACAACTTATTAATATATATATATATATATAAGAAATGAAAATATCAATGAACTTACTTTTTGTTACATGGAAATTAAGAAAAATGAAATGGGAAATAATACATACATAAAACACATACATACATACTTTAAAAAAAAAAAATCTCGATTTTATTAATAACTTTCACTTTTGATGGAAGAAACCATGATTACAAACATTGCACAAGGGATTTACAACACAACAAGCAAAATCATCTCAGGTAACAAAACCAAAACAAGCCAAACAAAACCTATACCATTAACCAACTAAAACAAACTAAACAAGATCATATGAATTAAAACAAAACGAACAAAAACAATAAACAAAAAACCTACAAACTAAAGACAAATACCTGCAAAACAAAACTTGAGGAAAACATAGGAGAATCAAATGATGACATTTAAAAGTGAAGACTTGGAATACTCATCTTATCCATCCAAATTAGACCTCTCATTTTATTCGGCATCATATCACCTA
This sequence comes from Malania oleifera, assembly GCF_029873635.1. Lineage (NCBI taxonomy): Eukaryota > Viridiplantae > Streptophyta > Magnoliopsida > Santalales > Ximeniaceae > Malania > Malania oleifera. The sequence goes on from NC_080417.1 coordinate 141,691,192, forward strand.
CAAAATATTTCCTCTTGTTGCCTCCCTCACATTGACGAGTCAAATAATCCGTCACCTGATTACCTTCTCTAAATTGGTGTTTTATAGAGAGCCGAAGGCCTTGTAGCCTCTCTAACAATTCCCAAAAATCCCATAAGTACCAGGAAAAGCAAATTCCAGATGTGATCCATCCCACCACCAATTCCGAGTCACTTTCAATACAAATGTTCTGATAACCCAACTTTTTACAGAGCCGAACACCACTAGTAAGAGCCTGCAACTCCACTCCGTTATTCGTACCTGTTTAAAATGTTTCAAAAAAAGTGGCCTTAATATTACCTGATGAGTCACAGATGATAACACTACCACCTCAAGAACCCAGATTTCCTTTACAAGAGCCATCAATATTTAGTTTCAACCAACCTGTAGGAGGTTTTTTCCAGACAACTTTTCGAGAAGTTCTAACCTTCGATGTTATCAATTTCACTTGAAATTCTTCCAATAAATTCTCATCAATAGAAGGTAGAGAACCTTTCACTCCTACAATTTTCGCAAGCCAAAACCTCATCGATAACCAAACTGCATTCTCCAACTCATACTTATCTTCAATGCGGGCTTTACAACGTCTGAGTCAAAGTCTCCAAGTAATTATAGTAGGCAACAAACCGATGATCATACCTTTTTGGGTTGTTTTTTTGGTACATCTGAACCATCTACTAATTTTCACCCTTCAGGGTTCATCATCAAAGTTTAGAATTTTCAAGACAAACACCACTCTCTTCTAGACCATACTTGCAATGGAACCCATATTCAGAACATGATTGAGAGATTCCTCCTCTTTAGCCACGCATCAGTCGCAACATGAGACTATATCAATTCCCAGTTTCCGCATTCTCTCGTCAACCGGAAGACATTGGAACATGACTTTTCATATACACATCTAAACTTTTTTAGGAAGAGGTTTATGCCAAACCCACTCCATCCACGGGTATTATTCTCCTTTAATTCTTATCACCTTTCAAGCCGAGGTAGTTGAAAATTTTCCATCTATGGAAGACTTCCAAATAAACACATTCGGCCCCGATTTGTGCTCTATAGATGACAACAAAATCTCATCCGTTTTGGGGACTCCTACCAAATGTTTCAGCATATCAGTATCCCAATTCTCCGACTCCTAGCAATCTTGAATCTTAAGCTCAGGATGTTGGACGGTGTAAGAACACTCTGCAAGGGGACCACTGCTCAACCACTTATCGAACTAAAAAGAAGTTTTTCCTTCTCTAATATTTTCAAAAACATTCTCATAAACTTTTGGAAAGATCTTAAGATTGTCTTTCAAAAATGAGAGTTCGTAGCAGTGACACAAACATACATACATACAAACATATGTCTATATATATGTAAAATAAATTAATAAATATATTTTTATCTTGCAATCTATATATTAACATTAGTTTTTCTTTACTTTTATTTTCATATATGAAAACTTTATCATTCACAATCATATTAATCATATTTGAGAAAAAGAAAATACAATAAAAAAAATTCATCTTATTTCATTTTTCTTCCCTTTTTTTTTTTCTCAGAAAATATTTTAATCAAAGTGGGCCTTCAAAGACTTTGAACTCAATCAAGTCTTGTTAGACGGACAAACCAAATTATTTACAAGGTTGACTTACTAAAATTAGGAATTAAAATTGTTGCAGCTTGGTGCTAATAATGTATATACAATATGAATGGCAGGGAGTTGACTTGTGTGTGACTTGGCTAGCTTACTATAAAAAATTTCCCAAAAGCAAGCGATGAATGGCCTTGCATGCCATTCGTTTCTAGCTAGTTTTAGGGAGTTCATGACTCATCATAATTTTTTTTTATTAATTTTATCTATTTATTGACATTTTGTCGTATGCTTTTTATGTTTATTTTTCTTATATATAAGGAAATTCCAATGTTTTGTTTCTGTATAAATTGAATTATATCATCTAAATTTTTGGGAAAATGAGAATGAGTAAATTTATATTGGATTGTAAATTTAGATGAACTAATAAATGTTTAGTCATTTCATTACTTTTCTATTTCCACTTATTCTATTCTGTTAACTAATGTTAAGTTTGCTTACTACATTTCAAAAATTGAAAAAAAAAAAAAAAAACAAATCAAGTAGGTGTCCAGAGAAACAAAGATCACACTTATGAAGTACAAAAGAAAGATCTAGAGCTACCATTGTTCAACTTTGCTACAATAACCAATGCCACTGAAAATTTTTCGTCCAACAATAAGCTTGGAGAAGGTGGTTTTGGAGCAGTGTACAAGGTACTAATGACCATGAAAAATTTAAGTGGGCTTATTTAATACAAAATCTCACATTTTATAATGATTGATATTATTTAGGGTACGCTATTAGATGGACAAGAAATAGCTGTGAAAAGGCTTTCAATGAACTCTGGGCAAGGATTAATTGAATTCAAAAATGAAGTAATATTGATTGCAAAACTTCAACATCGAAATCTTGTAAGGCTTCTGGGGTGTTGCATTCAAGAAGAGGAAATGGTGTTGATTTATGAATACATGCCCAACAAGAGCTTGGACTACTTTATTTTCAGTATGACTACTCTCTTAGAACCTAATAAATGTAGTCAAAATAAATCTATTTTTTTTTTTTATAAGTTTTCACACATTCATACTTGCAATAGGGTGTTGGCTTCACTTAATTAAGAAACTTGCAGATCAAACAAGAAGTAAGTTATTAGATTGGTCGAGGCGGTTCCACATTATTTGTGGAATCGCTCGTGGACTTCTCTATCTTCATCAAGATTCAAGATTGAGGATTATCCACAGAGATCTCAAGGCAAGTAATGTGTTGCTTGATGACAAGATGAACCCAAAAATTTCAGACTTTGGCTTGGCTAAATTGTTCAAAAGTGATCAAAATGAAGCGAGGACAAGAAGAGTAGTTGGAACATAGTAAGTATTATTAATTGAAATATATATTTTATTTCTATATCCCATTATTGAGTTTCACATGATGTATTGCAGTGGCTATATGGCTCCAGAATATGCTATTGATGGACTATATTCAATAAAGTCTGATGTGTTTAGTTTTGGTGTCCTACTATTGGAGATTGTAAGCGGGAAGAAAAATAGAGGTTTTAATCACCCAAGCCACAATCTTAACCTAATTGGACATGTGAGTATCAAGATCATCTAAATTCTTTCTTTTATTTTGTGTTCTAGTCAATCACAATAAATGGTTTTATATATGTGCACCAGGCATGGAAATTATGGGATGAAGGCAAACCAGTTGAGTTAATTGATACATTATACATGGGCTTATCCTCTATGTCTGAAGTATTACGATGGATCCATATTGGTCTATTATGTGTCCAACAACGCCCTGAGGATAGGCCAAACATGTCATACGTAGTTCTAGCGCTGGGAAATGAGAGTCGATTGCCACAACCGAAGCAGCCAGGTTTTTTCATAGGTAGAAGTTCTCTTGAAGAGGCAAACACTACAATGAGAAAACCATGTTCAAACAATGAATTGACTATTACATCATTGGAGGCACGATAAAGAATCAATCATCATGGCAGTATGAGAATGAAGCCTTAACTATTCAAAAAAAAAAAAAAAAAAAAATTATGACATATACTATAACTTTTGAATATATAATTAATACCACTCTTATGATTAGCCATTTATAGATTTGTTTAAATGATTTTGTTTTCATCTAATTCTACAATGGAAATCTTCAAATGTCAACATAGTTTTGCCATAAATAATATAGTTTTAATATAAGTTTACATTTTAATCAAGAGGATAGTATGAAAAAGATGCTACTTACTAGCTTCTTGTTAAAGCTAATCAATGAACATGGCCGCCACCCTCTATTTGGTTGCAGAGTTGAATAAGACATGACACAATGTGACGTCCCGATTTTTTATACCATTTTTTTTTTTAACATCATACTTATCGGACATGTCAACACCCTGATACCATACATATCACCTGACCCACATTGGGCATCGGTATACCGATCACATTATATTTCAAATACTTATCAGCGGAAGAAAATATATACGTACGCTGTAGCGAATATACATACCAGAGTGTAATCCATACAAAAATACATACATCAACAAACACCCTAAAATAACAAAACTCTAGGGGAAACATCCATCCCTAAATCAAACACTCACCCTGCATATCAGGGCCCCTGCTCCATTTTATCTGGGAGCTCTATCACCAACTCAATCTCGGTTTCCTGAAATATTTAATACTTGGGTGAGATACATCTCAGTAAGGCGGAATGAGTTATTGACAATGTGTGGCAATATGAGTACTGTGATTACATCAATTTACATATATATATATATATATATATATATATATATATATATATTCGGTTAAAACATTATTCATCTGATATGACATCTGATATGTGCAAATAGCTATATAAATATAAAACACAACTGTTATAAACTTTATATCCCCTTTCCCAGTTTCATTTATTTTTCTCATCTTTCTTTCATCTCAATTTATTTCCATTATATCATTCTTTTCTCATTTATTCGGCCCATGAGTATCCTTAGTAACCTTTCCATATCATGTCTGTAACTCATGGTCATTTCCAATCTGCTATCCAGCTCATGGGTATCCTCTGTAACCATAAAATGCCGTGTCTATAATCCATGGCTTCCCTGAGGATTTTTCTTCACGCCATGCTTCCCCCCCCATGGTCAAGGTTAGGCGGCCGAAAGGCTGGATCTAACCGCAGTTGGCCAACCCGATTAGATTAAATAATACCATATACCAGTCTGTAGTAACGAATGACCTGCCACATGCCCTGATCCGGAATAGAGAGGCAATAACAACTACACTTTGGCCCATTCCCACTACCACGTCACACGCTCCACGAGTCCATGTGGTTGCCCTTTCCAACCGCTAGCATCGGTACCGTTTTCAATATCATAACCCATCGCCGGGATTTACATATCCATCCATCAGGGTTTTCATTTCCACTATTTCACTTTTTCCATATCAACGTTTCCCATGTCAATACATATATTCATTGCAGTTGTTACGCTGCAATGTTCACAATTCCAGTATTCACATTTCATTTCCAATGTTCGTATTTCATTTCGAGTATTCACACTTCATCATTCACAAATCAATTCCCATATTTCATTTTTCATATTGCAGAATTTCATGTTACAATATTTTCATATTCATATATCAAAATTCACATGTCTAGTATTTTCATTCAATATTCATAAAACAATATTCTCAGTAGATTTCTCATTTTCTATTGTTTCATTCTTAGCATTTCAATTTCACAATTCATCTCATAATAATATATAAGCAAATATGGGAATATATCACATTTCATATATTTCATCATTTCCAGTATGCACATATCAGTATTTCATTTTTTTTTTTCCATTTCATAGAAAATCATTTCCATATTTCCCATATTCTCAATATTCACATATATCAGTGTTTCTTATTTCCACTGTTCCTATAAAATCATTTCCGTATATACATTTATCCTTTTTCAATATTTTCCAGAAATTTGTATAACATTTCCACATTACATTTCATTTCCTCGGGGATATTCATCATCATATCATTTTCCTAGATTTCCCATTTCAAATCACATTTTACACAATACATTTCATAATTTTCATAAAATCATATGCCATACAATTTCTCATCTATTATTCATATCATCATAATAATAATTTCAGGGAAAATACAATAATTCATTTCACATATATTTCAACCAGGATTTCATAAAAATACCTGCTATAACTTATTCCCTTAACCTGTCTTACTGAGATGTCTACACAGTTCAATCTTGAGCTCGTGGCATTTCCAACACAAAAACCTACAATTTTCATTTCCCCAGAACATTCAATAGAATTCCAACATAATTTCCATAAAACATTTCCTAGACTCCCAATAACCTAAATAAATTGTTAAACTCCAAGATAATCGACTTACCTCGGTTTTCCTTAACTATGCCCACAGGGTCCCGAAATTACACCTGCGATGCTTACTCGGATCTTGAATTCAATAACCCTAATTCAACCTCACAATGCCCAATATTTAACATTTACAAATCTACAATAATTAAATAATAATTAGCCCCTTAATAACCTCCTTAGCCTAATTTTGGAGTTATGCTTACGACGACCCACGAGAAAACTGTTCCGCTAGACTTGTAGAGAATCATCCCTAGATTCTCGTGGTGGTGTCCAATCGTCAATTGAGCTTAAGATTTACAAGAAATTGAGGTAAAAGTGAGAATTGAGTTTACCCTAAGAGATATGCTTATGTCGCTTTTATGACAAATCTGCTCTGGTAGAAATGTCGGTGGCAGAGAATGGAGTCCAACAGTATTTTTTGATTTTCGATTGGGTGAATATCAGCCGAGAAATTGAGGAGAGTAGGAGATAGAACAAAGGAGATGAAAGGAGAGAGCGTCAGAAGCAAGGCGGGGGGTGGCGTTCTGCTTCCTTCAAAATTTGTGAAATCCTAAAACTTCTTTGAAGCTTGAGGTAAACTTATATATAATAATAATAATAATAATAATAATAATAATAATAATAACTTTTAACCTTTACATATATATATATATATATTATATTACTTAATTCATAATTCATATTATTTAATTAATTAATTTATTATTCAATTTAATTTTAAATCTTAAATAATTTATTTATTTTTTTATTCAATTTTTATTTTTTTACATTCCCAAACATATCATTTTCTGGGGCATTACATTCTCCCCTTGTAAAAATTTCGTCCTTGAAATTTGTTGAATAGAATCTAAGTAAAACCCATCGTTAACCTTACAAGTTTTGAGTTAATCTTGTAAACCACCCTATTAGAATTGGTAACTAACATAAATCGATGGGTATACATCTTGTTCTAATACACCTTACTTCAGCTCCAACACTCGACAACTTCAATTTTTATCTTGAGTCTTCCAAAAATCTAACACGAACATAACCTTAGAAGAATCAATAGATAACTATCCTTTGATTATGATATGACCCCAAATTTCGGTATTAGTTGTCCAGAACCCACATTTCCTATTTAGCATGTAACTGATGTTGTAATCCCTAACCCCGAAGGGTTTGGGATATTTACTTTTTACCATTTATTTACAGCGGAAGTAAATAAACTCAATTATTATTAAACCAGAGCATTAATTATCCATATTATAATCATTTATTTCAAAAGAAGAAAAATTACATAAGCATAAATATTTGACATCATATTAATATTTCTATTCAAACTTTATTTTTTCTATTCTATTCCCACTCGCATGCTTGCTATGCCTGATTTCCGATATGTCATTTAGAGTTTTCTGAAATGTAAAAATATGATTGGGGTGAGACAACACTCAGTAAGTAAATAAGATTATTATTAGTGTGTTGCCAAAATAAGCTTTTTAAAAATTTCGTAAAACAATATTTAATACTATAATTTCAAAACTGCTTCTAAAATAAATGTAAATTTAAAAATTTCTGCATAAAACTTTTACCATCAACTATAATAGTAAAATTTAATAACCATATACTGTGTCTGTTAAATTAAATTTTTAATTTTAAAATTATAAAAATATTTAATGACATACATACATATACTTTTCCTTATATGTTTTCTTTAGATAGTCAAGAATGACCATTTTCATGTAAACTTATACTTTTCCTTCAAATCATCAATAACTTTGTACACGTAATTAAATATGTATAAACATATATTGTAAAAACCACCCTTAGGCCTGTTTGTCGTAAGTCATGTTTACCCCCACGACTGAGTTGTACGGTCCGAAAACTGGACTTAGCTGGCTGGCCGACCAAACTAAATCAACGTACGTAAACATTAAGTGAGATTTTCCTTATTAAGTCCTAGTCCGGAACTAGGTGTGCACTCAGGAGAAATCTACTAACATAAATAACCACTCTGTAAACAGTGTGGGTGCACTCTGATCTGTTTAAACTTTAAGTTGCAGTACCGAGCATTTGTAACTTTGAACTTTCGTTGTCATAAAAGGTTTTAAAATCATCTTATTATAATTTATGCGATTTAAAATAATATCGTGAAAATCTCATCTTTACTCATATTTTCATGAAACATGTAATGTAGAAATAAAACTCATGCCACCCAATTTTTGTGTTAAAAATATATATTTATTTATTTTTGAATAGAAAGAAATGCTAAAAATTACACAAGTGGATTAGAACATTTCTTAACCCAAAAATAAATGCAAGAATATTAAAATTAAAACTAGTATAATTAAATATGAGTAAAAATAAACTCAGGGGAATTTTACAAAACTAAGTAACATAAACGAAATTTGCTTACAAATAAACTTGAGTATAAATTTTAAATGAAAATCTTACATAATCTAATTTACTTACCTCTTCTTTTACCTTGCGCTATGAACACAATGAATATCTCTAAGAAATGAGATCGGAAAGAGTGGGTGAGTGAGAACTTACTCAAAAATTCTCTCTCCACCACTAATTCTTTCACTCACTAATCTTTCTCTTCCTTTATAAATTTTTGTGAAAAATGAAGGTTGAGAGCTTTTTATTTATAGAAAAATTTTGGGGAAGAAGTGAAATTTGTAAAAGTGTGGGGAGAGGGGTGAAATTATAATTTTTTTTTAAAATTAAAGAATGAGCATGGGATGGGTTAGGTATGGGTTGAGTATGGGATGGGGATGGAGGCCATGTGGGAGTGCTTGCCACCATTCCCATTAAATAAATTTTTAATTAATTAATAAATTAGTTAATTAATTATTTTATTATTTTATTTTTTAAAATCATTATTATCATTATTATTACTTTTAAGCTATGTTTTAGTATTTATTTATTTATAAAAAAGAATTAAATTTGAATTTCGAAAACTCATGTGAGCCCCACATGGTGTTTTGGGCCCCACACAATTTCGAGACCCAAGTGGGTCATACGTAACTCCAATAGTCTTTATACGGTTTTATGAGCCCTACATAACTCCGAAACTCATGTGGACTCCACATAGTCTTGTGAGCCCCACATATGATACCTATATTATTATTATCTTACTATGTATTTCTACAAATTATGTCTACTAAAACACTATTTTATGTATATGTACTTACTTACGTGTACAAACAGTGTCTATCATATTTATCTTATGAAATTCCATTTTGACCAAGCCGACCTCTAAGGAGCGACTAAGCTGCAATGGTCTCTGAGTACTCTCTTAGACAAGGTCTTTCTTAAGCATCAAACATGGAATCAAGGATCCTAACAGAGAAATACTTTCGTTTTGATACTAACTAAATGACAATTATTATTATTCTACTTTGTTTTTTGGGTTAACTCCGCCTGTGATGCACTTAAATGTCCTAATTTTTTTCACACACAGCCAGTCCCAAGCCCGAGTTAAGGAGGAGGGTTGCGTTAGGTAGTTGACAGCCAGCGTAAAATTTGTTAGATCACTATGATATGAATCCTTACCGAATATTTACTGGGGTGTCCCCTACGAGCGACGCGTTGCACTTGAACCACCCGGGTGTAGCGAAAAGTGGGTGAGGGTGGGCTAGGTCATTGCCCCGAAGCGACGCGCCGTGTCGGTGCCTGGGTATGGTGTCAAATATGCGAGGGTTCCTGCATCATTCTGGACGTGGGCAGGTAAAGACGTTAGTTCAGGAAACTAGGATTAGATTAGCAACTTGGAATATAGGGACACTTACGGGTAAAAGCATGGAAATTGTGGATACAATGATCAGAAGAAGAATTAATATAATTTGCCTTCAAGAAACTAAGTGGGTGGGGGAGAAAGCTAGAGAAATCGATAAATCAGGTTTTAAACTTTGGTACACTGGAAAAGAAAAACATAAGAATGGAGTAGGCATTATTATAGACAAAAACTTAAAAGATAGCGTTGTGGATGTAACTAGAGTAAGGGATAGAATTATAAAAATCAAAATGGTGTTAGGACAAGAGATAATAAATATCATTAGTGCTTATGCTCCTCAAGTTGGCTTAGCCGAAAATCTTAAGAGACAATTTTGGGAAGATATGGATAGTATTATACAAGACATATCAGGGACTGAAAAAATATTTATAGGAGGATATCTGAATGGACACATTGGAAGAGATAATAAAAATTATGAAAAGATACATAAAGGATATGGATATGGAGACAAAAATGAGTTTGGGGAGATGATCTTAGACTTTGCTATGTCATATGATTTTTGTATAATGAATACTTGCTTTAAGAAGAGAGAAGAACACTTAATAACCTTTAAAAGTGGACAAAATAGAAGTCAAATAGATTTTTTTTTAACTAGGAGGGTAGATCGTGTATCATGCAAGGATTGTAAAGTTATTCTAGGTAAAAGTCTAACCACACAACATAGAGTCTTAGTGTTAGATATATGCATTAAAAAATGGAAGAAAAAGGATAAAATAAACCAGTGTAGGAGAACTAGATGGTGGAACCTAAAAGGAGAAAATATAATAAAATTTAAAGATAAAATGATCAAAGATGGGGATTGGACCTTAGAGGATGGGATAGATTCAAATACTCTTTGGAATAGATTAGCTAGCTCTATTAAAAATATAGCAAAAGAGATTTTAGGCGAATCAAGGGGAAGATTCTCAAATAGCAAAGAAAGTTGGTGGTGGGATAAAGATGTACAAAAAATCATAAAGACAAAAAGAATTTGGTATAAAATGTGGAAAAAATGTAGAAATAGCGATAACTTTGAAAAATATAAGGAGGCAAGAAAAGATGCAAAAAGGGTTGTTAGTGAAGCTAAATATAGATCATTTAATAGTTTGTATGATAGATTAGGTACAAAAGAAGGGAAAAGAGATATATTTAAACTTGTTAAAGCTAGAGAAAGGAAGAACAAGGACTTAGGAAATGTAAAATGTATAAAAAGTGAGGATGATATTGTCTTGGTTAAGGATGAAGATATTAAAGAAAGATGGCGAAGTTACTTTAGTAAGTTGTTTAACGAAAACCAAATAGAAGGCTTAAATTTAGAATTGTCAAATGAGGAAAAGACTAAAAATATAAGATTTATTCAAAAAATTAGAGTTAACGAAGTTAAGTTTGCACTAAAAAAGATGAAAAATGGGAAAGCTATGGGACCAGATAACATCCCAATTGAAGTTTGGAAATGCTTGGGTGATAACGGAATTATATGGTTAACTAATTTATTTAATACAATTGTAAAAACTAAGAAAATGCCAGATGAATGGAGGAAAAACACTTTAATACCTATATACAAAAATAAAGGAGATATTCAAAATTGTAATAACTATCGTGGAATTAAACTTATGAGTCATACGATGAAACTATGGGAAAGAGTAGTTGAACAAAGATTAAGGTTAGAAACGAAGATCTTAGAAAATCAATTTGGTTTTATGCCTGGGAGATCTGCCACAGAAGCTATTTATCTTTTAAGAAGATTAATGGAAAAGTTTAGGAAAAAGAAGAGGGACTTGCATATGATATTTATTGACCTTGAGAAAGCATATAATAGGATACCTAGGGAAGTTCTATGGTGGGTTTTAGAAAAAAAGGGTGTATGTTGTAAGTATACCGATGTCACTAAGGATATGTACGATGGAGTAATGACTAGTGTAAAGACTATAGATGGAGAAACTAGAGAATTTCCAATTACCATAGGTGTACATCAAGGATCTGCTTTGAGTCCTTATCTTTTTGCTTTAGTGATGGATCAATTGACTAAGAGTATTCAAAAGGAGGTTCCATGGTGTATGTTGTTTGCAGATGATATTGTATTAATTGACGAAACTAGGGATGGAGTAGAGGCTGAGTTAGAATTATGGAGAGAAGCTTTGGAATCTAGAGGCTTTAAGATAAGTAGAAATAAAACAGAATATATGAAATGTAATTTTAGTAATGATAAGAGGAATATTGGAGACAAAGTTAAACTTGATGATGAAGAAATAAATAGCACTTGTAGATTTCGATACCTTGGATCTATTATGCAAGCTGAAGGAGAAATTGAAGATGATGTAATGCATAGAGTTAAAGCAGGTTGGGTAAAATGGAGAAGTTCTTCAAGTGTTCTATGTGATCGTATAATACCCTTAAAATTGAAAGGGAAGTTTTATAGGACAGCTATAAGACCAGCTATACTATATGGATCAGAATGTTGGGCGACGAAGAAACATAATATCCAAAAAGTAAAAGTTGCCGAGATGAGGATGCTTAGATGGATGAGTGGTATAACATTGAAAGATAAATTAAGGAATGAACATATTCGTGGTAAGTTAGGTGTAGCTCCTATAGAAGATAAGATAAGGGAAGGACGACTCAGATGGTATGGACACTTGCAACGTAGGCCTTATAGTGCACCTGTGAGGAAGAGTGACTTAGTTACTGTGGGGGGCAGTAGAAGGGGTAGGGGTAGACTTAAAATAACTTGGGAGGAGATAGTGAGTAAGGATTTAATATCTTTGAATCTATCAAAAGAAATGGTCCATGATCGCATAAATTGGGGGAAAAAGATTCATATAGCCGACCCCACTTAGTGGGACTAAGGCTTGGTTTTTTTGTTGTTGTTTACCTTTTTTTTTTTGGGTTATTACATCCTCCCCTCATAAAAATTTCGTCCTCGAAATTTACAAAAAAATAAATGAGTACCTTGTATAATGTTGTGCTTTTATCCAATCCTGCTATCATCGAAAAGATGTAGGTATTTCTGGCGTATTTTTGCTTCTAGTTCCCATGATGGTTCCTAAATGTCATGGTTATGCCAGAGCGCTTTTACCAATGAAATCTTCTTTGTGCGCAACTCCTGATCCTTCTTGTCTAAAATCTGGATTGGTACTTCTTCATATGATAGAGTGTCACTAACTTCTAACAACTCATAACTTATCACATGAGAAAGGTCTGGAACGTACTTCTTTAACATTGAGACATGGAATACATCATGAATTCTTGATAGTACAGGAGGTAGGGCAATTCTGTAAGCGACTGGACCAATCTTCTCCAATACCTCGAATGGTCAAATATACCTGGGCTTAGTTTGCCCTTCTTCCCAAATCTCATGATTCTTTTCATTGGAGTGACTTTTAAAAATACATTATCCCCCACTTCAAACTCCAACTAATGCCGATGGGTATTCGCATAGCTCCTTTATTGACTTTGAACGGTTTTTATTTTGTCTCAGATGAGTTTAATTTTCTTAGACGTCCTTTGTATAACCTCGGGACTAAAATTCGTCGTTTGCCAACCTCATCCCAATATAATGGGGATCAGCACTTCCGACCATATAACGCTTCATACGGTGCCATCTTTATGCTAGACTGATAACTTTTGTTGTAGGCGAACTCAACTAATAGCAAATACTGAATCCAACTTCCTTTGAAATCCAGTACACAAGCTCTCAACATATCCTCCAACATTTGAATGGTTCTCTCTGATTGTCCATCAGTTTGAGGATGAAATGCTGCCGTGCTGAAAGTAAGTCGTGATCCCAAGGATCTTTGTAAACTCTTCCAAAATTGTGATGTGAATCATGGATCTCGATCTGATACGATAGACACGGGCACGCCATGTAGTCTAACTATCTCTTGAACATATAACTCTGCAAGCTTGGTTATAGAGTAGTTAACTTTGATTGGAATAAAGTAAGCAGTCTTTGTTAGATGATCAACAACCACCCAGATGGCGTTCTGTCCATGGAGTGCTGGAGGTAGCCCAATTACAAAATCCATGGAGATGTGCTCCCATTTCCACTCAGGAAAGTGGAGTGGTTGCAGTGGTCCTACTAGTCTCTGATGCTCATCCTTTACTTGTTGACAAGTAAGACACTGTTCCATAAATTGTGCAATCTCCCTCTTCATGTTATTCCACCAAAAAGACTCTTTCAAGTCTCGATACATCTTCGTGCTTTTTGGATGCACTGTATAAAGAAATCGATGAGATTCTTCCAAGATAGTTCTTTTGATATCTTTGTCATTGGGCACACACAATCTATTTTGGAATCTCAAAACTCCATCGTCAGAGATGTTAAAGTCTCCCTTCAGTCCACTCTGCACCTTACCCATAATCTTCACTAGCTCTGCATCTTCCATCTGTGTAGCCTTAATCTTTTCCGGTAAGGTATGTTGGATTACCAGATTAACAATGAGAGCTTGATAATTTCCTTCCACTATTTCCACACCAAATCTTTCCAGGTCCATCATGATTTGATGTTGGGTCACCATTGCTGAGACTGATGCATTCATTGACTTTTGACTTAATGCATCTGCTACCACGTTGGCTTTTCCCGGGTGATAGTTGATGGTGCAATCATAATCTTTGATTAACTCTAACCATCTTCTCTGTCTCATGTTTAATTCCTTTTGCATGAAGAAGTACTTGAGACTTTTATGGTCTGTGAAAATCTCACACATTTCACCATACAGATAGTGTCTCCAGATCTTTAGTGCGAATACCACAGCTACCAGTTCCAAATCATGTGTTGGATAATTCTTCTCGTACTCCTTGAGTTGTCGAGAAGCATATGCAATGACTTTCCCCTGTAGCATTAATACACACTTGAGCCCTTTCCGAGATGCATCACTTTAAATCACAAAACCATCTTCTCCTGATGGAATTGTCAGCATCGTGGCAGTGATGAGTCGTTGCTTTAATTCTTGAAAGCTTTGTTCACATTCATCAGTACACTCATACTTCACATTCTTTCTTGTCAATCTCGTTAGAGGACCAGAAATTTTAGAAAACCCTTCCACAAATCGACGATAATATCTTACCAGACTTAAGAAACTTCTGATCTCATGCATATTCTTCGGTCTCGCCCAATCCACTACTACCTCTATTTTACTTGGGTCCACAGAAATACCATCCTTAGATATCACGTGCCCTAAGAATGCAACTTTTTCTAGCCAGAACTCACATTTCGTAAGGTTGGTATAGAGTTTATTTTCTCTTAGTACTTTGAGTACTATCCTCGAATGGTTCTCATGTTCCTGGGGGCTTTTTGAATAAATCAAAATATCATCAATGAAGACCACCAAAAATTGATCTAGATATTCATGAAAGACCCTGTTCATAAGGTCCATAAATGTAGCAGGACCATTGGTCAGTCCAAATAGCATGATTAAGAATTCATAGTGGCCATATCTCGTTTGAAATGCAGTCTTTGGAACATATTCTGATTTGATTTTCACTTGATGGTACCCTAATCGGAGGTTAATTTTAGAGAAGACTTGTTTTCCTTGGAGTTGATCAAACAAGTCATCTATGCGAGGTATTGGGTACTTGTTCTTAATTGTTACTTTATTTATCTCCTGATAATCAATACACATTCTCATCGACCCGTCTTTCTTTTTAACGAATAGTACCGATGCTCCCCATGGTGACACGCTGGGTTTAATGAATCCTTTGTTCAGCAACTCTTGTAATTGTTCTTTCAGTTCTTTCAATTCTACTAGTGCCATTCTGTATGGAGCTTTGGATATCGGTGTCGTCCCTGGTAGTAGGTCAATAACAAACTTGATTTCGTAGTCAAAGGGTAGCCCAGGTAAATCCTCAGGGAATACATCCGAGAATTCCCTTACTATTGGGATATCCTCATGCTTTAATTCTTCCCTTGGTGCCTCCACCATGCATGCTAGGTACCCCTGACATCCATTCAAGAGTAATCTCTTTGCCTGGATAGCCGATAATATTTGTGGTGAAGGGCATACACGAGTTCCATTGAACTTGTCTTCTTTCTCTCCAGGAGGTCTAAACACCACCTCCTTATTATAGCAATTTATACTAGCATAGCTAGAAGCTAGCAAGTCCATCCCAATAATTACGTCAAACTCGTGTATACTAAATACTACCAAGTTAGCCGGTAGTATTCTTTCCTCAACACAAATTGGGTAACCTTTAAGTTTTTTTCTACATACTACCAAGGTTCCCGTTGGTGTAGCCACAGATAACTCAGTTTCTAATGGCTGAGTCTCTACCCCACATATTTTAACATAAGTTGTAGATATAAAGGAATGTGTGGCTCCAGAATCAAATAATACTACTGCTTTCTTGGAGAATATGGGAATAATACCTGTCACCACATCATTAGCATTTTCTGCATCTCCTGGAGTGAGGGCATAGACACGTTCCTGAGCGGTGTTCTGTTGATTGTTGTTTCGAGGTGCCTGATTGCCTCCTCTTTGTTGATTTGGGTTGTAGGAGTTGTTTTGTGGGCATTCTCGTTGCATATGACTAGGTTTACTGCACCGATAGTAGACCCATAATCCGACCCGACACTCACCCCCATGTAGTTTGATGCATTTTGGATAAGGGGTGCTTTGTGCATTATTTGGATTTCTCACTGCTTGCCCTTGCCCCACATTATTGTTGTTGTTGTTGTTGTTGTTGCTCCTTTTCCAAGATCCTTGATTTCTACTCGAGTGAAACCCTTGTGGCATGGGCCTCTTTCTCTAGTCAGATATTTTCGCACTCCTTTGTAGACTTTCTTCTGCCTTCGTTGCTTTGTTCACCAATTGGGAGAAGTCTTCGAGCTTGAAATACTGTTACCATTTCATAAATCCTTGAGTTCAAGCCTTCTTCAAATTTTTGAGCTTTCTTTGATTCGTCCGGAACCAAATATGACGCAAAACGGGATAATTCAATGAATTTTGCTGCATATTGTTGTACATTCATATTTCCTTATTTCAACTCCAAAAACACCCTGGCCTTAGCATCTCTAGTGGTTTTGGGGGAAAATCGTTCAAAGAAGACTTCCTTAAAATGCTCCCATGTAAGGATTGTTGGATTTGGTCCTTCCTCTAGGAGTAACTTTTTCGAGTTCCACCAGCGTTTGGCCTCACCACTCATTTTATAGGTAGCATATAACACCTTTTGTTCATCCGTGCAATGAAGGACCGTAGTATTTCTAAAATGAGGAATAGTTTCCCAAAAGGGGGGGGGGGTGAATTGGATTCTTTTAAAATTTTAATGATTTTTAAAACTTTCTCATTTTAATAACTTAGAAAACATAATATATAATAACAGTAACCACACTTAAGAAAACTGAAATTTAAAATTATAATTCAATCAATGGAATCAATCAATCAAAAATTATTTAGGCTCTTGTTGCTTTCCGTGTAGTCTTTTATCACACACTTTACTTGATTAAGATTTTCGCAGATTAATCAACGTACTCCCCATTTGGGTTTCCGCAAACAATTAATCAAAACGTACTTTCTATTTATCAAGTACCTCTATAACCTTCTCGATTTAGATCCTGCAACCTGCACTTAAAAATCTTATAACAATAGCAAGTAAAGTATGTAAAATAAAAACAGAGAGAAAGAGATAATAATTTTTACGAGGTTCGGCTTCAACACAACGTCCTCGCCTTTGGCAAAAATACCAAAGGATTCCACTATATCAGTTCCGTTACCTGGTGGAACAATACCAATTTACAAAACACTCCTTCGATTAGGCTAGAGCCCGCCTCTCCAAATAATAACCCCTTATTCGGCTTAACGATTCAACAACTCTGAATCGCTTAGAAAAGATAATAAGGAAATTTGTGTACAAAAGAGAACTCTCACAATAGAGTAAATTAGTACAACGATTAGCTCACTTTATACCTCAAAGTAATTCAAATATAAGAAATTTCAAGTTCAATACTTAGTATGAATTACCAAAAAATTTTCCAAAGAAAAAGAAAGATTTTGATTGTTGGAAAACTTAGCTTCAAAATGTAAATCAATTTTAGATCAGAGATTTATCCTTGAAAGAATTTTAGATCCTTTGAAAACAAAATTTTGAATACTTGAAGATAACTCGATCTAAAACCTCTGAAAACTTACTTTGATCTAAAAGCCTTTAAATATTTCTGAATCAGAAAATTTGTTGAAAAATCACTAGATCTGGAAACTTTAGAAGATTGCACAATTTCAAAACTCTTTTGAATATCTTATCAATGTTCTCTCTATAATTTTTTCACTGATTTAAAATTTTGAGATTAAGACTATTTATAGGGGCTTTAGAAATCATCCATTACTCCCAAAGATTTCTAAAATTTATTTCCAAATATTTTGAAATAAATATATTCAAAAACGTGATTCAAAAAATCTTCTCGTTAAAAAATTTATTGCCAACGTTCGAGTGGCAGTCGCCTGCCATAACTTGGCAGTCGCCTGTCACAAAACAACTCTCAACACAAAATGCAGGTAGTCGCCTGGTTTGTTCACACATGCGCCTATCAGTTTAGGCAGTCGCCTATCTGGCTACTGACTTTTTTGAAAACCTTCTATTTAATTTAGAAATCGCTTGCCTCATCATGGTAGTCGCCTGTCCCTTCATTATTTCAAAAAATTTTCTTTTTCTTAAACCCTTTCTTTTTATTGATTTGAAAATTATTCTTTAGGGTATATGTATAAAAACATATTTTTGACTTTCTATGAGCTTCAAATCACTTTATACTTGAGATTTACTTTGAAGTATTTACATTTTAGAATATCCTTAAAAGTATAATTCGTTTAGTTTTCAAACTTGTTCTTCCATCATCTTTGTAGTTGCAATCTTTCCTTTGCGCTTTTCACAATATAACTTTGTTCTTCATGCTCTTTTTAATCCCTTGAACTTTCTTATGCACTTGAGGTCTGTTATTTTCCTGAAAACTTTTACTTGAAACATATTAAACATATCATTTGATTTGTTATCATCAAAATAAGAATTGTAAGTCTTATTATACCAACAATTTCTTCCATTGATTGCATCCAATCTTCTACAGCAATTGGATCAACTTTTCCCTCAAAATTCGGAGGGTGCATTCGATTGAACTGTTCCATCGTACAACCTTCATGGGTTGGTGGACCATTCCATTCCCTAAAGTTCCACAAAAGTTCTGCCATGACTTGTGTCATATCACACAATACCATAGTAGCATTGATTTCTTCTCCATTGCAAGTCCCCATATTATTCTTGTTTCTTTCAACACTCACGTTGTTCCTCGGGTCCATTCTGAAGGAAAGGACTAGAGTTATTTTAAAATCATAACCTTATCTTTAAAATTTAATCAAAGTTATAGGCAAAAGAAAAACATTATAGTTTACCCGATCTTACCCACATCATGGTTTATGCCTATGCTCTGGTAAAATTATTTCTTAAAGTCTACAGAACCTGTAACCTATTACTTTGATACCAAATGCAATACCCCAACCCCGAAGGGTCTGGGATATTTACTTTTTACCATTGATTTACAGCGGAAGTAAATAAACTTAATTATTATTAAACCAGAGTGCTAATTATCCATATTATAATCATTTATTTCAAAAGAAGAAAAATTACATAAGCATAAATATTTGGCATCATACTAATATTTCTATTCAAACTTTATTTTTTCTATTCTATTCCCACTCGCATGCTTGCTATGCCTGATTTCCGATATGTCATTTAGAGTTTTCTAAAATGTAAAAATATGATTGGGGGTGAGACAACACTTAGTAAGTAAATAAGATTATTGTTAGTGTGTTGCCAAAATGAGCTTTTTAAAAATTTCATAAAACAATATTTAATACTATAATTTTAAAATTTCTGTATAAAACTTTTACAATCAACTATAATAGTAAAATTTAATAACCGTATACTGTGATTGTTAAATTAAACTTTTAACTTTAAAACTATAAAAATATTTAATGACATACATACATATACTTTTCCTTATACGTTTTCTTTAGATGGTCAAGAATGACTATTTTCATGTAAACTTATACTTTTCCTTCAAATCATCAATAACTTTGTACACGTAAATAAATATGTATAAACATATATTGTGTTGACTTTATAGGTCACGCATAATTTTGATAATGACAAATACTCATGTATTTAATGAATATCTAGTTCATGTGCAGGTCCATATTAGCAGACATGTTGATGGCACGTGATAGCTTAAAGCTTGAAGACCAATTCATGTTTTTGAGTTGTAATATATATATTCAGTAGGAAAATTGGTCTGTAATAGTAATTAGAATATTTGGTTTGTAATAAGCACACACAACACATGCATGGTTTATTATGTAAGCTCAAACCAAATATGAACTAAAAGTGACCATAGAATGACCTTAGGGTTTGTCGACCGACACCGAATCCTTTTGGTGCCTTAATTTTGGATATTAATAACCCTAGGACACTCACCTTTGCACTTGCATGCATTAGGCACTTGAATGGGGTGAATGTGTATTGAAACAGGACCAAAATGCACACATGGTGCACTTTCGGTCAACCGGCCAAGGCAGTTCATTTTGCCCTGGTCGACCGAAACTGACCTGGGTCAACAGTTGACCAAGGTCCTGGTCAACCGAACCAGTGTAGTTCAAAACTCATGGTCGATCGAAACCCTCTCTAGTCAACAAGTTGACCATCTTGTCGACCGAACCAATTTTGTACTCCAACTACCTAGTCGACCGAGGGTCCTAGGGAAAAATACCAATGGTCTAGTCAACCGAACCAGCTAGTTCAAAATGGCCCCGTCGACCGAACCTCAGAGAAATGGGAAATCGCCCACTCTCGGTCGACCGAGCCTTCAGTTCAAAAACATCCTGGTCGATCGAACCATATGAGATCTGGTCGACCGAAACTGTTCTGGTCAACCAGACCTCTCGGGTTGCCCTAATTTTTACCGCGGTTAAATATTTTTTAAACAGGGTTAAAATATTTGAAAGGTTATTAAACTTTCTTAATAATTCCTAATAGGTCCCCAACGGTCATAATTCATGGGGTGTCTATATATACCCCCTTATTTGAGAAAATTAGCAAGTTGATTAGCAAATATATTCAAAAATTTTCTCTCAAGCAAAATACATCCTACTGCTCATACTTTTTCTAAATCCACTCAAACTTACGTTTTTCATCTCTCTGTATCATTTGTAAGTGTATTGAGTGTTATTGTTTAGAGGTTTGCTCTCTCATTTCGTGAGTGTTTGAATCGATTTTTACGAGAGCATATATTCTTAGGAAGCTTTTCTTATAAGCCTATCCTAAGAAGACTTGTGTTGAACTTCCAAGTCTTGCATTTTCATTGCAATAACTTAGGAAGTTTGTATTTGTTTTTGGCTTGCAAAAATATTTTCAAACTTACTCAAATATCTTGTGGTATTCATATTGACATTTTTGTGGAAAGATATTCGTGTTTGTTATACTAATCTTTGTGGCAATACTTATTCAAGTTTATATCATTTTCTGAATACAAAGATTGCATATCCTTTGCAAACAAAGCATATACACTATTTGAAGTGATTGACATATTCAACTATTTGGAATATTTGAATCTTGCATGATATCTTTGTTTGAACATCTAGATTGAGAATGTATTGAAATACAAAGATTGCTTGCTGACACTCTCACGTACGCATTACACTGATAGAAAATACCTTTGAGAGTTGAACTATTTAGACCACACTGAGCTTACATTTTAAATCATCTGTGGTGTATGTGATTGAACGCATTTGGGTACAAATTTTCTTTATGTGAAAGCACTTTTATATTGTACCATTTGATTGTATATCTGAGTGATTCCAAGCGTGGTCTGAGGGGGCGGTAATCCAGCCCGGTAAGGATTGGTGTAAAGGTTGAGGTCAACCCTGTGCTAATTGACCTGGTTTGTATAGGTGCCGCTCCACTCGTTTAAGTGAGCAAGTTATTGTGATAATCCTTGTGCTAGTTAGCCAAGGCAGGGACGTAGGCAATTGGCCGAACCTCGATAACATATATGCGTGTCACGCCCTTTTTACTACTTTCTGGTGCTTGTGTGATTGATTAAGTTGCTTTATTTAATTTCTGATATACTTATATTACTTGCACTAGATTGACCATAGGGTTATGAACATACTGCTATTAGGAGGAATACCTAGGAGTTAAATTTTAAAAATACCAATTCATCCCCCCTCTTGGGATCGCGGTAAAACTAACATATTGTAAAAACCACCCTTAAGCCTGTTTGTCGTAAGTCATGTTTACCACCATGACTGGATTGTTAGCTGGCTGGCCGATCAAACTAAATTAACGTACGTAAACATTAAGTGAGACTTTCCTTATTAAGTCCTGGTCCAGAATCAAGTGTGTACTTAGGAGAAATCCACTAACATAAATAACCACTCTGTAAATAGTGTGGATGCACTCTGATCCACTTAAACTTTAAGTTGTGGTATCAAGCATCTGTAACTTTGAACTTTCGTTGCCATAAGGGGTTTTAAAATCATCTTATTATAATTTATGCGATTTAAAATAATATCGTGAAAATCTCATCTTTACTCATATTTTCATGAAACATGCAACGTAGAAATAAAACTCATGCCACACAATTTTTGTGTTAAAAATATATATTTATTTATTTTTGAATAGAAAGAAATGCTAAAAATTACCCGAATGGATTAGAACATTTTTTAACCCAAAAATAAATGCAAGAATATTAAAATTAAAATTGGTATAATTAAATATGAGTAAAAATAAACTGAGGGGAATTTTACAAAACTAAGTAACATAAACGAAATTTGCTTACAAATAAACTCGGGTATAAATCTTAAATGAAAATCTAACATAATCTAATTTACTTACCTCTTCTTTTACCTTGCACTACGAACACAATGACTATTTCTAAGAAATGAGATCGGAAAGAGTTGGTGAGTGAGAGCTTACTCAAAAATTCTCTCTCCACCACTAATTCTTTCACTCACTAATCTTTCTCTTCCTTTAAATTCTTTTTGTGAAAAATGAAGATTGAGAGCTTCTTATTTATAAGAAAATTTTGGGGAAGAAGTGGAATTTGTAAAAGTGTGGGGAGAAGGGTGAAATTATATAGTTTTTTTAAATTAAAGAATGGGCATAAGATGGATTAGGTATGGGTTGAGTATGGGATGGGGATGGAGGCCATGTGGGAGTGCTTGCCACCATTCCCATTAAATAAAATTATAATTAATTACTTACTTAATTAATTAATTATTTAGTTAATTAATTAATTATTTAGTTAATTAATTATTTTATTATTTTATTTTTTAAATCATTATTATCATTATTATTACTTTTAAACAATGTTTTAGTATTTTTTTAAAAAAAGAATTAAATTTGAATTTCGAAAAATCATGTGAGCCCCACATGGTCTTGTGGGCCCCACACAACTTTGAGACCCAAGTGGGTCCTACGTAACACCAATAGTCCTTCTACGGTTTTATGAGCCCTACATAATTTCGGGACTCATGTGAATCCCACACGACTTCGGGACTCATGTGGGGCCCACATAGTCTTGCGGGCCCCACATATGATATATATATTATTATTATCTTACTATGTATTTCTACAAATTATGTCTGTCAAAATACTATTTTATGTATATGTACTTATTTACGTGTACAAATAGTGTCTATCCTATTTATCGTATGAAATTCCATTTTGACTAGGCCGATCTCCAAGGAGTGATTGAGCTGCAATGGTCTATGAGCACTCACTTAGACAAGGTCTTTCTTAGGCATCAAACATGGAATCAAGGATCCTAACACAGAAATACTTTCGTTTTGATACTAACTAAATGACCATTATTATTATTCTACTTTTTTTTTTTTGGGTTATTACAGATGCTCTCATAGTGTTTGTAAAATTAATCCCAATGTTGTTTATGCTTTTCTTGACTCTTTGAATACCCCAAAAATCATCCATAAAAATTACAATGTACTGATCCAAGTATGGTTGAATGACTTGATTCATTATATGTATGAAAATGTAAAGTACATTGATAACCCTCAATTGGTAACACCAGAAACTTATAGTGATCTTACTGTGTACTCATTTTTGTCTTTGGGGTGTATAATTTCCAATTCTTAATTAGCGATAATTTAATTGCAAATCAATAATAAAAAATTTTGGGATTTATCAATTATTCCAATAATCCCCGAATCCCTAGAAGTCGATACTGATTCCTACTGTAACGTGACTCTATTGGCCTAGTTAGGCTTACAAACTCTTGGTTTTGATGATAACAAAGTAAAGTTATTTAATGAATAAGTCTTGGAACATGTTTTTTCAAAAGTTAAATCAAGTTAAAATTCCAAGGTTAATTAAACAAAAGAGAAAGAAACCAAAAAATGACTTACAGCCAGCTGACAGATGACTGGCATGTTTTCAAAGCATTTTAAACACGAGTCAGAAGTCTGACAGACGACTGTTAAGCAATTGACAAACGACTGCCAGTAATAGTTGAGTCATCTGTGTGTGTTCTGGTAGACGACTGCCACCCTTCTGTGTTTTTTTTTAAAGCTAAGTTATTCTAGTGACAGACGACTGCCAAGCTGAGGACATACGACTGCCACCCTACTGAGTTGTTTTAAAATTGAACTATTCTAGTGACAGACGACTGCCAACATGAGGACAACCGACTGCCACCTTTTTGTCTGAAAAAAATATGAATGTTATACATGGACAGACGACTGCTAGGACTTCACAGTCGTCTGGCTCGGGAAATTTTCAAATTTCTCATCGGGCATATTTTTGAAATTTAAATTATTTGAAGCTTAAATAATTTAAAACTTGGATCCTTCTCCAAGTAAACTTGGGGAACAAGCAAGAAGTCTTTCTACCTCTATAAAAACCCTCAAGGATCATTGTTTTAGACACCAAGAAATCAATTTAGCTCTCACACTCTCTCAAAGCTTACTGAAATTCTGAAAGCTCTCTATTGCTCTCATCACTCACAAAAATATCTGAAGTTTTGCTGAGTTTCTCACTAAGTTTGTGCATCGATTGTTGATTCTTTCATTCATTGAAAGATACTCATGGTGATAAATTTCTAGAGCTTCATTCTGAAATTCATATTCTAAATTTAATGAAGTACATAATGTTTCAATTTGTACTAATCAGCTCTTTGAGGAGCAAGTTCTTGTACGCCTTATTTTATATCTTTGTAATAGGTTGATTGACGATTCGAGTGCTGAATCGTTGGACCAAACAAGGGGATGTTGTTTGGAGAAGGTGGGCTCTAGCCTTACCCAAGGAGTGTTGTAATTGGTATTGTTCCACCTGGTAAAGGAATAGTATTAGTGAATCCTTTGGTGTTTTGCCAAGGGCGAGGACATAGGCTGTGTTGAAGCCGAACCTCGTAAAAACCTTGTGTTCTTCTTTCTCTTCCCTACTCTTTATTTTTTAGCAAAGGATATAATCTGTGTGGTTGTTTTAAAATTCAATTTTGAGTGTTTGGTTGTTAAATAGACCTGAAGGTAATTAGTTTTGGATTGATCAGTTTTGATTTTGGAAACCAAAAAGGGATTATGTTGGTTTATCATCCTTGACTTATTAATCTGAAAGTTTATTTAAAAGCTGAACATTAGGAAGAATAATTATTGTGATATAGGGCTTATAACAAGATCAGCAAATTTACATATTATTACAAGGATTGAGTGATTGGTTATATTGTTTTGATTGTGATAAAATTTGTGATTGTGTTTAAGTTTTGGTTATTGTTATAAATCAAAAGAACTAAGAAAAAGGGGAATAAAATTTTTAAATCCCAATTCACCCCCCTCTTGGGAAGCTATTCCAATCTCAATTGGTATCAGAGCCTAGTTATAGTAATTCCTAACAAGAAGCTATATAAAGATCAAATGACAAATATAGGAGTAGCACCCTTCGGTGAGGGACAATCCTCAACACGTCCACCAATCTTTTGTGGACATAGCTACACGTTTTGGAAAAAGAGAATGCAAATCTATCTCCAACACATGGATTGGAAAGCATGGGAAGTAGTTATGGATGGAGACCTTATTCCCACTAAGATAGTAGATGGAAAACAGATTCCAAAAGAGAAAAAGGATATGACCGATTTAGATTATAAAATGCTTCAAATCAATTCAAGTGTTATAAATGCTTTATACTGTGCTTTAGATGCTAACGAATTTAATAGGGTCATGGCCTGCAAGACGGCTAAAGAAATATGGGACAAATTAGAAGTGACATATGAAGGAACAATAGATGTTAGGGACAATAGAATATATATGTTAACAAGCGAATATGAAGCTTTCAAAATGACTTTACATGAAACAATATCAAGTATGTACACCAGATTTACCTACATAATCAATTCTTTAAGTGCCTTAGGAAAAACTTATACTATCTACGAAATGATTAGAAAAATTCTAAGAGGCCTTCCCTCCATATTGGAACCAAAGGCTACAGCTATCACAGAAGGTAAAAACCTTAAGAACACCTCTCTAGATGAACTCATTGGTTCATTACTTACTTATGAAATGGCTTTAAAGGAAAGGAATCCTGAACTCAAACATAAAAGATTCATTGCATTAAAAGCCTCTAGTAACAGCTCAAGTGAAGAGGAAAGTGAATCAAGTGACTTTGATCAGGATGAATTAGCTTTCATCACTGACTCACTCAAAAAATGAGCAGCTCGGAAGCTATCCCAAGTATAGAAGTTACGTTGTGTAATACTAAGCCTAAGAGCTAGATCGTCTCCTCAGGGAATGCGTTTAATCTCAGATTTTATGTTCGTCCAATCGAAAATAAAAATGTACTAAAATCAGTTCAGATTTGGGATTTCAAGATTGTTGATTTCACTCTTAACAAATTAAATAACATGCACATTAAACCCTAACACTGGCATTTATTAAATTAAACATCAAGAATGAAAAACCTAGCCTACTTAAGGAAACACTGAAACATGCATTAATTAAAAATGGCAACTTTGAGCATGGAATTAAAACACAATAATGGAAACTCAATCGAACACAAACGCATACTATAAAAATTGAACCTTTAACATGAACTTGAACCTCAATCACAATTTAAACACAACCATAAACTTCAACGAAAAAGGAACATTCAAACGATAACGGAATACGGTAAAACATGAACTTTAACAAAACCGACCCTATCTAAACCGAACGATAAATAAATAAAAGAAACTAAATTAAATTCTTCAAATCTAATGGTAACATTAATTAAGATAGACATAAACAAATAAAAATTAAACTTCACTAAAACAAATTAAAATTACTTAACACTCATTCAAACAAGTTTTTCAAAAACTCTAATAAATAACTAAATAAAAAGAAAAGAAATATTTAGTTGCAATTTTGAAAATAAAAGAAAGAAAAGAAAAAAAGAAAGAAGAGAGAGAGAGAGAGAGAGAGAGAGAGAGAGAGAGAGTGTGTGTGTGTGTTGGCCTTACAAGGCTTAAAATCTTGTTATCTTGTTTTGATGCTAACAAACAAGTGAAATTTAACGTATTTGTGTGAGTAATGATATTTCAGGGCTTATATATGAGAAAGCAAAGGTCAAAGTACTCAAGAGGATCAAATGAAGCTTAAAAGAGTTCAAGTATGGATTTAAAGATGATATATTAAATTCTGAAGAATATGAAGACATGAATGAGTTGTTGAAAGCCAAGGAATACTAAAAGATCCAAAGAAAGGCAAAGTGATAAAACTCAAAGAAGATGGAAGCTTGAAGAAACAAAACATGAAGACTTAAGAATGAGAAAAGTTTTAAGAGTTTTTATGTAAGTACTTTAAATGTTTAAAATATCGTTTGCAATATTTTGAAACTCTTAGGTTAACTTCTTGGAATTAAATACCTTTTAAAATATCTGTAAAACAATTTTATAAAGTCAAAAATTATTTTAAAAGGGTTAGAATCATTTTTGGAATAAAAAGCACCAAAAAGGGTTTTTCTGTTTGTTGTCAATTTTGATATAGCCGTATTCAGGTGTATTTTTCACTATCAAAACTTCATTATTTTAAAAAGTGATGAATATGAAAGTTTTATGAATTTCTCTTAGCTTTCTTTTGACACTAAGAACACCTAATTTGGAATTATATATAAAAAGTTATGGCTAAAACACTGAAGGGGGGTCACTTCTATCAGTCAGCTGAACACTGTTCACGTGCGACTTCAGATGACTGAACAGATGAGTTCAGATGACTGAAGATTTGTTGGATAGAATATACAGTAGGCAGTAGTGGTTCAGATGACTGAACTTGTGACTTCAGTCGACTGAACTTGCAACATCAGATGACTGAACCCTGATTTCAGTCAACTGACCCTATATCTAGTTCTATATTTTTAAGGGGTTAAGAAACTTGTTGACTGACCATGACACTTCAGTCAACTGAACACTGTTCAACGGGAAAATTTTTTAAAATTCTAATATTTTATAATATAGCCGTTTGAGCTCCAAACGTTCTAAAATTTTGGGAAACACTTAAAGGAAACTTTTGCAACATGGAAACAAGTTTGAAAGCCTATAAATACATGGTTTTGCAAATCAAAACACATCTAAGAATTGAAAAAATCTGCTTGTAAAGCTGAAAGTATTCTTGTTCTTCCAAAGCTCTCTTGTTCACTCATTGAAAAATTATTTTGCTGAGAATTCTGAAGTGCTGATCCTTCTTTCTCTGAGTTCCTATTTCTAATCCTTATCTAATAAGGATATTGGTGAATTTTACACTTGAGCTTCATTGTATTTCATATTGGTATTTTACATTCAAAGTATATAGTGCTGAAATCGTACTAACTTGCTCTTTGAGAGAGTATACTTGTATGCAAATCTTATCTTGTGATTCTTATAGTTCTTTGACATTCCAAGGGTCATTTGGATCGTTGGCTAAGCAATGGGACATTGCTTAGAGAGGCAGACTCTAGCCTATGTAAGGAGTGACCAAACGAGAAAATATCGTTTGGAGAAGGCGGGCTCTAGCCTTAACCAAGGAGTGTTGTGATCGGTATTGTTCCACCCGTCAACGGAACTGAACTAGTGAATCCTTTGGTGGTTTGCCAAAGGCGAGGACGTAGGCTGGGTATAAGTCGAACCTCGTAAAAATCTCCGTCTCATTCTCTCCTTCCCTTACTCTTTATTTTCAGCATATTTAAATTGTGTGGATGGTTTAAAATTTGGGAATCATATAAACTACATATATTTGGAAAATCAAACAAACTTAAGGTTTAATTTTGATTTGGGTTGTGGAAACCGAAAGGGAGTACGTTGGTGACACCATATCTTGCGGAAACCTTACGGGAGTACGTTACTTGGTTAACATCCCAAAGATAAATTTACCAAGAGTTTATTTGAGTTCTAAATATTTGGAAAGAGTGATTTGACTCATCTATACAGGGCTTTACATCAGCAAACATAAATTCTCATTCATTATAGGGCTTGGTTCAAATTTGGAAAATATAAACAAACAACCATCTTGAGTTGTTATATTACCAAAGTGTTGAATACTTTATATCTTGGTTTGGTTGTTTGTTGTTTGACTTGTACTTGGAAAGTAAATTGATTGTTTGGTTTGAAGATTGTGTTTAACTGGTTGGTTGTTTAATTAAGTTGTTGTGTGATTGGTGAAATTAAACAAATAACTTAAAGAATTGGTTAAGTGTTTAAAGAAGTTAAGGATTCTTAAAAGAAGTTAAAAGAAAGTTTTAAAACCCAATTCACCCCCCCTCTTGGGAAGCTATTCCTAATTTCAGAGAGAGATAAGAGAAATAGAGGGTTGCCGCTGGTGTTGTGTAGGGTAGTCGGAGCAGCAGGGCTGGACTGGTGAGTGGCCTCGGGTCTCGACTGGTTGCTGTGGAATTGTAGTAGCCTGAACTTTAAATGGTGGCTAGAAGAGCTGCTGTGGAACACACGAGTTGCTGTAGAGGGAGAGGCAGAGGATGGTTGCTGCAAGACCTCTTGGTCATGGCTAGAACAAAGCTTTCCTGTTGGTGCTGCGCTGGTGTGGGCTGGCCGAGGACCTACTATGGAGCTGGAGGAGCAGCTGGTAATGTCTGGGAGAAGGAGAGAATGAGGGGTTTCAGGGAGGAGAACAGAAGGAGAGCAGGGGATAGGGAAAGAAAAACTAAAGGAGAAGAGGAGAGTGAAATAAAAACAGAGAGGGAGAGAGTGAGAAAGGAAGAAAAACAAAAGCTAAGAGCTAAGAGGGAGAGAGAGGCTGGAGATAAAGAGGGAGAGGAGAGAAGCAAGGGAAGAGAGGGGAGAAGACTGGTGCGCAGGGCACACCTGGGAAAGAAGAAGAAGAAGAGAATATAAAGGGAAAGGGGAGGGGGAGAACAACCCACTTATTATATATATATATATATATATATATATATATATATATATATATATTTTATTTTTTTATTCTTGGTTGACCACCAAATTTGACCTTTATGGAGCCCGTTTCGCTCAAAACTCAAAACACGGAAGTTGTAGATAATCCTTTTTTATTTCTCTAGAAATTTGAATCGTCTCGATCGGAGCTCGAACAGAAATGTTATGTACTAATTACAAACAGGTGCTGATTTTGGTTTTTAGGAATTTTTCTGCGATAAAAAATTATCAAAAATTCATAAATTATACAATAAAACTCAAAAATGATAAATTTGACACTTTATTAAAATATTGGACATAATTGAACATTTAATTAAAAATATAAGCCATAAAGCTAGGGTTAAAATGCCCAATTACGCAGTTTTGGCGCGTAATCACACCCCTCAACTAACGTTTTGCTAGTCTCTAGCAAATGACATGAATGAATCTTAGGGTGGTGCCTACAATTACAAACTCTAGTGATCATGAAATTAATGCACATCCAACACAACCATTTCGTTTCACATACAAGAACATAACTAAATTTCACACAAGCTCGTTCATAATCAATTCACATTCTCCAAAGCACGTCACTCATGCAAATTTCATCGTTTATATGTCATTTAAAAATAGTATACTCACATGAAGTGGCACAATTCAGAGTTAATGCAATTATATAAGTTTGAGTATAAATAGGTAAACTCTCGAGGTGTGTGTGATGTGTGTGACTCAGTACACCTAGGATACCAGTGGACACCTACATAACGGTCGCTTTGACTCGGCCTAACTGGTAAACCCTCAAAAACACTCAAAGAAAATGGGTTCACTCATCATATGTGAGGATGAGTGTTGCGATCAAACATCCCACATACTGAAAGGAACAAATGCTAAGTATATGGAGTGGACTAGTCTGGAAAGGATCTAGCCTATCTATGAGGTGTCAGGTCCTTCACCCTAGCATCTTTTCACCTACTCGCCATATCCAACCGAGACCACCCTAGATCAACTTATTCACAAACTTGTAGTGAATACATCTAAGGCATTAACTGGTTGAAAAATCTTCATATGTGGAAAACATGTGTCGTGTCCTTGACTTTTTTGTGATATTTATGTGAAGCCGGTATAAGCATTTCATTTCATGTGCATGTGTATTGCTTAGTCTTTCTTCTGCTCATTCTTCATTTTTTGTCTTTTTTTCTTGATCAATTAGGACAATCTTAACACTTCTTTTGTAATCTTCAAATAATCAATGGGAATTGAGCTCGAATAGTGGTCCATGAACTAAGTCATTCTTTAGGGGTGGCTTAGCCTTCATATCTTGAGTAGGTTACAAGATCTAGGTTTCTATCTCCCCACTAGATGTCACCTCTAGGCTAGCAAATCAAAGACAGAGACTAGTGTACAAGGATCGCCCAGAAAAAGAGAGTTGAGTTATGTGAACTCTGATTTGATATTAACGCTCAAAAGGATGATAAATAGCTCAAGGATATCTCACAAGGTGTCATAGTCACCATGGTTGTTCTCTCAATGCTCATAGGAAACCTTAAGTGCAATGAATCACGTGAATGTGTTTATTCAACCTCGTGAGATGCCGTGTAAATACAAGAAATTATATAGCCAGATTAACACGAGTGTACTACCAATCAATTCTTCATGGAGTCATAATAATCATATAAAGAGAAACTACGCATGATTGACTCAAGTGTGTCATTCTTAAGTTATACGCAATTATGTGAAGGGTATGCAGCAATGTTAAGCATGACATAATGCAGTGTAATTCCTCAGTTCTCTTTCTTTCTTCCTCTCTTTCTTTTTAATTTTTTTGTTTCGTTTTTTGATAATATAAAACCTATATAAAACCCGGTACGAGTACGTGCACAGTGTCACATGCGAATGCTCACCCGCCTAACTAAAGTGGAACATTGTCCTCAATGTGAAAGCATAGGGGAAATAGAAAGGACTGTGTACGAGAAAAGTAAAGCGTACCTGAGTGACGGGGTAATGGAAAAGAAAGATTGAACTATGAGAAAATAGACTTGAAAACTAACTAAAAATAAAATAAGGTAAAATAAAAGGAAAAGAAGGGAAAGAAAAACATTACAATTGTTTGGCGGAGGCTCAGGAGGAATTTCGTCTGGTGGCCACAGGTCTATAAATTGTATCGGCGGTTTTCCAAATTTGAGCTGCCACAATCGATCAGTCTTCAAACCTGCACAAAAATTAACCTCAAATGAATTAATACGTGTCAATATACCAAACAATATGTGTGTAGATTGACCCTCTTGTGTCGACAAGAAAGGGTCTTTATTCAACATCGTGTCCAGGAAATTTGCTTCTTTACAAACCAACGTGTGATGGGAAGTTATTGGAGCAATTACCTGTAATTCTTCAGAAGAATTAACATTACAAGTTTTACCTGGTTCCTTGAAAATTAGATGCTCACCAGACGGGTCACCCTTTTTATCGAGTGTACATATCATCTCACCACTGCAGGTGTCTGCTTCCACATTGGGCTCTTTGACATCTAATTTAGGCGGGGCTGATGGTTCCACGAGTTCTGAGTTATAAGTATAAGGTACCACAGGTTGGTACTTCGTATTGGTATCAGTCTCCTCATTAACTAACTGCTCTACTTCTAGGCCCGTTTCCTCTGATTTTTCTCTGAATTCATCTATTTCAGCCGTAACTTCCGGTGTTGGGACAACTAGTTGCCCGACGATGAGCGTCTTAGGTTAGGGAATTTCTGTCCCGCTTCTCAAAGTATTGGCAGCCTCGACTTTCTCAAGAGAATCAGTATGGATTTGTTGTTGTGACTGGTGGTATTCTTGAGGACTAAGCTGAGGTTCCACGAGCAATTCCTCTCCTTCTAAGATGACCAACTACGTGTTTATCGCATTAATGGTATCCCACAATTCCTTATTATGATTGACTTAAGTTTGCATGTACTTCTAGAGCATGTTCGCCATCTGTGTACAGTTCTGACGGCGTACAGTTTTCAGGGATCTGTTGTGGCTAGTATTAAGGTGGAGGATCATCTGGATAGTATGTTGGCTCATATGTTTCTCTACCACTAATTATGCTGATAAGGTGTGCAGTCATGGGTGCCTAATTGTATCGTGTACTCCACTATGGGACATTTTCAGCTAAGTAATCAAAGAATGATAGTATCCGATCTGGATACTCGCTGATGAGCTCTCTATTAGACATGGTCTGGACAAAGTGCTTGCAATTAGGGGTAAGAGCAGTATAAAAACAATCAGCTAACCTCCATGAGTCAAACCCGTGATGTGGACAAGTACTTAGCAGATCCTTGAATCGCTCCCAGCAAGTCCGAAATGTCTTGTCATCCTGTTGCACAAAATTAAGAATCTGTTCCTGCAAAAATTGAGTTTTCTGTGAGGGAGAAAATGCATGCAGAAATTCACGCTCCATATCAGACCAATTAGTGATAAAGTGAGGTGTCAAGGAATGAAACCACATCTGTGCCCTATCCTGCAATGTAGTAAGAAATAAATTCAGTTGAATAGATTCATCAGTTCTAGCATGAGGGAAAACATATTGCTAGTTAATTCAAACTCTGCTAAGTGCTGATAGGGGCACTCAGATTCTGTGCCGTAGAACTCGGGTAGCAATGACGTCCTCCCTTGTTGCATCATGAAATTAAGCTCGTCATTAGGCAAAACGGTGGAAGAGGATGCAGTGGCATATTTAAACTGCAAAAAGTCCATTATTGTGCGCGGTGCAGGTGTAGCCATTTTTTCAAAATTCAATTTTTTTTCTATTTTTTTTTCTTCTTTTTTATTTTTCATTAAACTAATAAAAATGACGGGAAAAACGCTAATTTGAGACTAAGACCGACATTCCCCAGCAACGGCGCCAAAAACATGACTCACTAAAAAAAAAAACAGCTTGGAAGCTATCCCAAGTATAGGAGTTACGTCGTGTAATACTCAGCCCAAGAGCTAGATCGTCTCCTCAGGGAATGCGTTTAATCTCAGATTTTATATTCGTCCAATCAAAAATAAAAATGTACTAAACTCAGTTCAGATTTGGGATTTCAAGATTATTGATTTCACTCTTAACAAATTAAATAACATGCACATTAAACCCTAATACTAGCATTTAATAAATTAAACAGCAAGAATGAAAACCCTAGCCTACTTAAGGAAACACTGAAACATGCATTAATTAAAAATGGCAACTTTGAGCATGGAATTAAAACACAATAATGGAAACTCAATCGCACACTAATGCATACTGTGATACCCTATGGATGAAAGACTTAAAAAGATTAGATGTTATTACCCATATCAACAAGGTGCATATTTCTTTTCGGGAGCTTTCCCATAAGAACTCCATAGTTAAGCGTGCTTGTCTTGGAACAATCTTGGGATGGGTGACCACATGGGAAGTTTTCTCATGAAGTGTGTGAGTGAGGGCAAAACACACTGAAAAGGACACGTGTTGGTTTATGGGGTCAGTCATTAGTCTGATAAAAGTTTGCCCCCTGTTGTCTGGTCCAGGTGGAGGAGGAGAGACGCTGTGCTCCCTAGAAGACCCAGGTTGGGGCGTTACAAATGGTATCAGAGCCAACACCCAGCTAGAAGTATGATGAGATTCACATTGCTTGGGTTTGGAAATGTGGGTTCGCAATGAGGACGTTGCGTTCTATAAGTGGGGGAGAATGTGATACCCCATGGATGAAAAACTTAAAAAGATTAGATGTTACTACCCATATCAACAAGGTACACCTTTCTTTTAGGGAGCTTTCCCATAAGAACTGCATAGCTAAGTGTGCTTGGCTTGGAGCAATCTTGGGATAGGTGACCACCTGGGAAGTTTTCTCAGGAAGTATGTTAGTGAGAACAAAACACACTGAAAAGGACACTTGTTGGTTTGTGGGGCCAATCACTAGTCCAATAAGGCCCGCCCCCTGTTGTTTGATCTAGGTGGAGGAGGAGAGACGCAGTGCTCCCTGGCAGACCCAGGTTGGGGCATTACACATACAATAAAAATTGAACCTTTAACACAAACTTGAACCTCAATCACAATTTAAA
This sequence comes from Malania oleifera, assembly GCF_029873635.1. NCBI lineage: Eukaryota > Viridiplantae > Streptophyta > Magnoliopsida > Santalales > Ximeniaceae > Malania > Malania oleifera. The sequence goes on from NC_080417.1 coordinate 141,726,346, forward strand.
CACAACCATAAACTTCAACGAAAAAGGAACATTCAAACGATAACAGAATACGGTAAAACACGAACTTTAACAAAACCGACCCTAACTAAACCGAACGATAAATAAATAAAAGAAACTAAATTAAATTCTTCAAATCTAATGGTAACATTAATTAAGATAAACATAAACAAATAAAAATTAAACTTCACTAAAACAAATTAAAATTACTTAACACTCATTCAAACAAGTTTTTCAAAAACTCTAATAAATAACTAAATAAAAATAAAATAAATATTCAGTTGCAATTTTGAAAATAAAAGAAAGAAAAGAAAATAAGAAAGAAGATAGAGAGAGAGAGAGAGAGAGAGAGATAAGAGAAACAGAGGGTTGCCGCTAGTGTTGTGCAAGGTGGCCGGAGTAGCAGGGCTGGACTGGTGAGTGGCCTCGGGTCTCAGCTGGTTGCTATGGAATTGTTGTAGCTTGGACTTCGGATGGTGGCTAGAAGAGCTGCTGTGGAACACACGAGTTGCTGTAGAGGGAGAGGCAGAGGATGGTTGCTGCAAGACCTCTTGGTCATGGCTAGAACAAAGCTTTCCTGCTGGTGCTGCGTTGGTGTGGGCTGGTCGAGGACCTGCTATGGAGCTGGAGGAGCAGCTGGTAATGTCCGAGAGAAGGAGAGAATGAGGGGTTTCAAGGAGGAGAACAAAGGAGAGCAGGGGATAGGGAAAAGAAAAACTAAAGGAGAAGAGGAGAGTGAAATAAAAACAGAGAGGGAGAGAGTGAGAAAGGAAGAAAAACAAAAGCTAAGAGCTAAGAGGGAGAAAGAGGCTGGAGATAAAGAGGGAGAGGAGAGAAGCAAGGGAAGAGAGGGGAGAAGAGTAGTGCGTAGGGCACACCCGGGAAAGAAGAAGAAGAAGAGAATATAAAGGGAAAGGGGAGGGGGAGAACAACCCTAGACCCGTTTTTGAAAGAGTTGACCCGGCCTGCATGGCCGGGTCATATCAACAACCCACTTATTATTTTTTTTTCATTTTTTTATTCTCTATTCACTACCAAATTTGACCTTCATGAAGCCCGTTTCACTCAAAACTCAAAAGATGAAAGTTATAGATAATCCTTTTCTCTTTCTCCACAAATTTTAATCGTCTCAATCAGAACTCGGACGAAAAAGTTATGTAGAAATTACAAATAGGTGCCGGTTTTGGTTCTCGAGAATTTTCCTGCGATAAAAAATTATCAAAAATTCATAAATTATGCAATAAAACTCAAAAATGATAAATTTGGAACTTTATTAAAATATTGGACCTAATTGAACATTTAATTAAAAATATAAGTCATAAAGCCCGGGTTAAGATGCCCAATTACGCAGTTTTGGCGCGTAAATCAATCACTAAGAGATTAGGCAAGTTCTATCGGAAAAATAAAAGGTTTCCTAGAAAATTTAAGAAAAAGAAATTTGAAAAAGGAGAGACAAAAAGAAAAGAAATTAAAGGTAAGAATGAACCTCCTATATGTTATCACTGCAAGAAACCAGGGTATATCAAGTCGGACTGCCCATTGCTCAAGAAAGACAAGAAGAAAAACAAGGAAGCTATGAAGGCCACATGGAATGATTCAAGCTCTAGCGAGACGGAAAAAGAATCAAGTGGACATGAGATGGAAAATATATGCTTCATGGCAAATGACGAAGAGGTAATGTAACGACCCAAAGAATAATGGTATTTAAATAATAAAGAGGGAGGGAAATGGAAACAGAAACAGAAGGAGGCAACAGGCTTCATCGACGAAGAGGTAGGGTTTGTCGACGAAATTACTTAAGGACTCGTCGATGAGATGATGTGTCTCGTTGACGAATCCGGCCTTATAAATAGTTGAAACCTGAATTTTTTGATGAAAATTCATTGCAAACTCTCTCTCTCTCTCTCTCTCTCTCTCTCTCTCTCTCTCTAAAACACCTCTCCCTCCTTCTCTCTTTGATCTTAACCCCATTTCTCGCCGGATTGAAGATCTGAGGCCACCACGACGCTCCTGACGAAGTTCTCTACAAGTCTGCCGGAGCTGATCGTGGGAGAAGTTGGTTTGGAATTCATCCCAATTCCATGGTAAGACATTTTATTCAGATTATGCCTTCCTCGTAGTTATAAGAAATGTTGTAGGAAAGAAAATACTGAGGTTTTGTTCTGGGGGATGTTGTTTTCAATGTGTTAAGTGGAGAACCCTGCGGGTGTAGGGCTAGAGTTCAGTGAAAGGCTTTTCAGATTCAAGGTAAGGGAAATATGCTATGCTAGGAAATTTACTTACGCTATCAGAAATTATATATATATATATATATATATGTATGTATGTATACCATATATTATACAGAATATGAGTTTTTAAAGTATGCATGGCTTGAGTACATGATATTGATATGGAGTTTTATGTAGTTTTTCAGTATTTTAAATTATACAGATATAGTTAGATATTTGCAGATTTTATATAGATAATGTATACATATGCAGTTTTTTTCAGATGATTACACAAACAGATATATATAACAGTATACAGATAATTATTCAGAAAAGTATATACAGTGTATATAGAAAGCTATGTTTTCCTAAATCCCATAACACTCATAGTATATAGATAGTTTATATAGACAGTTTATGAAGACAGATTATATAGTTATAACATCAAGATGTTACAGTTATTCAGATATCACAGTATTTACAGCACAGAATTATGGGAACATAATGAAAATAGTAAATATATATATATATATGTTTTATATAGTATCATATCCCTGTGGAAAGATTACAGACAGATACAGTTTATAGAGCATGGTACCGTTGCTAATACAGATAGAGTGCAACCACATATCTAAGATAGTGTGTGGGTACTGTCAACTGTGCTCGGAGAGTATGCAGCTTCCTAATTCTTTGGGTTGAGGGCGCCATTTTGACGATGTAGCAGCCAGTCCCACGCCTAGAAGAGTATGCAATTTGGCCAGGCTGAGGTAGTGTAAAGTATAGTGACTTTTCTAGAGGGCCGACCAGGTTAAGTCCCGCCTACGGGCCGCACAACCCTATTATGAGGGGTCAAATCATGACATATAGATCACAAGGAAAGAGCACAGTTATGTATACGTATACAGTTTTACAGCTTTTGTCGTATGTAGTATGATATAGCAGTATGAATGATAGAAAGTTTAAATGATACAAATGTTTTAAGCTACTATACATGTGTTTTACAGATTTACCAGATTATGCAGTTATATATATTAATGTTATAGTTTTACAACTTGGTTGCCACACATTAGTAATAGCATATTTCCAATTACTGAGCATCAACTCACCTTATTATTACTTTACCATTTTTCAGGTGAGCCAGTTAGGCGAGCAGGTCAAGCTCGTGGATAGAGATTTCTCAGTTACCCTAGTTTCAGGGTAAGTTAGTGCAGGGTTTTGTATTTTTGGGTAGATATTACTGGAAAGACATGTATTATATGGCTGTAGTTTGGAAATATAGATTTATGGTATTGTATAGTGTATATGTAGTTGTATGACTCATGTTTTCGCTGCTTAGGTATGATTATATAGATATTTAAAAAAAAATGGAGAAATTTTGAGGATGTTACAAGTAAATTCATACTACTCTTCAACATAATCTTACAATGAGTCTTGTGATGAGTCTTGTGACAGCATGCCTTCCTATAAGGAATTGCAAGCTGAGTTGTTCTCCTTATATAAGAGATTCATAAAAATTTCTAAGAGAAATATAACTCTGAAAGATCAAAATAAAGAATTATTGAAGCAACTTGAATCCTTTAAAACTATTGAAAAAGAAAAGGATTCTTGTATTAAAAAGTTAGAAGAAGAAGTAAATGAAATAACTCAAGAGTTTCGCAAAACTTATGTAGATGATTTGAATAAAAAGAATTTGGAGATAAATGAACTTAAGAAATCAGTAGAGGACAAAGAGAAAATTATATATAACTTCACCAAAAGAAAAAAAAATTTTAAAAAAATGATTGGATAGAAAAAACTACATAGAAATAAAGAAAGAATAGGTTATAATGGTAAAACAAATAAAAAGAGAAAAAAATTATACATGTGATACTTTGTCAAAGAAGCCAAGCACTATGCTAGTACTTCTTTAAACAACAAACATGAACACACCACTTGCTACATGTACAAGACTAAAGGTCATATAATCTTTAATTGTCCACTAAAAAGAAAGTATGTTAAAGTTCAAGGAGAATGGAAAGTCAATAATGGACTAAAAACAATATAAATAAAGTAAAAAAAATTTGGGTTTCAAAGACTAACACAATGAATCCCTCATTGTAGGTATGCTTTAGGACTATACCGTCAACGGATAAATGGTACTTAGATAGCGGATGTTCAAGGCACATGATCGGTGATAGGACCAAGTTCACTACATTGAAACAAAAGGATGGGGGATATGTCACCTTCGGTGACAATGCCAAAGGTAAAATTATTGGCATTGGAAGAATATGTAAAGAACCTTCTTTTGCTATTGATAATGTGTTGTTAGTGGAAGGATTAAAACACAATCTTTTAAGCATTAGTCAATTAAGTGATAAAGGGTTCGAAATAACTTTTAAGAAAGAAAAATGTGTTATCCAAAATCCTAAGAACAATGAAACCTTGTTTATAGCCCATAGGGTAAATAATGTTTATTGTATAAACCTTGAGAATTTAGTAAGTCAAAACGTAACTTGTCTAGCAGTAATGAATGAAATAAGTTGGCTATGGCATAGGAAATTAGGACATGCCAGTATGGATTTTTTTATCTAAATTATCTAAGAAAAATCTTGTAAAAGGATTACCAAACACTAAATTCATAAAAGACAAGATGTGTGATGCATGCCAAAAGGGAAAGTAGGTTAAAACAAGCTTCAAAAAGAAAAAATACATATCTACTAAAGACCCCTAGAACTCTTGCACCTACACTTATTCGGTCCAACTAGAACCTTAAGCTTAGGAGGAAAACAATATGCTTTTGTAATAGTAGATGACTATTCAAGATTTACTTGGGTATTATTCTTAGCAAACAAAGATGAAGCTTGTGACATGCTAATCACACTATGCAAGAAATTAAAAAATGAGAATTGATATAATGTAACAAATTTTAGAAGTGATCAAGGTAGGGAGTTTAAAAACAAAAATGTTGAAAAATTCTGTAATGAACATGGAATAAACCATAATTTTTTAGCACCTAGGACTCCACAGAAAAATGGAGTTATAGAAAGAAAAAATAGAACCCTACAAGAAATGGCAAGAACCATTTTAAACGAAAATAATCTAGCCAAACACTTTTGGGCAGAAGCTGTGAATACAACTTGTTACATTATAAATAGAGTATCCATAAGGTCAAGTATAGACAAAACACTGTATGAATTATGGAAAGGTAGAAAACCCAATATTTCCTACTTTCATGTATACAGATGCAAATGTTTTATCCTTAATACCAAAGATGATTTAGGAAAGTTTGATGCAAAATCTGATAAAGGTGTCTTTCTAAGTTACTCTACGAATAGTAAAGCTTATAGGGTTTACAACAAAAGGACTCTTACTACTTTAGAATCAATACACATAACGTTTGATGAATCAGATAATTATGACAATAAAGTTAAGATTGTTGAAAAAGAAGATATATCACAAAAAAGGAAGATGTTGAAATAAAAGAAGAAAAAAATAATGAAACATCAAATGAAAATCAAGAATTACCAAAAGAATGGAGATATGCTAAAAGTCACCCAAAAGATCAAATTCTTGGTGAACCATCAAAAGGAATAACCACTAAAGCCTCTTTAAAAAAATATTTGTAACCATTATGCCTTCTTATCCCAAGATGAACCAAAGAATATAGAAGAAGCCTTAAAAGATGACTCTTGGATCATAGCTATGCAGGAGGAACTAAATCAATTTGAAAGGAGTCAAGTATGGGAACTCATACCTAAACCCAAAGATAAGTCAATCATAGGAACTAAATGGGTGTTTAGAAATAAAAATGATGAAACTGGGGTAGTTGTAAGAAATAAAGTTAGGTTAGTAGCACAAGACTATAATCAAGAAGAAGCTATCGATTATGAAGAGACCTTTGCTCCCGTAGTAAGAATGGAAGCTATAAGAATGCTTCTTGCATATGTAGCCAATAAAGACTTCAAACTGTACCAAATGGATGTAAAAAGTGCATTCTTAAATGGTTATATAAATGAAGAAGTTTATGTTAAACAACATCAAGGTTTTGAAGACTCTAAAAAACCAAATCATGAATTCAAGTTAACTAAAGCCTTATATGGATTGAAACAAGCTCCTAAAGCTTGGAGTGATAGACTAAGCAAATTCCTACTCCAAAACAATTTTTCAAGAGGAATGATAGATAGCACTTTATTTATATAAAAAATAAATAATGATATGATTATAGTACAAATTTATGCTGATGACATTATATTTGGAGCAACTCATGAAGACTTATGTAATGAATTTGCTACAACTATGCAAAGAGAGTTTGAAATGAGCATGATGAGAGAGTTAAATTACTTTCTAGGATTACAAATCAAACAAGCTAAAAGTGGAACTTTCATAAATCAAACTAAGTATATTAAAGACATGTTAAAGAACTTTGATATGGAAGAAAGTAAACCTATAGGAACTCCCATGACCACCTTAACTAGTCTTGACAAGGATAAAAAAGGGAAACAAGTAGATACCAAGCATTACCGATGCATGATAGGAAGCTTACTTTATTTAATAGCAAGTAGATCGGATATCATGTTTAGTATTTGTATGTGTGCTAGGTTTCAATCAGCTCCTAAGGAATCACATCAAATTGCAGTTAAACAAATCCTTAGATATTTACTAGGCACACTTGATTTAGGTCTACGGTATCCAAAGGGAACTGACTTCGAAATGATAAGTTATTCAGATGCAGATTATGCGGGATGCAAAATAGATAGAAAAATCACTAGTGAGACTTGTTACTTAGTAGGACACTCACTAGTTTCTTGGTTCTCAAAGAAACAAAATTCCGTAGCATTATCTATAGCTGAAGCAGAATACATAGCAATTGGGAGTTGTTGTGCACAAATTTTGTATATGAAACGACAATTAAGAGACTTCAAAATACAATACCAAACAATCCCTATAAAGTGTGACAATACAAGTGCTATAAATATTTCAAGGAATCCGGTATCACATTCATGAACAAAGCATATTGATATACGTCATCATTTCTTAAGAGATAATGTAGACAAGAAAGAAATAATACTTGAATTTGTTAACACTCATGATCAATTAGCTGATATTTTTACTAAACCATTAGCTGGAGATCAATTTTTATTTATCTGATGAGAATTAGGAATGTTACATGTAAGAGAAGTTAACTAAGAGAAAAGAGAACAGTTGTTCAGGGCAGACGACTGCCAGATAGCTGGCAGGCGACTGGCAGGCTACTGTCTATGTGAAAAGACAGTGGATAGACGACTGTCAACTTGGTGACAGACGTCTGTCTTGCTGTAACAATCCGAAGAATAATGGTATTTAAATAATAAAAAAAAAAGGAAATGGAAACCAGAAATAGAAGGAGGCAGTCGATGACATTGCATTTTGGAAAGGATAAATTCCAGGAATTTTTCTGTAACGACCTGCTTAATTTCCTTTTTTTTTTTTTTTAACTATGACATTTAACATACTCTGATACCATACAGGGTTAGACCCGATCATCAACCTAAGCAGTAAGAAGCAGAAATCACATGAACATAACCATATGAAAATATATACAATACAATACCATACAATACCATAGTACTACATGTTTCCCAAAATACCCTCAACTATGCTGGGATATACAAAAATTCTCCACAAACATACCCACTATCTACTGACAGGGCAGTACAGAAGCCCCTCTATCTGCGAGCCTGGTCTGCGAGCCTACCTGGATCACCTGAAAAATGATTCAACATTGGGATGAGCCAATGCTCAGTAAGACGAAATATGCTATTACTAGTGTGTGGCAAATGAACTACAATATTATGAAATCTGTTTTCATATAATCATGTATAACTGAATATGTAAATACAGTACAAGTGATAAAATCCACCACCCTTTCCATGTTACTTAACATAACAATATTGTAGGTTACTATTCAAAATACTTCTAATGTACATAAGCATATTCCTGGTTTCTGTAAATCTGTATATACGTAATAGTAACTGAAAACTTTCCTTGTGGATAATTGTGTGTCATGATTTAACCCCTTATAATAGGGTTGTGTGGCCCATAGGTGGGATCTATACTGGCTGGCCGACCAGGGTAAATCACTATACTCCATCGGTCTAATCTGCCCACCTCAACCCATATCTGATGGGGAGCCTGTCCACGTCAAGGGCTTAGGTGATCGACCTACTACCACGTATTATCTAAATAGGTGGTTGCATTCATAACATAAATATCTATAGCAATGGTATTGTGCTCTGCTGTATGGTCCAACAGGGTCTGATACTTTATAATATATCTTTATATACAACTATCTGATTTACCATGATTTTGAAATAACCCTAATAACCATGATACTGAATAAACTGTAACTGTAATTCAAACGTCATGATACTGAGAACTGTATATTCATAACATTGAAAACTGCATAATCATAGTACCGAAACTCGTATAATCATGGTACTAAGATTCGTATAATCATGGTACTAGAATTCATATAATTATGATACTGAAATTCGTAAAATCATGATACTGAAATTCGTAAAACATATCTTCGTACTATATTCATATTCTCAAGCCACACCATACTTTAATACATAATATTCATAATTTAATAACTGTATATTATTTTAAAATTACCTAGCATAGCATATTGCCCTTACCTGACTACTAAAAAGTCCCTATGGTATACTGGTCTAACACCTACAGGGCCTCCTACAAAACACTCTGAAAACAATATTTTCCAAAACAGAATATCAGTATTTCTTCGCCTACATCATTTCCTATAACTGTCATAAGGCCAAAAATGGACTAAAAGGCCTCACCCTGAATTTGGGATGAAATCCAATTTCGTTTCACCAATGATCCGCTCCGGCAGACTTGCAGAGAACTTCTCCAGAAGCATCGTGGTGGCTTCAGATTGTCGATCCGGTGACTCGCGGGGCTGAATTCGAAGAGAGAAAGGAGAGGGACCGTAGGAGAGAGAAAAGAGAGAGAGAGAGAGAGAGAGAGAGAGAGAGAGAGAGAGAGAGAGAGAGAGAGAGAGAGAGAGAGCACCGAAAATGTGATAAAAATATGATTTTTCACTACTTATAAGGCCAGATTCGTCGACGAGACATGTCACCTCGTCGACGAGTCCTTCAGTAAATTCATTGACGAACCTTACCCTTCGTCGACGAAATTTAGAGTAGCCCAAATCCATTGCTTGGTATTTTCTCGTCGATGAGATCCTTAAGACCTTCATCAACGAATCCCTGTATTCGTCAATGAAGCCTGGAAATTCCTTGAAATTATTATCTCCAAAATGCAATGTTGTTGCATTCGTCGATGAAGCCTACTGCCTCCTTCTGTTTTTGTTTCCATTTCTCTCCCTCATTGTTAATTAAATACTATTATTCTTTGGGTCACTACATTTTCAGCTCCTCGTCGACGAATACAGGGGACTCACCGAAGAGGGTATAACAGGAGTTCGTCAAAGAGGATGGGATTCGTTGACGAAAATATAATTAGGCTCATCAACGAGGTGATGTGGCTCGTCGATGAATAAAAAACTGAGGGGATGATTTTGGGTTTTCTGAATTTCGTTGACGAAGGGCTAAGTTCATCGACGAATTTTGTATTGACCTCGTCAACGAGGTGACGTGGCTTGTCGACGAAGGCCACAGTTTAAATAGGCATTTTCAACTAAATTTTTCTGCGCAGATCCTTTCTCTCTCCTACCCTTTGGTCCCTCCTCCTTCTCTTTTCGATTTCGGGCCGAATTTCCATTGGTTTGACGATCTGAGGCCACCACGACGCTCTTGGGAAAGTTCTTTGCAAGTCTACTAGAGTGGATTATCGGTGGGGCTGAAGTAGAAACTATCCCAAATCAAGGGTAAGACTTTCTACTCAATATTTGGATTTTTAACAGTTGTAGAAAGTGTTATACGCGTAGAAATACTGAACTTTAGTTCTGGGGAATGTTGTTTCTAGGGTATTGAGTTGGGAACCCTGTGGATGCGGGACAGGTTTTCTTAGGGGCTTTTCAAGAATCAGGTAAAGGGATAAACTAAGCTAGTTCTTTTAAGGAAATGTATGTATATATAACATTTGCTTTCAGGAAAGTAAATATGTCTATATATATGACTTATATTTGAGAAAACACTATTGAAAATGATGGTATGTTGAATATATGAAAAACCTATTCAGTGTGGCATGAGTAGAAATTTTTATGAAATAATGTTTTCTGGGAATGTGTTAATGATACGGATTTTTATAATGCAAAACTGGCGTATGGGCCAAGATTTTGATATATTTGCCGGCGTATGGGCCATGCTATGTGTATGATTTGCCGACGTACGAGCCGAACTATGTGTATGATTTACCAGCGTACGGGCTAAGCTATGGATATGTTTGTCGGCGTACGAGCCGAGCTATGGAAATGGTTTTCCAGCGTACGAGCTGTGCTATAATTTGCCAGCGTACGGTCCGAGCTATGTGTTGACCTTATAGGTCACGCCCGGTTTTGGTAATGACAAATACTCTTGTATTTAATAAACATCTAGTTCATGTGCAGGTCTATATTAGCAAACACACTGATGGCATATGAAAGCTTAAAGCTTGAAGACCAATTTGTGTATTTCAGTTGTAATATATATTTAGTGGTCAAATTGGTCTGTTATAGTAATTAGGATATTTGGTTTGTAATAAGCACACACAACACATGCATGATTTATTTTGTAAAGCTCAAACCAAATACGAATTAAAAATGACCGTAGAAAGACCTTATTCGGTCAACCGACACTGGACTTTTTCGGTGTTTTCATAATCATAAATGACCCTAGGACTCACACATTTGCACCTATGTTTGTTAGGAACTTCATTAGGATTTGTGTGTATTAAAATGGGACCGAAATGCACACTTTGTGCACTTTCGGTCGACCGAACCAAGCAGTTCATTCTACCCTAGTCGACCAAATCAGGCCTGGGTCAATAGTTGACCAAGGCCCTGGTCGACCGAACCAGGTAGTTCAAAAGGCCCTAATCGATCGAAACATCCCTAGGTCAACATTTTGACCATTTGGTTGACCGAACCATTTTTGTACTCTAACTACCTGGTCGACCGAAGGTCCTCGGGAAAAATCCCAGCGATCTGGTTGACCGAACTAGCTAGTTCAAAATGGCCCGATCGACCGAACTTTAGAGAAATGAAAAATCGCATTTAGAAAAAGCACTTTCGGTCGACCGACCATTTAGTTCAAAATCCTCCTGGTCGACCGAACCATATGAGTCCTGGGCAACCGAACTTGTTCTAGTCGACCAGACCTCTCGGGTTGCACCTACTTTTTTACCGTAGTTAATATTTTTAAACAAGGTTAAAATGTTTTAAACGTCATTAAACTTTTCTAACAATCCCTAATAGGTCCCCAACGGTCAAAAATTCTGGTATGTCTATATATACCCTTTCATTTGGGAAAATTAAGAGGTAATTAGAAAATCAAATTCTCTCTCAAGCAAAATATTTCTCATTGCTCACACTCTTCCATATACACTCTAGCTTACATTCAAAACTCATTAAATCATCTGTAAGTGTTCTTGAGTGTTTAGATAGGAAGGTTTGCTCTCTCTTTGTTGTGAGATTGATCCATTTTTATTGAGAGCCAAACCAAAAGAATTCTTAGGGGACTTTACTGATAAGTTCATCCTAAGAAGACTTTACTAGATCTTCTGAGATTGCATATTCGTTGCAACATCTTGAGAAGCTCGTATTTTCTTTTGGTTGCGAAATAATTTCAAAATCATCTACAAATATCTATTGCTCTTTATTTTAAAAACCATTTGAGGAGATATTTTTTTTGAGGTGAAACATCTTTGTGGTAATATTTATTCACTCATATATTTTTTGCTAAAACAAAAATCATATATATTTTGCAAGTCCAAGCATATATATATTTATGTGATTGAGATATTCTATTGATCGATACTCTTGAGGCTTGCTTGATATTCTGTGTGAGCACGTTTGATTGAATACCTTGAAATACACAGATTCTCGTTGACACTCTCGCATACGTATTACACTGATAGAAAATACATTTGAGAGTTGAACTATTTAGACCACACTGAGCTTACAATTTAAATCATCTGTGGTGTTTGTGATTGTGCACATTTGGGGTACAAATCTGCTTTACGTGAAAGCACCCTTATATTGTACCTTTTGATTGTATATCTGAGAGATTCCAAGCGTGGCCTGAGGGGGCGGTAATCCAGTCCGGTAAGGATTGGTGTAAAGGTTGAGGTCAGCCCTGTGTTAATTTGACCTGGTTTGTATAGGTGCCGCTCCACCCGTTTAAGTGAGTAAGTTATTGTGATAATCCTTATGCTGGTTAGCCAAGGCAGGGACGTAGGTAGTTGGCCGAACCTCGATAACATATATGTGTGTCACCCTTCTCTTTACTGCTTTCTGGTGCTTGTGTAATTGATTAAACTGTTTTATTTAATTTCTGATATTACTTGCACTAGATTGACCATAGGATTGTGAACATACTGCTGTTAGGAGGAATACCTAAGGGATAGATTTTAAAAATACCAATTCACCCCCCCCCCTCTTGGGATCATGGTAAAGCTAACATTATGGTAAAATGTGAAATACTGGCGTATAGGTCGATGATTTTTCATGATATACGTATATATGAAAAATGATATGATTGATTTGATAATTAATGATATGAGATATCCATGTATCACAGTTTCAGTATATGTTATATGATATCAAAACTTGGTTGGTTTAGTCTAGGCTTGCACTTGCACGGTACCGTTGCTATGTGTCCATGGTCTTTGTGATCATGATATTTGTGTTAACACCGCTGTACGGAGTGGTGTAAGATTGGATGGTTGATGTGGTTTTCAAGAAGTGTGTGAGCGCCCCTGGTGTATGGACCAGGTCTGGCAGACCCATCAAACTTACAAACTGTACTTTTGACTTGACAGTGGTCGACCAACCATTGTCAAGTCCCGCATTCAGGCCACACAACCCAGTCTTGTGGGGGTAATGTAACGACCCAAATAAAAATGGTATTTAAATAATAAAGAAAGGGGAAATGGAAGCTGGAAATAGAAGGACGCAGTCGACTTTGTCGATGACATTGCACTTTGGATAGACTAACAGAAAGGGGATCAGCAGGACTTCGTCGATTTTGGGCCAGATCTTCGCCGAATCGACAATCCGAAGTCACCACGATGCTCTTGGGGAAGTTCTCTCCAAAATCTGTCGGAGCAGATTATTGGTGAAAGTAAGATGGAAACCATACCAAATCCAGGGTAAGGCTTTTTACTCAATATTTGGTTTTATGACAGTTGAGAAAAGTTTTATACACTTAGAAATACTGAACTTTAATACTGGGAGTTTTCATTTTCAGGGGTGTTGAGTTGAGAACCCTGTGGGTGCGGGGAAGATTTTCTTAGGGACTTTTCAAGAATCAGGTAAGGCAGTAAACTAAACCAGTTCATTTTGAGAAAATGTATATATAGTAACATTTGATTCCAAGAATATATATATATATACATTTTATGTGATTTATATTTGGGAAAAATACTATTGAAAATATTGGTACGTTGTATATGTGGAAAATCTGTTGTGTGGCATGAGTATAAAATGTATGAGATACTGTTTCTGGAAATGCGTTTATGGTACGGATTTTTATGATGGAAAATCGGCGTACGGGCCGAGATTTTTATATGTGATTTCCGACGTATGGGCCATGCTATGTGGATGTGATTTGCCAGCGTATGGGTTGTGCTATGGTTTGCAGGCGTACAGATTGTGCTATGAGATTGTGATTTGCCATCGTACGGGCTGGGTTATAATTTACCGGCGTACGGGTTGTGCTATGTGACTGTGATTTTTCGGCGTACAGGCCGATGATTTTTATGACACACGTATATACATGCAAAATGATATGATTGATGTCAAAATTAATGATATGAGATATTCATGTATCACGGTTTCAGTATATATTATATGATATCAGAACCTGGTTGGCTTGGTTTAGGCTAGCACTTGCATGGTACCGTTGCTATGTGTCCATGGTCTTCGTGATCATGATATATGTGTTAACGTCGCTGTACGGAGTGGTGTGAGATTGGATGGTCGATGTGGTTATTAAAGAAGTGTGCTAATCGCCCCTGGTGTACGGACCAGGTCTGGTAGACCCATCGGACCTACAGACTATTATTTGACTTGGTAGTGGTCGGCCAACCATTATCAGGTCCCTCCTTCAGGCCACACAACCCAGTCATGTGGGGGTAATACATGACAATAGCCAGCTAACCTACCAGGAATGTTTTTATGATATTATTACTATATGAGATGAGATATGTTTATGAAAATGTAATATGTTCTGCCATGATTTGATATATATATGTTTTCCCAGATTTGACAAAACAGTACTGAATATGTTATGTATAGTATATGTAGAACACAGAATACTAATGTTGCCACACACTGGTATTAGTTTATTTCCCTTACTGAGAGGTGTCTCACCCTTAAATCTTATTAACTTTTCAGGAGCCCCTGATAAGAGAGCGGGAAAAGCCCCGCTGACCTAGTGTTGATTATCTACCCTTTTTGAAGGGTAAGTTTTTGGTAGGGACAGTTAGATTTTGTGGGGTATGTCCCTAGATTTTATTTTTGAGATGCATATATGGAAGTATAGTGGGTATAGTAACTTTGGTATATTGTGATATATGGTATTTAAATGCACATGATTGTATGTTTTCTGCTGCTTAGGCTTCTGCTGTATGTTCTGATGTATCTCTGGTACCCACGGGTCCACGTGGACTGTGACCTGCTGAGTTGGGATATGAGATATGTGGTATTGGTTATAATATTTTTAAAAAAAATGTAGAAAAATGAGTGGGTCGTGATAGCTTGGTATCAAGGCCTAGGTTGTTAGGTTCTGTAGACTTTAGAGTGCAGCAAAAACAATACCAAAGCTTAGGAAATGATTTGAGGTTTTGTTCTACAGTCTAGAGGCAGGACTTCTGTTGTAGTTTCTGGTTTTTTCCTGGGGTGACGATTTCAGGAAAACCATAGTAAGCTATTGTTAGGTTGTGTTCCTAGAATGTAGGACTGGGGGTTAAGAATGAGTTAGAAATGTTGAGATAAGTGGTGAGGATAGGTGGGTAAATTATGAGGATAGAATTTCTAAGTTGGGTCTGTTGTTTCTAGGATGGATTCAGGAGGAAATAGTGCCCATGCCAGTGGCAGTGATGGAGCAGGACCATCTGGTGCAGTTGGGACCAACTTTGATGCGATATTACGTAGTGTGGCTCAGCAGGTTATGGCTGAGATCGCTAGGAGTTCGAGGGAGCAGAGTGGTCCATCTGCAGGCCATGGGTGCACCATAGAGAAGTTCACAAAGATGAATCCTCCAACATTCTCAGGCGGAGTCGATCCTGTAGCCGCTGAGAACTGGATGTAAGAGATTGAGAAGATCTTGGCTGTACTACAGTGTACTGAGGAACAGAGGGTCCTCTTTGCCACCTATAAACTAACAGGAGAGGTTGAGAGATGGTGGACAACAGTGAGACTATTGGAGCAGCAGAGGGTGACTCCGATAGCCATGACATGGGACCGGTTTAAAGATTTTTTCTTTGATAGGTATTTTCCAGCTACTGTCAAGGAAGCTAACGTAGAAGAGTTCCTAAGTCTGAAGCAGGGATAGCTATCCATCCAGCAGTATACAGCACGTTTCATCGAGCTTTCTCGCTTCGCCCCATACATTGTTCTTGACGAGGTGAGGAAAGCTAGGTAGTTTGAGAGAGGCTTGAGGCGGAGTATATTCAAGCAGGTGGTGGTGCTGCGGATCCAGGACTTTGCTGAGTTAGTTGACAGGGCAACCTTGGTAGAGATTGGTGAGCGTCTTGATGCAGAGGAGTAGGGACAGAGGAAGAGATCTGCATTTACCGGCTACCAATAGGGTCATAGACCGGGCGAGTGGAGGAGAGGTAATCATGGCAGAGGGCAGATATAGGAGATAGGAGGACGTGAGGTGTAGACAAGGCAGGGTCCTCTAGTTTTTCAGACTTGTGGAAGGAGGCACTGGGGAGAGTGCCGAGGTGGAGGTGTAGTATGCTATCGCTGTGGCAGATTGGGGCATATATTGTGAGACTATCCTATCCCACTAGATGGAGCTCTAGTGTGCTTTCGTTGCTGTAGATCGGGGCATATGGTGTGAGACTGTCCTACCCCACCAGATGCAGTTCCAAATCCTAGACCATATCAGGGAGATTAGGCACCACGTGGGGGCCAACAGAGGAATACGGCTCCATCCAAGGTGTTTAATCTGATGCCGGGTGAGACTGAGACGTCAAGTGACGTGGTGACAAGTATGGTGATTATGCTTTCTTTTAAGGTTATTGCATCATTTGATTCAGGAGCTACACACTCGTTTGTATCTTTGGGATGTGTTAAATTATGTGGGGCTGAAACACAATCGTTAGATGTTGAATTGTTTGTATCTACACCTACTGGATCGGTGGTGAGATGTAGTAGGGTGCTCCGAGATTGTCCAGTTGATATTCAAGGAAAGACCTTGTCTGTTGATCTGATAGTGCTAGACATGCATGACTTCGATGTTATATTTGGTATGGATTGGCTAGCAGCTAATTTTTTCAGCATTGATTGTCGCTCTAGGGAAAGCAAAATTCAAGTTTGTAGGATTGCGAGTGCAATCCCCGCCTCAAGTAGTTTCTGCTATTCAGGCTAGGAGACTATTACTGGGTGGTTGTCAAGGGTTTGTGGCTATTGTGAAAGAGATGTCAAAGAATGAGTCGAAACTTGCTAGCATGCCGGTAATAAAGGAGTTTACAGATGTTTTCCCAGTTAAGTTACCAGGCTTGCCACCCGATCGTGAGGTAGATTTCCCTATTGATCTACTTCCAGGTACAGCGCCGATTTCTAAAGTACCTTACCGGATGGCGCCAGTAGAGTTGGCAAAATTGAAGAATCAGTTACAAGATCTGCTTGATAAGGGCTTCATACGACCCACTGTATCCCCGTGGGGAGCTCCAGTTTTATTTGTGAAGAAGAAAGACGGGACCAAGAGGATGTGTAGAATATAGGGAGATTAATAAAGTGACAATCAAGAACAAGTATCCTCTACCCCGTATTGACAATTTTTTTGACCAGCTCCAGGGTACACGGGTGTATTCGAAGATTGACCTCAGATCCGGCTACCATGAGGTGAAAGTGAAAGCAGAAAACGTCTCGAAGACGGCCTTCAGGACCAGGTACGGGCATTACGAGTTTCTTGTTATGCCGTTTGGTCTGACGAATGCTCCTGTGGTATTTATGGACTTGATGAATAGAGTCTTTCACCAATACCTAGACCAGTTTTTTGTTATGTTTATTGATGATGTACTGGTCTATTCGAGGAGTTATGAGGAGCATGAGACGCACCTGAGGCAGGTTTTGCAGACACTTCGAGAAAAGAAGTTGTATGCCAAGTTCAGTAAATGTGAATTTTTGCTGGAGAAGGTCGTGTTCTTAGGGCATGTTATATCTGGAGACGGTATTTCTGTGGATCCTAGTAAGATTGAGATGGTAGTGAATTGGGCTAGACTGAGAAATGTTCAGGAGATCAGAAGTTTCTTGGGACTAGATGGATATTACCATCGTTTAGTTGAGGGATTCTCAGCTTTGTCAGGACCTTTGACACGGCTGACAAGGAAGAATGTCATATTTGAGTGGGATGATAGCTGTAAGGAGAGTTTTCAGGAGCTGAAGCAGAGATTAGTCATAGCACCAGTATTGGTTATCCCATCAGGGGACGAGGGGTATGTTATTTACAGTGATGCATCCTTGAAGGGACTTGGCTGTGTATTGATGCAACATGACAGGGTAGTGGCGTATGTGTCCAGACAATTGAAAGAATATGAAAAGAACTACCCTACCCATGATCTAGAGTTGGCTGCAGTGGTACACGCATTGAAAATTTGGAGGCATTATCTGTACGGCGAGCAGTGTGAGATCTTCTCCGACCACAATAGCTTAAAGTATTTCTTCACGTAGAAGGAACTGAATATGAGGCAGACAAGGTGGTTGGAATTGATTAAGAATTTTGATTGTACCATCAGTTATTACCCAGGGAAAGCAAACGTGGTAGTTGATGCTTTGAGTAGGAAATCCAAGGAACCAGTGTTGGCAGCTATAGAGATCCAGCATCCGATCATGATGGATCTGGAGAGACTCGGTATAGAGTTGGTAGAGAGTGATCTTCCAGTATGTATTGCCAACCTCGTAGTACAACCTACTCTACAGGAGAGGATTAAAGTTGTCCAGAAAGAAGATCCAGAATTGCTAGAGGTGATGGACAGAGTGCAGAGTGGTCAGGGAGAGGATTTCAGTATAGCAGATGACGGAGCTTTGCGGTTCCGTTCCAGATTATGTGTTAATGCTGATACGGAGATCAGCAAGACCATTCTAGAGGAAGCCCACAGATCTTTGTATACGGTTCATCCCGTTAGTATGAATGAAATTAGGAATAGCTTCCTAAGAGGGGGGTGAATTGGAATCTTTGTTATATTTTGATAATTTTTTAATCTTTTTCTTTAGATACTGAATAGAGCACAATAGATAATATATAAACACTCCTTAGAATACTTGTAATTTAAACAAACAAGATAATCAGTAAAGCTTAAACAATTTAATCACTTAATCAAGGATAATATTTATTTTGTTGATTTCCCTGTGAATATGTATCACCTGCTTTGAATTAACTTCCGGTATGTACCTCTCTTGATTAAGATTTCCGCAGATTAACCAATGTACTCCCTTTTGGGTTTCCGCAAACGGTTAATCGAAACGTACTTTCTAAATACCAAGAATCTTTATTTCTTTCTCTTTGAAACTTGTTTCCTGCACTTTGAAATCACACAGCAAGTAAAGTATATAAAATAGAGAGAAAGACATAGCCTATGTCCTCGCCCTTGGCAAAATACCAAAGGTTTCCACTTTAGCAGTTCCATTACCGGGTGGAACAACGCATGTTTACAATCACTCCTTTAGTCAAGGCTAGAGCCCGCCTTCTCCAAACAATATGTCCTTGTTTGGTCAACGTTCCAACAGCCTGGAATCGTTCAAAATCTACAAGAGAAATATCAAAACCTGATGTACAAAAGAAGCTCACTCACATAGCAGATTAGTACAGATAAGAACTATGTACTTCAAAAGATAAAATATCAAAAATGAAATACACTTTTGAAGCTTTTCAAAGAATTCACCAAAATCCTTTTCTCCAGATGAGAAAATAGTAGTTCTTCAGAATTTTGATGAACAAAAATCAAAATAACAATACTTTTAGCTTTTCAGAAGATTGAGTAAGAGACTTTGAGTGCAAGAGAACTTTGAGAGAGTTTCAATGCTTGGGATTATACATTTTGATTCACAAGAACCATATATTTATAGGCTTTCAAGTAGGTTCCCTTGTTTTAAGAGTTTCCTTAAAGAGTTTCCCAAGTTGATAGAAAATTTGGGTTTCAAACGGCTATAATAAAAAATAAGAATTTTGAAATTTTTGCCCGTTGAACAGTGTTCAGTTGACTGAAGTGTCGTGGTTAGTCAACTGAAGTTCCTTAAACCCTTAAAAAATTGAACTGGATACAGGGTCAATCAACCGAAGTTAGAGTTCAGATGACTGAAGTCGCAAGTTCAATTGACTGAAGTCGCAAGTTCAGTCGACTGAAGTTTCTTACACTCTTAAAAAATAAAACTGGATACAGGGTCAATCATCTGAAGTCAGGGTTCATATGTCTGATGTCGCAGTTTTAGTTGATTGAAGTCACAAGTTCAGTCGGCTGAACTCACTGCTACAACTCTCTGCCTGTTTTGGAAATTCTTCAGTCAGCTGGACTTATTCTTCAGTTGACTGAAGTAATTCTTCAGATGTTTGAAATCAATGTTCAGTCAACTGAAGTCTCTACTTTAGTCATCTGAACTGAAAAGTTCAGTGAACTGATCTTTACTAAAATCTATTTTATAAAAAGGTTTTCTTTAAAACTCTTTTGCTCTTTCATGAATATAATAAATACTTAATTAAATAAGTCTTTAAACCTTCATAATCTCTTAGAAAAAGCTTCAAAATGTATTTCAAAGATATTTTTCCTTTTGAATTACTTACAAATATGTTTCCTTGGCCTTCAAGCTTGAGTCCTCTCAGCTCTTGAGATGTTTTGAACATTTTTCTTGAGCTTCAAATATATCAGACCCTCCATGAATCTTTGAGAAGATATCTTCATACTTGACTTATACTTATTCTTCTCTTAAATCATACTTGCTCTAAATTTGGGCTTTGCTTTGAACCACACTTGATCCATATTTCCTGAAACATCAAAACTCAACCTTTTTCAAGTTAAATCATCCTCTGTTTGTTATCACCAAAATCAATTGAAAGACCTATTTAGGCCAACAATGAAGATGTACAGAGATCTGCGAGAGTCGTACTGGTGAAGTGGTATGAAGAGAGAAATTGCCGAGTTTGTAGCCCAGTGTTTGACGTGCCAGCAGGTAAAGGCTGAGCACCAGAGGCTGGCAGGGCAGTTGCAGCTGTTGTTTATCCCAGAGTGGAAGTGGGATCATATATCGATGGACTTTGTGCCAGGACTGCCGACGGAATAACATGGCTAGAATGCCATCTGGATAATTGTTAACTGTTTGATGAAGACCACCCACTTTATACCTATCAAGATCAGCTACTCCCTCAGCTATTTAGCAGAGATTTACATTCAAGAGATAGTTCGTTCTCATGGGGTGCCTATAACTATTGTGTTAAATCGAGACCCGCGATTCACGTCACGATTTTGGAGGAGCTTGTAGAAGGCTCTGGAGTCTCAATTATCGTTTAGCACGACATTCCATCCGTAGTCAGATGGACAGACTGAGAGGATGATACAGACATTAGAGGATATGCTCCGTGCGTGCGTATTGGACTTTGGGGGTAGTTGGACTCAGTTCATGCCACTGGTAGAGTTTGTGTATAATAACAGTTATCAGTCTAGCATTGGAATGACACCATTTGAGGCTCTATACGGTAGGAGATGTCGATCTCCTTTGTTTTGGGATGAAGTGGGTGAGCGGCGAGTAGTGGGGCCAGAGCTTGTGTAGCAAGTGAGTGATAAGGTTTGGCTTATCAAAGACAGGATCAATGCAGCTCAGAGCCAACAGAAGAGTTACACTGATAATCACCGCAAGAATCTGGAATTTGATGTAGGTAATCATGTGTTTTTGAAGATAGCTCCAATGAAAGGGGTTATGCGATTTGGGAAGAAAGGTAAACTCAGTCCTAGGTTTATCGGTCCATTTTGAGATTCAAGATAAAGTGGGACCGATAGCTTACAAGCTAGCTTTGCCACCTGTGTTGTCCAGGATCCACGACGTATTCCATATTGCTATGTTGAGGAAATACATCCCAGACCCTTCTCATGTCATTAGTTATAATGAATTGGAGCTTAGTGATTCACTAGTATATGAGGAGGTACCAGTATAGATTCTGGATAGGAAAGTAGAGGAGCTACGTAACAAGAAAATTCCTCAGATAAAAGTTTTTTGCAGGAATCATGCAATAGAAGAGGCTTCTTGGGAGTCCGAGGAGTAGATGAAGTAGAGGTATCCGCATTTATTTCAAGAGGTCTGAGTGGATCAAATGTACGTGGTTAAGTAGTTTTCTTTGGCAGGTACATGTAATGGTTTAATTTGTGTAGTATTTTAGTTCTGGGAGAAGTTTTCTTTTGTACATGTAATCTTCCAGGACTTGGAATGTAACCTCAGTATTCCTCCACCATAAATGAGGGTAGGTAATAAAATGAGAGACCTTTTTCCTGGTTAAGGGATGATGAGTTATAGGAAAATTAAATTTCGAGGACAAAATTTTTATAAGGAGGGGAGGATGTAACGACCCAAATAAAAATGGTATTTAAATAATAAAGAAAAGGGAAATGGAAGCCGAAAACAAAAGGAAGCAATCGACTTCGTTGACGAAGGCTTAAGAGAATTCGTCAACGAATTCAGGGGAATCGTTCACAAAGAAATACCGAGAGGGGGGTTCGAGCCGACTGAATTTCGTTGACGAAGGATGGGCTCGTCAAAAAAATTCCCTGTTCTATAAATATGAAAATTTAGATTTTTAAG
The DNA here is from genome assembly GCF_029873635.1 of Malania oleifera. Classification (NCBI taxonomy): domain Eukaryota; kingdom Viridiplantae; phylum Streptophyta; class Magnoliopsida; order Santalales; family Ximeniaceae; genus Malania; species Malania oleifera. Next base: position 141,748,708 of record NC_080417.1, read on the forward strand.
CTTCTCTAAGAAGCTAACTCTCTCTCTCTCTCCCCTTCGGTTCTCTCCCTTTCTTTCGTCGATTTCGGGCCAGATCTTCGCCGGATCGACAATCCGAAGTCACCACGACACTCCTGGGGAAGTTCTCTCCAAAATATGCTGAAGCGGATCGTCGGTGAAAGTTAGGTGGAAACCATACCAAATCCAGGGTAAGGCTTTTTACTCAATATTTGGATTTGTGACAGTTGAGAAAAGTGTTATACGCTTAGAAATACTGAACTTTAATACTGGGAGTTTTCATTTTCAAGAGTGTTGAGTTGAGAACCCTGCGGGTGCGGGGAAGATTTTCTTAGGGGCTTTTCAAGAATTAGGTAAGGGGATAAACTAAGCCAGTTCATTTTGAGAAAGTGTACATATAGTAACATTTGATTTCAGGAATATATATATATATATATATATATATATATATATATATACATTTTATGTGATTTATATTTGGGAAAAGTATTGTTGAAAAAATTGGTACATTGAACATGTGAAAAATCTGTTGTGTGGCATGAGTATAAAATGTATGAGATACTATTTCTGGAAATGCCTTTATGGTATGGATTTTTATGATGGAAAACCGGTGTACGGACCCAGATTTTTATATATGATTGCCAGCATACGGGCCATGCTATGTGGATGTGATTTGCCAGCGTATGGGTTGTGTTATGGAATGCCGGTGCACGGGCCGTGCTATGAGATTGTGATTTGCCAGCGTACGGGCTGGGTTATGATTTGCCGGCATACGGGCTATGCTATGTGACTATGATTTGCCGGCGTATGGGCGGAGCTATGATAAAATGTGTAATACCAGCGTACGGGCCGATGATTTTTATGACATGCGTATATACATGCAAAATGATATGATTGATGTGGAAATTAATGATATGAGATATTCATATATCACGGTTTTAGTATATATTATATGATATTAGAACCTGGTTGGCTTGGTCTAGGCTAACACTTGCACGGTACCGTTGCTATGTGTCCATGGTCTTCGTGATCATGATATTTGTGCTAACGCCACAGTACGTAGTGGTGTGAGATTGGATGGTCGATGTGGTTATTAAAGAAGTGTGCTGATTGCCCCTGGTGTATGGACCAGGTCTGGTAGACCCATCGGACCTACAAACTACTGTTTGACTTGGCAGTGGTCGGCCAACCATTGTCAGGTCCTGCCTTCGGGTCACGCAACCCAGTCATGTGGGGATAATACATGACAACAGCCAGCTAACCTACCAGGAATGTTTTTATGATATTATTACTATATGAGATGAGATATGTTTATGAAAATGTAATATGTTTTGCCATGATTTGATATATATATATATATATATATATGTTTTCCCAGATTTGACGAAACAGTACTGAATATGTTATGTATGGTATATGTAGAACACAGAATACTCATGTTGCCACACACTGGTATTAGTTTATTTCCCTTACTGAGAGGTGTCTCACCCCTAAATCTTATTAACTTTTCAGGAGCCCCTAATAAGAGAGCGGGGAAAGCCCCGCTGACCTAGTGTTGATTATCTGCCCTTTTTGAAGGGTAAGTTTTTGGTAGGGACAGTTAGATTTTGTGGGGTATGTCCCTAGATTTTATTTTTTAATTGCATATATGGAAATACAGTAGGTATAGTAACTCTGGTATATTGTGATATATGGTATTTAAATGCACATGATTGTATGTTTTCTGCTTCTTAGGCTTCTGCTGCATGTTCTGATGTATCCCTGGTACCCACGGGTCCAGGTGGATTGTGACCTGCTAAGTTAGGATATGAGATGTGTGGTATTGGTTATAATATTGAAAAAAAATATATGAAAAAATGAGCGGGTTGTGACAGCTAATACATGACAACATCTAGCTAACCTACCAGGAATGTTTTTGTATTATTATTACATAAGATGAAATATGTTGATGAAAATGCAGTATGTTTTGCCATGTTTTAATGATATATATGTTTTCTCAGATTCGACAAAACAGTTACTGAATATGTTCTATATGGTATATGTATAACACGAAATACTCATGTTACCACACATTGGTATTAGTTTGTTTCCCTTACTGAGAGGTGTCTCACCCCAAAATTTTATAAACTTTTCAGGAGCCTTTAATAGGAGAGCGGGTAAAGCCCCGCTGATCTAGTACAGTAGATCTGCCCTTCCAGAAGGGTAAGTATTTTGATAAGGTCGGATGTATTTTGTGGAAATGGACCTAAGGCATCTTTTGGGTTAAGTGTTGTGTATATATGTGTACAGTGATTGTAATAACTCTGGTATTGTGATGTATGGTATAATGAGATGAATATGATTGTATGTTTCTTGCTGCTTAGGCTTCTGTTATGTGTTCTGATGTATCCTTGGTACCCACGGGTCCAAGTGGTTTATGATCTGCCAAAATTTGTGATATTGAATTTATTATATTATGAAAAAAAAATGTGGAAAATAAGCAGGTCATCACACTTGCGGCTGGTCGTGTTCGTTTCATATAAAAAACCCTTTTTAAAACCACCCAGACAACTGTCTATTCGTCTCCCCTTCTCTAAACCAACTCTTTTTCATTCTCTTCAAAGTTCCTTCTCTCCTAAACTCCTCCCAACAACCATCCATCATAACCCTAATCCATACACACCTAGGGTTTCCTAAACTTCAGCTTCATCAAAATGATTCGTACCAAAATCGTAGGAAGAAAGGAAAAAACCTCCTCATCTTCTTCAAAGCCTACAAGCAACGACGACATAGAGAAATGGCTAGTTTCATCGCATGCGAAAGCGTTATATCAAAATCACATCTTTGCAATCGATCCAATGTTTTGTAAGGTATTAGATGTCACTTTCTTTGAAGAAAACTTCCCTGAAATTCTTGAAATATTAAAAAATATAGAATGGGATAAGTTCATTCTTCACCAAGTTAAGGGGTATTACCCAGATCAGACTAAGATTTTTAACTCAAACTTGGTAAAGAAAGACATTGGAATTTGTTGACCTTATAGGTCACGCCCGGTTTTGATAATGACAAATACTCCTGTATTTAATAAATATTTAGCTCATGTGCAGGTTCATATTAGCATATCATCAATGGCACGAGAAGCTCAAAGCTTGAAGACCAGTTCGTATTTTCAATTGTAATATATTTAGTGGTCTATTTGGTCTGTAATAGTAATTAGGACATTTGGTTTGTAATAAGCACACACAACATATGCATGGTTTATTTTGTAAGCTCAAACCAAATCACAATGCAAAATGACCATAGTATGACCTTAGGGTTGACCAACACCGGACTTTTTCGGTGTCTTCAAATTGGCCCCCAAGTGACCTTAGGACACACACATTTACACATATATTTGTTAGGCACTTGAATAGGGCTTGTTTGTTTCGATACGGGACCGAAATGCACACATGGTGCACTTCCGGTCAACCAGCCAAGGTAGTTCAAAAGGCCCTGGTCGACCGAAACCTCCCTAGGTCAAAAGTTTGACCATCTGGTCTACTGAACCAGGTAGTTCAAAAGGCCCTGGTTGATCGAAACCTCCCTGTATCAAAAGTTTGACCACCTAGTCAACCGAACCAGGTTGTTCAAAGAGACTTGGTCGACCAAAACCCTCCTTGGTCAACATTTGACCACTTGGTTGACCGAGTGTTTTTGTACTCCAACTGCCTGGTCGACCAGAGGGTCCTCAGGAGAATTCCCAGTAGTCTGGTTGACCGAACCAGCCAGTTCAAAATGGCATGGTCGACCGAACCTCGGAAAATTGAGAAATCTTCTTCTTCTGGTCGACCAAGACCTTAGTTCAATATTTCCCTAGTCGACCAAACTATATGAGTCTTGGTCGACTGAAACTGATCTGGTCGACCGGACCTCTCGGGTTGCCATAATTTTTACCGCGAATAAATAATTTTTAAACAGGGTTAAAATGGTTTAAGTGTCACTAAACTTTTACAACAATCCCTAATAGGTCCCCAACGGTCAAAAATTTTGGTCTGTCTATATATACTCTTTCATTTGGGAGAATTAAGCATCGATTAGAAAATATACTTAAAAATTCTCTCTCAATCTAAAAACATCCTACTTCTCATACTCTTGCAAAATCCACTCAAACTTACCTTCTCTATCCTTCTGTATCATCTGTAAGTGCATTGAGTGATATTGTTTAGAGATTTGCTCTCATTGTTTAAAGTGCTTTGAATCGATTTTTCATATGAGAGCATAATCTAAGTATTCTTAGGAGGCTTTTCTAATAAGCCTATCCTAAGAAGACTTGTTAAACTTCCGAGTGTTGCATTCTCATTGCAATAACTTAGGAAGTTTGTATTTGCCTTTGGCTTGCAAAACTATTTTCAAACGTTTTGAAATATCTTGTGGTATTCATATTGATATTCTCGTGAAAAAGATATTTGTGTGTGTTATATTAATCTTTGTGGCAATATCCATTCAAATCTATATCATTTGCTGAAATACAAAGATTACATATATCTTGCAATCCAAGTATATACATATTCATGTGATTGAGACATTCTATTGATTGATATTCTTGAGGCTTGTTTGATATTCTTTGTGAACACGTTTGATTGAATATTTTGAAATATACAGATTATTATTGATACTCTCATGTACTCACTACACTAATAGAAAACATCTTTGAGAGTTAAACTATCTAGACCACACTGAACTTACATTATTAAATCATCTGTGGTGTATGTGATATTGTGCGCATTTGTGGTACAAATTTGCTTTACGTGAAAGCACCTATACATTGTACCTTTTGATTGTATATCTGAGAGATTCCAGGCGTGGCCTGAGGGGGCGGTAATCCAACCTGGTAAGGATTGGTGTAAAGGTTGAGGTCAGCCCTGTGATAATTTGACCTGGTTGTATAGGTTCCGTTCCACCCATTTAAGTGAGCAAGTTATTGTGATAATCCTTGTTCTGGTTAGCTAAGGCAGGGATGTAGACAGTTGGCCGAACCTCGATAACATATCTGCGTGTCACCCTTTATTTACTGTTTTTTGGTGCTTGTACGATTAATTAAACTGCTTCATTGAATTTCTGATATATTTATACTATTCGCATTAGATTGACCGTAGGGTTTTGAACATACTGCTGTTAGGAGAAATACCTAGGGGATAAATTTTAAAAATACCAATTCACCCCCCCCCCTATTGGGATCACGGTAAAGCTAACAGAATTGATATTGAAACTTATGGCCAGAAGATCACACTTACTCCACACTCTTTATGGAAAATTCTTCCTATCAAGCATGGGGATTTTGAGTGTACTCCAGTAGAAAAACAGTGGACTATGGAGCAAGGTTTTTCACCACAAGAATTTTTGCCTCTTATGATGAACGATCAACCCGTCTATTTTGGACATCCTCCACTATATAAGCAACTCAATCTCCAAGCACAAATCCTTCATAAGATCATTGCTTATAAAATAATTCCGAGGTTCGGATCCTTTGATCATGTGTCTTTCTTCAATTGTTTCATAATGCGGTGCCTATTAAAAGGGAAGAAATTAGATTTAGCTAGCATCATACTGAAATGGATGGTCATGAAGCTCAAATCTCCTAGAATTGGGCTTCCGTATGGCGGCATTCTTTCCTTGGTCTTCGCTCATTTTCAAGTCCTCTCTCCATCTTCAAAAATAGTGAAGCGAACCCATTACCATATCTTCTCCACTACTACTCTAAAAAGAATAGGTTACAAAAAGTATACCGAGGGATGGATGTTCAGGGGAAATAGACCGACAAGACTAGCACCAGAAGAACCTAACCCAATACCAGAAGAAGCTTATATGCCTCCATGGTTTGTTCCATTTTATCAGAATTATACCAGCTTCAATTCTGAAATGCTGGAAAATTTTGCTTCTCTTCAGGATAAGATCTCAAACATTGATGAAAAATACACTTCACTGGACCAATGCATTGCTAAGAAAGAACACCATGTCACACAAAACAAAGAGAGCAATGACATTGATGATGAAGAAGAAGCTGCAAGTGAAGAGGGAGAAGATGAAGAAGAAGCTGACGAAGAAGGAGAAAATGTAGGAGAAGATGAAGAAGAAATTGTAGAAGAAGAAGAAGAAGAAGAAGGGTCACAGCAATCCAAAGGCAAAGAAATTGCTGAAGATAGTGACATCTGATACATAGACTTTTGATGTTGTTTTTTTTTTGTTTTTTTTGTTTACACATGCTTCGTTTTTTATTGTATGCCTTTTTGTTGATGTCAAAAGGGGGAGTATGTGTGTGAGCAAAGAATAAAGTCTATGAACATGTGTTTGTATTTGCTTATGTATTTTCTTATGAAATGTTCTTAAATGTCTTAATCTTGGAACTTTAAAATCTTCTGAACTTATGTCTTAATGTGTCTTAATGTGTCTTAATGAGATTATTTTAAATCTATACTTATTGAGAGGGGGAGCATAAATTTTTTATTTTATATCTTTACTCGTTCTTTGTCATCATAAAAAATGGGGAGATTGTTAGCCTAGTTAGGCTTACAAACTCTTGGTTTTTATGATAACAAAGTAAAGTTATTTATTGATTTTTTTAAGTGATATTATTTCAGGCAAAGATGAATTTGCTCAAATTTCACATATCCTAACATAAAAGCTTACAAGGATCAAGGAATAAGGAAAGTCACATATAAATACCAGAGATCCATAATGAAAGCTTATAGAAGTCTGAAAGATTGAAGAGCTGCATTGAGAGCACTCAAATCAAATGTGTCAAATGTGTTTATAGAACAAGATTTGTAAGTACTTCTAAGTGTGTTCAAATATGAATTTTCATATTGAAGCTCATTAGGTAAAGATAGACTTAGAGACTTTAGTTTAAGTCTTGGAACATGTTTTTTCAAAAGTTAAATCAAGTTAAAATTCCAAGGTTAATTAAACAAAAGAGAGAGAAACCAAAAAATGACTTACAGCCAGCTGACAGACGACTGTCTGTAAATGGATAGACGACTAGCATGTTTTCAAAGCATTTTAAACACAAATTAGAAGCCTGACAGACGATTGCCAGTAATAGTTGACTCATTTGTGTGTGTTCTTCTAGGCGATTGTTACCCTTCTGAGTTTGTTTTTAAAGCTAAGTTATTTTGGTGACAGACGATTGCCAAGTTGAGGACAGACGACTGCACCCTATTGAGTTGTTTTAAAACTGAATTATTCTAGTGACAGACGACTGCCAACATGAGGACAGCTGACTACCACATTTCTGTCTGAAAAAAATATGGATGTTATACATAGACAAATGATTGCCAAGACTTCATAGTCGTCTGGCTCGCGGCAATTTTCAAATTTCTCAATGGGCATATTTTTGAAATTTAAATTATTTGAAGTTTAAATAATTTTAAAACTTGAACCCTTCTCCAAGTAAACTTGAGGAACAAGCAAGAGGCCTTTCTACCTTTATAAATACCCTCAAGGGTCATTGTTTTAACCAAAAAATCAATTTAGCTCTCATACTCTCTCAAAGCTTACTGAAATTCTGAAAGCTCTCTATTGCACTCATCACTCACAAAAATCTCTAAAGTTTTGCTGCATTTCTCACTGAGTTTGTGCATTGATTGTTGATTCTTTCATTCATTGAAAGATACGGTGATAAATTTCTAGAGTTTCATTCTGAAATTCATATTCTGAATTTATTGAAGTACATAGTGTTTCAATTTGTACAAATCAGCTCTTTGAGGAGCAAGTTCTTGTACGCCTTGTTTTATATCTTTATAACAAGTTGCTTGACGGTTCGAGTGCTGAATCATTGGACCAAACAAGGGGATATTGTTTGGAGAAGGCAGGCTCTAGCCTTACCCAAGGAGTGTTGTAATTGGTATTGTTCCGCCTAGTAAAGGAATGGTATTAGTGAATCCTTTGGTATTTTGCCAAGGGCAAGGACATAGGCTGTGTTGAAGCCGAACCTCATAAAAACACAGTGTTCTTCTTTCTCTTCCCTACTCTTTATTTTTCAGCAGAGGATATAATCTGTGTGGTTGTTTTAAAATTCAATTCTGAGGGTTTGGTTGTTAAATAGACCGGAAGGTAATTAGTTTTGCATTGATCAGCATTGATTGCGGAAACCAAAAACGGACTATGTTGGTTGATCATCCTTGACTTTTTAATCTAAAAGTTTATTTAAAAGTTGAACATTAGGAAGAAAAATTATTGTAATACAAGGCTTAAAACAAGATCAGCAAATTTACATATTATTACAAGGATTGAGTGACTGGTTATATTGTTTTGATTGTGATAAAATTTGTAATTGTGTTTAAGTTTTGGTTATTGTTATAAATCAAAAGAACTAAGAAAAAAGGGAATAAAATTTTTAAATCCCAATTCACCCCCCTCTTGGGAAGCTATTCCAAGTTTTGAAGTACTTGCATAATATTTGGATTGATTTACAAAATATCCCATATACAAGTTTTTCTTTCTTTTGCTTGAGGCTCCATTATATCCAATTCCTTCTTTGTTGTTTGTCATCCTTCGTTGTCCTACCATCTCTTCAAAATTATCCTTTCCTCTGGTAAAGTTGTAGATGACCTTTACTTTCTCTAGAATTTGGTTTTTGAGATTATTCATTTCTTGCATTTTCTTGCTATCTTCATTCTCTTGAGACTTAGCTAGTTTTTGAGATAAATTATCTATTTTCTTCTCAAGTTCTTCAATTTTTAAGTCTTTTTCTTTTTCAACATGTTTTTCAGATTCAAGTTGACTTTTAAGTGCCTCATTTTTTTTGTTTCAAGCTAATGTTCCTTTTTGAGACTTTAATAAACTTGTTATGTAGAAAGAGTAATTCATTTTGAAGTTCTTTGTAAGAAATCATACTTTCACACGAATTACTACAAGATTCATTACACGAATCTTCAGAGAGGGAATAATAAGAGTTTATCTCTTCGTTATGCGCCATGAAGCACATGTTTGCTATTTCTCGATCACTTGGTTTACTTTCCAATTCACTCAAACTAGTGTCATCCCAAGTTGCCTTCATTGCAGGCTTCTTCTTCTTCTTGTCCTTCTTGAGTTGTGGGCATTCTAGTTTGATGTGCCCAACCTTTTTACAATGATAGCAAGTGGGAGAATCATTTTTATTTTTGTATTTCTTTTTATTGCTTTCTCCATTTTTAGCTTTTGATCCATTAAATTTTCTAGTGAATTTTTTGTTTCTTCTTAAGAATTTTCCAAGCCTTTTAGTTATTAGAGCTAAGTCATCATCTTCTAATTCACTAGATTCATTATCTTCCTCACTTGAATATTCTTTCAAAGCTTTTAGAGCTATAGACTTCTTATTTTTGTTTTCAGTGCTTCTTTCTTTCAACATCATTTCATAGGTTAGAAGAGATCCTATGAGTTCATCTAAGGAAGTTGTTTTAAGATTTCTTCCTTCCGTAATGATTGTGGCTTTTGGTTCCCAAATAGGTGGAAGTGCTCTTAGAATTTTACGGATCATCTCATGGGTGGAATAATTTTTTCCTAAGACACTTAATGAGTTTATGATATGGGTGAACCTAGTGTACATGCTTGTTATACTTTTATCGGAGTTCATCCTAAAGGCTTCATATTCACTGGTTAACATATCGATTCTACTTTCCCTAACATCTACTGTGCCTTCATAGGTTACTTCTAATTTATCCCAAATCTCTTTGGCAGTTTTACATGTCATTACTTTGTTGAACTCATTTGCATCAAGTGCACAATATAAAGCGTTTATTGCACTTGAATTAATTTGCAACATTTTATAGTCTGAGTCATTTAGTTCTTTATCTTCTTTAGGTACTTCTTTTCCACCAACTAGCTTAGTGGGGATTAAATTTCCATTTGTTACAACATTTCATGCCTTCCAGTCCATAGTTTGAAGGTAGATTCTCATTCGTTGCTTGTAGAAGGTATAATTTAATCCACAAAAAATAGGTGGCCTAGTTGAGGATTGACCCTCACCAAAGGGAGCTATTTCTATTTGTGTCATTTAGATCTTTATATAGCTACTTGTTAGGTTTTTCTATAACTGGGTTCTGATACCAATTGAAATTAGGATAGCTTCCCAAGAGAGGGGTGAATTGGGAATTTAAAAACTTTCTTTTTAATTCCTTTTAAGAATACTTAACTTCTTTTATTGTTTAGCCAATTCTTTTACTTGTTTGTTTAATTTGTCAAACACACAATAACTTGGTTTCTTTTATACAATCAACAACACAAACACTTAAACAACTAAATCACCAAACAACCTTTCAATCAACCACACTATCCAAACTAATCAAACACAATTTGAAAGCAAACAAGAAAACCAAAATTAAGATATACAGTAGTAAGAAATTAGGACGGTTGTTTGTTTATGTATGCCTTATAAATATGAATCAAGGCCTGTAGTTGAATGATATGCTTGTTAAAATAAATTTGCTTCTTTTATATGATTTACAACCATACATCCACACTCTTCCCAAAATTCAGAATTCAAGTAAACTATTAGTTAATTTTCTTTTTGTGTTTTAACCAAGTAACGTACTCCCATATAGTTTCTGCAAAGTATGGTTTAACCAACGTACTCCCTTTCGGTTCCTACAACCCAAATCAAAATTAAACTTTAAGTTTGTTTGATTTCCAAATATATGTAGTGTATATGATTTCAAATTTAAACCATTCACGCAATATAAATATGCTGAAAATAAAAAGTAAGGGAAAGAGAGAGTGAGAAACAGGATTTTACGAGGTTCAGCTTCAACACAGCCTACGTCCTCGCCTTTGGAAAAACCACCAAAGGATTCACTAAACCTGTTCCTTTACCGGGAAGAACAAGACCTTTACACACTCCTTCAGAAGGCTAGAGCAGCACCTCTTTAAGCGATAATCCCTCGCCTAGCCAACGATCTAGAAAACCTGGAATCGTCACAATCTACAAGAATATAATATAAATTCTGCGTACAAAAAATACTCTCAAAATTTAGAGCAGGTTGTACAAATTGAGATGTAAATTGTACTTCAAAAAACCAAAGCAAATTAGAATATATGAAACTCTAAAGTTTTTAGAAGTCACTAATGGTTCGTTTAAAAGAGAGATGGAATTGCAAACCGGAACCGAGCTTTGAACCAAAATTGTAGAATTCCTCTCCAGCAAAAGATGTGAGCAAAGAATAACTTTAGGAGAATTTCAGCACAAGATGAATTTCAAATTTTGTCTGATTTCTCTCTTTTCTTGTGTTTTCTCTTTCTTTCTTTTTTTCATTACCCAAAGAGGTATTTATAGGTTTTTTCAAAGAATAATGTCCTCATTAAATTAGGTAGCATTAAATTATTGAATTAATTTTGAAATTCAAATTTTTTTCAAAAAACGATTTTCTCATTTAATTAGGTAGCATTAAATTATTGAATTAATTTTGAAATTCAAATTTTTCCAAAAAAAAAAACAATTTTCTCATTTAATTAGGTGGCATTAAATTATTGAATTAATTTTGAAATTCAATTTTTTTCCAAAGAACAATTTCCTCATTTAATTAAATTATTAAATTAATTTTGAAATTCAAAATTTTTCCAAAGAACAGTTTCCTCATTTAATTAAATTGTTGAATTAAACTCTTCTTTGCTTAATTAATCTTGGAATATTAACTTGTTTAACCTTGAAAATGTGTTCCAAGACTTAAACTAAAGTCTCTAAGTCTCTTTGCCTAATGAGCTTCAAAATGAAAAAAAAAAAAACATATTTTAAGCTCTTTTAACAAGGTGTTTCTTAGTTTCTTTTGACTTATGAGAGTTTCACATATCTAACTAGCATTTGACTTTGAAGTACTTACAACAGTTCTTCTAATTATGGTCTTCTTAAATTCTTCAGCCTCCTTGAGCCTTTTGAGGTTCACTTTTGACTATGGGTTTGCTTGCCCTTAAACTTCTTCATTTGTCATTCATTGCCTTCAACATTCTGAGGAGCTTTCACTAGATTAACATTGAGCTTCAACCTATCAACCTTGAGAGTTCTTTTACCTAAAACACATCACTTAATATCATATGTTAAAGCATCCTTCATTTTGTTATCATCAAAATAGGATTGAAAAGCCTAGTTAGGTCAACAATACTCATCAAGGACTATACCTACTAAGACATCTCAAATCAGGATTTATAATCATTTGTTTTTCAGATCAAATGTATAAAAGCACTTCAAAACTCTCATCATAATTTCGTAATTTGTTTAAGTAAAAATTATATGAACTTCCAAACATTCCCTAGAATTTTAGTCACCCAATTCCTTTTCAATGCCAATCTTTAATGCACATGCTTGCACTTTTAAATCAAGATAAGGTGTCATTTTCCTACCAAATTGGTTCTTAGACTTTTTTTCCTTGCTTCAATTATAGACAACAAGAGAAGACTCCACATTAGGTTGTATACAAATCAAATCCTAATCGAACCAATGCCTAAACGGTTAAATTGGTATCCCATTGCCAAGTAAGATTCGCATAGGATAGAGCAAAAAGATAAAGCTCCGGGACCTAGCATGTACGTTTTCTTTCTGGACAGAGGATTGCTAAAAATTGAATTATCATTATGATTTTTCTTCTAAGTAAGTTGATAAAGATGATTCTGTTAGGTGTAATTTGATTAATAGGATCCTTCAGGTTACTTGTCAATGTGATGCCCATGACATCGTATTCTCAAATTTGTTTTCAGCTTATGGTGACAGCATCACTTCCCAAGGAATAAGGAATTTCAACAGAACATAGAAGTCAAATTGTTGCCCACTTAGTATCTTACATTTTTATGGGCATCTTAATTTTAGGATTACATTGTCCCCACTATTTTGGCTGACTTGTGGAAATATGAAAATATGTAGTTGATGCACACTCTCATCGACCCATCTTCCTTCCTCATAAACAATACTAGCACTCCCTAGGGTGACACGCTGGGCCCGATAAATCCCTTATTTAACAGTTTTTGGAACTGTTCTTTCAATTCTTTCAGCTCTGGCGGTGCCATTCTGTATGGCGCCTTCGAAATTTGGTGCTGTCCCCGAAACCAGATCTATAGCAAATTCTACCTCACGTTCAGGAGGTAGTCCCTACAAATCCTTGAAAAATATACCAAGAAAATCTCTCACTATCGAGATATCCTCAAACCTTAACTCCCCTTCTAATACTTCCTTCACACAGGCCACAAATCCCTGATAACCCTCCAACGACAACCTCCTCACCTGAATAGCGGATAACAACTATGGTGGGGAGCGCACACATGGCCCCACAAATCTATACTTCTGTCCTCTTGGAGGTTCGAATACTACCTCTTTTTTTATAATAGTTAATACTGGCCTAACTGACAGCTAGCCAGTCCATTGCCAAGATCAAAATAAACTAGTGCCTATAAAGCACTACAAGACTAGCAGACAATATCCTTCCCTAAATATTTGTTGGACAATCCTTAAACACCCTTCTACATTTTACCATTGTTCCTATTAGTGTGGCTACAAATAATTTGATGTCTAACAATTAAGTTTCCATCTTATATAGCCTGATATATTCCTAAGAAATAAACAAACACATTGCTTCTAAATCACATAAAACAATAACTTTAACTGAAATTATAAATTTACTACCTATCACCATGTCTCCTACCACCTCAGCATCTCCCAGTGTCGGTGCATAAACTTGCGTTGGAGTAGTATTAATCTAATGTCCACCTCGAGGTGCCCGATAGCCTCCTCTATATGGTATAGGAGAAGCTGCTATCACTAGAGGTGCCTGAAAGTTTCTCAAAATATGTTCAAGTTGATAGCACCGATAACAAACAACCTCTCTCACTCGGCACTCTCCTTGGTGTCTCTTGTAGCATCTGGGACAAGGAAGAGGCATTTTTCTACCCTGTACTGCTCATTCTCCTCCTCCCTGTCATCGTCCCCCTTTGCTATCATATCTCCTCCACGACCCTCGACTGAGTCCTGCCTGAAAATCGGGAGGCACGGGTCTCTTTCCCTGGCTCTGTCCTCCATTGCCACCATGTCTTCTCCAAGTCCCATGACTGGTACTTGCCTAAAACTCAGGAGGCATAGATCTCTTCCTCTGGTTCAGGTTCATAAACTCTTCCGCTTGGGCATCTTTGGTAGAAGAGTGAATGTATTGATCATAGAAAATTTCTTTAAAACGATTCCATGTCAGGGTTGCTGGTTCTAGCCTTTGTTTTTCAAGTAGCTTTACCGACATCCACTAACGCTTGGCCTCCCTAGTCATTTTCAAAACAGCATACAAAACTTTCTACTCTTCTGCACAGCAGAGACTTACTAATATATCTTCCATCTCTTGGATCCATTCCTATGCAATGATTTGATCGACTCACCCCGTAAAAGTGGGGGGATTCATGTGGATAAATTGCTTTATAGTGCAGTCGGGTCAGCTGGTGGGTAGGTCTGTCCCCTATAGTTCCACACAATCCTAGCCATGACCTGCTGGCCTGTACTACCCTGCACTTATTCAAGGTCATTGCCACCTGTGCTGGAAGTTTTCTCGTTACAACTACTTCCATTATTTACGTTGTTATTCCCGAGGTCTATCCTAAAAAGGGAACAACTAGTCTCAGTATACAATTACTATCACACAACCAATACACTGCTATATCACACAACCAATCCCCCCGTAAAAGTGGGGGGAATTCATGTGGATAAATTGGTTTATAGTGCAGTCGGGTCAGCTGGTGGGTAGGTCTGTCCCCCATAGTTCCACACAATCCTAGCCATGACCTGCTGGCCTGTACTACCCAGCACCTATTCAAGGTCATTGCCACCTGTGCTGGAAGCCTTCTCGTTACAACTACTTCCATTATTTACGTTGTTATTCCCGAGGTCTATCCTAAAAAGGGAACAACTAGTCTCAGTATACAATTACTATCACACAACCAATACACTGCTATATCTCATAAATTACTCTTCTATGACCCTTTATCTCCACATCCTCAATCCCCATTTAAGATTCAGTCTTACTACTCAGAAACAAGACCCAGCGATAGTATCCATGGTTTTCCTGAAATCGTCTCCCCAGGAAAAGCACATAAACAACCCTGGTACTCCTGTCTCTAGACTGCAAGATAGATACCTAAATTCTCACCTTATCCTTTACAATTACTGACTTACATTTCAATCTACACATCTTCTATTTTTGTCATCAATTCCTATACTTTGTATTGTATTTTTCTGTTTACTAAAGTTTGCAGAATCTAGCAACTTAGGTTTTGATACCAAACTGTGACGCCCGAATTTTACATACCATTTTTTATACATCATACTTATCGAACACGTCAACACCCTGATACCGTACAGATCAACTAACCCACATTGGGCCTCGGTATGCCGATCACATTATATTTCAAATACTTATTAGCAAAAGACAATATATACATAAGCCACAGCGAATATACATGCCAGAGTATAATCCATCCAAAAATACATACATCAACAAACACCCCAAAATAACAAAAATCTAGGGGAACCATCCATCCCTAAATCGAACACTCACCCTATATCTCAGAGTCCCCGCTCCACTCTATCTCGGAGCTCTATCATCAACTCGATCTCGGTTTCTTGAAATATTTAATACTTGGGTGAGACACATCTCAGTAAGACGGAATAAGTTATTGATAATGTGTGGCAATATGAGTGTGATTACATCAATATATATATATATATATATATTCGGTCAAAACATTATTCATCTGATATGATATCTGATATGTGCAAATAGCTATATAAATATACAACACAACTGTTATAAACTTTATATCCCATTTCCTAGTTTCATTTATTTTTCTCATCTTTCTTTCATCTCAGTTTATTTCAATTATATAATTCTTTTCTCATTTATTCAGCCCATGAGTATCCTTAGTAACCTTTCCATATCGCATCTGTAACTCATGGCCATTTCCAGTCTACTATCCAGCCTATGGGCATCCTCTGTAACCATAACATGCCATGTCTATAACCCATGACTACCTTGAGGATTTTTCTTCATGCCATGCTTCCCCCCATGGTCAAGGTTAGGTAGCCCGAAGGTTGGATCTAACCGTGGTTGACCGACCCAGTTAGATCAAATAATACCATATACCTACTTGTAGTAACGAATGGTCTGCCACAAACTCTGGTCCAAAATCTAGGGGCAATAACAACTCTACTTTAGGTCATTCACACTACCACGCCACACGCTCCACGAATCCGTGTGGTTGCCCTTTTCAACCGCTAGTTTCGATACCGTGCTCAATATCATAACCCATCGCTAGGGTTTACATATCCATCCATCAGGGTTTTCATTTCAACTATTCCACTTTTCTCATATCAACGTTTCCCATATCAATACATATATTCATTGCAGTTGTTACGCTGCAATGTTCACAATTCTAGTATTCACATTTCATTTACAATATTCACATTTCATTTCCAGTATTCACTCTTCATCATTCACAAATCAATTCCCATAATTCATTATTCATATTGCAAAATTTCACGTTGCAATATTTCCATATTCATATATCAAAATTCACATGTCCAGTATTTTCATTCAATATTCATAAAACAATATTCTCAATAGATTTCTCATTTTCTAGTATTTCATTCTCAACATTTCAATTTCACAATTCATCTCATAATAATATATAAGCAAATATGGGAATATATCACATTTTATATATTTCATCATTTCTAGTATGAACATATTAGTATTTCATTATTTCTTTCCATTTCATAGAAAATCATTTCTATATTTCCCATATTCTACATTTCTCAATATTCACATATATCAGTGTTTCTTATTTCCATTGTTCCCATAAAATCATTTCCTTATATACATTTATCCCTTTTCAATATTTTCCAGAAAATTGTATAATATTTCCACATTACATTTCATATCCTCGGGGATATTCACCATCATATCATTTTCCCAAATTTCCCATTTCAAATCACATTTTACACAATACATTTCATAATTTTCATAAAATCATATGCCACACAATTTCTCATCTATTATTCATATCATAATAATAATAATTTCAAGGAAAATACCATAATTCATTTCACATATATTTCAACCAGTATTTGTTAAAAATACCTACTATAACTTATTGCCCTTACCTGTCCTACTGAGATGCTTGCACAGTTCAATCTTAAGCCCGTGGCATTTCTAGTACAAAGACCTACAATTTCCATTTCTCCACAACATTCAACAGAATTCCAACATAATTTCCATAAAAAATTTCCTAGGCTCCCAATAACCTAAATAAATTGTTAAACTCCAAGATAATCAACTTACCTCGGTTTTCCTGAACTATGCCCACAAGGTCCCGAAAATACACTCGCGACATTTACCCGAGCCCTGAATTCAGTAACCCTAATTCAACCTTAGAATACCCAATATTTAACATTTCCAAATCTACAATAATTAAATAATAATTATCCCCTTAATAACCCCCTTAGCCTAATTTTGGAGTTATGCCTACGATGACCCCTCGAGAAATCCGTTTCGCTAGACTTGTAGCGAATAATCCCTAGATTCTCGTGGTGGTGTCCAATTGTCAATTGGGCTTAAGATTTACAACAAATTGAGGTAAAAGTGAGAATTGAACTTACCCTAGGAGATATGCTTACGCCGCTCCTATGACAAATCCGCTCCGGTAGAAATGTCGGTGGCGGAGAATGGAGTCCAACGATAATTTCTAATTTTCGATCTAGTGAATATCAGCCGAGAAATTGAGGAGAGTGGGAGAGAGAAAGAAGGAGAGGAAAGGAGAGAGCGTGAGAAGCAAGGTGGGGGGTGGCGTTTTGCTTCCTTAAAAAATTTTGAAATCCTGAAGCTTCTTTGAAGCTTGAGGTAATAACTTTTAACCTTTACATATATATATAATAGTAATAAATTTTAACATATATATATATATATATTATTTAATTCATAATTCTCATTATTTAATTAATTAATTTATTATTCAATTTAATTTTAAATCTTAAATTTTTTATTTTATTTTTATTTTTTTACATTCCCAAACATATCATTTTCGAGGGCGCTGCACACAAAGTAAGCAAAACACATTTAGATGTACAGAAAGTGTAGTGTATGATTGTTTTGTGTGAAAAAAAAAAAAAAAAATTCTATATGGGTATTCATAACTTAGCATTGAAATGCAATTCAACGACTAAGGTACAACTATGTAGCAAGATTATATATAAGATAAAATAGGATTAAATAAAAATAATAACAACTAAACAATTTCCAATAAAATAGTAGCCCTTTTCCTAGAGAGAAAAGTCTTCCAATTATTCAATCTTATGCACCGCCTGCGCAATCGATATATCATCCAGTTGCAGCTCCTCAACTATAGTATCAACTGCAACAGATTTCTCAGAGCCACGTGCCATCGAGATTCCAACCAACTCTAGCTCCTATTCCAGCAAAGAAATCTCCTAATGATAGCATGACGTAGATGCGAACATGTTTCAGCAGTTCATGCAGCATCATGCCACGACCACCGGAGAATTGAGAGATGTCATGAATAAGATAAGTACACAGCTAAATACCCTGAAAAAGGGAAATTTCCTACACAGACTTAGCCTAATCCCTAGGTATATCGACAACCGCAGCTATTGCACAACGTTTCAGGGGATGCATTTGAGTCAACTAAGGCAATTATTACCTTGAGAAACGGAAAAGAATTTGCCCGTCCTAAAATGCCCACTGATCAATAAATAGTTACTCCAACACCCGAAGTGACAGCTGAGATAGATAAAAGAAAAGAAAAATCAAATGAAGCAAGCTCAAGTTCAAATAAGTCAGATGATAAGGAGGATGAGTCGATTAAGGAGTATCAACTTGTGGTACCCTATCCTTGGCGATTAACATATAGTGAGAAAAATAAGTATCACACTGAGATCCAAGAAATATTCAAACAGGTGAAGATCAACATTCCACTTTTAGAGGCCATATAGCAAATCCCTGCATATGCAAAATTTCTGAAAGATCTATTCACAGCAAAAAGGAAATTGAATGTGAAGAAAAAGGCTTTCTTGACTGAGCAAGTTAGCGGGTTGATATTGAGTCAAACTCCGCAGAATCTTAGAGACCCTGGTTCTCCCACCATTTCAATCATGATTGGTGAATATCATATCGGGAGAGCTCTACTTGATTTGGGGAGTAGTGTGAACTTGCTCCCTTTTTTGATATATGAACAGTTGGGTTTAGGTGAGCTGAAGAAAACTACTATGATGCTACAATTAGCAGACAGATCCATAAAAGCTCCACGAGTTGTTGTTGACGATGTATTGATTCAAGTCGATAAATTTTACTACCCAGTGGACTTCGTTGTTCTAGACATGTAACAACCTGTTTCCACCGTATATCAAGCCCCTGTTATTCTTGGACGACCATTCCTCGCTACTTCTAATGCATTGATTAACTGTCGAAGTGGAGTACTCAAACTCACATTCGGAAATATAACACTGGAGATGAACGTGTCTAATAAGACGTCGACTGGGTGTGATAATTCAAAGGTACACGCATTAGATGTGGTAGATGACTTGGATACGCTAGAGCTGTTTTCAAAATTTAGTCTTGATAGTGCATTTGAGAATAAAGCTCCCGAGCAACTTGATGTAATTGATGAAAAAGTTCCCTTGACTAGCGTATTACTTGAATCAAAGGGGCAGTCTATGGAGGATAAGCGACAGTTCTTTTCAAAAGTCAAGATCATATTTGAGAAGATGGGTTGCCCTAACCGAAAAGCCTGGCTCAAGAAATTGGTTGATGCGCTCTGGGCCTACTAAACTGAAATCAAGAAAATTTTAGGGATGACTCCATATAGGTTGATTTATGGTAAGGCATGTTATGTACCTATTAAGATTTAGCATTACACATTATGGGTTATAAAACAGATTGACTTTTTACTTGATAATGTCATGGGTTTGAGAAAGTTGCAGGTGCTTGAGCTTACCGAATCCAAGAGGAAAGTCTATGACAAGGACCATTTAGCAAAGAAGCAAATGAACTTGCTACATAAAATCAAGGATAAACAACCCTTCCCAAACTGCAAGACCCTCTCTGCAACTCTAGATACCGTCTGTTTCCTTGGAAGCTGAGATTTGATATGGCTCGTATATTGTTGAACATGCTCATTCCCACGGCGCAGTAGAACTAGTGGATCCAATGAATGATATCAGTGTCATGGTCAATGAACAGCAGCTCAAGCCTCCCATGATCCCCTTCGATCCCAATAAAGAGGTTTTGCTTCTACAAGACCCTAGGGGACTCCTTTGACCTTTTTATCTTACTATTTTTCTTTTTTATTTTTTTCTTTTTGTTTTATTTGTTTTTATTTGCATATTTCTTTTCTTTTTCTATCACATTAGTTGGTAGTGATTTTCTATTAGTTTGTTCACCCATGCACAGTTTTTCTATTTCCCCTATGCTTTCACATTAAGGACAATGTTCCACTTTAGTTGGGGGCGGGGGGTGAGCATTTGCATGTGACACTGTGCATGTCTATTTTCTGGATTTTATATTATAAAAAAACAAAGAAAGAAAGAAAGAGTATTGAGGATAAACCATTGTGCCATGATTAACACTGACATATACCTTTCACATACTTGCATATAATCTAAGAATTACACACTTGAGTCATTTATGTGTAGTTTCTCTTTATATGACTTTGTAACTCCATGAAGAATTGATTGATAGTACACTCGTGTTAATTTGGCTATATAAACTCTTGTATTTACACAACATCTCATGAGACTGAATAAACACATTCATGTAATTCATTGCACTTAAGGGTTCCTTGTGAGGACTGAGAGAACACCTGTGGAGACTATGACGCCTTGTGAGATATCCTTGAGCTATTTATCAGCCTTTTGAGTGTTAACATCAAATTAGAGTTCATGAAACTCGATTCTCCTTTCTTCTAGATGATTCTTTGTACACTAGTCTCTGTTTTTGTCTTGCTAGCCTAAAGGTGACATCTAGTGGGGAGATAGAAACCTAGGTTTGTGAACAAGTCAAGATGTAAAGGCTGAACCACCCCTAGAGATAGACTTATTTCATAGACTATTGTTCGAGCTTAATTCCCATTGGTGGTATGAAGACAACAAAAGAAGTGCAATGATTGTCCTAATTGATCAAGAAAAGACAGAAATTGAAGAATGAGCAAAAGAAAGGATAAGACAAATTGAAATGCACATGAAATGAAACGCCAATGCCTGCTTCGCACAAATACAACAAAAAGTCATGGACACGACACATGTTCTCCACATATGAAGATTTTTCAACTGTTTAATACCTCAGATGTATTCATCCCAGGTTTGTGAACAAGTTGATCTAGGGTGGTCTCAGTTGGATATGGTGAGTAGGTGAGAAGATGCTAGGGTGAAGGACCCGATACCTCATAGATAGGCTAGATCCTTTTCAGATTAGTCCACTCCATATACTTAGCGTTTGCTCATTGCAATATGTGGGATGTTTGATCGCGACACTCCTCCTCACATATGACGAGAGAACCCATTCTTTTTTAGAGTTTTTGAGGGTATACTAGTTAGGCCGAGTCAAAATGACTGTTCTGTAGATGTCCACTGATATCTTAGGTGTAATGAGTCACACATCACACATTCCTCGAGATTTCACCGTTTTATACTCGAACTTATATGACTGCATTAACTTTGAATTGTACCGCTAGTTAACTTCTTGTGAGTATACTATTCTTAATTGTTATGTAATGATGAAACTTCCATGAGTGACGTGCTTTGGAGTTGTGTGCATTGAATATGAACAAGCTTGTGTGAAATTCAGTTATATTTCTGTATGTTTAACGATATGGTTGTCACATGTGCATCCATGTCATTTGAGTTAGTACTTGTGGATACCGCCCTTGAAATCATTCACATTATTTGCTAGAGACTAGAAAAACGTTAGTTAGGGGTTGTGATTACGCGCTTATATAGCGTAATTAGGTACTTTAATTCATGCATTGGGACTTATATTTTTAATTAAATACCTAATTACTCTCAGTATTTTAAAACAGTGTCCTATTTATAATAATTTGGTTTCATTGAACAATTACTAAATTTTTGGCATTTTTTTATTACAGAAAAATCATCGAGAGCTAAAACCGATACCAGTTCGTATTTTGCACATAACTTTCACGTCTGATATCCAATCGAGACTATTCAAAATCCTAGAGAAAGACAAGAAGATTATTTACAAATTTTGTGTTTTGACCTTTGAGAGAAATGGGCTCTAAGATGGCAAAAATTATCCTCATTCTCTAAGGATAAAACAAAGAGGAAAGAAGAAAGAAAAAAAGAAAAAAAAAATACTATATCATATGCGACCCAGCCATGCAGCTGGGTCCAGATGCCTTCTCCAATCCATGCGCTGTAGGGTTTCCCCCCTCCCTTTATAAATCTTTTTTCTTTTTCTTTCTATCATCAAGCATGCCGCACCATCTCCCTTTTTCCCCTTCTCCCTTCTAGGCTCTTTCTCCCTCTTCTCTCCCTTTCTTCCATAGCCACATAGCCCCAGCTCTCTTTATCTTCCCTATCTCCTCCCTCAGCTCTCTTTATCTTTTCCTATCTCCTTCTCTTCTCCCTCTTCCTCCAACCTTCTTCTTCTTTCTTCTCCTCCTCTCTCCATCTTTTCTCCGATCTGCTGTGCTGGCTGTACCCGAAGACCCGAATTTGCTGGTGTAGTCCCTCTCTCTATCTGCTGTTGTGCTCTATGTCTGTTGTTGTCATGGAAGCTCCCAGATGTGTGCCTCTATTACTGTTGTGCTGCCACTCATCCCTGCCTGCTGCTGCTACCAGCCAAACTCGAAAGCTCTCCTCTGTTGGTTGCCACTGCTGCTGGTGTTGCTGTTCGGTTTCAGCTCACGACCAGCTTCCCTACTGTCCATGGCCACCGTAGTTGCTGTTGCTCTCTAATTCTCTCATGGTCCAACTCTCCCTCACCTTCTCTTTCTTCATCCTTTTCTTTTCTTTTTTCCTTGTTTCGCTAGTTATTTGTTTTGTCATTACTTTTTTAAAAAATTGAATAATTATTATTTCTTTGTCATTATTTCTGTGGTAGAATTTTAATTAAAGTTTTATTTTTTGAATCTTTGCGCGAGTATTATTATTATTATTATTAGAGTTTATTTATTTTTATTTTTTTTCTCTTAATTAATAATTAGCATTAGATTTAATTTTTACTTAAGTTAGTTTTAATTGATTAAAGTTTGGTTTAATCTCCTAATATACAAAAAGAAAAAAAATAAAATTTTTCTTTGAAGTTAAATTAGTAGTTTTCCTTAATTTTTAATCTTGTTTGTCAAAGTTTGATTTAGTTTAGGGTTAATCTTATTAAACTTTTTGTTTTTTATTTTATTGTTTAAATTATTAAAGATTTAATCTCTATTTGAGCTCTTGTTTGCGTTTAATTTTTTATCTTAATTCAGAATCTTGATTTTTTCAAAAGTTTTGTTTTTCTTGTTCGCGTTTGAGTTTGATTGAGTTTTTTTTATTGCGTGTTTTAATTACGTGTTAAAGTTATCGTCTTTAGTTTTTATTCCAAAGTTTAAATGCCTGTTTCAATTCTGGTCTGATTAAGCATAGAATTTTTGTTTCTCATTATTTAAATCAGTGCGTGTTCGGTTTTAGAGTTTAAATTGCATGTTGGTTTAATTTGTCAAAAGAAATTTCAACTAATCCAGAAAACCGAAATATGAACTGTAATAACCCAAAGAATTAGAAGGGTTCTTGTCGACAAACATAAGGGATTTGTCGACGAGGATACAAGAGGAGCTCGTTGATGAGGACAGGTTTTGTTGACAAGAAGATATCGAGAGGGGGTTTTGGATGTCTAAAATTTGTCGACGAGGAGAGAAGGTTTGTCGACGATCTTTCTTCAGGACTCGTCGACGAGGTGACGTGTGTCGTCAACGAATCTGGCTCTATAAATAGTGAAAAACTCGGATTTTTACAGAATTCTTAGCGCAATTACCCTCTCTCTCTCTCTCTCTCTCTCTAAAATAGACCTCTCTCATTCTCTCTTCTATTCCGAGTCCATTTCTCACCGGATTGAAGATCTGAGGCCACCACGACGCTCTTAACGAAGTTCTCTACAAGTCTGCTGGAGCTAATCATTGGTGGAGTTGGTTTGAAATTCATCCTAAATTCAGGGAAGGTGTTTTATACAGAATATGTTTTCCCTACAGTTATAGGAAATGTTATATGCAAGAAAATACTAATGTTTTGTTCTTGGGGGTGTCATTTTTAGGGTGTTGAGTGGAGAACCCTACGGGTGTAGGGCCAGAGTTCAATGAGGTTTTTCAGAAACTAAGTAAGGGAAATATGCTATGCTAGGAGATTTGATTATATTAATAGAAATTTTACAAATGTGCATGTATACCAGTTATTATGTAGTTTTTACACAATATGAGTTTTTAAGTATGTTTGGCCTGAGTAGATAATATTTGATGTAGAGCTTTATACAATTTTTCCAGTATATGAAGTTATACAGAACATACAAATATAGTCAAATATTCACAGATATTATAAAGACAAATATATGTACATATACAGCTTTTATTAAGATAGTTTTGCATGTAGATATATATATGCAAAACTATCATAATAAATGTTTACTCAGATCAGTATGTATAGTATTTATAGTATGTCATGTTTTCCTAAATGCCATAACACTCAGAGTATACAGATAGATTATACAGACAGAGTATACAAACAGATTATATAGTATAGCATCAAGATGCTATAGATATTCAGATATACAATATTTACAATACAGAGTTATAGTATTATGGTTATATTGGAAACATGATGAAAAGAGTAAAATAGTATATATGTATATATAGAGTATCAGATACCTATGAAAAGATTACAGACAGATACAGGTATAGAATATAGATATAGAATACAGAGCACGGTACCATTGCTAATACAGATAGAGTGCAACCATATATATCATATAGTGTGTGGGTACCATCAAACTGTGCTTAGAGATGATGCAGCTCCTTAGTTCTCTAGGTTGAAGATGCCAGTTTGACGAGGTAACAGCCAGTCTCGAGCCTAGGAGTGGATGTAGTTTGGTCGGGCTGAGGTAGGGTAGAGTATAGTGACTTACCTGGAGGGCCGACCAGGTTAAGTCCCGCCTATGGGCCGCACAACCCTGTCATGAGGGGTCAAATCATGACATATAGAGTTCCAAGGATAAAGCACAGTTATATATAAGTATACAGTTTTACAATATTTGATGAATATAGTATGATATTAGCAGTATGAAAAATAGAAAAACTCAAAAGATACAGTTATGTTTTAAACTGCGAAAAATGTAAGATATGCTTTACAGATTTATCATTTTATTATAGCTCAGATGTTATTTAAAGTTTATATATAACTTAGTCGCCACACACTAGTAATAGCATATTTCCACTTATTGAGCATCGACTCACCCTATTATTCTAACATTTTTCAGGTGAGCTAGTTAGGCGAGAAAATCAGTCTCGCAGATGGAGATTTCTTGGTTACCCTAGTTATAGAGCTCCTAGTATGACTGGTTCTACACCCACAGGGTTCCCTGTTAAACACCCTAAAAACAATATCCCCTAGAACAAAGCTTCAGTAATTCTCTGTGTACTACATTTC
Organism: Malania oleifera; assembly: GCF_029873635.1. NCBI lineage: Eukaryota > Viridiplantae > Streptophyta > Magnoliopsida > Santalales > Ximeniaceae > Malania > Malania oleifera. The sequence continues at coordinate 141,774,356 of NC_080417.1, forward strand.
TTATAACTATGGTAAAGCCAAATATGGAATAAAAGGTCTTACCTTGAATTTGGGATGAAATCCAAGGTAGCCTCACCAATGATCCACTTTGGCAGACTTGTAGAGAACTTCCCCAGGAGTGTCGTGGTGGCCTCGGATCGTCGAACCAGCGAGAATTTGACCCGAAAACTTAGAGAGAAGGTGGGAGAGACGAACAGGAGAGAGAAGGAGAATTCTTTCCGTGAATTTCAGCTAAAAAAAAAAAATGAGATTTATGCTATTTATATACTAGCCTTCGTCGACGAGCCACGTCACTTCGTCGACAAGGTCAAGAAGGAAGTTCGTTGACGAATGCCTACTATTCGTCGATGAATTTCAAAGCTGAAATATAGCATCTCGATATCTTCTCATTGATGAGACACACCTCCGTCGACGAGCCCCTCCTGTATGCTCATCGACGAAACCCCTGCATTCGTCGATGAGACCTCGTTTAATTTTCAAATTTTTAATTCCTTTTTCTCTCCTTCTCCTATCATTAAATTATGAAAATTATCCGAGTCTCTACATATATTCATATTTATTTATTATTTTTTTTCTCTACATAACAACATTTATAATAATTCTGATATCCTACTAAACTGATATAGCCATTGTCAACCCAAACCCATGCGTACCGGTGATATACCTGTCATACATCTCTAATACCTAAGTAGTGGAGAACATAAATTACATACATGTCATACAACAATGGGCACAATACTAGAATTCTACTGAATCTGTCACATATATACAAACATCCACAAAAGGACCAAAAAGTACCCTAGGGTTGTAACAACCCGAAAAATTTTCACTATTAAAATAATAAGGAAGATAATAAATGGAATAGGGAAAAAATAAAAGAAAAGAGAAATTTTTTTTTTTAAAGAATTAAGTAAGGACTCATCGACAACGTTGATCTTCTCGTCGATGAGCGATCTTCTAGGTTTTGTTGACAAGTATATGCATCGAGTCAACGAGGAATTGATGAGAGCAAAGAAAATTTGGGTTTCTAAACGCCTCATCGACAAACATTTTTGACCTCCGTGACGAATGTTCTTCTTGGCCTTGTTGACGAGTCCACATGCCTCGTCGACGAGGGTCTGGCTATAAATAGGCCTTAGCACTTCTTTCAACAAAATTCTCTCTCCTTTCTCATTTTCTCTCTCTGGGTTTCAGTTCCTCTATCTATTTTCTTTGAATCTGGCCCAGATTTAGTCTGATTCAATGATCGGAAGCTACCACGAGACTCTTGGGAAGATTCTCTACAACATAGGCAAGGCAGATTTTTGGTTTGGAGTACTTGGGAACCACTTCAAAATCAAGGTAAGTAGGGTATTTATAGGTTCCATTAATAATATGAAGTATAAAGGGCCTAGGGAATAATAAAATAGCATTTTATTAAAGTTTGTGTTGATAAACTCGAGTTTTTGAATTAGGCTTTGGGTGAGTGCCGTAGAGGACGTATCGAGATTTTTCGCAGGCACAATCTAGGAAAACCAAGTAAGGGGAATTAATTATAGTATGATTTTTATTAAATTTTAAACCGGTTAATTTGGGAATATAATATATATTTATTTATTTATTTATTTAGGTATGATATATTTGAACAGTTGATCATTTAGGAAAAATATTGACCTTTGGCATAATATATATATATATATATATTTATGAAAAAGAAATTGTGTGGTAGGAATACAACTTTCATAATTTTAATTGGCTGTTGTAAGTACAGAATGATGAAATATATTGTTGGATTGTGATCATTGGTTGGTTAGGGATACTGGCATGTTGTGATTACTGATGGGTGATAAATTCGGATTGGTTGAAAATACTGTTGTTGAGATTGTTGTGTGACAAATACTGTGATGTGTGTATATGAGTCATTTTATGTGGTTATTCGTGTGTATCATAATATAAAGTTGGCAAGCCTGAAGAGTTCGTTATATTGCCTAGATATAATCACGATATACGTTGACAGGCCTGAGGAGTTCGTATATTGTCATTATATATTGGGGTAGATCATTGGTAGGCCTGAGGAGGTTGTTCTACTGATATACTACGGGTAGGTCATGAGGATTGGTACTGGTGGTTAGTGGTGCCTGTGTGGGCCACGATATGTTTCTGTGTGTAGTTAGTCCTATGTGGACCAGTCTTGTGTAAACCATGTGTTGATATTAGTCCTATGTGGACCATGCATTGCTATTTATCCTATATGGACCAGTCCTGTGTGGGCCATGTATTGATAATTGTCCTGTGTGGACCAGTCCTGTGTGGACTATGCGTTGATATTTGTCATGTGTGGACCATGTTTTGATGAGAGTCCTATGTGGACAGTTTGTTTATGTGAAATGTGATCTAATAAGATGAATTATATAATAATTTACTTATATGTATATATGGCAAGGTAAAACTTTCTACCAAGAGCTTGCTGAGAAAGGCGAGTGCCTGCCTTGGTATTTTCACTTTGATGTCAGAGTAGAGGGAAGCTACTTGTATAGGCGGGTAAACTTCCCTATTCTTGGAAACTTTGTCTATATACATAACCCGAGGGCTTACTAAGTAAGGTGAGTGCCCTGATACTGGTATTAGAGCAAAGGGAAGCTACTTGTATGGGTGGGTAATCTTCCCTATTGTCGGGTATTATTATTAAAAATAATTATGAATGTGAGTATGAAACCAGAAGCCAGTCTTTATGCAGTTTAGATGTGAGTAAGAAATCAGAGATCCATGTTGATATTAATAATGTGTTTCTTAGCTACGGCTGATGGTGAATGGCAAAATAATAAATATATATTTTGTAATATTTAAACACTCTGCCGCACACTGCTATGGTTTGTTCTTCCTTATTGAGAAGTGTCTCACCCTAGTGGATAATCATGTTTTTAGGTCCATCGGGAGATCGAGCCTAGGGCTCTAGCAAGGTAGAATTTTGGGTAATTTTGGAAAGTTTGTATAAATAACTTATGCATAGTTTATGCTTTTAAGTACTGGTATGTAACAAATAAGTACTGGCAGTTGTTTATGAGGTACAAATATGTATATAGGTAGACTCTAGTATTTAAATTTGAGGTTGTATGTTTTAAATCTGTTGCATGATTGTGGAGTATGGGATTAGTAACAGGTGAATGTAACATGTGACCTCCGGGACCCTCTTGGCGAGTTGAGGGCGTTACAAGGGTGATAACACAAAAACCAATCTAAGCCTAACTCAACTACATACCCTTCTGATAGGGTACTTCGGTCAACCTCTACTGCTGCGGAGCTCTATCCGTGCTTCTATCTAGATTTCCTGAAATGTTTGTGGCAACATGAGTATTATCGTGCTTAAACATGAACTGTACATAATACATATAGATCTGGTAAAATTGGATGTATAAATTCTGAGTAAAACATGATTCATCATATCATAATAAATAACGTACTAATTTTGTAATCATGTAAACATCTTCTATAACTGTACAATACTTGAAATAACACCCAGTATGGATAGCTAACTGACGTCAGGTCTTACCCCCCACATGACAGGGTTGTGCGGCCCGTAGGCTAGACCTAGCAATGGCTGGCTGACCATGCTAAGTCAAACATATGTCTGTAAGTAAGATAGGCTTGCCCCACCTAATTCAGACCGCTAGGGGGATGCCTGCACAACACTGAAGCCACATCACCTACCATCTCCCACACTCTATCTGAGATGTGTGGTAGCACTAACATAAACTTATACTTGAACATAATCTTTTCATATAGCAACGGTACCATGCTCTGAAATCTAGACTAAGTCATCCGGGTTCTGATAACATATAGTATATTTCATATTACTAATACATAGTTGTTTCATATTTCAAAGTAATATCTGACATGATAATATTTTCATGATTTCTGACATAACATGCATAATCACGGCATCTGCGCTGGCTATATCATAACATATAAATCATGGCATTTGCGCCGGCCATATCATAACATATAAATCACGACATTTGCGCCGGCCACATTATAACATACCGAACATAAAATTCCTACACTGTTTAACATAATATTTTCAACCATAGTTCTTGTATTGTTTTTATGGTTTTTCTGAAAACTATCATAACATGCTTATTCTAGAAAAATCATATTATTATGATATAACATAATTTCATAGAAATTTATACTCATACCAGACAAATATAAGTAATACTCTAAACATAAAATCTGATCTGAAATCATATTTTATGATAAAATGTTTTAAATCTATTTTCCTATTCAATAACAGTATTCTCAAACATTATACTATAACATACATAATTTCTGAAAATAAATGTTGTATATTAATAAATAATTTCATGAAAAATGCTAACTTAATTTATCCCCTTACCTAACTTACTGAGAAGCCCATAAATTTAACTAAACCTACTCTTGTGTGTTCTCAACTCAATACCCAAAAATTTACATTTCCCCAACAAATCAACAAACACCAGTATAATACCTTCCAACACATTCCCCTCAGTTCAGAAATACTCAATAACTTATAAAACTTAAAATAACCAACTTACTCAGATTTTGGGATGGTGTCCAAATAATCCAAATCAAAATTTTGACCCAGCAATATTGTAGAGAATCTTTCCAGGAGTAATGTGGCGGCTTCTGATCGTCAAACCAACGAGAATCAAAACCGAAATTCTAGAGAGAAGTCAGAGAGATAGATTTTAGAGAGGAAAGAGGGTTTGCATGTGATTTTCTTGTCAAAATCCCGACTTGAGCTTATTTATAAAGTGCTGTCCACATGGCATTGTTGGCGAGTCTAAGGAGGGAGTTCGTCGATGAAGACTATAGGTTCGTCAACGAGCCCGCATGTCCTTAATCCTGCTCTCGATTTCTCTTTGTCGACAAGACACATGTTCTCGTCGACGTTCCCAAGAAGGCCACTCGTCAACAAATATTTTGCATTCGTCGACGAGACCCTATTGAGCCCAATTAGAAAAATCATTTTTCTCTCTTTTCCTTTATTACTTAATTACTATAATTCTCTGGGTCTAGAATACCATCCCCACCGGCATCAGTAGGAACTTCATAACATAATTTTCGTACTGAGTATACCACCCCCACCGACATCATTAGGAACTTCGTAACATAATTTCCGTACCGAGCATACCACCCCCACCGACATCAGTAAGAACTTCATAACATAAATTTCCGTATTGAGCATACCACCCCCACCGGTATCAGTAGGAACTTCGTAACGTAAATTTTCGTACTGAGCATACCACCCCTATTGGCATCAGTAGGAACTTCGTAACATAATTTCCATACTAAGCATACCTCCCCCATCAGCATAAGAACAAACTTCATAACATAAATTTCCATATTCAAATTTCAATATTCACAATTTAGTATTCACATTTTAGTATATTTGTTCATCTCATCACATCGGTAATATTCTCATCATTTTCCGTTTCATTCTCATCATTTTGGTGCACATTTCATTATCATAATAGTACATATCTCATTTCATGTATTTCAACATTTCTTAATAAAAATATCAATATTTCTTATTTCCTCCTTTATCTTAGAAAACATTTCTATACATACATATCATATTCTAACCCTTTCAAGTAAAATATATATTAGTATGTCACAATTCATCATTTTCATTATTTCAAATCTTATATCATCAAAATTCAATATATAAAACATAACTGGGTTGTAATAACTCGAAAAATTAGAAGAGTTCTAGTCGACGAACACAGGGGATTCGTCAACGAGGATATAAGAGGAGCTCATTGACGAGGACAGGTTTTGTCAACGAGAAAATACCGAGAGAGGTTTTTGGGACAGTATGAAATTCGTCGACGAAATTTCCCAAGGACTCGTCGATGATATGACGTGTCTCGTCGACGAATCCGGGCCTATAAATAGTGAAAACCCGGATTTTTTATGTGAAATTTGTGCAGGAAACCCTTTATTTCTCTCTCTACGCCCTTTTCCCCTTCTCTCTTCGATCTCGACCCCGTCTCTCACTGGATCGACGATTTGAAGCCACCACGACGCTCCTGGGGAAGTTCTCTGCAAGTCTACCGAAGCAGATCATTGGTGGAGGTGGTTTGAAATTCATCCCAAACTCAAAGTAAGGTGTTTTATTTAGAATATGCTTTCCTTGCAGTTATAGAAAATGTTGTATGCAGGAAAATACTGATGTTTTGTTCTGGGGGATGTTGTTTTCATGGTATTGAGTGAAGAACCCTGCGGGTGTAGGGCTAGAGTATTGTTGGGGCTTTTTAGAAACTAGGTAAGGGAAATATGTAGAGACCCAAATCCGTATAAGCTGGGTTCATTGATGAAGGGGTCACGTTCGTCGATGAAGTCCTTCAGAGCCTCGTCAACAAAATCTAGAGACTCATCGACGAGCAAATATTGAGCGGGTCAGAGAAATATTCGGAACTTGGGCTCGGTGACGAAGGGATGGCTTCGTTGACGAGCTATGTGGCGGATTCATCGACAAAGATGCCGCCTCCTCGACGAGTTTGACTCGGTCAAAGGCCCTATAAATATCCATTTTGGTTGCTTAGAAGCTAAGTTTCTTCCCAAAAGCTCTCTCTCTCTCTCTCTCTCTCTCTCTCTCTCTCTACCAATGAAATTTCTCTCTCTCTCTCTCTCTAAGAATCTTCGTCGTTCAATGCCCGTTTCTGAAAACGGAAGTTCTTGTGGGGATTAGAGGAGGAAGTTCTACAACTTTAGCGGATCGGATCGTTATTTTAAGGATTTTTGGGTTTTCCCAAAAGTCAGGGTAAGGGTCTCATTTCAATTTCAATTGAATATTTGGATAGTAGTCGAAATTATAGTAAGATTATATTATGTAGTTTTTAGGTTTTGAGGATCTCGGGTTGTCGGTTTGGATTGTTTTCGTACGAAGTTTTGTTTTGAGTTTAAGGTAAGGGGAAATTGATTACAACAACATTTTTGGAAAACTAAATAGCTAAAAAAAACTAATTTATACTTATACGTATGATTTAACTGCTTATATGCTAAATTCTACCGAGTAGAAATGTTGGTTTTACAATTTTTCGATTTTTTGGTAAAAACAAGGATTTTGGCATATGATCTCCAAATCTTACGAAAATCACTTATTTGCATTTATATTGTAATAGGAGATGCTTGAATCCTTTACTTTTCCTTTTAAATGATGTTTACTGGATTTATATCATTTAGCAAATTTTTGGACTAAACTTGTGTGATATATGTTGAAAGGGAAATGTATGAATTTTCTATACTATTGATATAGATTATGGGAACGGGGTTCCAATTTGTTATACTAAGTATGTGGAAAATAGAGGCCGGTGATACACCGAGCTGTATTAGTAAAACAAAAGGGGTAAACTGAGTGGATAGGCACCGGTTTGAACCCAATGTGATTATCTGAAATTGTGAAAATATTAGAATTGCACAAGTTATTGTATTTTGCTATAAATTGTATATATAATAATGGAACCACAACTTGTGACCAAAAGAAGTTGAAAGAAACTTCAATAAAAGGGGTTGAAAGAAACTCCAGTTCGGGGGTTGAAATAAACTCCTAGGGCTATGTACCGATGCTAGCAGTACAGTGCAACCATACATGAGAAATCAGTATGGGTACGTTAGATGGTCGACTTGCGAGGAGTTAGTAAGCTGCTGGTAAAAATAAACCAGGGCGCGATTGGACTATAAAAGATGCTCAGCTTTGTCTGCACGAACATGACACTGTCAGAGGCAATCAGTGCACAACCCGTGCCACGGGGTAAACAAGCAAATTGTCATATCAAGTTGGTGGTGTTCTAATAATCAAATGCATGATTTAAATACTCGATGTGTAGATAAATGTTATATGTTACAGTATTATAAACAAATGTTTCAAACGTATGAGTTTGTATGAAAATGTGCAAATATGCTGTCACACACTGTTGTAACACTTTCTTCCTTACTGAGAGGTGTCTTACCCTATTATACAATCTTTGTTTTTAGGTCTATCTGTACGTTGGTCCTAGTAGCTAAAGGGACTGGGGAGATTGTATTTTGGTTTAGCTTACATAAGCATTCGAATTATGTATTAAACTTAGATAAAGGTCCTTTCTAGAGGATTGTAACAACAGGATTTATTCTATGTCTGGATTTATGTACTTGTGGATGTATTAGTAAGCTCTGGTATAAGTCTAGTAGAAATCCCAATGAATGTTTATGTTTTTACGCAAAATTTACATTGTAATTATGTATGGTTTACACCCTTAGGTCCCTGTTTAGGGCGGGTTGTCTATGTATCTTGAACAAGTACAAGTATTTTGTATTTGGGTTAATGGTACTGGTCCGTATAAAGGGCTGGGTCGTTACAGTTGGTATCAGAGCCCATTAACCAATCGGAAGTGTGTTTTGGTGCATGTTGTCTGGTTAGGGATATGTTCAAGACTTAGGAGTTGTTAGTTCTGTAGTATAGAATATACCAAAGTATAGGACAAGGATAAGACCTTGGAATTTTCTTTGTAAATCTAGAGACAAAAATTCATCGATAGACTTCTGTGTTTTTCTGGATCAGTCGAAAGGTTCAGAAAATCATGGCAATCCATTGACGGTGTTGTTTCCTAGTAGAAGGGTGGAATTCGAGTTTGAATGATAATTCCAAATTAATGGAGTACGTCAATATTGGGGATATTAATTTAAGGGATTGAGTCTATAACATGATAGTATCAGTCGATTCTTAGGCTATTACCTTTCTGATGGATTCTTGTAATTATTTTCAGGATGGAATCCAAGGATATCACTGCCAACGTGGGAAGCAGTAGTAGTGAGGGTGTCGGCCCTGAGGCTGGTAATGATTCTACTAGTGTGTTGCGTGACTTCGCACAATAGCTTATGGCTGAGGTAGTGCGGATGAATAGGGGGCAGGATCGTCCTATGACTGAGTTGGGTTGCTCCATTGAGCAGTTCACCAAGTTGAAGCCTTCGGCTTTTTTGGGCCGTGCAGATCCAGTTCATGCTGAGAATTGGATCCAGGAGATCGAGAAGATCCTAGATGTGTTGAACTGCACTAAGAGGCAGAAAGTCACCTTCGCCACGTTCAAGTTGGCAGGGGAGGCTGAGAGATAGTGAGTGTCTATAAAGCAGATGGAAGAGCACCAACAGATACCAATAGCTTTAATGTGGGCTCGATTCAAAGAGCTATTCTTTGAACATTATTTTCCTGCCACAGTTAGAAACGCGAAGATGGAGGAATTCATGAATTTGACGCAGGAGTTGCTGACAGTGCAGCAGTACGCTGTCAAATTCTAGGAACTGTCTCGATTTGCTCCATTCATGATATCGGATGAAGTGAAGAAGGCCTAAAAGTTTCAGAGGGGTTTGAGGAGCGAGATCTGTAAGCAGACAGCGATCTTGCAGTTGTAGGACTTTGCTACGTTGGTTGATAAAGCCATGGTAGCAAAAGAGTGTTTGTTGGAGGACACTGAGGTTCAAGTCACGAAAAAGAGGCCAGCGCCTCCTAATTCTTCACCTAGGGCAGGTCAGGGTAAGTGGAAGAAGAACAGTGGTGGTACGTCCCAGAATACCGCACATGTTCAACGTTGCTCTTTATGTGGTATGACACACCATGGGTAGTGTTGGTTGTCTACAGGGGCTTGTATACAGTGTGGTAGGCAAGTACATTAGATGAGAGACTGTCAAATGCAAAGGAATAGTGGAACCTCGAAGCAGCCATACATAGGTAATACTCAGGCACAACGTGGTGATCAGCAAGGGGGTACGGCCCAGGCAAGGGTGTATTCTCTGACTCCAGCTGATGCTGAGAATGCAGGCTGTGTTATCACATGTATTAACATGCTTTCTCATAAAACTATTGTATTATTTGATTCTGGGGCAACGCATTCTTTTATTTCCCATGGATTTGTGAAATTGTGTGGATTTGAGGTGCAATAGTTAGATTATGAACTGGTAATAGCTACATAGTCCGAGTCTACGGTCGGGTGTAGCAGTGTAGTCCGTGATTTTCCGATTAAAATATAGGGGAAGATACTACGAGTTGACCATGTGGTGTATGACATGTTTGGCTTTGATGTCATCTTTGGGATGGACTAGTTGTCATCCAGTTATGCCAGTATTGACCGTCATAGGAGGGAGGTGTTGTTCAAACCGCCTGAGCAATAGGAATTTTAGTTTTTAAGGTCGTATGTGCATTCTGCATCACAAATCCTTTCTGCTATGCAAGCTAGAAGGTTACTCCTTAGAGGGTGCTAGGGTTATTTGGCATTTTTGAAAGACACGCCAGTAGAGGAACGGGATCTGGAGATGATCGTGGTAGTGCGCGAGTTCCCTGACGTATTTCCAGAGGACTTGCCAGGTTTACCTTCTGATCGTGAAGTGGAATTTTCCATAGAATTAGCTCCAAGTACGACGCCAATATCGAAAGCGTCGTATCATATGACTCCAGCAGAATTGAGAGAATTGAAAGAACAGCTCTAGGAGCTGCTAAACAAGGGGTACATTCGACCCAGTGTTTCTCTTTGGGGAGCACCAGTGTTATTTGTGAAGAAGGATGGGTCGATGAGGATGTGCATCGACTACTGAGAACTGAATAAGGTGACGATAAAGAACAAGTATCCACTACCCAGAATTGATGATTTGTTTGATCAACTCCAGGGCACGCAGGTCTTCTCGAAGATTGACCTACGGTCTGGGTATCATCAGCAGAAGGTGAAAGTGGAGGACGTCTCAAAAACTGCATTTCAAACCAGTTATGGCCATTTTGAATTTATGGTTATGCCTTTCGGTTTGACTAATGCACCTACAATATTTATGGATTTGATGAATAGGGTCTTCCACGAGTATCTAGACCAGTTCGTCGAGGTATTTATTGATGATATCCTAGTGTATTCTAGGAGTGCTGCAAAGCATGAAGTTCATTTGAGGCTAGTATTGCAAATGCTTAGGGATAAGAGGTTGTATGCTAAACTGAAGAAGTGCGAGTTCTGGCTGGAACAGATTGCATTTTTAGGGCACGTGGTGTCTAAAGAAGGTATATTCGTGGACCTGTGTAAGATTGAAGCAGTAATGGACTGGGTGAGACCAAAGAATGTTCAGGAGGTTAGAAGTTTTCTAAGACTTGCAGGTTGCTACCGTCCATTTGTGGAAGGGTTCTCCAGTTTAGCAGGTCCTTTGATGAAACTCACGTAGAAGAACCTGAGGTATGATTGGACGAATGAGTGTGAGCTGAGTTTCCAGGAGCTGAAACGGTGACTAGTCACTGCTCCAGTTCTGACTCTTCCATCCAGTGATGGTGGTTTTTTTATTTATAGTGATGCTTCGAAAAAGGGCCTTGGTTGTGTTCTAATGTACCAGGGCAAGGTAGTTGCTTACGCTTGTCGTCAACTCAAACAATACGAGAAGAACTACTCGACGCATGATATGGAGTTAGCAGCAGTAGTGTTTGCACTGAAAATTTGGTGGCACTACTTGTACGGTGAAAGGTGTGAGATTTTTACCGACCATAAAAGTCTTAAATACTTTTTCACCTAGAAGGAGCTCAATATGAGACAACATAGATGGCTTGAGTTGATTAAAGACTACGACTGTGTTATTAGCTATTACCTAGGAAAGGCTAATGTGGTAACTGATGCTCTGAGTCGGAAGTATGTGGATGCGTCTTTTTCGGCAGTGGAGGTTCAACATAAGATCTGCATGGGCCATGAAACCATCAGGCTGTCCTTGCTAGCTTGGTTGTACAGCCGACTTTACAGGAGAGGATCCATGTGGCATAGAAGGAGGATCCTGAGTTAGTTGAGGTTATGGAAGGAGTTCAGAAGGGGTTAAAGCCAGATTTCAGTATCTTTGGCAATGGGATATTGAGATTTTGCAGTAGGGTTTGTATACCGAATGATGTCGTGATTAAACGGGTCATTCTGGAGGAGGCACATCGTTCACTCTACACTATACTTCCTGGTAGTACAAAAATGTACCGGAATTTGAGGGAATCTTTTTGGTTGTCCAACATGAAAAGAGAGATTGCTCGATTTGTAGAGCAATGCCTGACATGTCGGCGGATCAAAAGGGAACATTAGAGGCCAGTAGGACCACTTCAACCACTTGACATCCCTGAGTGGAAGTGGGAACACGTCTCAATGGTTTTTGTGACGGTCTACCTGCGGCGGTACATGGGCAGAATGCTATTTGGGTTATAGTGGATCGGCTGACAAAGACTGCACATTTCATTCCAATCAGAGTTAGCTACTCTCTGAATAGGCTGGCAGAACTTTATGTGCAAGAGGTGGTACAACTCCATGGTGTCTCTATATCTATTGTTTCATATCGAGATCGGCGTTACACATCTCGTTTCTAAAAGAGTTTACAGGATGCCTTGGGATCGCGACTGACGTTTAGCACGTCTTTTCACCCACAGACGGATGGATAGTCGGAGAGGACTATTCAGACATTAGAGGATATGTTGCAGGCTTGTGTATTGGATTTCGGTGATGGTTGGATACGATATCTACCGCTCGTTGAGTTTGAATATGTAGTGATCATAAAAAGAAATTAAAATTAAAATTAAAAATTTTAAAAATTAATTAATTAATTATTAATTAAATAATATAATATTATAATAATATAATATAATATATATATTTATATATATATATATATATATATATATATATATATATATATATATAGTATAGGAATTCAATCCTAAGAATTGAATCTCAGGATAGAATTTGGAGAGAAGTCGCCGCCTCTATCATTGGCCCAGTCTCCGTCTCCTCCATCCTCTCTCCCACTCTTTTCTATTTCGTCTCCGTTATTCGGCCGATCAAAAATCTGAAAATACCTTCGGGCTCTGCTCGCTGCCATCGACATTTCTATTTGAGCGGATCTGTCATGGAAGCGGCGTAGGCATATCTTCTAGGATAAGACCAAATTTCAAACTTACCTCAATTTCTCTTAAATTATAAGCCCCATTAATGAACAGAAATTTCTAGGAGACTCATGGGGAGATTCTCTACAATTTAAGCGGAGCGAGTTTTCGAATTGGAGTTCCAGGGTACCAATCCTAAATCGGAGGTAAGTTTAATAATTTAGACTTTTATTGGACTATTTAGGATATTCAGAATTTAGGGAAATTTTAGGGAAATTTATTCTAGGAATTGTGATGAATAATATAGTGAAATTTGAATTTCAGGGCTCAAGGGTTTTTGAACACCTAAGGCGTAGGCCATGGTGTTATCGGGCTTTTTCAAGAATCAGATAAGGGGATTAAGTTAAGTTAGTAATTTTATGAAATTTGAATCAATTTAATTGTTATATTTATATAAATACATTTATTTATTTATTTATTCATTCATTTGGGAATTTAAAGGTTATTTTGAAAACCAACCGTTCGAAATGGATTTTACAAACTTAGGATATATGGTATGGTATTTTTGAATAAAATGAACAGTGGAAAGCTTGTTTGTTTATATGGATTTGTTAAAATATGGAAAATCGTGTGGCAAATGATTTAATTTGTATGAATTATTGTATATTTGGATGTGGGATTTTGAAATACTGAATTGTTTGTGAAATGCAGAATTGGTTGAGAAATATTGGAAATGCTTGTGAAAATACTGAAACTATTTATGAAATGCAGGTGTTTAAATTAACAGCCAGTGGCCGAGTATTGTTTGATTAGCCAAGGGCCAGGATTATTATTTGACGGCCGAGGGCCGAGTTTTAATTGATGGCTATATGCCGAATTATATTTTGTGGCCGAGGGGCAGGTTTTTGGAATAATAGGAAATATATGTGAATTAATGTTTTAAATGGTGATTTTTATTATCTAAATTGTATGATATGTTTTAGGAACCCTGGGGACCAGTGTATTGTGAGCTCAGTACCGTTGCTAGTTAGACCATATGCACCCACACTATTTGGATAGAAGTGTAGGGGCTCCAGCTGACTACCTGCGTGAGGTTGAAGTAAGGCGTCGGACCTGTAGCTTTGCTGTGGATGTCAGTAGATGTGTTTGTAGAGGATGTTGTATTTGACTTTGTTTGGGCTGATCACCCAGGCTTAGTCTAACCTTCAGGCCGCACAACCCGTGCCATGGGGATGTAAATGATGTGTTTGTCATAGAGAATGTCTGATATGCATATCTGTTAATTTATGTGAATATAGTTAATTAATAAGATAACTTCGCGGGCTTACTAAGAAAGGTGAGTGCCCTGGTAGCAGTAATGATATTAGAGCAGAGGGAAGCTACTTGTATAGGCGGGTAATCTTCTCTATCCTCGGCTAATTGTGTGTGTGAGTGTAAAATAAGAATGTTTTCATAAATGTGTTTATCTGCTTAGTAAACTGGTTATTTTATGTACACTAAATGCATGTTGGTCACACACTGACATTAACTTAGTCTTTCCCTTACTGAGTTGTGCCTCACCCCTACTTTATAAACTGTCTTTTCAAGGAATCCTATAGATCGGGTCTAGTAAGCTAGAGGAGCCGAGCTAGTGATGTGAATTTTATGTAGGTAGTGTGTAAATAGAGATTTTATTTTTGTTTAGTTTTATGGGATGTAATTATGTGAAAATGGATATATTTGTGTGTAAAGATAATTAGAACTCTGGTAATGTAATTTGAGGATTTTATATTTTATTTTCGCTGCATATATGTATTTTATATTTGATGAATAAGGTATCAGGTACACTAACGTCACTAAAGTAGCATTCCGGGTCCACGTGGCGGGTCGGAGTCGTTATAGGTGGTATAAGAGCTTAGGTTTATTATGTTCTTCAGACTTCGAGCATTGATAATTACCAGAGTATAGGTTGAGATAAGATAGGGATAGGAGTGGGTAGGTTAATATGGGTTTTGGTATGGAAGCTTGGAGGAAGAAATCTATTGACGGACTTCTGTGATTTTCTAAATCAGTCGCAAGTTTTAGAAAACCATGGTAAATCCATCGATGGCTTCGTTTCTAGGTTGAGGGACTTAAACTTAGGAAAGTTTGGTTGGAATGTTTAGATGAGTGGGTATGTATGCGAATTTAATGATGGGATAGAGATTTTACCTTAATGGTTTAGTGATAGAATTGGAATATGAATTATTAAATTACAACCTATATATTATATCAATTTCATTATTCCATATTTTCATTAATTATGTTAAAGGTGAAATTTCTAAGTCGGGTTATATCCTATCCACATACTGTCAGATAGGTGCAACCCACTCGTTTGTATCTTGGGGATTTGTTAAACTATGTGGGTTAGAGGCTCAATTGTTAGAGACTGAGTTAGTAGTGGGCACACCGACAGGGTCAGTGTTAGTGTGTAGTAAGGTGATCAGGGATAATCTAGTAGAGATTCAGGGGAGAGTGCTTCTTGCTAATTTGATAGTCCTTGATATGCATGGTTTTGATATTATTATGGGCATGGACTGGCTAGCGTCTAGCTACGCGAGCATTGACTGTTGCAGGAATGAGGTGGTATTCAGACCTCCTGGGGAGCAGGAGTTTGTATTTGTTGGATCGTGTGTGCGTTTGGCACCACGGATCCTTTCGGCTATCTAGGTGAAGAGGTTACTTTTGGGGGGATGCCAGGGTTACCTTGTAGTGGTGAAGGAAGCGCCAAAGGAGGAACTCAAGTTGGAAGATATCCCAGTGATAAGGGAGTTCTGTAATGTTTTTCTAAAGGATTTACCAAGGTTGCCTCCTAATCGGTAGGTGGAATTTGCAATTGATCTTATCTCAGGGACAACACCAATTTCTAAACAAAATGGCTCCAGCTGAATTAAAGGAGTTAAAGGAGCAACTACAGGAGCTTCTAGACAAGGGGTTTATCAGACCAAGTGTATCGATCTGGGGTGCACCGGTGTTTTTTGTGAAGAAGAAGGACGGGTCAATGAGGATGTGCATCGACTACCGAGAAATTATAAAGTAACAGTGAAGAACAAGTATCCATTACCTTGAATTGACGACCTGTTTGATCAGCTTCAAGGTATGCAGATTTTCTATAAAATCAATTTGCGATCTGGATATCATCTAGTAAAGGTTAGATAAGATGATGTATCGAAGACTGCTTTTCGAACTCGGTACGGCCATTACGAGTTCTTGGTTATGCCGTTTGGGTTGACGAATGCTCTAGAAGTATTTATGGATTTGATGAATAGGGTATTCCACGAGTACTTAGACCAGTTTGTTATTGTGTTCATAGATGATATTTTGGTTTACTTGAGGAGCCTTGAGGAGCATGAAGCTCATTTAAGACTAGTACTTCAGGTGCTTAGGGAAAAGAAGTTATTTGCTAAACTTAAGAAATGTGAATTCTGGCTAAAGCAGGTTGCATTTCTAGGTCATGTGATATCCAAGGAAGGGGTTTCAGTGGATTCGAGCAAAGTGGAGGCTGTAGTTGACTGGGCAAGGCTGAAGAACGTGCAGGAAGTTAGAAGTTTCCTAGGTCTTGTGTTGACGTCAGGTGACGCTGAGACACCTGGAGACATGGTCACAGGTACCATTATTGCTTTATCATATAAAGTTATTGTTTTATTTGATATAGGTGTCACTCACTCCTTTATATCGGTGGGATATGTAAGAATGACTAGAGTAGAGACACAACCATTAAATGTAGAACTATCTGTGGGTACGCCGATGGGATCTGTAGTACGATGCAGGAAAGTGCTTTGAAATTTCCCAATGAATGTTCAGGAGAGAGTACTACCCGTGGATCTTGTGGTTCTAGATATGCAGGTGTTTAATGTGATGCTGGGCATGGACTGGCTAGAAACTCATCACGCCGATATAGATTGCCACGAGAAAGAAGTGATTTTCAGACCCCTGAGTGAGCCAGAATACAGATTCATAGGATCACGTGTACATGCCTCACCATAGTTGGTGTCAGCTATACAAGTGAGAAGGTTGCTTCAAGATGGTTGTCAGGGGTATGTTGTATACATAAAAGAATTGCTAAAAGAAGAATTGAGACAAGCTGACATACTAGTGGTGAGAGAATTTCTAGATGTCTTTCTAGAGGAATTGTCTGGCTTGCCACCAGACCGAGAGATCGCGTTTACTGTAGATTTGTTGCCATGGTCTACACCAGTATTTAAAACACCATACCGTATGGCTCCAGTCGAGTTGAAAGAATTGAAATATCAATTACAGGAATTGCTGGACAAGGGGTTTATCAGGCCCAGTGTGTCGCCCTGGGGAGCGCCAATTTTGTTCGTGAAAAAGAAAGATGGAACCACGAGATTGTGCATCGATTATAGGGAGATAAACAAATTGACAGTCAAAAATAAATATCCTCTCCCTAGGATCGACGATTTGTTTGATCAACTCCAAGGGACCCGGGTTTATTCTAAAATTGACCTGCGATTGGGTTACCATCAGGTGAAGGTTAAAGTAGAAGATATATCTAAGACCGCATTCTGTACCAGATATGGGTATTACGAGTTTTTAGTGATGCCATTTGGGTTGACTAATGCACCAGTAGTATTTATGGATTTGAAGAATCAAGTGTTCCATCCGTATTTGGACCAGTTTGTAGTTGTGTTTATTGATGATATATTGGTCTACTCAAGGACTTTTGAGGATCATGAACATCATTTAAGGCTGATGTTGCAGATATTGAGAGAGAGAAAATTAATAGCAAAATTCAAGAAATGTGAGTTCTAGTTAAGGCAGATTACTTTTCTTGGCCATGTGATCTCTAAGACGGGTATATCAGTCGATCCAAGTAAAATTGAAGCAATACTGAATTGGGAAAGGCTGGGAAATGTTTAGGAAGTCATGAGTTTTCTAGGATTGGTAGGCTATTATCGACGCTTTGTAGATGGTTTCTTTAGGCTATCAGGTCCATTAACATAGCTTACGAGGAAAAATATAAAGTTTGATTGGATCGACGACTATAGGCAGAGTTTTCAGGAGTTAAAGCGTGGTTAGTTTCAGCTCCAGTACTGGCTATTCCTTCAGGGGAGGACGAATTTGTAATTTATAGTGATGCATCATTAAAAGGTCTAGGGTGTGTATTGATGCAGCATGGTAGGGTTATTGCATATGTGTCTAGATAGCTTAAAGAGTATGAGAAAAATGATCCTGTCCATGATTTAGAACTAGCTGCAGTGGTGTACGCTCTTAAGATCTGGAGGCATTACCTATATGGTGGGAAGTGCGAGATTTTTATGGATCACAAGAGTCTGAAATATTTCTTCACCCAAAGAGAGCTGAATATGAGGAAAAGAAGGTGGTTAGAGCTTATTAAAGACTATGATTGCACGATTAGTTACCATCTAGAGAAGACAAATGTAGTGGCATATGCTCTGAGCAGGAAATCAGGGGGACCTGTATTGGCAGCTATGGAGATTCAGCACTCAATTCTGATGGATTTGGAGAGGCTCAACATAGAATTGATAGAGGAGAGTCCTTAGGCAGTCATTGTCAATCAAGTGGTTCAGCCTACGTTATACGAGAGGATTAAAGCAGCTCAGGGTGAAGATGCAGAGTTGGCAGAGGTAATGGCTAGGGTGCGAGATGGTCAGGGTGAGGAATTCAGCATGTCAGATGACAGAGCCCTGCGGTTCGGTACTAGGTTATGTGTTCCTACAAATACCGAGATCAAGATAACTATATTGGAGGAGGCTCAAAGATCCCTATACACCGTAGATCTAGGTAGCTCTAAAATGTATCGGGATCTACGGGAGTATTTTTAGTGGAGTGGAATGAAGAGGGAGATAGCCGAGTTTGTTTAGCAATGCTTGACGTGCCAACAGGTTAAAGCTAAGCACTAGAAACCAGTAGGGCAGTTACATCTGTTGTTCATTCCAAAGTAGAAATGGGATCATGTTTCGAGGGATTTTGTTACGGGGTTACCACCAGTGCGGCAGGGATTGAATGCAATTTGGGTGGTTGTTGATGATCTGACGAAGACCACTCATTTCATCCCTATTAAAGTCGGTTATTCCATGGACAGGTTGGCAGAGATTTATGTTCAGGAGATAGTTCGTATTCATGGGGTACCAGAATCCATAGTTTCAGACCGAGATCCTTGGTTTACTTCATGATTTTGAAAAAGTTTTCAGGAAGCTATGGCTACACAATTAGCTTTCAGCACTGCTTTTCACTCTCAGACAGATGGGCAGATCGAGAGGACATCCAGACTTTAGAAGATATGTTTCGAGCTTGCGTGCTTGATTTTGGGGGTAGTTAGACCCAGTTTATGCCGTTAGTCGAGTTTTCTTACAATAATAGCTATCAGGCTAGCATCGACATGACACCTTACGAGGCACTGTATGGTAGGAGATGTCGTTCCCCTCTCTTCTGGGATGAAGTAAGTGAAAGTCAAGTGTTGGGTCTAGAGATTGTACAGCAGGCATGTTCGCCTTACAAGGCTTAACATCTTGTTTTGATAATAACAAACAAGTAGAACTTAACATGCTTTGTTTAAGTGATGTATTTTTAGGACTCAATGATAAATGCAAGGTTAAAGAATTCATGAAAGCTTGTATTTCAAATAAGGATGATTATATCAAGCTTGAAGCATGGATTCAAAAATGGATTTAAAGATAAAATTTGAAGATCATGAGAGCATGAGGATTAAATAGAACTTGATGAAAGCTTAAATAAAGATGAAGCAAGCATAAAGACCTCAAGGAATTCAAGAATTGAAAATTTGAAAGAGTCTATAGGAAATTTCATGTAAGTACTTCAAATAATTTTAATATGGATACATGAAACTCTTAGGTTAATTTATTAGACCTAGATATCTTTTAACATACTTGGAAAATATGTTTATAAGGTCAAAAATTATTTCAAAAAGGTTAGAATCATTTTTGGAATGAAAAGCACCAAAAAGAGGATTTTCCAAATGCTGTTAACTTTTATGCATCAACACTGAGGTGTATTTTTCTCTATCCAAAACTCCTTATTTTAAAGAGTGTTCAACATGAACGTTGTAGGATTTTATCTTAGCTTTCGTTTGACACCAAGCTTGTCAACTTTTGAGTTACACAAAAAAAATTATGACAATAAGACTGAAGGGTACTCGAAGCTGACAGCAGTGTTCTGTTCCACCAGTAGACTGCCTGAACCATGACAGGTGCCTGGGTGGTCAAGCCAGGTGACTGCCTGTGTCCTGGAAGGTGACTTCCACCCTACTACCCCTTTAAAAATAACATGGCAGGTGACTGCTAGATCGTGGCTGGCGACTGCCACTCGAATAGAATTTAAAAAAACTCAACGAAAACATTTTTTAAATGGTTTGCTTGGAGCTCAAATTTTGTAAAAACTTGGGGAATACTCCAAGACACTTGGGGATCAATTTACATACTTTTTAAAGTCTATAAATAAGCCTAAAATATCATTGAATTAAAAAATCAAGAACCAAGAATCAAATTCAGCTATCAAATTCTCTCAATTGCTCTCAACACTCAAAGGTTCTTTCACTCTCATCTTATCTATGAAATTTGGAGAATTCTTGTTGATTCAATCACCAATCTTGTGCTGCAAATTCTAAATCTTTCAATCATTGAAAGAATTAATTGGTGATATACTTTCTTGAGCTTCAAGTTAAATTTCATATTGTTATTTACTTTGAAGTATATTATAGTGCTGAATTGTTGTACTAATTAGCTCTTTGTGTGAGCAATTCTTTGTACACAAATATTTGATCTGTATTTTGTAGATTGAAAATTCCAAGTATTGTTTGGATCATTGGCTAAGTAAGAGGATATTGCTTAGAGAGGCGGACTCTAGCCCAGTTAAGGAATGACCAGACGAGGGGATATCGTTTGGAGAAGGCGGGCTCTAGCCTTAACCAATGAGTATTGTTAAGGTATTGTTTCGACCGTTGAAGGAACAAGTTTAGTGAATCCTTTGGTGGTTTACCAAAGGCAAGGACGTAGGCTGGGTATAAGTCAAACCTCGTAAAAATCCCCGTCTCACTCTCTCTTTCCCTTACTCTTTATTTTCAGCATATTTAAATTGCGTGGATGGTTTAATTGATAATCATATATACTACGTAATATATAAATAAAGTAAACTTGAAGTCTAATTTTGATTTGGGTTGAGGAAATCGAAAAGGAGTACGTTAGTTATACCATATCTTGCGGAAACCATATGGGAGTACGTTACTTGGTTAACAACCCAAGGATAAATTAACTGAGAGTTTAGTTGAGTTCTGAATATTGAGAAAAGTGTAGATATTGTGTTGATTGGATATTATATTGCACATCATATTGAAGAAGCAAAACCATCAATACAGGGCTTTATATCAGCAAGTACAAATTTCATATATACAGGGCTTATATAAACAAACAAACTATTTTAAGTGCTTACATTGCCAAAGTGGTGTATGTGTTAATTTTGGTTTGGTTGTTTACTTTTAATTTGTGATTGATTGATTGACTATGCTATTTGGTTGAATGATTGATTACTTGTTTGGCTAAGCAATAGTATTTTTGATTGGATAAAAGAATCTAAGTTCTTTTGTGATTAAAGAGTTAAACAAACAAGTCAAGAATTGTTTAAAAGAAATAAAACAAGTTTAAGAATTTTCAAAAGGAATTAAAAAAAAGTTTTAAAATCCAATTCACCCCTCTCTTGGGACTACACCTTGCCTTTAAATTGGTATCAGAGCGAGGTTATAGCAAATCTTAATTAGTAGTTATAAAAAGATCTAAATGGCTCAATTAGGCGTAGCTCCCTTTGGAGAGGGACAATCTTCAACTAGGCCACCAATCTTTTGTGGTTTGAACTATACCTTCTGGAAAAAGAGAGTGCAAATATATCTTCAAACTATGAATTGGAAAGCATGGGAGGTTGTCATGGAAGGTGACCAAATTCCCACTAAGATAGTTGATGGAAAACAAGTCCCTAAGGGGAAAATTGGTATGATAGACTTAGACTATAAGATGCTGCAGGTAAATTCTAGTGCCATAAATGTTCTATATTGTGCTTTAGATGCCAATGAATTTAATAGAATAATGGCTTGCAAATCAGTTAAGGAGATATAAGACAAATTAGAAGTAACATATGAAGGCACTATAGATGTTAGGGATAATATGATCAATATGCTTACAAGTGAATATGAAGCGTTTAAAATAAACTCGGATGAATCCATAACTAATATGTTTACTAGGTTCACTCACATAATCAATTCCCTAAACACACTAGGAAAAACCTACACTACTTATGAGATGATAAGGAAAATTCTTAGAGGGCTGCCACCTAAATGGAAACCAAAAGCCACTGCCATAATGGAAGGAAGAAATCTGAAAACCACTTCCTTAGATGAGCTTATAGGTTCTTTACTCACATACGAAATGGCAATGAATGAAAAGAGTGGTAAAACCAAAGCCCAAGACACAATAGTCTTCAAAGCCTCAAAAGAGAACTCAAGTAGTGAAGAAGAAATGGATGAAGATTAAGTAGCCTTTATATCTAAAAAGCTAGCAAGGATACTAAGAAGGAGAAAAAAAATTAAAAGAAGAATTCAAAACTCTGAACCAGATGAAGAAGAAACTCATACAAAGAAATCAAGAAATAAAACCCCCACATGTTATAATTGTAACAAAGTTGGACATGTAAAACCTGAATGTCCGCTACTTAAGAAAGAGTCTAAGGAGAAAAAGAAAAAGGCCATGAAAGCCACTACTTGGGACAACATGAGTACAAGTAGTTCGGAAAATGAATCAAGTGACCAAGAAGATTGCTTATAAGTGTTTTATGGCATGGAACAATGAGGAAAGCTCCTCATCTAAATCTTTAAATAACTCTTGTAGTGATGAATCCGATGATGAGAGCATGCCATCTTATGAAGAACTTCAAAATGATTTATTCAAAGTTCATAAGATGCTATTAAAGTAACTAAACTAAACAAAATACTTTATTGAAAAATAAGAATGAAAGAATAATAAAAGAGTTAGAATCCCTTAATGTTGCAGAAAGAGAAAAGGATTCTAGAATCAAGAAAATAGAAAGTAAGAATGAAGCTATGACAAAAGAATCAGAAGCTAAAAATCTTGCCGATAAAGAAAAAGACTTAAAAATCAAAGAATTAGAATGCAAGAATGAAAAGATGATAGAAGACCTTCGATCTCTATCCTCTATAGAAAATAAGAAATATATATATTTCTGAATTAGATGATAAGATAAGAAAGTTATCTCTAGAATTAGATAAATCACAAAAGAATGTTGATAACAAGAAAGAGATAGATGATCTCAAAAATCAGATTGAAGATAAAGAAAAGATCATTTATAACTTTACACAAGGAAAAACAAACTTTGACAAAATGATAGGCTTACAAAAAATGTCTCTAAACAAAGAGGGTATTGGTTTTAATGGAATTGAAAATAAAAATAAAAAGAATCTTTACATGGGTTATTTCTCAAAAGCCTCCAAAGATAATTCAAGCACATCCTTTAATGCTTACACCAACACCATATGCTATCAATGTAAGTAAAAAGGGGCATATAAAGTTTGAATGTCCATTTAAGAGAAAGGGTGTGAAAATTAAACAAGTATGGAGAATTAAGGAATCATCCCTTGTTAAACCAACCGGACCCAAGAAAGTATGGGTACCAAGATGAATGACTAGTTCATAAGTGAAAAATTCCATGGATTAAGTCATTCCCCTTTAAAAATTATAAAAGTAACTTAATTCATGATTAACAATCGAACTAGTTGAAATAGAAAAACTTAAATATGAGTTTAAGATTAGTTTGAGAATGAATGCCTATATAAGATGCTATATGCTACATGCTTACATGTCTATATAAGATGTTTCATGCTACATGTGACTTGACTTGACTTAAACTGATGGTTTATGGCTCACTATGTTGAAAATTTGAGCATATGCATGAATTCTGATATTAGATTAATTCTTGATCGTGCATGCTATTGATGAATTACATGGATAGACTTACTGCTTTTTATATTGATATCCATGAGCTATAAGAGATATAATGGTTATATTGGTATCCATGAGCTGTGTATAATGTAATAATGACTTTGGTATCTATAAAGCCTTTGGTATCCATGAATATTTTTGGTATCACATTTTAAAAAAATTTAATTGGTATCATAATTTAAAAAAAAAAAAAACTCACTTGGTATCACAATCTAAAAGTTAAATTTGCTTTTGAGCATGACAAGTATAATTATATTTGTGAGCATGGTACAACATTGATGATATTAGCATGATATTGATATTTGATACATGATGTGGATCAATGTTTTGATACATAGGATGATAAAAGCATAATTGATAACAAAACTGAATGTAATGAATTCAGGGGGAGTATTATGACATATTATGATTGTTTCCCTATTTATCAAATTCTTAATTGGTATCATAAAAATTTTAAATTGATATCATAAATTCAATTTTAAATTGGTATCATAAAATCAATAATTGGTATTAAGTGTGTACACATGTTTGATATACATGTTTGATGATATGCTCAGAATATGATTTTATTTGAACTTAGTCATATTTTTTCTCTTTTTGATTGATGTGAAAAGGGGGAGAAGTCTTTAAGCAAAAATTGAGCATGACATTGCTAACAATTGAGCATGAACATAATATATATCAAAAGGAGGAGAAGTATTTGATATTGATAAACTTGAACTTGAATAAAGTGATGAGCATGATTGTAAAATGAAGTGATGAGCATGATTGTAAAAGAGTTTTGAAATTAATATTGATCTTGCAAATATTGTTAAGATGATGCTTATTGAAAGGGGGAGTCTTTTTAAGGCTCACTCCAATTTTTGCTTCCTGTTTGTCATCATCAAAAAAGGGGAGATTGATGATCTTACAAGGTTTAACATCTTGTTATGATGCTAACATACAAGTAGAACTTAACATGCTTTGTTTAAGTGATGTATTTTTAGGACTCAATGATGAATACAAGGTTAAAGAATTCATGAAAGCTTGTACTTCAAATAAGGATGATTATATCAAGCTTGAAGCATAAATTCAAAAATGGATTTAAAGATAAAGCTTAAAGATCATGAGAACATGAGGATTAAAGAGAACTTGATGAAAGCTTAAATAAAATGAAGCAAGCATAAAGACATCAAGGAATTCAAGAATTGAAAATTTAAAAGAGTCTATAGGAAATTTCATGTAAGTACTTCAAATAATTTCAATATGGATACATGAAACTTTTAGGTTAATTTATTGGACCTAGATATATTTTAACATACTTGTAAAATATTTTTATAAGGTCAAAAATTATTTCAAAAAGGTTAGAATCATTTTTGGAATGAAAAGCAACAAAAAGAGGATTTTCCAAATGCTGTTAATTTTTCTACATCCACACTAAGGTGTATTTTTATCTATCAAAAACTCCTTATTTTAAAATGTGTTCAACATGAACGTTGTAAGAGTTTGTCTTAGCTTTAGTTTGACACCACACTCATCAAATTTGGAGTTATACAGAAAATGTTATGACACAAATACTGAAGGGTACTTGAAGTTGACAGCAGCGTTGTGTTCCACCAGTAGATTGCTTGAACCATGATAGGCACCTGGGTGGTCAAGCCAGGCGACTGCCTGTGTTCTGGTAGGCAACTGCCACCCTACTTCCCCTACTGCCCCTTTAAAAATAACATGGCAGGCAACTGCCACTCGAACATAATTTTAAAAAACTCA
Source organism: Malania oleifera (assembly GCF_029873635.1). NCBI lineage: Eukaryota > Viridiplantae > Streptophyta > Magnoliopsida > Santalales > Ximeniaceae > Malania > Malania oleifera. The sequence goes on from NC_080417.1 coordinate 141,799,991, forward strand.
ACGGAAACATTTTTTAAGTGGTTTGCTTGGGGCTCAAACTTTGTAAAAACTTAGGGAATACTCTAAGACACTTGGGGATCAAGTTATATAATTTTTAAAGTCTATAAATAAGCCTCAAAGATCATTGAATTTAAAAACCAAGAACCAAGAATCAAATTCAGCCATCAAATTTCCTCAATTGCTCTCAACACTGAAAGGTTCTTTCACTCTCATCTTGTCTACGAAATTTGCTGAAGTCTTGATAATTCAATCACCAATCTTGTGCTACAAATTTTAAATCTTTCAATCATTGAAAGAATTAATCGGTGATATACGTCCTTGAGCTTCAAGTTAAATTCCATATTGTTATTTACTTTGAAGTATATTATAGTGCTGAATTGTTGTACTAATCAGCTCTTTGTGTGAGCAATTCTTTGTACAAAAATATTTGATTTGTATTTTGTAGATTGACAATTCCAAGGATTGTTTGGATCATTGGCTAAGTAAGGGGATATTGCTTAGAGAGGCAGACTCTAGCCTAGTTAAGGAGTGACCGGACGAGGGGATATCGTTTGGAGAAGGCGGGCTCTAGCCTTAACCAAGGAGTGTTGTAAAGGTATTGTTCCGCCTGTTAAAGGAACATGTTTAGTGAATCCTTTGGTGGTTTGCCAAAGGCGAGGATGTAGGCTTGGTATAGGTCGAACCTCGTAAAAATCCCCGTCTCACTCTCTCTTTTCCTTACTCTTTATTTTCAACATACTTAAATTGCGTGGATGGTTTAATTGATAATCATATATACTACATAATATAGAAATCAAGTAAACTTGAAGTCTAATTTTGATTTGGGTTGTGAAAACCAAAAGGGAGTACGTTGGTTATACCATATCTTGCGGAAACCATACGGGAATACGTTACTTGGTTAATAGCCCAAAGATAAATTAACTGAGAGTTTAGTTGAGTTATGAATATTGAGAAGAGTGTAGATATTGTGTTGATTGGATGTTATATTGCACATCATATTGAAGAAGTAAAACCATCAATACAGGGCATTATATCAGAAAGTACAAATTTCATATATACAGGGCTTATATAAACAAACAAACTATTTTAAGTGCTTACATTGCCAAAGTGGTGTATGTGTTAATTTTGGTTTGGTTGTTTACTTTTAATTTGTGATTGATTTATTGGCTTGGCTATTTGGTTGAATGATTGATTACTTGTTTGGCTAAGCAATAGTATTGTTGATTGGATAAAATAATCTAAATTCTTTTGTGATTAAAAAATTAAATAAACAAGTCAAGAATTGTTTAAAAGAAATAAAACAAGTTTAAGAATTCTCAAAAGGAATTACAAGAAAGTTTTAAAATCCAATTCACCCCCCTCCCCCTATCTTGGGACTATACCTTGCTTTTCAAGGTGTGTGATAAGGTCCGACTAATTAAAGAAAGAATCAGCACCGCGCAGAGTCGGCAGAAAAGCTACGCAGACACTCGCCATCGGAAACTAGAATTTGATGTGGGAGATCAAGTATTTTTGAAAATAGCTCCTTTGAAAGAAGTTATGAGGTTTGGAAAGAAGGGCAAGTTAAGCCCTAAGTATATTAGCCCTTTCGAGATACTAGAAAGACTAGGGTCAGTTGCCTATAAGCTAGCTTTGCCGCCAACTTTGGCTAGAATTCATGATGTGTTTCATGTTGCTATGTTAAGGAAATACGTCCCAGACCCGTCCCACATAATCAGCTATGCAAAAATAAAGTTTAAAGAATCTTTAGCTTATAAAGAAGTGTCAATTCAGATCTTAGATAACAAGACTTGGAAACTGCGCACGAAAGAGATTCAGTTAGTAAAAGTTTTGTGAAAAAATCATGATATAAAGGAAGCTTCTTGGGAGCTTGAGGAGCAGATCAGACAGAGATACCTGCAGTTGTTCCAAGAAGATGGTGATAGCAGGTAAAGTATAAATAATTAGGTAAAGTTCCTTTTGCAGGTATATGTAATGATTTAGCTTGTAGGTAGTCTTTTAGTTTTATATGTGTAATATCCCAAAACTTAGATTGTAACCACGGTATTCCTCTGCCATAAGTGAGGGTAAGTAATAAAGTAAGTAGACCCTTTACCTTTACGAGATGGTAGAGTGTATAATGGTGTTCAATCCAGATAGTAAATTTCAAGGACGAAATTTTATAAGGAAGGGAGAATGTAATAACCCAAAAAATTAGAAGGGTTCTCGTTGATGAACACAGGGGATTCGTCGACGAGGATATAAGAGGAGGTCATCGACGAGGACAGGTTTCATCGACAAGAAAATACTGAGAGAGATTTTTGGGGCAGTCTGAAATTTGTCGATGAGGGAGGAAGTTCATCGACGAAATTCCTTAAGGACTTGTCGACAAGATGACGTGTCTCGTTGATGAATTCGAGCTTATAAATAGTGAAAACTCAGATTTTTCACGTGAAATTTGTGCAAGAAACCCTCTATTTCTCTCTCTGTGCCCCTCTCCCCTTCTCTCTTCTATCCCGGCCCCGTCTCTCGCTGGATCAACGATCTAAAGCTACCACGACGCTCCTAGGAAAGTTCTCTACGAGTCTGCCGGAGCAGATCGTTGGTGGACGTGGTTTGAAATTCATCCCAAATTCATAGTAAGGTGTTTTATTTAGAATATGCTTTCCCTACAGTTATAGAAAATGTTGTATACAAGAAAATACTGATGTTTTGTTTTAGGGGATGTCGTTTTTAGGGTATTGAATGAAGAACCCTGCGGGTGTAGGGTTAGAGTATTGTTGGGGCTTTTCAGAGACTAGGTAAGGGAAATATGTTATGCTAGGAGATTTACTTACGTTATCAGAAATTTTATATATATATATATGCATGTATACCAGTTGTTATACAGAGTACGAATTTTTAAAGTATGTGTGGCCTGAGTAAATATTATCTGATATGGAGTTTTATACAGTTTTTCAGTATATCAAGTTGTACAGATAGGGTTAGATATTTACAAATTTTATACATACAGAATGTGTATACATATACATTTTTTATTCAAATGATTACATAGACAGATATATATATATATATATATATATAACAGTATACAGATGTTTATTCAGATCTGTATATACAGTGTATATGGAAAGCTATGTTTTCCTAAATGTCATAACACTCAGAGTATACAGATAGATTATACAAATAGAGTATACAGACAGATGATACAGTTTTAGCATCAAGATGCTACAGATATTATAGTATTTACATTACAGAGTTATAGTGTTATGGTTATTTTGGAAACATGATGAAAACAGTAAAAGAGTATATATGTATATATATAGTATCAGATCTCTGTGAAAAGATTACAAACAGATACAGAATACAGAGCACGGTACCATTGCTAATACAAATAGAGTACAACCACATATCTCAGATAGTGTGTGGATACCGTCAACTGTGCTCAGAGAGTATGCAGCTCCCCAGTTCGCTGGGTTGAGGGGGCCAGTTTGACGAGGTAGCAGCCAGTCACGCGCCTAAGAGAGTATGCAGTTTGCCCGGGCTGAGGTAGTGTAGAGTATAGTGACTTATCTAGAAGGCCGACCAGATTAAGTCCCGCCTATGGGCCGCACAACCCTGTCATAAGGGGTCAAATCATGACATACAGAGTTCCAGGGATAAAACACAGTTATGTATATGTATACAATTTTACAGTATTTGATGAATATAGTATGACATTAGTAGAAAAACACAGATAACATAGTTATGTTTTAAATTGCGAAAAATGTAAGATATGCTTTACAGATTTATCATTTCATTACAACTCAGATGTTATTTAAAGTATATATATAATTTAGTTGCCACACACTAGTAATAACATATTTCTACTTACTGAGTGTCGACTCACCCTATTATTCCAACATTTTTCAAGTGAACCAGTTAGGCGAGCAGGTCAAGCTCGCGGATAGAGATTTTTGGGTTACCCTAGTTACAGGGTAAGATGGCGTATAGTTTTGTATTTTTGAGATAGATTTTACTAGGGAGAGATGTATTTTATGACTATGTGATAGAAATACTAAGTTCTGGTATTATATGGTATATGTGGTTGTGTGATTTATGTTTCCACTGCATAGGTATGATGTTGTATATAGTAATACCCTAGCGCCCTTGAGACCTGAGTTTCCATAGCAAGGATATTAGAGAAATTTATATTTAAAAAAAATGGTGAGAATTTTGAGGTCGTTACATGGGTTTTCCCTTATCTTTATTTCTGCATAAAACATTTCAATATATATATAAAACATAGTCTCATCATTCTCAATGCAAATCACATAACCCAGTTTCAAATACATTTCCAGTATAAATCATATGCCACACAATTTAATTTCGTATTTGTATCATAATAATCACAGCCAAAATATCATATTCTCATTTTCACATATTTACTCAACCAATAATTTCCAAAAATAACTGTAATAATTTATTCCTCTTATCTAACTTACTGAAAGGCTCACTAACAACCCTAAATCCATGCCCGCGGCGTCCGAAACTCAAAACCCTGATATTATATTTTCCCCAATTCAATTAAATCAACCCCAGAATTACAATTATTTTTAACATTTCCTAAACTCATACGCTTCCATTAAACAATTAAATTCTAAAAATGCGGGTTCAATCCACTTCCTGTATTTTAATTTAATTTCTAACATATTTAAAAATACCAATATGATCAAATCCCCACAGTTTAATCTAATTCCAAAATATTCCCCAAAATTCCATTTAATCAATTCCCTACAATTTAACTTAATCCCAAAACATTGCTAAAAATCTGATATAATTCGATACTTCAATTTAATAATCACCTATTATAATTTAACTAGTTAAAATTTTAAAATAACTGACATAATTTGTACTCCTCACCTTAGCTTTGGAGTGGTGCCTAGGACCCCCAAATCAAAAATCTACTTCGGTTAACATGATGATGATCAAACCTAAGACCTTGTGGTTGTGTTCGATCATCAATTTGGCTCGAGATTTAAGGAAAAATTGAGGAGAGAGTGAGAAATTACCTTACCTCAAGAGTGGTGCCTACGACGTCCTAATCACGAATCCACTCCGGTTAAAGTGTTGGTGGTCAAGATAGGAATTTAGTGAGATTTTCTGTTTTTCGATCAGTCGAGTATTTGTCGAGAAAATGAGGAGACAGAGAAAGAGGGAAGGCGAGGAGATAGGGAATCAGTGAGGAGAGGGAGTGAGAATGGTGCACCGGGGGGGGGCTTTTTGTTTCTGCTATAGAATTGAAATTTCAATCCTTCCCGAAGAAGATTTCTTTATTATATATATTATTTAAATAATAATAATAATAATAATAATAAGAATAATAATAACAATTAATGAATTAATTAATTATTTTTATTTTTTAGAAACCACTACATACTCCTGTAACAATTTTTTTTGGGGACATTACAATTCATCCATAAAACACTCTCATTAATATTCAATCAAATAGCAGTGGAAGTCATAAGCAATCATGAAAGCAGTGACAAACAAACATTAAACATTAAATTTACGCAATTCATTAACAATACCTCCGTTGACAATATATGTTTAGCGAGAGAGGCAGGTAAACTAAATACGTTGAGAATAGTTAGTGAGTTTTACAATGACTGATGAACACACACCTTCCCCTAAAGAGGTTTTTATGCAATTATCATCCTAATACTAGAAAACATCAAAGTGACTAATGAGTCATATTGCTTTATTTGGCTTACAAAGACAGTACTAGTAGAAAATAACCCTATATTAATATTTACATGATGGAAACTCATCCCAAACATTTGAGACAAATGGTCATAGGTAAGCATAATGCCTTGACCAAGGTTAGCTTGTGACACCTGGTATGCCTATAATTTGATTTTATAAATTATAATTTTCAGAAAAAAAAAAAAAAATAGGGAATTCAGTCAGCTAGATTCACGTAACAGGGGTAGGACTGGTCGCCCGTCGGCTAGTGCAGATGTAAGTGCCGATTTGCCTAAACAAGATTTTCTACAATCCCTAGTCATAGGCTTACCTTTCACCCAAACACACACATTAATTTTTCAACAGTGGACCAAAATTAAGAACGTACAAAATCAACTTTATGCATGCAATGGAATCTTGTAAATTTTAATTACACGTTTTTAATAATTTCAGGACCAGATTAGGATGCACTTGAGCAGGTGTGAGGAGTACCCATTTGTCCTCGTGGGTGAAGAAACGTGTAGAGAAGGAAATAAGTTACCCCGTCCCCGCCACGCCAAAATGTGCCACCTCTCACCTTTGTCTTTAAACAGGCAACTTGGTAAAAAAAAAAATTCAAAAAAATTAATTGAGAGCCCCCAGATAGTTCTACATAAATTCAAAAAATATTAATTGAGAGCAACAGATGGTACTACAGAAATCCATTATGGCCATCCTCTGTTCCCTTCTTCTGTGGATTGAGTTACTGAATGTCTACTCCAAAGCCTTCGACGTGGCTGACACCATTAATCCATCCACACATCTGAGTGACGGCAAGACCTTGTCCTCCAAAGGTGGAAGTTTTGAACTGGGCTTCTTCAGTCCAGGTAATTCCCAGAAACGTTACTTGGGCATCTGGTACAAGAAAATCCCAATCAGAACCGTTGTTTGGGTTGCAAACAGGGACAACCCCATCGATGACTTGTCCGGCGTGCTGATGATTAACAGCACAGGCAGCCTTGTACTCCTCAGCACTAATGAGACGACTCTGGTCAACATCATTTGGTCATTGAGCTCGCCAAAAGGAGCTCATCATCAGAATCCAGTAGTAGCACAGCTCTTGGATTCGGGAAATCTTGTCCTAAGAGATGAGAAAGACAGTGACCCAGAAAGGTATTTATGGCAAAGCTTCGATTATCCAACGGATACGCTGTTGCCGGGGATGAAAGTTGGATGGGACTTGAGAAGTGATCTCAACCGGCGGTTAACGTCGTGGAGGAGCGCAGATGATCCGTCCTCTGGAGAACTCACTTATGATATAGAGCGTCATAACTTCCCCGAGCCCTCTATGTGGAAAGGCAGCTCCAAGTACTATCGGAGCGGGCCGTGGAATGGCCTTCGCTTCAGCGGCGCTCCTGATTTAAGGCCAAACCCACTTTATCAATTTGAATTCAAATACAGCCAGGAGGAGGCGTTCTACAGATACCAGCTTAGGAACAAATCCGTGGTCTCAAGGTTTGTTCTGAATCAAACCAGCAACTCAGGTCAGCGTTACATATGGATTGAGGCAGATCAAGCTTGGCAAGCATACATGATACTGCCTAGAGACCACTGTGACAATTACGGCGTCTGCGGTGCCCATGGAATTTGTGTGATTAGTGAGTCGCCAGTTTGCCAATGTCTGAAGGGATTCAGGCCTAAGTCACAGGAAAGATGGGAGTTGATGGACTGGTCGGAAGGGTGTGTGCGAAATGTGCCGTTGAAGTGTGGAGATAAAGATGGGTTTGCCAAATTTGGGGTGTTGAAGTTGCCGGAGACTACACAGACTTGGGTGAACACGAGTATGAATCTTAGGGATTGCAGAGCCAAATGCTTTGCCAACTGCTCCTGTATGGCTTATACGAACTCGGACATTAGAGGAGGAGGTAGTGGCTGTGCCATGTGGTTCGGTGATCTTATTGATATTCGACAGCTTCCATCCAGTGGACAGGACATCTACATTCGAATGCCTGCTTCTGAATTAGGTATGGGCTGCTTTAATTTGCTGCAATAAACTTATCTAGAGAAAATGAGATCATTCTTTTTCTTTTTCTTTTTTGTTAAATTTTTTACTTTGTTGTTATGTATAATTTAATAATGATTTGCTTAGTCAATTTGATTTTTGACAATGAATTGAAGGGGCAAACAACTGGTCATGGATAAAGATTGCAGTGATAACTCTGGCTTCCATTGCCATAGTTTCTGGGATGCTTTCTGTCAGCTATTACATCTTCAAAAGAAAGAGAAATTTAAAAGGTAAAAAGCAGCCACTCTCAAACTTTTTGACTGTAGAAAAGATCTAGTTAGGTGCTCTTCAATAGTTCATTGTTTTCCAATGCGACGACTATGGATTATGATGATTACAATGGTCATATTTGAATGGAATTCTTTGCCCAGAAACAGCTAAAGTCACAAAAAATCAAACAATTTTTTAGTATCGGTGGCCTAGTATACTGATCGCCTTAGAAGATAAAGTTCCTATTAGTTTTTCTATTCCCCGTTAGTTTCTTGTCAAAACCTATTTTCAAAGTAGGTTTGGCAATTTGCAAATGAATGATAATATGATGCAATAATACCTAGACTTTCCAATGTTATTCTGAAACTTTATTTCGAGTACAAAATGGAATGGAAAATGTTCGATTCAAGGGTAATAGCTAGGAAAAATGTAAGAACAACTTGGAGTCTTGGTTTTACTTGGACAAACCAAATAAGTCATTATTTACAAGGTTTGTTTAACTTAATTAGAGGAGACTTTTGGTGCGTTGTTTATTTGACGGAGTCTTGATCAACTAGGTCAACAAGCCCTTGGTATACTTTCTAGGTAGTATATATGTATATGCTTTGAGATTCGGGCTTCTCATTGAGGACAAAATGGATGGCCAACTAGTAAAGACTCAACTAACCCGCATGCATTTTTTAACACGGTTCAAGCTAACTCATTCTAAAAATGAGCAGTTCGAAAGCTATCTCAAGTATAGGAGTTCTGTCGTATAATATTCAGCCCAAAGGCCAGATTGTCTCCTCAGGGAATGTAGTTTAATCTCAAATTTTACGTATTTCCAATTGAAAATAAAAAGTTACTGAACTCAGTTTAGATTCGGGTTTTTTAGATTAGTTGAAATTTCTTTTGAAAAATTAAACAAACATGTAATTTAAACTCTAAAACCTAACACGCACTGAATTAAATAACGAGAAATAAAAATCCTATGCTAAATCAGGCCAAAATTGAAACATGCATTTAAACTTTGGAATAAAAACTAAAGACGATAACTTTAACACATAATTAAAACACGCAATAATAAAAACTCAATCAAACTCAAACGCGAACGATAAAACCAAACTTTTAATAAAATTAAGAACTTGAATCAAAATCAAAACTTAGACGCAAACAAGAACTCAAACGAAAATTAACTCTTTAACAACTTAAACGATAACTGAACACAATAAAAATGGGAACTTCAATCAGATTAAACTTAAACTAAATCGAATTTCGACAAACAAGATTAAAATTTAAGGAAAACTACTAATTTAGCTTCAAAAAAATTTTTTTTTTTTCTTTTTTTGTATTTTATTCTCTTTTTTTTTTAGAACCAAACCGGACTTTAAGTAATTAGCTAAATAACTTGAACAATAATTAAATCTAATGATAACTTTAATTGAGAAAAAATAAATGAATAAATAAACTTGCTTGAATAATAATAATATCCCAAATAAGATTCAAAGTTTACAACTTTAATTAATCCTTAATAAAAAAACTAACAAGATTCATTTAAATATAAGTAAAGGAAAAGAGGAGAGAGAGAGTGTGTGTTAGCCCGTGGCTGGCCGTGGTGTTCATGCAGCAGCAGGGACTTCAGCAGGGTTGTTCGTGGTGGCTGGCAGCAGGTGCACGGCTGTGGGAGAGAGACTTCTCGGGTCTTCACCAGCTTCAGCAACGCAGGATAACAGCAACTAGCAGGGGACTTCTCTGTTGGGACCTCTAGCAGCAACCAGCAGGGGAGCAAGCTGGAGAAACTCTCAGGGTGGTTGGCCTCGGGTTAACAGCAGCTAGCAGGGGCTGGCCTCGGCAAAGCAGTAGAGGAAGAAGGAAGAAGAAGAAGTTGCAGTAGCCCGCAGAGCAGAGGAAAGGCAGCAAGGAGCAGGGGAAGAGAAGGAAGGAAGAGAAGAGGAAGGAGAAGGGAGAAGGGAAGGAGAGAAGAAGAGGAGGAAAAAGAAGAAGGCAGTAGCAGGGAGTGGCCGAAAGAAGCAACAGCAGCACGACTGGAGATGGCAGCAGAGGCGGCGGCAAGGCAGAGAAAACTGAGAGGGAGAAGGAAAATAGGGGGAAAGAAGAAAATAGAGAAAGGAAGAGGAAGAGAGGAAGGAGAAGAGAAGAAGGAGAGGGGGCACGGGGGCTAGAGAGAGCCGAGAGAGTTAGAGAAAAAGGGAGAAAGAGAGAAGTGAAGGAGAAGGAGAGTAGGAGAAAAGGGGAGCTGCCTCCAAAGAGAAAAAAGGAAGAATAGTATAGAGAGGGAGAGGGGGAGGATGCCCTACCCACGTACGCTCATGAGGAGGATCCGAATAGCACCCAAACCCGGCTGCATGGCCGGGTCACTTCAAGGATTTATTTTTATTTTTTTTTCTTTTCTTTCTTTTTTTTTTCCCGATGAACAAGGGTGATTTTGACCCTCCTGGAGCCCCTTTTTCTCGATGCTTGAAACACGAAAGTTGTAGATAATTTTTTCATCTTTCTCTAGAATTTCAAAGCGTCTCGATCGGAGCTCGAACGGTAAAATTGTGTGCAAATTATGAACTGGTACCGGTTTTAACTCCCGATAATTTTCCTGCGATAAAAAAATACCAAAAATTCATAAATTGCTCGATAAAACTCAAATATTACAATTAAGATACCATGTTAAAATATTGAGAGTAATTAGGTATTTAATTAAAAATATCTGCCCCCAATGCACAAATTAAAATGCCTAATTACGCAGTTTAAGCGCGTAATCAGACCCTCAACCTAACGTTTTGTTAGTCTTTAGCAAATAACGTGAATGAATTTTGGGGGCGATGTTCACAAATACTAACTCCAACAACATGGATGCACATGCGACACAACTATGCCGTTTCACATATAGGAATATAATTAAATTTCACACAAGCTCGTTCATATTCAATGCACACAACTCCAAAGCACGTCACTCGTGCAAGTTTCATCATTATATAACATTTAAGAACAGTATACTCACATGAAGTTAACTAGCGGTACAATTCATAGTTAATGCGGTCATATAAGTTCGAGTATAAACAGGTGAAATCTCGAAGAATGTATGATGTGTGTGACTCATTGCACCTAGGATACCAGTGGACATCTACAAAACAGTCGTTTTGACTCGGCCTAATTGGTATACCCTCAAGAACACTCAAAAAGAATGGGTTCACTCGTCATATGTGAGGAGGAGTGTCACAATCAAACATCCTACATATTGTAAGGAACAAACGCGAAATGTATTGAGTGGACTAGTCCGAAAAGGATCTAGCCTATTTGTGAGGTGTCGGGTCCTTCACCCTACTATCTTCTTACCTACTCGCCATGTCTAACTGAGACCACCCTAAATCAACTTATTCACAAACTTGGTGTGAATACATTTGAAGTATTAAACGGTTGAAGAATCTTCATATGTGGAGAACATGTGTCGTGTCCCTGACTTTTTGTGATACTTGTGCGGAGCAGATATTAGCATTTCATTTTATGTGCATTTCTATTTGTCTTATTCTTTCTTCTGCTCATTCTTCAATTTTTGTCTTTTCTTGGTCAATTAGGACAATCATTACACTTCTTTTGTTGTCTTCATACCACTCGTGTGAATTAAGCTCGAACAGTAGTCCATGAACTAAGTCTATCTTTAGGGGTGACTCAGCTTTCACATCTTGAGTAGGTTACAAGACTTAGGTTTCTATCTCCCCACTAGATGTCACCTCTGGGCTAGCAAGTCAAAAATAGAGACTAGTGTACAAAGAATCATCCAGAAGAAAAGAGAACTAAGTTTCATGAAGTCTGATTTGATGTTAACACTCAAAAAAACGATAAATAGCTCAAGGATATTTCACAAGGTGTTATAGTTACCACGAGTGTTTTCTCAGTACTCACAAGGAACCCTAAGTGCAATGAATCACGTGAATGTGTCTATTTAGCCTCATGAGATGTCGTGTAAATACAAAAGTTTATATAGCCAGATTAACACGAGTATACTACCAATCAATTCTTCATGGAGTTACAGAATAATTCTTAAGTTATATGCAAGTATATGAAGGGTATAAGTCAGTGTTAATCATGGCATAAGTCAGTGTAATTCCTCAATACTCTTTCTTTCTCTTCTTTTTTTATTTTTTTATTTATTTTTTGTTTTTTTTCAAATTAATATAAAACCAAGCAAGTATACGTGCACAGTGTCACACGCAAATGCTCACCCACCCAACTAAAGCGGAACATTGTCTTCAATGTGAAAGCATGGGGAGAATAGAAAAACTGTGCAGGAGTGAACAAACTAATAGAAAATCACTACCAACTAATGTGATAGAAAAAGAAAAGAAAGATGCAAATAAAAACAAATAAAATGAAAAGATAAAAAAATGAAAAAGAAAAACAGTAAAATAGAAAGGTAAGAGGACTCCCCTAGGGTCTTACAGAAGTAAGACCTCTTTATTTGGATCGAATGGAGTCATGAAGGGCTTTAAACGCTGTCCATTGACTGTGAAGCGATTGCCACTCTTTGGATCTATAATCATTACCGCGTCTTGAGAATGAACGTTTTCAACAACGTATGAGCCACCCCATCGGGACTTCAGTTTCCCAGGAAACACATGTAATCTGGAGTCATAGAGAAACACTTGCTGAGAAAGGAAAAGTTGTTTGTCTTTGATTTTTCTGTCATGTAACAACTTCATCCGCTCCTTGGCTAAGCGGGCATTGTCGTACGCTTCCCTCCTAGACTCTTCAAGCTCACATACCTGCAATTTCTTTAAACCCTTGGCATCATCAAGTGAAAAGTTAATCTGTTTTATAGCCCATAAAGCACGATGCTGAATTTTAATAGGTAAATGACATGCCTTACCGTAAACTAACCTGTAGGAAGACATCCTTAAGTTTGTCTTGAAAGCCGTTCGGTAGGCCCAGAGTGCATCAACAAGTTTTTTCTGATCAGTCCTTTCGATTAGGACGCACGGTTTTCTCAAATATAATTTTGATCTCTCTATTGTCCAACTTAGCTTGACCATTAGTCTAAGAGTGGTAGGAAGTAGAGACTTTATGGGTCACGTCATACTTTTGCATGAGTTTTTCAAAAGGTTTGTTACAAAAATGTAACCCTCCATCACTAATGATCGCCTTGGGGATGCCAAAACGTGCAAATAATTCCTTGAGAAAATGGATGACAACCCTGTGGTCATTTGTTCTACAAGGTATAGCTTCCACCCATTTTGAAACATAGTCCACAACAACTAAAATGTAAGAATGCCCAAAAGAGTTTGTGAATGGTCCCATAAAGTCAATGCCCCAATGGTCAAAAATTTCAAGGGTCAAAATGGGAGACATAAACATTTCATTCTTTGTTGTAATTTTCCCTAATTTCTGACAAGCCTCATAGGTTTTACTAAAATTCTGAATATCTTTGAACATAGTAGGCCAGTAGAGTCCACTTTGCAAAATTTTTGAAACGATTTTCTTTGCGGCAAAGTGACATCCACATGCTCCACTATGACAAATATGTATTACAGAAGTGAATTCATCATCAGACACACATCTATGAACCAATTGGCCAAAGCAGTATTTAAACAAATATGGATTGTCAAAATAATAATGTCGTACCTCCGCAAGGATCTTACGCTTATCCTGAATTAACCAATGTTTTGGCATTCTGTTGGTGACAAGGTAATTCACAATATCGGCAAACCACAGAGCGCGTGACACTGCAAAATGACGCTCATCAGGAAAATCATCGTTTAAGGGAGAGGGAGATACAGACACATCAGGTAGCTGCAAACGAGAGAGATGGTCGGCTACAACATTTTCCAAGCCCTTTTTATCCCGAATAGTGATGTCAAATTCCTGGAGAAGTAGAATCCATCTGATCAACCTGGATTTAGCATCCTTCTTTGCTAACAAATATTTCAGAGTAGAGTGGTCAGTAAAAATAATAATAGGCGATCCAATGCCATAAAAACAAAATTTTTCTAAAGCAAATACAATAGCTAACAATTCCTTCTCAGTGGTGGTATAATTTTTCTGAGCATCATTCAAAGTTCGACTTGCATAATAAATGACAAACGGCTTGTTATCAATTCTTTGACCTAGAATGGCACCAAGGGCGTAGTCACTAGCATTAGTCATGATTTCGAATGGCAAGTCCCACTGAGGAGGTTGCATGATAGGCGCAATAGTCAAATGTTTCTTTAGCGTTTCAAAAGCCTGTTGACATTCATTTGTCCACAAGAATTCAGTCTCATTTTACAATAAAGTACATAATGGTTTAGCAATACTACTAAAACCCTGAATAAAACGCCTATAAAAATCGGCATGACCAAGGAAGGAACGGATATTCCTAACTGTATTAGGGACAGGTAACTGGGAAATCAGCTCTACCTTGGCCTTGTTAACCTTAATACCACACTCAGAAACCAAATGACCAAGTACTAAACCACTACTTACCATAAATTGACATTTTTCCCAATTTAAGAGAAAATTCTCTTCCTCACATCTTTTCAAAATAGCAGTCAAATTTTTCAAACAAATATCAAAATACTTAACAAACACAGAAAAGTCATCCATGAAAATTTCACACATATTATCTAACATATCAAAGAAAATACTCATCATGCAGCGCTGGAAAGTAGCAGGTGCATTGCATAGACTGAATGGCATTCTGCGAAAGGCGAAAGTACCGAAGGGACAAGTGAAGGTAGTCTTCTCTTAATTCTCAGGTGCTACAACAATTTGATAATATCCATCCAAGAAACAGTAAAAGGAATTACCAGCTACTTTTTTGAGTATCTTAGGAAAAGTAACGGGAAGTGATCTTTTTGGCTAACCGAATTCAATTTACGATAGTCAATGCTCATTCTCCAACCCGTTACTTTCCTAGATGGGATCAACTCTCCATTAGCATTTTCAATGATAGTTAAATCAGATTTTTTTGGAACTAACTGTGTCGGGCTCACCCATTTGCTGTCGGAGATCGGGTAGATGATATCGGAAGCTACTAATTTTAACACTTCGTTCTTTACTACCTCCTTCATGGTCAGATTCAGCCTCCGTTGCGCATCACGAACTGGTTTAGCGTCTCCTTCAAGGAAGATGTTGTGAGTGCAAATCGCAGGGTCGATACCCTTGATGTCTGTAATGGTCCATCCTATCGCTCCGTGATGTTTCCTTAGTACCTGCAATAGCTCAGTTTCTTGTTTAAGAGTAAGGTGAGAAGAAATTACGACAGGGAATGTGCCATCTACTGGACCCAAGAAAACATATTTCAGCTCTTCAAGAAATGGTTTCAGTTCAACTGTTGGAATTTCTTCTTCTAATGAATTCATAATTTCGGGCAGGTCAATAGCCTCAAATGTTGGCATGAGCAGTTACTGCTCATGTAACTTGCATCCAACACGTGTGGGGAACCCTCTATCTCTGGAAAACTGCCCCTCTGATCCTAGAAATCTTTCATCAAATACCTTAAGTTGTTCAGAAGAGTCATTTTCAAACGTACCATCAACGTCAAGTACTGATAGTAGCTTTGAAATATCCAAATTATCTATTACATCAACTGCATGTGTTTCTGCGTCATCGCATCCACTGGACATCTTGTGAGCATTGAATACGTTCATTTCCAATGTCATGTTCCTAAACGTGAGCATAAGTACTCCGCTTCGACAATTAATTAAGGCATTAGAGGTAGCAAGGAATGGTCACCCAAGAATGATAGGGGCCTGATATATATAGTGGAAACAGGCTGTTGCATGTCCAGAACAACGAAGTCCATGGGGTAGTAAAATTTGTCAACCTGAACCAATACATCCTCAACAACGCCTCGCAAAGCTTTTACAGATCCGTCTACCAACTGTAGCATCATAGTAGTTTTCTTCAGCTCACCTAAACCCAATTGTTCATATATCGAAAACGGGAGCAAGTTCACATTACTCCCCAAATCAAGTAGAGCTCTCTCGATACGACATTCACCAATCATGATCGAAATAGTGGGAGAACCAGAGTCTCTAAGTTTCTGCGGAGTCTGACTCAATATCAACGCGCTAACTTGCTCAATCAAGAAAGTCTTTTTCTTCACGTTCAATTTCCTTTTTATTGTGCATAGGTTGTTTCAGAAATTTTGCATAGGTAGGGATTTGCTGTATGACCTCTAGAAGTGGAATGTTGATCTTCACCTGTTTGAATATTTCTTGGATCTCAGTGTGATACTTATTTTTCTGACCAGATGTCAACTGCTAATGATAGTATCACAGGTTGATACTCCTTAACTGGCTCATCCTCCTTATTGTCTGACTTATTTGAACTTGAGCTTGCTTCATCTGATTTTTCTTTTCCTTTATTTGTCTCAGCTATCACTTCAGGTGTAAGAGTAATTGATCGTTGATCAGTGGGCATTTCAGGACGGACAACTTCTTTTCCACTTCTTAAGGTAATAACTTTCTTAGTTGACTCAAAAGCATCCCCCGAAACATTGTGCACCGGTTGCGGTTGTTGTCGATATACCTAGGGATTAGGCTGAGGTTGTATAGGAAATTTCCCTTTTTCCAGGGTATTCAGCTGTGTACTCATCTTATTCACGACATCTCTCAATTCTCCGATGGTCGTGGCATGAAGTTGCATGAATTGCTGGAACATGTTTGCCATCTGCATCATGCTATCATCAGGAGATTTCATTACTGGAATAGGAGCTAGAGTTGGTTGGAATCCCGGTGGTGCGTAGCTTTGAGAAATATGTTGTGGTTGATACTACGGTTGAGAAGTTGTAACTGGGTGATATATCGATTGCGGTAGTGGTGCATAAGATTGAGGAGCTTGCTGATACCGTGAGGTTGATGGACCGGGCTGATCATTCCTCCATGATAGGTTTGGATGATTCCTCCATCCTGGATTATAAGTGTTCGAGAATGGTTGATTTTGAGTTTTGTTGACCCAATTCCCCGATGGCACCCTATCAGATCTACTCTCCTGCTATACTAGTAGTAAATGACAATCCTGAAGTCTGTGGTCTGAGGTCTCACAAATAGAGCAATCCTTAACTTTCACTTTTTCTGATTCCATAACCTCTAGTTTCTTAGACAACACAACAGCAAGAGCCTGTAGGCTAGTTTCCTCTTTGACCTTGTATCTACCGCCACCACTGATCGCTCGGAGAGGTTGTGCTGCTATTGGTGCCCGTTCATGACATGTGTTTCATTGTTAGGAACTCTCAACTAAATAATCGAAGAATGATAGAGTCTCATCTAGCACCTTGCTGAAGAACTTCCCATTGCACATGGTTTGGACAAACTGTTTACACGCAGGGGTTAGAGCAGTATAAAAATAATTCACTAACCTCCATGATTCAAATCCGTGGTGTGGACATATATTCATCAGGTCCTTGAATCTCTCTCAGCAAGCTTGGAATGTCTCGTCACCTTTCTGCATGAACTGACTGATCTGCTCCTGCAGATACTGAGTTCTCTGAAAAGGAAAGAACTTATGTAAGAACTCACACTGCATTTCAGCCCAGCTAGTAATAGAGTTAGGTCGCAGAGAATTAAACTAAATTTTTGCCTTATCTTTCAAAGAAAAGGGAAACAAGCAAATTTTGATATATTCATCAGTTCCAGCCCTACTAATGAAAGTGGTGCAGACCAACTCAAAATCTGTCAAGTGTTGGTATGGATTTTCAAAATCCATCCCGTAAAATTGGGGTATCACAGCTAACATACCATGCTTAATATTGAAGTTCGGTGCATCTGGTGGTAATACAATGCAAGACGGTGTGGAAGCGCATGTCAGTTGTAGAAAATCTTGAAGTGTACGTGGTGCAGGTGTAGCCATGACTTCCTCAAAGAATTGTTCAAATAGATTGCTCAAATCAATTTCAAAATCACTCATAAAATTAACAGGAGAACAGTCAGATTATGTGCTCTCTGTGTCCCTACTGGTGCTAGGTGAAATTTTAGACAGTCTATGCGAATTATCTCGAACCCCGCGCATCAAATTAATGTAACAGTAGAAATCCAATAACACAGCAGCAAACAAGCATGATTAATTTTTTCAAAATTTTTATTTATTTTTTATTTTTTTTCATTTTTTTTTAATTAATGAAAAATCAAAAATAATTGTAAAAATACAAAATTTGAAATTAAAACTGGCACTCCCCGACAATGGTGCTAAAAACTTGACTCACTCTAAAAATGAGCAGCTCGGAAGTTATCCCAAGTATAGGAGTTTTTGTTGTATAATATTTAGCTCAAAGGTCAAATCGTCTTCTTAGGGAATGCAGTTTAATCTCAAATTTTACGTATTTCCAATCGAAAATAAAAAGTTATTGAACTCAGTTTAGATTCGGGTTTTCTGGATTGGTTGAAATTTCTTTTGACAAATTAAACAAACATGCAATTTAAACTCTAAAACCTAATGCCCACTGAATTAAATAACGAGAAACAAAAATCCCACGCTTAATTAGGCCAGAATTGAAACATGTATTTAAACTTCGGAATAAAAACTAAAGACGATAACTTTAACACGTAATTAAAACACGCAATAATAAAAACTCAATCAAACTCAAATGCGAACGATAAAAACTGAACTTTTAACAAAATTAAGAACTTGAATCAAAATCAAAACTTAAACACAAACAAGAACTCAAACAAAAATTAACTCTTTAACAACTTAAACGATAACTGAACACGATAAAAATGGGAACTTCAATAAGATTAAACCTAAACTAAATTGAACTTCGACAAACAAGATTAAAATTTAAGGAAAACTACTAATTTAACTTCAAAAAAAATATTTTTTTCCTTTTTTGTATTTTATTCTTTTTTTTTTAGAACCAAACCGGACTTTAATTAATTAGCTAAATAACTTGAACAATAATTAAATCTAATGATAACTTTAATTGAGACAAAAAATAAATAAATAAACTTGCTTGAATAATAATAATACCCCAAATAAGATTCAAAGTTTACAACTTTAATTAATCCTTAATAAAAAAAACTGACAAGATTCATTTAAATATAAGTAAAGGAAAAGAGGAGAGAGAGAGAGAGAGAGTGTGTGTGTGTGTTAGCCCGTGGCTGGCCGTGGGGTTCATGTAGCAGCAGGGACTTCAGCAGGGTTGTTCGTGGTGGCTGGCAGCAGGTGCACGACTGTGGGAGAGAGGCTTCTCGGGTCTTCACCAGCTTCAGCAACGCAGGATAACAGCAGCTAGTAGGGGACTTCTCTGTTGGGACCTCCAGCAGCAACCCGCAGGGCAGCAAGCTAGAGAAACTCTCGGGGTGGTTGGCCTTAGGTTAACAGCAGCTTGCAGGGGCTGGCCTCGGCAAAGCATCAGAGGAAGAAGGAAGAAGAAGAAGTTGCAGCAGCAGGAAGAGCAGAGGAAAGGCAGCAGGGAGCGGGGGAAGAGAAGGAAGGAAGAGAAGAGGAAAGAGATGTTGGGGGATAAAACTGGAGCAACAATCACACACGGAGAAAAATAAACAAACACAATCACAATGGAACACCGGATTTACGTGGTTCGGTCCAAAATGACCTACATCTACGGGAGCACACACCACTGCACTATAAACTAGGAGAAATATAACAAGGAGGAGGAGCCACACTGCTCAACTCTACTCTCTCTGTCTCACACTCTCTAACTCTCTGCACTGCACAATATAACACTCTACACAGCATACAAAGCTCTCCACACTCTCTGCTCTCTACACACAACACATTGCCATGATAACTCCACACACACACGTATATATATACAAGAGGGAGCGGAGAGTTCAAAGAGGGTGGCTGCAGATTTCAACAAAATCTGCAGCGTAGGTGGCCGCCGGTCTTCAGTGTCAAAGGTGGTGGCTGGGTTGGTGCGGCTGTCGGCGGCTCCACACCTGTGAATTCAACAAGAGAAGGGAGAAGGGAAGGAGAGAAGAAGAGAAAGAAGGAGAAGAAGGCAGCAGCAGGGAGTGGCCGGAAGAAGCAACAGCAGCATGGCTGGAGATGGCAGCAGAGGCGGCGGCAAGGCAGAGAAAACCGAGAGGGAGAAGGAAAATAGGGGAAAAGAAGAAAAGAGAGAAAGGATGAGGAAGAGAGGAAGGAGAAGAGAAGAAGGAGAGGGGGCACGGGGGCTAGAGAGAGCCAAGAGAGTTAGAGAGAGGGAGAGAGAGAAGTGAAGGAGAGTAGGAGAAAAGGGGAGCTGCCTTCAAAGAGAAAAAAGGAAGAATAGTATATAAAGGGAGAGGGGGAGGATGCCCTACCCACATACGCCCATAAGGAGGATCCGGATAGCACCCAGACCTGGCTGCATGGCTGGGTCACATCAAGGCAAAATTTTTACTTTTATTTTTTTTCTTTTCCTTATTTTTGTTTCCCAGCGAACAAGGGTGATTTTAACCCTCCTGGAGTCCGTTTCTCTCAAAGCTCAAAATACCGAAGTTGTAGATAATTTTTTCATCTTTCTCTAGAATTTTAAATTGTCTCAATCGGAGTTCGGATGTGAAAATTGTGCATAAATTACGAACTGGTACCGGTTTTAGGTCTCGATAATTTTCCTGTGATAAAAAAATGTCAAAAATTTATAAATTACTCAATAAAATCCAAAGATTACAATTAAGACACCGTGTTAAAATATTGAGAGTAATTAGGTATTTAATTAAAAATATAAGCCCCAATGCACAAATTAACACGCCTAATTACGTAGTTTAAATGCGTAATCACAAGCCTTAGTACCCATCTCTTCTATATCTTGTAAGAAATGACCACTTCACTGTAACAATATAGTCGAGAAGAAAGTAAATGAGAGAGAACTTCACAAGAGGAAGTGAATTTCACTTGGTGTATTTTGCTTACAACTTGGAGATGTATATATATAGCTATACAAAAAAGTGAGGTTATCCTAACGTTCCGTTGTGGGACTAAAACTATACACTATGTTCTTGGAGATAGCTGTCTGTAATAAACTTGGGCCAACAGACTTGGTGAAGATATCAGCAACCTCGCCTTTGGAGGAGACAAAGTGGGGAGAGATAATCCGAGAACAAACTTTTTCCCTGATGAAGTGAATGTCCACCTCAATATGCTTGGTCCTCTCATGCATAACTGAAACAGAAGAGAGAGATATAGCAGATTTGTTGTCACAAAACAACAAAGAAGAGTCTGTCACAGGAAAACCAATCTCAGATAGGAGAGAGCGTACATATGATCTCACAGGTACCTTATGCCATATCCCAATACTCAGCCTCAGCAGAAGAACGTGAAACCACCACCTACTTTTTACTCTTCCAAGAAAGAAGATGATCACCCTTGAAAGTACAAATACCTGAGGTAGATCGTCTGTCAGTTTTGGACTCAACATAGTCAGCATCAGTAAACACGGAAAGATTTGGTTGTATTCCAGATGAATAGAACAATCCTAGTCCAGGTGAGGTCTTCACATATTGTAAGATGTGATAGACAGCATCAAGATGTGAAGTCCGGGGAGAATGCATGAACAGACTTACTAGACTCACTGCATAGGCCAACTCAGGCCGAGTGCTGGTCAAGTAGATGAGGCAACCAACAAGTCTGATACACCAAAGTGTCTGTCAATAGATCACCAGACTCTGCAGAAAGAGAGATATTCAGATCTAGGGGCGCAGAAGCAAGCCGACATCCCAACATACTAGTGTCCATAAGGAGATTGAGGGCATCTTTCCACTGAAAGAGGGAAATGCCCTTGTAGGAGCGTGCTATCTCAATACCCAAGAAATACTTAGAGGTCCTAGATCCTTGATGTCAAAGGTGTCTTCCAAGTCCTTTCTTATCGAAGCAATTCTAGACAAGTCATTATCTGTAACAATAATATCATCCACATAAATAGAGATAATAGTGCAATGACCATTGGAGAGACGCCTAACAAAGCAAGTGTGGTCTGATTGGCACTGAATAATTCCCATAGAGAGAACCAAATCACTGAATCTTTTAAACCATGCATGAGGTGACTGCTTAAGCCCATATAAGGACTTGCGCAATTTACACACTTTGCCAGAATACTCCCCTTGAGTAGAAAAATTGGGAGGGGGATCCATGTAAATAGTATCAGTAAGATCACCATTCAATAAGGCATTCTTGACATCAAGTTGGTATAAAGGCCAAGTGAAAGAAGTCGCCAAAGATATTAGGAGGCGAACAATAGTGAGCTTCGCCACAGGAGCAAATGTAGCATGAAAATCTTGACCTGGAATCTGCGTAAAACCCTTAGCCACCAAGCGGGCTTCATACCTGTCAACAGTACCATCTGCAAGGTGCTTAACTGTGAACACCCACTTACAGCCTACTGTGCGTGCACCTGAAGGAAGGGGAACAAGATCCCAAGTATGCTACTGATGTAGAGCATCCATCTCAGTACACATGGCAGCAACCCATTTGGGGTCCTAGAGGGCCTCATGAACTGAGCGAGGTATGATAGTAGCATCAAACTGTCCCAAAAAGGCTTGATAGCTCGAGGAAATATCCTGATAAGAAAGAAATTGGGAGATAGGGTGGTAAGTAGAACAGGTTAAAGAAAGTCTATCGGGAGATCGACAGGTGCGAGAAGGATACCGTGAGGAAGGAGTAGGGGGATCGGGGACTATAAGAGACATACCTGAGCTCGGTGAAGATGCTGGCAGAGGCTCCGAAGGGCGCGGTCGGCTAGTGTAAACTTGTGGAATGAGAGAGATTTGGTCCTACTCGGTGGGGACAAAGGTAGGAGGCTCAGAAGATGAAGACGACACTGGAGAGGAGGGCAGTGGTACAGAGGGGAGAAAGATAGGCTCAGGTTGAGGAAGTGGAGATGGCACTGGCGGAGATATGGAGGGACATGTGTCAATGTAGAATGGGGTAGACTCATGGAACGTGACATCGAGAGAGTCATAAGTGTGCCGACCAATAGGATCATAACAATGATATCCCTTAGACATAAAGGAAAACCCTAGAAAAATGCACTGGATGGCTTTATCATCAAGCTTGGTCCGAGAAGGACTCCAGTCATGAACAAAGCAGGTGCATCCAAACACTCTAGGAAGAAGGGAGAAAAGGGAACGGTCTGGATGCAGAAGATGAAGTGGAGTTGAATTCTACAATGCACGACTCAGGGTACGATTGAGAAGATAGGCTGCAATGAGAACGGTGTGAGGCTAATAAGACTTGGGGATGTGCATTCCCCAAAGAAAACAACATACAATAGACATGAGGTGGCGATTTTTATGTTCAGCCACACCATTCTGTTCAGGAGTGTAAGGACATGTTAGCTATTGGAGAATACCCTATTGACACAACTCAGCACGAAACTCATTACTAAGGTACTCATGGCCATTGTCAGACCTCAAGATACGAACCACGGTATTGTATTGAGTCTTAATCATTCGCGGGAAAGCCTAAAAATTAGCGAAAACTTCAGATTTATTTTTCATGAGGTAGACCCAGGTACAACGGGAGTAATCGTCAATAAAGGTGACAAAATATCAATGCTAAGTGAGTGAGGAGACGGGGGAGGGACCCCAGACATCACTATGAACAATATCAAAAGCTGCAAGAGAACGGTGCATACGAGATGGATAAGATGAACGAACATGCTTAGATAATTTGCAAGTAGCACACTAAAAATTAAAATGCTTGCAAGCTTTATTAAATTTTGGAAACAACCAACACAAATATTTAAAATTTTCATGTCCCAAACAGGCATGTGCCACAAATCCAAGGTTTTTAAAGAGAAAACAGCGGAAACATCAGAAGGCAAAACAGAAGCCTGAAAGCCAGAAGAGGATGCAGGATAGGAAGGCGGATTGCCAAAGTAGTAGAGTTTGTCCCTTTCAAAGCCCCGGCCAAAAATCTTCCTCGAACTCAGGTCCTACAAGTAACAAGAGTTAGGTAAGAAAACTACAGCACAGTTGTATTGTTTGGCAATCCGGTTAACAGATAACAAATTATAGGAAAATTATGGAACATAATAAACAAGGGATAAAGATAGAGTTGATGATAAACAAGCAGTGCCTTGGGTATGAATGGAATGAGAGGTACCATCGGCAATGCGGACATTACAAACGAACGAAGGGACAGGGGATGTAATGAGAGATGCCTCACCAGTCAAATGGTTGTTCGCCCTTGAGTCCAGTATCCAAACGGGTGTGCCACCGTGCGTGCTAGACTTACTTAAAAGGGCAGTAGGGTTACCTGTAGCAAAGGTGGCTGTAGAAGAAGATGTAGTTGGTGCAGCAGAGGCAAGGAGGCTAATTTGAGATTAAAGCTGAGAAAGCTGAGCCTGGAGCTGAGAGAAATCTGGAGCAGCAGTAGGTGCTGGAGTAAGAGAAGCCGAAGATGCAGGAAGAGATTATGCAGCAGCTCTAGTGTTAGAAGGTCCTTGACCTTTGCCACGACCACGACCACGACCATGAGAGGCTTGTTTGGAGTAGCGCTCCTGCAGCTCTAGGTGGAGAATAAAGCAGTGTTTAATGGTGTGATTATTTTGTTGGCACTGCTGGCAGAATCGAGTCTTGCGGTCAATAGACCAAGCACTAGCAAGGGCTACAAGGGCAACCTACTCAAGCACACTAGAAGAAGCAACTCCAGGGAGAAGACGTCATCAAAGATCATCACCATCAATCATTGCAAATGCCTCAGACAAAGAAGGCACCGGGGATGTGTTCAAAATCTGAGTCCAGAGTGATTCGAACTCAAGTTTTAAACCCATCAAGAAATGATAGGAATGCCGACGATCCTAGCGCTTGGCCTCAATAGCTGCCTCAATAGAAAACTCTAAAAGAGGCTCATATTGAGCGAGCTCCTCCCACCGTGACTAGAGATAGTCGAAGAAGTCAGTCATGGATAAACTCAAAGAAGCCTGGGTCGCTTGATGGAGCTCCCGATAAAGCTAAAAAATTCGAGCCTTACACCTTGTGTGGGGTTTTAGTTAAGGCAAACCAAAGGCTATGAATAGTATCGTGAAACATGAACATCCTGTAGAGGCGGTCTTCCATAGAAGCAAATATCCAACCCAAGATGACACAATTGTCAATGGACCACTGTCAGTGAGCTGGATCAGTATTAGCAGGGCGAAACTCCAATCCTGACGACCACTCAACCTTGTCACGACCCCCAAGATATAAACAAAGGGACTGTGACCAGACATGAAAGTTGTCGCCATTCAAAAGAATGTTGATGACCTTCTGAATAGGAGCAGTCTAAGCCATAGATAAGTCAGGGCGTGGAAGGTTCAGAGGAGAAGAGGGGGATGTACTGTCCTTGGTAGCCACTGTAAAGAAGAGGAATAGGCTGCAAAAGTATCACCGCAGCAAAGCAAGTTACCAAAAGAGTGGTCGGAAAAAATAGAGAGTGAATGATTGTGCTAAATTACACCAGGTAATTTCCCAGGAAAGTGGGGGGTCACAATGGACAACTTAAGTCCCACTTTCCTAGACAGAATTTTCCCCAGACATGTAATTAGCACAATACATTACTACAACTTTACCCGACAATAAAAATAGGCGTGCTATATATGGCAGGAAAAGGGTTGGAAAGCTGCCGGAGACACTGGAAAGTCACCAAAAAAGCTGCCAGAGACACTAGAAATTCGTTGGAGAAGTCACTGAAAGATGCCAGAATGGCGTCGGAGCTGCTGTAAAATTTCTGGAATTCACCGGAAAGTTGCCGGAAAAGTCATTAGAGTCGATGGAAAAGTCGCCGAAGCCGCAGGAAAGTTGCCGGAAAAGGCGTCAGAGTTGTCGGAAAAGGGACGGAAAGCTGGCGGAAAAGTCGACGAAGTCTCTGGGAAAGTCCCTGGAAGGTACCGGGAAAATAGTAGACTGAGTTTTTTGATGTATAAGATCGACTAAAGTTGGCAAGTACAGAGCATACGACTCAACCTACTACCAATGAAGTTTTCTGATGCATAAGCTCCACATACGTGGTGAGTGCAGAGCATACAACTCAATGGAGAACCCGGACCTTAAACAAGGAACCCAACCTTGCTCTAATACCAAGAAGAAAGTAAAAGAGAGAGAACTTTACAAGAGCAAGTGAATTTCACTTGGTGTATTTTGCTTACAACTTGGAGATGAATATATATAGCTATACAAGAGAGTGAGGTTATCCTAACATTCCGATGTGGGACTAAAACTATACACTATGTTCAATAAGTCGTATCAATTTTCTCATTTAAAGATTTATTGTATTCTTTATATTTATTTTTTTATACATATTAGCAATTGCTAGCTCTTTTGGTGCTTGTATCAAGTAGGGAATTTAACTGGCTAAGTGTTATTATCTCTGAATCATCTCAGAATAAAAGAAAATATGGTTCTAGTTATAATTCAATTCTGTGTTCATTCTATGTTGCTTGTGAGATTATCAAAGAAACCTATAGGTCTCGCACACAAAACTTTAGCTCAATTATTATTTATATAAATCTCTGTCAATTCAATTATTATTATTATTATTATTATTAGATTTTGCTCCATTTCTAGTAAATAATATCTGGACTAATTAATTATTACATGAAAAAAAGAAGAAGAAGAAGAAGAAGAAGAAGCAGACAGCAACAGAGGTAAAGATCAGAATGCTGAAGTAGGAAAGGAAGACCTGGAGCTGCCATTGTTCAAATTGGCTATAATAGTTAGTGCCACCAACAACTTTTCATTTAACAAGAAGCTTGGAGAAGGTGGTTTTGGACCTGTGTATAAGGTAATTGATGACAAACTAAAAGTAAATAAAACTGATCAAATAAAGAGTATTACATTTGTAGTGGATGGTAATATTCAGGGTACACTCCTAGACGGACAAGAAATTGCTGTGAAGAGGCTTTCAATAAATTCTGGGCAAGGATTGTGTGAGTTCAAAAATGAAGTTATATTGATCGCAAAACTTCAGCACCGGAATCTTGTGAGGCTTCTCGGTTATTGCGTTCAAGGAGAGGAAAAAATGCTGATTTATGAATACATGCCCAACAAAAGCTTGGACTTCTTTCTTTTCGGTTTGACTCTCTCAAAACCTAGTAAATACTTGTCGAATAGAAAATACCAGTTGTTCATTATTTCATTGCTTTTCGTACATAGTACATTCTGATCTTCTCTTGTTTGACTACGCCGTTAGGATATTGATTTCACTTGAAATAAGGAATTGCTTGCAGATCAAACAAGGAGTAAGCTATTAAATTGGTCTAAACGCTTCAACATCATTTGTGGAATTGCTCGTGGGATTCTATATCTTCATCATGACTCCCGTTTAAGGATTATCCATAGAGATCTCAAGGCGAGTAATATTTTGCTTGACGCTGAGATGAACCCAAAAATTTCAGACTTTGGCTTTGCTAGAATTTTCAGAAGTGATCAAATCGAAGCAAAAACAAGGAGAGTGGTTGGAACATAGTAAGTATTCTTTGATATGCTCTATAATTTTCTTCCATTTCTTACAATTGTGTGTGTTCTGATTGATGTGCTGCAGTGGTTATATGGCTCCAGAATATGCGATTGATGGATTATTCTCAACAAAGTCTGATGTGTTCAGTTTTGGGGTTCTACTATTGGAGATTGTAGCCGGAAAGAAAAATAGAGGTTTTAATCATCCGAGTCACAGTCTTAATCTTATTGGACATGTGAGTATCAAATTCTGAATTTTCTTTCATTTATTGGTTGTAGAGTGAATGACGAAATGGTTCTGATATGGTTTAGGCATGGAAGTTGTGGAATGAAGGCACGGCTGTTGAATTGATAGATGCATTGTATGTGAATATATACTCGACATCTGAAGTGTTACGATGTATTCATATTGCTCTATTATGTGTCCAGCAGCATCCTGAGGACAGGCCAAGCATGTCATATGTGGTTCAGATGTTAGGCAGCGAGAGCACAATGCCTCCGCCCAAGCAGCCAGGTTTCTTCATAGGTAGAAATCCACTTGAAGAAGCAAATTCTTCACCAGAAAAACTATGTTCAGCCAATGGAATTACAATTACTGTGATGGAGCCACGATAAGTGATAGATATGACATTTCCTATATATATGCCAAAATGTTTACTCTTACTACATCACTGCATCTGGATATATTATGTTGTGTGCTCAATCATCCATTTTTAGATTTAGTCAATTCACAAGATATGATCATTGAATTCAACAAAATCGAAAATTTCAAAATTAGTTTCATTTAGCTATAATATTTAATTTTTAACTTATAAGTAGATAATGTGAACAAAGATCAATGCCACCAGCTTGGTGTTAAAGCTAATGAACATACTTGCACATGCCTTTCCAGCTTTAAACCTTTCCAAAATCCACGTTTGACAGTCTTAAGAACCCTGCTATTCTTAGGAGAGGCTATTGAGTTTTCATGTGCTATAAAACTATAGCCAAATGGCAAATGCTGCTTTGATGGATTAGTTATTGCAAAGAGGCACATAGCTGGATAAAGAATTAGATTCATATGTGGGCTTTAACTTTCTAAACCGATAGCTGTACTGTATGACCAGGGATGTACATGAGCTCTTGTGGATCATCTATCATTACATGAAGCAGGAGACCCCCCAAATTTTCCCAGGTCGTCCAAGTTATGCTGAATTTTGAAGATGGTACTCGCATACTATGCATGGTCCATAGGTTGGTTCAGTGAGAAAAAGACTTGAAATGAGACCGTGCCAACTTAATTCTGCCAGACTGAACTTTTCAAGCACAGAATTGGACGCAACCCCTACACATCCATTCAAACCTTAGGTGCTTTGGAAGGGTCGTCTTTCATTATGGAACACATATTTATCCTCAAATTTCACCAAAAAACAAAAAACAGAAAAAAGACAAAAGGGGCACTTAGAGAGCTCTCCAATTAAATTTTAATATAGATTGCACACACTAATAAATGATCATACATGTCTAAATATGTTATTTCCAATAAATATTAATTTTAGTATTTATATTATTTAAATATAAATATTGTTGATGCCGAAAATCAAACGGCTTTCGTGATACGTCATTCGATCATGACCACTTGAAAAGAGACAATTGTAAATAGCTTGAAAGGCCCGGGGTATACTTCGAGAGATCACTCAAATATTTAAGTAAGAGATTTGTGAGAGGCTTTGAATTGCAATAGTAGAAAGAAATAGATAAGAATGAGATGCTTACCTCCTCTGGCAGTCCTTTTTTATAATGGTGGAGGTTGACCCTCTTTCAATTCGGCATTGATGAACACATTATTGAGCTTATGGGGGTTATGAAATTTTTAAGGGTATTTATGTGGAGGTTTTAACTGCGGTCTTGTAGCCATCTCCTCTCATAAATAAACATATTAAAAATTTAGTGCGTTAGTTATGCAAGGGTGTCAATGGTGGTATTGTGAGTGAGTATTAATTTTAGGTAGTGTGAATTAGGGGTGAGCAAATGGTCGGTTCAACTAAATTTGGTTAATTAACCAAATTAATCGAAATTTTCGGTTAACGAATGCTATTAACCGAGCCAACTGAACCACTGGACCTCACCGAATCGAACCCAACTAAATTATTTTTTCAAGTAATTCGGTTAACCGAATTAATTTGAAATTTATTACTAAAAAGAGAATATAATTATAATTTAGTCTATGCTATACTACTATTCTGGTTTTTGGAGAGGCAACTGCATTTAACATTGATGTTCCTAAGTCTTGTAGTATGCATATATATACTGAAGCTTGCAGCCCTTGTTGTAGAATTGAAGCTTAATTCAACATTCATCCTTGAAAGCAAAGGTGTAGTCCCAAGAGGGGGATGAATTGAGTTTTAAAATTATATTTTAATTCCTTTAATAAAATCTTAATCTTTTGTTGATAATGCACAACAACTTAATTCTTTTTATTCAATCCACAACCACACAAACATTCAATCAAACCAATTAACTAAGCCAATCAATCATAAAACTTTTAATCAAGATATACTTTGCACCTTAATGAAAATTCTCAGTTTTTTTCAACTTGTGTGCAACCCTGTTTATATAAATTTGAATTAAGCCCTGTATATATGAAATTTGTCCGTTACAAAAATTTAAAATTTGCTGCGAGATAGTTGACTGTCACTTTTGGTTAGTCGCCTGTCTAGTTATTTTAAAGAGATAGTAGAGTGTCAGTCACCTGGTGGAACACGGACAGGCGCCTCAGATTTCACTGACAGTCGCCTATCAAGTCCTAGATAGTTGACTGTCATGTTTCTGTCTGTACATTTAAAACTCTTCAACATGGCAGTTGACTATCAACTTGCAGTCAGTTGCCTATCAAGCACTTTTTTCTTGTTTTAAAATATTTTTGATCTCTCTTTTCTTTGCTTATTCAATCTTAAAATATCAATTTGTTTTTCTTTGAAAAATTTGTTTCAAGACTTAAAAACAAAGGTTTCTAGGTCTCTTTGCCTAATAAGCTTCAAAATGAAAATCCATATTGAAATTACTTGAAGTACTTACATGAAATTTCCTATAAACTCTTTCAAATTTTCAATTCTTGAATTCCTTGAGGTCTTTATACTTGCTTCATCTTTCTTTGAGCATTCATCAAGTTCTATTTAATCATCATGCTCTCATGATCTTCAAGCTTTATGCTTTATCTTTGAATCCATTTGTGAATTCATGCTTTAAACTTCATATTGATCATTCTTCTTTGAAATATAAGTTTTCATGAATCCTTTTTAATACTTGACCTTGCTTTCATCATTGAATCTTAAAATGACATCACTTAACCAAATATGTTAAGTTCTACTTGTTTGTTAGCATCAAAACAAGATGTTAAGTCTTCTAAGGCCAACAATCCTCAGTCCCATGGCATCCCCCAACAACCCAAAAGCCAATAACAATACTGAAGAAAGCCAGCATCCCACGAACAAGAACAACCCAAGCACAGACTTTGGAGAAATAGTCTCAACTCTACTAAGAGGGAAAGGGTGGAGGACAGAGCACCACCACCACTAGTACCATGGCTTTTGGTATGCCACCCCATTCCTCCCCGACGTCCTCTCCCTCCAAGACCACTTCCACCCTCGACCCATCGTTGTCGTCCTTGCCACTTACCCTAAATCAAGCACCACATGGCTCAAGGCCCTTGCTTATTTCCTCACTGATCGATCCCAACACAACGGCTACTACACCTCCTCCCATCCTCTGCTCGCCAAAAGCCCCCACGACAATGTGCCCTTCTTGGAGTTTTACGCCCTCGGGAGCCCCATGAACCCGAACCCTGACCTCCCTCTCATGGCCACCCATATCCCTTACTCTTTGTTATCCAGTTTAGTTTCAGAATCCATGTGTTTTGAATTGTTTATGTTCTGAGGGACCCAAAGGACGTGCTTGTTTGGCTGTGGCACTTCACTAGCAAGCATAGATCCAAGCAGCTACCTCCTTTAACAAATTAATATATACTAATTTATATTTAAATTTTAATTAATTATTAAATCAGTTAATCGGTTAACCGAAGTAACATTTCCTATTCATCGAACCAAAACCCGATTCACCGAACTTTAATGAAGCATAACTGAACTGACTGAACCGGTTTTTTTAACCGAATTGAACCAACCAATTTCAGTCGGTTAATTCAGGTTTCCCCAAATTTTCTCACGCCTAGTGTGAATTTTGGGTATAACAGTTGCCCCCCCCCCCCCAGTTTCGAATTTTCGAAACGAATTTCTAAAATTCGAATGTGTTAAGGTCTACCATTTCTCCCGAGCCTTTTTTTGGGCCCTATTCTTCACAGTTGGGTCAATCTAAGCCGACACACTTTTTTCCAATCCGAGCTGGTTATTTCCCCTTTATGCTTAAACGAGCCGCTTTGTGTTTCTTGTTCGGCTCAAATCGAGTCGTGCTGCACAACTGTTCAGCTCAATCTGAGCTACGTTCGACTAAATCCAAGCCGCTTTGTGCCTCGTATTCAGCTCAAACCAAATCGTATTTGGCTTAATCCGACCCGTACTACACAATCGTTCAGCTTAATCCGAGTTGTATTTGGCTAAATTTGAGTCCCTTTGTGTTTCTTATTCGGATCAATCCAAGCCATATTTGAACCAATCCGAGTCACACTACACAACTATTTAGTTCAATCCGAGCTACGTTTGGCTAAATCTGAGCTGCACTGTACCACCTCTCGGCTCAATTCAAGCCATTTTCTTCGAAGTTCGGCTCAATTCGACTTAGGTGTGGCTCAATCCGAGTCGATCTTCACTCTTTTTGGCTCATCCTGAGCCGATTATATTTGCTGTTAGGCTCAATCTGAGCTGGATAATTCATAATTTGGCTCAGTTTGAGCCAAGTATTCCTCCATTACATTCAAATTCAAATTGAGTGCTCCTCCATTACATTCAAATCTGAGCCAATTCTCTCACATTTGGTTTATCTAAGTCGATTTCATCAGCGTTGGCTTAATCCAAGCCGAATTTTTCTCAATCCTAATCAATCTGAGCTGGATGTTCATCTTTTTGGATCTTTTCAAGTCGGATGCGTAGACCATATGGCTTCAATTCGAGCGAGTTTTTGTAATTTCTGGCTAGATCCACGCCGAACTTTTGTCGTGCTCATTAGTTGGGCGACTATGGCGAGCAGTGCCCATTCTTCGTTTGCCTTATGAGTTGTGCTTATCAAATGGGATGGTCTTCGGGTCTCATGAATTGTGCTCATCAGTTGGGTCATTCTAGTGAGCAGTGCTCAATCCTTGTTTGTCTCATGAGCTGTTCTCATATGTTGGGTCATTTTAGTGAGAAATGCTTACTCCCTGTTTCCCTTATGAGTTGTGCTTATCAAGTGGGCTGGTCCTTGGGCTTCATGAGCTGTGCTCATATGTTGGGTCATTCTAGTGAGTAGTGTTCACTCCTTGTTTGCCTCATGAGATGTGCTCATAAAATGGGCTAGTCTTTGGGCCTCATGAGCTGTGTTCATCAGTTGGGTTAGTCTGGTGAGCACCTTTGTCTGTCTCATGAGTTGTGCTCGTCAAGTGGGCTGGTCTTCGAGACACATGAGTTGGGCTCATCAATTGGGACAATTTGGTGATTCATGCCACTTTGGGATTTGCACTGCTTTGGGATTTGCATTATTGTGGTTCTATAAATTGCTTCCTTTGCCTCATTTTCCCTCGTCTTTAGAGGAAGTTCTTCCATAACATCAGGTGCGCCTTTTTCCCTTGTCCTATTTCTTTTTGCCCTTTATGCCTTTCTTTGCAAAGGTTTTTGTATGTATGCTTATATTCTATGCACTTTTCACGTGTTCTTGCTAGTGTTATTTGCATGTTCTTCATGTTCCTCATGTGTTCTTTGTGTTTTTCAAAAATTTTCTCAAAGTAGCTTCTTTCGTTCTTTAGCTAATAAGTAAAAATGTTATTGTGCTGTTTATTTCTCCTTTTAGGAGCCTTTGTTAGGATGGATACTTTTGAGGCTCACTCTTTAACGGTAGTTAGTATAAGGAGTGCCAAATCTTGTCTTACTCCAGGCAATCTATTGAGCTTACACTTCCTGTACTTCATTTTGAGCAACATTCGCCTCAGGGTTCCTAGTAGCTCTGAATCGGCCCTTCAGCCTGGTCCAGAGGAAGTCTTCTTGTATGCTAACTGATTCAAGACTGGGCTTAAGCTGCCCCTTCCATCCCTTTATTTACGATGTCCTGCGGTTTTATAATATGTCACCTAGCCATCTAGCTCCCAACTCATACCTTACACTCGTATGCTTAAAGCTCTTCTCATCCGTAGGGGCCACCAGATGAGGAAACATTTTGTCAAAAAGGAAGTGTTTTATTTTAACTGCCTACTAGAATTTAAATTGTTCACCCCTAGCACTTCCTCCATACATCAATGGAAGTGTAAGTTCTTTTTTGCTACTAGGGAGCTGAACTTTCATGGGCCCTACCTCTGGTCGACCCCTCTTGAAGGTCATATCTCCTATCATGTCATTCCTTTTGTTTTTCTTTTCATTTTGCTCCACCTCTAATTCTTCCTGCCTTTCCAACTCGGTAGCATCACATGCTCCCCAGTTTGTCTCCTATGGAGCGGGCCATCCTTGAGGAGCTCTATTTTGAGGCTTGCTATGGAATCGTTCCCAATTTCGAGTTGCTCAAAGAGCAAAATCTTGTGCAATGTGGCTTTAATCATATTCCATCCGGTACTCACTTTTACTTTGCATAGCCTAACTTTACTGCGTTATAATATTAGTGTATATATTGCTTCTTATATGTCTTTCCTTTTGTAGACATGGATTGGAGTGACTTTGAGCAAATTATAGCAAATAAGAAGAAAGGGAAGGGTAGCAGCAAAAAGAAAGCTTTACTAGGGGAGTCATCCGATGTAGAAGACAATCTTGGGGCTACTGACGAGGTTCCAACTCCGCTACCTCCAGCTACTATACTTAAGGGGTCAAGCTTGCATGACCCCGTCGTCTTGGGTACCACCCTCTGGTGTGCTATGGTCACAGAGGATGCTTATGAGCTGAGGATGATTCTCATTAAGGCTCTTACTTTAGCCACCTGCCATGCAACTTACTGGTATGTTTTGGGTATTGCTTATGGATTTGTATTCGCTCGTTCACCTCTTTTTTTTTTCTTAGCTTACAACCATGAACCTCACCTTAGAGGACAAGGTGAGCGAGATACACCAGGTTTCTTTGGAGTCACGGCAGTATGCCATGGACCTACAGGAATAACTGAATGTCAGTGCTGTCGACTCCATTGTAGCTGGCTACCAAAATCACGAAGAGTTTTTGTGGGATAGGAAGAAATTAGAGGTCCTGTCATATCATGGGGGTTTTCATAGATGTTGGGAACAGTTCAAAATGAAGTACCCCTAGAGGAATACCGTGGTTACATAGGAGGGTTCTAAGAGATTACAATAACCCAATCAAAACTCTCCAAAAACCATTCTTATCCTAAAACCAAAAACATGACCTATCCTACACTACACTTTACAAATCAAAATGCATACCTTTACTTTTACTCTGACTGGCTTAACACTAAACTCCATTGAAGAGATGTGGATATTTCTGGCGCATCTATTCCTCTAATTCCCAGGAAGCTTCCTCTACTGCATAATTGTGCCATAACACTTTTAACAGTGGAATTTTCTTTGTACGCAACTTTTGTTCCTTCTAATCTAAAATCTACACTGGCATCTCTTTATAAGATAAAACATTATCGAGATCCAGTGCCTCATAACTAATCACATAGGAGGGATATGAGACGTATTTTCTCAACATGGAAACATGAAATACGTCGTGGATTCTAGTAAAAATCGGTGGTAATGCCAACCTATAGGCAACTGGACCCACTCTTTCCAGAAACTCGAATGATCCAATATACCTAAGGCTCAGCTTACCCTTTCTCCCAAATCTTATAACTCCTTTCAATGGCGCCACCTTTAGAAACACATGATTCCCTGCATCAAACTCGAACTCTCGTTGGCGAGTATCTACATAACTCTTCTGCCGACTCTGTGCTGTTCTAATCATGTCTCTAATGAGTCCAACTTTATCATGAGTTTGCTATATCAGTTTTGGCCCCAAAATCTGTCTTCCTCCAATCTCATCCCAATATAGCAGGGATTGACACCTCGTACCATACAACGCTTCATATGGTGTCATCCCAATGCTAGCCTGATAGCTGTTGTTATAAGCAAACTCGACTAGTGGCATGAACTGTATCCAACTGCCTCCGAAGTCCAACACACAAGCTCGTAGCATATCCTCCAATATCTATATTGTCCTCTTTGTCTTCCCATCTGTTTGAGGATGAAATGTTGTGCTGAATGACAACTGAGAACCCATGGCCTTCTACAAACTCCTCCAAAATAGAGACGTCAACCGTGGGCCTTAGTCTAAAACTATGGACACTGGCACGCCATACAGTCTAATTATTTCCTGAATATACAAATCTGCTAGTCTGCTCAAGGAGTAGTTAATTCTTATGGGTAGGAAATGGGCAGTCTTTGTCAGTCAATCTACGACTACCCAAATGACATCCTGTCCTGCGAGTTTGGGGCTTGACACTCTTATCAAGGGATTTTACCAAGTAAGATGAGTAAGAAAGGGATTTTTAGCTAATATAAGTATTTGAAAATTCATAGGATTTTCGGTTAATGATATTTGCTAATCATCCTTTAATCTTTCCAAATGAACTAGTATATATAAACATACACAAAATTATAATCGTTGAGGGACATATGAGTCTTTTTAGAAAATATTAATGAAGGTTAAATAAAATTAACCTTATTTTACTGCAATTTAAAAAGTTCAACCCGAGAGTTTCCGTCAACTATATTTTTTAGTTCAGTCGACCTAATTGTCAAGTTCAGTCGACCGTGAAGATTTTGAACTGAAGTTTTGGTCGACTGACTCAAGGCGATTTACGAACCCTTCGAGGTTCAGTCGACTATACCTGAATTTTGGTATGCTATCCTCATGGTTCGGTTGACTCAATCACAAATGAACTGGAAGTTCGGTCGACTAAGTTGTTGGAGTGCAGACATGTGTGAGTTTGGTAAATTGTGGAAGATGTGTTTAAAAAAGATTCGGTCGATCGAGTGAAGTCAAATTGTTGACTTCTACCCAGTTCAATCGATTGAGGCATTTTACACTGCCTAGTTCGGTCGACTGAATTTGTCCACAAACTATTTTTGGCCCAAATAAGGACCTAAGTTAAATCCCTATAAATGTGAGTTATTAACTTATATGCTTGAGGGATTCCTATAGTCATTCTATAGTCTTTTTGAACTTATGCAAGCTATCATGCAAGTTATGCAATTATATTACAAACCAAATTTAAAAACTAAAAGCAATACAATGAAAAACTTATTCTTCTTTCTTTTGCTCTTCAGATCCCCATGGATTATGCTAGGAGTATGCGCTCTTTAAGGTCTTTCTTGCAATCACATCACTTTCATGTGTGTGTTCTGAATAATTAACGTTTTCAAATACTTCAGCACACATATTAGTAGCATGCGGTTTATCATTATCAAAACCAGGGATCAAACTCAAAAAGTCAACAGTATGTGTTTATCCTTGTAGAAGGACCTATTTGTTGGAGGTCGATGGTACAGTCTCTAGTTGCATTATTAACAAATGAGTTGGAGTATACGGCAGTCGCTGAAGCTGCCAAGAAAGTATTATGGCTTATAAGAATGGTCAAGGAGCTGGGTATTCAGTAAAGTGGAGATCAGTTGCGTTGAGATAGTCAGAGTGCCATTTATTTGGCGAAGAACTAGGTGTATCATGCAAGGACCAAGAATATAGATGTGAGGTTTCACAAGATTCAGGAATTGGTTTCTTCTGGTGACCTTTTGCTTGAGAAAGTTCACACTTCTGAGAATGCAGCAGACGTTTTGACAAAGCCTGTTACCATGGATAAGTTCAAACATTGCTTGAATTTGCTTAATGTCTCTAGTTGATAGATGGGAGGCGGTGCCAACCTATTATCCTAGGTGGAGGTGCGGGTTATGTTTTCGATTTTCTCCTAAGGGGTGTATATTCACCAAGGTGGAGATTTTTGTAATATGTTGCTCATATATTGAGTGGAACATATGTACAAAGAAAATATGGTGGAAAAATAGTGAGGCTGACTTGCAAAAAGAAACTAGTGATGGTTTGCCCGAAACTGTCGACGATTTATCCGAAATCGTTGATGGTTTTGCTTAATTACTCGGTGCTATTTTTTGAATTTTGAATTAGGAAGCTGTATAGATTAGGATTTTGAGGGGAAAAGCTTCGGGGGGGGGGGGGTTGAAGAGGGTTATTATATATACAATGTTGTATGTTGTAACATGTATTCTTCAACACAAGATAGTGAAAATCACAATCGTTTGCTCCCATGGACGTAGGCATTGCCGAACCACGTAAATCCTTTATGTCATTATTTTATTTCTTTCATATAATCTGTGTGATTGTGTTTCTGTTTTGTTCATTATTGGTTGCTGTATTGCATGATTTAGTTTTCCGCTACACATTGATTTTCACAACATAAACGGAAGGACGGTCAACCACCAGGAAGTTCATCACGAAGGTGTCCTGTTGCAGGGGTGTCCCCATGGTTAATGGGAGTGTGATTGTTCCCAAAGTATGGACCTCATCTTCCTCGAATCCGAATAAGGGTGTTAATATTGTTCCCAAAGGATCTACCATATCTCTCCCGAATCCGACTAAGGGTGTTGAGATACACTTCAAGCGTTCTATTTTGATCTTCATTTCTTGTAGTATCGACCAAAAGATTATGTTGGCTAAACTTTCGTTGTCTATTAACATCCTCCTTACCTGATAGTTGGCGATGAGTAACGATACTGCCAAAGCATCATTATGAGGCTATTGCATACCTTCATTATATTCTTTGGTGAAGGTGATAATCTCTTCCTACTTCTGCTTTTTTTTTTTCTTCTCTGATCTTCTGTCAAGAGTACTTGTTTTGCATATCACTTCCTGGCACCTTTGTCGTCTCCTCCCCTAGCTGGTCCTCCGGAGATCATGGCGATTTCTCCCACAATTTGATCTTCCATCTGCTCGACCTCTGACTTTTTATGATCATAGGCTTCGGTTCAGTGATCACATTTTTTATGAACTTTGGCAAGTATCCTCTTCTTATTAGGGCTTCAATCTCATTTTTCAAGTGGATACACTCCTCTGTGTTATGCCCGTGATCCTTATGAAATTTTTAGAATTTGGATGTGCTCCTCTTATATGAGGGTGCATGCATAGGCTCTTGCCAAGAAACGTAACCCTTCTTCCTGATGTGCATCAGTACATTGGTTCAGGTGATGTTCAAGGGGGTGTTTGACTAGAATTTAGGTGTGGATCCCAACCCCCTTTGGTCGTTGATCGATCTGCTACTTTCTTGCCTTTTTCCTACTTTGGTTGCTTCCTCCATATCTCTTAGGCCCTTCCTTTTTTAAGTCGGTTCAGCTCCTTCTTGTGGTCATCATTTCTTTTAGGTTGATGTATTTATGGGCGTGTGTCATCAGCTCTCCCATGTTGACTAGGGGCTTTTTCCCTAATGAATTTAGGAAATTTTCTAGTTGGAGGGCTATTGTCAAGGTTGCTACCGCCACCCCGTGATATAAATTTCGAATTTCTAGGGAGGCATTGACAAAGCGACGCATGATTTTTTTAGTGTCTCCATTTCTCCTTGAATAAGGGTCATCAAATGAGTTGAAGTTTTCGCTATTTTCGGCTACTTACAAAGTGTCCAGTAAATTGCTCCTCCATTTCGAAAAAGGATCCAATGGAATCAGGTTTCAAAGTCTAGTACCATGCCTTGACATTCCCCTTTAGATTGACTGCAAATGCTCAACACATGATTGCATCTAGTGCGTATTGCAATCGCATCAGCACTTTAAAGGTGTTCAAGTGATCAACAGGATCGGACAAGCCATCGTACCACTCAATATTCGGCATTTTAAACTTGTTAGGTAGAGGAACATCCATTATGTTGACCTGATTGGTCACACCCAGTTTTGATCATGACATATACTCTTGGTACTGATGAGTGTACTAAGACTTGCTTGCAAGTTCACCGTGCACGTGTATTTGGACTAAAAAGCATACTATGATGGCGCGCAGTGTTCGTGCCGCTGAATGAAGAATTTGTGTTGTATTTGTATTTATTATTCAGTTTCTTCATTTTGGAATATAATTTTATTATAGGTTGTAATTCATATGGCTTGTAATAATTTGCATCATGCATGATAGGTAGGTATGCTCAAATCGACCTTAGTTGGACTTTAGGTACCTACACAAACCATAGAAAGACCTTCGGGAATTTTGAATTGAATAAGAACTATTTAGTAATTTACATTAATATTAAATAAATTAAATTTTCAAATTTAATTAACACTATTATTTTTATCATAATTTAATATGATAGTAATATGTTATAAATATACATTAGTAATAAGGTTATTATTAATTAAAAATAATAATTTTATATTATACACCTATAATAAAAGTATGTGTCCAATATCACTTATTTTAATCACAACCTAATACCACTTATAATTTTTTAATACTTTTTCAGCTCAATACTTATTATCATCACTTATTAAATTTAATATGTTTTTTTTTTATAGAAAAAAACACTTTTTCGAATTGATTAAAATATTAATTCTTTGACTTTAAAATTAATTTTTTTATAAAAAAATAATAGTTTTGATTTTCAATTTAAAATGCGCTTCAGTGGAATAGCTTTGAAAGGATCAAAATATTTTCTTTTCAAAAAAATTGGTTTGGAGAAATAAAAAAATATTTACATGAAATGATATTCTTAAAAAAATTTATTTATTAAAATAGGATTTTGCCTTATGATAATATTTTATTTAATTCATGAAATGTTAGAAATATGGACAAGATGATTATGCTGTTGTTCGATTCAATATAAAAATTTTGTCACATATTTTAAGGTAACCATTATATTGACCTTTCTATAAAAATAATAGAAGAATACCTTTTAAAAATATGATCCTAAATAAACTCATGTCATAAAAAAATTTCAGCCATCAATAATTTCAAAAACTCTACACTTAATAATTCAATTGACCTTAATCATTAGGGGTAATACAGCTTCATACTTTAAACCATAATATAAGTATAACATAATAACATAGTTTCGCTTTTTATTGATTTCTATTTGTTAATCTAATAATTCATTATTATATTTACATATACTAGTTTTTAGTATAACCATAGCACTGACTGTGGGAGGCCCCAAAAGGGACCACTAGGAGGATAAGAATTTGAAAAAAAAAAAAATCATGTCACATGTATACTAAAAACGAAATAGAATATAGCTAAAGAAAATCCCAATTCCAAAAATGGTTCAATGTTAAGTTTTAATTTTTTAAAAAAAAATGTCAAAAATGCATTACGAGTGATTTAGTTTTCATTTTTTTATTTATTTATAACTTCAAATTATAATTCCACCAAAAGTTTTTCATAACTTTTAATGATAATATGCGCATTTTTGCATGAGCAGCGGTTCTTTATAACTAGTGCAAATGAAGTTTTTAGTTCAAATCTGTTGGCCTCACCTCAATAAAAATATTAAAGTCCACCGCTTTCAACACATTTTTTTCACAAATTATAACATGGATCTCCCTTTTTATGTGTCCATATATCTGAATTTTAAAAATTAAACCTATAATAAATTGATTTTATATTTTTTAATATCAAAAGAAAATCTAACAAAGACTCCCTATATAATTTCTTTATTTTTTAGATCCACGCGTGATATGAGGAGGCACGTTGAACACTCATGAGATGCTGAATAAAATAAAAAGCACCACCCATATGTTTTGGCTTTTAATTAAACAAAAGCCTGTTGGTTAATTTAATATGTCAGCCAGCTCTTGTGTTGGAATGTACTGTAATTACCAATCAGTGATACATCGTAATATGCTACGAACTCAACCCACAGATTTTATAATCAAAACTTCTCTCCCACATGCACTGCACACACCGCCCCCCGTCTATCAATTTTCTTCTCTCAAGTAAAATTTGCTTCCTTCACGACTCCTCCCTCTCTCTACCAATTCACATCAACGTCAAGTGAATTGAAGAAAAGTGAAAACAGCGGGACTTGATATCTATAATCTGCAGTGCGCTGGCGACGGAATTTTCAACCCCAAATGTACTTCTCGTAAAGGTTGGCATTTGGCAGTTCACATCATTGTTTTTGGTAGAACGATAAAACCTTGGCGGGGGGACAACAATGTTCACTGGGCACGGAGAGGGAGAGATAAACAAGTATAGTCAATGAACTTATTCCTCTGTTTTATGTTTTTGAGTACTAATGTTCTACTCTTCCTCTCCCAGATCTCCGCTGCAGCTGACACAATTAGTAAATACGAATCACTGACCGATGGCAAGACCTTGGTGTCCAGTGAAGGAAGTTTCGAACTGGGATTCTTCAGTCCAGGCGACTCTGGGAACCGTTACTTGGGGATATGGTACAAGAACATCCCAGTTAAAACTGTTGTGTGGGTTGCAAACCGTGAGAGGCCAATCAACGGCTCCTCCGGCGCGTTGAAGATTAATGGCACCGGCGGCCTTGTTCTTCTCAATCAGTCTGATGGGGGTGTTGTTTGGTCGTCCAGGTCGTCCAAGGAAGCCCGGAATCCAATTGCCAAGCTCTTGGATTCAGGAAATTTTGTCTTGAAAGATGAGAAAGACAGTGACCCAGAAAGCTATTTGTGGCAAAGCTTCGACTATCCATCGGACACATTGCTCCCGGGGATGAAGCTCGGGTGGGACTTGAAGACTGGTCTCAACCGGCGCCTCGTGGCCTGGAAGACTGCGGATGATCCGTCGCCGGGGGACCTTTGTTTCGAGATAGAACTTGATGGGTATCCTGAGAGTGTTATGCTGAAGGGTTCTACAAAGTATTTCCGGGGTGGGCCGTGGAATGGCCTCCGTTACAGTGGTGCCCCGGAGCTAAGGCTGAATCCAGTTTTCAGCTACAAGTTTGTGTCCAACAGAGAGGAAGTGTTCTATACGTACGAGCTCAAGAACAAGTCTGTGATCTCAAGGGTTGTGCTGAACCAAACTGATTTCCCCCGTCGCCAGCGCTTTGTATGGATTGAAGCTATAAAAACTTGGAAGCTTTATGGATCGGTACCAAGAGATTACTGCGACAGATATGGCTTGTGTGGTGCCTATGGAATTTGCATCATTAATGAGTCCCCAGTTTGTATGTGCTTGAAAGGGTTCAGACCTAATTCAGAGGAGCAATGGAATTTGATGGACTGGTCGAGTGGGTGCGTGCGGAATACGCCATTGAACTGCGGGAATGAAGATGGGTTTGCCAAATTTGAAGGGTTGAAATTGCCGGATACTACACATACTTGGGTGAACACCAGTATGAACCTTAAGGAATGCAAGGCCAAATGCTTGGTCAGTTGTTCTTGTATGGCTTATGCAAACTCGGACATTAGGGGAGGAGGCAGCGGCTGTGCCATGTGGTTTGGTGATCTTATTGATATTCGGCAGCTTTCGGATGGGGGACAGGTGCTCTACATTCGAATGGCTGCTTCAGATATTGGTATGTGTTTCCTGTATTCTGATTCTCATAGGCATGGCTACAGAAGTTGAATCATCCAACTCCACTTGTCTCTTACATGAATATATTGTTTATCTTGTTTCCAGTTAACATGATGTGAAATCAATCTTTTTCTATAGTTTGTTTTCATTTCTTCTTGCTGCACTCAAGTGTCTGCTTTTCTGATTTTGTCCATGAAGGTGGTGAAAATGGACCTCAGCGTCATATTGCGGTTGTAATTGTAGCTGCCGTTGTACTCATTTCTGTCCTGCTTATAGCCAGCTATTTTATTTGCAAATGCAGAACAAACATGAAAGGTAAATTTGTCCAGGGAGCTCACCTCCATCCAGGAACTTCTTAAATATTTAGAAAACATTGGCTGAAGAACCATTGATACTTTAGTTCTCCAAGATAGGAAGGGTGATGATGATTACTGCAATAAAATTTTTAGTAGAATGTTAAAATGAGACATTCTACATAATGTTTGTAAAATTAAAAGTCCTGTTTGAACTGAAGAAATCAAAAACAAATTCAACATGCTTGACAATATTGCACATTGCATGCACTGGACAAAACTGCAGAAAACTTAAGGTTAGTCCATCTGGCAGCCAGAGAATGAATAGTTTAGTTCTTAGGAATTGACTGTTCTGCAATTGTTTTGGGTACAAAATGCAAAAATGATAGATTAAGGGATTAGGAATTATCTAGGAATTTCAGTCTTATATTCCTCTGTGGCACTGGCTAGTATAATGATGGGTCAGCCCAATCAGTATACTGGTTTTAAACTTCAGGAAAAAATTCACCTTATGTTAGGGAGAGACCTGAATTTGGGTGTGTGCGGACTTGGATAAAATGAAATAAAAAATTGCACTGAATTTTATCCAAATCCATCCAAATCCAAATGTAAGGCCCAAAATCCATACCTCCAAACAAGTCGATGTTTTACAAATTAAAATTTCAGATCAATAAATCAAATCAAAATTTTGCAATTCCAAATCCTCACTTTATGTCTGACAAATAAATAATGTGAATCCTCTTTTGAATATTTCATGATAATGAAGAGCAAGAGGAAGGCCTGGATCTACCATCATTCAGCATGGCCACAATAATTGATGCCACTGATAACTTCTCAGATAAGAACAAGCTTGGAGAAGGTGGTTTTGGACCTGTGTACAAGGTAAATATGCGACTGCTAGATGACCATGAAGTAACAAGTAGCGTTCATCTTATAATTAAACATGGCATTCTTATGAACTGTGATATGCAGGGCACGCTGCAGGATGGCCAAGAAATTGCTGTTAAGCGGCTTTCTGTAGACTCTGGACAGGGATTGAATGAGTTCAAAAATGAAGTTATACTAATTTCAAAGCTTCAGCACCGAAACCTTGTAAAGCTCCTTGGTTTTTGCATTGTCAGAGCAGAAAGGATGTTGATTTATGAATACATGTCTAATAAAAGCTTGGACTTCTTTATTTTTGGTTTGGTTCTTTCAAAACCTAATTAATTGATTTTTTATCTGTGCTACCATTTTGTAGTGATATAATAGCTTCGTATCTTGGTTTAAGAATTAAAGGAGGACATTTAATTGAGTTGAATAAATTTGGCAGATGAAACAAGAGGGAAACTATTAGATTGGTATAAGCGTTTCAATATTATTTGTGGAATTGCTCGGGGGCTTCTGTATCTTCATCAAGATTCCCGATTGAGGATTATCCATAGAGATCTAAAAGCAAGTAACATTTTACTTGATAATGAGATGAACCCAAAGATCTCAGATT
Organism: Malania oleifera; assembly: GCF_029873635.1. Classification (NCBI taxonomy): domain Eukaryota; kingdom Viridiplantae; phylum Streptophyta; class Magnoliopsida; order Santalales; family Ximeniaceae; genus Malania; species Malania oleifera. The sequence goes on from NC_080417.1 coordinate 141,844,690, forward strand.
TTGGCTTGGCCAGATCTTTTGGAAGTGATCATACAGTGGGAAACACAAAGAAAGTAGTTGGAACTTAGTAAGTGCTCTTAATAATACTCTATTATTGGCATCGACTCATCATTATGTGACATGTTTTCAACAACATCTTGCAGTGGTTACATGGCACCAGAATATGCTGTTGACGGACTATTCTCAATAAAATCGGATGTGTTCAGCTTTGGCGTTTTGCTGCTGGAAGTAGTAACTGGAAAGAAAAATAGAGGGTTTTATCACCCAAGCCATAGCCACAACCTCATTGGGCATGTAAGCATTGAGAACTCTATTTCCATCTTTCTTCATAATGTATGGCAAAGAATGACAATATGGTTTCGCTATATTTCCATATTTTTACATCATGTATGCCAAGGAATAACAAAATGGTTTTTGACACACTAGGCATGGAGATTGTGGAGAGAAGGCAGACCTATAGAATTGACCAATGAACTATATGGGGACAACTCATGCCTTCTATCTGAAGTGTTACGATGTATCCATGTTGGCCTTTTGTGCGTGCAGCAGCATCCTGAGGACAGGCCAAACATGTCAACTGTGGGTCTAATGCTGGCTAGTGAGAGCTCAATGCCTCAGCCAAAAGAACCCGGTTTCTTCATAGGCAGGAGCCCAATTGGTGAAGGAGATGCTTCATCCAGCAAGAACAGATCATTTTCAACAAATGAAATTTCCATTACAACATTGGAGGGTCGATAGAGGATCATACAGCAGCAACCTTACCTGCATATAACACTCCCATCACTGGGAAGATGCTCATCAATGCATCTATAGGTTATTCCACTGCATCTCTGGGTTGTACAGTAGCAGCTTTCTTTCCTCTATTTATTTTTATTTTTTGTCCTGAAAGGCATCCTTTCTGTTTTTAGGAAAGCAGTAGGGCCCCTATTTGAATTCTGAGCCAAAGAATTTGTGATTTGTAGAAAAAGCCAAACGTGCCAAAAAGCCATTTGAATGACGACGGATCTACCAAAAGAACCACGTAACCATGATTTAGCTACCAATATATCACTGCCACCAATGGATATGGTATAAATGATAACACTTAAAAATTAGTTTCTTGGGTTTAACTAAGGTACTGCACACCTAATTTTATGTGAGTTGTTCTAATTATTATACATTAATCAGCATTTTCTTACAGTGGAAACACATGCTGGCCAACCATGTCCACATTCATTTGATTCAAAGGATCCCATACAGAAATTTCAAATGTCACTAGTTTTGACAGTGGAAACACATCCTCCTCTTTGTTTCTCTTCCCTTTTTCCTCGTCTTCCTTCTTTCCTCTTCCATGTTTAATATGGTAGATTTTCCAATAATTTGACAATAAGCAAATTATATTTTTAATATGATAACTAAGTCCTTATAAGGACTCCAGCAAGGTTTTTCACAATTTAAGTGTGACTACTTTTTGTTTACTAAAGTCACGACAAGTTCATTTCTTGTTTTGCTTGTTTATGTGGATGATGTGATAATAGCTGGCATTGATATTCAAGTTGTGCAAGACATCAAAAATGTTCTTCATGATGAGTTTAAGATTAAAGATCTTGAAGAATTAAAATACTTCCTCGGATTGGAAGTGGCTCGAACATCTAAAGGCATTTCTTTTTGCCAAAGACACTATGCTCTTGAAGTGTTAATAGATTTAGGTTTCATTGGCTATAAACCAACTAAACTACCTATGGATCCTAACTTGCGCCTTACAAATATAGATTCTAGTTTATTAGAAGATCTCACTATCTGTTAAGTTAAAATGGAAATGGAGTATTGATGATGAGACTTGATGAGTCTTGCAGAGGATGAGTTGTGAAGGAGCCAACTTTGATGTGCTGGAATGAGAATGTCGGTGTGCTAATCCATCCCATTGAATCCAATTAAAATACCTTCCTTTACTATCCATCCTATTCAACTATATAATGAGAAGTATGTGCGTGAATGTGATGTGAGAGAGTGTGAGAATATTGTGCTGAAAGGTGAGAGAGAGAAAGGTGTGAAAAAAGAGTTGAGTTGAGTGGTGTCTCCTCCGCTTGCATTTTCTCCCAAGTTATAGTAAATTGGGTGTACTCCGTGGACGTAGGTCAGAGTAGATCGAACCACATTAAATCTGGTGTTCTTATTTTGTGTGCTTATTTTTTCTTGTGTGCGATTATTGTTCTTAGATCCCTAACAATTGGTATCAGAAACAGATCGGAGCAAAATTGCCAGATCAAAGCAAAATCGGAGTCATTGTCCAGTATCTCATAATTAAGTTTTGAGCACACCATCATGTTCCTTTCGACGAGACAAAGCCAACAGTGCAAACCGGAGCTTGAATGGAGATCCCACGAGCCCGCACATGCCCACACATGCTTCAGGAGTGTGTAGCGTCTTCACGTGCCTCCACGCGCCACCAGACGCACTCTCACACGCCCCCACACGTCGGCAAGCCCACGATTGCATATGTTGTAGAAGTGACGTCAACGCAGCATCAATAGCAGCATCAGAAGTCGCGACAATGCCTCATCAGCAAACACATGGCATACAGTTAGACGCCACGTCAGCATGCCACATTAGAAGTCGAGACCCAGTCATTTTCCACATCAGCAACTGGACCTCGCTTGCCATGTCAGCAGTTGGTCCCACCTGCCATGTCACCAGCCATGCCAGCAGTCAGTTAACGGTGTCAGTAACAGTGTCAACTAACGGTGACTCACTCTAAAAATGACCAGCACAAAGGTTATTCCAAGTATAGGAGTTCAGTCGTGTAATAATTAACCCAAGGATCATATCGTCTCCTCAGGGAATGCAGTTTAACTCCAAACTTTGTGTAATTCCGAAAGAAGATAAGAAAAGAAAGGTTCACTGAACATAGTTCGGATTCGGTTTCCTGGAATTTTTGAAATTTTGTGAGAGAATTTAAAACAACGCAAACTCTAATTAAAGATTTAACACGCATAAAAATAACCAAACACTCACTCATTAAACAAAGATAAACCAAAATTAAACTCAATAATAACGTAAGAATAAATACCCGACTCAAAGTAATTTAAATGCAATAAATAGATCCTACAATATCCCAATGAAACAAAGACAAAATAAACTAGACAATAAATAAGGCTCAACTAAATAAATTTAACAATAAACAAATTCAAATAAGATTTAGCTTCAACAATATCTTTTTTTAAAAAAAAAAAAACTGAACTTGATAATTAAAAATAAAGATAACCCAAAGAGATTTCAATTCCAACTGAGACTTGTAAAAAATAAATAAATAAAAACTGAATTGAATATCAAAAAAATAACCCAACCAAAATTGAAATTCTAACAATAAAATTTTGTTTAGTAAAAGCAACTAAAGATAAAGAGAATAAGAGAGAGTAGAAGGGAGAGGGAGATGAGAGAAGAGAGAGTAGAAGGGAGAAATTGCAAGGCCGTGAGGATTGGAGAAGCCTCCAAAGAGCCGCTGTGCGGCGCCTCCTCCAGCCCCCCAAAAGAAAAGAGAAACCCTACTCTCAATCCTAAAGATATAATAAACTAAAAATCCCCCCTTTGTTGGCTTTTCAAAATTGCTTTACATTCAATCCCTTCCAAAACCTTGACTTTTGAAAATTGCCATGGAAGAAGGAGAGGCCCAGCGCACGACTCCAGCGTCTCTTTGCATGGCCTCACACATGGTCACATCATATGGGCCTCACACATGGGCTTTTCCTTTTAGTTCAAAAGCACATGGCATGTCCCACACTTTCAAGCCCGATTTTGACCTCATTACGGCCCGTATCTCTCAAAACTCTATACATGAAAGTTGTAGAGAATTTTCTTGGCCTTCTATATCATCATGAATCACCTTAATCAGAGCTTAGATGAGAAAGTTATGTCCAGATTACAAAATAATGTCGAGATAGTCCATAAAAAACAACATATGGTAACTTGACGTCCGTTTTCGACCTTGATGCGGCCTGTATCTCTCAAAACACAAAACATGAAAGTTGTAGAGCGTTTTCTTAACTTTCTATAGCGTCTTAACTCATCTGAAGCGGAGGTCGGATGAGAGCGTTATGCCCAAATTACAGAACAATGTCGAAATTGTCCACAATCACCCAATTAGCTTTGTTTTGCGCTCAACGCCTTTATTTGCATAATTTTATTCTTTATCCTCCATGAACCCCACATACGCGGCTCTTTCAATGAAAATATATGGCCCTCATGTGCATAGTTTACTTTGCATGCATGGCCCGGTTTCTCTCACGCATGACCCGAGTACATTTTAATTTCAACTTTAATGTCCGAAAAATATCCTACAATAATAAGATACCAAAAATCCATAAATTATCGAAATAAAAAATCCAAATATTATAAATTGAGCTCACTATTAAAATATTGAACTTAATTTGGCATTTAATTAAAATTATAATTTTTAATGCATGAATTTAAATGCCAAATTACACAACTTTGACGTGTAATCACACCCCCCCCCCCACTAGTGTTTTTCTAGTCTTTAAAAAATAACATGAATGAAATCCAAAGCGGTACCCACAAACACTAATTCCAATGAATATTAAATGAATGTAGCCATTAAGAACAGTATACTCACATAAAGTCAACCAGTAATGCAATTCAGAGTTAATGTAATCGTATAAATTTGAGTATAAATAGGAGAAATCTTGAGACATGTGTGATGTGTATGACTCGTTACACCCAGAATATCCATGGACACCTACAGAATGGTTATTTTGACTCTACCTAATTGGTACACCCTAAAAAAACTCAAAAAGGATGAGTTCACTCGTCATATGTGAGGAGGAGTGTCTTGATCAAACATCCCACATATTGTAAGGAACAACGCTAAATGTACGGAGTAGACTAGTCTGAAAAGGATCCATCTTATTTGTGAGGTGTTGAGTCCTTTACCCTAACATCTTCTCACCTACTCGTCATATCCAACCAAGACCACCCTAAATCAATTTATTCACAAACTATGCATGAATATTTCTGAGGTATTAAGCAGTTGAAGAGTCTTCATATGTGGAGAGCATGTGTCATGTCCCTAACTTTTTATTGTAGTTGTATGGAGCATGTATTAATCTTTCACCCCATTATGGTGTATTTCTATTTCTTTTTTTTTCTTTTTTTTTCTGCTCATTCTTCAATTTCTTTATTTTCATGGTCAATTAGGACAATCATTACACTTCATTTGTTGTCTTCACACCACCCATGTGAATTAAGCTCGAACAGTAGTCCGTGAACTAAGTTTATTTCTAGGGGTGGGTTAGCCTTCACATCTTGAGTAGGTTACAAGACTTAGGTTTCTATCTCCCCACTAGACGTCACCTTTAGGCTAGCAAGTCAAAAACAGAGACTAGTTTACAAAGAGTATCCCAAAAAAAAGGGAAAGTTGACTTTCATGAACTCTGAGCTGACGTCAAAAACTTAAAAGAACGATAAATGGCTCAATAGTACCTTACAAGGTGTCAAAGTTGTCATAGGCGCTCTCTTAGTGCTTATAAGGAACGCTAAGTGCTACAAGTCACGTGAACGTGTATTTTTAGACTCATGAGATACCATATAAATATAAGAGTTTATATAACCAAATTAACACGAATGAACTACTAGTCACAACCTACATAGAGTTACAATTCCTAGAATAGCCATATAAAGAGAAACTATACATAAAAAACCCACTATACAACTTAAGTGTGTAACTCTTAGGTTATATGCAAGTACATAAAAGGTATAAGTTAGTTTACTTAACATAGTTCAGATTCGGTTTCCTAGGATTTTTGAAATTTTGTGAGAAAATTTAAAACAACGCAAACTCCAATTAAAGATTTAACACGCATAGAAATAACCAAACACTCACTTGTTAAACAAAGATAAACCAAAATTATACTAAACAATAACATAAGAATAAATACCCGACTCAACGTAATTTAAATGCAATAAATAGATCCTGCAATATTCCAACTAAACAAAAACAAAATAAACTAGACAATTAATAAGGCTCAACTAAATAAATTTAACAATAAACAAACTCAAATAAGATTTAGCTCCACCAATATCTTTTAAAAAAAAAAAAACTGAACTTGATAATTAAAAATAAAGATAACCCAAAGAGATTTCAATTCAAACAGAGACTTGTAAATAAATAAAAAAAATTAAAGTGAATATCAAAAACTAACCCAACCAAAATTGAAATTCTAACTATAAAATTTTTTTTATTAAAAACAACTAAAGATAAAGAGAGTAAGAGAGAGAGTAGAAGGGAGAGAGAGAGAAGAAAGAAATTGCAAGGCCATGAGGATTGGAGAAGCCTCCAAAGAGTTGCTATGCAGCGCCTCCTCCAGCTCCCTAAAAGAAAAAAGAAACCCCTCTCTCAATCCTAAAGTAATAATAAACTAAAAAGTTCCTCTTTGTTGACTTTTCAAATTTGCTTTACATTCAATGTCTTCCAAAACCTTGACTTTTCAAAATTGCCATGGAGAAGGAGAGGCCCAGTGCATGGCTCCAACGCCTCCTTGCATGGCCTCCCACGTGGTCATATCATGGGCCTCACACATGGGCTTTTCGTTTTAATTCAAAAGCATATGGCTTGCCTTGCACTTTCAAGCCTAATTTTGACCTCATTATAGCCCTTATATCTCAAAACTCTCAACATGAAAGTTGTATATAATTTTCTTGGCTTTCCACATCATCAAGAATCACCTCCATCGGAGCTTGGATGAGAGAATTATGCCCAGATTACAAAATAATTTTGAAATAGTCCATAAAAAACAGTGTATGGTAATTTCACGTCCGCTTTCGACCTTAATGTAGCCCGTATCTCTCAAAACTCAAATCATAAAAGTTGTAGAGTGTTTTCATAGCTTTCTATAGCATCTTGAATTATCTTAATTGAAGGTCGGATGAGAAAGGTATGCACAAATTACGAAACAGTGTCGAAACTGTTCATAATTGCCCAATGAGCTTCATTTTGCGCTCAACGCCTCCATTTGCATCATTTTATTCTTTATCCTCCTTGAACCCCACATATGTGGATCTTTCAATGAAAATCTACAACCCTCACGTGCACGGTTCACTTTGCATGGATGGCCCGGTTTCTCTCACGCATGACCCGCGTACATTTTAATTTCAACTTTAATGTCCGAAAAACATCCAACAATAATAAGATACCAAAAATCCATAAATTATTGAAAAAACCCCAAATATTATCAATTGAGCTCACTGTTAAAATATTGAACATAATTTGGTATTGAATTAAAATTATAATATTTAATGCATGAATTAAATGCCAAATTACGCAACTTTGATGCATAATCACACCTCCCCCCCCCCCCCCCCAGCTAGTAATTTGCTAGTCCTTAGCAAATAACGTGAATGAAATCCAAAGCGGTACCTACAAACGCTAATTCTAATGAATATTAAATGAATGCACATGTGACCTAAATATACCATTTCACATACAAGAATATCACCAGATTACACACAAGCTCGTTCACACAGAATTCATGCAACTTCGAAGCAAGTCATTCAATTCATGCTAGTTTCATTATTATATAGCCATTAAGAACAACATACTCACAAAAATTCAACTAGAAATACAATTAAGAGTTAATGTAACCGTATAAATTCGAGTATAAATAGGCGAAATCTTAAGGCATGTGTAATGTGTATGACTCGTTACACCCAGCATATCCATGGACACCTATAGAATGGTCGTTTTGACTCGGCCTAACTGGTATACCCTCAAAAACACTCAAAAAGGATGGGTTCACTCATCATATGTGAGGAGGAGTGTCATGATCAAACATCCCACATATTGCAAGGAACAACGTTAAATGTACGGAGTGGACTAGTCTGAAAAGGATCCAGCCTATTTGTAGGTGTCGGGTCCTTCACCCTAATATCTTCTCACCTACTCACCATATCCAATCAAGACCACCCTAGATCCACTTATTCACAAATCAGGCATGAATATTTCTGAGGCATTAAGCGGTTGAAGAGTCTTCATATGTGGAGAGCATGTGTCGTGTCCCTGACTTTTTATTATAATTGTGTGGAGCAGGTATTAATCTTTCACCCCATTCTGGTGCATTTCTATTTCTTTTTCTTTCTTTTTTCTGCTCATCCTTCAATTTCTTTTGTTTCATTGTCAATTAGGATAATCATTACACTTCTTTTGTTGTCTTCACACCACCCATGTGAATTAAGTTCAAACAGTAGTCCATAAACTACGTCTATTTTTAGGGGTGGCTCAGCCTTCACATCTTGAGTAGGCTACAAGATCTAGGTTTCTATCTCCCCACTATATGTCACTTCTAGGCTAGCAAGTCAAAAATCGAGACTAGTGTACAAAGAGTATCTAGAAAAAAGGGAAAATTGAGTTTTATGAACTTTGAGGTGACGTCAAAAACTCAAAAGAACAATAAATAACTCAACAATACCTCACAAGGTGTCAAAGTCGCCACATGCGCTTTCTCAATGCTCACAAGGAACCCTATGTGCTACAAGTCACGTGAACGTGTATTTTCAGTCTCATGAGATACCATGTAAATACAAGAGTTTATATAGCCAAATTAACACGATTGAACTACTAGTCAACCTACATAGAGTTACAATTCCTAGATTGGCCATAAAAAAAAAAAAAAAAAAAAACTACACTATACAGTTTAAGTGTGTAACTATGAGGTTATATGCAAGTATGTAAAGTGTATAAGTCACTTTACTTAGCACAGATCAGATTCGGTTTCCTGGGACTTTTAAAATTTTTTGAGAGAATTTAAAACAACACAAACTTTAATTAAATATTTAACACGCATAAAAATAACCAAACACTCGCTCATTAAACAAAGATAAACCAAAATTAAATTCAACAATAACATAAGAATAAATACTTGACTCAATGCAATTTAAATGCAATAAATAGATCCCGCAATATCCCAACAAAACAAAAAAAAATATATACAATAAATGGAAGGACCTGGAATATTTAATTAATAAAAATAATAAAAGAAAAGGAAAGGAAAGAGAGGAAGGAAGAAAAAGGAATATTTGAAAAGGGTGTCAGCGAGAACTCTTCGACGAACCAACTGGTCTCGTCGACGAGCATTCTTCTTTGGCCCGTCGACGAGGGCAATGTATCGTCGACGAGGAGTTACCAAAAGGGTTTTAGGTATTCTAAAACTCGTCGACGAACTCACGGTCTCATCGATGAGTGTTCTTCATGGGATTGTCGACGAATCCACATGTCTTGTCAACGAATCTCTACCTATAAATAGTATTTTCTTTCATTTTCAGTGAGAAAATTCTGCATGGAGTCTCTCTCTCTCTCTAGAAAAATGGCCCCTCTACCTTCTCTCTTCAATTTCGGGTTGGATTTGACCTATTTTGATGATCCGGAACCACCATGAGGTTCATAGGATCGTTCTTTCCAAAGCTGCAAGAGCTGATCGTTGATTTGGGGTTTTGGGGCACCATCCCAAAATAAGGGTAAGTGAGTTATTTTGGAGTTTTCTTAATAAATATAATTATTTTATTAATAAATATAACTATTTGAAGCCTAAGAATTATTAAATGAGTATTTTTCTGAGATTTGAGTGAGTTGGGAATTTTGGATTATAGGGTCTTGGTTTTCCGTTCGATTTAGGCATAAATTCGAGGAGCAGGTAAGGGGAAATACTTTATAACAAATTTTTTATTAATTTTCAACTGATTAATTTTTGGGTATAAAATTCTATATATTTAGGTAAATTATTCTGAATGGTGCAGGCATTTAAAATATTGTTTTTGATTATATATTATATTGGGGAAAAATCATGTGGCATGAAGACAACTTTGATAATTAAATGGTTGCGAGTACTGCGGAATTATAATTTTGTGTGATTGTGAATACTATTTGGGCTGTGAATTTTGTTTGGTTGAAAATACTGTTTGGTTATGGATACTGTCTGATAGTGTATACTGTGTGTGGATGTGCTTGAGTGGTTGGTTTTGTTATTGATTTGTGCTGTGATTCATGTAAATTGCGATATAGCGTTGGAAGTGGTATGAGGAGGTCGTTATAACATACCTGATATAACCATCATATAACGTTGGTAGTGGTATGAGGAGGTCGTTATATAGACGTTTATATTGGGGGGTAAAACATTGGCAATGGTATGATTAGTTTGTTTTACCTATTTACCATGAACAGGGTGGTTTGTGTTGTAATTTGTGTGATGATTAGTCATGTGTGGACCGTGTAACCTGTATGGTTGATAGTCCTATGTGGACATGTATGTTGTATAATAGTCATGTGTGGACATGTATGTTGTATGTATGAAAGTCCTATATGGACATTGCATTCTGTGTGGATATGGACCCTGTGTGGGTGAGAATGAAGAATGTGTATATCTTGTGTGGATTGATTGTGGTATGCGTATATGTGTGGAACTCTGTGAAACGATTGGCATTGATTGCGTGTAACTTTAATTACTTAAGTATTTATAGTAAAGTAAAATACTCCGCCCGAGAGCTTGCTAAGGAAGGTGAGTACTCTGGTAATTATCTATGGGTACCAGAGCAGAGGGAAGCCACTTATATGGGCGGGTAACCTTCCCTATTTTTGAAGACTTTACCTGGATACATAACCCCGAGGGCTTACTAAGAAAGGTGAGTGCCCTAGTATTAGCACTAGAGCAGAGGGAATCAACTTATATGGGTGGGTAGACTTCCTTATTCTCGGGAATTATCAATCAAAATGATTATGTGTATGCATATGTGATTGGGTGACAGAGAAGTCGACAATGATGTGATTGAGTGTAGTGACCCGAAGAATAATAGTATTTAAATAATAAAAGGGAAAGAAATGGAAATAGTAATAGAAGCAGGCAGTCGAATTCGTCGACGAACGCTCCACATTCGTCGATGACCTTTCATTTTGAATATAATAACCAAGGGGATTTTCTCATGGCCTTGTTGACGAACACAGGGGATTCGTCGACAAGGGTACAAGAGGGTCTCGTCAATGAGGGCAAGTTTCGTCGACGAGAAGATGCCAAAAAAGGATTTTTGGAAGTCTAAAATTCATCGACGAGGGTGCAAATTCGTCGACGAACTTTCTACAAGACTCGTCGACGAGGTGACGTGGCTCGTTGACGAATTCTGCAGTTTAAATAGCCCTAAATTGATTTTAATCACAGAAATTCGGCCTTAGTCTCTCTCTCTCTCTCTCTCTCTCTCCTTTCCCCTACGGTTCCTTCCTCTTCTTTCTTCGATTTTGGCTCCGGCAGTCGCTAGATCAACGATCTGAGGCCACCATGACGCTCCTAGCGAAGTTCTCTGCAAGTCTGCCGGAGCGGATCGTTGGTGGGACGAAGTTGGAATTCATCCCAAATCTAGGGTAAGGTCTTTTATTTGGAATTTGACTTTCTCGCAGTTGTAGGAAATGACGTAGACGTAGAAATAGTGACGTTTTGTTCTGAGATATATGGTTTTCAGGGTGTTGAGTGGAGAACCCTGCGGGTGTAGGACCCGTCTCAATAGGGGGATTTTAACAAAAACTAGGTAAGGGAAATATGCTATGCTAGGTAGTTCTAAAATGATTTCCAGTATGAAATGTATATTTTTACCAGGTTATTATTCAGAGCAGAACTTTATACAGTTTATTAATTACGAATATTATGTATTAAATTACTGTGTGTCTTAAGAATATAAATATAGTACAGAAGCATGTTTTACAATATTTTCAGGGTATGTTTTACAGAATATACAGCCAGTAGATATGTTTTATAATAATAACAGAATACCATGATTATACAGTTTTCAGTACCATGATTATACAGTTTTCAGTACCATGACTTACAGATTACAGTTCAGTTCAGAAATACAGTTGACACAGTTACAGTTTATTTCAGTGTCATGGTTAATACAGTTATTACAGAATCATGGTAAAACAGTTAGTTGTATATAGAGATGTTGTAATGACCTGCTTATAAACTCATATACTATAATTAAAATAAACAAAACAGTCAACCCGAACCCGTGGGTAACGGGGACACCTGTCATTTACTGCGAAAACCTAAGCAGCAGTAAATATAAATCACATTCTCAAAACCATAAAATATAAAATATCACAGTTAATTATAATCCATCACATTCTGTTTTTATATACAATCTCCAAAAAAATACCCAAAAACTCCAAAAAGTATTTCCTAAGATCCTACAACAAAAACCATTGATCCTAGCACAACACCTACCCTCCTAGTGGGGTAACTCACAAAACTCAACGGCGGCCACGACCCGCCGATCCTTCTGGGTTTCCTGAAAATCATTTAATGTTCAGGGGTGAGACACTTCTCAGTAAGGGAAAATAAACTAAATACAGTTGTATGGCAACATGAATATTTATTGCAGTTATACATACTCAGTACATTTCATATATCTAAAAACATATGTTTTCTAATAATTCATACTATTCATGAAATGTCTATTATAGCTAATAATACTAAAAATATACCCAGGATGAATAGCTAGCTGATGTCATGTATTACCCCCCATGACAGGTTGTGCAGCTCGAAGGCGGGACCCGACAATGGCTGGCCGACCACTGCTGAGTCAAAAAATGTCTATAAGTACGATAGGCCCGCCACACCCTAGTCCATACTGCTAGGTGGACGTCCATACTCTACACTGAAAGCCACATCAACTATCCATCTCCCACCCCCTCGTGGGGTGGTTAGCACCAATCCGATCATAGATATCTGATCTATAAGCTACGATACCATGCTTTTGAAACTAAACTAAATTAACATTCGGGTTGTGATAACATATACTGCATGATAATATAACTTTTAATATAAATGGATTGATAGAATTTTCTATTATTTTATAAATATGGCCTCGTGCCAAACATTTCATAAGTTTGCTGCCTCCTTCTATTTCTGTTTCCATTTCCCTTCCTCTCTATTTAAATACCATTTTTATTATTCGGGTCATTACAGATGTATTATATAGTATCAGACCCTGTTGGACCATTACAGTTTATAAAGCATGGTACCGTAGCTACAAATATTCAGTTCAGAGTGCAATCACCTATTCAGATAATACGTGGTAGTAGGTCGATTGTGCCCAGACGTGGACAGGCTCCTCATCAAATATGGGTTGAGGAGTGGCCTATTAGACTAAAGGAGTATAGTGGTTTACCCTGATCGGCCAGTCGAGGTAGATCCTGCCTACAGGCCGCACAACCCTGTCTTGAGGGGTTAAATCATGACACACAGTTATCCATAGGGAAGTCCTCAGTTATTATTATGTATACACAGATTTATAGAGATGGAGAATATAATAGAAATATTTTGAATAGTAACCTAAAATACTGATATGTTAAGCAACATGGAGACAGTGGTGGTTTCTATTACTTGTATTGTATTTACAGATCCAATTATACATAATTATATAAAAATAGATTTTCATAATATTGTAACTCATTTGTCACACACTAGCAATAGCATATTTCATCTTACTGAGCGTTGGCTCATTCCATTACCTTAACATTTTTCAGGTGACCCAGATAAGCGAGCAAACCACGCTCGCAGGTAGAGGGGCTCTAGTACTGCCCTATCAGTAGAGAGTGAGTATTTGTTTTGGGTATTTCTGTATTGCCTAGCGAGTTGAGGGGATTTTGGGGAACAGTCGTACATGTATATTTTGGGAAACATTTTAGCACTTTGGTATTGTATATAATTATATATGGTTATGTTTATTTGATTTCTACTTCTCACTGCTTAGGTTGATGATTGGGTTTAATTCAATTTGGTATCAGAGCATTGTAAATTTTACAGTATATATATATATATATAACCCAGTTAAATAGTAGGTCGTTACATTGAGAATGTATTTTCTCAGCTGCTATTGATAGCGAAATACAATTGTATGTATATTTTGTAATTATATATTAAACACTTCAGCCACATACTGTTGTAACTTATTTCTTCCTTATTGAGAGGTGTCTCACCTCGATGAATATTTAATCTTTTCAGGTCCTCCAAGTGATTGAGCTTAGAAAGCTCCAGAGCGTGGTAGTTTTGTGAGTAAATAAAAAGAACGGATTACGTGTATAGATGGTATTTAATATTTTGTCCTGATTATGTTATATGGAATATGGGTGTATCTTTTTATGGGTTTGCATATGTAAATATATATAACACTCTGGTATTTTGTTTGAGGTTATTTAATTAATTCTGCTGCGTAAATGGTATCAGAGACGTATGATCGGTCTCACACTCTGGGCCCCACATGGCAGGTTCGTGGTGTTACAATTGGTATTAGAGCCTAACGGTCTTGCAAACTATAGGAAGATTAATACCAAAGTATAGGTTTGAGTTGGATAAGGGTAGGAATGGGTAGATTAGGGAACTGACAGGAGTTTGAGTTTGTTTCGTAGCTTGGAGGCGGAAATCCTTTGATGGACTTATGTGATTTTCTGAATCAGTCAACGATTTCAGAAGACCACGGTAAATCCATTGACGGTGATGTTTCCAAGTGGAGAGATTGAAACTTGGAATTTGAATTTGGAAGTTAAATGATTGTCAATAATTGAATATTGAATGTTTAATTGAGGATTTGGATATTAAATTGGTTTTTTGATTTATGATTGTAGAGACCCAAACCTGTATAAACTGGATTCGTCGACGAAGGGTCACATTCTTCGACGAAGTCCTTCAGAGTCTTGTTGACGAAATTCAGAGCCCCGTCGATGAGCAAATACCGAGCGGATCAGAGAAATATTTGGAACTTGAACTCGGCGACGAAGGGATGGCCTCGTCGACGAGCTGTGTGGTGGATTCGTCGATGAATACGCTGCCTCGTCGACAAATTGGACTTGGTCAAAGGCCCTATAAATATCTAATTAGAGTTGCTTAAGAGCTAAGTTTCTCCCAAAAGCTCTATCTCTCTCTCTCTAACTTGCAAATATCTCTCTCTCTAAGATTCTTTGTCGTTCGTTGTCCGTTTCCAAAAATGGAGGGTACTGCGTGGATCAGAAAAGAAAACTCTACAATTTTAGCGGATCAGATCATCGTTTTGGAGATTTTCGAATTTTTTCCAAAAATCGAAGTAAGGATCTGATCTTAGTTTTGATTGGATATTTGGATAGTAGTAGAAAATATAGTAAGGTTATGTTCTGTGGTTTTAGGTTTTCGAAAATCCGGGTTGTCGATTTGGATCGTTTCCAAACGTAGTTTCGTTTCGAGCTTAAGGTAAGGGGAATTTGATTACAACAGCATTTTTGGAAAAACCAAACCGCTAAAAAGCTAGTTTATGTTATTATGTATGATTTAACTGCTTATTTGCTAAATTCTACCAAGTAGAAATGCTGGTTTTACGATTTTACGATTTTTGGTAAAAACGGGGATTTCGACGTATGATCTCCAAACTTTACGAAAATCATTTATTTGTATTTATACTATGGTAGGAGATGCTCGAGTCCTTTACTTATTTATTTCAATGATGTTTATGGAATTTCTATCATTTAGCGGGTTTTGGAATTTAACTTGTGTGATATATGTTGAAATGGAAATGTATGAATTTTCTATTCTATTGATATAGATATGGGAATGAAGTTCCAATTTGTTATACTGAGAATGTGAAAAATGGAGGCCGGGGATACACCAAGCTAAATTAGTAAACAAAGAGGGGTAAACTGAGTGGAAAGGCTCCGGTTTGAACTCGATGTGATTATCTGAATTTGTGAAAAATATTGGAATTGCACAGGTTACTGTTTTGCTATAAATTGTATATATGATACTAGAACCACAGCTTGTGACCAAAAGAGGTTGAAAGAAACTTCAGTAAAAGGGGTTGAAAAATACTCCAGTTTGGGGGTTGAAATAAACTCCTAGGGCTAGGTACCGATACTAGCACTGCAACCATACATGTGTAAAATCAGTATGAGTATATTAGATGGTCGACCTACGAGGAGTTAGTAAACTACTGGTAGAAATAAACCAGGGGCGATCGGATCATAAAAGATTCTCAAATTTTTCTGCACGAATAGGACACTGTCAGAGGCAATCAGTACACAACCCATGCCATGGGGTAAATAGGAAAATTGTCATACCAAGCTGGAGGTGTTCTAATAATCATATGCATAATTTAAATATTGATGTGTAGATAAATGTTATATGATACAGTATTATAAA
Source organism: Malania oleifera (assembly GCF_029873635.1). NCBI lineage: Eukaryota > Viridiplantae > Streptophyta > Magnoliopsida > Santalales > Ximeniaceae > Malania > Malania oleifera. The sequence goes on from NC_080417.1 coordinate 141,860,880, forward strand.
CAAATGTTTCAAATGTATGAGTTCTTATGAAAATGTGCATATATGCAGTCACACACTATTGTAACTCTTTCTTCCTTACTGAGAGGTGTCTCACCCTATTATACAACCTTTGTTTTCAGGTCCATCAGTGCGTCGGTCCTAGTAGCCAAAGAGACTGGGGAGATTATTCTTGGTTAGCTTACGTAAGCATTTGAATCCTTTAATAAACCTAGATGAAAGTCCTTTTTGGAGGGTTGTAATAACAAGAATTTTTGATTTTATGTAATTGTGGATGTATTAGTAAACTTTGGTATAAGACTGATAGAAATCTCAATGGATGTTTATGTTTTTCCGCAACATTTACATCAAAGTTATGTATGATTTATACCTGTATGTCCCTGTTTAGGGCGGGTTGTTTACGTATCTTGAACAGGTACAGGTATTTGGTATAAGTGAGTGACACTGGAGTCCATATGAAGGGCTGGGTCGTTACAATGATTTTGTCAGATATATTAAGATATAAGATTCTAAACTAGCTTCTGTTATATATACATTCAGGGATGGATCCTAGAGGCAAAAGCGTGGATGAAGGAGGAGGAGGCAAGTTAGGAGCTTCCAGAAGGGATGAGATTGACACCTCCTGACTGTTGCGAGGAATAGCTTGTTAGGTTAGGGAAGAGATGAGACAAGATTTTGGGGGATCAAGCTACCCACCAGTGCACCAAGGTTGCACAATTGATCAATTCACCCGTCCGAAACCCTCATCTTTTGGGGGTGGTACCTACCCGATCAAGGTTGAGATGTGGATGTAAGAGATGCAAATTAAAAACGCAAGAACGCAGTAAGACCCTTGATTTTTAATGCTACGTAGGTTCATACAAGTCTTTCGATCTCTATATTTACCTATGCTAAATTATCCAAGATCTATCCTATAATCCCCCCTTTCGGTAGCAAATCACAAGACTAAAATCATTTAATTAATGGCCAATTAATTAAAAGCATTAGGAACAGAATAACTCAAACAAACATTAATGAAAACTACTTCAGATTAGCATCAAAGAGCAAGCATAGTTCGAAACTGGCTACATCGTTTTCCTAGAATACAAAAATTTAGTTCATTCCGAAAATTAAATCCAACATAACAGATTTCACCGTATTTTCTTCTATTTGGAGCGTACGAGAAAGATCAACACTCGCTGCACCGCCGTCGCGCGTCACGAACAACCTGAACACCGCTGTTGTTCGCTGCCTTCCAATTCTGAAAAGATATTATTTTTGCATGCTTCCCACTCTCCTTTGCTGGCTGTGTGTGTATCTTTGCAGCACCCCCAAAAGAAAACCACAAGAAAGCTTCCAAAAAAATAATTTTTCCAAGAAACTTTCTGTGGTTTGGCCTCCCTTGTGTGTCTCACCAAAAAAATAAATAAATTCTTTTTTTCTCCTAGGGTGCGGCCTTGCTCTCCAGCCCAGCACACGTTGCCCCCCTCTTCTCTTCTTGCACACCGCTCTCTCCCAAGGAAACCCTCCTCTTTGACTTTTTTATTCCTTTCCTTTTGTCTTTCCTTTCTTTGCTTTTCTTTCCTTTCTTTTGTCTTTCCTTTCATTGAACCCAGTGCCTCACCCTTCTAAGATGACCCTGCTGCATGGCCGGGTCACATCTCATTTTTTTATATTTTATTTTTTTATTTTTTTATTTTTTTATTTTCTTTTTTCTTTTTTCTTTTTTTCAAAGGTACACGAATTGCCCTCCTCTTTCAAGATCACTTTCGACCCTCGTATAGCTTGTAACTCTCAAAGATTAAAACACAAAAGATGTAGAGCTCTTTTTCATATTTTCTCAAAATTTTGAATCGTCTCGATCGGAGCTCGGATGAGAAAGTTACACCAAAATTACGAAGAATTGTTGAAATAATCCATAAAACGGCGTATGCTAACTTCACGTCTAATTTTGATCTTTATGCATCCATTATTTCGTAAAATTCAAAACACGAAAATTGTAGAACATTTTCTTATCTTTCTATGGCATCCTGAATCATCTAAATCGTAGGTTGGATAAGAGAGTTACGTATAGATTAAAAAGTGTCGTTGGTTTTTGGCTTCCGATAGTTGCCCTACAATAAAAAATACCAAAATTTCATAAATTACTTAATAAAACTCAAATATTATAAATAGAACACAATATTAAAATATTGAGAGTAATTAGGCATTTAAATACAAAATAGGATTCCCAATACATGAATTAAAGCACCTAATTACGCAATTTAAGCGCGTAATCACACCCCCCAACTAAAGTTTTGCTAGTCCCTAGCATATAACGTGAATGCAAATCAGGGTGGTGTCATACCAATTTCAATGAATGAATACACAGGCAACACAACCATACCCTTTCACATACAGGAATATTACCAAATTACACACAAACTCATTCATACCCAATTCACGCAACTCCGAAGTAAGTCATTCATGCAAATCTCATCATTATATAACCATTAAGAACAGTAAACTCACGTAAAATTAACCAGCGAGCACAATTTAGAGTTAATGTAGCCATATAAATTCAAGTATAAATAGGTGAAATCTTGAAGCACGTGTAATGTGTGTGACTCGTTACACCCAAGATATCCATGGACACCTAAAGAACTGTCGCTTTGACTCGGCCTAACTGGTATACCCTCAAGAACACTCAAAAAGGATGGGTTCACTCGTCATATGTAAGGAGGAGTGTCATGATCAAACATCCCACATACTTCAAGGAACAAACGCTAAATGTATGGAGTGGACTAGTATGAAAAGGATCAAGCCTATTTAGGAGGTGTCAGGTCCTTCACCCTAACATCTTCTCACCTACTCGTCATGTCCAACCGAGACCACCCTAGATCAACTTATTCACAAATTAGGCGTGAATACATCTGAGGCATTAGGCGGGTGAAGAGTCTTCATATGTGAAGAACATGTGTCGTGTCCCTGACTTTTGTTGTAGTTGTGTGGAGCAGGTATTAATCTGTCACCTCTTCTAGGGTATTTCTATTTCTCTTTTTCTTTCTTCTGCTGATTTTTCGATTTCTTTCTTTTCATGGTCAATTAGGACAATCATAACACTTCTTTTATTGTTTTCATACCACCCATGTGCATTAAGCTCGAACAAGAGTCCATGAAATAAGTTTATTTCTAAGGGTGGTTCGGCCTTCACATCTTGAATAGGCTACAAGACCTAAGTTTTTATCTCCCCACTAGATGTCACCTCTAGGCTAGCAATTCAAAAACGAAGACTAGTGTACAAAGAGTGTCCAGAAAAAATAGGAAAAGTTGAGTTTCATGAACTCTGAGTTGACGTTAAAACTCAAAAGAGCGATAAATGGCTCAACAGTACCTCAGAAGGTGTCAAAGTCTCCACGGGCGCTCTCTCAGTGTTCACAAGGAACCCTAAGTGTTACAAGTCACGTGAACGTGTATTTTTTAGCCTCAAGAGATACCATGTATACACAATAGTTTATATGATCAGATTAACACAATTGCACTACCAATCAACTTTCAATAAGTCCTAGTTGAGCCATATAAATAGAAACTACACATAAATGATCCAAGTGTGTACTCCTAGGTTATATGCAAGTATATGAAGCGCATAAGTAGTGTCACACATGGCCTAATCATCCATATTCACCATTTTTTTTCAATGTTATTCAAAAATGAGAAGGATTGAAGAAAAGAAAGAAACTTCCCTGACTTATTGGTGAATCCATTGAGGAGTTTAATTTTCAGCTCTGTACTCATGCCAAATAAACCTGCATTGAAAATCTAATTTATTCAAAAGTGCATGGATAAATTAATAAAGTAATAAAGATAAAAGAAATAAACAAAAGAAAAACTCTTTGGGTTGCCTCCCATAAGTGCTTGTTTTAACGTCTCCAGCTAGACGTTTCAATCTTCATCAACCAGGATCTCCAAAAGGAATAAATGCACAGTTCCTCTCCATTTGTTCTCCATAATAGTGCTTCAATATTTGATCATTAACTCTAAATATATTCCTTGGGAAGAGTTTTAATCGTGAGCTGAAGAGTAGAACCTGTTGTCCTGGAGCAAACTCACGCCTAAGAATATATTTTTCATGCCACTTCTTCGTCTGCTCTTTGTAGATTTTTGCATTTTCATACGCATCACCCGAGAATGCATAGCGAAGATGCTCAGGGAATTGTTTCAACTCTGGAGATATAAGTTGCTGCATCTTTTCTTTAGAGATTACAGAATCCGTCTTTGATACCATAGGTTCTAGCCTCCCCACACGCTGTTGTGTTGTAATCTGCTGCAAGGATCATTCTAGGTTATTAGCTTGTACATCTTTTTGAAAGACTTTTTCTACACCTTGCTGAATGACATCTACCCGAAAGCAAGTGCTTGGATCTTCTGGGAATCTCATGTCTTGGTAGATGTTGAACATAACCTCTTCCTTGTCCACTCTCAATGTTAACTCGCCATTTTGAACATCAATTAACGCCCTTCTAGTGGCCAAGAATGGTTGGCCAAGAATTAATGGGACTTCTTTGTCTTTCTCCATATCTAACACCACAAAATCAGCAGGAAAAATAAATTTATCCACCTTTACCAATACGTCTTCTATGATTTCACATGGATACTTGATGAATCGGTCTACTAGTTGCAACGAAATGGTTGTTTGTTTCATCTCTCCAAGTCCCAATTTCCTGCAAACAGAAAGTGGCATAAGATTAATACTAGCACAGATCACATAAAACTTTATCAAAAAATAAATTTCCAATAGTGCAAGGTAAAGTAAAACTCCCTGGATCTATTAATTTTTGAGGCAATTTCTTTTGAAGAATAGCACTACACTCCTCGGTAAGCTTCACTGTTTTGAACTCCTCCAACCTTCTTTTCTTTGAAATGATCTCCTTCAGGAATTTGACATAGTTTGGCATTTGTTCCAAGGCATCTGCAAAAGGAATATTTATGTGAATTTTCTTAAAAATATCCAAAAATTTAGAAAATTGCTTATCTAATTTTTGCTTTTGAAAGCGTTAAGGATAAGGAAGTGGAGTAGAGAGAATAGGAGGATTGTCAGGAAATGAAATTGCTGAAAGCGTGTCCATCTCTCTTGGTGTATCATCCACAATCTCCTCTTCTTCCCCTTTATTATTGCTTCGGCCATTCTTTTTAGGTGTAGGTGTGGACATGGTTTCCTTTGCTGGTGATTTCTCAATTTCTCTTCCACTCCTAAGTGTGATGACATTGCATTGTTCCTTAGGATTCACTTCTGTGTTGCTAGGAAAAGTTCCTCTCTGTTGGGTATTTATAGTCGTGGCCAGTTGCCCAATTTGTATTTCAAGGTTCTTTATAGTGGCTCCCATATTATTACAATGAGTCTCAATGTTGTCCAACTGTGAATCAGTCTTTTTAAACCTTGCTTTTGTCTCCTCAATAAAAGATATCATTGCATCCTCAAGTGATCTTCTTCTCACCTTGATGACTCTCAAATCCTGCAGGAGGTTGCAGCACATTCCTTGTATATCCATAAGACAAATTCTCATGATTTCGAAGCCCTGGATGGTAATATTGTGGCAAAGGATCACCACGATAATTGTAGTTCCGATTGTTGATGTATTGAACCTGTTCTTAACTCGCTCCAATGCTCGGATCTGTCCTACTTGTAGCTACCACATATTCTGCACCTTGTGGTATCCTGTGGGTTGTCAAAATCTGATGGGATAGAGAAGCGACTTGAGCTGAAAGTGCAGCAAACGGCTCCAAATCATGAATTCTAGCAACTTTCTTAGCCATAGTTCTTTCAGTTGGCCATTGATAGTTATTTGAGGCCATTTCTTCCAAAAGAGCAGTAGCACCCTCAGGTGTCTTTGACATTAAAGTTCCTCCAAATGCAGCATCAACTAAAGTCCGAATTTGCCCATTTAACCCATCATAGAACATATGAATTTGCAACCAATCCGGAAATCCATGTTATGGGCAATGTCGAATCAAATCTTTATACCTTTCCCATGCTTCATAAAGTGATTCAAAATCATGTTGCTTGAAATGACCAATCTCACTCCTGAGTTGAGCTGTTTTTGTAGGTGGAAAGAATTTAGCCAAAAATTTTTCAGCCATGTCCTGCCAACTAGTGATACTCCCAGGTTGTAGCGACTGTAGCCAACCTCTTGCTTTGTCCCTCAAAGAGAAAGGGAATAATCTCAGTCTAATGGTGTCTTCAATAACACCATTGATTTTCACAGTATCACAAATCTCCAAAAACATCGCCAAATGGATATTGGGATCATCAAATGGCAATCCACTAAATTGGGTCTGCTGCACCATGCTGATTAATGCGAGTTTGAGCTCAAAATTATTGGCATTAATGGGTTGGCGTCTGATACCCGAATAGTTGTCATTCACAACTAGTCGCACATAATCCTTCAGGGCACGTGGCTGCACGTTATCTTGTCCGTTCTCCGTGGCTACTACCCTCTTTTTCCTTAGTGCTCTATGCATTCTTTCAATCTCCGGATCAAAAGGAATATTGTCATGTGTTCTAGTACTGCGCATCCAACAAAAAAAACACACCAGAAATATAGAAAAAAAATAATAAAATAAAAAGAAAAGAAATAAATAAAAATCTAAATTAAAACCAAGATTACTTTGTATTGATATTGGCAAAAATAAGAAAAACTCAATCCCCGGCAACAACGCCAAAAACTTGACCAGTGCAAATTGCAAGTGCACAATATCGTAGTTTTATAATATAATGATGTGTAGAGTATCGTCCTCAGGGATTGATGTCTTAATTTTACCAAGTACCGAAATTTTACTAACCTTGATTTTATTTAGAAAAATTAATAATTTTAGACTGCAAAATTTAAACAAAGCTACTTTAAATAAATTATTCAAGAGAATTTAAAACTGGATACCACGTGTCAAATTGATGATGGTGAAAACTTCTAGGAAACCGATTTCACCTAGTTTCTCACTATGCTTTACTCATTTAGTTAATTCAACTTCGTTTTCTCTGTTTGTTAACAAATCGCCAATTTTTCCAAAAGCCTCTTTCGATAGTCAATTAGAACCTATTCTTGTTTATTATTTAATATAAGAGTATGCAAATTAATAACGCAAAAACGCAGTAAGACCCTCGATTTTTAATACTACGTAGGTTCATACAAGTCTTTCGATCTCTATATTTACCTACGCTGAATTATCCAAGATCTATCCTATACTCCCCCCTTTCGGTAGAAAATCATAAGACTAAAATCATTTAATTAATGGCCAGTTAATTAAAAGCATTAGGCACAGAATAACTCAAACAAACATTAATGAAAACTACTTCAGATTAGCATCAAAGAGCAAGCATAGTTCGAAACTGGCTACATCGTTTTCCTAGAATACAAAAATTTAGTTCATTCTGAAAATTAAATCCAACATAACATATTTCACCATATTTTCTTCTATTTGGAGCGTACGGGAAAGATCAACACTCGCCGCACCGCCGTCGCGCTTCACGAACACCCCGAACACTGCCGTTGTTCGCCACCTTCCGATTCTGAAAAGATATTATTTTTGCGTGCTTCCAACTCTCCTTTGCTGGCTGTATGTGTATCTTCACAACACCTCCAAAAGAAAACCACAAGAAAGCTTCCAAAAAAATAATTTTTCCAAGAAACTTTTTGTGGTTTGGCCTCCTTTGTGTGTCTCACCAAAAAAAATAAATAAATTCTTTTTTTCTCCTATGGTGCGGCCTTTCTCTCCAGCCCAGCACACGTTGCCCCCCTACTCTTCTCTTCTTGCGCACCGCTCTCTCCCAAGGAAACCCTCTTTGACTTTTTCATTCCTTTCCTTTTATTTTTCCTTTCTTTACTTTTCTTTCCTTTCTTTTGTCTTTCCTTTCTTTGTACCCAGTGCCTCACCCTTCTGAGATGACCCGGCTGCACCGCTGCATGGCCGGGTCACATCTCATTTTTTTATTTTTTTATTTTCTTTTTTCTTTTTTTCAAAGATACACGAACTGCCCTCCTCTTTCAAGCCCACTTTCAACCCTCGTACAGCTCGTAACTCTCAAATATTAAAACACAAAAGATGTAGAGCTCTTTTTCATATTTTCCCAGAATTTTGAATCGTCTCGATTAGAGCTCGGATGAGAAAGTTACGCCAAGATTACGAAAAATTGTCGAAATAATCCATAAAACGGCGTATGCTAACTTCACATCTAATTTCGATCTTTATACATCCATTATTTCGCAAAATTCAAAACATGAAAATTGTAGAACATTTTCTTAACTTTCTATGGCATCCTGAATCATCTGAATCGGAGGTTGGATGAGAGAGTTACGCACAGATTAAAAAGTGTCATTAGTTTTTGGCTTCCGATAGTTGCTCTACAATAAAAAATACCAAAATTTCATAAGTTACTTAATAAAACTCAAATATTATAAATAAAACATAATGTTAAAATATTGAGAGTAATTAGGCATTTAAATACAAAATAGGATTCCCAATGCATGAATTAAAGCACATAATTACGCAATTTAAGCGCGTAATCAGTTATTTTGGAGTTTTCTTAATAAATATAATTATTTGTAGCCTAGGAAGTATTAAATGAGTATTTTTCTGATATTTGAGTGAGTTTGGAATTTTGGATTACAAGGTCTTGGTTTTCCGTTCGGTTTAGGTAGAAATTCGAGGAGCAGGTAAGAGGAAATACTTTATAACAATTTTTAATTAATTTTAAACTGGTTAATTTTTAGGTAAAAAATTCTATATATTTAAGTAAATTATTCTAAATGGTGCAGGCATTTAAAATATTTCTTTTGATTATATATTATATTGGCGAAAAATCGTGTGGCATGAAAACAACTTTGATAATTAAATGGTTGCAAATACTACGGAATTATAATTTTTATGTGATTGTGAATATTGTTTGGGCTGCGAATTCTTCTTGGTTGAAAATACTGGTTGGTTACGGATACTATCTGATTGTGTATACTATGGTAGATGTGTGGATGTTCTTGAGTGGTTGGTTTTGTTATTGATTTTTGTTGTGGTCCATGTAAATTGTGATATAGCGTTGGCAGTGGTATGAGGAGGTCGTTATATCGTACTTGATATAACCGTCATATAACGTTGGCAGTGGTATGAGAAGATTGTTATATTGGCATTTATATTGGGGAGGGGGGGTAAAACATTGGCAGTGGTATGAGGAGTTTGTTTTATCTATTTACCATGAATATGGTTGTTTGTGTTGCAATTTGTGTGATGATTAGTTCTATGTGGATCGTGTAACCTCTGTGGTTGATAGTCCTGTGTGGACATGTATGTTGTAGGTATGATAGTCCTGTGTGGATTAGTCTTCTGTGGATTTGTATGTTGTATGTATGAGAGTCCTGTGTGGACGTTACATTCTGTGTGGATATGGATCTTGTATGGGCGAGAATGAAGAATGTGTATATCCTGTGTGGATTGATTGTGGTATGTGTATATGTGTGGAACTCTGTGAAATTATTGGCATTGATTGCGTGTAACTTTAATTACTTAAGTATTTATGGTAAAGTAGAATACTCTGCCCTAGAGCTTGCTGAGGAAGGTGAGTGCTCTGGTAATTATTTGTGGGTACCAGAGTAGAGGGAAGCCACTTGTATGGGCGAGTGACCTTCTCTACTCTCGGATACTTTACCTGGATACATAACCCGGGGCTTACTGAGAAAGGTGAGTGCCCTAGTATTAGCACTAGAGCGGATGGAATCTACTTGTATGGGTGGGTAGACTTCCCTATTCTCAAGTATCAGTAAAAATGATTATGTATGTGAATATGTGATTAGGTGATAGAGAAGTCGAAAATGATGTGATTAAAAATGTATTTTCTCAGCTGCTATTGATAGTGAAATACAATTGTATGTATATTTTGTAATTATATATTAAATGCTTTAGCCACACACTGTTGTAACTTATTTCTTCCTTACCAAGAAGTGTCTCACCCCGGAAAATATTTAATATTTTCAGGCCCTCCAGGTGATTGATCTTAGAAAGCTCCAGGGTGGGGTAATTTTGTGAGTAAATAAAAAGAACGGATACGTGCATAGACGGTATTTAATATTTTGTCCTAATTATGTAATATAGAATATGGATGTATCTTTCTATGGGTTTGCATATGTAAATATATATAGCACTCTGGTATTTTGTTTGAAGTTATTTAATTAATTCTGCTGCGAAAATGGTATTAGAAACGTATGATTGGTCATAACACTCCAGGGCCCACGTGGCGGGTCCGGGGCGTTACAATAAATAAGGCTTAACTAAATAAATTTAACAATAAACTAGTAAGCACGTCAATCCTACTATCTTTTACTTCCTTAGTACCTTCATATGTGACTTCCAATTTTTCCCAAATCTCTTTAGTAGTGTTACAGGCCATCACCATATTAAATTCATTTACATCTAGTGTACAGAATAACAAATTCAATACAGTAACATTTATTTGCACAGATTTCCAATCTTCTTCAGTATACTCATCTTCAGTTTTGGGTACATTTACCTTATCAACTACTTTCATATGGACATGGTTTCCCTTGAAAACAATTTTCCACACTTTCCAATCAACATTTAAAAGATATATACTCATCATACGTCTCCAATAGGTGTAATTTACACCTCAGAAAATTAGTGATCTAGTGGATGAGTGTCCCTCCCCGAACGGAGTTACACTGATGTGTGTCATGTGATCTTTTTACAAAAATAACGGTTAAGTCAATGTAAACCCTCTCTGATACCAAATGTTAATTTAGGTGTAATCCTAAAGGGAGGGGGTGAATTGGGTATTTTAAAAATCATTAAGTTTATTTTACCACTTAATCCCTATTTCTATATTTAACAAATTAATTGCAGGGGTTTGAATTTAATTCAAATTATGATCTCAATAAATTCTATTTTACCCAATTAATTATCAAGTGCGTGTGAGGTTATTTAACATACACACATGCAAGATAAGAGATGAAATGTGTTGCGGAAATTAAAAGGAGTAAAAGAAGAGAGAAGGCAAACATAATTTTTATGAGGTTCAGCCAACCTAGCCTGTAACGACCCGAAAAATAATGATATTTAAATATTAAGAGAAAGGAAAATGGAAATAGAAACGAATGGAGGCAGGAGGTTTCGTCGACGACATTGCATTTTGGAAAAATAACTCGAAATATTTTTCCACAGGTTCTCGTCGACGAATATAGGGGATTCGTCGACGAGTGCATAAGGAACTTCATTAACGAAGCCATGTCTCATCAACAAGAAAATACCGAGAGAGGTTTTTGAGCAGACTGAATTTCATCGACGGGGAGTGGATTTCGTCAACAAAATTATTGAAGGACTCATCGACGAGGTGACGTGTCTCGTTGACGAATCCAGCCCTATAAATAGCTAAAACTCGAATTTTTATTCATTTTTAACGCCGCTCTCTCTCTCTCTCTCTCTCTCTCTCTACGTTCCTCTCTCACTTCTCTCTTCATTTCGAAGCCTATTTCTCGCTAGATCGAAGATCTGAGGCTACCATGATACTCCTAACAAAGTTCTTTATAAGTCTGCCGGAGCTGATTGTTGGAAAAGTTGGGTTAGATTTCGTCCCAATCTCAGGGTAAGGCATTTTATTCAATATTTGCCTTTCCATCAGTTATAAGAAATGTTGTAGGTAAGAAAATATTGATATTTTGTTCTGGGAAATTGTGCTTTCAGGATGTTGAGTTGGGAACCTTGCGGGTATAGAGCCAAAATTTATAGGGGCTTTTCAGAGTTAAGGTGAGAAAAATATGTTATGTTAGGACTTTAGGAATATTAATAGAGTTTTCATAGATACATATATACCATTTATTAATATGCAGTTTCTATAAAATGAATGTTTTAATGTTGTGTGGCCTGAGTAGATATTTATTTGATGTAGATTTATATAGATTTTATTCAGTTCAGTATATCATAGTTTCACGGAATGTTATGTTTTCCTGAATACCATAGCACACAGTTTATAAAGACAAATTATACAGTTATAGCATCGAGATACTACAGTTACTCATATTTTATAGTACATAATTATAGCGTATGGTTATTTTGGGAACATAATGAAAACAGCAAAGGTATATATATAAAGATGTACTTATATAGTATCAGATCCCTGTGGAGTTATTACAAACAGATATAGTTTACAGAGCACGGTACCGTTGCTATATACAGATAGAGTGCAACCACATATCTCAAATAGTGTGTGGGTACCGTCTAACCGTGTTCAGAGAGGATGCAGCTCCCCAATATACTGGGTAGAGGGGGCCAGTTAGATGAGGTAGCAACCAGTCCCGCGCTTAGGAGTGCATGCAGTTTGTCCGGGCTGAGGTAGTGTAGAGTATGATGACTTACCTGGAGGGCCGACCAGGTTAAGTCCCGCCTATGGGCTGCACAACCCTGTCATGAGGGGTCAAATCATGACATACAGAGTCCCGGGGAAAGAACACAGTTTCATATATATATATATATATATATATATGTATACAGATTTATAGTTTTCATTGTATATAGTATGTTATAGCAGTATGAATAATAGAAAGCTCAAATGATACAGATGTTTTAAGCTTTTATACATGTGTTTTAAAATTTTGCCAAATCATGCAGTTTTAAATATTATTATTATAATTTTATGACTCGGTCACCACACACTAGTAATAGCATATTTCCACTTACTGAACGTTGTCTCACCCCATTACATTATCATTTTTCAGGTGAGACAGCTAGGCGAGCAGATCAGGCTCGCGGATGGAGAGTATATCATTTACCCTGGTTTAGAGGGTAAGTTTGCATAGGGTTTGTATTTTTGTGTAAGTGAGCATTGGGGAAAGAGATGTATTATAAATCTATGGTTGAAAATACTGAATTATGGTATTGTATATACATGTATGTGTGGTTATGTGATTTATGTTTTTTCGCTGCATAGGGATGCCCATTACATGCAGGTGTTGGAATAATTTATTATAAAAAAAAATGGTGAAAATTTTGAGGATGTTACATTTTTGTTATCAGAGCCTAGGTTGCTAGGTTCTGTAGACTCTATAGTGTAGTAGAAAGTAATACCAGAATATGGGAAGAAGATTTGAGGTTTTGTTCTGTGATCTGAATACGGGATTTCGTGATAGTTTCTGTATTTTTCTAGGGTGACAATTTCAGGAAAACCATAGTAAACTGTCGACGAGTCATGTGTTTGGGTTGCAGGAGTGGATTTTTGGGCTAGAATCAGGAGGGATAGTTAATAAAGGATTTGGAGTTTAGTCGAATAAGTTGGGTCTGTAGGAAGATAGAATTTTGAAATGATGTTCTATGTATTTGCAGGATGGACCTAGGAGGCAATAGCGCTCATGCTAGTGGGGATGATGGTGCTCGTCCATCTGGCGCAGCAAGCGGGGATTTAGATGCTGTGCTACGTAGTGTGGCTCAGCAAGTTATGGCTAAGATAGCGCAGAGCTCTAGAGAGTAGGGAGATCCATCTCCAGTTCAGGGATGCACCATAGAGAAATTCATGAAGATGAACCCGCCAGCTTTTTCTGGAGCGACTGACCCTGTAGTTGTTGAGAATTGGGTGCAGGAGGTAGAGAAGATCCTGATAGTACTTCATTGCACCGATGAGCAGAGAGTTATGTACGCTACATACAGACTAGCAGGGGAGGCTGAGAGATTGTGGACGGCCACTAGAATGTTGGAGGAGTAGAGGATGACTCCAGTACCAATGACTTGGGTCTGATTCAGGGATATATTCTTTGATAGGTATTATCCTACTTCGGTTAGAGTGGCCCGAATTCAGGAGTTTCTGAACCTATCCCATGGGTCGATGATAATCCAGCAGTACGCGGCAAGATTTATCTAGCTCTCACATTTCTGCCCATATATCATCCCCGATGAAGTAAAGAAGGCCAAAATGTTTGAGAGAAGTTTGAGGCGAGATATCTACAGGCAGGTGGCAGTACTGAGGAGCCAGGATTTTATAGAGTTGGTTGACAGGGCCATTATAGCACAGGAGAGTCTACTGAAAGAGATTGAGGCACAAAGTCAGTAGAAGAGGACCGCACCCTCGAACTTTCAGGCGGGTCCCAGATGAGGCCCTTGGAGGGGAGGTAGATCTGGTAGAGGTCAGAGACAGATGGTTGAGCAGGGTGGATCTCAGGGTAGTCAGCCTCCCGCCATTTGTACCAAATGTGGACGGAGACACCGAGGTGAATGTCGATTTGGGGAGAATGTTTGCTACCGCTACGGAAAACCCAGTCATATGGCTTGATCTTGTTAGATGACACCAGGTTATGTACCGGCTCCTAGGCTATTTCGGGGAGGATACCAGGCACCCCGCAGAGGTCAGTAGAGAAACACTGCGCCGGCGAGGGTCTATGCGTTGACACCGGGAGATGCTGAAACGGCTGGAGACGTGGTCACAGGTACCCTTACTGCTTTACCATATACAATTTTTGTTTTTTTTTATATAGGTGCCACCCATTCCTTTATATCGGCGGGGTATGTCAGAATAATTGGGGTAGAAACTCAGCTACTTGATGTAGAACTACCTATGGGTACACCGATGAGATTTGTGGTTAGATGCAGGAGGGTACTTCGAAATTTTCCGGTAAGTATTCATGAGAGAGTGTTGTTGGCTGATCTTGTGGTCCTAGATATGTAGGGGTTCGATATGATACTGCGCATGGATTGGTTAGCAACTTATCATGCAAGTATTGATTGTCATTTGAAAGAAGTAATTTTTAGACCCCTGGGCGAGTCAGAATTTAGATTTGCGGGTTCACGTGTACGTGCCTCACCACAGCTAGTGTTAGTTATTCAGGTGAGGAGATTGTTACAAGGTGGTTGCCAAGGGTATGTCGCATACATAAAAGAATTTTCGAAAGAAGTATTGAGACAAGCTGACATACCAGTAGTGAGAGAGTTTCCAGATGTATTTCCAGAAGAATTACCCGGGTTACTGCCTGATCATGAAATTGAGTTCACTATAGACTTGTTACCGGGATCCACACCAGTATCTAAAGCACCGTATCGTATGACTCCAGTCGAGTTGAAAGAATTGAAAGATCAGCTATAGGAATTACTGGATAAGGGTTTTATCAGGCCCAGTGTGTCGCCCTAGGGAGCGCCAGTTCT
Organism: Malania oleifera; assembly: GCF_029873635.1. Lineage (NCBI taxonomy): Eukaryota > Viridiplantae > Streptophyta > Magnoliopsida > Santalales > Ximeniaceae > Malania > Malania oleifera. The sequence continues at coordinate 141,876,012 of NC_080417.1, forward strand.
GTTCGTGAAAAAGAAAGATGGAACCATAAGGTTGTGCATCGATTATAGGGAGATAAATAAATTGACAGTCAAGAATAAATATCCTCTCCCTAGGATCGATGATTTATTTGATCAGCTTCAAGGGACCCAGGTATACTCTAAGATTGATCTGCGGTCAGGCTACCATCAGGTGAAAGTCAAAGCAGAGGACATTTCAAAGACCGCTTTCAGTACTAGATATGGGCATTACGAGTTCTTAGTGATGCCATTTGGGTTGACTAATGCACCAATGATTTTTATGAATTTGATGAATCGGGTGTTCCACCAATATTTGGACCAGTTTGTGGTTGTGTTCAATGATGATATACTGGTCTACTCGAGGAGTTTTAAGGAGCACGAGCATCATTTGAGGCTGGTATTACATGTATTAAGGGAAAGGAAATTATTGCAAAATTCAAGAAATGTGAATTCAGGTTAAGGCAGGTTACTTTTCTCAGTCATGTGATCTCAGAAGCAGGAGTATCAGTTGATGAATTGGGAAAGGCTAGAAAATGTTCAGGAAGTCAGGAGTTTTCTGGGGTTAGCAGGTTATTACCGACGTTTTGTGGATGGTTTCTCCAGGCTATCAAGTCCATTAGCACGACTTATGAGGAAAAATGTAAAATTTGAATGGACTGATGACTGTGAGCAGAGTTTTCAAGAGCTAAAGCAGCGGTTAGTTTCAGCTCTAGTACTGGCTATTCCTGCAGGGGAGGATGGGTTCGTAATATATATAGTAATGCCTCTTTGAAAGGGCTTGGGTGCGTGTTAATGCAGCATGGCAGAGTTATTGCATATGCGTCTAGGCAGCTTAAAGAATATGAGAAGAACTATCCTATCCATGACTTAGAGCTTGCTACAGTGGTGTATGCTCTCAAGATTTGGAGGCATTATTTATATGGTGGTAAGTGCGAGATTTTCACGGATCATAAGAGTTTGAAATATTTCTTTACTCAGAAAGAGTTGAATATGAGGAAAAGAAGATGGCTAGAGCTTATTAAAGACTATGATTGCACAATTAGTTACCACCCAAGAAAAGCAAATGTACTGGCAGATACTCTGAGCATGAAATCAGGGGGATCCATGCTGGCAGCTATAGAGATTCAACACTCGATTCTGGTGGATTTGGAGAGGCTCAGTATAGAATTGGTGGAGGAGAGTCCTCAGGAAGTTATTGTCAATCTAGTGGTTCAGCCTACATTTTACAAGAGGATTAAAGCAACTCAAGGTGATGATGCAGAGTTGGCAGCGGTGATGACTAGAGTATGTGATGGTCAGGGTAAGGAGTTCAGCATATTAGATGATGGAGCTCTGCAATTTCCGTACTAGGCTATGTGTTCCTACAGATACTGAGATCAGGAGAACTATACTGGAGGAGACTCACAGATCCCTATACACAGTCCATCCCGGCAGTACTAAAGTGTACAGGGATTTGCGAGAGTATTTCTGGTGGAGTGGAATGAAGATGGAGATAGCCCAATTTGTTCAGCAATGCTTGACGTGTTAGTAGGTTAAAGCTGAGCACTAGAGACCGACAGGACAGTTGCAGCCACTGTTCATTCCAGAATGGAAATGGGACAACATTTCGATGGATTTCGTTACGGGGTTACCACCAGTGCGACAGGGACTAAACGCGATTTTGGTGGTTGTTGATCGTTTGACGAAGACTTCTCATTTCATCCCTATTAAAATCAGTTATTCCATGGACAAATTGGAAGAGATATATGTTCAGGAGAAAGTTCGTGTTCATGGAGTACCAATATCCATAGTCTCGGACCAAGATCCTCGGTTTACTTCACGATTCTGAAAAATTTTTCAGGAGGCTATGGGTACACAATTAGCTTTTAGCACTGTTTTTCATCATCAGACAGATGGTCATACTGAGAGGACGATTCAGACACTAGAGGATATGCTTCATGCTTGCGTGCTTGATTTTGGAGGCAATTGGATTCAGTTTATGCCGTTAGTTGAATTTGCTTATAATAATAGCTACCAGGCTAGTATCGGCATGGCTCCATACGAGGCATTGTATGGTAGAAGATGTCGTTCTCCTATCTTTTGGGACGAAGTAGGTGAAAGGCGAGTTTTGGGTCCCGAGATAATACAACAGGCGTCTGACAAAGTCCGATTAATTAGAGAAAGAATCAGTACAGCACAGAGTAGGCAGAAAAGCTATGCAGACACTCGCCGTCGGAAGTTAGAGTTTGATATGGGAGATAGAGTATTTTTGAAGATAGCTCCTCTGAAAGGAGTTACGAGATTTGGAAAGAAGGGTAAGTTGAGTCTTAGGTATATTGGTCCTTTTGAGATATTTGAGAGAATAGGATTAGTTGCCTATAGGCTAGCTTTACCGCCAGCTTTGGCTCATATTCATGACGTGTTTCATGTTGCCATGTTACGAAAATACGTTCCAGAGCCATCCCACATCATTAACTATGCAGAGATAGAGCTTAAAGATTCATTAGCTTATGAAAAAGTACCAGTACAGATTTTAGATAGAAAGATACAGACCTTACGTACTAAAGAAATACAGTTAGTTAAAGTTTTTTGAAAGAATCATGCTATGGAAGAAGCATCTTGGGAGCTCAAGGAGCATATCAAACAGAAATACCTATAGTTGTTCCAAGAGGTATAGAGGTACTCAGGTAAAGTATAATAGTTAGATAAGATTTTTTCTTGCAGGTACATGTATTGATTATAGTTAGTAGATAATTTTTAGTTTAGATAAGTAATCTCCCAGGATGTAAATGTAACCATGGTATTCCTCTGCCACAAGTGAGGGCAGGTAATAAAATAAGTAGATCATTTTCCTTTACGGAATGATGGAGGGTATAGATGGTGATACAGATAGTAAATTTCGAGGACGAAATTTTATAAGAAAGGGAGAATGTAACGACCCGAAAAAATAATGATATTTAAATATTAAGAGAAAGGAAATGGAAACAGAAACGGAAGGAGGCAGTAGGTTTCGTCGATGACATTGCTTTTTGGAAAAATAACCTAAAAGATTTTTCCACAGGTCCTCGTTGACGAATACAGGGGATTCATCGAGGAGTGCATAAGGAACTTCTTCAACGAAGCCATATCTCGTCGATGAGAAAATACAGAGAGAAGTTTTTGAGCAGACTGAATTTCGTCGACAAGGAGTGGATTCCGTCGATGAAATTATTGAAGGACTCATTGACGAGGTGACATATCTCATCGACCAATCCAGCCCTATAAATAGCTAAAACTCATATTTTATCCATTTTTAACGCTTCTCTCTCTCTCTCTCTCTCTCTCTCTCTCTCTCTCTCTCTCTCTCTCTCTCTCTCTCTACGTCCCTCTCTCACTTCTCTCTTCGTTTCCAGGCCTATTTCTCACCGGATCGAAGATTTGAGGCTACCACGATGCTCCTGGCAAAGTTCTTTACAAGTTTGCCGGAGCTAATCGTTGGAAAAGTTGGGTTGGATTTCGTTTCAATCTCAGGATAAAGCATTTTATTCAGTATTTGCCTTTCCATCAATTATAAGAAATGTTGTAGGTAAGAAAATATTGATATTTTGTTCTGGGGAATTGTGTTTTCAGGATGTTGAGCTGAGAATCCTACGGGTATAGAGCCAGAATTTTATAAGGGCTTTTCAGAGTTAAGGTAAGGGAAATATGTTATGCTAGGACTTTAAGAATATTAACAGAGTTTTCATGGATACATATATACCATTTATTAATATGCAGTTTCTATAGAATGAATGTTTTAATGTTGTGTGGCCTGAGTAGATATTTATCTGATGTAGATTTATATAGATTTTATTCAGTTCAGTATATCATAATTTCACAGAATGTTATGTTTTCCTAAATACCATAACACACAATTTATAAAGACAGATTATACAGTTATAGCATCGAGATGCTACAGTTACTCAGATTTTACAGTACAGAATTATAGCGTATGGTTATTTTGGGAACATAATAAAAACAGCAAAGGTATATATATATGTACTTATATAGTATCAGATCCCTGTGGAGTTATTACAGACAGATACAGTTTATAGAGCACGGTACCGTTGTTATATACAGATAGAGTGCAACCACATATCTCAGATAGTATGTGGATACCGTCTAACCGTGCTCAGAGAGGATGCAGCTCCCCAGTACAATGGGTAGAATGGGTCGGTTAGACGAGGTAGCAGTCAGTCCCGCGCTTAGGAGTGGATGTAGTTTGGCCGGGCTAAAGTAGTGTAGAGTATGATGACTTACCTGGAGGGCCGACCAGGTTAAGTCCCGCCTATGAGCCGCCTAACCCTGTCATGAGGGGTCAAATCATGACATACAGAGTCTCAGAGAAAGAACAAAGTTACATATATATATATATATATATATGTATACCGATTTATAGTTTTCATTGTATATAGTATGTTATAGTAGTATAAATAATAGAAAGCTTAGATGATACAGATGTTTTAAGCTTTTATACATGTGTTTTAAAGATTTGCCAAATCATGCAATTTTAAATATTATTATTATAATTTTATGACTCGGTCGCCACACACTTGTAATAGCATATTTCTACTTACTGAGCGTTGTCTCATCCCATTACACTCTCATTTTTCAGGTGAGACAGCTGGGCGAGCAGACCAAGCTCGCGGATAGAGAGTATATTAATTACCCTGGTTTAGAGGGTAAGTTTTGTGTAGGGTTTGTATTTTTGTGTAAGTAAGCATTGGGGAGAGAGATGTATTATAAAGTTATGGTTGAAAATATTGAATTCTGGTATTGTATATACATGTATGTGTGGTTATGTGATTTATGTTTTTCCGCTGCATAGGGATGCCCCTCACATGCAGGTGTTGGAATAATTTATTATAAAAAAAAGTGGTGAAAATTTTGAAGATGTTACGTGGCCTATGTCCTCGCCTTGAGCAACCCACTCAAGGATTCCACTAAATCCCTCCTCCTTTAACCGGGACGGAGCTTTTCTTACACATGCTGCTTACAAGAGGCACAACTTCCTCCTCACCCGGTTCACAACCCGAACCGTGATTACAATATAGAATTTGAAATCTACAAAAAAGTCAATATCGCTTCTAACAAAGTTAGTGAGTACAATGGAAAACCTAACACATTTCCATATGATAAAAACTGAAGCTCAATATGTATGTAACGATATAATCGTTATATGAATGATATGCTTTACAAAATTTCCCTTTGATTAAATCTCCCAAAATAATTATATAAGTGAATGTGATCTTATTAAAAAATTTGTCTTGAATATTATGAAGATCTAAGTTCTTGCTATAAAATAATTTGTGAAATTGAATTTTTGAATAAATAAAAGACTTTGAATATTGCAAAAATTTAAACACTATTTGTCACAACAAAATTTCTCACAAATATATATTGAGAACCTTTAGACTTTTCAATCAAGTAGATTTCGCAATAACAAAATATTGAGTATTTGAATGAAAATAAGAACTTGAAGATTATCAAATATTCAATGTTTAGAAAATCCTTTTCACAAATAAATTTATATGTAACAACACAAGATTTTTCCTTTTTCAATAAGAGTAATAGATGTATAATGAAAAATCTTCAAGATATCTATATATTGAAAACATAAACCAATCCCTTGTTTACCAAATCTCAATCACCAGAGCTTGCTTGCAAGATGTGTAAATGAAATCTCTTCGAAAAGCTGAGATGATCTACCTAAACATGATGAATATAGTTGGAATGCAGGCAATCGTATTGCAATATGTTCAATATTATCCAAAAGTTGAGGCACTGGGGTTTATAAGTTGATTATATAGGTAATCTTGACCTTAGGATAAGTCCTGACTGTTGGATCAATTTGATCAAGTGTAAAACCTATGTATTCTCTTGCTAAAGATTAAATTTTTAAACTTCCCATAGGTTCAGACGACTGAAGATTAGGGTTCAGACGTCTGATATTCCTTAAAGCATTGAAAAATTAAATTGGACACAGTGTCAGACAACTAAACTTGAGGTTCAAACTTCTGCAGTCCCTGCTTCAGACGACTGAACTTAAGGTTCAGATGTCTCAAGGTGTTCTACCTCTTCTGTGTTTCAGCAATTAATTCTTCAGATGACTGAACTAATTCTTTAGTCTTTTAAGAAAAATCTTTAGACGTCTGAATTAAAACTTCAGTCGTCTGAAGTTGCATCTTCAGACTTCTGAGGGCAATCCTTAGTCGTCTGGGCAGTCCAACTTCAGTTTTTTTTTTTTTTTTTCAAAAACCACTTTTGCTTTCTTGCTTTGCTTCTTCATAAAACATTTTTCGGGGTTTTAAATAGAGTCTTTAAGACAATGAATAACCCCTAAAATATTTTCATATGATGCATGAGTCCTAAGGTCAGTTTAGGGTATATTTTAAGTTTCGAATTAAATCATATGAAATATGTAAATACATTCAGTTCTAAATACTCATTCCCATGACGATCTTGAACTTGACGCTTGCATCTTCATTCTTCTACTCTTTTAGTTCCATGGATTGTGTCAAGTTGTATATCCTTTAATCCTCATGGCTTCCATGACTTTCTAACCTTCCGTGCATGCTAAGTATTGTTCATGTTCACAATCTCAATGCATAGATCAAATACCAAGTGATTTGTCATTATCAAAATAGGATTAGACTCATAGAGTCAACAAACTAGACATTAGCCAAGCAGTGGGAGCTATCAGCAGGTTCATGTCAAATCTAGGGAAGACTCACTAGGAAGCAGTGAGGTGGATCTGGAGATATCTATGTGGCACTATTGATAAGTGTCTATGTTTTGGTAAAGGATACTTGAAAATTCAAGGGTATGTTGATGCAGATTTTGCTAGTGAAATTGATCACCGCAGAAGTACCACCGGATATGTGTTCATTATTGGCACAAATGTTGTTAGTTTGATGTCACAGGTATAGAAGCTGAGTACGTAACGATGACAGAAACCAGTAAAGAGATGATTTGGTTTCAAGGTTTGTTGATAGAGCTCGGAATAAAGCAAAATGGAAATTTTTTGCATAGCAACAATCAGACTGCGATACATTCGGCAAAGAACTCTACATTTCATTCCAGAACCAAACACATGGGACTATGTTATCACTTCGTCATATCTCTATTAGAGAACGAGGTGTTGACACTTGAAAAAATTCAAGGTAGCAAGAATCAGCAGATATATTGACAAAGCTGGTGACTACAGAGAAACTTAAGTTGTGCACAACTTCAGTTGGTCTTCTTGCTTGAAGACAGATTTGAGCACATCTTGTACCTATATATTGGTTGAGATAGTATCTCTGTCTCCAAGTGGGAGATTGTTAAGCTAAAATGGAAACATAGTATTGATGATGAGACTTGATAACCCTTGATGAGGATGAGCTGCGAAGGAGCCAGCTTTTATGTGCTGGAATGAGAATGTCGGTGTGCTAATCCATCTAATCCATCCCACTGATTCCTATTAAAATACCTTCCTTTACTATCCATCCCATTCAACTATATAATGAGAAGTGTGAGCGTGAATGTGATGTGAGTGAGTGTGATAGTATTCTGCTGAAGGTGAGAGAGAGAAAGGTGTGAGAAAAGAGTTGAGTTGAGTGGTGTCTCCTCCTCTTGTATTTTCTCCCAAATTATAGTAAATTGGGTGTGCTCCGTGGATGTAGGTCAGATTAGACCGAACCACGTTAAATCTGGTGTTCTTATTTTGTGTGTTTATTTTTGCTTGTGTGTGATTATTGTTCCTAGATTCCTAACACTATCTATCAAAGGTTAATAGGGAGTTGATTTACCTTACTATTACCAGGCCAGACTTGGAATATTATGTTCATATTCTAGCTCAGTTTATGGATAAGCCATCACAACTTCATTTGGATGCTGCTTATCAGGTGTTGAGGTACTTAAAAGGGACTCGAGGGTAGGGCATATTTTTACTTGCATCTTCATCCTTAAAATTGAAGGCTTTCACAAATTCAGATTAGGCAACATATCTTGAAATAAGAAAATCAATTATGGGGTTTTGTGTTTTCTTGGGTGATTTTCTTATTTCCTAGAAATTTAAAAAACAAAACATTGTATCAAGATCATAAGCTAAAGCTGAATACAGAGCTCCTGGTTCTACAGCAAGTGAATTAACTCGGTTGATTGCTTTGCTTAAAGACTTCGGCATCCATCACACCTCACCAGCTTTGCTTTTCTGTGATAACAAAGCTGCTTTACATATAGCAGCCAACCCAGTGTTTCATGAGAGAATGAAACACATTGAGATTGATTGTCATTTGGTTAAGGAGAAAATTCAAGCTGGAATACTATATACTCTTCATGTGAATTCAAAGCATCAATTAGTAGAATTCTTTACAAAGGCCTTGGCCTCCTCACAGTTTACATTTTTCCTTTCCAAGATGGGAGAGTGATAAATATATACACTCCATATTGAGGGGGGAGTATTGATATATGTATGTAGGAAGTTAGCAAGTTAGTTTGGAAGTTATTTTATTTTAGTTCTTATATATAAAGCATAGAGGTCAGTTCTATAGATTGTATTGAATGAATCAAGAATTCAAAGAATTTCTCTCTTTTCTTCTCCAACTCTCTTACTCTCTATGCAATTGATCTCAATTAAAACTGATTATTTTTCCACAGGGATACACTTGTTGCTTCTTACGAATCCAATTTATGTTTTCATTGTTCTAGCATTTAGAGTTTTAGGTCCAATTTGAAACTCAAACAATTTTAGAAAAATGAAAGATAAATGCCAAGAAATCTATTTTTTTTTATGTTTGGTTATTAAAAAAAATGAGAAAGAAAATAAAAGACATTCTAAATCAATGAACAAAAAATTTGATATTACACATCATTAACATTTGATCTTCCTTATTTTTAAATCATATTAAAACAATTTTTTATTTTTAATAGTATTTTATATAAAGAGAAAATTCAACAGAAAGTGAATCTTTCATATTTTTCTTTCTTTTTCTTTTCCCAAACAAAATTCTAGATCAAAATTGACCCTTCAAATTAAAATTCGATATTTTATGCTTAAGATAGTAATACTATAATTTTGAATATTCTTGTACACAATATTTTTAGTGTGCGTTTGAATTTTAAAAGATTGATTTTATTAGTCAATATAAGATAGCTTTTAATAACTTCATATTCCATTAGTCAATATAAGATAGCTTTTAATAACTTCATATTGTACAGCTATTGCCAATCTCAACACTTAATAATTGAAAGCAAGAACATGGTCTGCTACTATTTATGGGTACAAAAAGGATGCTTGTGGGTCATGCAGCCATTTACCTATTTGTCAATGGCGATGCTCCCTGGCCACTTTGGCAAGGGGAGAACAAACACAGAGAAAGACCAAAACAACACGAAACAAAATACAATAAAAAATAGCCACAACATGCGCCTATTAAGGGGGCTAAGTCAACTTATTAAGCGGTTGTTTGTTTGATATTACTGTCAAAATTTAGAGAAACAAAAATTAGAAACGAAAATAAAAAGTCAGAAAAAGAAATTAAAATTAATTATTTATTTGATTATAATTAACATTTATAAAATTAGTACAAATTAAAATTTTAATTAAAAAATGTTCATTTGCATCTTTGAATCAAACAATATTATAAAAATATGAATAAAATAATAAAATTACAAATAATATACATTAAAAATTATTGTAATGAAAATAAAATTTATTATAATAATTTTATTTAATTATTCTATTTTTAAATTTTACTTTACAATAAATTTTTTATTGGACATGACAATTGAAAAATAGTAAAAGTATTTTGTAATTGCATTGATTATTATTTTTTGAAATATATATTTCTTTTAATTATATTTATAATTTTGATTTTAATTTAAAAGGGTATAAAATAAATAATTTAATCCAAAAAAATATTTCTAAATGTTAAAAGTTATGGCAACAAGTTGTCAAAACAATTGAAAACCATAAAATCTAGTTTTCAGTTGTTTGAAATACCTGACAATTGACAACAAAAATAGAAAACTAATAACATAAACAAACACGTCTTTATAATTTGTTTCTTTACTATGGAGAAATAGAAAAAAAAAATAGAAAACAACAACGATATAAAATAAGCCCTAAGACATCGATTTCATTGTTTTTAACAACTTGCTTCCACCCTATTTTTAATATAGACAATTATTTTTTTGTGTCTATTGTATTTTTTTATTATTCCAATTTTTTGGGAAAAAAAAAAAGAAAAGAAAAACACAAACCAAAGCAAACTTTTCAATAGACATGACAATAAATTCATGTGCATTCATATTTAATCATTTCATTTGTCATAAAATTTTATTGGGCTCATTTATAATTTATATTTGGGAAGAGAGAAATGTTTCATTGTCTTTGATCAAATATTATATTGAAGTTTGAATTTAAATTTTAAGATTTGAATTTAGATTTGTATGAATTTATAAAAAAATTTTAAAAAAAATACTCATGATGCTTTTGGAAACATAGATTTCAAGTCTTGAATTTAAATTTGGTTGGAATTGTATAAATTTCAATATAATTTTTGTTTTACATTTTATCCAAATTCAAATTTTCTCCAAATATAGAATCAATATATTTTTGCTCAAAATAACACAAATTAAAATTCAAAATCTAAAATTCATACTCCTAAAGTTAAAGTTAAGATCAACTTTTCAACATACATCAAATTGTTAAATAGAGCATTAATTAAAAAGGTGACCCTCACAAATTTCATAATCTTCTACCATTTAAGTCTATTTCTCCTTTTTGGTCCACTGGTTTTATCTCTATCTACTAAAAAATTAATATGCTTGCGAAGAAGTCACACTCATTTGTATACAGAAAAATAAACTTAAAAGACTAAACTATTTGAAATGTTTAAAAAAAAGTATTTATTACAAATAAAAAAAAATGTCAAATTCAATACATGTACCAATAAGTAGTAAATCAAATAAGTACCTATTTGAATTTTCAAGAAAATAAGTACTTTTTTTAAGAATAGTATAGATTACTCATTGAAACACTCTTTTTCAAATATGTACTTATTTAAAAAATTTATAAATAAAAATATTTTTTTTTTAAAAGTACTTTTTCATAAGTGATTTCAAATTCCCATAAATGGAAGAGAGTATAAAAATAGACTTTGCATGCATTATCGTATAATCATTGCCATATGACACCAATTTACCAAATTAAATCACACACCACATTACATAACCATAAACTCACATTCCACCAGCATTAAGGGTAACTCTCGTCCTCACGTTAGCATAATTGTTGAAATTAGGAATAGCTTCTCAAGAGGGGGGGTGAATTGGATTCTAAAAATTTCTTTTAATTCCTATTAAAATACCTTAAACTTCTTTTATTTCTTTTAACCAATTCTTGACTTGTTTTTTTAATTCCTTAATTAATCAAGAACTTAGTTCTTTTATCCAATCAATTAAACACAATCTTCAAACCAAACAATCAATTTATTTGCCAAGTACAAATTAAACAACAAACAACCAAACCAGGATATAAAGTATTCAGTACTTTGGTAATATAAGATCTTGAGATAGTTTGTTTGTTTAAATAAGCCTTGTGATTATGAATTATAATTTATGCTTACTGAAGTAAAGCCCTGTATAAATAAATCAAATCACTCTTTCCAAATATTTAGAATTTAAATAAACTCTTGGTAAATTTATCTTTGGGGTGTTAACCAAATAACGTACTCCCGTATGGTTTTCGCAAGATATGGTGTAACCAACGTACTCCCTTTCGGTTTCCGCAACCCAAATCAAAATTGGATTTTAAGTTTACTTGATTTCCAAATATGCGTAGTATGTATAATTTAGATATTTAAATCATCTACACAGTTGTATATGAACTGAAAATACAGAATAGGGAAAGAGAGAGTGAGACGGAGATTTTTACGAGGTTTGGCTTATACCCAGCCTACGTCCACGCCTTTGGCAAACCACCAAAGGATTCACTATACCTGTTCCGTTGACGGGTGGAACAAAACCGATTACAACATTCCTTGGTTAAGGCTAGAGTCTGCCTTCTCCAAACGATATTCCCTCGTTCGGTTACTCCTTACATAGGCTAGAGTCCGCCTCTCTAAGTAATATCCCCTTACTTAGCCAACGATCCAAACACCTTGGAACGTCAACGAACTACAAAAAACACAAGATAAAATCTACGTACAAGTATACTCTCTCAAAGAGCAAGTTAGTACAATTTTAGCACTATATACTTCAATGTAATATATCAATGGGAAATAGAATGAAGCTCAAGTGTAGAATTCACCAATATCCTTCTTAGAATAGGATTAACAGTAGGAATTCAAAGGAAGAAGGATCAGCACTTCAGAATTCTCAGCAAAAGAATTTTTCAATGAGTGAGCAAGAGAACTTAGGAAGAACAAGAGTACTTTCGGCTTCTCAAAACAGATTTTTCAATTCTCTTCCATTTTATTTGTTTTGAAAAACCATGTATTTATAGGCTTTCAAACTTGCAAAAGTTTCCTTAAAGAATGTCCCTATTTATTAGAATATTTAAGATTCAAAAAGCTATAATTTAAAGCATTAGAATTTTAAAAATTTTCCCGTTGAATAGTTTTTAAATGTCTGATAGCAATGACCCCATTTCCGTGTTTTGGCCATAACTTTTTCTGTATAACTCCAAATTAGGTGTTCTTGGTGTCAAAAGAAAGCTAAGAGAAAATCCTATAACTTTCATGTTTATCACTATTTAAAATAATAAGTTTTTGATAGAGAAAAATTTACCTCAATGCAGCTGTATAAAAACTGACAGCATTTGGGAAAAAACTCTTTTTGGTGCTCTTTATTCCAAAAATGATTCTAATCTTTTTAAAATAATTTTTAACCTTATAAAAATATTATTCAGGTATTTTAAAAAGTATCTAGGTCTAAGAAGTTAACCTAAGAGTTTCAAAATATTTCAAATGATATTTTAAACATTAAAGCACTTACATGAGACTTCTAAAATATTAACATTCTAAGTTCTTGAGTCTTCATGCTTTGTCCTTGGATTGAATCCATCTTTTCTTCAAGCTTCCATATTCTTTAAGCTTTCTTACTTCACCTTTATTTGGATCTTTTGACTTTAATATGCCTTGGCTTTCAACAACTTATTCATGTCCTCATGTTCTTCAACAAGTAATTCATGTCTTGGCTCATTTAAGCTTCATTTTATCCTTGTGAGCATTTTGACCTTACTTTCACATATATGAACCCTGAAATTTCATTACTCACACAAATACATTAAATTTCACTTGTTTGTTAGCATCAAAATAAAATAACAAGATTTTAAACCTTGTAAGGCCAACAATTGTCACTTACTACCCACTATTTAGGACTAGGGAAAGTAACACTATACATGGGTCAAGCAGATGCACAAAAGATTAACATCCCTCAATAATCCAACCAGATCTAGAATGACTTCAACATCCAAGAAGAGACAGACATTAAACCTCCAAATTGAGAGTACCACATGATCTTATTCCCAACTAGATCCTTCATAATGCTCCAATCCCACACAAAATCCTAGACACCCATTGAGGATGTCAAGAGGTCAACCTGAAGCACTCCTTAGAGTACTCATTTAGTACCCAGTACGATATTGGCAAGAGGCAGGCTGCTCACCCAATGATTTCCCAAAAGTCAAGTCTCCAAAGTATTCTCATTCACATATAAATAATCAATAGTGTTAGCTTTACTGTAATCCCAAGAGGAGGGGTGAATTGATATTTTAAAATTTTTTTCCTAGGTCAATTAACCACCAGCAGTATTACATAACCCTAGGGTCAATCTAGTGAAGATATAAAATAAGTCAGTATATATGTTGAAATTAAATTACACAAGTAAGCTAATTACACATGCAAGATAAAGCAACTAAAGAGAGATAACACCAGATATGTTATCGAGGTTCGAAAAAATGCCTACGTCCCCACCTTGGCTCATAAGCACAATGATTACACTAAGGCTCACTTCACGAGTGGAGCGGCACCGATATACAATCAGGTCAAATTAACACAAGGTTGACCTCAACCTTTTACAATCAATCATTCTGGGTTGGATCAACGCTCCCTCAGGCCACGCTTGGAATGCAACCAATTTTCAATACAAGATGTGTACAAAATATTTGTTTCTTAATCAAGCAGATTTGCACCAGTATTAATCAATGCACACCAATAATGTAAGAATAATAAGCTCAATGTTATATGTGTGTAATCAACACTCAGTAGTAATGATTATATCCAATGAAGCACAAGAGTATATCAACAAGCTAATCTTTGAAACTATGTATAAATGTAAATCTCAATCATAGTTTAGGGTTTCAAAGATCTTTACCAAGAGTATTCTAAATATCTCAAAAAAAATATTTTCTCAATATTCCAGCACAAGAGATATTCAAAAAATAAGCTCGTGAAAAGATTTTTGCACACTCAAAAATACAAGTTCAATGAGTTTTACAATAAAGATGCAAAGACTCACTAACTACAAGATTTTTGCCACACACTCATTTATTAAATAAAATCAAGGGAAAAACTTTATGCTCAACTCTCAATCCAAAAAACAAATATACAATACAATGAGAGTTTCCTAACAAATGAGAATAATGTGTAACCACTCAAATAACTCTCACCAAAATTGATTTAGCCAAGGAATAATAGTATCTAAGGGTATAGACTTTGTATTTTGAAAAAGCTTTCTAAAAAATACAAAGAATATTTTTTTTCTAATCAAAGTGCTAATTAATTTCTAATCTAAGCAAATGAACTCATATATATAGGCAAAGCCAAAATTATTACCATTGGGGATATATAGGAAATAATTAAATTTGTTTTTAAATAGTTTATGAAAATTAACCTTGTTTAACCCCAATTAACTACGGTAAAATTTTGGTTAACCTAAGACTTTCGGTCGACCAAGCCATAAGTCCGATCACCTGAATAGACACACCAAAAAAACTTTTCCATGTTCAGGTGCTTGATTAAGGGTTTGGTCTGCTAACTAAGGCGATTTTCCAATCTGTCCAACGTTTGATCGCCTGGTCTCATGTTTGGTTTACCAAACTTGCATGTTCGATCGCCCGAGGGTGATTTGAATGCTAATATTCTAGCGTCCGAATAGTTGGAAAAAGTCTGGGTAAATTTTCGGTTGACCAAAGACGGTAAGTCTTTTTGGTTCGGTCACCCAAAGTCAAGTCAACACGCTGACTATTCAACGGTTCGGTCGACCGAGGTGTTTTGAACACCAAGGTTCAATCACCCGAAGCCCTATAATTTTTATACCTTAAGTCCTATTTCAATTCAATAGTTTTCCTTGATAATATATGTGATAATGAGGACTAACTTAAGTATAAGTGCAAGGACCTAGGGTCTTTCTAAGATCTTTGAGCTTATCAGTTCCTACATGCATGATGCACATCAATTATTACAGACCATTCTTATTTTACTATTATAGACCCGAATTAAACTTAATATAAATTACAACAAACTTGATAGACATTAAATATGAACCATATGATCTTGCCAATATGAACCAGCACACAAACTTGATAGACATTAAATACTAGAGTATTTGTAATAATCAAAACAGGGTATGACCTATAAGGTCAACAATCTCCCCATTTTTTATGATGACAAATACCTTATGCAAAAGTGGGTACAGTCAAGAAAGGCTTTCCCTGAAACTATACATAAGGGAACTGTAAAGATTTAAAAGTTCAAAATATTTATCCTAAATACCCAATTTTGCCTCTTCTCCCCCTTTCGGCAATAGTAAAAAGGGCCATAAATTTAAAGCATATAGGCAAGACATTAAGTATGAATCATTTAAATACAAAATATGGTTAGGAAGATTTTTAGAAATTTTAGCAGCATGTCATTTGAAAATAAAGCATTTCCCCAAAATATCTACATATAAATGACTTGATTGAGTTCAAATTTACAATTATCCCCAATAACTAACTCAAATAGTCCAGTATGTTCAAAACAGAAAACATAAGTATAGTTATCAACATGCAAGAGATATGATAATCATGCATTGCAAAACACAAACACATTCACAAGGTATAAAGCAATGACACATTTAAACTTTTCAAAGCCATATATTTTCTATGTTAAGAAGCTCCCCCTAAGTTTGTGCTCTCTATCAATTTTTTATATGGCCTCTCTACTATGCATTAGACCTAGTTCACGTCTAATCTATATGAACCTATCTTCCTAAAGGGGTTTGGTGAAAATATCAATCCACTGCTCATTTGAGCACACAAACTCAAGTGTCACATCCCCTTTCTACACATGATCACAAATGAAATTATGTCTAATCTCAATATGTTTGGTTCGTGAATGTGAGATAGGATTCTTTGAAATGTTGATTGCATTAGTTCGTGAATGTGAGATAGGATTCTTTGAAATGTTGATTGCACTAGTATTATGACATTTAATTGGAACCGTATCATAGAGCAACCCAAAATCCATAAATTGTTGTTTCATATAAAGTATTTGCGCACAACAACTTCTGGTCGCAATTTAATCAGCTTCGGCTGTGGATAAGACAACTGAGTTCTGTTTCTTGGAGAACTAAAAAATTAGAGATTGTCCTGAATAATGACAAGTGTCGCTAGTACTTTTTCTATCTACTTTACTACCGACAAAGTCAGCATTAGTATAACTAACAATCTCAAATGTCGTATGCTTAGGGTACTATAAGCCTAACTCAATAGTTCCAACTAGGTACCTAGCACACATGCACACACTAAACATGATATTAGATCGACTAGCTGTATGGTATAGAAGTGTTAGAATTGGTGTATTCCCAAGAGTGGGGGTGAATTGAAATTTAAAACTTTTTCTCCTAGGTTAATCTATCCTATAACAGTATATACACAACTTAGGGTCAATCTATTCAATTTCCAAATGCGTAGATAAATATAATGTGGAATTTAAGTCATACGCATCATTCACCCATAACATACATGTGCAGTAAATATAAAGTGCGGGAATATAAATGAACACACAATATGTTATCGGGGTTCGGCCAACTGTGCCAACGTCCCCGCCTCAAACTCGCAAGTTTGAGGATTCCACTAAAGGCTCACTTAAGGGTGGAGCGACACCGTTTACAATCAAGTCAAATTAACACAGGGCTAACCTCAACCTTAACCAGGTCAATTAGCAGGGCTGACCTTAACCTACACGCCTTAACAAGACGACGCACCTAGCTTTCCTAACCGGGTCTAAGCCAATCCGGGACTATTCCAGGGCTAGTCTCCCTCTTCAGGCCCGTGCCTGGAAATACAACAGTATTTGAAATACAATCAAATGGTACAGTGATTGTGCTTTCAAGTAAAAGTAGATATGTACCCAAATGCGCGCGATAACATACACCACAATATGAAATAATAAGTAAGCTCAATGTGATCTAGATGGTTCAACTCTCAAAGTATTTTCTATCAGTGTAATGCGTACGTGAGAGTGTCAAACAAACAATCTTTGTATCACCAAAAATGTTCAATAAATAAGTTCACACAAAAATGTTTAGACTCAAGTATTTCAATCAGCAGGATATTTCAAGCATCTGAGTATCAAATGAAATATGAGCTCGATTTGCAAAAGATGCGTAATCTTTGTATTTAGCAAATAATATATGAGTGAGTGAATATTGCAACAAAGATCACAATCAAAAACACAAATATCTTTTCACAAATATATCAATATAAATCACACAAGATATTCGAGTATGTTTTGAAAATGATTTTGCAACCCAAAGACAAATACAATCTTCTTAAGATCTTGCAATAAAAGTGCAAGCTTAGAAGATCTAACAAAGTTTTCTTAGGAAAGGCTTATTAGAAAAAACCCCCTAAGAATCCTTAGGTTTGACTCTCAAGAAAATCATATCAAACAAGTAGTATAAGGAGAGCAAACCTATTTAAGCAAAACACTCAATCAACTTACAAAATATGTAGCCGATGATAGAAGGCAAGTTTGAGTGGTTTTTGTAAGAAAATGAGTAGTATGGGGTATTTATTTTTCAGAGAATTTCACCCTAATCCAATCTTCTAATCCCCTTTTAATCTTTGCAAATGATCACATATATATAGCCATTGAAGGAAATATGACCGTTGGGGACCTATTAGGTATTATTAGAAAAGTTTAATGACGTTTAAAGCATTTTAACCCTATTTAAAAAATATTAACTGTGGTAAAAAATCAGGGCAACCCGAGAGGTCTGGTCGGCCAGAAATGGCTCGGTCGACTAGGGGTATTTTGAACTGAGTGGTCGGTCAACCGAGGCAAGGCGATTTTCCAAATTTCCAAGGTTCGATCGACCGGGCCTTTTTGAACTATATGTTTCGGTCGACCAGACCGCTAGGAATTCTCCCGAGGACCCTTCGGTCGACCAAGTAGTTGGAGTACAAAGTTGGTCGATCGACCGAGAGGTCAAAATGTTGACTTCCAGGTGGTTCGGTCGACCGGGGTCAAATAAACTATAGGGTCTCGGTCGACTGGGACCTAGGTCAATGGTTGACCCAGGTATGGTTCGGTCGACCAGGCCAGAAATCAATTGATTTTGCCGGTCGACCGAAAGTGCACCAAGTGTGCATTTCGGTCTCGTTTTGAAGCAAACAAGCCATATTCAAGTGCCTAACAAATATATGTTAAAGTGTGAGTGTTCTAGGGGCACTTGAGGTCCAATTTGAAGACACCAAAAAAGTCCGGTGTCGGTCGACCAAAGGTCGACCGAAGGGTACAACCTAAGGTCTTTCTATGGTCATTTTCTTATTTGTATCTGGTTTGAACTTACAGAATAAACCATACATGTGATGTATGTGAGCTTATTACAAACCAAATACCTACTTATTATTACAGACCAATATAAATATATTACAATGAATAGAATTTGGTCTTCAAGCTTTTCTTACTTTGTGCACATCTTGATCTTTTCACCCTTAGTTCCTGCACAAAACCTCAAACGCTCATTAGATACAATGAGTATTTGTCATAATTAAAACCGGGCGTGACCAATAAGGTCAACAAGAAGACTACCAATCGTACCACGATATAATTTCACATCAACAGGGATACCTTGCTCATCTTTATCAAGTTTTGTGGAAAAACTCATAGGAGTACCAAGAAATTTACGATCTTCCATATTAAATTTCTTGAGCAAGTCCCTAACATATTTAGATTGGCATATAAAAGTCTCATATTTAGCTAGTTTGATTTGAAGTCCTAAGAAGAAACTTAGTCCACCCATCACGCTCATTTTAAATTCACTTTACATGCATTTGGAAAACTCGTTACACAAATCATCATTAGTTGCTCCAAAAATAATATCATCAACATATATTTAAACAATGAGCATATCATCATTTTTAGATTTGATGAAAAGTGTAGTGTCAATTTTGCCCCGGGGAAACCCATTTTCTAATAGAAAACCATTAAGCCTCTCATACGAAACTTTAGGAGCTTGTTTCAATCCATATAAGGCTTTGGACAACCGGTATACATGATCAGGATATTTATGATTTTCAAAACTGGGAGGTTGTTTTATATATACTTCTTCATTTTTATAGTCATTTAAGAAGGTGCTTTTAACATCCATTTGGTACAATTTAAAGTTCTTAAAAGCAACATAAGCAAGCAAGATACGAATAACTTCCATTCTAGCTACAGGAGCATAAGTTTCCTCAAAATCTATCCATTCTTCTTGATTATATCCCTAGGCAATAGTCTAACTTTATTTCTAGTTACTATCCCATTTTCATCCTTTTTTATTTCTATATGCCCATTTAGTTCCAATAATAGTATGATCATTAGGCTTAGGAACTAGGGTCCAAACTCTGCTTCTTTTGAATTGGTTAAGTTCTTCCTGCATAGACATTACCCAAGATTCATCGGTTATGGCTTCTTTAATATTTTTGGGCCCGTACTGAGATAAGAATGCAAAATGGCTAACTAGGTTTCTTAAGAAAGATCGGGTGGCTACACCACGTGAAGGTTCTTCTGTAACTTGATCTGAAGGATGGTTCCTAATGAATTTCATCTTTATGAGAGAGAAACAGCATCCATGTGAACCTAGAATAATCATCCACAATAACAAAGGCATACAAATTTTCACCTACACTTCGAACTTGGTTAGAACCAAATAAATCTAAGTGTAGCATTTCAAGTGGTTTAGTGGTAGATATGAATTTATTTTTCTTAAAACTTGACTTATTTGCTTACCCATTTGATATGCATCACAAATCTTATTTTTCACGAATGGTATTTTAGGTAAGCCTTTAACCAAATCTTTTTTCACAAGTTTTGATAACAAATCCACGCTTGCATATCCTAAACGTTTATGTCATAATCAACTAACTTCATTTATTGCAGAAAAACATGTTAACTTGTTGAGAAGCTAAATTATCAAAACTAGTGGTGTACACATTTTCATGTCATTCAGTAGTAAAAATTACTTTTCTGTTAGATTTACTCTCAACAATGCATTTATCATTTTTAAAAGATACTTTATACCCTTTATCACACAATTGTCTAATTTGTTTGCATTTAAAACATTTCATTCGACACTGAGGATCTGTAGGTGGAATTTGGGATTTTGATTCTTGAGTAAAATGACCCAAATGAAGATCGAGTTGTCTCACGTCTTCAATACCATTAAATTTGAGACCTTCTTTGCTAAGAGATTTTCTTTGGACCTCAAGAATTTTTTCAAAATTGCATTGGCCCTCAATAAATTTATAAACAATTTTGGAGCTATCCTCCAATTTTCTCTCAAGCTTGGCAATTTTCAAATCTTTTTCTTTAAGAATCAAAGCATAAGAATTCTTTGCAATTCCAAACAGTTTTGACCAATTTTCACATTTCTTTTTTAGAACATCATTCTCCTTGGTCATTTTGTTTAACAATTTAGATACACGAATATATTCATATTGCAATTCTTTAAAAGTAAGTATGCTATCAGAATCACAATCATCATCAGAATAATATGAAGATAAGGAACAAGAAGACAATACCTCATCATCCAGTGCCATCAGATACAAGTTAGCAATCTCAGAGTTGCAACAATCTGAATTTGAATTACTGCTATTTTGTCTATCCCACGAGGTACCTGCTTTCATGACTTCTTCTTTTTCCTAGACTCTTTTTTCAGCAACGGGCAATCAGGTTTGATATGCCCGGCCTTGTTGCAATTGTAGCATGTGGGAGCATTCAATTTTTATTTTCTTTTCCTAGGTTCTCCCTTCTTAGATACTAAATCTCTAAACTTTCTGCATGACCTACTGTTCTTCCTGAAGAACCTGCTGAACTTCCTAGTAAGCATAGTCATGTCATCTCCAGATTCAAGTTCACTGCACTCACTAGAAGTATTAGTAGATGTTTTCAATGCAGTCACTTTTCTCATCCTATTATGCTCATTCAGTCTCTCATTAATAGCTAACTCATAGGTGATAAATGAACCTATCTGTTCATCTAGTGACATAACCTTAAGGTCTCTACCCTCAGATATGGTCGTAGCCTTTGCTTCCTAAATAGGAGGCAAACCTTTAAAAACTTTCCTAATCATTTCATACGTAGGATAGGTCTTACCTAATACATTTAGTGAATTAATGATATGTGTGAATCTAGTGTACATGTTCCATATGGACTCACTAGTGTTCATCCTAAATGCTTCATACTCACTGGTCAACATATCAATTCTACTATCCTTCACATCTCTAATACCCTCATAGGTGACCTCTAACTTATCCCATATTTCTTTAGTAAAAGAACATGTCATAATTCTATTAAATTCATTAACATCAAGACCACAATAGAGATTATTCATGGCACTAGCATTTATACTAAGAGCTTTCATATCATCATCAGTATATTTTTCTTCAGTCTTAGGAACTCTAGTTTCACCTTTAGTTTTCATAGGAACATAGTTCCCCTTAAAGACAACTTTCCACACCTTCTAGTCAATATTCTTAAGGTAAATACACATATTTTGTTTTCAGAAGGTGTAATTGACACTGCTGAAAACAGGAGGACATGTGGAAGAGGGTCCCTCAGGGAAAGAGGTTATAGTATTATGAGTCATCTAAATCTTTTGCAAAAAAACATTTAAGCCTAAGCTACTAGGATCTAATACCAATTGTTAATTTTACTCTAATCTCAAGAGGAGGGGTGAATTGGTATTTTAAAATTTTTTTCCTAGGTCAATTAACCAGCAGCAGTATTACACAACCCTAGGGTCAATCTAGTGCAAATATAAAATAAATCAATATATATATGCTGAAATTAAATTACACAAGTAAGCTAATTATGAATGCAAGTTAAGGCAGGTAAAGAGAGATAACACCAGATATGTTATCGAGGTTTGTCAAAATTCTTACATCCCGGCATTGGCTCACAAGCACAAGGATTACACTAAGGCTCACTTCACAAGTGGAGTAGCACAGGAATATAACTAGGTCAAATTAATACAGGGGTGACCTCAACCTTTTACAACCAATCCTTCCGGATTGGATTAACGCCCCCTCGAGCCATGCTTAGAATACAACTAATTTTCAATACAAGATGTGTACAAAATATTTGCTTCTCAATCAAACAGATTTGCACCAATATTAATCAATGCACACCAATAATGTAAGAACAATAAGCACAATGCTAAATGTGTGCAATCAACACTCAATAGTAATGACTATATCCAATCAAGCACAAGAGTATATTAACAAGCTAATATTTGAAACTATGTATAGATGAAAATCTCAATCATAGTTTAGGGTTTCAAAGATTTCTACCAAGAGTATTTTAAATATCTTAAAAAAATATTTTCTCAATATTTAAGCAGAAGAGATATTCAAAAAATGAGCTTGTGAAAAGATTTTTGCACACTCAAAAATACAAGTTCAATGAGTTTTGCAATAAAGATGCAAAGACTCACTAGCTACAAGATTTTTCCCACACACTGATTTATTAAATAAAATCGGGGAAAAAACCTTATGCTCAACTCTCTATCCAAAAATCAAATATACAACATAATGAGAGTTTCCTAGCAAAAGAGAATAATGTGTAACCACTCAAATAACTCTCACAAGGATTGATTTAGCAAAGGAAAAATAGTATGTGAGGGTCTAGACTTTGTATTTGAAAAAAAAAATCTCTAAAAAATACAGAGAATATTTTTGCAAATCAAAGTGCTAATTAATTACTAATCTGAGCAAATGAACCTATATGTATAGGCAGGGACAAAATTATAACTGTTGGGGATACATAAAGAACAATTAAATTTTTTTTAAAATAGTTTAAGAAAATTAATCATATTTAATCCCAATTAACAGCGGTAAAATTTTGGTCAACCCGAGAGTTTCGATCGATCGAGCCATAGGTTCAGTCACCCGAACAAACACATCAGAAAAAGAATTTTTCCATGTACAGGTGCCTGATCAAGGGTTCAGTCTGCTGACCAAGGCAATTTTTCAATCTGTCCGAGGTTCGGTCGCCTGGTCTCAAGTTTGGTTTGCCAAACTTGCATGTTCGTATGCTCGATGGTGATTTGAACCCTAATATTCGGGCACCCGAGTAGTTGAAAAAAGTATGGGTAAATGTTCGGTTAAAGTCTTTTTGGTTCGATCGCTCGAAGTCAGGTCAACATGCTGACTATTCAACGGTATGGTTCGACCAAAGTGTTTTGAACACCAAGGTTCGTGTTGGAATTGGTGTGATCCCAAGAGGAGGTGAATTGGGTTTTTAAAACTTTTTGACTAAATTAAACATTTACGCTGATTCACCACATATCAGGTCTCATTCAATGTACACGCGTGTATGTAAAATAATTTTGACAGTGAAAGTAAACATACACGTATGCAGTATATCTTATTTAAGCCAAATGCGTGTATGCAAATAATTATGACATTAAACAAACATTCATACACATGCTGAAATTTAAGTGCAGGAATTTAAATAAGATAGAGAGAGAATGATACATAGATTTGTGAACGAGGTTCGGTCAATACTGTCTACATCCCCACCTTAGGCATACACTCCAAAAATTCCACTAAACCTGCTCACTTAACCGGGCGAAGTAGAAGCCGTTTACATCCTCTCTTTGTAGGGCGAGGAAAATTTCAGCTCAATTATTAGGTTGAGCCGAACTAGTCTCACTTATGAAGCTAAAACTCCTAGTTCAATTCTGGGCTGAACTCAACCGTTTCAATAAAAACATTTTTGTACATATAATAATACTTCTAAAATACAAGCATAAATGTACACAATAAAACTCAAAATATATGCACTCTGATATGATATGATTTATACTTGGTAGAGTAAGCGTGTTTAATTACATTTAAACCCTAAAAAAAAGTTTTCTCCAAAAAGATATTTCAATAATAATATAAGAGAGCGTAGGGTTTTGCTCTTTCAAGAATTTTTGCATAAATAATATATATGAATATATATATATATATATATATATATATATAAATGAGAAATATGTTCTCCAACAAAGATTTTTGCAAATAAAAGTGTTTGAAAAATTTAGGATTTTAAGTCCAAGAAAATGTTTGTGTAATAAATAATTTCTCTTGAAAAATATTTATCATGAAAATAGTCGGGAGAAACCCAAGCTATATTCTAAAAAATGATTTTCAAAACTAAATAGTATGTGAGAGTATAGCATGTGAATATAAAAATAATTTCCCAAAACAAATATACTCTCTCACAAAATGATTTTGAAATGAGTAGATGGAAAGAGAGTTTGAGAGTTTAGTTTGAAAAATTTTACCCCAAAGAAGAAATTTTTATAATAAAAATGGTTTAAGGGAACTTTAATTAACAAAGAATTAGAGAGAAATTTATAGTTAATCAAAGTTACTAATCTGAGTTATGGAAGGGATATTTATAGAATTTTTAGAAAATCTAACCGTTAGGGACATATCAGTTATTTTTGAAAAAGTTTAACTAAGGTTAATAAATTTTAACTGTATTTTAACCTCGGTAATTCTCGCCAACCCGAGAGCATCGGTCGACCGAACTTAAGGTTTGGTTGACCAAGTGGTTGGGTTAGGTCGACTAGAAGAAAGTTGAACTAGAAAGATGGTCGACCGGACTTGCAGGGTTTAAGGGCGATTTTCCAAATCCACGCTACCGAGCAGTTGGCATTTTCCACGTAGGGATTCAATCGATTAGGGTGTTTCCCATATAATTCTGGTCGGTCGACCGAGCAGTCAACTTGTTGACCCATGGATATTCAGTCGACCAGGGCTAACCTATATACTTCTGGTCGGTCGACTGAGAGGTCAACCTGTTGACCCAATGGGAGTTCAATCGACCGGGGATCTCAATGTAACTGAGTTCGGTCGACCGAACATGCCAATTTGGGTATTTTTGGTCATTTTCTCTTTATAATGTTGTCCCTAATTATATGATGTTTATTTTAAAGACTATATGGGACATTTTTATGCAATATTCAGGGACCTAAGATGTAACGCTCCGAACCCTTAAACTCGAGTCTGACGCGTTATACCTGATAAAATCCTTGGTAATCCATAAACCAATATATACGCAGTGAAAAAACATAAATATAATCTCCATATAACCTAATACCAGAGTTTACTAATTCAAACTATAATCTATAATAAATCATCCATCACCTGCATTTTCATAAATCTACATAACTCCCAAAATAATTCAGTATTTTTACAATCATTCTTTACTCATTAGCCTTAAAACATAAAGACATAAAACATAAATATTTACATTCCCCAAAATTAACATAGAAATATACCCTTTTCTTTTTCTATTTCCCAATAATGGTATAAAAAACTTGAGCTCTCAAAGCTCGATCTTGAGGAAACCCTAAAAAAAAATAAATTCATATTCGGGAAAGACACGTCTCAGTAAGGGAAGAAACAATATATTAAACTCAGTGTGTGGCCATTATGAGATTATACATATCATTTTATAATATTTGTAAGTCATTAACATAATACTGAAAGTCATTTTCTGAACCTAACAATCACATGCAAAGGTTTACCCACGAAATTACCCAAGGATATGGGTGATTACCCGCCCATACAAGTAGCACCCCTCTACTCTGATATTTAGGCAACCTAAAGGTCGCAACTAAAACATACTAGGGCACTCACGTTACTCAGTAAACCCTCAAGTGATAAATTGATCTCGTACTCACACAGTTCATACAAAAGTTTATTGACAAAGACCCTAAGGATAGGAAAATCTATCCGCCCATACAAGTAGATTCCCTTTACCCTAGTACGTTATATGGCTACTGTGACATCTGAAACTACTAGTGCACTCGCCTTTCTCAGCAAACCCTCAGGCAAAGAGTTCGCCTTACCCATTCGTAACATGTTTTACGTACATATATACTTCTAATATCATAATACATCGTTCTTTTCTGTCATTATACATTCATGCACATTCATTCCTATTCATAACTTAACTTTACATTTCGTTTCACTTTAAGTGACTCTTTCCCATTCATATCGTTCATGTTTCACATTTCATTTCATTGCATTGTCCTTCCTTATCATTTCATTTCATAACATTTTCATTTCATTCCTTTGTACTACAGCCGCTCTTTATCCGTCATTTGTTAGTCCACATAAAAATACACTAAAATCTACTACAGTTAGTCCACATAGAAATACGTTAGAATCTGTTACAGTTAGTCTACATAGAAATGCGCTAAAATTTGCTAACCCGGCTTTCAGCTGTCGTACCTTTACATGGTTGCATTTAACATACACAGGCAACATTGTCCATATCATATTTTATTCTCATTGATTTACTTACTTAACCTGAATCTTACACATTTAACATATATTTGCACAAAGTCTCATGCCACACAATTTAACATTAAAATTCATACATATTCCTGTAAAATAGGTCAACCCACATTTAACATTTAATTACTAAAAATACAATTTCCATTTCTTACATAATTATCCAAAAAATTCCTTCCACTTTGTTCAGTTTATTTCCACAAATACATAACTAAATAAGTGGTCATAGGCTCAGAAGTCATAGTTTTACATGGTTGACATTTTAATAATTTATACCAAAACATACATATAATATAACATAAATTATTACCTTTAATTTCATAAAATCTAATTTAATGTATAATTTCCCCTTACCTGATTTTTTTGAACTACCCCAACAAGGACTCCAAAAAATACCTACGGTGCTCACCCAGACCCTGAATCAAAAACCCTAAATTCAAATTATTCCTAAATAAAATACTATTTAAATATTTTTTAGGGTCATAATTTTCAAATTAACAGTTATATCCGCAAATTTAACTAATTTGCCAAATTTCCCAAATCTCACTCCCGTTTTGGAGTGGGGTCTAAAAAACCCCAATTGAAAAATTACCTACACCAAAATGACGACGACGATGAATAGGACCCTGTGGTGGTGTCCGATCGTTGATTTAACCGCATATTTACAAAAAAAAATTAAGAAAATGGATTAAAATTATCTTTTCCCAGAATAGTGCCTAAGTCGTTCCCATAAAAAATCTGGTTCAGTAAAAATGTCGACAGCAGAACCAGAAATCCAACGACACCTTCTGTTTCCCGATCCGCCGCAAATTCGTCGAGAAATTGAGAGAAGGAGAGAGACGGAGATGAAGGTGGAGCGCGCTGCACGCAGGAGCAATTTGCAGAAAGGGGGGGCGTGAATCAGGCACTAGAGAGAAGAATTAAACATTGAATTGTATTTCAAATTGAAATCTAATTCACTTAATTTTATCTTTATATTATTTTATATATATACCCATCATATAATTTACTTAATTAATTTATTTAAACAACGTTTAATTAATTTACTAATTCAATCAAATAATGTTCAATTAATTAACTAATTAATAATTAACAAATTAATAATTAGTCTAATTTCATTTTATTTCATATATATATTTTTATTTTTATTTTTTTTCATACTATTCCTTTTATCTGTTCATTTATTATTTTATTTATTTTTTTTCTAATTATTTTAATCATTTTAATTTTTCAGGTCTTTACATAAGGTTAGTGTAAGGCCTTTGAGAAATAACCCTAAAAATCTGGCGTATCCTTAAGGTTTTGTGGCACCCTATGGTCAATCTAAGGTCTGTCTGAGCATACAAGAAATCATGCAGATGCATGCATTATTACAGACAAAGATATAAAAATTAAATGCATATACAAATTAAAATGAACATCTTCGTCTTTTACTCTTCAGTCTTCATGGAATACGACGAATAATATGATCTTCATGTTCCTCCAAGCTTCCATATCATTTACCCCATGTTTGTGCTGAATCATGAACCTGTTACAAAACACTAAATGCACATATGAAATACTTATGCTTTGTCAGCATCAAAATAGGAATTGGACTCAAAAAGTCAAAAGTTCGGTCGCCCGAAGCCCTATAATTTTTATACCTTAAGTATTGTTTCAATTCAATAGTTTTCCTTAATAGTATATGTGATAATGAAGACTAACTTAAGTGTAAGTGCAAGAACCTAGGGTCTTTCTAAGGTTTTTGAGTTTATCGATTCCTACATGCATGATGTACGTCATTTATTACAAATCATTCCTACTTTACTATTACAACCCCAAATTGAACTTAATATAAATTACAACAAATGAATATTTTGAGTCTTTATTCTTCAAGTCACCTCATGCAATCATATGATATTTTCAATATGAACCTGCACACAAACTTGATAGACACTAAATACCAAAGTATTTGTCATAACCAAAATAGGGTATGATTTATAATTTCAATAAATAGAGATCTAATGATCTTAAATTCAAGAACAACACCATCATCATTATTTGCCTCAATCATAGTGTCGTAATCACATACCAAAACCATCTCCTAACAACCGCATAATCATGTCCAAATTAAATGACCTTCCCTCCAAGTCAAAAGCATATCCCAAAACCATGTATTGAGGTCGCACGACTCTTAAGACCCTGACACTGTGCATCTTCAATGACCATTTACTTGTGCTTGATAATAAGAGTGGAGAGGTAAATATGAGGGTGTGAGTTGAGATTATGGTATAAAGGCATCTTGCTTGAATGGAAATATGACTTGTACCAATGTTACACTTGATTTGTAAAATCAAATGAATAGAAAAGAAATGAGATTAAAATTAAAATAGAATACAACAAAATCAAGAGATAAAGGTCCATTCCAAGTCCTAAATATTACACTATTTAAGAGTGCCATTGCTAAAGATGGGCTCTCATAAGAATGGTGGGTAGAAGAACATTGCACTTCACACCGTGTGCGTGGGCAGAGGCTTTTTTCTTTCAATGATGGGTCTACGTGGGTTATAAGGGAGCTTGAGCGGGGGATAAAAGAGAGTAAATCTCGTTTAATTGTTTAGGTGAATGTGTTTGCGTAACTTGGATAGCATTGGCCATTCTAAAAGAATATATTTGGGTTACTTTAATTCAATTGGGCGTTTTAAATAGATTTCCATTAGAGCGCCTTATTTGACAATACCATGTGGAGCAATATTATTGTTCAAAATGCTATTTGAAACTATTTTATAATCAATTATTAATTACTTCTATTTTCTTTTATATGCATATTAATCAAGTAGCGTAAAAGAATTCTCGGCTGACATGTTTGAATGCCAACATTTTAGGCTTGAATGTGGGTACTTGTCACTTTTATAATCACTCATATTTAGGAGAGTTGCTCCTCTTTCTCCTTTCCACTTCGACGACCCAAAAAAACAAAAACAACGATACACATGTACACACATATATAAAGAAAATATACCAAAATAATGAGAAATAAAATACATTTACACTATGTTCAGGGAGGCTTTAAAATTTGAAATTGTATTAAATTTGGATAAGATATAGTGACCAAATTATATTAAAATTTGTTCAAATCCAACCAAATCTAAATAAAAAAATCTAAAATTTATATTCCCAAACACTGCCTTAAAAATAGCTTAATTTGTAAGAGACATATAATAGCTATAGATAAACTTTATGCATCCACTCATCACCTAGTTTGCATATCAACCATGTAATAAAAGTAGAATCATTTAATCATCATTTGTTAATATGTTCTTTGTGACACATGATCATTTTAGAAAGATGGCTTTTTATTATGATTATATGTAGAGATTTTGTTTAGTCGGATTCATAAACCTCTCTTTGTCATCCTCAAAATTCAATTTATTATCACCATCAATATTAACTATATATTTAATATAAATCTCTCTTAAAATTATACACTCCTCATATTATATGAAAACCTTCAACAAAAACACTTAAAACTATTGTTTTGCATGGTAATATTTTTGTATTTTTATTTTATAGTTCAACTTACTTTTCTTTATTTTTGTGTCTATAAGAATATTGAAAATTTCTAATTATTTCAAATGAACCTGTGGGAAGAATAGGCATGTAACACCTCTTTGCTGGGCGACTGCTTTCGCATGCCCAAAGTAATGGGAAGGAAGACATGCATGCAACACTCCAGTTATATGCATAAATTCAACATAAATCTAAACATATAACATGTTGCAATCAGTCAACCACCAGTAGATTAAAACCAGAAGTGCAAACAATGAACCGTTCAAAAATATAATAAGTCAGTAAAAATTATAAGACAATGTTGTAAAACTCAGTAGCTTCGACAGACAGTTCACTGGTTACACACCGGACCCACCTGCATTCAGTCAACAGGCATTATATAATCGTTGCTGCTTGCTGAGAGCTCATTATTCTATCATCAAAAGAAACTAAAACAGCAATTCAATGGAAATGATTCAATGTTTATTTTCCCAGCCTCTTGAGACAAAGTCAATTAAAACATCAAATTAGGCATTCTCATGCCTTGGTACAGGAATTATAATATTTTAGTCCTTTCAATAATATTTTTATGTTTGCATTCTCAACTCTTGAGTGAGTTTTACTTCAAATGTTAAAAACAAGATTAATACTTGTAAATATTCCAGCTTGTTACTAAAAGTACATAAACTTCAATTTTCCAAGCAAACAATCAACAATTATATATATATGTGTTATATAAAGGAAGAAAGTGGAAGAATCATACCAGAAGAGCAACGTTCAACACCATTTTCCAGTTTTTCTGACTGGGAAAAAAAAAATCAAAAACCAGCAATTTAAATCTTCAATGTAGTCCCTGCAACAAATACAGGAAGAGAAGTTTAAAATTCTTTTTTTCATTCTACTAAATCTTAATTCTGCAATCTACCCATAAGTCGGAATAACCAAATAGTGAATTGAAAATGTTTTCTAGTCTCTTTACCTATAAATATGCAACCTAGAAACTTGGCAAGAAAGATTAAGAGCAATGATGGAGGTCTGTGGAATGACCACACATCAATCATAATGGATTTGCTCAAGAAATAATTTCCATGGAATTCTCCAACCTGTTCCAAACTTGGCCTGCAGGGAAGTAATAAGAAATAATTTTGCTCCATGTTCCTGCATTTCTCAACTTGTCACTATTGTGCAGGGGATTCTTTTTGTATGATCCATGTTGACTCTGTGTTGTATTATTCCTTTCCATTGTGCTAGCACACATTCTTCCCATGCTTTGTATCATTTATTATTCAATTGCTTTCGTCCTACAAGGAATAGGTAAGCATGTGTCTACTTATAATTAAATAGTAGCAGGATGGAACCTGTTCTTGCCTTAATCACTTTTTATGGGGGGAAAAATTATCTGTATTTTTCTAACTTACGATTCTATTGAAAAAGGAAATCTCAACTAGACTCTCAAATTCATAAAAGTTGTCATCATCTTACGAACCAGTCTTGTCCTAGGTGGATTCAAGGTTGTGTGCTTCTGCTTCAACAAAGTTGGACAAACTGGCTCTATGTGGGAGCTCGGCTGGCAAAGAGGCCCAAGAAAGAGCTAGCTATCAATGGCTTTCCTTCATTTTCTGTTTGCAAGTATAGAATTACTCAATGTCCTTGCCCAGATCTCCAATGCAGCAGACACCATCACTACATCTGAATCTTTGAGCGATGGCAAGACCTTGGTTTCTAAAGAAGGGAGTTTTGAACTCGGTTTCTTCAGTCCAGGTAATTCTCAGAATCGTTACCTGGGTATATGGTACAAGAATATCCCAGTTCAAACAGTTGTTTGGGTTGCTAATCGAGACAAACCAATCAATTATTCTTCTGGTGTGTTGAAGATCAATGACACAGGAAGCCTTGTGCTCATCAGTCAGAAAGATGAAAGCATTTTTTGGTCATCAAACTCGTCAAAAGAAGCCAAGAATCCAGTAGCACAGCTCTTGGATTCTGGAAATCTTGTCATGAGAGATGGGAAAGATGGTTATTCAGAAAGTTATTTGTGGCAAAGCTTCAATTATCCATCGGATACGTTGCTACCTGGAATGAAGCTTGGATGGGACTCAAAATCTGGTCTTAATCGACATCTATCGTCTTGGAAAAATTTAAATGATCCTTCTCCAGGAGAGCTTACTTACGTAACTGATCTTTATAGCTATCCTGATTCAGCTGTCTGGCAACGCACCTTCAAGTATTTCCGGGGTGGGCCATGGAATGGCCTTCGATACAGTGGTGCTCCTGAGTTAAAACCAAATCCAGTTTTTGAGTTCAACTTTACATCTAGTCAGGAGGAAGTGTACTTCCTGTACGAACTCAAAAATAAATCCATAATCTCAAGGATGGTTTTGAATGAAACAAGCTACTCACTAGAGCGCTATGTATGGATTGAAGTAGAACAAGCCTGGAAGCTTTATGCATCGGTGCCGAAGGACAACTGTGACGCTTATGGCCTATGTGGCGCATATGGAACATGTGTAATCAGTAACTCACCTATTTGCCAATGTTTGAACAAGTTCAAGCCTAAATCACCAGAAAAATGGAATATTATGGACTGGTCAGAAGGATGCATACGCAATAATCCACTAGGCTGCAGCAATACTGACGGATTTAACAAATTTACAGGTCTGAAACTGCCAGATACCACATATACTTGGGTGAATGAAAATATGACTCTTGAGGAATGCCGGATCGAGTGCTTGAAAAATTGTTCTTGCACAGCCTACACCAACTCGGATATTA
This sequence comes from Malania oleifera, assembly GCF_029873635.1. Lineage (NCBI taxonomy): Eukaryota > Viridiplantae > Streptophyta > Magnoliopsida > Santalales > Ximeniaceae > Malania > Malania oleifera. The sequence goes on from NC_080417.1 coordinate 141,909,121, forward strand.
GGGGCGGAGGCAGTGGCTGTGTCATCTGGTTTGGCGATCTGATTGATATGAGACAGTTACCGGCTGATGGACAGGATCTCTATATTCGAATGCCAGATTCTGAATTAGGTATGACTTAATTGCTTATTTTTCTCTAATTTGGCAAGCCATTGGTAAGCATATTGAAATGGAAATGTTTTCTCTTTTTTTATTTTTTAAAAAAAAAAAAAAAAAACCAGCAACCTTTTCTAAAGAACATGCATCTATTTGTCTTGCCACACATTCTTCATATGTTTCATTATTACTTCTAAACATTCTATGTTTTTGCTGCTTTAAATTAGACTTGGAAGGGGGAAGCAGCAGGCATGCAGTGGAGATGCCATGGGTTTTAGCGGCAGCCATCACTATAGTTTGTGCAGTGCTTATATTGAGCTATTACATTTACAGAAGCAGAGAAATATTCAGAGGTGAACTGAATATTTGATTCTCTATCTAAACAGTGGTTAATATGTATAGCTTTTAATACACAAAAGAGCCATCCAAGCTTTAACTAATGCTTCAAACAATAAGAACCCAATCCACGTGTCAATAGTTGTTTCTACTGTTGATTCTTATAACTAATGGAAGTCTATCATCCTTTATTTCAGAGAGAAAAGAAAACAGTAGAGAGATGGAGCAAAACAGTGAAGCTGGGAAGGAAGACCTGGAGCTACCATTGTTTGACTTGGCTACAATAGCGAATGCTACAAATGACTTCTCAGTTGACAACAAGCTTGGAGAAGGTGGTTTTGGGCCTGTCTACAAGGTTAATTTGCACCATGTAGCAAAGCACCCATTAAATAGAAACACTCATTCTTTTATTCTGAGAATGTCGCAACTTGCAACCTTTTTATGTAAAGATAAATTAATTTCCAGGGTACTTTAGCAGATGGACAAGAAATTGCAGTGAAGAGGCTTTCACAGAGTTCTGGACAGGGACTAAGAGAGTTCAAAAATGAAGTGATACTGATCGCCAAACTTCAGCACCGAAATCTTGTTAAGCTTCTTGGTTGTTGCATTCAAAGGGAGGAAAAGATGTTGATTTATGAGTATTTGCCCAACAAAAGCTTAGATTCCTTTATTTTTGGTATGATCCCCGTAGAAACAATGTCTCTCTGTTTTTTTTTTTTTTTTTTCCTCATTGGACATAAAACCCTTCTGATTAGTTGTTTGAGGATTATGGTAGGAAATCAACAAAGTTAAGCTGTAACTTCGCAGATCAAACAAGAGGTAAACTACTATGCTGGCCCAGGCGCTTCGCTATAATCTGTGGAATTGCTAGAGGGCTTCTCTACCTTCATCAAGATTCTAGATTGAGGATCATACATAGAGATCTTAAAGCAAGTAATATTTTGCTTGATAAAGGAATGAATCCAAAAATTTCAGACTTTGGCATGGCAAGAACTTTCAGTGGAGATGAGACAGAAGGAAACACCAATAAAGTAGTCGGGACTTAGTAAGTATCTTCAAACATGCTCTATAATCTACATCCTAAATTAATCTCTCAAAAAAAATTTTATTCTTTTACTTTTAATAGTTCTAAATGATTTGCAGTGGTTATATGGCTCCAGAATATGCTATTGATGGGATATTCTCAACAAAATCTGATGTATATAGCTTTGGCATTTTGTTGTTGGAAATTGTACGTGGGGAGAAAAATAGAGGATTTCAGCATCCAAACCACAGCCATAACCTTGCTGGACATGTAAGCATCTAGAATTACCTTTGATTTTTTTCATATGTGGTACAAGTAAATAATAAAAAGGTTTTGACCAGGTATGGAGCTTGTGGAAAGGAGGGACACCTTTTGAATTAATCAATGAATCCAATGGAGATTCATGCTGTCCATCTGAAGTTTTACGATGCATTCATATTGGCTTATTATGTGTTCAGAACTCTCCTGAGGATAGACCTGACATGTCATATGTGGTTCTAATGTTGGGCAGTGATGGTGCTATGCCTCAGCCCAAACAACCAGGTTTCTTTATAGATAGGAAACTACTTGAAGCAAATTCTTCATCCTGCAAGAGCAAAACATGTACATCCAATGAGATCTCTGTTACAATTTTGGAGGCTCGATAGAGGGACACTAAGACAGCTTCATTGCCCATGAGCACAAAAAAGTTGTTCATCAATGTACCCACAAGCTGTTGTTCAAACCCCATCTTCATCATTTACTCTTAACTGAAATGCTGAGTACTGCCTTTTAAAATCCTCAGTACTCAAAAAAAGCATGGATGAGTCAGAATTGCTATCAGTTTTTTTTTTTTTTTTTGGGCTTGATAGTCAGTTTTGTATGTTATGAATTGAAGTTACTAACCTTTCAAGAACTTCTCTTTCCTTTGCATGAACATTATTTCACCAAGCTGACCCCTTCAAATAGCATCACAAACAATGGTCCACAAGTTGAAAGGGAATGGCTGATTGGAGAGCTTCGAAGTGGGTCCTAGTTGCAGTTTGGTTGTCTCCTCTGGGTCAGATTCAGACTTTTACACTTTATTGTCATCTTACAACGCTATTATGGAAGGCAGTCATTTTGAGGCTGTTTATTTAAGAGTGCTCTAAACACTTGGTAAGAGAACCTACTGGGTTGTTTTGTGACTTTTGGGGTTTTGAGAGAACTAGAGTTCACTTTATCTCTTCCTTTCAATCATTATATATTTTCTAACTCTTCTCCACCCATGGATGGCTCAAGACTAAACCATAAAAACTTACTGATAAGATAAACTAAAGTTGAATTGGACATTTCTGCATGCTCAAATACAACGTGAAGAAAGAACCTAACTGAACAGTGCCAGAGAGCTTGGAATGAATCCAAACGTGTATACACACACCACCCACTTTTTTTCCATTTCCTTTTTCCGGAAAAAGAATGTTCTTTTTCTTTTTTCACTTTTTTTTTTTTTTTTTCCATCTCTTGAATATATATATATATATATATATATATATAAAGATGCTCCACTCAATATACACAATTCAAAATCAACGCACCATTTTCTCATTCATCCTGCAGTATATTGATATTTAACACAAATTGCAATCACCAAATGTTTAACAACGACGACAACAATAATTATAATGTTGTTAAACTCATTTGATTCAAGAGAAGGTCATGATGCCTAAGATACTCCCCCGAGCCAATCTGATTCCTTCAACATGCATTACATATGCTAATTGAGAACTCACTATTATTCAATCATCAATAAAGAATCAGAACAGAAGTTCAATATTAGCAAGCGAATTGATTCCACTTCTAAACCAGTTTGATCAATTCAAACATAAACTTAGAGTTCATTGCGGGTGAAATTGGAATATTTTAATTCTCCAAAAATTGAGGTTTTTAGTGAAAGTGTTGGATTATTTGAAGCAAGCATTTTCAGTGTTAGACTAAATAAAAAATAAACAGAAATGAATCTGGCAAATGTAGAAGAATTTAGACGGAATTTACCTGAGTGTTAACCTGCATATGCTGAATCAGAGGTAGAGGTTGCTGCACAAGGACATATATCAAGTGTTCATCAAGACTGGGAAGAAATAATTTTTTTTTTTAAAAAGGATTGTTGATCGATCAACAAGGCTTGATGTTCACAGAGGAATTTGAGCATTTTGAGCAAACAATAGATAAATAAATGAGCGAAATAACAAATGAGTCCTGTATTACTCATGAAAAATCATTTTGATACTTATACTTTTAATTGATGTAATTAAGGACCTCTACTTAATAATTTAACATGACTGCATTTATCATTCATAGTAGACCAAACGGTGTTAATGACAGTTGCCACAGTGTACAATTACATGACATGTCATTATGTTGTCTTTATTTAAAAAAAAAAATCTGTTCCTATCATTGATTAATTAGGGCTACAAGATGAAATGTTGTTTCAACTTTATTTAAAAAAAAAAAAAAACCGGTTTATTCCTACTTTAGAATAAATGCTACTTTAGCCTTGCAGCAATTGGGACATTAGGCTGGGTTTGTTGTTCTACTATTCCAATTTGTCATATATTCCATGTCAGTTTTCTATATAGTTGAGTGCTGCAAGATCTGCCTTTAGTTCATCCAAGTCAATTTTTTGTGTTCTCTAACAAATGGAAGCCAAACTTCAATAATACAAAAAAGAATTTTTTTTTTTTTTTTTGTTGCGCTTCTTGTAATTTTCTTCTTACTTTTGTCAAAACACTATCATAAGCAAACATTTTTCTCCTATGTTGAACTATTTACAATGTTGAGATTATCCCACATCGGTTGTGGAAGGGATTGGTGGTCAATTATTAAGTGTGAGGGAAAGTCTCACCCCATAAACTAGCTTTTAGGGTTGGGAAGGCCCTAAACCACCTAACACTGGTATCAGACTTTGGTTCACCAACATTCTCCCTAGTGTGTCAGGGGAGACCCCGATGGTTGCTTTGCCGGGAGAGACTTCGATGTGTGAGGGGAAGATTGTTGGGTTATCCCACATCGGTCGTGGAATGGGCTGGTGGTGAGTTATTAAGTGTGAGGGAAAGTATCACTCCTTGAGCTAACTTTTAAGGTAAAGAAGGCCCAAAACTGTTCACAAGCTGAAAACTGACACCGAATGCTCAGAATCCAATCTCCATCATTCACAATGAATATTCACGTGTCATGAACATTCTTATAAATTTTCAGCTCAATTGAACCACGAATGCTAATTGAGGGAAAGTATCACTCCTTGAGCTAACTTTTAAGGTAAAGAAGGCCCAAAATTGTTCACGAGCACCGAATGCTCAGAATCCAATCTCCATCATTCACAATGAATATTCACGTGTCATGAACATTCTTATAAATTTTCAGCTCAATTGAACCACGAATGCTAATTGATCGGAGTTGTTGATCAAAATTGGATAGTTTTCTCTCTATGTGGCGGTGGGAAAAACCGAGGCTACTGTTCACGAACTAAAAACCGACACTGAATGCTCGGAATCCAATCTCCACTGTTCACAATGAAGATTCACGTGTCATGAACATCCCTGTAAATTTTCAGCTCAATTGGACCAGGAATGCTCGTTGATTGGAGCAATTGATCAAAACTGGACAGCGCTCTCTCTCTCTCTCTGTGGCGGCTGTGGCTCTCCCTTCTTTTTCTTTCTTATTTTCTGATTGTACATTCACCACTCATTGCAGCAGCAAAGGATAGGGTTTAACCCTATTCTCCCAAATGGTCTCTCCACACATGGGCCCATTTTGAGTAAGTTTGGGCCATCCTCACTTAGGAGGGAAACCCAACCCAACAAATCTCCCCCTTCCCGACTAGGTAGGGGGATTCGCCATCCCAACAATTGAGCGACAAATTTCAAGCTTCTCCCTTGCTAAAGCCTTCGTTAACATACTGGAGCCATTATCATCGGTGTGAATTTTCTCAAGAGTTATCAACTAGTCATTAAGAGTATCTCTTATCCAATGGTACCTTACATCAATGTGTTTCGATCTCGAATGAAATGAAGAATTCTTAGCAAGGTGAATAGTACTCTAATTATCACAAAACAACTCATATTGTTGTTGTGTGAAACCAAGCTCCTGTAAAAAAATTTTCATCCATAGCAACTCTTTACAAGCTTCCGTTGCTGCAGGCAACTCTGCTTCAGTTGTAGAAAGTGCAATACATTTTTGTAACCTCGACTGCCAAGAAACAGCCCCTGCTGAGAAAATGATCAAATAACCCCAAGTAGACTGACGGGTATCCACATCTCCAGCCATATCAGAATCTGTATAGCCAACTAACATTGGTTTGCCACTCCCAAAGTTGAGACTCAACTTGGAAGTGCCTCACAGATATCTCATTATCCACTTTACCACATTCTAATGTTCTCTTCTTGGATCTGAGAGAAACCGGCTAACAACACCAACTGCGTGGGCTATGTTTGGCCTCGTACAAACCATTGCATACATCAAGCTTCCTTCTGCTGAGACATATGAAATTCTTTCCATATCTTCCCTCTCTTCATCTGTTGAAGGGCTTTTCTTTGTGCTCAACTAAAAATGTGTAGCAAGAGGAGAGCTAACCACTTTAGCCTTGTTCATATTGAACCTCTTAAGCACTTTCTCAATGTATTGCTCTTGTGATATAAACAACTTCTTGTCTTTTCTGCATCTATGAATGCGACCCCGAGAATCTGCTTTACTGGCCCCAAGTCCTTCATTGCAAATAACTGACTTAAATGCTTCTTCAACCTGTCAATTTTGGAAGAATTCATGTCAACAATTAACATATCATCAACATAAAGCAATAGAATAATAAAATCACCATCATAAAATTTCTACACAAAAACACAATGGTCAAAAGTAGTCTTCCTATAGCCTTGCTCCTTGTCACGAGCCAAGCTTGTTCAAGGGATTATGCTTGCCTGTGACCGCTTATCTCGTGTGCTTAGGATGGGTTTCCATCATGTAAATACTAGTGTAGAGTTATTTTTCGCTAGTAGAGTCTTTGTAAGCCAAATAAAGTAGTATGACTCCTCGGTCACTTTGATGTTTCCTAGTGCCAGGATAATAATTACATAAAAATCTCTTTAGGGGAGGGTGAGTGTTCATCAATCATTGTAAAACTCACTAGCAATTGTCAACGTGCTTAGCCTACTTGCCTCCCTCGCTAAGTACAACATGTCAACGGAGAATTTGTTAATGAATTACGTTTGCTTCAATGTTTACTGCTTGTTTGCCATGACTTTCATGAATTGATTATTGTTTCTGCTGCTATCTGAATAATGTTAATGAATGTGCTTTGTGGATGAATGTTGGTAAACGATAGGCTTGCTAATTAAGCAAGAGTGCTTTAGCTAGCGCTGCACGGCCCTTCACAACGGTGTGAAAATAGTCGGACCGTGACATTTGGTATCAGAGCCAAGTCGGTGACACTTGGTGAGAGCCCAAGGTTGAGTTGCTACGTGAATTCGATTGCCTTCGTTGTTGGATTTGGGAAGCTTTGGTAAGTGACCATGGCACCAAACACTGCTGAGAGGATCAGCATGCTGGAAACACAAGATGAGGCAACAACCAACACTATGGCCGCGGAGGTAGCCCAGATGAGAGAACTTGTTGATGAGGTGATGGGATCACAAAAACATCAAACAGGTTTGCTAGGCGACTTGTCAAAGGACTTTCGCCACACTGTGGAAGCTTTGCAGGCCCAGATGGCAGATCTGGATGCAAAGATGAATGTGATAATTCTTGCTATGGGGAACTCCAACACTCCGAGAGTTAGCAAAACCAAGGTGCCAGAACCCAGGACATATGGGGGTGCCTAAGATGCCAAGGAGTTAGAGAACTTCTTGTTTGATGTGGAGCAGTACTTTCGCGTTGTGAGGATGGCCTCAGAACAGGAAAAGGTGGATACTGAGACCATGTACTTGATTGGTGATGCCAAACTGTGGTGGCGTACCAAGTATAAAGAAATTGAAAATGGAAGCTGTGTAATTGATAGTTGGGCAGACTTGAAGAGAGAGCTCAAGGCTCAATTCTTTCCTGAAAACGTTGAGTATAATGCAAAGAGAAAACTGAGAGATCTCAAGCATAAGGGGTCAATTAGCGAATATGTGAAATAATTTTCTGCTTTAATGTTGGATATTCAGGATATGTCAGAGAAGGACAAGTTGTTCTATTTTCTTGAGGGGATGAAACCATGGGCAAGAATTGAACTTCATAGGCAAAAGGTTCAAGACTTGTCAACTGCACAAGCGGCTGCAGAACGCTTGACTGACTACGCTGGTGATGATACTGCTTTGTCCAAATGGTTTGGCGGAGAGGGAAACAGTGGAAAGTCTTTCAAGAATGGCAAACCCAAGAGTGGGGGAGCCGACTCTAAATCATCAACCTCACATGAAGCTTCGTCGTCTCAAGGGTTCAACACACCCAATGGAAAGGGGAAGAGTAAAATTGAGTGTTTCTTGTGTCGAGGTCCTCATAGAGCTTTTGAGTGCCCTCACAAAGCATCACTTAATGCTTTACAGGCTTCCATTGCAGAGCAGGCAGTGGAAGACGATGGGGAAGAGGATGATGCGCCGAGGGTGGGTTCAGTGTGATTGGTGAACACATTGGAAAAGCAGACAAAAACACCAAAAGTTACATGAGCAAAAGGGTTAATGTTTGTGGACTTGAGGATAAATGGAAAGAGTACTCGCGCTATGGTGGATATGGGGGCTACTCATAATTTTGTTTCACAGTCGGAAGCATGGAGACTCAACTTATCCTTAGAGAAGGATACAGGACGCATGAAAGCAGTTAACTCTATAGCTCAGCCTACTTTGGGAGTAGCCAAGCAAGTGACTATAAAGCTTGGACAGTGGGAAGGTCATGCGAATTTCACAGCGGTGCCATTGGATGACTATCCAGTCATTCTAGGAATCGAGTTCCTAATGGGGACGAGGGCAGTGTTGATGCCTTCGGCTGGTTCCCTGTGTCTGATGGGAGATCACTCGTGCATGGTACAAGTCGTTGCAACGAAAGGAGACAACGGGAAGTCCCTTTCAGCCATACAACTCAATGAAGGATTGGGTAAGGGTGAGCAGACACGTCTAGCCACGGTGGTGGTAGACAAAGAAGTAGGCCAAGAGCTGGAGCCTACGACCATCCAAGTGGTGTTGGATGAGTATAAGGAGGTGTTTCCGGATAAGCTGCCTCACAATTTGCCTTCACGACGGACTGTGGAGGATGAGATCAAGTTGTTATCAAGAGTGAAACCACCTGCTAAAGGGCCATGTCGGATTGCGCCTCGAGAGATAGTAAAGTTGGGGAAACAGCTTAATGAATTGGAAGCCGGATGTGTTCGCCCTTCCAAAATGCCGTTGGGAGCATTGGTGTTGTTTCAAAGGAAATATGAAGAGCATCTACGGAAGGTGTTCAACAAGCTGAGGGGAAACAGTCTGGATGTGAAGAAGGAGAATTTCTCTTTTGCTCGGCGGAGCAACAAATTCCTTGGTCAAGTGGTTGAACAAGGTCGTATCCTGAGGGGTATGGAGAAGGTAAGGATGATTCAAGAACGAAAGATCCCCACGACAGTGAAGGAGTTGCGTTCCTTTCTTGGCCTTACTAGATACTGCAGGAAGTTTGTTGAGGGGTATTCGCAGAGAATGACTCCAATGACAAGACTAATGGGAAGGTATTGTTGGCCACACACGCGGGATGATGTAGTTGATTATACCAAAACTTGTATCACTTGCCAACAAGACAAGGGAGAGCAGAAGAAGTATGGTACTTTCATGGCCGCACCAAAGTACTGTTCAGCAGAGGAGACGACACAATTGTTCCTTGTGACTGTTGTGAAACATTGGGGTGTTCCCCAAGTTATTATTTGTGACCAAGATTTAATGTTCACTGACAACTTTTTAATAGAGTTTTTCAGGATATTCAAATCACACCTTGAAATCTCTTTGAGTTATCATCAACAGACAGACGGACAGATGAAGAGATTCAGAGAGCTGCTAGATGAGTACTTGTCTCATTGTGTCAACGACAACCAGAAGAATGGCTTGCAACTGCTTGATGTGGCTCCGTTCTGTGGCAACGCCCAAAGGTGCTCAACAACTAACAAGAGCCCTTTTGAGCTTGTTATAGGCTAGCTGCAGCTATTATTTCACACAATGGGCTAGCCGTACAGACGAAAGAGTCCTAGGGCGTACATCTTCACCAGTAAAGGGAGACAAAATGCAGACTTTGCCCAAGCCTATCAAGAGAAAGCAGCAAATGAAGAAGTGGGCAGATCAGGAGAGAAGACCGCAGTTTCATGTCAACTGCCTCAAGCCATTCAACGCCAACACCAACGACCTGAGCAGAATTCAGTCAAATAGCGCAAAATTAAAGATAGTGCAACTTGATAGACATGAAGTTGAAGAGATCCTTGCAGATAGAAAGTTCATATCCTCAAGGAAGAAGCGGCAGAAGTTCCTAGTGAAGTGGAAGTGCCTTAATGATAAAGAAATCAGCTGGATTTCTACGGAAAATTTGAAGCCATTCATGGACAAAGTTGAAGTGTACCTATCGCCAAAAGTCTACGAGGACGTCGACCGCATAAGTGGGGGAGAATGTCACGAGCTAAACTTGTTCAGGGCATTATGCTTGCCTGTGACCGCTTATCTCGTGTGCTTAGGATGGGTTTCCATCATGTAAATACTAGTGTAGGGTTATTTTCCGCTAGTAGAGTCTTTGTAAGCCAAATAAGGCAGTATGACTTCTCGGTCACTTTGATGTTTCCTAGTGCCAGGATGATAACTACATAAAAACCTCTTTAGGGGAGGGTGAGTGTTCATTAATCATTGTAAAACTCACTAGCAATTGTCAACGTGCTTAGCCTACTTGCCTCCCTCGCTAACTACAACATGTCAACGGAGGATTAGTTAATGAATTACGTTTGCTTCAATGTTTACTGCTTGTTTGCCACGGCTTTCATGAATTGATTATTGTTTCCGCTGCTATCTGAATGAATGTTAATGAAAGTACTTCGTGGATGAATGTTGGTGAACGATAGGCTGACTAGTTAAGCAAGAGTGCTTTAGCTAGCGCCGCACAGCCCTTCACAACGGTGTGAAAATAGTCGGACCATGACACTCCTCCATGACAGACTCAAACTTCTTATACCACTGTCTGAATGCTTGCTTCAAACCATAAAGACTTTTCTTAAGCCGACACACATAGTCCTTTTTTCCTTTCACCCTGAAACCCTCTAGTTGTTCCATATATATCTCCTCCTCCAAATCACCATGAAGAAAGGAAGTTTTCACATCCGTATGTTCAATCTCTAAGTCTAGGCTAGGGGCTAAACCAAGAACCACACGAATGGATGACATATTCACAATAGGGGGAAAAATCACATCAAAGTCAATACATTTTCTCTATCTGAATCCCTTGACAACCAGTCTAGCTTTGTACCGTGGTTGTGAAGTGTGTTCTTGTTACTTCACCCTATAAATCCACTTGTTCATCAAAGCTCTTTTGCCCTTAGGAAACTTCACTATCTCAAAAGTGAAATTGTCGTGCTACAATGACTGCATCTTATCCTGCATAGCATTAACCCACTTTGATTTGCGTTCATCTTCCATAGCTTCTGCATAACACTTGGGCTCTCCCCCATCAATTAGTAACACAAACTCATCTACAAAATACCGAGTGGAAGGATGTCGGTCTCTGGTAGACCTCCTGAGTGGAACATCCGGTGGTATCTTCGGTACCGGCAACTGATCATGAGTCTCATCTTGTAAGGGAACATCAGTATCACTTGGACCCTACTGGTCATTGTGAACATCATGTTCAACCTGTTCTGGCAACTATGTCAAACGAGCAGGATTCAAGTCAATCAAACCATCACTATATTGAAGCACTACTTTTTCTGTCTTCTCAATATCATGTATGATTTGATCTTCCATAAACACAACATCTCGACTTTTCACAAGTTTCTTCTCAATAGGATCATACAACCTGTAGCTAAACTCATCTAGGCCATAGCGTAGGAAGATACACTATCGAGTCTTCACATCCAGCTTAGACCTTTCATCTTTGGGAATATGCACAAATGCCTTACATCCAAAGACACGCAAATGATCATAAGAAACATCTTCGCCAGTCCAAACCCCGTCTGGTACATCAAACTTAAAAGGAACACATGATGTAAGATTAAGAACATGTACTGATGTACTCAAAGCCTCCCCCCAAAAGGAGTTTGGCAATTTTGATTGTGAAAGCAAGCACCTTACTCTTTCAACCAATGTTTTGTTCATCCTTTAAGCTAAACCATTCAACTAAGAGTCTTCGAAGGTGTCCTTTTGTTGGCTTTTTGAGTCCGATCTTCATTTTGATGCTGACAAACACAAGTGTCTCTTATGTGTGTGTTTTAGTGCTAAACAGGTATAATTCAGGTCACACATAAGATCAAAAGAACATAGAAGCCAAGGCAAGTCTTAAAACTCATATTTGGCGTATTCCATAGAGTTAAAGAGCAAAGAAGAAAGAAAAAGACATTTTTGTTTTATTTGTAATGTATTTAAGTTTTTAGTACTTTGATCTGTAATAATGCATGCATCTGCATGATATGAATTGAATGCTCAGACAGGACCATAGATTGACCGTAGGGAAGTCAAATGACCATACACAGACTTCGATCGACCGACGCCAAGTTTTTGGCCTTAAATGAACCTTAGGTTCATACACTTAAGTGCACAAAACTCTAACATAGTTCTCATATTATCAAGGAAAGATTAGTACAAAGAAAATGACCTTAGATAAAAATCAGAAGGCATTCGAGCGACCGAACCTAGCAGTTCAAACTGTCTCGGGTGATCGAATCGTGGACGGGTCAAAGTGTTGACCTGTGTTCGGCAAACCCAACCAAAAATGAACATATCTTCCACGAACAACCAAACCTATGTCTTGTACCTTTCCCACCAACTCGACAGCCCGAACCTCACGTTTAAAATAGCCTCAGGAGACCGAACTTATGAGTTCAGTAGACCGAACTTTAGACCAGGCACCCAAATCGCGGACAGAATGGGAATCGCTTTTGTTTAGCCAACCGAACCCTAACTCGGACACCCAAACTTCGAAAAAGCACTTTTTTGGTTGAGTCTGTTCGGGAGACCAAACCTTAGCTCGGGCACCCAAAACTCTCGGGTTGTTTTTATTTTTACCTCGGTAATTAGGGGTTAAACTGAGTTAATTTATTAAACTCGTTTAAAATATTTTTAATAATACCCATAGAGTCCCCAACGGTCATAATTTTTATAAAGTCTATAAATACCCTCTCATTTTCTTTGATTAGCAACTTTAATCCCAAATACTCTCAAATTATTTTTTAATCAAAGTTCCCCCAAACCATTTTTAATGCAAAATCTTTTTCTTTGGGGCAAAATGTGTTAATCTCTCCTACTCTCTTTCACTCTCTATTTTTTGAAAATACTTTTGAAAGAGAACATTTTATTTAGGCATTTACTTCTTGCATTTATGCTTTCATAGAAAACGTTTATCTTACAAGAATCATTTGAAAAATCAAAACCCTGAGTTCTCTAATCATTTGTTGAAAAATATTTTTAGGAGAATATTTTATTAGGGTCCAAATCTTTGTTGTGCATATCATATACACTACTTTTCAAAGATTGAAAATATCATATTTAGAAAAATACTCTTACTCTACTGAGCACATTTCATATAATTAAGAGTGCATTTGTTTGAGTTTTATTGTGTACATTTCTGCTTGTATTTTTTCAGAAGCATCTTCATGTACAAAAATATGTTTTATTATATGGTTGGGTTCATCCCGTAAATTAAACTGGAGAGTCTCAATCTCCTAAGTGAGACCGGTTTGGCTAAGCCTGAAAATTGAATTAGGGAGTTTCAGCCTCGTGAGTGAGACTAGTTCGGCTCAGCCTAGTAATTGAGTTGGCGTTTTCCTCACCCCGTAAGGAGAGGATGTAAATACTTTCTACTCCACCCGTAAGTAAGCAGGTTTAGTGGAATCCTTGAGGAGTATGCCCAAGGCAGGGATGTAGGCTGGTTTAGCCGAATCTCGATAACAAATCCAGTGTCGCCCTCTCTATCTTATTTAAATTCCTGCACTTTAATTTCAGCATGAGTATGAATGTTTATTTAATGTCATAATTATTTGCATACACACATTTGATTTAAATAAGATACTGCACACGTGTATGTCTGCCTTCAGTGTTAAAATCATTTTACATACACGTGTATATGTTGAATGGAATATGATACGTGGTGAATCGGCGAAACGTTTAAATTAGTCGAAAAGTTTTTAAAACCCAATTCACCCCCCCCCCCTTTTTGGGATCACACCAAAGTCAACACCTTTGATGCCGAATACCATGTTGCTTGCAATATTCATCAAAATGACTCAAATACTCTCCCCCATTATCTACTCTGATGCACCTCAACTTCTTCCAGTTTGTCTCTCAGTTGAAGCCTGAAACTGCTTAAATACATCCAATACCTGATCTTTTCTTTTCAAGATATATACCCATAACTTCCTTGAATGATCATCTATAAAGGTCACAAAGTAAAGGTAGCTAACAAGTGTTTTAGTCTTCATAGGGCCACAGACATCTGAATATACAAGATCAAGTATACCTGACTTTCTTGTGGAAGGGGAACTCGTGAAGGAGACTCTGTTTTGCTTCCCTGCCAAACAATGTGTATACTTTTTCAAAGGTGCACTCTTCATCCTAGATAGAAGATTCTTCTTGGCCAATATTGCCAAGCCTTTCTCACTCATGTGGGCAAGTCTCTTATGCCACTACTTTACTGAAACCTCATCATCCATTGCATTAATAATATCTTTAGAGAGTTTTTCCTATAACATGTACAAGGTAAAAAATTTATGTGCTCGGGCAACAACCATAGCACCTTTAGTGAGCTTCCATTAACCATTGCAAAAGGTGATGCAATACCCATCATCATCAAGTTTACCTACAGAAATCAAGTTCAAACGGATGTCAGGAATATGCTTCACATCTCTAAGAACTAACTTCATGTCATTACTCATCTCCAAGCACACATCTCCAATACCAACGATTTTGGCCAAGCCACCATTGCCCATCTTCACTATCTCAAAGTCATCGGTTGTATAGGACATGAAGAAATCACTTCGAGATGTAACATGAGTTGAGGCACCACTATCAATCACCCAGTTGGTCGTATGGCATGCAAAATTAATGACATCGTCATCATAAATAGCAAAGAAGTCTCCGCAAGTAGTGATGGCAACTCAATCATCATTCTTGCCATCACCATTCCTCGTATCCTTCCCTTTCTCTTTATTCTCTTTCTTCAACGGTTTATGACTAGTTCTGAGTTATGCTTCCAAGTGCAGAAGTATCAAGTTGTATCAAGGATGAGTCCAGGATCGTATTCCACAGGGACCACTAAGTATCAAAGCATTTATGAAAGGTTAGTGAAATCCTGTTACTGCAAAATAAGGGTTGAAAGTCTTTTTGGTCTTTCATGATTTTGAAAACAGTAAACAAAATAGGAGGAGCTTGAGTAAACTATTAAAAGGAGACTGAAATTTTATCAATTTTTCAAAAATGTAAATCTAATAACGTAACCAAAACTAAACAGATTAATTTAAACAATTTTACCAAACACTCGGGTTACGGGTTCAATGTCCGTTTGCTTCCACCGTTTACTAATTCCCTAGATCTTACTCATCTTCTTGTTAATCCAATCAAGGCATTTAAAAGATGAAATTTTATTACTAAAGCTTGAGTAAATTTGTCACATCCAAACGGAAGAAAATATAAACTCTCATTAAGCATCAACCGAATGTCATGTAAATTAGTTGATGAAAATCCTAAATTAAATCAAGATTTTGATGTGCTTAACGTCAACAACAAAACAAGAAATAAGAGCCAGCGATTTATCAACGATGCCTTAAATTTTCGGTTTCAACCAAATAAAAGTTTATCAATAATTTCTTAGGAAAACTAATAAACCATGGAAAGCAAACGACATCAACCCACAACCCGAGTTATCAGACTTAGCCACTCATGCTCGCAATCCACACTTTTCGAGTCAAATTAATTCCACGGTGGCTCATTGCATCAATAAAACAAAAGACAACAAATTAAAAAAACTAATTAATTAAACCTTGAAAGCATTCAAAATAATAACATAAATACAAAAAAACACAAGACATTGATTAATCTAATAAACCTCTCCAATAACAAAGAAAAGGAAAATATTCAATCCAACATTAAATCTAGTCAAACAATTTATTAAAACAACCATTAAAAAAATAATAAACAAGATAAAAGAGAGAGAGAGAAAGAGAGAGAGAGAGAGAGAAGGGCCAGCAGAGGGGCTGCTGCAGGGATGTCTGCGGACTGCTAGTGGTCTGGTGGCGGCAGGCTGCTGCGGAGGGCTGAGGGTGGCTCGTGATGGTCTGCGGTTGCTGCAAGGATGGAGCTGCTGGATTGGCCTACGACTGGAAGAAGGGAGGCTGAGCTGGTCGTGTTCTGGCTGCCGTCGGTTGAGTAGAGGAGAAGAGGCCGAGGTGGGCTGCAGAGGGAACTCGCTAGAGTTTAAGCAAAGGAGAGATTTTCAGAGGATACTGAGAACAGGGGACAGAGGAAAGAAGGAGAAAGAGAGGGAGAGAGCTGAGGGAAGGGAGAGACAAAGAAAAAAAAAACAAGCAAGGGAACAGGAAGAGAAAGGGGAAGGGAAAGAAGAGAGAGAGAGAGGGTGAGGGGAGCCCTGGGGCTTCCTGCGCAGGGGGAAGAGAACAGGGGAATAAAAAGGGGGAGGTCTAAAGCCCTATGACCCGGATCCGTCAACTTGACCCGGCCATGCATGGCCAGATCACATCAAACACCATTTTTTTTATTTATTTATTTTTTTTTCATTTTTATTCACTGCGAACATGGCCTGTTTTGACCCTCCTGGAGCCCATTTTGCTTGAAACTCAAAACACGGAAGTTATGGATAATCCTTTCCTCTTTCTCCAAAAATATGAATCGTCTTGATTGGAGCTCAGACGGAAAAGTTGTGCGCAATTTACGAACAGGAACCAATTTTGGTTCCTGAGAATTTTTATGCGATAAAAAAATTACCAAAAATTCATAAATTATGCAATAAAACTAAAAAATGATAAATACGGCACTTTATTAAAATATTGGACATAATTGGACATTTAATTAAAAATATAAGTCGTAAAGCCCGAATTAAAATGCTCAATTACAAAGTTCTGGAGCGTAATCACACCCCCCAACTAACGTTTTACTAGTCTCTAACAAATGACGTGAATGAATTTCAGGGTAGTGCCCACAACTACGAACTCTAGTGAACATGAAATTAATGCACACGTGACACAACTGACTCACTCGAAAAATGAGCAGCTCGAAAGCTATCCCAAGTATAGGAGTTCTGTCGTGTAATATTAAGCCCAAGGGCTAGATCGTCTCCTCAGGGAATGCGTTTAATCTCAAATCTTACGTTCTTCCAATCGAAAATAAAATTGTACTAAACTCAGTTCAGATTCAGGGTTTTTCAAGATTGTTCAATTTCACTTTTGATGAATTAAATGACACATAATTTAAAACTCTAAACTAACATCTACTAAAAGTTATGCACGAAATACGAACAGGTGTCGGTTTTGATTCCCAGGAATTTTTCCTGCGACAAAAAATTACCAAAACTTCATAAATAGTGCAATAAAGTTCAAGAATAATAATTTTGACACTTTGTTAAAATATTGAACAAATTTGGACATTTAATTAAAAATATAAACCGTAAAGCCCGGGTTAAACACTCCAATTACGCAGTTTTGACGCGTAATCACACCCCCCAACTAACGTTTTGCTAGTCTCTAGCAAATGACGTGAATGAATCTTAGGGTGGTGTCTAGAACTATATACTCGGGTGATCATGAAATCAATGCACATGAGACATAATTATACCACTTCACATACAAGAACATAACTGAATTTCACACAAGCTCGTTCATATTCAATGCACACGACTCCAAAGCACGTCACTCATGCAAGTTTCATCGTTTATATGTGATTTGAGAGTAGTGTACTCACATAAAGTTAATCAGTGGCACATTTAGAGTTAATGCAAGCATATAAGTTCGAGTATAAACAGATAAACTCTCGAGGTGTGTGTGATGTGTGTGACTCAGTACACCTAGGACGCTAGTGGAGACCTACAAAACGGTCGCTTTGACTCGGCCTAACTGGTATACCCTCAAGAAAACTCAAAGAAAATGGGTTCACTCATCATATGTGAGGAGGAGTGTCGCGATCAAACATCCCCCATATCAAAAGGAACAACGCTAAGTATATGGAGTGGACTAGTCAAGAAAGGATCTAGCCTATCTATGAGGTGTCGGGTCCTTCACCCTAACATCTTCTCACCTACTCGCCATATCCAACTGAGACCACCCTAGATCAACTCATTCACAAACTTGTCGTGAATACATCTGAGGCATTAACCGGTTGAAGAATCTTCATACGTGGAAAATATGTGTCGTCCTTGACTTTTTGTGATATGTATTTGGGCCGGCATTGACATTTCATTTCATGCGCATATGTGTTGCTTATTCTTTTTTTCTGCTCATTCTTCATTTTCTGTCTTTTTTTTATCAATAAGGACATTATAACACTTCTTTTGTAATCTTCATACCATCAATGGGAATTGAGCTCGAATAGGGGTCCATGAATTAAGTTTATCTCTAAGGGTGGCTCAGCCTTCACATTTTGAGTAGGCTACAAGACCTAGGTTTCTATCTCCCCACTAGGTGTCACCTCTAAGCTAACAAATCAAAAATAAAGACTAGTGTACAAGGAATCATCCAGAAAAAGAGAAGTGAGTTCTATGAACTCTAATTTGATATTAACGCTCAAAATGACGATAAATAGCTCAAGAATATCTCACAAAGGTGGTGTTCTCTCAGTGGTCACAAGGAACCCTAAGTGCAATGAATCACGTGAATGTGTTTATTCAGTCTCGTGAGATGCCGTGTAAATACAGGAAATTATATAGTCAAATTAATACGAATGTACTACCAATCAATTCTTCATAGAGCCATAAGATCATATAGAGAGAAAACTATGCATGACTGACTCAAGTGTGTCATTCTTAAGTTATACGCAAGTATGCGAAATGTATGAGTCAGTGTTAAGCATGGCATAATGCAATGCAATCCTTCAGTGCTCCTCTTTCTTTCTCTCTCTTTCTTTTTGATTTTTTTTTTTTTGTATTTTTGATTTTTTTTTTTTTGAAAATATAAAACCCGGTACGTGTACGTGCACAGTGTCACATGCGAATGCTCATCCCCCCCAACTTAAGTGGAACATTGTCCTCAATGTGAAAGCATAAGGGAAATAGAAAGGACTGTGCACGGAAAAAGTAAAGCGTACCTGAGTGGCGAAATAACAAAAATCGAACTATGAGAAAATGGTCCTGAAAACTAACTAAAAATAAAATAAAATAAAATAAAAGGAAAATAAGGGAAATAAAAACATCACAATTGTCTGGCGGAGGCTCAGGAGGAATTTCGTTTGGTGGCTACAAGTCTATAAATTGCATCGGCGGGTCTCCAAATTTGAGCCGCCACAGTGGATCAATCTTCATACCTGCACGAAAATCAATCTCAGATAAATTAATGCGTGTTAAAATACCAAACAATTTGTATGCAGGTCGACCCTCTTGTGTTGACAAGAATGGGTCTTTATTCAACATTATTTTCAGGAAATTTGCTTCTTTATGAACTAACAGTTGAGAGAAAGTGATCGGAATAATTACCTACAGTTCTTCAGAAGCATTAACATTAAAGGTTTTACCTGGTTCTTTGAAAACTATATGCTCACCAAACTGGTCACCCTCTTTAACGGGTGTACATATCATCATACCACTGCAAGAGTCTGCCTCCACATTAGGCTCCTTAATATCTAATTCAGGCGGGAGTGACAATTTCACGATTTCTGAGCTCGGAGTATGAGGTACCACAGGTTGGTACTCCATATGAGTATCAATCTCCTTATCAACTAACTGCTCCGCTTGTGGCCCCGTTTCCTCTGATTTTTCTTTTACCTCTTCTGGTTCAGCCATGACTTCTAGTGCTGGGACAACTGGTTGTTCAATGATGAGCATCTCAGGTTGGGGAAATTCTTTCTCGCTTCTCAAAGTAGTGGTGGCCTTTGCTACCTCAAGAGAAACATCATGTATTTTTTGGTGTGGCTGCTGGTACTCTTGAGGACTAGGCTGAGGTTCCACGGGCAATTCTTCATTTTCTAAGATGTTTAACTGCGTGCTTATCGCATTAATGGTGTCCCGCAATTCATTATTATGATCGACTTGAGTTTGCATGAACTGCTGGAGCATGTTCGCAATCTGAGTTATGCTATCCTCCAGAAATTCCGACGGCGTACAGCTCTGAGGGATCTGTGGTGGCTGGTATTGAGGCGGAGGAATATCTGGGCAGTTTGGTGGTTCATATGCATCACCACCACTAATTGTGCTAATAGGATGTGCAGTTATGGGTGCCTGAGTGTATCGTGTGTTGCACTGTGGGACATTGTCAGCTAAGTAATCAAAGAATAATAATACTTGATCTGGATCCTCGCTGACGGGCTCTCCATTAGACATAGTCTGGACAAAACACTTGCAATCAGGGGTAAGAGCAGTATAAAAATAATCAACTAACCTCCATGAGTCGAACCCGTGATGTGGACAAGTGCTTAGTAGATCCTTGAATCGCTCCCAGCAAGCCCTAAATGTCTCGTCATTTTGCTGCACAAAATTAAGAATTTGTTCCTGCAAAAATTGAGTTTTCTGTAAGGAACAAAACGCATGCAGAAATTCACGCTCCATATCAGTCTAATTAGTGATAGAGTGAGATCTTAAGGAATTAAACCAGATTAGTACCCTATCCTACAAAGTAGCAAGAAATAAATTCAGTCGGATAGATTCATCAGTTTTAGCATGAGAGAAAAACATATTGCAAGTTAATTCAAACTCTGCTAAGTGCTGATATGAGCACTCAAATTCTGTCCCGTAGAACTCGGGTAGCAACGACGTTCTCCCGCGCTGCATCATAAAATTAAGCTCATCATAAGGCAAAATAGTGGAAGAGGATGCAGTGGCATATTCAAGCTGCAAAAAATTCATTATCGTGCGCGGTGCAGGTGCAGCCATTTTTCAAAACTCAATTTTTTTCTTTTTTTTGTTTTCTGATTTTTTTTTTTCTTTCTTAAAAGTAATAAAAATGATGGGAAAAACGCAAAATTGAGACTAAGAACGACATTCCCCGGCAACGGCGCCAAAAACTTGACTCACTCGAAAAATGAGCAGCTCGAAAGCTATCCCAAGTATAGGAGTTCTGTCGTGTAATATTAAGCCCAAGGGCTTGATCGTCTCCTCAGGGAATGCGTTTAATCTCAAATGTTACGTTCTTCCAATCGAAAATAAAATTGTACTAAACTCAGTTCAGATTCAGGGTTTTTCAAGATTGTTCAATTTCACTTTTGATGAATTAAATGACACGTAATTTAAAACTCTAAACTAACATCTACTAAATAAAAGAAAACAAGAATAGAAACCCTAGTTTACTTAAAGAAACATTGGGACACGCACTAATTAAAACTGGAAACTACAAATAAGGAATTAAAATACACTAGAATGGAAACTCTAATCTACCTAAGAAAACATCGACACACGCACTAATTAAAGATGGTAACTTAGAACATGGAATTAAAAACACCCAATAGAAATCGAACAAAATTACGGAATTAAATCAAGAATCACAATTTAAACACAAACACGGATTCAACGAGAATTTAAAGCACGCAAACAATGACGAAATATAATGAAAACATGAGTTTTTGCTCAACCCAACCCTAACTAAACCATGCTTCGGTAAAAAGACTGAATTTAAAAAAAAAAACAACTTCAAAACAAAAACACTCTTTTTTTTCATTTTATATTTTCTCTTTTCATTTAATTATTTAGTTAGAAATAAAACGGAATTTAAATTGAAGGACCAAAAAACAAATAAAAGAAACTAAATCAAATTCTTTCAACCTAATGACAACATTAATTAAGAGAACATAAACATAAAACAAAAATCAAAATTAAACTTCACTCAAACAAATTAAAAATTACTTAACAACCATTCAAAATAAGGTTTTCAAAACTCTACTAACTAACTAAATAAGAAGAAAGGAGTTATTTTGCTGCAATCAACAATAAAAGAAAGAGAAAAAAAATAGAGAAAAAGAGAGAGAAAGAGCCGGAAAGCTGGCTGATCTTGGAGGGGATTCTTGGCTGCTGTCAGTGCCGGAGTGGTGTTGTGGAGCAGCTCTGCTGTTGTGGCGTCTGCTAGCAGCAAGTTGCTGCTATGTTGCTGCAAGGAGGGACCTCTCTGCTGTGCTGGAACAGAGTGGACAGCAGGGGCTGTCGTGGCTGGATGATGCCGAGAGAAGAGGACTGCTGGAGTTGGAATTGCAGAGGCTTTGGATGCTGTTTGAAGGCTGGAGAAGTTGCTGCAAGCTGCTGTGCCGTGAAGGTCTGGTAGCTAAACTGAGAACAAGAGGGAGAGGAAGAGCAAGGGAAGAGAGAAGAGTTTGAGGGAGAGAAAGTAAAGGGAAGAGAAGAGAGCAAGATGAAAAAAAAAAAACAAAGCAAACTAAAGAAGAAGAAGAAGAAGAAGAAAGGAGAGGAGAGCCGGCTGGGAGCAGCGCCCAATACCAGAGAAAGGAAAAAAGGAGAGAATAAAAAGGGGAAATTTGGTGCCCTAGGATCCGGATTACCCAGCCGGACCCGTTTGCAACGAGGTGACCCGGCAACTTGATTTTTTCATTTTTTTAATTCTCTGTTCATTGCAAATTCTGTTCTTCTGGAGCCTGTATCTCACAAAACTCAAAACACGAAAGTTGTAGATGATCCTTTCCTCTTTCTCTAGAAATTTGAATCGTCTCGATCGGAGCTCGGACGGAAAAGTTATGCACGAAATACAAACAGGTGTCGGTTTTAATTCCCGGGAATTTTTCCTGCGACAAAAAATTACCAAAACTTCATAAATAGTGCAATAAAGTTCAAGAATAATAATTTTGGCACTTTGTTAAAATATTGAACAAATTTGGACATTTAATTAAAAATATAAACCGTAAAGCCCGGGTTAAACGCCCAATTACGCAGTTTTGACGCGTAATCAACAACCATACTGTTTCACATACAAAAACATAATTGAATTTCACACTAACTCGTTCATATTCAATACACACAACTCCGACGCACGTCACTCATGCAAGTTTCATCGTTTATATGTCATTTAAGAATAGTATACTCACATGAAGTTAACTGCGGCACAATTCAAAGTTAATACGGTCATATAAGTTCGAGTATAAACATGTGAACTCTCGAGGTGTATGTGATGTGTGTGAATCAGTACACCTAGGATACCAGTGGACACCTACATGACTTCGCCTAACTGGTATACCCTCAAGAACACTCAAAAGGAATGGGTTCACTCGTCGTATGTGAGGAGTATCACAATCAAACATCCCACATACTGAAAGGAACAAACGCTAAGTATATGGAGTGGATTAGTCTGAAAGGGATCTAGCCTATCTATGAGGTGTTGGATCCTTCATCCTAACATCTTCTCACCTACTCGCCATATCAAACCAAGACCACCATAGATCAACTTATTCACAAACTTGTCGCGAATACATCTGAGGCATTAACCGGTTGAAGAATCTTCGTACGTGGAGAACATGTGCCGTGCCGTTGACTTTTTGTGATAATTCTGTAGAGCAAGCATTAGCATTTCATTTAACGTGCATTTTTATTTATTATTCTCTCTTCTGCTCATTCTTCATTTTTTGTCTTTTCTTGATCAATTAAGACAATTATTACTTTTCATTTGTTATCTTCATACCATCAACGGGAATTGAGTTTGAATAGTGGTCCATGAACTAAGTCTATTTTTAGGGGTGGCTTAACTTTCACATCTTGAGTAGGCTACATAGTAGTTAGAGGCGCGAGGCGAGCCGAGGCGCAAAGGGTCTTTGAAGCCGAGGCGCGAGGCGAAGGCGGGCGCCTCACGAAGGTGAGGCGCACAATTATTAAAATGGTGTAAAATATCTATTTGGGGTAATTTATATATGAACATATGAATATCTAGTGATATTAGAATTTAAAATGTCAAAACATTCAATAAAAAAATTGAAAATTTAATAAAATTGCCAAGACGAAGCCCAAAAGCATCAACAATTCAACATAGTTCAACATCAAAAGAAAAGAGTACAATAAAAGATTTCAAAATATAAAATCTAAAAATCCTCCTCAATCATCACTCATCACTCATCATCAACTAGGTCGGTGAAGATATCATCATCTTCCTCTTCATCATTAGAACTGTTTTCTCCAACATCTTTTTCCTCTTCCGTCTCCTCTGCACTATCCACTTGGATTTCATCCTCATCTACAAGTTCCAACATTGTGGTCCGACCCCTAGCAGTGGTTGCACTACTAGATGAAGCCCTTCCTCTTCCTTTAGACGATGATGGCATATTTGTACTTATTCTTGATCTAGTGTGATGCGGGGGGTTATTTAGTCCAGCGGCTCTAGCAACAGAATCCCAAGTCAAATTATCATCTTCAAACACAAGTTCATCATCCTCATTAGAATCACCATCCATCCTACCAATCAACCACTCATTACTATCATGAATGTCCTTCAGGAGGATGGGATCAATGGTGTCACGTTTTTCGTATCGATGCCTCAGAGTTCGATTATATTTCAAAAATACCAAATCATTCAAGCGTTGCTGGGATAGCCTATTTCTCCTTTTGCTATGAAGCTGCAAAAAGTTTAAAGTAATATGGTTAATAATGATTCTAAAAAGCAGTAGATTGGTAGTTCTTGTTCTTTAATAATTAATCCATGATATACTAATGACTTACATGTTGGAATATGCTCCAATTTCTTTCGCAGCCGATAGCACTACATGTGAGGCTAAGAATTTTTACAGCAAACTTTTGCAAGTTTGGAGGTGTTGATCCATATGCCATCCACCGTTGCGCTGTTATAAAATAAATTTTAAATGAATACCTACTAGGTAAATGGCAAAAATAATTTTCAAAAATGAAGAGGTAGTACAAATGCCACTTTACCTGGTGCTTTTGTCTTCCTTTGTCTCACTGCCAAACTAATAGCGGCATTGTATTTTTCCAACTCATTTGAAACTTTATCTTGCGTTTCAATAGTTGGTAGTAACCTTCCAATACATTTGTACAAACCCGTCATAATTTCTTCATCTTGCAAAATGTTGGGGTTTGAATAGAAAAATTCTGGATTCAAGTAGTGTGCAACTGCATGCAACGGTTGATGGAGTTGGCATCCCCACCTCGTATCAATAATTTCAAATGCCTCCTTGAATTTATCCTCTCTCTCACCAAAAGCCTTAGCTATGGCTTCCTTAGCCCTATCCATTGCTTCATAAATATATCCCATTGCAGGCTTCTTTTCCCCATCAACCAAACGGAGTACACGAACAAGTGGACCTGTTAACTTAAGAGCATAGACGATGATACTCCAAAAAGTAGGCATCAAAACAATAGTAGCTGCTTTTTTGCCAGCCGCCTCCTTTGCCCATTTAGTAATATTCCAATCTTCAGAAGTAAACATCTTCCTCAAGTTATTCTTTTGAAGATGGATTGAACGAAGGGTGATGAAGGCAGTTGCAAATCTTGTAACTACAGGTCTTAGCAACTCCTTTCCTCCAGTGAACTATCTCATCAAGTTGACAACGCCAACACGATTATAGATATAGCCATTCAAAAAAATTGCCCTTTTCAAAGTTGCATGAATTGAAGGCATCTTCCCAATATCCTCCAAAATTAAATCAATGCAATGAGCAGCACACGGTGTCCAATATAAATGTGGCCTCTTTGCTTCCAACAATCTCCCTGTTGAAAAATCAATGAATGAAGCCATTAAAATATTAAAATAAACAATATATACACTATAGAAAGTAGTTCTAAAAATAAGTTCTTACCTGTTGCAACATAGTTTGACGCATTGTCAGTTACCACTTGAATCACATTTGATTCTCCAATTTCTTCGACCATCTCATCAAGTAATCTATACATTCTATCTGCATTCTTGACAATATTAGAAGCATCAATAGACTTGATGAATACTGATCCCCTTGGAGAGTTCACTAAAAAGTTGATTATGTCCTTATTAGCAACTGAATCTCTCCAACCATCAGACATAATTGAGCAGCCATATTTTGTCCATTCCTCCTTATGGACCTTCAACAACTCTTTCATTCGACTGACTTCCTCCTTTAGGTAAGGAACTCTCACTTCATGATAGCTAAGTGGCTTTATTCCAGGACCATATTGTCCAATCGATTCAAGTGTCACTGCAAAACTGCTCAAACGTACAGCATTAAATGGTATCCCAACATCATACATCCACCTAGCAAAATCTCCCATTGCCTTTTTTCTAAGTTCTCTTTTGCACACTTCATTTATTGATGTTTGCTTCATCTTCCCTTCTTTCCTAACTTGAATCGCTTTCTTTGGATCGGGAGTAAAAAACAAGTCTATAAGCTCCTTCTGTTTTGGTTTCTTTAAGTTGGATTGGTATGATCTTTTACTTCCATCACTAGTAAACACTCTCCTGCCACGAATGTCAATTTCTTGAACTTCATCTTCTTCATCTTCACCGTAATGATCTATATCATTAAAGACGGGCAATAACTTATTTTCCTCCTTTTCCATATCTTTCTTCAACATATACTCTTTAATCTCCTCACGTACATGAGCAGGGCACTTAGAGCATTCTTTCACATTTCGAAATCCTCTGACAATGTGTTGTTTTGCTCGCAATATTCCTCCCCTTGTGACTTTAGCACAAAAATTGCAAGTCAAATTATTTCTATTTTTTTTATCCTCCAAATGTGCATACTTCCATGCGAGATCTTTCTTTGACGAGGCCTCACATCCAGAACTAGAATCCATTTAAGATTTTAGACTTAGTATCCCGTATCCTAACTGAAAAAATAATGCATCATATATTTAAAATTTAAGACTTACATAATGCATTTCCAAACAAATTAAAAAAGAGTACCTAAATTTCAATAAAAAGAATAAATATTATGTATTAGTTATAATTTATAAACTTACATTAATTAAACTAAATATTATAAATTAAAAAACAGTAGCTAAATTTCTGTAAAAAAAATAAATATTATGTATTAGTTATAATTTGTAAGCTTACATTAATTAAATTTAATATTATAAATTAAAAAACAGTAGCTAAATTTCTGTAAAAAAAATAAATATTATGTATTAGTTATAATTTGTAAGCTTACATTAATTAAACTTAATATTATAAATTAAAAAACAGTAGCTAAATTTCTGTGAAAAAAATAAATATTATGTTATTAGTTATAATTTATAAGCTTACATTAATTAAACTAAATATTATAAATTAAAAAACAGTAAGCTTACATATAAAGAAGAAGAAGAAGAAGAAGAAGAAAAAGAGCAAGCAGCAGTCAGCAATCAGCAGCACGCAGCAAGCATGCAGCAAGAAGAAGAAGAAGAAGAAGAAGAAGAGAAGCAGCAGGCAGCAAGAGTAGCAGCAAAAGAAGAAGAAGAAGAAGAAGAGAAGAGAAGCAGCAGGCAGCGGGACGCAAGCAGCAGCAACAGCAGAAGAAGAAGAAGAAGAAGAAGAAGACTTACAAAGGTTCGAAGGCTTAAAGACGATCTCCAGCTAGTTCGAAATGTTGAAGGCGACGTGACGAACTCACGTCGTGCTCGAAGGCAGTCAGACGAACTCACGACTGCTTCTAAGGCAGGCAGACGAACTCGCGAGGGTTCCGGCTGGTTCGAAACAAAGTTGTGCAGGTCGTGCTTCTTCAAAATGTCGAAGATGAACTCACGATCCTGGTCGAAGCTTGAAGACGAAGTCGCGAAGGCTTCCGGCTGGTTCAAAGGCTCGCAAACGAACTCACGAAGGGCTTCGAAGGGTCGAAAGGGGCTAGGGCTCTGTTCGTTTGAGTCGAATGAGGGATACGAGTCTGGCTTGGGCTATTTGTCTCCTTTAAATGGCTTAAAAATACACAAGGTGCGCCTCACTGCGCCTCGCGCTTCACTGCGCCTCGTCTCGCCTGGGGTCGCCTCTTGCAGGTCGCCTCGCCCCACCTGGTATGAGGCGGCAGACTCATCGCCTCACTGCGCCTTGCGCCTAGGAGCGCTTTTAACTACTATGGTAGGCTACAAGACCTAGGTTTCTATCTCCCCACTAGATGTTACCTCTAGGTTAGCAAATCAAAAATAGAGACTAGTATACAAAGAATCATCTAGAAAGAAGAGAATTGAGTTTTATAAACTCTGATTTGATGTTAACACTCAGAAGGACGATAAATAGCTCAAGGATATCTAACAAGGTGTCATAGTCGCCACGGGTGTTCTCTTAGTGCTCACAGGAAACCCTAAGTGCAGTGAATCACGTGAATGTGTTCATTCAGCCTCGTGAGATACCATGTAAATACAAGAAATTATATAACCAGATTAACACGAGTGTACTACCAATCAATTCTTCATGGAGTTACGAAGTCATAAAAAGAGAAACTACGCATAAATGCCTCAAGTGTGTAATTTTTAGGTTATATGCAGGTATGTGAAGGGTACGAGTCAGTGTTAAGCATGACATAATTCAATGTAATTCACTACTCTTCCTTTCTTTCTTTCCTTCTTTTTGATTTTTGATGATTTTTTTTTTTCTTTTTTTTTTTTATTTTTTTTAATTTTTTTTTTAATATAAAACCCAGTACGTATACGTGCACAATGTCACATTCTAATGCTCACCCCCCTAACTAAAATGGAACATTGTCCTCAAAGTGAAAGTATAGGGGAAATAGAAAAACTGTGCATGGGAAAAGCAGGACGTACCTGGGTGGAGAAATAAGGGAAAAGGAAAACTGAACTAAAGGAAAATGTATCTATCAATAAACTAAAAAATAAGACAGAATAAAACAAAATAAAAACAAAGGAAAGAAAAACATCACAGTGTGTCGAGAGGAGGCTCGGGAGGAATTTCGTCTAATGGGTGCAGATTTATAAATTGAACTGGCGGGTCTCCAAATTTGAGCCACCACAATGGGTCAGTTTTGTTATCTGCACAGAAGTGATCTCTGAATAAATAAATGCTCTCCACAATATCAGACAACACATTTTCAAATTGTCTTTCTTGTTTTAACAAAAAAGGATCCTTATCTAGTATAGTTTCTAGGAAATATACTTCTTTAAGAACCGGTCTTTGAGAAAAAGTTTTCGGAAAAGTTACCTTTGGTTCTTCAGAAGCATCAACATTAAAATTTGCACCTGGTTCCTTGAAGGTTAAACTCTCACCATTTTGCTCAACTTCTTCATCTGGTGCACCAATCACCTTACCACTGCTGAGATTTGTTTCGGCATGGCAATCATTGACATTTGCTTCAATAGAGGATGACGGTTCCACGATTGTAATCTGCACTTGAGTATTTGGCTGAGCTTGAAATTAGGATTCATCTATCTCCAAAGCATTCAATAATGTGTTCAGCCTAGTCAAATCGTTGCTTATCTCATTGATGGCTTGAGAAGTTTGAGAGTTGATCACATTTTGGCTTGCCATGAACTGTTGCAAGCTAATAGTTAGCTGCTGTATGGGATCTTCCATTTCCCTTCTCTGCATTGGGGGAGGTTGATTTGCAAAGTAAGAGGGTCCCGAGCCCTGGCCAACTGCTGCATAAGGAATGTATTGACTTTGTCCCTGTGGAGATGGCCCCACTTGGTCATTTTTCCAGCTGAAATTTAGTTGACTTCTCCAACCTACATTGTAAGTATCAGAATAAGGTCTAGAAGAAATCTTAGAAACCATATACACTAGGTTAGATTGATCAAGCAGAACTTCCTTAAAAGCAAGAATTGTTGGGCATGCATCAGTCACATGCCTTGGATCCTCACATATGCTACATTTTTCAGAAGATGAAGGGAAAACATGCATTTCTTTTACTTTCTCAAGCTCAATGGAATCTAACCTTTTGGACATCAATGCAAGTATAGCATTCAAATCATCAACTTCTTTCAATTGATACTTACCACCCCCACTGATGCATTTTTGCTTTTCAAATCTATCATACACATCAGAGACATCCCAAGATTTGGCGTTTTCAGCCAAATAATCAAAATAGTCAAAAGCTTCTTCAGACCCTTTCTTGAAAAACTCACCATTGTATATTGTTTCTACAAATTGCCTCATCTTTAGTTGCATACCCTCATAGAAAAAACTGATGACCCTCCAATTCTCATACCCATGGTGAGGACATGCATTTAAGAGGTCTTTAAAACGTTCCCAACATTGATTAAATGTTTCCACATCCTTTTGGTAAAAATTCACGATTTGTCTTTTCAAAGTATTAGTTCTTTACTTGGGAAAAAATTTCTTTAAAAACTTAGTTTGCATTTCTTGCCAAGTCCCAATGGATCTTGGTCTTAAGAAATTCAACCAGGTTTTTGCCTTGTTTTTTAAAGAAAATGGAAATAATTTCAGTCTTATTACCTCCTCAGTACATGTTTTATCAATGAAAGTGGAACACACTTCCTCAAACTCTTTAATATGCAAATATGGGTTTTCAAATTCAATGTCATGAAAATGAGGTAACAATGGAATCATCTCAGGTTTAAAATTAAAAGCATTTGCATTCAAAGGTAGAACAATGCAGGATGGGGTGCTGGTCCTAACAGGTTGCAAATATTCTCTGAGCGTTCTATTAGGGTTCTCCATATCATGAAGTTCATTCTCAGCCATGATGCAATGCGTGAAAGATAGTGATTCAAGTGATTCAAGTGAAACAGATTCACTCAATGACGAGGTGGATGAGTTTGTCCTAACTAGTCTAAATGTGTTATCTCTAGCCCAACCAATCATACAAATTCAGTATAAACACAATAAAAGCAAACAGGTCAAAGGAAAGGAAGTAGATATCACCCAAGCTGTGAAGACTTTCACAGCTCTCTAAGTACCCTCTCTGAAATCTGAGAAACACTTTGATGACACCAATTGATCCCCAGCAACGGCACCAAAAACTTGACTCGTTCCGAGTTGTGCTTCCAAGTGCAGAAGTGTCAAGCTGTATCAAGCATGAGTCCAGGATCGTATTCCACAGGGACCACTAAGTATCAAAGTATATATGAAAGGTTAGTGAAATCCTGTTGCTGCAAAATGCGGGTTGAAAGTCTTTTTGGTCTTTTATGATTTTGAAAATAGTAAACAAAATGGGAGGAGCTTGAGTAAACTATTAAAAGGAGACTGAAATTTTATCAATTTTTCAAAAATGTAAAATTAATAATGTAACCAAAACTAAACAGATTAATTTAAACAATTTTACCAAACACTCGGGTTACGAGTTCAATGTCTGTTTGCTTCCACCGTTTACTAATTCCCTAGGCCTTACTCTTCTTCTTGTTAATCCAATCAAGGCATTAATAAGATGAAATTTTATTACTAAAGCTCGAGTAAATTTACCACATCCAAACAGAAGAAAATATAAACTCTCATTAAGCATCAACCGAATGTTATGTAAATTAGTTGATAAAAATCCTAAATAAATTAAGGTTTTGATGTGCCTAACGTCAACAACAAAACAAAAAATAAGAACCAGCAATTTATCAATGATGCCTTAAATTTTCGGTTTCAACCAAATAAAGTTTATCAATAATTTCTTATGAGAACTAATAAACCATGGAAAGCAAACAACATCGACGCACAACCCCAGTTATCGGACTTAGCCACTCATGCTCGCAATCCACAATTTTCTAGTCAAATTAATTCCATAGTGGCTCATTGCATCAATTAAACAAAAGACAACAAATTAAAACAACTAATTAATTAAACCTTGAAAGCATTCAAAATAACAACATAAATATAAAAAAAAAACAAGACATTGATTAATCTAATAAACCTCTCCAATAACAAAGAAAAGGAAAATATTCAATCCAGCATTAAATCTAGTCAAACAATTTATTAAAACAACCATTAAAAAAATAATAAACAAGATAAAGAGAGAGAGAGAGAGAGAGAGAGAGAGAGAGAGAGAGAGAGAGAAGGGCCAGCAGAGGGGCTGCTGCAGGGATGTCCGCGGACTGCTGGTGGTCTGGTGGCAGCAGGCTGTTGCAGAGGGCTGAGGGTGGCTTGTGGTGGTCCGCGGTTGCTGCAGGGATGGAACTGCTGGATTGGCCTACAGCTGGAAGAAGGGAGGCTGGTCGTGTTCTGGCTGCTGTCGGTTGAGCAGAGGAGAAGAGGCCGAGGTGGGCTACGGAGGGAACTCACCGAAGTTGCAGCAAGCAAAGGAGAGATTTTCAAAGGATATTGGGAACAGGGGACAGAGGAAAGAAGGAGAAAGAGAGGGAGAGAGCTAAGGGAAGAGAGAGACAGAGAAAAGAAAAAAAAAAACAAGCAAGGGAACAGGAAGAGAAAGGGGAAGGGAAAGAAGAGAGAGAGAGGGTGAGGGGAGCCCCGGGGCTGCCTGCGCAAGGGGAAGAGGACAGGGGAACAAAAAGGGGGAGGTCTGGAGCCCTACGACCCGGATTTGTCAACATGACCCGGCCATGCATGGCCGGGTCACATCAAACACCATTTGTTTATTTATTTATTTTTTTATTTCATTTTTATTCATTGCGAACATAGCCTGTTTTGAACCTCCTGGAGCCCGTTTCGCTCGAAACTCAAAACACGAAAGTTGTGGATAATCCTTTCCTCTTTCTCCAGAAATTTGAATTGTCTCGATCGGAGCTTGGACAGAAAAGTTATGCGCGATTTACGAACAGATACCGGTTTTGGTTACCGAAAATTTTTCTGCGATAAAAAAATTACCAAAAATTCATAAATTATGCAATAAAACTCAAAAATGATAAATACGGCACTTTATTAAAATATTGGACGTAATTTGACATTTAATTAAAAATATAAGCCGTAAAACCCAAATTAAGATGCTCAATTACGCAGTTTTTGCGCGTAATCAGTCTACAATATTTTCTTATGTGCCTTTTCATGCCACAATGATGACACTCAACATTAACAAACATGTTGGACTTGTTTCTGCTTTTATCTCTATTCTTCGAACCTCTGCTCTTACTTCTCCCCTTTCTTTCTGTAACCAAAACTTCTGACTATGAAGAGGATCCCTGTGATTTTCTTCTCATCTCTTGATTCAATACACTACTTTTAGCCAAATCCATATTGATTACACCATTTGGAGCTGAGTTAAATAATGACATTCTAAATGTCTCCCAAGAGTCCGATAATGTACCAAGTAAACACAAACCCTGAACCTCATCATCAAACTTGATACCCATCCCAGCCAGCTGATCAAAAAATATTTTATTATTTCTGGTCTTGTGAGCATACAACGCCTCAAGTTTTTGCAAAAGTGTGCACGCATGTGTCTCACTATCAATATGATTCAAAACATTATCATCTACGCACTGCCTATAATATCCACAAACTTGTCTATGCAACAAAGTCCATTCTTCATCAGATTTATTTTCTGGCTTCTCAGAAGCAAACACAGGTAAATGGAATTGTTTCACATAAAGTAAGTCTTCCATTACATATATGATAATTTGAGCCATTCAAAGACACCATTCTACTTAGATTAGCCTCCATAATTCAACACAAGATATTTAACGTAATAATAACCACTTAAAAGCGCTCGATCGAACCTGGCTCTGATACCACTTTATTGGAAGAAAGAACAATACTCAAACTCCCTCTTTGTGTAAATCTACAGGAAATTATAAAATAGAGCAATATATATGCGGAAAATATATATCCAAACACCACAAGCACAAGACACACGATTTTTACGTGGAAAATTTTCTCAATGTGAGAAGGAAAAACCACAGGGCCGTAGTCCACTCAAACAATTCCACTATCAACAATTACGGGAATATATGAGTCTTTTCTAGTCTCAACTAGAGGCATACAATCAGAAACTATCTTTAAGAAATAGAATTCCTTAGCATAAATTAACTTCTACAAGAATTAAAGAAAGATCTCACCAAAACAGAGGCTACTGTTCATGGGGTGAAAACAACAATAACAAATGCTCAGAATCCAATCTCCACCATTCACAATGAAGAATCATGTGTCATGAACATCCCTATAAATTTTCAGCTCAATCAAACCACGAATGCTCATTGATCGGAGCAGTTGATCAAAACTGGACAGTTTTCTCTCTATGTGGTGGCGGGGAAAACCGAGGCTACTGTTCACGGGCTGAAAACCGATACCGAATGCTCAGAATCCAATCTCCACCGTTCACAATGAAGATTCACGTGTCATGAACATCCCTGTAAATTTTCAGCTCAATCGGACCACGAATGCTCGTTGATCGGAGCAACTGATCAAAACTGGACAGCGCTCTCTCTCTGTGCGGCTGCGGTTCTCCCTTCTTCTTTTTTTCTTATTTTCTGTTTGCTCATTCACCACTCTTTGCAGCAGCAAAGGATAAGGTTTAACCCTGTTCTCCCAAATGGGCCTCTCCACACATGGTCCCGTTTTGGGTAAGTTTGGGTCATCCTCACTTAGGAGGGAAACCCAACCCAACATACAATTCCATCTACATAAAAGCACCAATCCGCTATCATGGAAGAACTCACAAATTGGAGCATGACTCAGCTTGTTAGTGCAATATTTAAGTGCAACATCATCTTTCACACCCCATGACAGACATAAACGTGCCTTCATTAAGAAACATGAGAGCATCTTCATCAGGTTGAGCAGTCTTTCTATCACACATAAAACTGTGTGTAGTCATCTCCGATTTCCCCATGGTGTCTGATGATGCTTCACATTCATGTTGTCCCAGCAAATACTAGGTGTGAATGAAAGTGGCTGAGGCTGTAGTTGCAGTAGATCATTCTCTTCCTTCAATGCAGCAAGGCTAGGATCCT
The DNA here is from genome assembly GCF_029873635.1 of Malania oleifera. Classification (NCBI taxonomy): domain Eukaryota; kingdom Viridiplantae; phylum Streptophyta; class Magnoliopsida; order Santalales; family Ximeniaceae; genus Malania; species Malania oleifera. Next base: position 141,943,607 of record NC_080417.1, read on the forward strand.
GGTGCATAGAAGAAATGAAAAGGCATAAACAGCGTAGTCCTAAGCTTTAAACCAAAATTTAGGTACAGAAAACAACAGAACAAAGGTCTCTACTAAGTTTTAGACAGCTGAAAGCACAGAACTAAGTTTTTAAAATCTGTATGGGTGGGTGCTTCAAGTAGCCTTTGGTTCATATTACTATGATGGTGGTCCTTGATTCTTCCCAAGTCAAAATCAACTTTTAGGTTATTCTAATCATTGATTCTTCTGAACAACACCAAGAATGGAGTTTATGCATTCTTGAGAAGCCTTCTTCCTACAAATATATATAAAGTAATTATGTATATGCATATAATGCTTGAAGCCCAAACATATTTACATCAAACCACTACTTTTTCTTCAGTAAGAATTAGCATATATTAATCAAGCTGGGAAAGACAGTCAGCTATACAACAAAATAGAAAGCTGATCAAAAGAAGAGACTGAGCCTTAAAACAAGACTTCGACTTCACTACAGCAAACAAAACAGTTAACCCACAAAGCTGCTGCAACTAGTTCAACTTCAATAAATTGAGGAGGCAAAGAAGACCTTCAAACCCTCATCGGTTGAAAACAACCTTAAACCAAACCTTCAACAAAATATAAGCCATCCACCAAACCAGTCCATCAACAAAACAGCAAACAACACCAAACACAGCAAAACAACTCTAACAATCAACAGAAAATCAATTACCAGAGCAAACATTTAAGATTCAGTAAGAATAGCAATAGTTGAAGAGCAATCAATCCAACAACTTTTAAACAAAGCAATCGAAATGAAAAAATAATAAACATTGTAAAGACCACTTGTTGAATATAACATACCATAGCAAAGCAGAACCCAACCTCCAATCCAATCTTTAACACAACAAAAGAATAACTCCAACAGAAAGTTCAAACTTTTAGCAAATAAGAGCTATTTCAAACTTACTAAAGATGTAATTTATCCAGCTAAGACCATATAATCAAAATATTTTCCTTCAAAGAGCAAATCATTCTTAGTTCTCTAAGAATAGATAGCATCAGACCAGAAGAGCTTATATTTTTCCTCAAGAACATTATTTCCAAATCAACATTGATGAAGCTTCTCTAGAAGTGCTCTAATTGTTCTCTAAATTTATGTTTTTTGCTTTCGTCCCTAGTTCTTAAGCAGACAACAATCTGATTACCTTGTCTTTCTTTTTATCTTTTTTATTTGCTTATATTTCTCTTTTCTCTCACTGGTATAATACTTTATTATACACTCAAAGTAGTAAATGTGAAGATGGACAAAAGAATATTCTAAAGCCAATGAAACATATATCCCCGCTCATCATCACGACAATCTGCAAGTATTAACACTAGTGCCCCAAAGCCTAGTTGTATGCTTTTTATGCTATATTTTAATTTCTTTTGTTTGGTATCAAGTTGCATTCTATATATGTATCAAGTTGCATTCTATATATTCACTAACTTGTTGGACATTTTATTTTATGTAGGATGGATGCAGTAGTAAATTTATTATTCATCATGGTGGTTGTTTTGAAGAAAATAACAAAAAATTGGAGTATGTCGGAGGAATAGTAAAGGTGTGTGATGAGTATCCTGATAAGCTTAGTGCATTTGAAATAATAGAGATGGTCAGGTATTGGGATATAAAAATATAGTTAAAACATACTATCTACCCCAAGAAATGAGTTTAGATAATAGCCTACAATTAGTATACAAATGACAATAGCATTTTAAAAATGCTTGATTTGTTGGCTACATATCATACTATAGAGTTGTATGTAGAGCATGAAGTAAATAATGCCATTATTGTTGATGATGACATTTTACTTGATAAGAATGTGAACCAAGATAATGAAGGACAGAATGGATATGAATACAATCAATATTTAAAAGAAAAGTGGGTTTTTGAAGTGAAGAAAGTGAAAGGGATAGTTTTTGGGATATTGAATTGGTTTCAGATGATGAGGAAGGAAGGCTAGTGATAGAGAAGATAAAACTATATGCGAAAGACCCAACTCATTCCTCTATCGATGTCAAGGATTTGCAAGTTGGTGATGTAAAACAAAAGAATGTGGAGAAAAACAAGGTAGTAGATAGAAGATGGGATGAATCACAAGGTTATTATAGTGACCTTGGCAAGTCGATCCTCTGACCCTAAGAGTGTGCATAGTGATTTTGATGAAGATTTTGGAAGTGATGATCCACCACAAAAAAGGAAAATTTTCCTATTTACTAAAATAAAAGGTGAAGACATAAAGTTTGAGGTGGGCCAATGCTTCACTAATAAAGTAGAGTTTCTGATAGCACTTAATAATTATGCTATTTCTTAAGAGAACTTTAAAATATACAAAAATAATGCTCAGAAAATGGGAGCTAGATGTGTTGACAATTGTGGTTGGAGGGTGTGAGCATCATGGATGCAGTGTGAAAGGACATTTCAGATAAAGTCCTTGGAACATTTGCACACTTGTGCCAAAAGCCACTCAAACAGAAAAGTGTCCAGTAAATGCCTTGCCCAACATTATCTATCAAGGTTTAGAACTATTCCAGATATGAAGACCAAGGATTTCCATGCTATCGCTCAAGAAAAACTCAAAGTCAAGCTTACTAAAAGCAAATGTGAAAGGCCAAAGGCTAAGGCTATGGAGATTATCTATGGTATTGGGCTAAGCAATATGGTCTAATTTGGATATGCAAAAGCATTAAGGCAGTCAAATCCCGGTTCAACAATAAAAATATGCATTGATAGGTAAGGGGACAAGCCAATGTTCAAAAGGATGTATATATGTTTTGAGGCATTAAGAATCAGCCTTTTAGAAGGATGTAGGAGATGGTTTGGTGTTGATGGATGCTTTTTGAAGAGGTCGAACAAAGAGGAGTTACTTGTGGTAGTTGGTCGAGACGGAAATAACAACATGTATCCTTTTGCGTGGGCAATAGTTGAATGCAAGAGTAGAGAGTCTTGGTCCTAGTTTCTAAGCCTATTAAAAGAAGATCTAAGCATTAGGGATGGAACAAGATGGGCAATTCAAACAGATCAATAGAAGGTAACTAGGGTAGCTTTCATTTGCATTATATTTGATTATGAAGGCATTTAATATTTTTTCTATAATGTTGTTGGTTGCAGGGTTTGGTGCCTAGTGTTAGGGTGTGACAATGTAATGGGGAAAATGGGGGAGTGAGGTACTGCTATAATTGTATTCTTCAGGGATTTAGAATGAATATATGAATATCTGTGTTATCGCTTGTATGGTGATTCTCTTGTAGATGAATAATACAAGTAGTTCTTTTCGTTGTGGTGTTCTGTTGCCTTGGATTATGATGTCTCTGATTATTATACTCTTATTCGGTGTATAAGAATATATTGCTCATGTGAAATCCTATTGTTCCTTGTTTTCTTTGAGTATTGAGACTCACCTGGTGCTCGTGCTTGCAGGCTTGAACGTGTGAGAGTTGGCTGACTTGTCGAGGGAGAGCTCTCGACGAGTGCCACACGGCCCTTACTTGAGTCCCATTTTGGGGGTCCGTGACAGTTGGTATCAGAGCACAGTGTGTGCGAACACCATGCGTGGGATTATGAGAAATAAGTCAAGAAGAGTGAAGCGCATTGAGGCGCTTGAGACAAAACTTGCAACCCTGGAGACAACGTGCGGTGACCTCCAAGGGTTGGTGGCAACGTTGATAAAAGAGAAAGGCATGTCAACAGAGCTTGAGGACGCCGAAGAAAACCCTAGAGAAAATCTCTATGGGGTATCAAAAGTCATAGAGAGACTTGAGGAACTTGAAAAATTCATTCCAAGTGTGAAATCCCTGGAGTAACGGCCAAGAGAGCTTGAGGCCTTCTAGAAGAGTATCGAGCAGTTGGAAGCCTTTGAGAGCAGGCTACAACATATTGAGGGCATATTGCCATCTCTTTCGTCCCAACGGGGAGAGCCAATAGAGCTTGAGGCCTCCTTACGGGAGCTAACGGATAATCTTGATTTCCTTACAGAAGATGTTAAAGTGTCCATTACTGCTTTGAAGGAAGATTTGAAGGAGATGGGCAATGTCCAAAGTGCGGTGGTCCAAGTCCAGAGGGATTTACAAGAGATCACTGCGAAAGTGAATGCAGTGGCACAGTTAGCCCGATGGCCAGTTGCACATCCAAATGAGAGTTCTCGATGGAAGGTACCGGAACCTAAAAGTTTTGGGGGTACACGAGATGCAAAGGAGCTAGACAATTTCTTCTTTGATATGGAACACTACTTCACGTGCTCCCGGGTGGATTTAGAAGTGGACAGGGTCAATATGGCAACGGTATACCTGGTTGGGGATGCAAAATTATGGTGGAGAACTAAATGGAATGATATTCAGCACAATAGATGTGTCATTAACACATGGGAGTGGTTGAAACAGGCGTTGAAGGCCCAATTCTATCCAGAAAATGTAGAGTATATAGCAAAGTGCAAAGTAATGGAATTGCAACAGACGGGCTCATTAAGGAGTTATGTAAGGGAATACCAAGCCTTGATGTTGGACATTGTAGACATGACTGAATCGGATAAACTGATTCATTTTCTTCGGGGTTTGAAGACATGGCCAAGAAATGAAATACGTCAGCAAGGTGCTGGTGATCTCTCTTCTGCCCTCGCTGCTGCTCAACGGTTGGATGATTTTTCAGATAATTCTGGAAAGCGAAATTTCCCTACATCCGCCAATAATGATTCCCGTCCCAACAAAGTGTATAAGCCCACAAATGGGGGAAGGGATAAGGAGACAAATAGTTCTTGGAAAGATAAAAGAGCACCCATGAATAGGGAGTGGAGGGGCGGACGAACGGGGGGTGGAGAGCGTCGACCGATCTCTTGTTTTCTTTGCATGGGACCACATCGAGTGGCGGAGTGCCCCGATCGTAAGGCTTTGAATGCTATGAAGGCCCTTCGAGGGGAAACCGAAAACTCGACAGCAATTCCAGAAGAACACCCGAATATGGTGGGAGCCTTGAGATTTTTGGGGGCATTAGAGCGTCAAGTAATTAACAATAAGTCTCAGGAGAAGGGACTAATGTATGTGGATCTACTTTTGAATGGAAAGAAAATCAGGGCCATGATTGATACAGGGGCCACCCATAATTTCATTGCTGATTCTGAAGCTCAACAGTTAGAATTGCAAGTAGATAAAGATGTGGGCAAGATAAAAGCAGTGAATTCTCCAGCATTAACCACGGTGGGGGTGGTACCTAAAGTGGCATGCCAAATGGGATCATGGTCTGGAACAGTTGATTTCACTGTGGCACCCCTTGACGACTTTGATGTGGTATTGGGGATGAATTTTCTTAAAGTGACACGCTCAATGCCGATCCCAGCTGCGGATTGTCTTGTGATAATGGGAAGTGCACCTTGTGCGGTCCCCGCAGCCTACAACAATTTCGATGAGAGGAAGTTGCTTTCAGCCCTCCAATTCAAAAAAGGAGTAAAAAGGGGAGAATCTTCTTTCGTGGTTCTACCAATAGTCTCAGAAGATGCAGAAGTAGGGAAATATCCACTTGAGATTAAGGAAATTTTAGAAGAGTTCAAGGAGGTGATCCCGGAACAGCTACCGAGGGTTTTACCACCTCAACGACAGATTGACCACGAAATTGAACTTTTGCCAAGAGTAAAGCCGCCAGCACGTGCCCCTTATCGAATGGCGCCGCCTGAGTTAGCTGAACTTAGAAGGCAACTGAATGATCTTATTGCAGTAGGGTTCATCCGGCCTTCAAAAGCACCTTTTGGGACCCCAGTATTATTTCAGAAGAAACAAGATGGTAGTTTGCGCTTGTGTATAGATTATCGGGCTCTTAATAAGGTGACCGTGCGCAACAAGTATCCTATTCCACTGATTGCTGATATTTTTGACCAGTTAAGTACAGCTAGATATTACACGAAACTGGACTTGAGGTCGGGATATCATCAAGTGCGCATTGTTGAGGGAGATGAACTGAAGACCACTTGTGTCACACGGTATGGAGTATTTGAATTCCTTGTCATGCCTTTTGGGTTAACAAATGCACCCGCTACATTTTGTTCTCTAATGAATCAGGTTTTTCGGGACTACCTTGATCAGTTTGTTGTTGTTTACCTTGATGACATACTGGTTTTCAGCGCATCCTTAGAAGAACATAAAGATCATCTTCGAAAGGTTTTTCAAAAACTCAAAGAAAATCAGTTATATGTGAAAGGGGAGAAGTGTGCTTTCGCTCAAAAGCGTATTAAATTCTTGGGGCATATCATTGAAGAGGGCCAGATTCGGATGGATTCAGCTAAAGTAAAAACTATCAAGGAGTGGCGAGCACCTACATCCGTTAGAGAACTGCGATCTTTCTTGGGTCTAGCCAACTACTACCGAAAGTTTATAAAGGGGTACTCTAGAAGAGTTGTATTGTTAACAAATTTACTGAGGAAGGGGGTACCATGGGGGTGGTCAGAAGAGTGCCAATCAACATTTGTTGAATTAAAAGAAAAGATTGTAGGAGATCCTGTGCTAATCTTTCCTGATGTGACAAAACCGTTTGAAGTGCAAGTAGATGCCTCAGACTTTGCATTAGGGGAAGTTCTCTTGCAGGAAGGGCATCCAGTTGCTTTTGAAAGTAGAAAATTGTCGGGTGCCGAACGGAACCATACAGCACAAGAAAAGGAGCTTCTCGCAGTGGTGCACTGTCTTCGGGTGTGGAGGCACTATCTCTTGAGGTCCAAATTTGTGGTAAAAACTGATAATGTAGCAGTTACTCATTTTTTGTCACAACCTGAACTAACATCAAAACAAGCCCGTTGGCAGGAGAAGTTAGCTGAATTTGATTTTGCTTTTGAATATAAAGTGGGGAAGACGAATGAAGTGGCTAATGCTTTAAGTAGAAAAACTGAATTGGCAACATTGAAAATCATCAGTCATCTATCAACTAGTAGGGTGGCGCTACCTTTGAAGAATCTTCTCAAGGAACATTTAAGTACAGACCAGCAGGCGCAGTCACTAAGCAAACTAATAGACGAAGGGAAGACACGACAATTCTGGGTAGAAGATGGACTGATAATGACTAAAGGCAGAAGAGTCTATGTGCCTAAAGCTGGAAACTTGAGGAAAACCTTACTGAAAGAGTGTCATGATACGTTGTGGGCTGGTCATCCGGGATGGCGAAGAACTCATGCTTTGATTACACAGGGGTACTATTGGCCGAATATGCAAGATGATGTGATGAGTTATACTAAAACGTGCTTGATCTGTCAACAAGACAAGGTAGAAAGAAAGAAGACCTCAGGTTTATTGGAGCCATTGCTAGTTCCTGCTAGGCCATGGGAGAGTGTCTCTTTGGATTTCATTTCCTCGTTGCCAAAAGTAGAGGAGTTTGACACAATTTTGGTGGTGATTAACCGGTTTTCAAAGTATGCAACTTTCGTACCGGTCTCGAAGCCGTGTTCAGCAGAGAAGACAGCTCAGTTATTCTTCAAGCATGTGTTGAAGTATTGGGGTGTTCCAGAAAGCTTAATTAGTGATAGGGATGTTAGATTCACGGGGGATTTTTGGGGTGAACTCTTTCGCTTGATGGGTTCAAACCTTAATCTTTCCATGAGCTATCACCCACAGACAGATGGTCAAACTGAACGTTTTAATGGGATGCTGGAAGAATACTTGCGACATTTTGTTCACTCCAATCAGAAGAATTGGGTTACTTTACTGGACACGGCACAATTCTGTTTTAACTTATGAAATCTTCTGCAACTAATAAAAGCCCTTTTGAGATTGTGACAGGTCAACAACCGACTCTTCCACACACTCTGGATGGTCCATACAAAGGAAATTGCCCAAAAGCCTACCAATTCACGAAAAATTGGTTACAAAACATCGAAGTCACCCAAGCTTAGTTAGAAAAAGCATCCAAGCGCATGAAGAAATGGGCTAACAAAGGGAGACGACCACAACAATTTGAAGCTGGAGATCTGGTTCTTGTAAAAATGTTGCCGGAGACATTTCGCTTTCTTCGTGGCAAGGATAAAAGGCTGTTACGTCGTTACGAAGGTCCAATCAAAGTAATCGAAAAGGTAGGACATGCATCTTATCGGCTTGAGCAACCCGAGTGGATGAAAAGCCACAGACGTCCAGTCTATCCCATGTTTCATGTAAGCAATTTAAAGCCATTCCACACAGATGAAGCAGATCCGCACCAACAAAAATTAAGGAGATCAACAATTTCCAGAAGGCATCCTGTCACCAAAGAAGTCCAAGAGATCATTGCAGACAGAGTCGTCAATCTAGAAGGTCGTCAACAACAACAATTTCTGGTTCAGTGGTTAGGACTGGGGGAAGAAGAGAATAGTTGGGAAACAGCAGACAACCTTCAGCATGCCATACAGAAGATTGAAGATTTCAGAAATTCGTAGTCAACGACATCTACATCGACATCAGAAGAGTGAGAAGACGTCTACAACACATCGACGAGGACGTCGATAAATTGAGTGGGGGAGGATGTTAGGTTGTGACAATGTAATGGGGAAAATGGGGAAGTGAGATACTGCTATAATTGTATTCTTCAGGGATTTAGAATGAATATATGAATATCTGTGTTATCGCTTGTATGGTGATTCTCTTGTAGATGAATAATACAAGTAGTTCTTTTCATTGTGGGGTTCTGTTGCCTTGGATTATGATGTCTCTGATTGTTATACTCTTATTCGGTGTATAAGAATATATTGCTCATGTGAAATCCTATTGTTCCTTGTTTTCCTTGAGTATTGAGACTCACCTGGTGCTCGTGCTTGCAAGCTTGAACGTGTGAGAGTTGGCTGACTTGTCGAGGGAGAGCTCTCAACGAGTGCCACACAGCCCTTACTTGAGTCCCATTTTGGGGGTCCGTGACACCTAGCATAACAAAGCTTTTCCCATGTGCTGAGCATAGGTGTTGTGCAAGACATATCTATGCTAACTTTAAGAAAAAATGGAGAGGCAATGTGTACCAAGATCAATTCTTTGCCATTGCCAAAGCAACTAATCAAAATAATTTTGAGAAAGCAATTAGTGAACTAAGGAAGTTATCTAATGAAGGAGCCACAGATGTTCTTAAAACACATCCTAAATTTTGGTGAAAGGCGTTCTTCTCTACTGATTATTGATGTGATGCAATCACTAATAATTAGTGCAAAATTTTTAATGGTTTCATTATTGAGACTAGGACTTTGCCAATTATTACAATGTTGGAAGAGATACAAAGGACTTTGATGGAGGGGCTTAAAAAGAAGAAATTAAAGAACTTAACTAGTTTGTCAATATGACCTAGAATCATAGCAAAAATAGGGAAGAACAACGATAATAGTAGATTTTGGCATCCACTTTGGAATGGAGACAAGGGATATGAGGTGAGAAAAGGATTAAAAGGTTTCACTGTTGTATTAGAGACTAGGACTTGCACATGTAGGGCGTCGAAACTAATAGGTATCCCATACCCACATGCAATTTCAGCCATTTGGGATAAAAGAGAGTGTGTAGAGGATTATAAGGTTGATTGGTATAAGATGACAATGTATATGAAGGCATACACCAATGTGTTGCAACCAATTGAGAGCATCAACCATTGGCCAACAACACAGTATAAGCCCATGCCAGGTAAGCCAAAGAAAGTAAGGAGGAGAGAGATAGGTGAAGAAAAGCAGCAGAAACAACAACAACAACAACAATTTAGAGATGAGGAAGGAAAATGAAATGCAGCAAATGTGGAGCTTATGGCCGCAACAAGACCAGTTGCAAGAACAGCGAGGCATCTGCATATACACGAGATAAGTTACTAGTAAGTCTCATATTCTCACATCAATCCAATATGTTTATCAATAAAATCATGTATCCAACTTGAGTTTCTCATAACATCATCATTTCGTAGGTTAGAAAAGGAGATTTACATAAAGGGAAAGGTCCACATCAAATAAAAATAAGCAAAAATGCAGTGGCGATTCAACTTCAAAGCCAAGGGGCTTGACAAACTGAAGCTAGATCCACAAAGGCAACTATCACAATCAGCCATGGTGATGCAAACACTTGGAAGCACTTTATGGGACAACTCAACTGCTCCAAGTTCAAGTGAGCATTTTACAAGAAAGTGGCAATAAGGAGAAAAGTCCCAAAACCAAAGTAATGGGAGGTTTATAAGAAATGGACTGCTCATTTATTTATTTGTTATGAGACTTAATCTAAAAGATATGCATTGACTCACAGACCCTGTTTCAAAATAGGGATTGCTTTATTTATTTTTTTATTTTTTTTTTGTAATGACGATAAAGTATTTAGCAAACACAAACTTAAAAGCAGCATGGTCAAAAGATGATTTGAAATAAGTTTTGAGATTTTTATATTTTCTCTCTTGACAGTTATTGTAATTGTTGTACTACAACTACATCATTCAATTCTTCCCAAGTTCTATGCAATACACCAATAATGTGTAATTCCCTGCCGGCCACTCAATATATGAATATAAACAATGATAACACACATCATATTTTGAAGGAAGACACCACAATATGCACTTAAGGTTCATTGCATCAACAAGAATCATACTTTACATGAATGGCCACCAATTTTAAAATTTCCAAAAATCATGTTCTCACTAGCCCTAACAATTAGAATGGTTCAAACAAGCTCAATTCATGTTTTCCAAGTACATACCAATCAACGTAATATATGTATTCCCAATTTTTACCATAAGAATGTCTACTCTAAGTGATTATTGAGAGCACCTATTTTGATCCCCACTCTTTTTAACATTGAATACATTCTTGTTTAACATAGTTTCTTTTGTCAATCCTAATTCCTAAATTCCTAATTAATTCAAAAAATAGAGCAATCATCCTTTTATCCATCATTTAGCTGTGTAAAGAAAACTACTAACACCAAATATGATAAGACATTAAATCTTATGCATTTGTTTTCATGAAACCAAAATCTTGGGATTTTTTTGCGTTTTGGCTTCAAAAAGTATTGTTTGGAAAACACTCTAAATTCATTAAAGGAGCATAAGTTATGTCTAATCATCCCCAGACCTGCAATACAAGAGAGTTTTAAAAATTGAATGCATCATACTAATGATAGGTTGAACTTCAATAATGGAAGAGCTGCTATAGTAGCCAGTCAAAACAATTGCTGATTAAGTAATTACATGCATATACCTCCTCCTCGAATGCCATGTTCTTGAACAAGAATGGGTATCCATTTGCTTTTGAAATTTGTGCGAGAATACTACTCTCCAAAACCAAAAAAATCGCCTACTTTCTTCACTTGAATAGGAAAAAGAGATCCTGTTGAAATTTGAAGCTCCTAGAACCTTCGTTTCCTCATTTCCTCCTCTGATGATGAAACACTGATAACCCTCTTGGCTTAGAAAGGAACTGATACCACCCAATCTAGCGTTTCCGAATGCGAATTACTTCCTACCTGGTTCTCTTCATAGTGAACCCAGTCATGCAAACCTCTGGGAGATCCTTGAGGTAGCTGGCATCATATAATTCACGTTCCTTGTTTGTCCAATCTAGCATAATTTTTACAAATATATCAGGTTTTATGATAAAGTGCTTTTCAATAGGCTTGCAGCTCAAACCCCTTTTATCAATAACAGAAAGCCGAAAAGACAACTCCCTGGTGGACATTTCTTCTGAGTATTTGCCATCCATTGACTAATCCCCAGTTCCAAATCGAGTACTCCAGTTGTTCATTGGTTTATCAACAACTTTAGAAACAACGTCGTTCTCCTTGGCATTTTTGTATATGTATTCCTTCTTCAAGGAGAGAGCATTCTGCCAACAGCAATGCCTGTAGGAGATCGCAATATCTTTTGGACGTAGTTGGAGAAGTTCATGGGTTAGGTTTTGCAAGCTTCACTTGGAAGCCAATCGGATTTTGCTTCCCTGAGAGTGTGTGTGAGGCTGCTGCTTACGGCTGTGTGAGGGTCCTCGAATTGTGCCGGTTGGGGTTCTAGAAAAGTTGCTCATTTTTTAAGAAATTGCAAAACTATGTACACTTTAGCAAACACTATTATATCTTATTCTGAATGATAATTTAATTGTATAATTTCAGTAAGTAGAGGCCCTTAATTATATCAATTATAAAGTATAGGGGTGGAAATGAATTTTTACAAATGGTAAAGTGAGTTATTTATTATTTTGCTCATAAATAAATAATGAATCGTTTTATAAGTATTAGTGACGAGTGTCCTATTTTAGGTGATTCTAGACAAAGGTTAAGAGGATGTTTGGGAATATAAATTTTACGTTCTTTGTTATTGTCAAAATTTATTCGAGAGAATTTGGATCAATTACGATTTCGATTACCTACAAAGAATGAAAGAGAAATGACTTAGAGGACAAGGCATACTTTAGGGGATTACTTCGATTAGGGATGGCGAAACAGGCAAGCGGGTCGGGTCTAGACGGGTCGCCAATGGGTTGGGTCATAAACGAGTCAATGTTAAATGTGTCACACACATGTTAACCTTAACCCGCCCGTTTAAAAAATATAATTTATTTATTTTAATTTTTTTAAAAAAAATTCATATAAAATGATATTTTTTATAAAAAAAAATAAAAATATCGCATTTTATTTATTAATATCTAAATAAAACAACATAAAATGTACAAAATAATATTTTTAATTAATAATTTTTTAAAAGAATGTATAATTAAAAAAAACACACCTATAAAAATATTAAATATGCATAAAATATTTATATATAAAGCTAAATTTAAATGAGTCCCAAAATATTTACATACAAAGCTAAATGTAAAATATTTAATAAGTTCATTCATCACTCATATTTTTTAAAATTCATACAATATGTATAACACATGCACAAATATTAAATACCCACAATCAAAACATAATCTTAAAAATACAACAGTTAAATATTTGCATACAAAATTCAATTTAAATGAGTTCCATAAAAACCCACAAGATTACAATTTACAAACAACAACAAAAAATACTTATTTAGTCATGATTGTTTATAGAAACTTCTCCCAAATCATTAATCAAAAGATTTTCAAATTTGACTTCTAATTATTTAGCTTCTTCCCTCTCTTCACTTGGATCCACTACAATGATAAAATAATTAGATAACAAATAAGAAACAATAACAATTGACAAACGATATGAAAGTAAATAAAACGTAATTTTTGAAATAATATTAAAAAATTCAAAAGAAAAATGCATACTTGTATAGCCAAACAACTAATTTCGAGTTGTTACCAATGCTCCTATATTTTCCGGCAAAAGTGACCTTCAATATTTGTTAAGAACCTAGGCTCCAATGCTAAATGTAGATTCTGATGCAACACTTGTGATAGGAATAGCAAGTATCTCCCTAACAGAGAAAACACATGCAAACATCGGAGAATAACTTCATGCTCAGAATTGAATATTTAACAAAATTTGTACTGTTGCAAGACCATATTACAATTTTCGGTTTTAGGAATGAGGAATTCCAACAAATGAAAATAGTATTTTGGGAGAGACAAATTGTCTTAGATTTGTTCATAACCTTGAAAAAAAAAATTAATACCAATAATAATAATAATAATAGAATATTGATGCCCAAGTAACTTGCGAATATGAAAACAAAAAATTTATAAAAAAAAAAGGGGGGTAAAGGAAAATAAACATGCATTTAGGTTGTGGTCGATTCATGGGTGGAATACTAATTCCTTGAGGTCTCATTGCCCCTCAAAATTTTGTTAAACTATCTTAGGATGGAGTAATAATAGATCTTCAAGAAACAAAAGATGCCATTGTGAAGGCATCAGATCTGCCACTGTCAATCCTCAGTGTTGGAGTTGGTGGTGCCGACTTCAAAGAAATGGAGGTGTGTGTTAATTTGATTTTACACCCATCCAATGTCAATCCTCATTGTTTCTTTGAAGGGGTTTCCACATATTATACTTTTGTGGCTTAGATTAAGTAATATGACACAGGTTGGTGACTAATGGGGTGAAACCAAGTGATCAAGCAAAACAAGAATAATCTAACCTTTTTTGAAAATAAAATTGAAATCACAACGGTTCACCAAGTAAATCAAGCATACATAAAGCACACAAAAATTAACAGACAAAACATCTAAAATTAATAAATAATCGGTGTAAGAATAACTACAAAATAGCTAAAATTAATAAATAATCAATGGGGGGACTTATGCCTGTGGAGGAGAGTCTTCTATGGAGCTGGGGGGGCTCACGCCTGTCAAGCTCGAGGAATGGATCGGCTGCGAAAGGCAACAGGTAGCAACATAGGCGCACCAACAAAAGGGAGTCGAGACGACTGGACGAGGGAGTCAACCAGAGGCCCAGAGGAAAGGACTGAGAGAGTGAGAGCCTGAGAGGATTTTTTGGGTGGATGGTAACAGGTAGCAGCGCCGACGCTCCAGCAGGAGGGAGTCGAGACGAGGGAGGCAACCAGAGCCCAGAGGAGAGAACTGAGATGAGAGTCTAAGAGAGTGAGGGCCGAGAGGCTGAGAGGAGAGCGAAGCGCCAAAGCGATTAGGGTTTTTTGGTGTGGGTGGAGACGATTGTGCAACTTAGTATATAAAGGGTAAAATAAACGGGTCACCCGGCCCGAATTTGATTGACCCATTTATAAATAGGTCAATCTGTGACCCCACCCATTTATTAAACGAGTTGGCCTCCCTAAACCCAAACCCGTTTTAAATGGGCAGGTCTGGGTGACCCGATGGGTCATGACCCATTTTGCCACCCCTAACTTCGATGCTTAAATTAGGAAATTTGGAAAGATTATGTGATTGCAAAAGTGTAAGAGTAAGTGAGAATGAGATAAGACATCTAATCTTCCTTAGGAGTTCCTTTTTATAGATATTCAGGATACCTCTTTATTGATTTTCCTACTAATGGATATTTATTTGGATTGTAAAGGTTACATTATATGTTATGCATATGTTACTAGGGAATAATGTAGCACCCCGAACCCAAGAGTGGGGCCCAGAGTGTTAGTTAAAATGAAAGTACTAAAATGAACTCTCTAATACTATAATACCTCCACCCGCCCTAACAAGGGAAAATCGAGTGGTCTTGTCATAACTGAAAATTAAACCATACTACGAAAGAAAACACCTCAATTACATTACTATAGTTCTATTTGTCCCCAAAACACACATATAAAACTACCTGTCAATATTTTACAACCCAAAAATAACAAGCATAATAGCTGGTGGCTCAGCATGTAATGACCTGCCTATTTTTCCGTATATATATATATATATTCCACATAATAACATACATAATAATCTTACTAAGCTGTCATAGTCGTGATCAACCTGGACTTATGGGTACCAGGGATATATCTATCATACAACTATGATACTTAAGCAACGGAAAACATAAAATTACATACATGTTATAAAACACCAGAAATCATACCAGAATTCTACTAAATTTGTCATATACATATACATACATCCCAAAAAGACCAAAAAGTATCCAAGGGACATAACCCAAAAATCCATCTGACCCTAGCTCACTCACTTACTCTACAGACAGTGTAGCTTAGTCCTCTTCTACTGTTGCGAGGCTCTATTCGCCCTCCTACTTGGATTTCTTGAAATGTTTGTAATGCTGGGGTGAGACACCTCTCAGTAAGGGAGAAAAATTAATATCAGTGTGTGGCAACATGAGTATTTTTCGTGATATACATATGAATAGTACATAATTCATAACTGGTATAAACAGTTGTATTATATCTGAATAAAACATAATTTATCATAACATAACTTAACATACTAAATTTCTCTACTTAGAAAATCATCTTATATAACCATATCATACTTGAATTATTACACATGATAGATAGTTAGTTAGCTATTGTCATGTCTTATCCCCCCCACATGACAGGGTTGTGCGGCCCAAAAGCGGGACCTAGTAATGACTGGCCAATCATGCTAAGTCAAACATAGGCCTGTAAGTACGATGGGTCTGTTCCACCTGTGCCGGACTACCATGGGAGTTACGACACTCCCATAAAGCCACATCGACTGCCATCTCCCACACTCTACATAAGATGTGTGGTAGCATTAACATATTCATAACCGTGAACATATAGCTATGCTACCGTACTTCATAAAACTAAACTAAGCTATCCGGGTTCTGATAACATATAATACATTCCATATTAAAACATAACTGTTTCATAATTCAGAATAATATTTGACATAAACATATTTCATGATTTCTTACATATCATACATAATCACGGCATCAACGCCGACATAATTCATAACGTAAAGATCACGACATTTACGTCGGCATAAATCATAACTGTAAAAACCCCAAAAAGAGATATAAAAAAATTAATAGAATGATTCCAAAAAATATATATATATATATAATTAAAATTAAAATTAAAAAAATTAATTAAAAAAATATTAATTAATTAATTGGATATTAAAAAAATAAGAAAAAAATAATAATAATAATTAAAATTTATTTTTTTTATTTTTTTTAATAAAATATATTATTTTTAACATTAATTAAATATATTATTATTATTATTATTATTATTATATTTACCCTCCTGAAGCTTGTTGAAGCTTCAGGAGATTCAAAGTTATGTATATATATTATTATTATTATTATTATTCTTTCTTCTTCTTCTTCTTCTTCTTCTTTTCTCTTCTTTTTATTTCTTCTCTGCAGCCTCTGTAATCTCTCTCTCTCTCTCTCTCCTCACGTTCTCTCTCCCTCTCTCCTCAATTTCGTGACGGATTTTTGCCCGATCGAAAATCCGAAGATACCACTAGACTCCATTCGCTGCTGCCGTCATTTCTACCGAAGCGGATCGGTGGTAGGAGCGACGTAAGTGTATTCCTTGGGGTAAGCCATTTTTCCCTTTTTCTTTAATTTCTTGCAAAATATAAGTCCAATTGATGAATGGACACCACCACGAGAATCTAGAAATGATTCTCAACAAGTCTAGTGGGACGAAATTTTCGTGGGGGTGTCGGGCCAAAAACCTCAAATTTGGGGTGCGGCGATTATTAAGGGGCTTATTTTTAAATAATTAGCATTAATTTAGAAATGCTAAAATATTAAGCATTTGGGATTGAAGTAGGATTTCTGGAATTTAGGCTCCAGGTGAGCGACGCGGGTGTAATTTTGGGACTCGCAGGCAAAATTTGGAAAAATTAAGTGGGGATGTTAAATAATAGTTTAAATGTTAATTTGAGGTATATTGAGCCTAAGGAAGGCTAGATGAGTATTATTTTGGAGAAATAGATTAATTAATCTGAGGAAAAATGTAAATTGCAGGAGTTAAATTTCGGGCGCCAAGGGCGTGAAATTTTGGATCCTAACGAATTTCTCAGTAGGCAGGTAAGGGAATAAACTAAAGCAGTAATTTTCCATACAAATTATTATTGATTATGAGTAAATTTATTTTCAAAAAAGCATATGTTATATTGTGTATTACGAATGAAATGTACGATTGGGAAAATACTGCTATGATGATTAAAATGTATATGTATGTATGAGATGTAAGGAATTCACGATTTTAGAATATGAAGTATGACTTTTAACAACATATGTGTGGCATGAATATTATTTTATGTGAAATGTATTATGATGTGAAAGATTTTACGAACCAAGCATGATTTCAGGTATTATGAAAATATGAGTTATGTTGTGATGGTTTTGACGATTATGTAATAAATGATGTATTTTCAGTATATATATACCTGAAACAATTTTGGCGCGAGGCCATATATTTATGTTATCGGCACGAGGCCGTATTTATGTTATTGGCGCGAGGCCATGTATTTATGTTATCGGCACGAGGCCATATTTATATTATTGGCGCGAGGCCATATTTACTATGATTTTGGCGTGAGGCCATATGTATGATTTCGGCGCGAGGCCGTATCTATGTTTTCGGCACGAGGCCGTAATGATGTTACGTGTGATCATGTATTATATGTTTTCACAACCAGGATGTTAGTTTAGTTTAGACCAGGAGCTCGGTACCGTAGCTATGGGTTAATTTTGGCACGAGGCCTTATTAGTGCTATCGTCCCATGAGGGGATGGGAGATGGATAGTCGATGTGGCTTTCAGTAGAGTGTGGAAGTCCACATGGCAGTCCGGACCAGGGTGTGGCGGGCTCATCATACTTACAGATATATTTGATTCGGTAGTGGTCGGCCAGCCATTGTCGGGTCCCGCCTTCGGGTTGCACAACCCGTCATGGGGGGTAATACATGACACCAGCTAGCTAGTCATCCTGGGTTTGTTTTTAGTACTACAGTTATAACAAATGATTTTATGTATGATATGATTTATTAACAGATGTGAAAATATATGTTTACCCAGTACGATATGATTATGTTTATAGAATTATAAAATGTACTGTATACGTACAAATGCATTAAATATTCATGTTGTCACACAGCTGTATTTAGTTTATTTTCCCTTACTAAGAAGTGTCACACCCCCAAACTTAATTAATTTTTTAGGAGCTCCTGAGAGACTGGCGGGTCAGGGCCGCCGCTGAGCTAGTGAGATTACCCTGTGAGAAGGGTAAGATTTTGTAATAGCGTCAAAGTTATTTTGTGTTTGACCCTAGAGATATTTGGATGTATGTGAGGATGTATAGAATGCTCTGGTATTATATTTTATGATTGGATGTTTGAGATTTTATATTTACTGCTGCTAGGTTTTCTGCTGTGTTTGACAGGTGTCCCCGCTACCCACGGGTTCGGGTTGACCATTTTATTTATTATGTGATATTTTATGTTAAGAAATTGAGGGACGTTACAATAACGTAAAAATATCGGCATTCATGCCGGCATAATTCATAACGTAATAAACATAAATTCTTACACTTTTTGACATAATCTTAAAACCATAGTTCTTGTACTGTTTTTAGGATTTTCCTGAAAACTGCTATAACATGCTTATCTTGGAGAAATCATAATATTTCAATATAACATATTTTTCATGGAAATGTTATACTCATGCCACACAAATGTACTTAGCCTTATAAACTCATAATTTATTCTGAAATCATATTTCCATTTAAAATGTGTTAAAATCATTTCCCTATTCAACAGCAGTATTCCCAAACATAATTCTATATCATACATATTTTCCTGAAAAAAAATGTTATTTAATTCATAATAATTTCATGAAAAATACTGACTTAATTTATCCTCTTACCTGACTTATTGAGAAGCCCACAAAATATTCCAAACCTACACTCATATGTTCCCCAGCTCAACACCCTGAAATTGCATTTTACCCAACAAAACTTCAGTATTATTCTACCCAAAGCATTTTCCTCAATCCAAAAAAACCAAATACTTTATAAAACTCCAAATAACCAACTTACCCAGATTTTGGGATGGTGCCCAAGTTAGCCTAACCAACAATCCACTCCGACAGACTTGAAGAGAATCTTCCCAAGAGTAGCGTGGCGACTTCTGATCATAGAACAAGTGAAAATTGAAGCCGAAAATGAAGAGAGAAAGTGTAGGAGACGAGGTTTAGAGAGAGAGAGAGAGAGGATTTCATACAAAATTCCTAGCTGAAATCCTGAGTTTGGCATAGTTATACACCTGTATTCATTGACGAGACACGTCACCTCGTCGATGAGGCTAGGAAGGGAGTTCATCGACGAGCTCATAACCTTCATTGACGAACTTCAGGCCCAACTTCACAACTCTCGATACAGTTTCATCGACGAGACATGTGACGCACAACGAACCAGTGAAGGAGTTCGTCGATGAACCCTGCTTTGTCCCCTTTTTGAATTTCTTTTCCTTCCACCTATTTTCCCTCTCTTTATTATTTAATGGCTATAAATTTCTGGGTCTCTCCATTCTCCCCTCCTTATAAAATTTTGTCCTCGAAATTTACTATCTGTATTAAACACCATCCTTTGAGGAAAATCGACTACTTATTTTATTACTTACCCTCACTTGTGGCAGAGGAATACCGTGGTTACATTCAGGATTCTGGGAGATTACAAATACATAAAAGAAAAATTCTCCCAAACCAAAATACTACCTACTAACAGAAAATTATTACATATACTAACTAACCTACACAAAAGAAACATAACATAACATACTTACCTACATCCTTTCCTAATTACTGTTGATCCCCACTAAATAAGTTTGGGTATTTCTGTCGCATTTCATCCTCAAGCTCCCATGAAACTTCTTCCATCGCATGATTCCTCCACAGGGCTTTTACTAATGGAATTCTCTTATTACACAATTCCTATTCTTTCCTGTCTAAAATCTATATTGGTATCTCCTCATAAACCAATGAATCTCTGAGTTCTATCCCTGCATAACTAATCACGTGGGAGGGATATGGGATGTATTTCTTCAGCATAGAAACATGAAACACGTCATGTATTCTAGATAAAACTGGTGGTAAGGCTAGCTAGTAGGCAACTGACCCCACTCTCTCAAGTACCTCGAAAGGGCCAATAAACATAGGGCTTAGTTTATCCTTCCTTCCAAACCTCATAGTACCTTTCAAGGGCGTTATTTTCAGAAATACATGGTCTCCAACTTCAAATTCCAATTTTTGACGGCGATTATCTGCATAACTTTTTTGCCGACTCTGCGCTACACTGATTCTTTCTCTAATAATCCAAACTGTTAGAATTGGTGTATTCCCAAGAGAGGGGTGAATTAGATTTTTAAACTTTTCTCCTAAGTTGAACTAGATGTTAGAAAAATATTACAACCTAGGGTCTTTCTATGCAATTCCAAATATGCCGATAAATATAATATACGAGAATTTAAATCAAGCGCATCATTTACATAATAACATACACGTGCGGTAAATATAAAGTGTGGAAATGTAAACTAACACATGATATATTATCGGGGTTTCGCCAACTGTGCCTACGTCCCCGTCTCTAACTCGCAAGCTTGAGGATTCCACTAATAGCTCACTTAAGGGTGGAGCGGGACCGATTACAACCAGGTCAATTAGCACAGGGCTGACCTCAACCTTAACCGGATCAATTAGCGGGGCTGACCTCAACCTACACGCCTTAATAGGATGACGCACCTAGCTTTCCTAACCTGGTCTAAGCCAATCCGAGACTATTTCAAAGGGTTAGTCTCCCTCTTCAGGCTCGTGCCTAGAATACAATAGTTTTGCTCAATAAATGAAACGGGACAGTGATTATACTTTCAAGCAAAGCAGATGTGTACCCAACTACGCACAATTATATACACCACAATATGATTTAAGATGTAAGCTTAGTGTGGTCTAATGTTTCAGCTCTCAAATATATTTTCTATCAGCATGATGAGTGCGTGAGAGTATCAACAGACAATCTTTGTATCTCAAGATATTCAATCAATAAGTTCACACAAAGATATCAAGTCTCAAATATTTCAATCAGCAGGATGTCTCAAGCATGTAAATATCAAATAATGTATATGCTTGGTTTGCAAAGGATGTGTAATCTTTGTATTTAGCAAATAATATATGAGTGAATGAATATTGCAACAAAGATCACTATCACATAAACAAATATCTCTTCAAATATATTTTTCAATATAAAGCACACTAGATATTTGAAATTGATTTTAAAAGGATTTTGCAAACAAAAACAAATACAATCTTCTCAAGATGTGGCAATGAAGGTGCAATCTTAGAAGATCTAATAAAGTCTCCTTATGATAGACTTATTAACAAAGTCCCCTAAGAATCCTTAAGGTTTTGCTCTCAATAAAAATAATATCAATCAAGTAGAGCAAGGAGAGCAAACCTATAGAACAACCACACTTAAACACACTTACAAAGAAGTTTGAGTAGTAAGATCAAGTGAAAATAAGTGTAGGAGGCTCAAAAATGAGTATTATAGGTTTTTGGATTTTCAAAGAATTCTCCCTAATCAAATCTGCCAATCTATTGCTAATCTTAGCAAATGATGGGCTATATATAGACATTGGAAGAATTATAGTTGTTAGGACATGTAGGGTAATATTAATATTGTTTAAGATCATTTTGACCATAATTAACCCTGTTTAAAAATGTTTAACCATGGTCGACCAGGATACTTTTGAACTGGAGACTCGGTCAACCGAAAGTGCCTGTCCAAAGGGCGATTTTCCATTTCTCCGAGGTTCGGTCGACCAGACCATTTTGAACTGAATGGTTCGATTGACTAGACGGTTGAGACTTCTCCCGAGGACCCTTGGTCGACTAGGTAATTACAATACAAAATTGGCTCGGTCAACCAGATGGTCAACTTGTTGACCTCCAGGGGTTTCGGTTGACCGGGGATTTTGAACTACACTGGTTCAGTCGACCGAGACCTTGGTCAACTGTTGACTCAGACCAGTTTCGATCAACCGAGTCAAAATGAATTGCCTTGGTCGGTCGACCGAAAGTGCACCAAGTGTGCATTTGGGTCTTGTTTTGAATCACAAAAACCCTATTCAAGTGCCTAACATTCATATGTGCAATGGTGTGTGTCCTAGGGTTATTTATGTCCAATTAAAAGACACCGAAAAAAAATCTGGTGTCGGTCGACCGAACCTTAGGTCTTTCTAAGGTCACTTTACGTTGTATTTGGTTTGAGCTTACGTATTAGATCATGCATGTGATGTGTGTGAGCTTATTACAAACTAATCCCTATTTACTATTACAGACCCTTTGCATATAAATGAATTATATTACAACATGAAATAGAGTACAATATGTATTAGGTCTTCCAATTTTAAGTTTTCACGTGCCATCAATATATCTGCTAATATAGACCTATATATGAACTAGATATCCATTAAATACATGAGTATTTGTCATTATCAAAACCAGGATATGTCCCATGGGGTCAACACACACTTTATCGTATGCCTGCTGCACCATTTATGGTCCCAAAACTCACCTCTCACCTACTTCATCCTAGTATAAAGGAGAACAACATCTCCTACCATATAACGCGTTGTAAGGTGTCATATCGATGCTGGTCTGATAGTTGTTATTGTTGACTCTATGAGTCCAATCCGATTTTTGATAATGACAAATCACTTGATATTTGATCTGTGCATTGAGTTTGTGAACAGGACTTACACTGAGCATGCACGGAAAGATAACAGGTCATGGACGCCATAAAGAAAAGCTAATACATATTAGAAAGTACCATGGAACTCAAAGAGTATGAGAATCAAGATGCAAGCGGCAAAGTTCAAGAATGTCTTAGGAATGGGTATTTAGAACTCATGTACCTACATTTTCATATAATTTATCTTGAGGCTTAATACAACTTAGAATGATTTTAGGATTTATGCATTTCATGTACATCATTAGAGTACTTACATGGGCTTAGAAACGTGTTTAAAATCATGGAAAACTTGTTTTATAAAAGACCCAAGCAAAGAATTAAAGTAGAATTTTAAACTGGAAATGAATATGTGTCAAAGAGGGGACTTCGGTAGCCTAAAGTTATCCTCAGGCGCCTGAAGAATTTCTTCGGTAGCCTGAAAAATTAAATGAAAAAGACAGAACCTGGTAGAGGTACCTCGGTCGCCTGACATTGGAACCTTAGGCGCTTGAAGTTGACACTTCAGGAGCCTAAAGTCGAGTTCGGTTGCCTGAACTCGCGGGAAAGCCTAAAAATCAGTTCTTTATTAAAAAGACACGCGAGGTATCTTATTGATCCAACGGCTGAGATCAATCCTAAGGGTAATATACTATATATTATGAATATCTAAACCCTAGAACAAGAGGGAGACACACAAGAAAGAGAAGAACACACCTTGTTGCAAGTTTGTTGATTATCTACTCTTAGTGCTATTTGTTTGCCTATACATCAATCTCATATCTTCAAGCTTGGGCAAATCAATTCAGATTTTCAAAGGGAACTTGTTTACTCTACTGTACTTCAATCTAGTATTAAGGTTTGATCTTTTAAGTTATTAGTCTTGTGATTTTTACATATCATCTCATTGGCTGTTCTTGACTAGTATTGAAAAGTATTGATCTTGAGTGTGCCTTTCATACAAAAATTAATTTTCTAAGAGATCATTACTTGAGAAAGTTTATCTAACTTGGAAGATTAAATTTTGGTTCAAGAGCATATAAATATACATATATTTTCTCAAAGGGCTTCTTATTGAAAAACCTAGTTTTGATTAAAAGAGTGATCTTGAAAATATCTTTATATATACCAAGCTATTTTAAACAAGATCATTATTTGTTTTATGGTGTGTGACTCATTGAAAGGTTTGATTCAAGTGTGTGGTTTCTAAAAGGATCTATCTTTAGATACATTAGAACTTGATTTAATATCCTTGATACTTATAATTATAATTTTAATTAAGGGATATTTTTCTACAAATTAATATACTCAATTTTGTGGTTGAGTACTTGAAATAAAAATTTGTGATTTTGATTGAGTGTATATTTAAGACAAAGTTTTTGCCAACAAGTTCACTTCAATTATATAAGTGTGCATTTTTGCAAAGTGAACCAAGAACCCAAGATTATTTCAAAACGTTTTATCTTTACTTGAAAGTTTTGGTTAAAAAGGGATTTGTGTGTTGAGGCATATCATACATAAAACGATTTTATCATTTTCATTCATTCACGAGCTTCAAGTTATATCATATGTCAATGTTTTAGGAATTTGAATTGTACTCACCAGCTTTTGTTAGAAGCATTGTTTTTGAGTGTATTTTCTAGATTCTATTGTATACACGGTTTGGTGTGTGAACCGGTGTGAAAGGAGAGAGTTGTATCTCTTGTAAGCAGTAGAGTAGGAGGAAGTTGTGCCTCTTGTAAGCAGCGGATTGTAAGGGAAGCTCTGTCCCACTTTAAGGAGCAGGGTTAGTGAATCCTTGAGTGGTTGCTCAAGGCGAGGACGTAGGCCAAGTAGGCCGAACCTCATAAAATCGTGGTTGCATTCTCTCTTCCCTTATCTTTTTTATTTTTTGCATCGTATTTCAATTTCCATCTTGCTTGTGTATGTTGAATAATTTCACACCAACTTGATAAGTGACTAGTTAAACTTAGATATAGGGATTGATTGGTAAATAGGTTTCAAAGAATTTTTTAAAACACCCAATTCACCCCCCCCTCTTGGGATTACACCTTAATCAACAGTTATTGTATGCAAACTTTACCAGACACATGCTCGTAGCATATCCTCTAACATTTGAATCAACCTCTTTGACTGCCTATCCATCTGAGGATGAAATTCCATGCTGAATGACAACTGAGACCCCAGAGCCTCCTGCAAACTCCTCCAAAATAGTGACGTGGGTCCCGATCTGTTACTATAGACACTAGCACACCATGTGATTGTACTATCTCTTGAATATATATTTCTGTCAGTCTGTCTATGGAGTATTTGACTTTAATAGAAATAAAGTGAGCATTCTTCGTCAGTCGATCTACGACCACCCAAATAGCATTATGCCCCAGTCATTCCAACGGTAAACCCGTCACAAAGTCCATAGAAATGTGACCTCATTTTCACTCCGGGATGTAAAGTGACTGTAGCTGGCCTGCCGGCCTCTGGTGCTCAGCCTTTACTAGCTGGCACATCAAACATTGCTGCACAAACTCAGCAATCTCTCTCTTCATACCGCTCCACCAGAAATACTTTGCAGATTCCTATACATTTTAGTGCTGCCCAGATGAACTATATATAAGGATTTGTGAGCCTTCTCTAGGATCGTCCTTTTGATATCCTCATCTGAAGGCACGCACAATCTGGTATGGAGCCTCATACTCCGTCATCAGAAATAATGAACTCCTCTCCCTGTCCGTCCCACACTTTAGCTATCAGCTCTGCTAATTTGCAACATCTTTTTGGGTAACTTTAATCCTTTCGTGTAGGGTAGGCTGCACCACCAAGTTGGCAACAAATACCTGATGATCACTTTCTACTAATTTCACACCAAGCCTCTTCAAGTCCATCTAGATCGGGCGCTGAATTTCTGCTGCTGACAATACTACTATCATGGACTTTTGGCTTAACGCATCAGCCACCACATTTGATTTACTTGGATGGTAGCTGATGGTACAATTATAATCCTTGATAAGCTCTAACCATCTTCTCTGCCGCATATTCAACTCCTTTTGCATGAAGAAGTACTTTAAACTTTTATGATCTAAAAATATTTCACATCTCTTTTCGTACAAATAATGCCTCCAAATCTTCAATGCATGAACCACTACAGCCAATTCTAGATCATGAGTGGGATAATTCTTTTCATATTCTTTCAATTGTCTAGAGGCATATGCTACTACTTTACCTTGCTGCATCAATACAAATCTGAGCCCCCTCAAAGACGCGTCACTATATATCACATAACCATCACCTCCTAATGAAATAATCAATATTGGTGCTGTGAGGAGTCTCTGCTTCAATTCCTAGAAGCTCTGCTCACAACTGTTGTCCCATTCAAACCTGACATTCTTTCTAGTTAGTTGTGTTAGAGGCCTTGATAATCTTGATAATCCCTCTACAAAATGATGGTAATTGTTGACCTAACTTGGCTTTTCAATCCTGTTTTGATGATAACAAAATGAAGGATATTTTAACATATGATGTTAAGTGATGTGTTTTAGGTAAAAGAACTCTCAAGGTTGATAGGTTGAAGCTCAATGTTAATCTAGTGAAAGCTCCTCAGAATATTGAAGGAAATGAACGACAAATGAAGAAGTTTAAGGGCAAGCAAATCCAACGTCAAAAGTGAACCTCAAAAGGCTGAATGAGGCTAAAGGATTTAAAAAGACCATAATTAGAAGAACTCTTGTAAGTACTTCAAAATCAAATGTTATTTAGATATGTGAAACTCTTATAAAAATAAAAGAAACTAAGAAACACTTTATTTTAAAGAGCTTAAAACATGCTTTTGAAATCAAAGTAACAAAGGTCTTAAAGGAAGTAAAGTTTTCAAAATAAAAAGAGAGTTTCTGATAAGCCATGCACCTGATAGATGACTGTCTGTCTATGGAAAGACGACTGGAAAGTTAAAGGGTTTAATCAAAGTGTTCTGAGTTTAAAATTTTAACTATGACAGACGATTGCCTATGTTCTGGCAGACGACTGCCAGTATTCTGGGTTGAAATTTTAACTATGACAGACAACTGCCACGCTGAGCAGATTTCAGATCTCAACGGTAAGCTTCTTTTAAAATTTTGAATTTCAAAATTTAGTCAACAATTTTAATTTTTTTCAAAGTTTACCTAATTTGATGTGGATGTTGATCTTTCAAAATTTAATCAACAATTTAATGTTTTTTCAAAGTTTACCTAATTTGATGTGGATGTTGATCTTTTAAAATTTTGAATTTCAAAATTTAGTCAACGATTTAATGTTTTTTCAAAGTTTACCTAATTTGATGTGAATGCTGATCTTTTAAAATTTTGAATTTCAAAATTTAGTCAACAATTTAATGTTTTTTTCAAAGTTTACCTAATTTGATGTGAATGTTGATCTTTTAAAATTTTGAATTCCAAAATTTAGTCAACAATTTAAAGTTTTTTCAAAGTTTACCTAATTTGATGTGGACGTTGATCTTTTAAATTGCCTATAAATACCTCTTTAGGTAATGAAAAAACATGATAGAGAAAACACAAGAAAAGAGAGAAATCAGACAAAATTTGAAATTCATCTTGTGCTGAAATTCTCCTGAAGTTCTTCTTTGCTCACATCTTTTGCTAGAGAGGAATTCTACATTTTGGTAGATTGAAAATATCCAAGCTTGGTTCTGGGTTGCAATTCCATTTCTCTTTT
Organism: Malania oleifera; assembly: GCF_029873635.1. NCBI lineage: Eukaryota > Viridiplantae > Streptophyta > Magnoliopsida > Santalales > Ximeniaceae > Malania > Malania oleifera. The sequence continues at coordinate 141,971,374 of NC_080417.1, forward strand.
AAACAAACCATTAGTGACTTCTAAAAACTTTAGAGCTTCATATATTCTATTTTGCTTTGGTTTTTTCAAGTACAATTTACATCTCAATTTGTACAACCTACTTAAAATTTTGAGAGTATTTTTTGTACGCAGAATTTATATTATATTCTTATAGATTGTGACGATTCCAGGTTTGCTGGATTGTTGGCTAGGCGAGGGATTATCGCTTAGAAAGGTGCTGCTCTAGCCTTCTAAAGGAGTGTGTAAAGGTATTGTTCCACCCGGTAAAGGAACAGGTTTAGTGAATCCTTTGGTGGTTTTGCAAAAGGCGAGGACGTAGACTGTGTTGAAGCCAAACCTCGTAAAATCCTGTATCTTACTCTCTCTTTCCTTTACTATTTATTTTCAGCATATTTATATTGCGTGGATGGTTTATATTTGAAATCATATACACTATGTATATTTGGAAATCAAACAAACTTAAAGTTTAATTTTGATTTGGGTTGCGGAAACCGAAAGGGAGTACATTGGTTAAACCATACTTTGTGGAAACCATACGGGAGTACATTACTTGGTTAAAACACCCAAGGAAAATTAACTAAGAGTTTACTTGAATTCTGAATTTTGGGAAGAGTGTGAATGTGTGATTATAAATCATATAAAAGAAGAAAATTTATTTTAACAAGCATATCATTCAACTACAGGGCTTGATTCATATTTATAAGGCATACATAAACAAACAACCATCTTAATTTCTTACTATTGTATATCTTAATTTTGGTTTGGTTGTTTGCTTTCAAATTGTGTTTGATTAGTTTGGATAGTGTGGTTGATTGAAAGGTTGTTTGGTGATTTAGTTGTTTAAGTGCTTGTGTTGTTGATTGTATACAAGAAACCAAGTTATTGTGTGTTTGACAAATTAAACAATCAAGTAAAAGAATTGTTTAAACAATAAAAGAAGTTAAGTATTCTTAAAATGAAAGAATTGTTTAAACAATAAAAGAAGTTAAGTATTCTTAAAAGGAATTAAAAAGAAAGTTTTTAAATTCCCAATTCACCCCCCTCTTGGGAAGCTATCCTAATTTAAATTGGTATTAGAGCCTAGTTATAGCAAAACCTAAAAAGTAGCTATATAAAGATCTAAATGGCACAAATAGGAGTAGCTCCCTTTGGTAAGGGTCAATCCTCAACTAGGCCACCTATTTTTTGTGGAATATATTACACCTTCTGGAAGCAACGAATAAGAATCTATCTTCAAACAACGGACTGGAAGGCATGAAACGTTGTAACAAATGGAAATCTAATCCCCACTAAACTAGTTAATGGAAAAGAGGTACCTAAAGAAGATAAAGAACTAAACGATTCAGATTATAAAATGTTGCAAATTAACTCAAGTGCAATAAACACATTATTTTGCACCTCCAAACTCACACTTCTTCTTTATGTTTAGTTTTTAAACAAACTTTCAGATTAATTTGTTTAGGATGATCAACCAACGTAGTTCCTTTCAGTTTCCGCAATCAATGCTGATCAAGCCAAAAAAAATTATCCTCCTGGTCTAGTTAACAACCATACACTCAGAATTTAATAATTTAAAGCATACACACAGGTTGTAAGTATTGCTGAAAAATAAAGAGTAAGGAAAAGAGAGAGACACAAAGCTTTTACGAGGTTCGACTTATACCCAACCTACGTCTTCCCCTTTGGCAAACCACCAAAGGATTCACTAGTTCAGTTCCGTTGACGGGTGGAACAATATCGATTACAATCACTCATTCCTTTAGGCTAGAGCTCGCCTCTCCAAATGATATTCCCTCGTTCGGTCCAACGATTCTACAACTTTGAATCGTCTATAAACAAGAACTAAGATAGAGAAAATTTATGTACAAAAGTCACTCTCACAGCAAAGTAGATTAGTACAATATTCAGCACAAGAATACTTCAAAGTAAATCAAATATAAAGAGATTGAAGCTCAATACTGAATTTAGATCACCAAATATCTTTCAAGTATTAAAAGATTCAGACTTTAAAGGCTTTACTTCGGAGTTTGTATCAGCAGCAAGTCAGTATTTGAAGTTTGATGAACATAAGAGAGTTTGAGAGCTTTTTGAGAACTTTGATTACTGGAAAATTACTTGGTGTTTAAAATCTTTCAAGTTTGGGGCTATTAATAGAAGTTTTGAAGTAATTCCTTGCGCCCCAAGTTTCCTTGAAGTAATCCCCAAGTTTTTCAAAAGAATAGTTCCAAAAAATCCATTTAAAAAATCTTCATGTTAGAGTTTTTTAAACAAACGTTCGAGTGGCAGTTGCCTGCCACGACTTGGCAGTCGCCTGACATGACCACCCAGGCGCCTAACTGTACTCAGGCAGTCGCCTGGCCCTTTGGTTTTTAAAAAAACTTTTATTTTTAAACCCTTCTTTTCTTTGATTTGAAAATCATACTTTAGGGTTTTTACTAAAACTCTATTTTTCTAAGTTTTTTATTTTATTTTATGAGAGCTTCAATTCAGTTTTATATTTGGAGTTTACTTGAAGTTCTTACATACAAACATCCTTAAACTCTATTTCTTTGATCTTCAAGTAAGTCTTTGTTCTTCTCTCATCTTTGAGCTTCTAATCATCTTTCTTTCTTGATCTTTTTGAATCCATAAACTTTATCATCCTTTTGAGCTTTGTCACTACCTTTAAATTTTGTCTTCTTCCTAAAAAACTTTCACTTGAAATAAACCATATTAAACATATCATGATTTGTTATCATCAAAATAAGAATTGTAAGCCTTGTTAGGCCAACAGTCATTCATTCTCAAACTTATCGTAAACTCTTCTTTAAATTTTTCTATTTTAACTAGTTTGTTTGTTGATCATGAATTAAGTTACTTTCTCAATTTTTAAAGGGAATGACTTAATCCATGGAGTTTTTCATTTGTGAACTAGTCTATCATCTCGGTACCCATACTTTCTTAGGTCCGGTTGGTTTCATAAAGGATGTTTCTTTAACTCTTCATATTTGTTTAGTTTTCATACATTTTCTTTTAAATGGACATTCAAACTTTATATGCCCCTTTTTCTTACATTGATAGCATATGGTGTTAGTGTAAGCATTAAGGAATATGCTTGCATTATCTTCGGAGACTTTTGAGAAATAACCCATATAAAGATTCCTTTTCTTTTTATTTTCAATTCCATTAAATCCAATGCCTTCTTTGTTTAGAGACATTCTTTGGGAGCCTACCATTTTGTCAAAGTTTGTTTTTCCTTTTGTAAAGTTATAAATGATCTTTTCTTTATCTTTAATTTGATTTTTGAGATCATGTAAGTCTATCTCTTTCTTGTTGTCAACCTTCTTTAGTGATTTTTCTAATTCTAGAGATAGATTTCTTATCTTATCCTCTAATTCAGAAATATATATATCTTTCTTATATTCTATAGAGGATAGGGATTGAAGGTCTTCTATCATCTTTTCATTCTTGCTTTCTAATTCTTTAATTTTTAATTCTTTTTCATTTTCAGCAAGCTTTTTAGCTTCTAACTCCTTTGTCATAACTTCATTTTTACTTTCTATTTTCTTGATTCTAGAATCCTTTTCTCTTTCTGCAGCCTTAAGGAATTCTAACTCTTTCATTATTCCTTCATTCATATTTTTCAATGAAGTATTTTGTTTAGTTACTTTAAGTAGCATCTTATGAACTTTGAAAAAATCATTTTGAAGTTCTTCATAAGATGACATGCTCTCATCATCGGATTCATCACTACAAGAATTATTTAAAGATTTAGATGAGAAGCTTTCCTCATTGTCCCAAGCCATAAAGCACGTATAAGCAACCTCTTGGTTACTTGATTCATTTTTTGAACTACTTGTACTCATCATGTCTCAAGTAGTCGCTTTCATTGCTTTTTTTTTTCTTCTTAGAACTACTTGTACTCATTATTGTAACACGTAGGAGTTTTATTCTTTGATTTCTTGCCTACTTCTTCTTCTTCTTCATCTGATTTAGATTTGGATTTTCTTTTGAATTTATTTTTTCTTCTTAGAATTTTTGCTAGCTTTTTAGATATAAAGGCTACTTCATCTTCATCCATTTCTTCTTCACTACTTGAGTTCTCTTTTGAGGCTTTGAAGACTATTGTGTCTTGGGCTTTGCTTTTACCACTCTTTTCATTTATTTCCATTTCGTATGTGAGTAAAGAACCTATAAACTCATCTAAGGAAGTGGTTTTCAGATTTCTTCCTTCCGTTATGGGAGTGGCTTTTGGTTCCCATTTAGGTGGCAGCCCTCTAAGAATTTTCCTTATCATCTCATAAGTAGTGTAGGTTTTTCCTAGTGCATTTAGGGAATTGATTATGTGAGTGAACCTAGTAAACATATTAGTTATGGATTCATCCGGGTTCATTTTAAACGCTTCATATTCACTTGTAAGCATATCGATCCTATTATCCCTAACATCTATTGTAACAACCTCCTTATAAACATAAATTCTCTACTGTTTTAAATTAAAACAATTTCCTACACAGCGGAAAACAAGTAACATGAAACACAACCTTATGTATATATATATATATATATGATACCAGAGTGTCTAAAAAATCCACAAATATTACATATTATACTGTACTCTCAAGAACCGCTCTTACTAATACTAGGGTTAACAAAATTGAACCCCAAAACACTCACCCTCAAAAAGGGCAGACTAACAGCTCCTCTATCTGCAAGCCTACTCCATTTGCCGAATTGGCTCACCTGAAAAATGATTCAACACTGGGATGAGCCAAAGTTCAGTAAGACAAAACATGTTATCACTAATGTGTGGCTACTGAGATGTAGATCTGTAAAAATTAATCCGAGTTAAGAGTAGTACAAATAACTAAAACTGAAAATGCTGATACAACATCACATATTATAAAACCTTTAACTACATAATTTAACATGTCAAACTGTATGAAATTACTTTTCATAATAATACTACTATTTCGAAAAATCTGATAATACTATAATATCTGAGAATATTTCCCTGGATGGTTGTATGTCATGATTTAACCCCTCATGACAAGGTTGTGCGGCCCGAAGGCTGGATCTATTCTGGTTACCCTACCAGGATAAACCACTCTACTCCTCGGTCAGATCGGCCCTCCTCAACCCATATCTTGTAGTGACCCGAAGAATAATAACATTTTAATAATAAAAGGGAGAGAAAATAGATATAGAAACAGAAGGAGGCCATAGACTTCGTCGACGAACACAGGGTTTTGTCGACGAAGGCTTTAAGGATTTTGTCGACGAATACAGGGCCTCGTCGACGAGAAAATTCCAAGAGGGGTTCTGGGACAGCCTGAATTTCATTGACGAATACATGGTTTCGTCGACGAATTTAATGAAGGACTCATCGATGAGGTGACGCATCTCGTTGACGAATCTGGTAGTATAAATGAAGGAAAACCGGGATTTTTATCCATTTAACCGCACCTCTCTCTCTCTCTTCTCTTTCTCTCTACGAACCTTCTCCCTTCTCTCTTCTATTCCGGGCCTGTTTCTCGCCTAATCGAAGATCCGAAGCTACCACGACGCTCTTGGTGGAATTCTCTACAAGTTTGCTGGAGCGGATCGTCGAGAAAACAAAGTTGAATTTCATTCCAAATTCAGGGTAAGGTTTTTTTATTGAGTTTTAGACTTTCTGGCAGTTATAGGGAATGATGTAGACTAAGAAATACTGATATTTTGTTCTGGGACATTGTGTTTTCAGGATGTTGAGTTAGGAATCCTACGGGTATAGAGCCAGATTTTTAGAGGGGCTTTTCAAAGTTGAGGTAAACGAAATATGCTATGCTAGGAGTTTTTGTAATGATATTAGAGATTTTATAGATGCATAACTCCACCATTTTACTATACAGAATTCTCAGAATATGAATTTGAAATAGTATTTGTTTTAGAATATGAGTGTAAATGATTGTGTGGCCTAAGTGATTTTCATGAGATGTAGCAATTTATATAGCTATACGGAATGCATGGAAGTAGACGGTACGTACATTTGATATGGTTTTTCTCAATATACGAAATTATACAGAATATACAGATGTAGATATATATATATATATATATATATTCATAGAGATTAAATAGAGAATGTAAATGCATTTACAGTTTTATAAGAATAGTTTCTTGAAATAGAGATACACACACACACACACACACACACACACACACACACACACACACATATATATATATATATACATATATATGTATACAGTATTATTCAGATCGGTATTTGTACCATAGCTTTATACAAAATTTAGTATGCCATGTTTCCTATTACCATAATATACAAACAGAGATACAAAGGTAGCATCAAGATGCTACAGATGCAGTATACAGTTTTACAGTATATATATATAGTACATAAGATAGCGTTACGGTAATTTTGGAAACATGATGAAAACAGTAAAAGAGTATATATGTATATATGTATATACAAACACACACGAATTTCGGGGAATTCAAGATTGTTGGGATTTCTTTTGATAAATTAGACAAACACACACGAATTAAAACCCTAGACCTACCTGGCATTAAAGTAAACAATAAAAATAGAAACTCTAATCTACCTAAGGGACATCAAACACACACTAATTAAAAATGTCAACTTTGAACACAGAATTAAAACACGCAATGAAAACTTAATCAAACACACGCACACTACAAAAAAAAAAAAAACTTTTAATCAAATCACAACTTTAAATCAAAATGCAAGCACATAAAAAAAAAAAATCTAAGCTTGAACGATAACGAAACACAACTAAAAAAAAATACAAACTTTAATCAACCCGACCCTAATTAAACTGAGCTTCAAAAAGAACCAAAAATTAACTACTGCGAGCTAAATATACCACTAATTTGTATCTAAGAAAATAAATGAATACTACCATAATAAAAACACTTTAAATAACATTCGCAATTCAAAATTTCAAATTACCCAAAAAGAATTAATATTTAACAGTTATCCAACTAACACAATATTCAAATTTAAAACTTTAAGTAATCTTCAAAAGATAACATATAATACTTATTCAACTAACCAAAAATTATATAAAAAGAAAAGAAAAGATGAGAGTGAGAGAGAAAGAGCAAAACAGAAAAGATGAGAGTGAGAGAGAGAGCAAAACAGAGGGTGGTTGCAGTGTTGAGCAGTAGCTTCTGTCAAAGGTGGTTGCTGCTGCGAAGGAGCTGGAGTGGCCGATGGTTGCGGAGGATGGCTGTCGGGTGTGTGTGGAATTGCAGGCAGCAAGGAGGCCAGTGGTAGTCTCGAGTTGGTGGTTTTCTGCTGCAGAGACACATGGCTGCTGGTGTGCTGTGTTCGGGACCTGCTGGCCTAGCCTACTGGAGTACTTGGCTGAAGTTGCAGCAAACAGAGGATGGAGGGGCTGAAGGTGGCTGGAAGTTCAGTTGGTCCTCTCGGGTTCTTCAAGGAAGTAGATGCGGCTATGGTGGAGATTGGAACAAAGGAAGCTGTGCTTGCTGCTGGAGCAGAGAAGATGGTAACCGGGAAAAGGGAAAAGGCAGAGAACTGAAAAAATGGAAATACGAGAGAGTAGAAGAGAGAAAAAAAAAAGCAGGGGAATAGAACGGGAGAATGGGCAAGAGAGAGGAACAAAGAGAAGCTAAGGGAAAAAGAAGGAACAGGAGAAGAGAAGAAGAAGAAGAGAGAAGGAGAATGAGAGCAAAAAAAGAGGTTTTTTTTAGCTGTGCGGGGAAGAAGATTATAAAGGGGGCAAAAATTGAACCCTACCCAGATTAGCCAACCCGACCTAGCCATGCATGGCCGGGTCACATCAAATATCCATTCAAATATATATTTTTTTATTTTCTCATTTTATTTGTTCTATGTTCGTCACAAATCTGACTCTTCTAGAGCCTGTATCTCACAAAACTCAAAACACAAAAGTTGTAGATGATTGTTTCCTATTTCTCCAAAAATTTGAATCGTTTCGATCGGAGATTGAACGGAAAAGTTATGCATGAAATACGAACAGGTGTCGGTTTTGATTCCCGGGAATTTTCCTGCGACAAAAAATTACCAAAACTTCATAAATAGTGCAATAAAGTTCAAGAATGATGATTTTGGCACTTTATTAAAATATTGGAAAATTTTGGACATTTAATTAAAAATATAAACCGTAAAGCCCGGGTTAAGATGCCCAATTACACAGTTTTGACGCGTAATCACACCCCCCAACTAACGTTTTGCTAGTCTCTAGCAAATGACGTGAATGAATCTCAGGGTGGTATCTACAACTACATACTCCAGTGATCATGAAATCAATGCACATGCGACAATATTATACCACTTCACATACAAGAGCATAATTGAATTTCACACAAGTTTGTTCATATTCAATGCACACGACTCTGAAGCACGTCACTCATGCAAGTTTCATCGTTTATATGTGATTTGAAAGTAGTATACTCACATGAAGTTAATCAATGGCACATTCAGAGTTAATGCAATCATATAAGTTCGAGTATAAATAGGTAAACTCTCGAGGTGTGTGTGATGTGTGTGATTCAGTACACCTAGGACGCCAATGGACACCTACACAATGGTCGCTTTGACTCAGCCTAACTGGTATACCCTCAAGAACACTCAAAGAAAATGGGTTCACTCATCATATGTGAGGAGGAGTGTAGCGATCAAACATCCCACATATTAAAAGGAACAACGCTAAGTATATGTAGTGGACTAGTCTGGAAAGGATCTAGCCTATCTATGAGGTGTTGGGTCCTTCACCCTAGCATCTTCTCACCTACTCGCCATATTCAACTCAGACCACCCTAGATCAACTTACTCACAAACTTGTCGTGAATACATCTGAGGCATTGATCGGTTGAAGCATCTTCATATGTGGAAAATATGTGTCGTCCTTGACTTTCTGTGATATGTATTTGGGTCGAGCATTAGCGTTTCATCTCATGCGCATTTGTATTTCTTGTTCTTTTTTCTGCTCATTCTTTATTTTCTGTCTTTTCTTGAGCAATAAGGACAATATTAACACTTCTTTTGTAATCTTCATACCATCAATGGGAATTGAGTTCGAATAGGAGTTCATGAATTAAGTCTATCTCTAGGGGTGGCTCAGCCTTCACATCTTGAGTAGGCTACAAGACCTAGGTTTCTATCTCCCCACTAGGTATCACCTCTAGGCTAGTAAATCAAAGACAGAGACTAGTATACAAGGAATCATCCAAAAAAAGAGAATTGAGTTATATGAACTCTGATTTGATATTAACGCTTAAAAGGACGATAATAGCTCAAGAATATCTCAAAAAGGTGTCATAGTCGCCACGGGTGTTCTCTCAGTGCTCACAAGGAAACCCTAAGTGCAATGAATCACGTGAATGTGTTTATTTAGCCTCGTGAGATGCATGTAGGTACAGGAAATTATATAGTCAAATTAACACGAATGTACTACCAATCGATTCTTCATGGAGTCATAAAATCATATAAAGAGAAACTATGCATGATTGACTCAAGTGTGTAATTCGTAAGTTATACGCAAGTATGTGAAGGGTATACAAAGTGTTAAGCATGGCATAATGCAATGTAATCCTTCAGTGCTCCTCCTTTCTTTCTCTTTCTCTTTCTTTTTGATTTTTTTTTTGATTTTTTTGATTTTTTTGATTTTTTTGATTTTTTTTCCTTTTAAACCCAGTACGTGTATGTGCACAGTGTCACATGCGAATGCTCATCCCCCTCAACTAAAGTGGAACATTGTCCTCAATGTGAAAGCGCAGGGGAAATAAAATTGTGCACGGTAAACAACTAATAGAAAAGTACTATTGACTAATGTAACAAGAAAGAAAAGGGAAAAACACGACTAAAACAAATAAACGAAAAAAAATAAAGATAAAAAAAAATAAAAATAAAACAGTAGCAGTGAAAAGTCAGAGGACTCCCCTAGGGTCTTGCAAAAGCAAGACCTCTTTGTCGACATCGAATGGGGTCATGAAAGGCTTTAGGCGCTGTCCATTGACTGTGAAACGGTTGCCATTCTTCGGATTTACAATCTCTAGCGCACCATGAGAATGAACTTTTGCAACAATATACGGACCACCCCACCGGGATTTCAATTTCCCAGGAAACACATGCAGTCGGGAATCAGAGAGTAGCACTTGTTGAGAAGGGAAAAGTTGTTTTTCTCTGATGTTCCTATCATGTAGCAACTTCATATGCTCCTTAGCCAAAAGAGCATTATCATACGCGTCCCTTTGAGATTCTTCAAGCTCGCATACCTACAATTTTCTTAAACCTGTGGCATCATCAAGTGAAAGGTTAATCTGTTTGATAGCCCATAAAGCACGATGCTGAATTTCAACAGGTAAATGACATGCCTTATCGTATACTAACCTGTAGGGAGACATCCCTAAGTTTGTCTTGAAAGCTATTCGGTAGGCCCAAAGTGCGTCAACAAGTTTTTCTGACCAGTCCTTACGGTTAGGACGCACAGTTTTCTCAAGTATCGTTTTAATCTCTCTATTGGCCAATTTAGCTTGACCATTGGTCTGAGGGTGGTAAGGGGCGGAGACTTTGTGGGTTACACCATATTTTTGCATGAGTTTTTCAAAAAGTTTGTTACAGAAATGGGACCCTCCATCACTAATGATTGCCTTGGGCATGCCAAAGCGTGCAAATAACTCTTTGAGAAAACGTATGACAACCTTGTGGTCTTTGGTTCGACAAGGTATTGCCTCCACCCATTTAGAAACATAGTCCACAGTGACCAAAATGTAAGAATGCCCGAAAGAAATGGGGAAAGGTCCCATAAAATCAATACCCCAACAATCAAAAATCTCAAGAGTCAATATGGGGGACATAGGCATTTCATTCTTGGCAGTAATTTTTCCTAATTTTTGACAGGCTTCACATGCTTTACAAAAATTTTCAACATCTTTAAACATGGTGGGCCAGTAGAGTCCACTTTGTAATATTTTTGAAACAGTTTTCTTAGTAGCAAAGTGGCCTCCACATGTCCCACCATGGCAAAATTGCATCACGGAACTAAATTTATCATCTGGAACACATCTACGCACCAGCTGGTCGGAACAATATTTGAACAGGTATGGATTATCAAAATAATAATGTCTTACCTTAGCTAGGAACTTACGCTTGTCCTGGGTGAGCCAATGGTTTGGCATTCGGTCGGTGACGAGATAATTCACAATGTTGGCGAACCATGGAGTGCGTGACACAGCAAAGAGATGTTCATCAGGAAAGTCATCATTCAAGGGAGGGGACACCAGTACCTCGGGTAGCTGTAACCGAGAAAGGTGGTCAGCTACAACGTTTTCCACGCCCTTTTTATCGCGTATGGTGATATAGAATTCCTGGAGGAGTAGAATCCACCTGATCAACCTGAGCTTGGCGTCCTTCTTTGCTAATAAATATTTCAAAGCAAAATGGTCAATAAAAATAATGACAGGTGCACCAATGACATAAGAGCGAAACAGCTAGCAATTCCTTCTCAGTGGTAGTATAATTTCTCTGAGCATCATTCAAAGTTTGACTGGCATAATAAATAACCGACGGCTTGTTATCAATTCGTTGACCTAGAACAGCACCAAGAGCGTAGTCACTAGCGTCGGTCATGATCTCAAACGACAAGTCCCACCGAGGAGGTTGCATGATAGGTGCAATAGTCAAATGTCGCTTTAGTGTTTCAAAGGCCTGTTGACAATCATCAGTCCACACAAATTTAGTTTCATTTTGCAACAAGGTACATAATGGTTTAGCAATACTACTGAAACCCTCAATAAAACATCTATAGAACCCGGCATGACCAAGGAAGGAGCGAATATCCCGGACTGTCTTAGGGACAGGTAACTGAGAAATCAGCTCTACCTTGGCCCTGTCAACTTTTATACCATGCTTAGAAACCAAATGTCCAAGTATTAAACCACTACGTATCATAAATTGACATTTTTCCCAGTTTAGAAGTAAATTCTTTTCCTCACATCTTTTCAAAATCGCAATTAAATGTGTCAAACAATGATCAAAAGACTTACCGAACACAGAAAAGTCATCCATAAAAATTTCGCACATATCATCTAACATATCAGAGAAAATACTCATCATACAGCGTTGGAAAGTAGCAGGGGCATTACATAGACCGAATGGCATTCTGTGGAAAGCAAAGGTACCAAAGGGACAAGTGAAGGTAGTCTTCTCTTGGTCCTCAGGTGCTACGGCAATTTGATAGTAACCAGAAAATCCATCCAAGAAACAATAAAAAGAATTACCAGCTACTTTCTCTAATATCTGATATAGGAAAGGTAACGGGAAATGATCTTTTCGGCTAGCCAAATTCAATTTACGATAATCAATGCACATTCTCCAACCCGTTACTTTCCTAGATGGGATCAATTCTCCATTAGCATTTTCAATGACAGTCAAACCAGATTTTTTTGGAACTACCTGTGTTAGGCTTACCCATTTGCTGTCGGAGATTGGATAGATGATGTCTGCAGCTAATAATTTCAGCACTTCGTTTTTTACCACCTCTTTCATGGCTGGATTCAGCCTCCTTTGTGCATCTCGAACTGGTATAGCATCTCCTTCGAGGAAGATGTTATGAGTGCAAATGGAAGGGTCGATACCCTTGATGTCAGCGATAGTCCATCCAATCGCTCCTCGATGTTCTTGAAGTACTTGCAATAATTTAGTTTCCTGTTCATGAGTAAGGTGTGAAGAAATTACCACAGGGAATGTGCCGTCTACTGGACCCAAGAAGGCATATTTCAACTCGGCAGGCAATGGTTTCAACTCAAGGGTTGGAATTTCTTCTGCGGACGACTTTAGAATTTCTGGTAGGTCAATAGCCTCAAATGTAGGCTTACGCCAACTACTTGCATAACTCGCATCAAACATATGAGGACCACTATCTGGGATCTGCTCCTCTGATTCTAGTAATAATTCATCAATCCCTTCAAACTGCGCAAAAGAGTCATTTTCAAGTGCGGCATCGACGTCGAGTACCGACAGTAGCTCTGAAGTGTCTAAGTCATCTATCACATCGACTGCATGAGTATCTGCATCATCACACCCACTTGACATCCTATGAGCATTAAAAACATTCATTTCCAGTGTCATGTTCCCAAATGTGAGCTTCAGGACTCCGCTCCGACAGTTAATCAGGGCGTTTGAAGTAGCAAGGAATGGTCGCCCCAAAATGACAGGAGCCTGATAAATGGTGGAAACAGGCTGCTGCATATCCAAAACAACGAAATCCACGAGATAGTAAAATTTGTCAACCTGAACCAAAACATCCTCAACAATGCCTCGTGGAGCCTTTACAGATCTGTTGGCCAACTGTAGCATCATAGTAGTTTTCTTCAATTCACCTAAACCCAGCTGGTCATATAATGAAGACGAAAGCAGATTCACACTACTCCCTAGGTCAAGTAGAGCTCTCCCAATACGAGATTCACCAATCATGATTGGTATCGTAGGGGACCCAGGATCTCTAAGTTTCTATGGAGTCTGACTAAGAATCAATGCACTGACCTGCTCAGTTAAGAAAGCCTTTTTTTTTTCACGTTCAGTTTCCTTTTTACGGTGCAAAGGTCTTTCAGGAATTTTGCATATGCAGGGATCTGTTGTATGGCATCTAAGAGTGGAATATTGATTTTTACCTGCTTGAATATCTCTTGAATCTCCATATGATGCTTATTCTTTTGTCCAGATGTCAAACGCTGAGGGTATGGTACCACAGGTTGGTATTCCTTAACTGGCTCATCCTCTTTATTACATGACTTTGTTAAACTTGAGCTGGCCTCATCCGATTTTTCTTTTCCTTTATCTGTCTCATTTGTCACCTCAGGTGTTGGCGTGGTTGTTTGTTGGTCAATGGCCATTTCAGGACGGGGAACTTCCTTTCCACTTTGCAAAGTAATAACTGCTTTTGCTGACTCAAACGTATCCCCTGAAACATTGTGCACTGACTGTTGTGGCTGTCTATATACCTGGGGATTAGGCTGAGGTTGTGCAGGGAATTTTCCTTTTTCCAGGGTATTAAGCTGTGTACTCATCTTGCTTATGGCATCTTTCAGTTTTCCATTGGTCGTAACTTGCATTTGCATGAATTGCTGGAGCATGGTTGCCACCTGCGCTACACTATCATCTGAAGCTTTCTTTACTGGAATGGGGACTAACGCTGGTTGGAATCCTGGTGGTGCGTAGCTCCGAGAAAACTGTTGCGGTTGATACTACGGTTGAGGAGCTACGATTGGATTGTATGTCGGTTGCGAAGGAGGTGCATATGATTGAGGTGCCTGCTGATATCGTGAAGATGATGGACCAAGCTGATCATTTCTCCATTGGAGGTTTGGATGATTATGCTAACCCAGGTTGTAAGTGTTTGAGAGCGGCTAATTCTGCGTCTTGTTAACCCAATTTGCCGATGACACCTGATCAGATATGCTCTCTTGCAACACAGGTAAGAATTGACAATCCTGAGGTCTGTGGTCTGAAGTCTCACAAATCGTGCAAATCTCAGCTTTCGACTTTTCGGATTCCATGACTTCCAATTTTTTAGATAACGCAGCTACAAGGGCATGTAATCTAGTGTCCTCTTTAACCTCATATTTGCTCCCGCCACTGATTGCTCGGATAGGTTGGGCAGCTATCGGCACCCGTTCAGGTCGTGCATTCCACTGCTGGGCACTATCAACGAGATAGTCTAAAAATGATAAGCCCTCGTCTGGTTCCTTACGGAAGAACATCCCATTGCACATAGACTGGACAAATTGTTTGCACACAGGGGCTAAAGCAGTAAAAAAATAATTCACTAACCTCCATGATTTGAAACCATGGTGCGGGCATATGTTCATCAAATCCTTGAATCTCTCCCAACATGCCTGGAATGTCTCGCCATCTTTTTGCATGAACTGACTGATCTGCTCCTGTAGGTACTGAGTTCTCTAAAGAGGAAAGAACTTGTGTAAGAACTCACGCTACATTTTAGCCCAGCTAGTAATAGAGTTAGGGCGCAAAGAATTAAACCAGATTTTTGCCCTGTCTTTCAGAGAAAAGGGAAACAAACGTAATTTAATGTATTCATCAGTCCTGGCCCTATTAATGAAAGTGGTGCAAACCATCTCAAAGTTTGTCAAGTGTTGGTACGGACTCTCAGAGTCCATCCCGTGAAATTGGGGAATCACAGATAACATGCCATGCTTAAGAGTGAAATTCGGTGCATCTTGTGGCAACACAATGCATGAAGGTGTAGATGTGCATGCAGGCTGTAGAAAATCTTCAAGTGTACGTGGTGCATGTGTAGTCATAGCTTCTTCAAAATAATTGTCAAATAGATTATTCAGTTCAAATTCAGAATCACTCGCAGGACTAACAGGTAAACAATCAGACTCAGTGCTATGTGTATCCTTACTAGTGCTAGGTGAAAGTCTACACAATTGATTCGAATTATCTTGAACCTAGGGCATCAAACATCACAATGGCCAGCAGAAATCCACTAACACGGCAATAGACAAATTTTTTTTTTCAAATTTTCAATTTTCAATTTTTTTTCAATTTTTTTTCTATTTAATAAAAGAAAATAAAAAAAATAATTAGGAAAAAGCAAAATTCGAAATTAAAAATGGCAATTCCCTGGCAACGGCGCCAAAAAACTTGACTCACTCGAAAAATGAGCAGCTCGAGAGCTATCCCAAGTATAGGAGTTATGTCGTGTAATATTAAGCCCAAGGGCTAGATCGTCTCCTCAGGGAATGCGTTTAATTTCAATTTCACGTTCTCCCAATCGAAAATAAAAATGTACTGAACTCAGTTCAGATTCGGGGAATTCAAGATTGTTGGGATTTCTTTTGATAAATTAGACAAACACACACGAATTAAAACCCTAGACCTACCTGGCATTAAAGTAAACAATAAAAATAGAAACTCTAATCTACCTAAGGGACATCAAACACACACTAATTAAAAATGTCAACTTTGAACACAGAATTAAAACACGCAATGAAAACTTAATCAAACACACGCACACTACAAAAAAAAAAAAACTTTTAATCAAATCACAACTTTGAATCAAAATACAAGCACATAAAAAAAAATCTAAGCTTGAACGATAACGAAACACAACTAAAAAAAAATACAAACTTTAATCAACCCGACCCTAATTAAATTGAGCTTCAAAAAGAACCAAAAATTAACTACTGCGAGCTAAATATACCACTAATTTGTATCTAAGAAAATAAATGAATACGACCATAATAAAAACACTTTAAATAACATTCGCAATTCAAAATTTCAAATAACCCAAAAAGAATTAATATTTAACAGTTATCCAACTAACACAATATTCAAATTTAAAACTTTAAGTAATCTTCAAAAGATAACATATAATACTTATTCAACTAACCAAAAATTATATAAAAAGAAAAGAAAAGATGAGAGTGAGAGAGAGAGCAAAACAGAGGGTGGTTGCAGTGTTGAGCAGTAGCTTCTGTCAGAGGTGGTTGCTGCTGCGAAGGAGCTGGAGTGGCCAATGGTTGCGGAGGATGGCTGTCGGGTGTGTGTGGAATTGCAGGCAGCAAGGAGGCCAGTGGTAGTCTCGGGTTGGTGGTTTTCTGCTGCAAAGACACGGCTACTGGTGCGCTGTGTTCGGGACCTGCTGGCCTAGCCTGCTGGAGTACTTGGCCGAAGTTGCAGCAAACAGAGGATGGAGGGGCTGAAGGTGGCTGGAAGTTCAGCTGGTCCTCTCGGGTTCTTCAAGGAAGCAGATGCGGTTATGGTGGAGATTGGAACAAAGGAAGCTGTGCTTGCTGGTGGAGCGGCTGGAGCAGAGAAGATGGTAACCGAGAAAAGGGAAAAGGCAGAGAACTGAAAAGCTGGAAATACGAGAGAGTAGAAGAGAGAAAAAAAAAATAGGGGAATAGAACGGGAGAATGGGCAAGAGAGAGGAACAAAGAGAAGCTAAGGGAAAAAAGAAGGAACAGGAGAAGAGAAGAAGAAGAAGAAGAAGAAGAAGAGAGAAGGAGAATGAGAGCAAAAAAAGAGGTTTTTTTTAGTTGGGCGGGGAAGAAGATTATAAAGGGGGCAAAAATTGAACCCTACCCAGATTAGCCAACCCGACCCGGCCATGCATGGCCGGGTCACATCAAATATCCATTCAAATATTTATTTTTTTATTTTTTTATTTTATTTGTTCTATGTTCATCGCAAATTTGACTCTTTTGGAGCCCGTATCTGACAAAACTTAAAACACAAAAGTTGTAGATGATTGTTTCCTATTTCTCCAAAAATTTGAATCGTCTCGATCGGAGCTTGGACGGAAAAGTTATGCACAAAATACAAACAGGTGTCGGTTTTAGTTCTCGAGAATTTTCCTGCGACAAAAAATTACCAAAACTTCATAAATAGTGCAATAAAGTTCAGGAATGATGATTTTGGCATTTTATTAAAATATTGGACAATTTTAGACATTTAATTAAAAATATAAATCGTAAAGCCCGGATTAAGATGCCCAATTACACAGTTTTGACGCGTAATCAAGTATGCAGCTCCCTAGTACACTGGGTTGAGGGGGCCGATTTGACGAGGTAGTAGCCAGTTCTGAGCTTAGGAGAGGATGCAGTTTGGCCGGACTGAGGTAGTGTAGAGTATGATGACTTATCTGGAGGGCTGGCCAGATAGAGTCTCGCCTACGAGCCGCACAACCCTGTCATGAGGGGTCAAATCATGACGTATAGATTCCCAGGGATAAAAGCACAGTTATATATATATGTTTACTGTTTTACAGTATATGATGAGTATAGTATGTTATTACCAGTATGAAAAGTAGAAAAACAGACGATACAACATGTTTTAAATTGTGAAAGAAAGATATGTTTTACAGATGTTTTATTTCATTGCAGTTTAGTTATTATTTTTAAACGTATCCTTAACTTAGTTGCCACACACTAGTGATAGCATATTTCCACTTACCGAGCGTCGACTCACCCCATTACTTTAACATTTTTCAGGTGAGCCCGTGAGGCGAGCAGATTAGGCTTGCGAATAGAGTGTAGCTCAGATCACCCTGGTTATAGGGTGAGTTTTTGTCAGATTGATGTATGTTTTTGGATAGATGACATTGGAGAGATATTTTTGTATGGTCTGTATACTCTGGATTCCGGTATTGTACAGTTTATGTATAAATGGTTTTATGATTTGTGTTTCCGCTGCGTAGGAATGTTTATTGTGTGTGTATATATATATATATATATATATATATGTAAAATGATAAGAATTTTGAGGTCGTTACATATCTGATGGGTAGCCTATCCATAACTAGGCACGATCGACCTCATGCCACTTACTATCTGAGTTAAGTGGTTGCACTCTGAGCTGAATATCTGTATATTTGTAGCTACGGTACCGTGCTCTGCTGTCTTATCCATCAGGGTCTGATACTATATAATACGTTTCTCTATATAACTAACTGTTTTACCATGATTCTGTAATAATTGTATCTTTCTGAGATAAATTGTAAATCTACCTTTTATGGTGCTGTAAAATTATAAAATCATGGTATTCTGAAAGATACTGTAAACGCATTTCATTGTCTGTATATTCTGTAAAACTTATTCCTGAAAATACTATATAAACATGTTTCTATACTGTATTCATACTCTCATGC
Organism: Malania oleifera; assembly: GCF_029873635.1. Lineage (NCBI taxonomy): Eukaryota > Viridiplantae > Streptophyta > Magnoliopsida > Santalales > Ximeniaceae > Malania > Malania oleifera. Next base: position 141,990,036 of record NC_080417.1, read on the forward strand.
CACAATAATTTAAAATATTTTAACCTCAATAATAAATTGCATAAATTTCTACTCTGAATAATAATCTGGTAAAAACATAAACTTCATACTGAAATCATACTAGGTTTTCCTAGCATAGCATGTTTCCCTTACCAAATTATCGAAAAGCCCTTATCGTATACTGGTCCTACACCCATAGGGCTTCCTATTCCACACCTTGAAAACCACATTTGCTAGAACCAAATGTCAATATTTTCTGGCCTACATCATTTCCTACAACTGCCAGAAGGTCAAAAACTGAATAAAAGACCTTACCCTGATTCTGGGGAGAAATTCGACTCAATCCCATCGACGATCCGCCCCAGCAAACTTGAAGAGAACTTCGCCAGGAGCGTCGTGGTGGCCTCAGATTGTCGATCCATCAACTGACGGGGCCGAAATTGAAGAAAATTGGAAGGAGAACCGTAGGAGAGAGAAAGAGGAAACACGACGCTGAAATTCTGAGTTTAACCAAGGTTATGCACTATTTATACTACGAGATTCGTCGACGAGCCACATCACCTCATCGATGAGTCTTTTAGAAAGTTCGTCGACAAACCTACCCCCTCATCGACGAATTTCAGACTTCCCAATAATCCTCTCTCGGTATCTTCTCGTCAACGAGACGGGACCTCGTCAACGAGATCCTGAAGAACCCTCGTTGACGAAACTCTTGTGTTCGTCGATGAGTGCTTAGAAAATTTCTGGGGTTATTATATCCAAAATACAATGTCGTCGATGAACGCGAAGCGTTCGTCGACGAAGTTTGCTGCCTCCTTCTGTTCCTGTTTCCATTTCCCTCCCTCTTTATTATTTAAATGACATTATTCTTCAGGTCGTTGCATTCTCCCCTCCTTATAAAATTTTGTCCTCGAAATTCACTTATTTATATGATTCTTCTTCCTCAAAGGTAAATGGTCTACTTATTTTATTACTTGCCTTCACTTATGGCGGAGGAATACTGTGGTTACATGGGTAGTCCTGGGAGAATACAATCATAAAAGAAAATTTCCTCCAAAACCAAAATACTACCTAACCTATGCTCTACATTACAATTACACTGGACTCAACAAAATAAAATTACCATCCTAGTATATACATCAATACTATAATTCATCGAACAAGTGGGGATATTTCCGTCTGATTTCATCTTCAAGCTCCCATGAGGCTTCCTCAATCGCGTGGTTTCTCCATAGAACTTTTACTAATGATATCTTCTTGTTGCGCAATTCTTGTTCTTTTCTATCTAAAATTTGTACTGGAGCTTCTTCATATGCTAAAGTCTCACTGACTTCTAGTTTTGCATGGCTGATGATATGGGAAGGATCTGGGACGTATTTCCTTAGCATGGAAATATGAAATACGTCATGAACTCGGAATAAAGATGGCGGTAAAGCTAACCGATAGGCTATTGACCCAATCTTCTTAAGTATCTCAAATGGGCTAATAAACCTAGGGCTCAACTTACCATTCTTCCCAAATCTCAAGATCCTCTTCAGTGGAGTTATTCTCAGAAATACATGATCACCCACTTCAAATTTTAGTTCTCGGCGGCGAGTATCCGTGTAGCTTTTCTGCCGGCTTTGCGCTGCACTGATCCTATCTCGAATAAGTCGGACTTTATCACACGCTTTCTGAATTATATCTACACCCAAAACTCGCCTTTCACCTACTTCAACCCAGAAAAGAGGAGATCGACATCTCCTACCATATAATGCCTCGTAAGGTGCCATGCCGATGCTAATCTGATAACTGTTATTATAAGCAAATTCAATTAGCGACAAAAGCTGAATCTAGCTACCTCCAAAATCTAGCATACAGGCACGAAGCATATCTTCTAATACCAGGATTTCTCTCAGTCTGACCATCTGTCTGAGGGTGGAAAGTAGTGCTAAATGCTAACTGAGTCCCTAAAGCCTCCTCTAGACTCTTTCAAAACCGTGATATAAAGCGAGGGTCACGGTCTGAGACTATGGATACTAGCACTCCATGGGGTCGAACAATCTTCTGTATATAAATCTCCGCTAACCTGTTCATAGGGTAGCTGACTTTAATGGGTAGAAAGTACGCTATCTTCGTCAACCTATCAACTACCACCCAAATAGCATTCTGACCATGCGGCGCTGGCGGCAACCCAGTAACAATATCCATGGATACGTGGTCCCACTTCCACTCAGGAATGAAAAGTGGCTGCAATTGACCAGCCGACCTTTGGTGCTTAGCCTTAATCTTCTAGCACGTCAAACACTGCCATACAAACTCTGCTATTTCCCTCTTCATACCACTCCACCAGAAATACTACCACAGATCCTTATACATTTTTGTACTGCCAGGATGAATAGTGCATAGAGATCTGTGTGCCTCTTCTAGAATCGTTCTTCTGATGCTGAATCTGCAGACACACATAATCTGGTGCGAAATCTGAGGGCCCCATCATCGGAAATACTGAATTCCTTTCCCAGACCATCCCATATTCTGGCAAGCACCTCCACTAACTTTGGATCATCTCTCTGAGCAGCTTTAATTCTATCATACAGTGTAGGCTGTATGACTACACTGGTAATAAGCACCTGAGGATCATTCTTCACTAATTCTACACCGAGTCTTTCCAAGTCCATTTGAATCGGGTGCTAAACTGTTACTGCTAATTGCGCTATATCCTTTGACTTACAGCTCAAAGCATCAGCTACTACATTTGCTTTACTTGGGTGGTAACTGATGGTACAGTCATAATCCTTGATGAGTTCCAACCATCTCCTCTTCCGTATGTTCAACTCTTTTTGTGTGAAGAAATACTTTAGACTCTTGTGATCAAAGAATATCTCACACCTCTCACCATAAAGTTAATGCCTCCAGATCTTCAGTGCATGTACAACCGCAGCCAATTCCAAATTGTGAGTAGGGTAGTTCTTTTCATACTCTTTCAACTGCCTGGACGCATACACCACCACCCTACCATGCTACATTAGTACACAACCAAGCCCTTTCAAAGACGCATCATTGTAAATCACATATCCATCACCTCCTAATGGAATCGACAGTACTGGTGCAGTGACAAGCCGCTGCTTTAGTTCCTGGAAGCTCTGCTCGCATTCTTCATCCCACACAAATCTGACATTTTTCTTGGTCAAACACCTGAGAGGTCCTGATAAAACTGAAAACCCCTCAACAAAACGATGGTAATAACCTGCCAGTCCTAAGAAACTCTTAACTTCCTGCATATTCCTCGGCCTGACCCAATTCACCATCGCGTCAATCTTGCTAGGATCCACTGAAATATCGTCCCTCGAGATCACATGTCCTAAAAATGCAACCTTCTCAAGCCAGAACTCACACTTACTAAATTTGGCATAAAGCTTCTCCTCCTTGAGTGTCTACAACACTTGCCTCAAATGCACCTTATGATCCTCAGAATTCTTCGAATATACCTGTATATCATCAATAAAAACCACCACAAGCTGGTCTAGATACTGGTGGAAGGCTCTATTCATCAAGTTCGTGAACACGGCTGGAGCATTCGTCAGACCAAAAGGCGTAATGTGGTACTTGTAGTGCCCATGCCTGGTCCTGAAGGTCGTCTTCGTGACATCCTCTACTTTTAGTCTCACTTGATGATACCCGGATCTGAGGTCGATCTTGGAATACACCTATGTACCTTGGAGCTGATCAAACAAATCATCTATACGAGGTAGAGGATATTTATTCTTAATAGTAACCTTGTTGATTTCTCTGTAATCAATACACATCCTCAAAGACTCGTCTTTCTTCTTTACAAACAGCCCTGGAGCTCCCCATGGCGATACACTGGATCGTATAAACCCCTTGTTCAGCAAGTTTTGCAACTGCTCCTTTAATTCTCCCAATTAGCTGGAGTCATACGATAGGGAACCTTAGAAATCGGCGCGGTCCCTGGAGGTAAATCTATAGGAAAATCCACCTCGCATTCAGGAGGCAACCCAGGTAACTCCTCTGGAAAAATATCTGGAAATTCTTGTACCACTGGGGTGCTGTCAATCTTTAATTCATTTTCGGGTACTTTTTTCACAAATGCTATAAACCCCTGACCTCCGTCTAGGAGTAATATGCTCACGTGCATGGCTGATACCAACTGCGTCGGAGCACGTACCCATGAACCAACGAATCTGAATTCCTGTGTACCAGGGGATTTGAAAATTACCTCTTTCTGACGACAATCAATGCTGGCGTGATTGGAAGCCAACCAGTCCATACCCAGTATTATATCAAACCCACACATATCAAATACAATCAAATCAGTTGGTAACACTTTCCCTTGAATTTCTATCAGATAGCCCCTAAATACCCTCTGACATCTGATCACTGACCCTGATGGTGTAGCTACTGACAGTGCTATTGTAGTAACTCGAAAAAAAAAAAATATAATAATAATAATAATAATAAAATAATAAAATAAAATTAATTAATTAAATTAATAAATAAAATAAACAGTATGATAAGGAACAAATATATATATATATATATATATATAGGTGTGTGTGTGTGTGTATATATATATATATATATATATATATATATATATATATATATATATAAATTTATGAAAGATTATTTAATTAAATGTATGTTTATTATATATATATATATATTATTAAATTAGCAAGCTTCTTTAAGAAGCTTTGGAAGGAAATCCAATTTTTGGATTTGTTGGCCGTGTCTCTCTTCTCTCTCACTTTCTCTCTCTCTCTCTCTCCTACAACTCTCTCTCTCTCTTCGATTTCGGGTTAGTTTTACGCCGGATCGACAAACCGAAACCACCACGACGCTCCTGGCGAAATTCTCTCCAAGTTTGCCGGAACGGATCGTTAGGAAAACGAAATTGGATTTCATCCCAAATCCAAGGTAAGGCTTTATATTCAATATTTGGATTTTTGACAGTTGAAGAAAGTGATATACGCGTAAAAATACTGAACTTTAATACTAGAAATTTTCAGTTCTAGGGTGTTGATTGGGAATGTGGGAAATCATCCCTAAGTTGAGGTAAGACTTTTTAAAGTCGAATTTGACTTAGTGGTAGTTATAGAAAATGTTGTACGTACGAAAATACTGAACTTTAATTCTGCGAGTTTTCATTTTCAGGGTGTTGAGTTAAGAACCTTGTGGGTACGGGGGGAGATTTTCTTAGGGGCTTTTCAGGAATCAGGTAAGGGGATAAACTAAGCTAGTTTTGTTTAAGAAAATGCATGTATACATATATGTAGCATCTGGTTTTAGGAAAAATAAATATAATTATATATATGATTTATATTTGGAAAATACTGTTTAAATGATGATATGTTGAATACGAGGAAAATTTGTTTAGTGTGGCATGAGTATAAAAATGTTTTGTGCTGTTTTTTTTGGAATGGGGATGATATGGATTTCTATGATGGAAAACCGGCGTACGGGCCGAGATATTTTTATATGTATATGTGATTTGCCGGCGTATGGGCCGTGCTATGTGGATGAGATTTGCCAGCGTATGGGCTGTGCTATGTGATTTGCCAGCATACGGGCTATGCTATATGATTGCCGGCGTATGGGCCGTGCTATGTGGATTGCCAGCGTACGGGCTGTGCTATGTGATTTGCCGGCGTACGGGCCATGCTATGTTAAAATGTGTAATACCGGCGTACGGGCCGATGATTTTTATGATACACGTATATATGTGAAATGATATGATTGATGCGAAAATAAATGATATGAGATATTTATGTATCACGATTTTAGTATATGTATATGATATCAGAACCTGGTTGGCTTGGTCTAGGCTAGCACTTGCACGGTACCGTTGTTATGTGTCCATGGTCTTCGTGATCATGATATCTGTGTTAACGCCGCTGTACGGAGTGGTGTGAGATTGGATGGTCGATGTGGTTATTTTCAAGAAGTGTGCTGTTATCGCCCCTGGTGTACGGACCAGTCTGGGTAGACCCATCGGACCTACAGACTACTGTTTGACTTGGCAGTGGTCGGCCAACTATTGTCAAGTCCCGCCTTCGGGCCACACAACCCAGTCATGTGGGGGTAATACATGACAACAGCCAGCTAACCTACCAGGATTGTTTTATGTTATTATTAGTGTATGAGATGAGATATGTTTATGAAAATGCAGTATATTCTGCTATGTGTTGATATGCATATGTTTTCCCAGATTTGATAAACAGTATTGAATATGTTATGTATGGTATATGTAGAACACAGAATACTCATGTTGCCACACACTGGTATTAGTTTATTTCCCTTACTGAGAGGTGTCTCACCCCTAAATCTTATACATTTTTCAGGAGCCCTTGATAGGAGAGCGGGAAAAGCCCCGCTGATCTAGATCAGTTGGTTGCCCTCTTTGGAAGGGTAAGTTTTTGGTAGGGACAGTTAGGTTTTTGTGGGGATTGTCCCTAGATTTCATTTTTGGGATGTATATACTGTGAGATAGTAATTGTAGTGACTCTGGTATGTGTTATGCACATTGTGATGAGATGTATATAATTTTGTACTTTCTGCTGCGTAGGCTTCTGCTGTATGTTTTGTTATATCCCTGGTGCCCACGGGTCCAGGTGGATTGTGTCCTGCTGAGCTGGAATGTATGATGTGATGATAATTTATTTATATATATAAAAAAAATAATATGCGAAAAAGGAGCGGGTCGTTACAGCTATATCTAACGACTGTGTCTCACTCTTAGATAATTTAACATAAGATGCAAAGATGAAAGAATGAGGAGCACCCGAATCAAAAAGAACAATAACTGGATATGATAAAACAATAAATGTACCTGTCACCACATCCGTAGCAGCCTCAACATCACCTGGCGTTAAAGCGTATACTCGCGATGGGGCCACATTCCTCTGCTGGCCACCCCGAGGCACCTAATATCCTCCCCGAGCTGCTTGATATCCTCCTCGATAGAACCCGGGAGCTGAAACCTGGTGTTGCGGTCTTCGGCATGCATGTGCCATATGGCCGAGTCTCCCATAGCGGTAACATACACCTCTCCCAGCCAAGCACTCTCCTGAATGGTGTCTCTCGCACGTCTGACATACTGGGAAAAACAATATGCCCTGATTCTCACGGGGTCCTGTCGTCTGCCTCTAATCTCCTCTATCACGGCCTCCTCTCCATGGACACCTACTGGAGCCAGCGTGGAAACTCTGAGGCACATGCCTCTTCCTCTGATTCTGAGCCGCTATACTCCTCTGTATACCACTCTCAATGATCATAGCTCTATCTACAACCTCCGTAAATGTTTGAGCTCTAAAGCCAATCACCTACTCAAACAAGTTCTGCCTCAATCCCTCTTCAAATTTCCTAGCCTTTTTCTCTTCATCAGGTATTAAATATGGAGCAACGTGACAACTCGATAAACCAAGCTACATACTGGGATACAGTCATCTGCCCCTGTACCAGATGTAGAAACTCTGCTGCCTTTGCACTCCGAACGACAGAAGGAAAATATCACTCAAAGAACAGCTCCTTGAATCGATCCCAAGTCACTAGCACTAGAATCGGCCTCTGCTCCTCTATCAGTCACACTGCTCTCCACCAGCACTTCGCCTCCCTTATCAATTTAAAAGCCGCAATACCACTTTCTATTCATCTGTACAAGGAAGCACAGCCAACATCTCTTCAATATCCTGAACCTAATTTTCAACTACAATCGGGTCATCCCCTCTAGCAAAAGATGGGGGCTTCATCCGTGTAAATTACTCAATCGAATAGCTACGCTCCCCTGAGCTCCTAGACATCTCAGCCATCACCTGTTGGGTGACGCTGCGCAAAACGGCATTAGTATAAGCACCTCCCATACTGGAAAGTCCTGGCTTGTCTCCCCCAGCATTCGTGCCATTGCTTTCTGAATCCATCTTGAAACAAGAAACACACTTAAGAAACTTATCTCATATACAGACCTATCTTATACCAATTCAAAATTAATTACCTTCCCTGACCTTACCCAATATCCAGTTCTGTTACCTAGACACACAACCTAACAATAGTTTATTATGGTTTTCTTGAAATCGTCACCCCGGAAAAAACACAGAAATCACCACGGAAGTCTTGTACCCAGACAACTGAACAAACCTCAAATCCTTTCCTATACTCTGGTATTGCTTCCGCTGCACTCTAAAGTCTACCGAACCTAACAACCTAGGCTCTGATACCACATTGTAACAACCTCCTTATAAACATAAATTCTTTACTATTTTAAATTAAAACAATTTCCTACACAGCGGAAAGCAAGTAACATGAAACACAACCTTATATATATATATATATATAATCCCAGAGTGTCTAAAAATTCCACAAATATTACATATTATACTGTACTCTCAAGAACCTCGCTTACTAATACCAGGGTTAACAAAATTGAACCCCAAAACACTCACCCTAAAAAAGGGCTGACTAACAGCTCCTCTATTTGCGAGCTTGCTCCACTCGCCCAACTGGCTCACCTGAAAAATGATTCAATACTGGGATGAGCCAAAGCTTAGTAATACGAAACATGCTATCACTAGTGTGTGGCTACTGAGATGTAGATCTGTAAATATTAATCCGAGTTAAGAGTAGTACAAATAACTAAAACTGAAAATGCTGATACTAAAATCTTTAACTTCATAATTTAACATGTCAAACTGTATGAAATTACTTTTCATAATAATACTACTATTTTATAAAACTTGATAATACTATAATATCTGAGAATATTTCCCTAGATGGTTGTATGTCATGATTTAACCCCTCATGATAGGGTTGTGTGGCCCGAAAGCTGGATTTATCCTAGTTTGCCTACTGGGATAAACCACTCTACTCCTCAGTCAGATCAGCCCTCCTCAACCCATATTTAATGGGGAGCCTGTCCATAACTAGACACGATCAACCTCATACCACTTACTATCTGAGTTAAGTGGTTGCACTCTGAGCTGAATATCTGTATATCTGTAGCTACGGTACTGTGCTCTGCTGTCTGATCCATCAGGGTTTGATACTATATAATACGTTTCTATATACAACCAACTATTTTACCATGAATCTGTAATAATTGCATCTTTCTGAGATAAACTGTAAATCTACCTGTTATGGTGCTGTAAAACTATAAAATCATGGTATTCTGAAAGATACTGTAAACACATTTCATTCTCTGTATATTGTGTAAAACATATTCCTGAAAATACTATATAAACATGTTTCTATACTGTATTTATACTCTCATGGCACACAATAATTTAAAATATTTTAACCTTAATAATAAATTGCTCAAATTTTTGCTCTGAATAATAATTTGATAAAAACATAAACTTTATACTGAAATCATACTAGGTTTTCCTAGCATAGTATGTTTTCCTTACCAAATTGTCGAAAAGCCCCTATCATATACTGGTCCTACACCCATAGGGCTTCCTATTCCATACCCTGAAAACCACATTTTCCAGAACCAAATATCAATATTTCCTGGTCTACATCATTTCCTACAACTCCCAGAAGGTCAAGAACTGAATAAAAGACCTTACCCTGATTTTGGGGAGAAATTCGACTCAATCCCATCGACGATCTGCCCCAGCAGACTTGAAAAGAACTCTGCCAGGAGCGTCGTGGTGGCCTCAGATCTTCAATCCGACAACTGACCCGGTCGAAATAGAAGAAAGTTGGAAGGAGAACTGTAGGAGAGAGAAAGAGGAAACGCGGCGCTGAAAGTCTGCTGCCTCCTTCTGTTCCTATTTCCATTTTCCTCCCTCTTTATTATTTAAATGACATTATTCTTCGGGTAGTTACATCTATAGTGCCTTCATATGTTACTTATAATTTGTCCCATATCTCCTTAACTGATCTACAAGCCATTATTCTATTAAATTCATTGGCATCTAAAGCACAATATAGAGCATTAATGACACTAGAATTTAGTTGTAGCATCTTATAGTCTAAGTCTGTAATATCAATTTTCTCCTTAGAGACTTGTTTTCCATCAACTATCTTAGTGGGAATTTGGTCACCTTCCATGACAACCTCTCATGTTTTCCAATTCATAGTTTGAAGATATATTTGCATTCTCTTTTTTCAGAAGGTATAGTTTAAACCATAAAAGATTGGTGGCCTAGTTAAAGATTGTCTCTTTCCAAAGGGAGCTATGCCTAATTGAGCCATTTAGATCTTTTTATAGCTACTAATTAAGATTTTCTATAACCCCTCTCTGATACCAATTGAAAAGCAAGGTGTAGTCCCAAGAGGGGGGGGGGGGGGAATTGGATTATAAAAATTTCTTTTAATTCTTTTTAGGAATCCTTAAACTTCTTTTATTTCTTTTAACCAATTCTTGACTTGTTTGCTTGATTTACTAATCACACAAGAACTTAATTCTTTTAATCAATCAACAACACTATTGCTTAGCCAAACAAGTAATCAATCATTCAAGTAATCAAGCCAATCATCCACAATTTGAAAACAAACAACCAAATGATTTTTCAAGCACAAGTTACTTGTAGCACAATTTAGATTGATGAAAATTTGCAAGATTCGAAACTCTTTGAAATATAAACACAAACCACTCAATATCAAATTTTAAACCATTCAATCACAATATAACTTTTGTTGTCAGCCCTGGATATAAATTTGAATTAAGCCCTGTAGTGAATGATAATTTGTGTTTGTTGATGTGAAGCCTTGTATTAATTGATTTGCTTAATATGATGTGTAATATAAAATCCAACACAATATTCACCCTCTTCCCAATATTCAAAATCCAAATAAACACTCAGTTAATTTATCTTTGGGATGTTTAACCAAGTAACGTACTCCCGTATGGTTTCCGTAAGATATGGTTTAACCAACGTACTCCCTTTTAGTTTCCGCAACCCAAATCAAATTTAAACTTTAAGTTTACTTGATTCTCAAATATACGTAGTATATATGATTTGCAATTTAAACCATCCACGTAATTTAAATATGCTGAAAATAAAGAGTAAGGGAAAGAGAGAGTGAGACGGAGATTTATACGAGGTTCGGCTTATACCCAGCTTACGTCCTCGCCTTCAGCAAACCACCAAAGGATTCACTAAATCTGTTCCTTTACTATGCGGAACAATACCTTTACACACTCCTTCAATACGGTAGAGCCCGCCTCTCCAAACGATATCCCCTCGTTCGGTCACTCCTTCAATTAGGCTAGAGTCCGCCTCTCTAAGCAATATCCCCTTACTTAGCCAACCATCCAAACAATCCTTAGAATTGTCAATCTACAAGAAATAAATCAAATAGATGTATACAAGAACTTGCTCACACAAAGAGCTGATTAGTACAACAATTTAGAAACTAATATACTTCAAAGTAAATAACAATATGGAAATGAACTTGAAGCTCAATGAAGTATATCACCGATTAATTCTTTCAATGCTTGAAAAATTTATAATTTGTAGCACAATTCCAGCGGAAGAAGATCAGCAAAAAGTTAGTTGAATTCGTGCAAGTTGAAAGTAAGAGAAAGCCTTGAGAATTTGAGAGCAATTGAGAGAGATTTTGAATTTTTGTTGAATTTGAATTCTTGGTGCTTTTCATTCCAAAAATGATTCTAACCTTTTTGAAATAATTTTTGACCTTATAAAAATATTTTCCATGTATGTTAAAAAGTATCTAGGTCCAATAAATTAATCTAAGAGTTTCATGTATCCATATTGAAATTATTTGAAGTACTTACATGAAATTTCCTATAGACTCTTTCAAAATTTCAATTCTTGAATTTCTTGAGGTCTTTATGCTTGCTTCATCTTTCTTTAAGCTTTCATCAAGTTCTCTTTAATCCTCATGCTCTCATGATCTTCAAGCTTTATCTTTAAATCCATTTTTGAATCCATGCTTCAAGCTTGATATAGTCATCCTTATTTGAAGTACAAGCTTTCATGAATTCTTTAACCTTGCACTCATCATTGAGTTCTGAAAATACATTACTTAAATAAAGCATGTTAAGTTCTACCTATTTGTTAGTATCAAAATAAGATGTTAAGCCTTGTAAGGCCAAGAGAAGGAAGTAAAAGACTTAAAATTCCAAACTTCTATGGAGAATTAAGAAGACAAATATATTTCTGAATTAGAGGATAAAATCAAAAAAATGTCTCAAGAATTAGAGAAATCACAAGAGAATATTGATGAGAAGAAAGATATTGAGATAAATGATCTCAAAAGTCAAATTGAAGATAAAGAAAAGATCATTTACAATTTCACAAAAGGAAAAGAAAACTTTGACAAAATGATAGGATCACAAAGAATGTCCTTAAACAAATAAGAAATAGGATTTAAGTGAGTTGAAAATACAAAGAAGAAAAACCTCTATATGAGGTACTTTACAAAAGCCTCCAAGGACTGCAATAACTTCTTCAAATGCTTACACTCACACCACATGCTACCTATGTAAAAAGAAGGGACATATAAAGTTTGAATGTCCATTAAAAAGAGAGGGTGTAAAAACAAAACAAGTTTGGTGAATTAAAGAAACATCACTTTCTAAACAATCCAGACCCTTGATATCAAGTCTATGGAAAATCATACAAGGATATTGAATAAAATTGAAATAGAAAATAAGGATAAAATTTTTCAAGCTTATCAATGCTGATCTTATTGAAACTAATGAAACAAATTGTTGGCTTCAATTAATGAATGAATCATACAAGCCTTAAATTAGAAAGTATTGAGTTTTGAAAAGTAATATGAATATTGGGAACCCATATGAAGAAAATGTAAAACAAAAATCAAGCTTATTGCATGTTATTTTTAAGAAAAATATATTTGAGAATATGAAACAACTTGAGCAAAATGGTAGTACAATGCAAATGATAATGATATGCTCTCTCCTTAAATGTTATGCTGATATACTATATGCTACATGTGTATATCTTGAAATCTCCAAAGACAAGAAAATGATTGATGATTTGTGACTCACTATATATTGAAAACTTGAGCATGAAATTATTTGAGTTTGATTTTGAAGCATGAATTTTGATATGATATCCATGAGCTATACATAATATTAGCTTTGGTATCTATAAAGTATATTTGTATCCATGAATACTTTAATTGGTATCACAATTTAAAAGTTCATTTGATTTCACAATTTAAAAAGTTAAATTGGAATTTGAGCATGCCTAGCATAATTGTATTCATGGGCATGTAGATATTGATTATATTGACAAGGTAATTGATATTGGTCTCCATGAGCACATACGTGATATAAATCAATATTTGAAGCATAAGATGATAAACTTAAAAGCATAATTAATATCAAATCTAAACGTGTTAAATTCAGGGGGAGTGTTATGACTTATTGCTTATATTGTGATTGTTTCTCTATTTTCAAATTGATATGATGAATTAATGAAATTTTAAATTGGTAGCATAATTTTCAAATTTCAAATGGTATTATTCTTTAATGTCTTACTTGGTATCACAATTCAAAAGTTCAATTGGTATCTTGAAATCAACAATTGGTATCTTGAATAATGTCAAAAGGGAAAATGTTGTTAGTAAAGATGTTACAACACATATGCATGACTATTAAAACACACACATGCTATATTGAAAAATAATAAATTGAGTGTGTACATGTGTTTGGTATGCATGTTTGATGATATGCTCAAAATGTGATTTTATTTGAACTTAATCATTTTTTTTACTCTTTTTGATTGATGTCAAAAGGGGGAGAAGTTTTGAGCAAAAATTGAGCATGAATATAAAAGGAGAGAAGTATTTGATATTGATTGATAAACTTGATCTTGAATAATGTGATGAGTGATATTGAATAATGTAACCTTGTACTTGAATAAAGTGATGAGTATGATTGTAAAAAAGTTTTTGAAATAGATATTGATATTACAAATATTGTTAAGATGATACTTATTGTAAGGGGGAGTCTTTTTAAGGCTCACTCCAATTTTTACTCCTTGTTTGTCATCATAAAAAAGAGGGAGATTGTTGGCCTTACAAGGCTTAACATCCTGTTTTGACGCTAACAAACAAGTGGAACTTAACATATTTAGTTAAGAAATGTCATTTTAGGACTCAACTATGACGACGCAAAGTCAAGTGCTCACAAAGCTTGTATTCCAAAGAAAGAAAATCAAATGAAGCTTAGTGCATGGATTACTTAAAGCTTAAATTCAAAGATAAAGCTTGAAGATCATGAGAGCATTGATATTAAAGATAAAGCTTCAAGAATGAAAGCTCAAAGGATCATTGAAGCTTAGCAACAAAGAGAAATCAAAGAAAGGAAGAGAGTCAATAGGAGTTGTATTGTAAGTACTTCAAATATATTTAGCGTATGAAATCATTTTGAAGCTTATTAGGAAAAAGAGACTTAGAGACCTTAATTTTAAAACTTGGAACATATTTTTCAAAGAGAACAAATTTATATTCCAAGAATTAAGAAGCAAAGAGAGTGAATATAAAAAATATTTTAAAAACCAAATTTTTACTTGACAAAAGCCTGACTAAACATAGTCAGTAGGCTACCACCTTATAGGTTTTTAAAATATACAAACAGAAGGTCGTTAGGCTACTGTCTAGGTCATGACAGGTGCCTGATGATGCAAAATGAGAGGTCTGACCAAGTTTCATTGGGCTATTGTCACCCTTCTGCCTATTTTTTAAAAATAGGGAAATTCAGTGACAGGCGCCTGACCCCAAGGTGACAAGCGACTGCTACCCTACTGCCTGCGTATTTTATTTGTGTAATTCATTGACAGGTGACTGACTAGAACCCCTCAGGCTACTGCTATGCGGCAGATTTTAAAATTTATAATAGACATATTTTTGAAAAGTCAATTACTTGGGGCTCAAACTTGTTCAAAACTTGGACACTACTCCAAGTAAACTTGGGGATCGAGTTAGATGCTTTTCTAACTCTATAAATACACCCAAGATCAATTAATTCATATATCAAGAATCAAATTCAGCATTTATGCTCTCTCAATTGTTCTCAACACTCAAAGGCTCTCTCATTCTCAACTTGCATGAAAATTTGCTAAGGTTTTTGCTAATTCTAAATCACCAATCTTGTGCTACAATTCTAAATTATTTCATTCATTGAAAGAACCAATCGGTGATATACTCTTGGAGCTTTAATCTTAATTTCATATTTGAATTGCTTTGAAGTATATAGTTCTGAATTTGTACTAATCAGCTCTTTTGAGAGCATCTCTTGTACACCTTGTTTTAAATTTTGTCCTGTAGTGTTTTTGACGATTCTAGGATTATGGGATCGTTGGCTAAGCATGGGGGATGACTTGGAGAGGTGCTGCTCTAGACTACTTGAAGGAGTGACGGAGTGAGGGGATATCACTTAGAGAGGCGGGCTCTAACCTACTGAAGGTGTAATGACCCAGAGAAATTATGATATTTAAATAATAAAGAGAAAGGGAAATGGAAATAGTAACAGAAGGAGGCAGCCGACTTTGTTGAAAAGCGCTTCGCATTCGTCGACGATGTTGCATTTTGGGAAATAATGAACCAAGAAAATTATCAGGTCCTCGTTGACGAACACAAGGGATTCGTCGACGAGGGTACAAGAGGGCCTCATCGACGAAGACAAGTTTCGTTGACGAGAAGATACCGAGAGAGGATTTTGGGGAAATCTGAAATTCATCAACGAGGGTATGGGTTCATCGACGGACTTTCTATAAGACTCGTCGACGAGGTGACATGTCTCGTTGACCAATCTGACTCAATAAATAGCCTAAAACTCGGATTAAACGCAGAAAATCAAGAAAAAAATCACACACTCTCTCTCCCTTCGGTTTCTATCCCATCTCTCTTCGATTTCAAGCTAGATTTTCGCCAGTTCGAGGATTTGAAGCCACCACGATGCTCCTGGGGGTGGGAGATGGACAGTCGATGTGGCTTTCAGTGTAGAGTTGTTGACGTCCACCTGACAGTCTGGACCAGGGTGCGGCGGGCCCATCGTACTTATAGACATTTTTGACTCGGCAGTGGCCGGCCAGCCATTGTCGGGTTCCGCCTTCGAGCTGCACAACCCGTCATAGGAGGCAATACATGACACCAGCTAGCTATTCATCCTGGGTATATTTTCAGTATTATCAGCAATAACAGATGTTTTGTGAACGATATTATTTATTAGAAAATATGAAAGTATATGATTATTCCGTACGATATGATGAATGTTTATAGATATATAAAATGTATTGTATATGTATAATTGCATGACATGTTCATGTTGCCAGACAGATGTGTTTAGTTTATTTTCCCTTATTGAGAAGTGTCTCACCCCTGAATTTAATTAATTTTTCAGGAGACCCTGAGAGACCGGCGGGTCGTGGCCACCGTTAAGTTTGGTGAGTGACCCTACTAGGAGGGTAAGATATTGTACTAGGATTAGGATTATTTTATTGTGAGATCCTAGTTGTATTTGAGATGTTATGGGAGATTGAACATATAAGTTTGTTATTTTGGTGTAAGTAGACTCTGGTATTACGTTTTATGGTTGGATTGTTGTAATTTTATACTTACTGCTGCTTAGGTTTCCGCTGTTTATGACTGGTCTATCCCCATTGCCCATGGGTTGGGTTAATCATATATTTAAATATGTTTATTATTTGATAAGTTAAGCAGGTCGTTACAGTTTAGTATTAGAGCCTAGGATATTAGGTTCTGTAGACTCTAGAGTGCAGTAGTAATAATACCAGAATATAGGATAAGGGAATTTGAGGTCTAGTCTTGTAGTCTAGATGCAGGATTTCCGTGGTGGTTTGTGTGATTTTCCTGGGGTGACAATTTCAGGAAAGTCATGGTACACTATCGTCAAGTTGGGTATCTAGGTTGAAGGATTGAATTTTGAATTAAGATAAGGAGAGATGGATTAATTAGGAATAAATACTATAGTGGTTGGGGGATATATTTAGCGAAGGGGTTCTGAATTAAGTTATTTGTTTTTCAGGATGGACCCTAGTGGCAATAGTGCCCATGCTAGTGGGAATGAGGGTGCTAGACCCTCAGGCGCTGCGGGTAGCGATTCGGATGCCGTCTTACGTAGCGTGGCATAGTAGGTTATGATAGAAATTGCCAAGAGTTCGAGGGAACAGGGTGGTCCATCGGAAGGCCATAGTAGTTCAATAGAGAAATTCATAAAGATGAATCCTCCGGCTTTCTCAAGTGGAACAGATCCTGCAGTCGCTGAAAATTGGGTCCAGGAGATAAAGAAAATATTTGTGGTACTACATTATTCAGAGGAGCAGCGGGTGCTATTTGTTACCTATAAGCTAATTGGGGAGGCCGAGAGATGGAGGTCAGTGGTGAAACTTTTGGAGCAGCAGAGGACGATACTTGTGGAGATGACATGGGAGCGGTTTAAGGAGACATTCTTCGATAGGTATTTTCCAGCCTCCTCAAGGGAAGTAAAGATTAAGGAGTTCCTGAATCTGAAGCAGGGACAGCAGACCATACGGCAGTACGTGGCCAGGTTCATTGAATTATCTCGCTTCGCCCCGTACATCATACCAGATGAAGCAAAGAAGGTACGGCAGTTTAAGAGAGGTCTGAGGAGAGAAATACTTAAGCAGGTGTCGATTCTAAAATTGTAGGATTTTGCTGAGCTAGTGGATAGAGCCACTATAGCGGAGATTGGGGAGCGGTTGGAGGCTGAGGAGCAAAGGCAGAAGAAGAGATTCGAACCTTCCAGTTCCCAGCAGGGAGTCGGCCGTGGTTCATGGAAGAGAGGTGGCTATTATAGAGACAGGAGACAGGAGATAGGAGACCAGGAATCGTGGTTTTCAGGGTGTGCAGCCATCTCCAACTTGTTTGTCTTGTGGGAAGAGGCACCTAGGAGAGTGTCATGCTGAGCGAGGTATTTTCTATCATTGTGGGGAGCTAGGGCATGTGATGAGGGATTTTCAAAATCAGATTGGTGCTGCTCCTGCTCCTAGACCTACTCGAGGAGGCTACCAGGCACCATGTGGAGGCCAGCAGCGGAATATGGCCCTAGCCAGGGTCTTTGCTCTGACACCAGGTGATGCTAAGACAGCCGACGACGTGGTGACAGGTACGATTAATATATTTTCATTTAAAGTTATTGCACTTTTTGACTTAAAAGCCATGCATTCGTTTGCATCTATGGAATGTGTTAAATTATGTGGGGCTGAAGCACAGGCATTAGATGTTGAATTATTAGTAGCTACACCGACCAAGTCAGTAGTGAGGTGTAGTAGGGTACTCCGTGGTTGTCTAGTTGATGTTCAAGGGAGGATTCTATCTGCTGATTTGGTAGTACTAGACTTGCATTGGTTTGATATTATTTTCAACATGGATTGGTAGTAGCTAGTTTTGCCAGTATAGACTGCCATGCGAGAGAAGTAATTTTTAGATCTCTAGGACGACCATAATTCAGATTTACAGGGTCACGAGTACAATCTTTACCTCAAATGGTTTTAGCTGTTCAGGTGAGGAAACTGCTTTTGAGTGGTTGTCAGGGATTCGTGGCCTTCGTGAAGGAAACAACAGGCAATGAAATGAAGCTCACCAGTACGCCAGTAGTAAAGGAGTTTACTGATGTGTTTCCAAATGAATTGCCAGGTTTGCCACTTGATCGTGAGGTAGATTTTCTCATTGATCTACTTCCAGGTACAGCGCTGATCTCTAAAGCACTGTATCGAATGGCGCCAGCAAAGTTGGCAGAACTGAAAGATCAGTTGCAGGATTTATTTGATAAGGGCTTCATACGACCTAGTGTATCTCCATGGGGAGCTCCAGTATTATTTGTGAAGAAGAAGGACGAGTCTATGAGGATGTGCATAGACTACAAGGAGATTAACAAAGTGACCATCAAGAATAAATATCCTGTAACACCCCAACCTAGGTCTACCAGGGAGCACTGCTTCTCTCCTCCTTCACCTGGACTAGACAACAGGGGGACGGGCCTTTATCGAACTAATGACTGGCCTCACAAACCAACACGTGTCCTTTTCAGTGTGTTTTGTCCTCACTCACACACTTCCTGAGAAAACTTCCCAAGTGGTCACCCATCCTAAGATTGCACCAAGCCAAACACACTTAACTATGGAGTTCTTATGGGAAAGCTCCCAAAAAGAAAGGTGCACCTTGTTGATATGGGTAGTAACATCTAATCTTTTAAGTCTTTCATCCATGGGGTATCACATTCTCCTTCACTTATAGAATGCAATGTCCTCGTTGCAAACCCACATTTCCAAACCCAGGCGATGTGAATCACATCATACTTTCGACTGGGTGTTGGCTCTGATACCATTTGTAACACCCCAACCTGGGTCTGCCAGGGAGCACTGCGTCTCTCCTCATCCACCTGGACTAGACAACAGGGGGATGGGCCTTTATCGGACTAATGACTGGTCTCACAAACCAACATGTGTCCTTTTCAATGTATTTTTTCCTCACTCACACACTTCTTGAGAAAACTTCCCAAGTGGTCACCCATCCCAAGATTGCTCCAAGCCAAGCACGCTTAACTATGGAGTTCTTATGGGAAGGCTCCTGAAAAGAAAGGTGCACCTTGTTGATATGGGTAGTAACATCTAATCTTTTAAGTCTTTCATCCATGGGGTATCACATATCCTCTACCCCGTATAGATGATTTGTTTGACCAGCTCTAGTGTACACAGGTATATTCTAAGATCGACCTTAGGTCAGGCTACCATTAAGTAAAGGTGAGAGCAGAAGATGTATCGAAGACGACTTTTAGGACCAGATATGGGCATTACGAGTTCCTTGTTATGCCATTTGGTCTGACGAATGCTCTTACGATATCTATGGATTTGATGAATAGGATTTTTCATCCATATTTAGATCAGTTTGTGGTTGTTTTTATTGATGATGTACTGGTCTATTCGAGGAACTATGAAGAGCACAAGATACATTTGAGGCAGGTTTTACAGATGCTCAAGGAAAAGAAGTTGTATGCTAAATTCATTAAATGAGACTTCTGACTCGAGAAAGTTATGTTTTTGGGGCATGTTATCTTAGGAGATGGAATTTCTATCGATCCTAGTAAGATTGAGGTGGTAGTGAATTGAGCTAGACCGAGGAACGTACAGGAGATCACTTGGGGTTAGCCAGATATTACCGTTGTTTTGTTGATGGATTCTCAGCTTTATTAGGGCCTCTGACACGATTGACTAGGAAGAATTCTAGATTTAAATGGGACGATAATTGTGAGCAGAGTTTTCAGGAATTGAAGTAGAGGCTAGTCACAGCACCAGTGCTGATTATCCCGTCTGGGGGTAAGGGTTATACTATTTTCAGTGATGCGTCTTTGAAGGGACTTGGCTGTGTATTGATGCAGCATGGCAGGGTGGTGGCATATGCGTCCAGATAGTTGAAAGAATACGAGAAGAACTATCCTACCCATGATCTTGAATTGGCTGCAGTGGTACACACATTGAAAATTTGGAGGCATTACCTGTATGATGAGCAGTGTGAGATTTTCTCTGACTACAAGAGCTTAAAATATTTCTTCACTCAGAAGGAACTGAATATGAGACGGAGAAGGTGGTTAGAGTTAATTAAATATTTTGATTGTACTATCAGTTACCACCTAGGCTGATGCACTGAGCAGGAAATCTAGGGAATCAGCGTTGAGGGCTATGGAGATCCAGCATTCAATCATGATGGATCTGGAGAGACTCAGCATCGAGTTGGCTGAGAGTGACCCACAGGTATATATCGCCAGCCTAGTGGTACAACCTACTCTGCATGAAAGAATTAAAGTTGCTCAGAAAGAAGACCCAGAATTAGTAAAGGTGATGGATAGAGTGGAGAGTGATCAGGGGGAGGAATTTAATATTGCAGATGATGGAACTTTGCAGTTCCGTTCCAGATTATGCGTTCCTACTGATTCTAACATTAGGAAGACTATTTTAGAGGAGGTTCGTAGATCATTGTATTTAGTTCATCCTGACAGTACGAAAATGTACACGGATCTGCGAGAGTTTTATTGGTGGAGTGGTATGAAGAGAGAGATTGCCGAATATGTAACCCAGTGCTTGACATGCCAGCAGGTAAAAGCTGAGCACCAAAGGCCAGCAGGTCAGTTGCATCCACTATTTATCCTAGAGTGGAAGTGGGATCATATATCCATAGACTTCGTTTCAGGGCTGTCGTTGACATTGCATGGCCAAAATGCGATTTGGGTGATAGTAGGCCGGTTCTCTAAGACCGCCCATTTACTCCCTATCAAGATCAGCTATCCCCTTAGTCGTTTGGTGGAGATTTACGTTCAGGAGATAGTTCATTCTCATGGAGTGCCTGTATCTATTGTGTCAGATCGAGACCTGCGTTTTACGTCACGGTTCTAGAGAAGTTTGTAGGACGCTCTAAGGTCTCAACTATCGTTTAGCATGGCATTCCATCCTTAGTCAAATGAGCAGACTGAGAGGATGATACAGATACTAGAAGATATGTTCCGGGCATGTGTATTAGATTTTGAGGGTAGTTGGACTCATTTCATGCCGCTGGTAGAGTTCGCGTATAATAACAGTTACCAGTTTAGTATTGGCATGACACCGATTGAGGCTCTGTATGATAGGAGATGTCTATCTCCTTTGTATTGGGATGAGATGGGTGAGCGGCAAGTTGTGGGGCCAGAGCTGGTACAGCAGGCGTATGATAAAATTTGGCTCATCAATGATAGAATCAGTGCACCTTAGAGTCGACAGAAGAGTTATGTCGACCATCGCCGCAGGAGTTTGGAGTTTGATGTGGGTGATCATGTATTTTTGAAAATAGCTCCGTTAAAAGGATTTATGAGGTTTGGTAGGAAGGGTAAACTTAGCCCTAGGTTTATCGGTCCGTTTGAAATTTTAGAGAAAGTGGGACCAGTTGCCTACAGGCTAGATTTGCCACCTATACTATCCAGGATGCACGACGTATTCCACGTATCCATGTTAAAGGAATACGTCCCAGATCCTTCTCATATTATCAGCTATGGTGAGTTAGAGCTCAGTGATTCGCTAGTCTATGAGAAGGTACTAGTGCATATTCTGGACCGAAAGGAACAAGAACTATGTAATAAGAAAATTCATCTGGTAAAGGTTCTATGGAGGAATCACGCAGTAGAAGAGGCTTCTTGGGAGCTCAAGGAATAGATTAGACAGAAATACCTGCAATTATTCTAAGAAGTCCATATGTGATTAAAAAATGTAAGTAAATAGGTAGTATTTCTTTTGCAGGTATATGTAATATTCTAGTAGTAAGTGATATTTTAGTTTTGGGGGAATTTTCTTTTGGTATATGTAATCTCCCAGGACTTGAAATGTAACCGCAGTATTCCTCCGCCATAAGTGAGGGTAAGTAATAAAATAAGTAGACCATTTTGCCTTCAATGGACGATAAATCACATGAATAGTAAATTTCGAGGACGAAATTTTATAAGGAAGGGAGAATGTAATGACCCGGAGAAATTATGATATTTAAATAATAAAAAGGGAGGGAAATGGAAATAGTAATAGAAAGAGACAGCCAACTTCGTCGACAAACGCTTCACGTTCATCGACAACGTTGCATTCTGAGAAATAATGAACCAAGAAAATTATCAGGTCATCGTTGACGAACACAAGGGATTCGTTGACGAGGATACAAGAGGGCTTCGTCGACGAAGACAAGTTTCGTCAACGAGAAGATACCGAGAGAGGATTTTGGGGAAATCTGAAATTCATCGACGAAGGTATGGGTTTGTCGACAAACTTTCTACAGGACTCGTCGACGAGGTGACGTGTCTCGTCGACGAATCCGACTCTATAAATAGCCTAAAATCCGGATTAAATGCAAAAAATCAAGAAAAAAATCACTCTCTCTCTCTCTCTCTCTCTCTCTCCCTTTGGCTTCTCTCCCTTCTCTCTTCGATTTCGGGCTGGATTTTCGCTGTTCGATGATCTGAAGCCACCACGACGCTCCTGGGGAAGTTCTCTCCAAATCTGCCGGAGCGGATTGTTGGTAGAAGCTAGTTGAAATTCATCCCTGAGTTGAGGTAAGACTTTTTATACCAAATTTGGTCTTACTGTAGTTATAGGAAATGATATTCACATGAAAATACTGAAGTTTAGTATTAGGAGTTTTCATTTTCAGGGTATCGATCAAGAAATCCTACGGGTTTGAGTCCAGGATTTCATAGGGGCCTTTTAGTTGTCAGGTAAGGGAATAAACTAAAGTAGTGATTTTTCACGCTTATTATTATTATTTATCAGTAAATTAATTTTCAGGAAAACATGCATGATATTTGAATATTATTGAAAAAATGTATGTTATTGGGAAAATACTGCTATTATTCGGATAATGTGATTTTAGAATGAAATGTACGGAATTATTCAACTTGTGTGGCATGAATGTTATTTTTCATGAAAAGTAATGATATGACAAATATTATAAATAAAACATGTTTTCAGGAGTTATGAAAAGATATAGTATATTATGATGATTTTGATAAGTACATGATAATTGATTATTTTCAAAATGATATGAATGAAATGATTTCAGCGCGAGGCTGTATTTATGAAATGTTCGGCGCGAGGTCGTATTTATGAAATTATGAAAAATGCTATAATATCATGTATTATATATTATCAGAACCCGGATGTTAGTTTAGTTCAGTTTCAGGAGCTCGGTACGGTAGCTATATAGATCAGATATCTATGTTCAGACTTGTGCTAACCACCCCACGAGGGGGTGGGAGATGGATAGTCGATGTGGCTTTCAGTGTAGAGTTGTAGACGTCCACCTGGCAGTCCGAACCAGGGTGCGGCGGGCCCATTATAGACGTTTTTGAGTCGGCAGTGGTTGGCCAGCCATTATTGGGTCCCACCTTCGGGCTGCACAACCCGTTATAGGGGGCAATACATGACACCAGCTAGCTATTCATCCTGGGTATATTTTCAGTATTATCAGCTATAACAGATGTTTTGTGAACGATATTATTTATTAGAAAATATGAAAGTATATGATTATTCAGTACGATATGATGAATGTTTACAGATATATAAAATGTATTGTATATGTATAATTGTATGAAATGTTCATGTTGCCACACAGATGTGTTTAGTTTATTTTCCCTTACTTAGAAGTGTCTCACCCCTGAATTTAATGAATTTTTCAAGAGACCCTGAGAGACTGACGGGTCGTGGTTGCCGTTGAGTTTGTTGAGTTACCTTACTAGGAGGGTAAGATATTGTACTAGGATCAGGATTATTTTGTTGTGAGATCCTAGTTGTATTTGAAATGTTATGGGAGATTGAACATATATGTTTGTTATTTTGGTGTAAGTAGACTCTGGTATTATGTTTTATGGTTGGATGGTTGTAAATTTATACTTACTGTTGCTTAGGTTTCCGCTATTTATGACTGGTCTATCCCCATTGCGCACGGATTGGGTTAATCATATATTTAAATATGTTTATTATTTGATAAGTTAAGCAGGTCGTTACAGAAGGAGTGTGTAATTGTGTTGTTCCGCTCGGCAAAGGAACTGGTTTAGTGAATCCTTTGGTGGTTTTCCAAAGGCAAGGATGTAGGCTGGGGATAAACCGAACCTCGTAAAAACTGGTGTCTCTCTCTTTCCTTTACTCTCTTTATTTTTAGCACATATAAACTGTGCGGATGTTTTAAATTCATTAATCTTAAAAACTACATGGATTGAATTTCAAATAAAGCTGAAGTGTAATTTATTTTTGGGCTTGCGGAAACCGAAAGGGAGTACGTTGGTTGATCAATACTTTGATAAAACCATAAGGGAGTACATTAATTGGTTAACAACTCAAAACCTATTAACTAAATGTTTATTTGAATTCTAAATTTTGAGAAGAGTGTGGATATTATATTGATTATCAAATTGAAAGGCCAATTACATTCACTACAGGGCTTGAATCAAATAACCATACCCACAGGGCTGTAAACAAGCTAAACATCTTGATTGAATATTGTGTAGTTAATTGATTGGTTACTTACTTTGTAATTAATTGGTTTGAGTGGTTGATCGAATGTTTAGTTGTGTTGTGGATTGTATAAAAAGAATTAGGTTTTTGTGTGATTGTTAAATCAAACAAAGAAGTCAATAATTAATTAAAAAGATTTAAAAGAAATTTTAAAACTCAATTCACCCCCTCTCTTGGGACTACACCTTAGTTTTCAACTAGTATTAGGGAAAAATACAGAGTGCAACCGCACATTCTCTCTCTCTCTCTCTCTCTCTCTCTCTCTCTCTCTCTCTCTCTCTCTCTCTCTCTCTCTCTCTTTTTCTAAAACTGCGTCTGTCCAACCCTAATCACCAAAACAACGGTTTCTATATATCCTACGCACATGATTCACAATGGGCTACAAAACGGGCCAAAATTTCTTTTCTCGGGGGTTGCCCCCTAGGAGACCGTGACCATTGATTGTGATTGGGTGACTTAAAATTAATCTTATATTTCTTAAGATCAAGTGGCACAACCAAGTGGGGCTACCTGGTCGACGGTACCATCGACTGAACATGAATTCTTGAGAGTCTCAACCAAGTCAACGCAGGGTGTGACTATGTCGAATCTACTTCACGATTTGAACAAATGCAACCTTTCGGAAAAATGTATAATTTTGTTTATATAAAGACATAGTTAACTCCATGAAAGACACAGAAAATTCATCATTCTCTCCTTCTATTTCTTACATAAAACTTTCACAAATTATATCTTTTTCAAATATGAATTCTATTTTCTACAGAGATGAAATTCTAGAAAAAAATTGTTCAGATTATTCTAAAGGTGTTTGTAATCGGTTTTCGTTTGTGTATAACACAAACTGATATCAGATTATATTTTGGACTTCATTGTATTCTGAAAACGTATTTGATGACTCAAGACACACCGATTTGGTGGGAGCAAATAACGTTTTAAGGAAAACGACATTGTAACATGCCTCAAAACATTTTCTAATATGCAGTATTTTCCTATCTATTATTCGTGTAGGGAAAGTATCATGAAATTCTAAAAAACTTGTGAGAAACAAAATAGAGAAAAACACACGCCAAAAGAAAAATAATCACACGCACAAGACAGTATTTACGTGATTCAGTAATTTTGCCTATGTCCACAGAGTTGTAAGGATTTCACTACTATCAGGGAAAAATACAAAGTGTAGAAGTACAAGTTTTTTTTCTCTCTCTCAAAAGCTGCGTCAATCAATTAAACCCTAATCACCAAAACAACAATTTTTATATCTTGATCATGTGCACAATATTCACAATGGGTTATAAAACAAGCAAAAAGAATTTTCGGTCCAAGCCTCCGCTCCATGGACTAAGCCTCAGTAAGAAAATCTCCCATTAAAAGAACCACGCAACATTATTTCAGATTGAGTCACCATCTGGATCAAACACAATTAGGCTCCACAAAGCCTAACATGTTTCCCCTGATTGTCTCTGCACTTCAAAATGTTCAATCGCAGCAAAGACCACAGGGTTTGTCTTTGACTAGAAATACTCACAGTGGCAAGCAAATTAAGGGTAAGGACTAGCTAGCTAGGAAAGTAGAAAAGTTAGAACCCACTGGTGATTCTATAATTCCTGTTTGCATGTGTTGACTTGCTCCATGTCCACTCTTTGGGCCATGACAAGAAAATGGTCAAATTCCTACGGAAGAATTTTTGAACTTTATTTCTGCAGTCTGGGTAATTAATTCCTAGAAATCAGGATTAAGGAATGGATTTTTGCTGCACCACTCGTCATCCATGTGCCAATACCGTCCAGCTCAACTTGCAGCGGGTTAATAACTAATCAAAATTAAAGAATGACTTCTAATTTTATATACGCCATTGTCGGTTGTACGAGATTCTTATTATATACCATTTGACTCTCTGCTGTATTATTTCAGATTCTTTTTTATGCACCACTCGTTGACTTTGAGTTGTAAATTCTTTTTTTTATTGTACAGATAGGTTTCCTTGCTTAATTAATTTGAATCTTTCCGTGTTAATTCACTTATTCAATAGTTTCTCTATTTTCTCATACAGGAAGTTGTGTTGAGGAAATTTTTGGTCAGCTAGCGGGAAATATACATATAATAATGAACCTGCCCCACGCTTTGACATGGGGAGAGCCTAGTGTCACCGACGGTCAATTTAAATCCAATTAATGGGCTGTGCGGTACTCGTCAAGGCTCACCCTCTACAGATTCAGCCAATAACTACACGTTTAATTTGGCTGTTATGGACACTCGAGAGGTTTTGGAAAGTCATCATAAGTATTTATTTATTTATTATTATTATTTTAAACTAAAGGAGGGCGACAACTTTATTTATTTATTGATATACTCTCACTTTTGGCGAAAGAATACTGCGGTTACAAGACAAGCATTGAGAGGTTATAGATAGAAAAAAAAAAAATTAAAGGTCTCCCAAGAAAAAGAACACCAACATCTACCAAAAATAGGACTACAAATCCAAACAAAACTAACCAAGAAACATACAAACCAATAAAACACCTCACGCATCAAACCAAACAAAAGAAAAAACAAACATATATCAATACCAAAAGGAAACCAACTAAACGTACCTCATATAAGCCATACCTATCTTATCCAGTTTATACAAACCTTTGATCACTCTAAGAATGGACAGCCACACATCTGTTCTACTTTCTAATTTCCCCTCCATTCTAACCACATATCTCGTTCTCCACAAACTCCAAACTACTAAATAAGGAATCAAATCCATCAATATTCTCAATTGAGAGTATTGGGAAGTCCTATTAAATCACATTTGGACCCTTTCTTTCCAACTTTGGTACCTAAGGAAAGGTACACCTACCTCCACCGAAACCTTCCTCCATACATCAGCCGCAATATCTCCCTTATTTAAACCATGTTCCACATCTTCTGATTGCTCCATCTCACAATAATCAGAAGCCGAAACAAGTGATACCCACACCCTTCTCACCTTTTCATCAGCGCTTAAGCATTCAAAAGTAACCTTCCACATACAGATGGCAATTTTCTTCGGTAACCATTTGTTCTAAACCCACTTTGTGCACTCAAATTTTGGAGCTCTAACTCTGATAGCATCCCATGCCGACTTTGTATTAAAACAACCATTTTTTTTCTGGGAGCCATAATAGTATGTCCGAAGAGTTTCTAAATTTTCCAACTTTTTCCATCACTTCTTCCCTTTATTAAATCTAGAATCCTTTGCAAATTTTTCACATCCCACGCATTATTAATAACCAACTCTTTTAATCTTATATGTGAATGTGCACTATCTGGACATTCTGAAAACAACTGTTCCGAATCCAGAAACTTATCATATTACAATTTTACATCTTTTTCTCTAACCTTCCACTTGGATTTACTTAAGAGTTCAGGTATACACTGCAAAAATTTCCTCCAAAAAGAAGAATCCGATCCATGTGGCCTAGAAAGAGCAATATGTCCTCCTTTAACATATTTAGCTTTAAAAAACCTAGCCCATGAAGAATTTTGTGTTAATAACTGTTAACCAAACTTCATAAACAACGACATTGCACTTCCGAAATGTCCCTTACTCCTATGCCTCCTTCCTCCACAGGAACACATAATTTCTTCCAAGCTCTCCATTTCATTTTTTCTTTTCCATCATTAAATCCCCAGAAAAAGAGGCAAATATACCTTATATCTTTTTTATCACCAGTTTCGGGGCATTTAGAATAGTTAACAGATGTAATGACATGCTCGAAAGCATACGTCTCAACAAAACTAGTCGACCTCCTTGAGACAACAGTCTATTTTTCTAACCCTTAATTTTCTTACTGATTTTTTGAATTAAAGGATCAAAATGACAGCCCTTTAATTTACTATCCACAATCCCTTTAATTTACCATCCACAATCAGCACTCCCAAATACGTAAAAGGAAACTTACCTTCAATAAAAACAGTCACTTGTAGAATTTCTCCCTTTCTCTGAGCACCCAACTTCTTTGAGAAAAAAAAATAGCTAATTTATCTTTATTCACCCTTTGGCCAGTCCAGCTTTCATACTCCTTGATCACCTCCATTAACTGTCTAACAGATTTTTTACCAGTATTAGCATATATAATAATATCATCCGCGTACATTAAATGCGATATAATAGGTGCACCACTCGGATGCGCAAACGGTAAAATCCGCTTCTCGGACATCTTTTTTTGAATTAATTTAGAAAGAATTTTTTCCATGATGATGAAAATATACGGGGACAACGGATCCCCCTGCCTCAAGCACCTTTTTGACTTGAAAAAACTTCTGTAAGTGTTATGCATCATATCAGAAAATCATGGAGTAGAAATACAATTCTAAATCACCTTACAAAATCAATCTGAAAGACCAAGAGTATGGAAAATCTGATCTACCACCTGCCACTCCACTCGATCATATGCTTTGCTCATGTCAAGTTTTATCATCATATTACCTCCTCTCACTTGCCTATGTAATAATTTTGTCATATCTTAAGCAAGCGTTATATTTTCAAAAATACTCCTACCTTTCACAAAAACACCTTGTTCAAAAGATATTAAATCATCAATCACCAACGATAGCTTGTCAACAAAGAATTTGGAAAAAAATTTATAGATTACGTTACAAAGGCTTATTGGGCCAAATTTATCAAAAAAATTGAGTATCCTTTACTTTTGAAATAAGAACTATATAAGAGGAACAAAAATACCGAGGTAACATATCACCTTTGAAGAACTCCCTTACCGCGTCCATCACATCATAGGTATGAAATATCAGTTCCAACAATAATGAATTCATGAAAACAAATGACCTTCATACTCAATGACACGTGGAACTAGCAGTTATATTCAATCAACAAAACTACACAAACCATCATTCGAGTTATACAACATCCAGAATAAAAATCCCTGACGAAGGCAAGTGAATACATTTCTCTCCTCCCCATTTAACCGAGGTCACACTGTCAACTCCTAACACCTAGCTTTATTTTATGGTGATTCATATTTTTCGTTTGCGTTTTTCATAAAATTCATCGAAAGTTACGTGTCCTCCATACGTGGAGTCAATTAAGGTCCTGTGTTTCTGCCTCAAACAAAACAGGTAACCATATTTTGTCAGAAACTAACTAGATGCTTGGCAAGCAAATAGCCTCAAGAAAGAGCTAGGAATCAATGGGATTCCTTTATTTTCTGTTTATGAGCACTGAATTACTGTGTCTCCTCTCCAAATTCTCCAATGCAGCAGATACAATTAGTCCATCCCAATCTTTGAGAGATAGCGAGACTTTGGTTTCCATGGAAGGAAGCTTTGAACTGGGTTTCTTTAGTCCAGGTAATTCCCAGAAACGTTACCTAGGAATTTGGTACAAGAACATCCCACTTAGAACAGTTGTTTGGGTTGCAAATGGAGGCAAGCCGATCAATAACTCTTCTGGTGTCTTGATGATTAACAGCATAGGCACACTTGTCCTGCTCAATCAGATAAATGGGAGCGCTGTTTGGTCATCAAACTCGTCAAAAAAGGCTAAGAATCCAGTAGTGCAGCTCTTGGATTCTGGAAATCTTGTCCTGAGAGATGCAAAGGACAATGACCCGGAAAGTTATTTGTGGCAAAGCTTTGACTATCCATCCAATACTTTGTTACCAGGGATGAAGCTTGGGTGGGACTTAAAAAGAGGTGTTAATCGGCGTCTATCTGCATGGAAGAGCCCCGATGACCCTTCTCCTGGAGAGTTTTTTTATGAATTGGAGCTTCATAACTACCCAGAGCTAGTTATATGGTTAGGCTCCAGCAAGTACTATCGATCTGGGCCGTGGAATGGCCTTCATTTCAGTGGTGGACCTGACCTGATTCCGAACCCAGTTTATGATTACAACTTTATCTCCACAACTGATGAGATTTACTATATATACCAGCTCAAAGTTAAATCTTTGATTTCAATGATTGTGTTGAATCAAACCAATTATTCACGACAGCGTTATGTATGGATCCAAGCACAGCAAACATGGCAGGCATATTCATCAGTGCCCAGAGACTACTGTGACAGATACGGCCTATGCGGCGCCAATGGACTTTGTGACTTCAGTCAGTCGCCTGTTTGTCAATGCTTGAAAGGTTTCAAGCCTAAGTCACCCAAAAAATGGAACTTAATGGACTGGTCACAAGGATGTGCTCGAAATGAGCCATTGAACTGTGGAAATAAAGATGGCTTTGCCAAATTTGGTGGGTTGAAATTGCCAGATACTAATCATACTTGGATGAACACGAGTATGAATCTTAAGGAATGCAAGGCCAAATGCTTGATGAATTGTTCATGTACTGCGTATGCAAATACAGATATTAGAGGACAAGGTAGTGGTTGCGTCATGTGGTTTGGCGATCTAGTTGATATTCGACTGTTTTCAGTTGGAGGCCAGGAAATCTATATTCGAATGTCTGATTCAGAATTAGGTAAGGATCACTTTAGTTTTAGTTGTGCCTTTATGCACATTTGGATGTGAGGTAGAAGTAGTCAATGCATTTCACTTTCTCTCTTTTCTCTCTCTGTGTTATTTCCCCGCTGCATCATACGTTCTACTTTGCTTTGCATGATCTATCGACGTTGTTTTGGGCATATCTACATCCAGTTCATTGCCATTGTAGCTACAATTTAACAATAATTTGCTTTTCTATTTTAATTTTAACCATGAAGGGTCGAGAACCGGGCCTATGATGAAGAAAGCAGTCATAGTGGTAGCTGCCGTTGCCATTGTTTCTGGGATGCTGATAACAAGCTACTACATTTGCAAAAGAAGGACAAAGTTGAAAGGTAAATTACTGATTTATCCCACCTTCATCAAATTTTCAACAAAGGAGAAAATTGTAATGGAGCCTCAGTTGAATTTTCCCTGAAAGGCACTATTGCTATTATCGGAATCCTCTGCCAGGTGAAAATTTTGCATATTGGATTAAAAAAGGAAATTTTCAGTTCAAACAAATAACAATTGAACCCATAGAAAACTAAGCTCACTTCCCATTTTTATGTTTTATAAACTTCTTGTCAATGACCAGAAAAATACTGGAAAACTGGTTTAATTTCTAAAACTGAACTGTTTTGTGATGCTATTTTGGGTACAAAATGGAAGTCTTAGATGAAATAGAAAATAGGAAAAATAAAAATAAAATTAGAGCTTTCAAACTGAAATATTGCAACTGCTCTCATTTACTCAAATTTGGCATTGATTCTTTGGTAGCACTGACAAATATGATAAGGTCTGACCAACTGATTTGCTTGAATTAGGGGTAGCTTCTTTGCATTGATAGCCCCCAGTTTTGACACAATTATTTTCTTCGATTTTTTAAATTTCTCATACAATGTATGTGTGTGCATATGGATGCTCGTGTATATGTTAATTAGTAATGATGTGTCCTCACTTGTATGTAAGACTGATTCCTTTGAGGCAAACACATAAACACAAGAGTAGAAGGTAAAATAAGGAAAATGCAAGGGTTAGATCAAATGGTAAATAGGAAAAATACTAAGATTGGTCCCTATAAGGGAAAAATGAAGTCAACTCAGCTTCTCCAAGCATAGTACTTTCTTACTCATTGGAATTCACTATTTTTGTTATTTTCTCATATAGCAATTTTTAGTCGGTATTCTCCTATTAATCGTTTATTTACATATGTGTTTAGTTGGGAAATTTTGATCATTTTGCATTCTTGCAATATATATATATATATATATATATATATGAATTTGTGTTGATTTTGAGATTGTGGAATTGATTTTAAAGATTACGAATGCACAAGCCCCCTTTCTTGTTTCACTATAACTGAAATCATGCCTCCACTTAATATTTCAGAAAAAGTTGTGAACGAGAGAATAGAGGAACCCATCAATGAAGGACAGGAAGAAGACTTTGAACTGCCATCGTTCAAAATAGCTACAATAGCTAACGCCACTAATAACTTTTCAGATAAGCTTGGGGAAGGAGGCTTCGGGCCAGTGTATAAGGTATATGTGCAACATGCCTACTATTTTGACCTTGAGAAATAAAAACTAGTAATTTGTGCAGAACATATCAAAGTTCTTTTATGGGTGGTTTTATTCAGGGAACACTACCGGATGGACAAGAAATTGCCGTAAAGAGGCTGTCAGTGAATTCTGGACAAGGAATAATTGAGTTAAAAAATGAAGTAACATTGATCGCAAAACTTCAACACCGAAATCTAGTGAAGCTTCTTGGTTGTTGCATTGAAAGAGAAGAAAGGATGTTGATTTATGAATACATGCCTAACAAAAGTTTGGACTTCTTTATTTTTGGTATGACTCCCAAAAAACATAGAAAATTTAGTCTGATTAATCTATCTAATTATCATTTATAGGATTTAACACAAGACTTCTTCTTCCTCTCCTCCCCCCCCCCCCCCCCCCTTCTTATTGGAGCTCAAGTATGACATTGGATTGACTTGAATGTGAAACTTGGCAGATCAAACAAGAGAAAAACTATTAGAATGGTCTAAGCGTTTACACATTATCTGTGGAGTCGCTCGAGGTCTTCTTTACCTTCATCAAGATTCCAGATTGAGGATAATACATCGAGATCTCAAAGCAAGTAATGTTTTACTCGATAATGAGATGAACCCAAAAATTTCAGATTTTGGCATAGCCAGATCTTTCGGTAGCGATCAGACCATAGCAAACACAAAAAGAGTTGTTGGAACGTAGTAAGTATCAAAAGAACTTAGTGACTATTCATAATAATAAATACTCTACTAGTTAGTTCTGCCACTTGTAACATGTTTTGTTTTCAATGATGTTCCACAGTGGATATATGGCACCAGAGTATGCTATTGATGGGTTGTTCTCAATAAAATCCGATGTATTTAGTTTTGGTGTTTTACTGCTAGAGATAGTCAGTGGAAAGAAAAATAGAGGCTTTTATCGCCTAGACTACAGCAATCTTATTGGACATGTAAGTATCATAAACTGTGTTTTTATTATCTTTGCATACTGGATCAACTAATGATGAATTTGCATTGCCATGCTTCAGGCATGGAGATTGTGGAAAGAAGGCACACCTCTTGAATTAGTCAACGAATTATATGATGACTGCTCCTCATCTGAGGTGTTACGATGCATTCATGTTGGTCTCTTATGTGTGCAACAACATCCCGAAGATAGGCCTAACATGTCATCTGTGGTTCTAATGTTGGTTAGTGAGAGCCCGATGCCTCAGCCCAAACAACCGGGTTTCTTAATTGATAGGGATCCATTTGAAGAAGCAACTTCTTTATCCTGCCAGAGTAAATCACGTTCAGCCAATGAGATTTCTATTACAATGTTGGAGGCTCGATAAACAATTCCATAGTGACATGCATGCAATGCCAGCATATTTAGAAAATTGTATCAATGTGTCAATTAGTAAAAAGAGCTCAGTTTTTTCTTTCCCTTTTTTTTTTTTTGGGGGGGGGGGTGGGGAGGGAGGGAGGGTGGTGTTTGGGTGGAATGGGATAAACTAAGCCCCTAACAGGCTGATACTGACACTCTGTAGATATCAGAATTACCATCAATTTTGTATCATATGAAAGTGACTAAACTTTCTAGACTTCAATTCCTTCTCATGGGCTATTTTTGACCAAGCTGGGAAGACCTCTTGTTCACTGAATTCAAATAGCAACCCAAAGGACGCTTCACAGGTTGGGTGGGAATGAATGTAATGTGCTGCAAAGGGTTCTAGTAGCTGATTGATAGTAATAAGGGAGTCTTCATGTTTGGCAGCCCCTCAACGGGAACTCGGAACTCCAGCCTTTCTTGCCAAAAGACAACTTGGTCATATGACAACTTGTTCCAAGAAAATGAACATGTCCAATTGCTGTAGCTTTGTTCCGAATGTGTTAGCACCAATTTGAATACATTGTATTTTGCTATTTAAAGTACTTATAGTCAATAAATTTCTCTGCACAGTGGAAAGTTTTATTAGTTCCGCAATGAAATTTCCAAATGCAATGTCTAATTCATGCAAATTTTTGGTACTCTAGATCAAGTAGTGAAATTTTATAATGTTATTGTAGGTTCTCAAGAGTCTACTATAATGTGAGAAGTTGACGACTCATCTCCTGGTGAGTTTTCTAATGGGAACTTTATATGATCCTTAGGCTCCACATAGTACTACGGGAGTGGCTTGTGGAATTGGCTGAATGGCTGATGCTAAGCTAAATCCATCAAAATATTTTTACTTAAAAACTCATTTCACTTACTAAACCTCGTCCTGGTGCCCAGTGCATCCCATCTTAACTTGCAATGTAGGTATCAAACCCATGAAGATATTAATAGAAGCATTATGAGTGTGCTGGTGAGTCAAATACTTATAGAGGCAATGTGGGTGAAATGAAGAATCTCCAAAGGAGTGTGAGATGTTTTCCCTGAATTCAGTGGTGTAACATATTCTAGCACAGCTGAAATTTTGGTCATTAAAATGGGATGGAAATCTTTTCCTACTCAAAGTGGGTGGGATAAGCATGCTGAATATGGACAGTGAATCTCAAAATGTGATTGCTTGGGTGTCTAATCCAGGTAGCTGACCCTGGAGACTTAGTAACATCTATAATGTTATCAGCAGTCAAAAAAATTCATCCACGCATTCAAAAAACCTACTTCTATGGCAAATGGATTGAAGAAGAAGAGTATTCAAAGGAACATACCTGTGGTTATTGATGTAAAATGGAAGAAGAAAATGATAAATTTAAAAACAAGGGGAAATAGAGTTGGACTGAAAACTCCACACTTCATTGATAAGGAAATGACCATTATATAGGCTAAAAAATAGACAGTTACAAGCACAAAAATAGGAACCACTAACATCATGCTAAACAACGCCTACGCACCACTAACATCATGCTAAACAACTCATAGGCACCACTAACATCATGCTAACCAACTCCTACAAACTAGGCAACAAACAAAACACTTTCTAATGTGCTGCTACTAATTTATTCAACAAACCCTCCCTTAAACCAATGCTCCATATATAACATCAGTTAATAAGACTCAAACTTTGAAGCGCCATCTCTCTGATAAAGTCCTTTGAACTGCAAACACCAAGTAACTCCTTGAGCTTCTGATATGCTGGAATTTGAGAGGCTTTGTTAGAATATCAGCAATTGGGTCTTCACTTCTGCAGTAAACCAGATTAATAACTCCATCATTCGTGAGATCTCTCAAGAAATGATACTTCACATCTATATGCTTGCTTCAACCATGTAGAACGGGATTTTTTGAGAGCTTTATTGCTAAACTATTTTCATAGTAAATGTGTAACAACCTGAAGAATAATGATATTTAAATAATAAAGTGGGAGGAAAATGGAAATAGTAACAAAAGGAGGCAACCGGCTTCGCGTTCGTCGATGAATTTTGGAGGTGATAATTCCAAGAAATTTCCTAGGCCTCGTCGACGAACACAGGGGTTTCCTCGACGAGGGTTCTTCAGGATCTTGTCGACGAGGTCCTGTCTCGTCGACGAGAAGATACTGAGAGAGGATTTTTTGGAAGTCTGAAATTAGTTGATGAGGGTGCAGGTTCTTCGACAAACTTTCTACAGGACTCGTCGACGAGATGACGTAGCTCGTCGACAAAGGCCACAGTATAAATAGTGCTAAACTCATTTTCCTGCGCAGAAATATCACTGAAATCCTCTCCTTTCTCTCTCCTACAGCCTCTCCCTCTTCTCTCTTCAATTCCGGCCCTGTCGTTTGCTGGATTGACGATCTGAGGCCACCACGACGCTTCTAGAGGAGTTCTCTTCAAGTTTGCTAGGGCGGATCGTCGGTGGGATCGAATTGAATTTTTTCCTAGAATCAGGGTAAGACCTTTTAGTCAAATTTTGACCTTTTGGCAGTTGTAGGAAATGATGTAGGCAAAAAAAATATTGATATTCTTTTTTGACGAATGTTGTTTTCAGGGTGTCGAGTAGGAAGCCCCACGGGAGTAGGACCTGTAATGACCCCAAGAATAATGATATTTAAATAATAAAGAGAGGGGAAAATGGAAACAGTAACAGATGGAGGCCACTGAATTCGTTGACGACATTGCATTTTGGAGGTGATAATTCCAAGAAAATTTTCCAGACCTCATCGATGAACACAGGGGTTTCGTCAACGAGGGTTCTTCAGGATCTCGTTGACGATGTCCCGTCTCGTCGACGAGAAGATACCGAGAAAAGATTTTTGGAAAGTCTGAAATTCGTCGAAGAGGATGCAGGTTCATCGATGAACTTTCTACAGGACTCATTGACGAGGTGACGTGACTCATCGATGAATCCCGCAGTATAAATAGTGCTTAAACTCAGTTTTTACGCAAAACTTCAGTGCAGACTCTCTCCCTCCTCTCTCCTACGGCCTCTCCCTATTCTCTCTTCGATTCTTGCCTCATCGTTTGCCGGATCGATGATCTGAGGCCACCACGACGCTCCTGGGGAAGTTCTCTCCAAGTCTGCTGGAGTGGATCGTCGGTGGGATAAAATTGGAATTCATCCAAAATCCAGGGTAAGGTCTTTTATTCGGAATTTGGGTTTCCAATAGTTGTAAGAAATGTAATAAACGTAGAAATAGTAATGTTTTGTTCTGAGATTTATGGTTTTCAGGGTGTTGAGTGGAGAACCCTGCGGGTGTAAGACCTGTTACAGTAGGAGGATTTGAGCAAAAATCAGGTAAGGGAAATATGCTATGCTAGGTTATTTGAGTATGATTTCAGTATAAAATTTTATATATATATTCTACCAGAGTATTATTCACAGCAGAGATTTATACAATTTATCAAGTATGATTAATATGTTTTAAAATTACTGTGTGGCTTGAGAATATTGATATAGTACAGAAACATGCTTTACAATATTTTTTAGAGATGTATTTTACATAATATACAGACAGTGAATATATTTTATTGCAATTACAGAAATACCATGATTATACAGTTTTACAGTACCATGACATACAAATTTACAGTTAATTACAGAATCGCAGTTGATATAGATACAATTTTCTACAGCATCATGGTTTATACAATTATTATAAAATCATGGTAAAACAGATAGTTGTATATAGAGATGTATTATATAGTATCAGACCCTGTTGGACCATTACAATTTACAGAACACGGTACCGTAGCTACATACAGTATATAGAGTGTAACCACCTATTTAGATAATACGTGTGTTGAATCTGGTGTAATCCCAAGAAGGGGGGTGAATTGGATATTAAAAAAAAATTTTAAGCTACTTAATTTCCTTTTACACACTTCTTATAAATTTACCAACTATTTCTTGTTGCTCAATTATGTATGTGTGTGGCAATATATATCTATGCATGCAATATACTCAATTTAAATACAACGCGGAAAATAAAGAGTAGAGGGAAGAGAGAAGACAAACGCGATTTTACGAGGTTCGACCGACTTGGCCTACGTCCTCGCCTTGAGAAACCAATCAAGGATTCACTAAAACCCTACTCCTTAAAGTGGGACAGAGCTTCCCTTACAAACCGATGCTTACAAGAGGTACAACTCCCTCCTTATCCGCTGCTCACAAGAGGTACAACTTCCTCCTCACACCCGGTTCACAACCCGAATCGTGTTTACAATGAAATCTGAAAATAACACTCAAAACAATGCTTCTAACAAAAGCTTGTGAGTACAATTCAATTTCCTAGCACATTAACATATGATATAACTTGAAGCTCATGAATGTATGAAAACGATAAACTCATTTTATGCATGATATGCTTGAACACACAAATCCCTATTTAATCAAAACTCTCAAGTGAAATTATATTTGGAATGTTTTGGAGTCAACTAGGGTTCTTGATTCACTTTGTAAAGATGCACAAGTATATTTGAAGCAAACTAGTTAGCAAAAAAAAACTTTGTCTTGAAGACAAACACAATAAACTCACAAAGTTTCTTTCGAAGTTCAATCTTTCCACCAAACTTGATTTTTCAATAAAAAGACCCTATGAACAAAATATATATATGTTTATATACTCTTGATTCCAACTGTCGCGACGTCCCGGGAGCGCGTGTGCCCCGGGCGGCGAAATCAAAATCATTTTTAATATTTTCATGGAAAAACATGGATATCGGAGTCGCCACTAACCTTTAGTGCGGTTAGAACACATGATTACTACCCCGTTAGGGGTAGAATCGGTCTACATTACCAGAGTTGGGGTCGGGAGTTTGGTTACGCGAGGGGAAGGTACGAGCACCCCCTACGCGCCCGTTCTTACGAACGGTACCTAATTAATTTGAAATTATCCCTAAGTTAATCTAATAATTCTTCAAATTACTCATATTTTATGAATTTATAAATAAATGTGAAAAATAAATAAATAAATAAAGATAATATATACCAATATAATCCCTCAGAGCTTAGGGTACGTGAAGCCCGAAGGCTCATACCCCCGCGATAAAATCATAGGGACAAAAAAAAATAAAATACTTTATAAAATACGCTCCCAAATTTTAAAATTGTAAGTAAAATATTTATAGGAAAATAATTGTATGGGAGGTTTTAATAATAGATATAATAATTTAAACATAATAAATAAATAAATAAAATAGTAATAAACTAGAGTATTAGGATACCACAATACGTACTAATCAACATATATAATAGAAGCTAAAATATCTAACATACCAATAATAGTAGAATATAAACATATAATATAGACTAAGATAATGAGCATATCATAATATTAAAATACTACATATACGTTATAAACAAAAATACTTAAACATACCATAATACACATAATTACGATAATAATAATAAATATCCACAAATAATATAATACGTAATAAATTACTATAATACTATATACTAAACATACCATATAATGGCATGATACCAAAACACCAAAAATATTACCTAAACTATTAAGCTTACCAAAATAATTAATACCTTGTATATTAACATGCTAAAAATATAATAATAATACATAATATTACCTAAAATGCTATGTTACTAAATGTACACGGTCACCTAAAATACTGAATTAAATGTATAATGTTACTTAAAATTCTAAGTTGCTAAATATAAATATCACTTATTCAAATAAATATTATAGCATTAAAAATTCACAACAATGTTATGGACATGACAAAATAATAATGCAATCATATACAAGAAATAGATAAATAATAAACAATAATGAACATCAATATATACGCAATAACAATGTAAAGTAAACTAAATAAAACACTACTCAAAACCCTAATAACGTGAAATAACCAAAACCCTAAAATAAAACAATAACCTAAAACCCTAAAGGGTCGTATTATGAAAATAATGTAAATAATCAAGAATTCTAGATGTGAATAATATTACAATCCTAAATAATAAACAAAATCCCTAAATATCGTATGAACAATAAATATGACAAATATCCTAAATACATCAAAAAGTCTAAATAATGTCTACGCAATAAAACATCCTAAATAATATGTAACAATAAAAATAATGATTACAAAAAAAAAAACGGTAATATAAGCACTTTAAACAAATATACAACAATAAATATGGACACGTAATAAAGTATTAAATAATCATCCAACACCTATAACAATAATGTTAAATATATATAGATATATAATAAAGCCCTAAACATGAAACCTATATGTTACAATAAAAGTAATTATATAAAAAAAAACTTTAAAGATTACACATGCCTGCATAAATAAAAACAAAAACAAAAAAAAGGAACAAAAATGTTAGTTTTCAATACAAAACAAAGACCAGAAAAGAAACATGAAAAAAAAGATAATAAATAAATAAATGAGAAATTGCATGCCAGTGTGTGTGTGTGTTCTGTGCACGTGTATGAGTGTTTACAAGGTGTGTACGTGATGCATGTATGTACTGGGTGCACATACTGTGAGTGTGCAGAGATCAGGGAAACTTACCAAGGGGGGTTGCCGGAGAATGGAGCAGGGGGCAACGGGAGGTCTTGCCGACGGCAACGGTGATGCCTGGGCGGGGTGGTGAGTGGCTAAGCCTGCTGGTTTGGCTTGGTTCGGGGGTGCTCACGACGGTGTTGGAGTGGTGCTCACGATCGACTGCAGTGGAGAGGTGCTCGGTTGCTGCTGGTGTGGAGTTGGATTGCTGGTGGCTGGGTGACTCGTCTGGAGTGGTGCAGCGGTGGGTGCAGATGGCTGGTACTGGAGATCCTGGAGGCTGGCCGAGTTGCCGGAGATGGAGATAACGATGAGAGGGCTGGGTCGTGAGGTGGTAGGCTGTGAATGGAGAAGATGGGGTTAGCCGAGGATGATGGCTGGGTGAGCGTGAGCCGGAGGGTTGCCAAGGTTGTGCCGAGAAGAAAGGTAAGGCTTTTTTTTTGTTTGTTTTTCGCTGTGCTGTGCAGCGCCCCCCATGCTTATATAATAAAAATTTGGAAACCCTAAACAAAAAAATTCCTTTCTTGATTTTATTTCATTTTATTTTTTTTATGCTTTTGGTAATAATGAAAATAGAAATAATAATAATAACAATTATCATAATAAGGTAATACTACTAAATAGTAAATAATAATAAATAATTATAGTAAAAAATAAAAATAAAAATAAAAATAAAGATATTATCAATAAAATAATAATAAAAAAAATAAAGTAATAATACAAATAATAAAAGTAATAATTAATAATAATAATAATAATAATAATAATAATAATAATAGTAATACTAACAATAATAATAATAATAATAATAATAACAATAATAATAAATAGTAATAATAATAATATATCAAAAACAATAAAATAAATGAAAAATAAAAATAATTATAGTAAAGTAAAAATAAAATAAAGATAATAAAAGTACTAGTAATAATAATAAAAATGAAGAATAATAATAATAATGATAATAAAAATACTAGCAAAATAATAGTAAAGTAAATATAGGAAAATAATAATAATAAAATAATAATAATAATAATAATAATAATAACAATAATAATAATAATAATAATAATAAAATAATAATAATAAGAGGGGACCCCTTGTTCTATTTGGCTAGGGCAAAAATAGGGTGTCTACACCAACAATCAATGAACCAAACTAACAAGACTTTCTCACAAAATGGTTTTTTTTTTTTTACAAAAATCAACTTTTATATGTGTATGCATACTCAAGATAAAAAAAACTCTTGCTAAAGATACTCAAGAAAACAGAAGATGTGATGAGAGGTTCTTGAGAAATAAAAACTTGAAAGATCAAACCTCACTAGACGATTGAGGTACAGTTGAAAGAGATAATGAAACCCCTTTGATTTTCCGAAGAGATTTGCCCAATGAAGATGGAAGGAGTGCAGAAAATCAGCTCTAAGGTTCAAGTTTTGCAATTAGATGTATATTTTTCTTGTTGTCTGTCTTAGCTTTCTTCTAGGGTTTAGACCTTTAGTATATATAGTAAATGACCCTTAGGATTGATCTCAGCCGTTGGATCAATCAGATGGCTCGCGAGTTCACTTAATAAAAATCTGGTTTTTAGCAGCCCCGCGACTTCAGGCGCCTAAGGGTAAAGGTCCAGGCGACCGAAGTTCCTTAAGCCTTGAGAAATCACGTTGGAATACAGGGTCAGGCGACCGAAGTGGTGACTTAAGGCGCCTGAGGTTCCAAGGTCAGGCGACCGAAGAGCCTCAGCCAGGTTCTGTCTTCTCCATTTAATTCTTCAGGTTACTGAACTTAATCTTTAAGCAACCGAAGAAATTCTTCAGGCGCCTGAGGTTTGAGTTCAGGCGACCGAAGTCCCCAATTTCTCAAATTTTCATTTCTAATTAAAATCTGCTTGGCTCCTTTTCTTGAGTCTTTCATAAAACATATTTTTCATGATTTTGAAAACATTTCAAGGTCCATGAGAGTTTCCTAATGATGTACATGAAATGCATGAATCCTAAAACCATTCTAAGTTATAATAAGCCTCAAATTAAATCATACGAAAATGTAAGTACATGAGTTCTAAATACCCTTTCCCAAGATATTCTTGAACTTTGCCGCTTGCATCTTGATTCTCGTACTCTTTGAGTTCCATGGATCTTGCCAAGATTTGTTAACTTTTCGTGCATGCTTAGTGTAAGTCCTGTTCACAAACTCAATGCACAGATCAAATATCAAGTGATTTGTCATTATCAAAACAAGATTGGACTCGTAAAGTCAACAACGTGGTATAAAGGTCGATCGCATAGAGCCCACGAGTGGACAGACTCCCCATCAGATATGGGTTGAGGAGGGCTGATTAGACTGATGGAGTATATTGATTTATTCCTGGTTGGCCAGTCAAGGTAGACCGTGCCTACGGGCCACACAACCTTGTCATGAGGGGTTAAATCATAATACACAATTATCCACAGGGAAGTTTCAGTTAATACTATGTTTATACAGATTTACAGAGAAAAAAAAAATATATATTTATTAGAAGTATTTTGAGTAAAAACCTAAAGTACAGAAATGTTAAGCAACAGGAAAAATGTGATGGTTTATATTACTAGTATTGTATTTTCAAATTTAATTATACATGATCATATAGCAACAAATTTTCATAGTATTGTAACTCATTTGCCACACACTAGCAATAACATATTTCGTCTTACTGAGCGATGGTTCATCCCAATTACTTTAACATTTTCAGGTTATCTAGGTAGGCGAGCATATCAGGTTCGCAGATAGAGGGGCCTCAGTATTGGCCTGACAGTAGTGTAAGTATTTTTGGGAGTATTTTTGTATAGCTCTAACTAGTTGAGAGTATTCTAGAAAACAGACATATATGTATATTTTGGGAAACATTTTAGCACTCTGGTTTTGTATATAATTATATATGGTTATGTTTATTTGATTTTCGCTTCTCGCTACTTAGGTTGATGGTTGGGTTTAATTCAGTTTGGTATCAGGGCATTATAATTATTATAGTATAAAAAAATAAAAAATAAAAAACCCAGTTAAATAGCTAGTCATTATAGGACCGGTATATGATAAGGGCTTTTTAATAGTCAGGTAAGGGAAATATGCTATGCTAGGCAGTTTTAAAATGATTTTCAGTATGAAATGTATATTTTTACTAGATTAATATTCACAGCAGAGCTTTATACAGTTTATCAATTATGAATAATATGTTTTAAATTACTGTGTGACTTGAGAATATAGATATAATACAGTATTTTTCAGAGCTATGTTTTACAGATTATACAGACAGTGAATATATTTTATAGTAATTACAAAGAACCATGATTATATAGTTGATACAAATACAATTTACAGTACCATGACATACAGTATTACAATTTATTTCAGAAATACAGTTGAAATAGATACAGTTTATCACAACGTCATGGTTTATGGAGTTATTACAAAATCATGGTAAAAAAGATAGTTATATAAAGAAATGTATTATATAGTATCGAACCCTGTGGACCATTACAGTTTACAGGCACGGTACCGTAGCTACATACAGTATAGAGTGCAACCACCTATTTAGATAATATGTGGTATAACAGTCGATCGTATAGAGCCCACGAGTGGAGAGGCTCCTCATCAGATATGGGTTGAGGAGGGCTAATCAGATTGATGGAATATAGTGGTTTATCTTGGTCAGCCAGCCAGGGTAGATCCCGCCTACGGGCCACACAACCCTGTCATGAGGGGTTAAATCATGACACACAGTTATCCACAGGGAAGTTTTCAGTTATTATATTTATATACAGTTTTACAGTAGCATTGGGTGTACTTATGTATAGTAGAAGTATTATGAATGGAAAACCTATAAAAGCAAATATGTTAAGAAACATGGGTACAGGTGGTGGCTTTATATGTTATTTGTACTTGTAATCTCATATTCATTTATATATGACTATATATTGAAACAGATTTTCATGGTATTGTAACTC
This sequence comes from Malania oleifera, assembly GCF_029873635.1. Taxonomy (NCBI): domain Eukaryota; kingdom Viridiplantae; phylum Streptophyta; class Magnoliopsida; order Santalales; family Ximeniaceae; genus Malania; species Malania oleifera. Next base: position 142,034,916 of record NC_080417.1, read on the forward strand.
ATTCGCCACACACTAGCAATAGCATATTTCGTCTTACTGAGCGTTGACTCATCCCATTACTTTAACATTTTTCAGGTGATCTAGGTAGGCAAGCAGATCAGGCTTGAAGATAGAAGGGCCTCAGTATTGCCTTGACAATAGAGTGAGTATTTTTGGATAGCCCTAGCCAGTTGAAGGTATTTTGAGAAACAATCATATATGTATATTTTGGGAAACATTTTAGCACTCTGGTATTGTATATAACTATATATGGTTATATTTATTTGATTTCCGCTTCTTGCTACTTAGATTGATGGTTGGGTTTAATTCAGGTTGGTATCAGAGCATTATAAATGTTATAGTATATATATAAAAAAAAAACTCAAGTTAAATAGCAGGTTGTTACAAAATGACAGTAGGCCCATCTTCTTTGAAGTGCAACTCTTCAAGAATCTTCTTCAGCCAAATAGCTTGACAAGCACAAGCTGTTGTTGCAACAAATTCAACTTTAGTGGTTGACATTGTGACAATTGGTTGCTTCTTTGATGACCATGAAACAAATCCTCTTCCCAACATGAAAACATACCCAAATGTGCTTTTTCGATCATCAAAATCTCCTGCATAATCACTATCTGTAAAGCCAAACAAATTTAACTTTTCTCCCTTTTTGAAGAATAGCCCAAACTCTTTAGTACCTTGCAAGTACCTAAGAATTCTTTTTGCCGCCAAAAGATGAATCTCTGTTGGACACTCCATGTATCTACTAATGATACTTACAGTATGCATTATATCATGCCTTGTTATAGTTAAATACATTAAGCTCCCCACAATTTGCTTGTAAAGAGTACTATTAACCTTCTTTCCTCCATCATCCTTGTTTAGCTTTAAACCAAACTCAGACTGTGTATTCACAGGATTACAATCCTTCATCTGAAACCTGTCCAAGATTTCTCCCACATATTTCTTTTGAGAAATAAGAATGCTAGTAGAAGACGACAACACTTCTATGCCAAGAAAGTAATGCATCATACCAAGATTAGACATTTCAAATTCAACCATCATGGATTTCTTAAAGCTTTCAAACATGGTTGTATTACTTTTAGTATAGATTAGATCATTTATACATAAGCATACAATGAGCATTTTCCCTCCATCCTCAACTTTTATGAAAAGTGTGTGTTCATAAGGACATTTTTTAAATCCTTCTTTCAAAAAATAAGTTTCTATACAATTATTCCAAGCTCGTGGGGCTTGTTTTAAACCATATAGAGCCTTCTTCAGTCTATACACTTCATGCTCATTTCCAAATTTCACATAACCAGGAGGTTGATCAATTAATACCAGCTCCTTCAAATCTCCATGGAGGAACCCCGACTTCACATTGAGTTGGAAAATATGCCATAAGTTCTAAGCTGCTAATGCAATCACCAATCTAATTGTGTCATGCCTTGCAATTGGAGTAAAGACTTCTTTATAATCAACACCGCACTCTTGCTTATAGCCCTTGGCCACCAAGCGTGCCTTGTACTTGTTGACTTCATCATTCTCCTTCAGCTTTGTCTTGTAGACCCACTTCACGCCAATTATTTTGTGCCCTTATGGAAGATCAGATAGCTCCCAAATGTCATTATTTTCGATGGCTTCAATTTCAGCATCCATAGCCTTCCGCCATTTTGATTCTTTGATAGCATCTTCAAACACTATAGGATCATAATCTAAAAATAGAGCAAAATGAGTGAGTGGGTCTTTAGATTGATCAATTTTGGTTACTTTATAATCTGATATCCATGCTGGCCTCCTTCACAATGAGAACGTGATTAAGATGTTGCTTCTGGTGCTATTGGAGTGACTTCTGAGGCCACAGGAGTTTCATTTTGAGGATTCTCAAATGCCTCAGTTGTTGGAGCAAGGTGTTGCTGCAGCTGGTTTGCTTCATCACCATCTTCTCCATCAAAACTAGTTAGAATTGGCTCTCCAACTACATTTTTGCTCTATTATCAGATTTAATCTTCATCAAAAACAACATCTCGACTGATAAGTATTTTCTTAGTGTTAGGATTGTAAAGTTTATAAGCTTTTGACTGATCATTAACACCAAGAAAAATACATTTTTCTCCCTTGTCATCCAACTTCTTCCTTTTTTGATCTGGAATATGGGCATATGCAACACACCCAAAAATTCTGAAGTGATCAACAGCTGGTTTCCATCCGCTCCATGCTTCCTCCAGTGCCTTATTTTGAACAGCAAGTGTGGGACTTCTATTCAATATATGAATGCTCCAGTTAACTGCTTTAGGCCAAAAGCTTTTTGGAATACAATTCCTTATTAAAAGACTTCGCACCATATTTCGAATAGTGAGATTCTTCCTTTCACAAACGTCATTCTGTTGGGGCGTACAAGTTGCTGCTTAATGCCATGAGTCTCACAGAAAATTGCAAATTCACATGAGTTATATTCTCCACCTCGATCTATGTGAAGAATTTTTATGGAACTACCAATTTCTTTCTCAACTAACACTTTATAGCTTTTAAAGGCTAGAAAAGTTTCAGATTTCTCTTGTAAAAAATAAACCCAGCTTTTGCAATTAAAATCATCAATGAAGGTAAGTATATATCTCTTACCTCCATTAGAGCATGGAGTTATTGACCCCCAAAAGTCGGAATGAACAAGCTCCAGTGCAGCCTTTGCCCTCCATGATTTCCCTTGTGGGAATCAATTACGGTGTTGTTTGTTAACAACGCATTCTTCACAAATTTCAGAAGGAGTTGTAATTTGAGGAAATCCTATCACCATATTCTTATATTGTAAAGTATTCAACTCGCCAAAGCTAAGATGCCCATAGAGAAAATGCCATAGTCATTCCTTCTTTCCCAATCTTGCAGAAAGACATGAGTGAGCGATGTCATGGAGATACAATGGAAACATTCTGTTATTTGTCATGTTGACTTAAGATATCAAGCCCAACTTCTCATCTTCAATTCTAAAGACTCCATTTTTAATAGAGATTCCATATCCTTTTTCTTGTAGCTGACCAACATTGAGTAAATTTTTTCCCAAATATGGAAAAAAAAAAAAAGAATGTTAGAAATAGTTTGAATAGAATTTTTGTTGGTTTGAATTTCTACCTTTCCCATTCCTATAATAGAGACTGTAGAGCCATTACCAAACTTCACAACATCATGAAAAACTTCATCAAATTTAGAGAATACAGAATTCTCTCCACTCATATGGTTGCTGCAGCCAATGTCTAAGTACCACAAGAATTTCTTGTGGGTTTCCTCCTTCATGTGGCATGTAGAGACCTGAAGAATTATAGTAATTAAATAATCAAAGAAAAGAGAGGAAAAGGAAATTTCAAAAGGGACTCACAGGGTCTCTTCGACGAACGCAAGGCGCTCGTCGACAAGCATACTTCTTGGGCTCGTCGACATGGACACGTGTCTCATCGATGAGAATTTACCAAGAACGCTGATTTCAGGACTTGAAACTCGTCGAGGAGGGTTAGGTGTTCATCGACAAACTCCCTTCATGGACTTGTCGGTGAGATGGGGTGTCTCGTCAACGAATCCACATTTTATATATAGGCCTAACTCGGTTTTTAGCGAGAAATTCATGCAATAATTACTCCCTCTCTCTAGAATTCGTCTCCTCCTCCTTCTCTCTATGATGTCAGCTTCATTCTTCGCCGATTCGATGATCAGAAGCACCATGCTACTCTTGGGAAAATTTTCTTCAAGTCTACTAGAGTAGATTGTTGGTTAGGGCCAACTTGGGGCACCATCCCAAAACCAGGGTAAGTTGAATATTTGGGTATTTTCAGTATTATCAAGCTTATCTGAGTTTAGATTCTGTGTTGTATGGAAATATGCTAGTGTTTTGTGGAGTAAAATTAGGGTAATATGTTTTCAAGATTAGGGTGTTTTTGGGACCCTACAGATGTAGGTTTAGGACCCCAGCGAGTATATTTACATGATCTTAAGTAAATTATAGTTTAGAAATGTTGAATATGTGGAGTTGTGGAATATATGAATGTGATAATTATTCTTGTAAATTCAGTAGTGTGACTGGGAAATTATATGGGTGTTGTTTCAGGGAGCTCAAAATTATTAACTCCGCATGCGTGAAATTATGAGTAGTATTTAGAGTTAGATAGTCAGGTAAGGAGAATACATGTTATGCCAACATTATTAGACATTTTATCAGTATATTATAGCATTTGATTAGAGCATGAAAATTATAGAGTTTTATAGAACATATTTATAGAGTTTTATTGAATTGTGTGGCATGAGAAGTACTGGAATATTATAGAATATGTTATACAATTTTATAGAACCATGATTATATAGCCTAGAGAGTTATGAAACATAGCTTATATAGTTTTATATACAGAGCGACAACAATAAAGAATTATACAGAAATATAGTTTATATGATATACATTATTTCTCAAAATCATGCTTATATAGTATTTTACAGAATTACGAATACATAGTATATTCCGAGCAACAAGATTGTACAACATTTTATAAAGTTGATTATACTATATTTTATTACCATGATATACAAAATATAGAACCATGATTATACAAAATTTTATAGAATCACGATTTACAAAATATAGAACCATGATATATAGAAATATAGATTATACAGAATATAGAGCCACGACATACAAAATACAGAATTACAGTTACAACCTTACAAAATACACATATATACAATTATTATAGCGTTATGGCTATACAGTTGATATAGAATCATGATTATTACAGAAATACAAAATCATGGTAAAACAGCTAGATTTATATAGAAATATTATTATATAGTATCAAACCCTAATGGAATACAACAGTTTGTAGAGCACGGTACCGTTGCAGTACAGTATATAGATAGTGCAATCGTACGTCTCAAATAGAGTGCGGTATAGTCGATTGTGCTCTCAGGTAGAGTTGTGAGCTCTTTGGCGTTCGGACCAGGTGGAGTGGGCTTTTTGTGCTATTGGCATCCAGATATGCATATAGTTAGGCTAGCACTAGAGGGCCAACTAGTGTTTAGCCCCACCTTCGGGCCACATAACCTAGTCATAAGGGGGTAAGTCATGATATATAGCCATCTTAGGGGAAGTTTACAGATATATAGTTATGTATAGTACACACAGAAAGCAGAGATTACATATTATAGATAGAAGTACTTTTGAATAGATAACTCAGAAAATTTCATATTCTATATGATATAAGCATGTGTTAACATACAGATGTTTTTCTTGATGTATATCGTATACAATATTAATTAAATGATATGTTACCAACTAACTCATATGTCACACACTTGTGATAACATGTTTCTCCTTACTGAGAGGTGTCTCACCCCAAAATTATTAAACATTTTAGGTAATCCAGAGAGGCGAGCAGGGCCGGGATGATGTCAGCTAAGCTCATGTAAGGTATCAGAAATCCCGTGTTAATATAGAAAGGAAAAAAAATGGATGGAAATTTTAGGTTGTTACAATTTGGTATCAGAGCCTAGGTTGCTAGGTCCTATAGACTATAGAGTGCAGTAGAAAACAATACCAGAGTATAAGAATAGATTAGGAACTTAGTGAATCAATGTTGGGGAAATGAAGATAAGTATTTAGGGTTTTGTTTAGTGATCGAGAAGCAGAATTTTCCATTGTGGTTTTGTGTCTTTCCTGGGGTGACGATTTCAGGACAGCCATAGTAAACTATGGTCAGGTTGTGTTTCTTAATTACTGGACTAAATCTTAAATTGGGAGTAAGAATGATAGGTTAATTGGTGATATGAGATTTCAAGTAGATGAATATGTTAGTTATGTTATACAGACAGGGTCCTCAGATTATGTTTATTTTTCCTTTTCAAGATGGACCTTAGAGGGAGTAGCGCTCATGCCAGTGGGGATGATGGGGCAAGCCTTTGTGGTGCAGATGGTGGGGATTCAAACACAGTCTTACGTCGTGTGGCTCAGCAGTTTATGGCTAAGATTGCACGTAGCTCCAGAGAGCAGGGAGGACCATTGATAGAGTGAGGTTGTACTATTGAAAATTTCATGAAGATGAATCATGTGGCCTTTTCAGGAGTAGCCGATCCTACACCGACAATCAGAAGGTACTTTATGTTACTTATAAACTAACAAGTGAGGCCGAAAGGTGGTGGACAGCTATGAGATTACTAGAGGAAGAGAGATAGGTACTAGTAGTTATGACTTAGTAACGATTTAAACAAATTTTCTTTGATTGCTATTTTCATGCCACCATTAGGGAGGCAAAGGTAGCAGAATTTCTGGGATTGACTCACAGGAACTTACAGTCCAGTAGTATGCAGTGAAGTTTATTGAGCTGTTACGCTTCGCGCCTTATATTGTTCTAGATGAGGTGAAAAAGACTAGGATGTTTGAGAGGGGTTTGAGATAGGATATTTATAAAAAAGTGGTGGTTTTAAAGTTGTAGGACTTCTCTGAGCTGGTTGACAAGGCCACTATGGTAGAGGAGAGCGAGCAAAAAGATGCAGGAGCACCGAACCAGAGGGATATGGGGACCTCGAGTCAGAGAAAAAGGCTTGCATCTTCAGGATTTTAGGCAAGTTATAGACGAGGCCGTTGGAGGTGAGATAGATCTGACAAAGTTTAGAGACATGAGGGAGGAGATCACGAGCATCGGGGTGAGCAAGCATACCCTATTTGGTCCGTATGTGGTAGGAGGCATACCAGAGCATGCCAGTTGGGGAGTAATGTTTGCTACAGTTGTCGAAGACCTACACACGTAGCACGGGAGTGGTCACTGAATAGAGCACCAACCCTGAGACAGATCTAGAGACATAATCAGGCACCCAGGGGTGGCGGCCAGCAGAGAAATGTAGCCCCGACGAGGGTTTATGCGTTGACGTCAAGAGACGTAGAGGCTGCCACAGACGTAATAATAGGTACTTTTACCACTTTATCATATAAAGTTGTTTCTTTGTTTGACACAAGTGCCACCCATTCATTTGTATGATCAGGTTATGCTAAATTATCTGGGGTTGAGGCACAATTATTAGAGGTAGAGTTGTCTATTGTCACGTCGACTGGATCTGCAATGAGATTTAGGAAGGTACTTAGGAATTTTCTAGTGGCCATTCAGGGGAAAGTACTACCAGCTAATCTCGTGGTGCTAGACCTACAAGGTTTGACGTGATATTGGGTATGGACTAGTTGGCAGCTAATCATGCCTGCATTGACTGTCATCAGAAAGAAGTGACTTTCATACCCTTGGGAAAGCATGAATTCAGATTCGTGGGATCGTGTGTGTGCGCCCCACCGCAGTTAGTGTTGGCTTTACAGGTGAGGAGGCTGCTTTAGGGTGGTTATCAGTGATTCATAGCTCATGTAAAGGAGAAGCTAGAAGGAGAATTAAAGCTTACTGATATTTCAATAGTAAGAGAATTTCCAGATGTTTTTCCAGAGGAGTTACCTGGCTTACCACCTTATCAAAAAATAAAATTTGCAATTGATCTGCTTCCAGAGACGGCACCAATATCTAAAGCGTCTTACATAATGGCTTTAATAGAATTAAAAGAGTTAAAAGATTAGTTGCAGGAGCTGCTAGAAAAAGGTTTTATCAGGTCTAGCGTGTCGCCTTGGGGAGCACCAATTTTATTTGTAAAGAAGGATGGGACCATGAGAATGTGCATTGATTACAGAGAAATAAATAAAGTGACAATAAAGAATAAATATCCTCTTCCCATAATTGATGATTTATTTGATCAGCTCAAGGGGACTCAAAGTCCACTCCAAAATTGATTTTTGGTCAAGTTATCACCAGGTAAGAGTTAAAGCGGAGGACGTTTCGAAGACGGCCTTCATGACCCGATATGGGCACTACGAGTTTCTCGTTATGTCATTTGGTCTCACGAATGCACCGGTAGTGTTTATGGACCTAATTAATTGGGTGTTCCATCTGTATCTGGACCAGCTTGTTGTGGTATTTATAGATGATATACTGGTCTATTCGAAAATTTTTTAGGAGCATGAACATCATCTGAGGCTGGTGTTGCATGTATTGAGGGAAGGAAAGTTGTATGCGAAAATCAAGAAATGTGAATTCTGGCTGAGGTAGGTCGTTTTTCTAGGGCATGTGGTATCCAGGAATGGTATAATAGTTGACCCAGGCAAGATAAAGGCAGTGGTAGTGTAATGACCGAGAAATTTAAATTATAAAATAATTAGGAAGTATAATAAATGAAATGGATTAATGGATAATAAGGGAAAAGGAAAGATTTTAGAGGAAGGAAAAGTAGGCCTCATCAACGAATGCTCTGTCTTCGTCGACGAGTGTCCCTATAGAGATTGTGGACAAACTCCCGTTCCTCGTCGACGAAGGAATCCCAAGAGAGTAATTTTAAACTCTGAATTTCGTCAACGAATGTATCTTCTCGTCGATGAAGTCTCTTCAGTGGTTCATCGACGAACCCACATGTCTCGTCGACGAAGCCCTGCCTATAAATAGAGTTTCTTTCATTTTCAGTGAGAAACTTCAAGATTTTTATTTATCTCTCTCTAAAAAACAGACCCTAGCCTTCTCTCTTCGATTTCGGGCTGGATTTGACCTGGTTTGATGATCCAAAACCACCACAAGGTTCATAGGATCATTCTCTGTAAGGCTGCAGGAGCTGATTGTTGGTTTGAGAGGTTTGGAAAACATCCCAAAACCAAGGTAAGTGAGTTATTTTGGGAATTTTCTTAATGTATATTGTTATTTGGAGCCTAGAAAGTATTAAATAAGTATTTTTCTTAAGATTTGAGTCAGTTGGGGTTTATTTAATTAAACTAGGGTTTTTGATTTAGGGTCCAAGTGAACGTCGTGGGTATCAGTTTGGGGATCCTGCCGGTGTAATTCTAAAGTTAGGTAAGGGGAAATTGTATATTAAATTAGGTTTTCATGAATTAAATTTTGGGAAAATACTGCTGTTACACTAGAATGTATGTTTTTAGTATAAAATTCCAGAAAATATGATTCCAAAATAGAATGTATGGTTTTATTCAGCATTGTGTGGTATAAATATTATTTTACACAAATTGTATCATATTAAGGTAATTTTACAGATAAAGTATATTTCCGTGATTTTCAGGAATTATGGAATAATGTAGTACATTATGATTTTAGAATACATGATAAATAATATATTTATTCAGAACAATATGTATGAAATGTTTGGCGCAAGGCCGTGATTGATAGTCGGCGCAAGGCCCTGTATTATGTATGATTTCGGCGCAAGGCTGTACTTATGAATGATTTCGGCGCAAGGTCGCAGATATGAAAGTAATCGGCACAAGGCCGCATTTATTTATGTTATTACAGAAAATGCTATCAATCTGTTTATGTTAAACAATATATTATTAAGTATTAGATGTTATCAGAACCCGGATGATAGTTCAATTAAGTTTTACGAGCACGGTACCGTAGCTATACAGTTCAGATTATTACAGTTCAGACTTGTGCTAACTGCCTCTACAAGTAAAGGGGGTAGGAGATGGATAGTCGATGTGGCTTTCAGTGTAGAGCTGTAGACGTCACCCTGGCAGTCCGAACTAGGATGTGGGGGGCCCATCGTACTTACAGACTTTTTTGACTTGGCAGTGGTCAACCAACCATTTTCGGGTCCTGCCTTTGGGTTGCACAATCCGTCATGAGGGGTAATACATGACATCGGTTAGCTATACATCCTAGGTAAATTTCAGTATTATTAGTTATATCAGACAATTCATGAACAATATGATTTATTAGAATTATGAAATTATATGTTTATTCAGCTATGTTATGATCAATGTTTTCTAGTATGTGAAATGTACTGTATATCTACTATAGCATTAAATATTCATGTTGCCACAAAACTGTATTTAGTTTATTTTCCCTTACTAAGAGGTGTCTCACCTTAGCTTAAATCATTTCAAGGACCCCAGATAGACCGGCAGACCAAGGTCGCCGTTGAGACAGTATTTATCACCCTGCTAGAAGGGTGAGTATTTTGAACTAGGGTCAGTGGGTTTTGATATTGGATCCTAGATGTATCTTTCAATGTTTTTGGTGATTGTATGTGTATACATATAGTATTATGGTGGACTATAGATAACTTTGGATTATGCACTTCATGGTTTGGAGATTGTAATTTTATTTTACTGCTTCTTAGGTTTCCGCTGTGTATGACATGTGTATCCTCGCTACCCACGGGTTTGGGTTGATTTTATGGCTATTTAGTGGTATCATGATGTTTATGTAATTAATTACATAGCAAATTAAGCAGGTCATTACAACTATAGAGATTCAGTATCCAATCATGATGGATTTGGAAAGACTCGACATAGAGTTGGTCGAGAGTGATCCTCAGGTGTGTATTGCTAGTTTAGTGGTGTAGCCTACTTTGCAAGAAAGGCTTAAAGCTACTTAGAAAGATGATCCAGAATTAGCAGAGGTAATGGTCAGAGTACAAAATGGTTAGGGAGAGGAATTTTGTATTACAAATGACGGAGCTTTACGGTTTCATTCCAGATTGTGAGTTCCTACTGATGCTAATATCAAAAAGACTATGCTAGAAGAGGCTCACAGATCTTTATACATAGTTCATCTAGGCAGTACAAAAATGTATAAGGATCTGCGAGAGTCGTATTGGTGGAGTTGTATGAAGAAGGAGATTGCTGAGTATGTAGCATAGTGTTTGACATGCCAATAGGTAAAAGATGAACACTAGAGGTCAGCAAGCCAGTTGCAGCCACTATTTATCCCAAAGTGGAAATAAGATCATATATTTATGGATTTTGTTTCAGGGCAGTCGTCGGCATTGCATGGCCATAATGCCATTTGGGTGATTGTAGATCGTTTGATTAGACTGCCAATTTCCTTCCTATCAAGATTAGCTACTCCCTTAACCGTCTGGAAGAGATTTATATTTAGGAGATAGTCCGTTATCACGGAGTGCCTGTGTCTATAGTGTCAGATCGAGACCCGCGTTTCACGTCACGATTTTGGAAAAGCTTTTAGGAAGCTCTAGGGTCTCAGTTATTTTTTAGCGCGACATTCCATCCTCAGTCAGACGGGCGGACTGAGAGGACGATATAGATATTAGAAGATATGCTTCGAGCATGCATGTTAGATTTTGGGGGTAGTTAGACCCAGTTTATGCCGCTGGTGGAGTTTGCGTATAATAACAGTTATCAAGCCAGCATCGATATGGCACCGTTTGAGGCACTTTATGGTAGGAGATGTCGTTCTCCTTTATATTGGGATGGGATGGGTGAGCGGCGAGTTGTGGGGCCAGATTTAGTACAGCAGCGTATGATAAAGTTCGACTCATCAAAGATAGAATTAGTGCAGCTCAGAGCCGACAGAAGAATTATGTTGATAATCTTCGCAGGAAGTTGGAGTTTGAAATTGGTAATCATGTATTTTTGAAAATAGCTCCGTTAAAAGAGATTATGAGATTTGGAAGGAAAGGTAAACTTAGCCCTAGGTTCATTGGCCCGTTTGAGATTCTAGAGAAAGTGGGTTCGGTTGCCTATAGGTTAGCTTTACCACCTGTGTTGTCCAAGATATATGACGTATTCCAAGTTTCTATGTTGAGGAAATACTTCCCAGACCCTTTTCATGTGATCAATTATGGTGAATTAGAGTTCGGTGATTCACTAGTTTATGAGGAGGTACCAGTACATATTCTAGATAGGAAAGAGCAGGAATTGTGTAATAAGAAGATTCCTCTAGTGAAAATCCTGTGGAGAAATCATGCAATAGAAGAAGTTTCTTAGGAATTCGAGGAACAGATAAGGCAGAAATACCCGCAATTGTTCCAAGAGGTTCAGTTATAACCATGTAAAGTGTAAATAGATATGCAATGTTTCTTTTATAGGTACATGTAGTAGTTTAGTTAGTAAGTAGTCTTTTAGTTTTGGGAGAATTTTATTTTACATATGTAATCTCTCAGGACTTGGAATGTAACCACGGTATTCCTCCTCCATAAGTGAGGGTAAGTAATAAAATAAGTAGACTGTTTACCTTTAAGTATTGATGAATCATATGGATAATAAATTTTGAGGATGAAATTTTTATAAGGAGGCGAGAATGTAGAGACCCGAATAATTATTGTAATTTAATAATAGGAGGAGGGGAGAAAAAAAGGATTTTAAACAGGGTCTCGTATTGTAATTTAATAATAAGAGGAGGAGAGAAAAAAAGGATTTTAAACAAGGTCTCGTCTATGATCATAGGGAGTTCGTCGACGAGCACACATGAGGGTCTTGTTGACGAGAAAATACCGAAAGACTATATATCAGTTCTGAATTTCGTAGACGAGGAGTGAGCATTTGTTGACGAATTTCCTTCTTGACCTTGTCGACGAAGTGATGTGTCTCGTCGACGAAGGCCAATGTATAAATAGCCTAAACTTGATTTTTCAACCAAATTCTCATGCACAAACCCTCATCTCTCTCTCTCTCTCTCTCTCTCTCTCTCTCTCTCTCTCTCTCTCTCTCTCCTGTTCGTCCCTTCCTCCTTCTCTCTAAGTTTTCGGGCCGGATTCTTGTCGGTTCGATGATCCAAGGCCACCACGACACTCCTGGGAAAGTTTTCTTCAAGTATTCTGGAGTGGATCGTTGGTGGGGCTGCCTTGGATTTCATCCAAAATTCAAGGTAAGACTCTTTATTCAATATTCGACTTTCCCATAGTTATAAGAAATGTAGTACATGGAGATATACTAAACTTTTGTTTTAGGAAATTTTGTTTTCAGGGTATTAAACGGGGAAGCCTACGGGTGTAAGACTAAATTTTATAGGGGTTTTTCAATTGTCAAGTAAGGGAATAAACTAAAGTAGTTATTTTCCATGAAAATTATTATTACTTATTAGCAAATTAATTTTTTAGGAAGCATGTATTATGTATATAAGTATGTTGGTAAAAATACATAGTTGGGAAAATACTGCTGTTATACAGGAAATATGATTTTAGAATGAAAATTAGGGTTTTAATCAACATTGTGTGGCATGAATATTATTTTACTCAAATTGTATTATGTTAAGTCAAGTTTACAGGAAAAAGCATATTTGCAGTTATTTCAGGAATAACAGTGTAATACAGTACCTTATGATTTCAAGAATATAGGATAAATAATATATTTATTTGGATTAATATGTATGATATGTTCGGCATAAGGTCGTGATTGATAGTCTGCGCAAGGTCATAATTATGAATGTTTTCGGCGCAAGGTAGCAGTTATGAATGTAATCGGCGCAAGACCGCATTTATTTACGTTACTACAAAAATCAGAACATGCTATCAATCTATTTACGTTAAACAGTATATTATTATGCATCATATGTTATTAGAACCCGGATGAAAGTTTAGAATAGTTACACCTAGAAGTTCGGACTAGGGTGTGGCGAGTCCATCGTACTTACATACATTTTTTACTCGGCAGTGGTCGGCTAGCCATTGTCGAGTCCTGCCTTCGGGTTGCACAACCTGTCATGGGAGGTAATACATGACATCAACCAGCTATTCATCTTGAGTGAATTTCAGAATTACTAGTTATATTAGACAATATATGAACTGTATGATTTAGTAGAATTATGAACTTACATGTTTACTCAGTTATGTTATTATTAGTATTTTCAAGTATATGAAATGTAATGTATATCTATTATAGCATTAAATATTCAGGTTGCCACACAACTGTATTTAGTTTATTTCCCTTACTGAGAGGTGTCTTACCCCAGCTTAACTCATTTCAGGGAACTTAGATAGACTGACGAACTGAGGTCGCCTTTGAGACAGTATTTATCACCCCGCTAGGAGGGTGAGTCTTTTGAACTAGGGTCAGTGGGTTTTGATATCAGATCCTAGATGTGTCTTTTGATGTTTTTAGGGATTGTATATGTGCATACATGTAGTATTATGGTGGACTGTAGATAACTCTGGTATTATGCACTTTATGGTTTGGAGAATGTAATTTTATTTTTACTGCTGCTTAGGTTTCCGCTGTGTATGACATGTGTATCCCCGCTACCCACGGGTTTGGGTTGATGTTATAGCTATTTAGTGGTATCAGGGTGTTAATGTAGTTAATTATATAGTAAATGGAGAAGGTCGTTACAAAGTAGGTGAGCTAGGGTCATATGGGTTTTGAGATTATGACCCTAGGATACTTTTTGGGTCTTTTTTGTGGATGATTGTATATATATGACAAATTCAGTAGAACTCTGGTATGGTTTCTGGTATTGTATGGCATCTATGTAATTTTTATGTTTTTCACTGCTTAGGCATCAAAGTTGTATGAAAGGTATATCTCTGGTACTCATGGTTCCAAGTTGATCATGACTATGACTGCTTAACGGGATATCAGGATTATTATGTATGTTATTATGTGAAAAAAATATATGGTAAAATAGGCAGGTTGTTACACCTACTCTCCGTAACACTACACGGGTCAGTACACAGAGGGTATCCTACTCTCTGCCTGCACTTCGGGGCTACTTTGACCCACACTTCTTAAATAGTGTGGTTGCACTATTAGTTGTATACCAACCTAGCCCACCCATCCTATTCTCTGTCATACTTCTCGGGTCGGCATACAGTGGGTATCCTACTCTTCGATCTGGCTGCTTGGTCTGCCCATCCTACTCTTCGTAACACTTCGCGAGTCGACAAATAGGAGTCTGGCTAGCTAGCTACGGTACCGTGCTCTTAACATACTAAATCCATCTAGGTTCTATTATAATATAATACTTTTAATATAATATATTTCTGTTCGTAAATAACATTTTCATTTTTCTGAAATAAAATCTAGCTATTACATATTTCTAAATAGAAGCTATCATTTCATAATTTCTGAATAAATAATCATATTAAAACTGATCACGACATCTGGGTTGATTTTGACTATACTTTATGGTATCAAAGTATTTATAGTATGTGGAAAATATATATGTATGTGTGTGTGTGTGTGTACATATATAGTAGAAAAATTGGGGTCGTTACTCATCATGTTCGGCAAGCAATAAAGTAATTCGTCAGTTGTGGGAGGACCTATTTGTTGGAGGTCCATGGTACAATTTTTGGTTGCATTATCAACAACTGAATCGGAGTATATGGCAATTACCGAAGCTGCCAAAGAAGCATTGTAGCTTACTGGTTTAGTCAAGGAGCTGGGCATACATCAAAGTGGAGTTCAGCTGCGTTGTGACAGTCTGAGTATCATCTATTTGGCGAAGAACCAAGTGTATCATGCAAGAAACAAACGTATAGATGTGAGGTTCCACAGGATGCGGGAGTTGGTTCTTCTGGTGAACTTGTGCCTAAAAAAGTTCACAAATTTGAGAATGCAGCAAATATTTTATTAAAACTGGTTATGTAACGTCTTGCTTAACTTAACACACAATGAACATAAATAATAATAACATCAACCCGAACCCGTTGGTAGCAGGGATAGCCTGACATAAAAACAGCGGAAACCTAAGCAGCAGTAAAAGTAATTCACATCCATCAAACCATTAATTACATAATACCAGAGTCTACTACATTCCCAAAATACAGTATTTGAATACAATCTCCAAAACATCAAATTAACCCTAGGATCATACAACAAAATCCCCTGATCCTAGATCAACGCTTACCCTTCTAGTAGGGAAGCTCAATAGAGGCCATGACCCGCCGGTCTCTTAGGGTCTCCTGAAAATTTATTTAGCTTCGGGGGTGAGACACTTCTCAGTAAGGGAAAATAAACTAAATGCAGTTGTGTGACAACATGAATATATAATGCAGTTATACATATACAATACATTTCATATATTTGTAAATATTCGTCATAACATACTGAATCATCATATACTTTCATATTTTTCTAGTAACTCATATCATTCATAAAGTGTCTGTTATATCTGGTAATACTAAAAACTAAAATTAGGATAGCTTCCCAAGAGGGGGGGGGGGTGAATTGGGAATTTAAAAACTTTCTTTTTAAATCCTTTTAAGAATACTTAACTTCTTTTATTATTTAACCAATTCTTTTACTTGTTTGTTTAATTTGTCAAACACACAATAACTTGGTTTCTTTTATAGAATCAACAACACAAGCACTTAAACAACTAAATCACCAAACAACCTTTCAATCAACCACACTATCCAAACTAATCAAACACAATTTGAAAGCAAACAACCAAACCAAAATTAAGATATATAGTAGTAAGAAATTAGGACAGTTGTTTGTTTATGTATGCCTTATAAATATTAATCAAGCCCTGTAGTTGAATGATATGCTTGTTAAAATAAATTTGCTTCTTTTATATGATTTACAACCACACATCCACACTCTTCCCAAAATTTAGAATTCAAGTAAACTATTAGTTAATTTTCTTTGGGTGTTTTAACCAAGTAACGTATTCCCGTATGGTTTGTGCAAAGTATGGTTTAACCAACGTACTCCCTTTCGGTTTCCGCAACCCAAATCAAAATTAAACTCTAAGTTTATTTGATTTCCAAATATACGTAGTGTATATGATTTCAAATTTAAACTATCCACGCAATATAAATATGTTGAAAATAAAGAGTAAGGGAAAGAGAGAGTGAGACATGGGATTTTACGAGGTTCGGCTTCAACACAGCCTACGTCCTCGCCTTTGGAAAAACCGCCAAAGGATTTACTAAACCTGTTCCTTTATCGGGTGGAACAATACCTTTACACACTCCTTCAGAAGGCTAGAGCAGCACCTCTCTAAGTGATAATCCCTTGCCTAGCCAACGATCCAGAACCTGGAATCGTCACAATCTACAAGAATATAATATAAATTCTGCGTACAAAAAATACTCTCAAAATTTAGAGCAGGTTGTCCAAATTGAGATGTAAATTGTATTTCAAAAAAAAAAAAAAAAAACAAAAGCAAATTAGAATATATGAAGCTCTAAAGTTTTTAGAAGTCACCAATGGTTCGTTTAAAAGAGAAATGGAATTGCAACCTGGAACCAAGCTTTGATATTTTCAATCTACCAAAATTGTAAAATTCCTCTCGAGCAAAAGATGTGAGCAAAAAAGAATTTCAGGAGAATTTCAGCACAAAATGAATTTCAAATTTTATCTGATTTCTCTCTTTTCTTGTGTTTTCTCTATCATATTTTTTCATTACCCAAAGAGGTATTTATAGGCTTTTTCAAAGAATAATGTCCTCATTAAATTAGGTAGCATTAAATTATTGAATTAATTTTGAAATTCAAATTTTTTCCAAAAAAATAATTTTCTCATTTAATTAAATTATTGAATTAATTTTGAAATTCAAAATTTTTCCAAAGAACAATTTCCTCATTTAATTAAATTATTGAACTAATTTTGAAAGTCAAAATTTTTCAAAGAACAATTTCCTCATTTAATTAAATTGTTGAATTAAACTCTTATTTGCTTAAATTAATCTTGAAAAATTAACTTATTTAACCTTGAAAAATGTGTTCCAAGACTTAAACTAAAATCTCTAAGTCTCTTTGCCTAATGAGCTTCAAAATGAAAAAAATGAAAAAACATATTTTAAACTCTTTTAACAAGGTGTTTCTTAGTTTCTTTTGACTTATGAGAGCTTCACATATTTAACTAGCATTTGGCTTTGAAGTACTTACAACAGTTCTTCTAATTGTGGTCTTCTTAAATTCTTCAGCCTCCTTCAGCCTTTTGAGGTTCACTTTTGACTCTGGGTTTGCTTGCCCTTAAACTTCTTCATTTGTCATTCATTGCCTTCAACATTCTAAGGAGCTTTCACTAAATTAACATTGAGCTTCAACCTATCAACCTTGAGAGTTCTTTAACCTAAAACACATCACTTAATATCATATCTTAAAGCATCATTCATTTTGTTATCATCAAAATAAGATTGAAAAGCCTAGTTAGGTTAACAAAAACATACCCACGATGAATAACTAGTTGATGTCATGTATTACCCCCACATGACGGGTTGTGCAGCACGAAGGCGGGACCCGATAATGGCTGGTTAACCACTGCCGTGTCAAAAATGTCTATAAGTACAATGAGTCCGCCACACCCCGGTCCGGACTGCCAGGTGGACGTCCACACTTTACTAAAAGCCACATTGCCTATCCATCTCCTATCCCCTCATGGGGTGGTTAGAATCAATCTGATCATAGATATCTGATCTATAAGTTATGGTACTGTGCTCCTGAACTGAACTAAACTAACATCTGGGTTCTGATAACATATAATACATGATAATATAGCATCTTTCAATCATTTCATAAATATGCCCTCGTGCCAAACATTTCATAAATACAGTCTCGCGCCGAACATTTCATAAATACTGCCTCGTGCTGAACATTTCATAAATACAGCCTCGCGCCGAACATTTCATAAATATCATTTTGAAAATAAATCAATTATCATGTATTTTCAAAACTATAATGTACTGCATTATTTCATAATTTCTGAAAACATACTTTACTCGTAAAATCTTTCATATCATAATACTTTTCATGAAAAATAACATTCATGCCACACAAAGCTGGGTAAATCATACATTTTATTCTAAAATCATAATTCCCGTACAACAGCAGTATTTTCCCAAATATGCATTTATTTCATAATATTCAAATATCGTACTTATTTTTCAGAAAATCAATTTACTCATAAATTATAGTAATTTGCATGAAAAATAATTGCTTTAATTTATTCCCTTACCTGACTATTGAGAAAACCCCTAAAAATCTCGGTCTAACACCCGTAGGGTTTCCTGATCAATGCCCTAAAAACGACAACCCTCAAAATTAAACATCAGTATTTCTTCGTAAATATCATTTCCTACAACTATGGTAAGACCAAATTCGGCATAAAAAGCCTACCTCAACTTAGGGACGAATTTCAACTCAGCTCCATTGATGATCAGCTCCGGCAGATATGGAGAGAACTTCTTCAGGAGCGTCATAGTGATTTCAGATCTTTGATTCGGCGAGCGACAGAGCCAAAATCGAAGAGAGAAGAGAGAGAAACCAAAGGGAGAGAGAGAGAGAGAGAGAGAGAGAGAGAGAGAGAGAGAGAGAGAGAGAGAGAGAGAGAGAGGGAGATTTTCCTTAATTTTGAAGTTTAAATCCGAGTTTTTGATATTTATAAGACTGGATTCGTCGACGAGACACGTCACCTCATCAACGAGTCCTGTAGAAAGTTCGTCGACGAACCTACACCTTCGTCGACGAATTTCAGTCTTCCCCAAAACCCTTTCTCGGTATCTTCTCGTCGACGAATCTTATTTTCGTCGACAAGGTCTTCTTATACCCTCGTCGAAGAATCCCCTGTGTTCGTCGACGAGACCATGATAATTTCTTCTTCCTCTTTATTTAAATTACATTATTATTACTCGGGTCATCACAGGTTACCATGGAAAAGTTCAAGCATTACTTGGACTTACTGAATGTCTCTAGTTGCTAGATGGGAGGCGATCTCAACCTAATGTCCCACGGTCAATATAGAGCAACGGTTTATGTTTTCAGTTTTCTCCTAAGGGGTGTATATTGACCAAGGTGGAGATTGTTGTAATATGTGACTCATATGATTGAGTAGAAGACATGTACAAAGAGAAAACATGAAGAAGAAAAAAATGCTAACTTGCAGGAGGAAATTGTCCATAGTTTCCCTGTAACTGTCGACGATTTGGTCCAAATTTAGTAAAACAGTCAACGGTTCTGAACTTGTTACATCGACTGTTTGCTCTCGATATTAAACCGTCGATGGTATCTCTGCAAACCATTGACGGTTTGGCTCAGTTACTCAGCATTTATTTTCAAATTTTGAATTAGAACATTGGACAGCTTGGGTTTTGGAGAGAGAGTCCAGAAAACTTATAAATATATGTTGTATTATGTAACAAAGTATCTTTAAACATAAGATAGTAAAAATTACATTGCAAATTGTTCTCGTGGATGTAGGCATTATCGAACCACGTAATTCGTTATGTCATTGTTATTACTTTCATTATAATCTGCGTAATTATTTGTTCTGTATATTTCACTGTTAGTTGTTGTAATTTCACTGTTAGTTGTTGCATTTGTACGATCGTTTTATTGCGTTGTACATTCAATATTCACAACACAAGGCAATCCAATGAATTTCATTTTAGTCGTGTTCTACATAGTTCATTTCAATGAACAGAGGAAAAACAATTTGTGACTAAAAAAGAAATTTTTTTTTCTTGCCACCTGCTACACTAGCAAGGACGTCACAAATTTAAGAAAAATCTAAAAGGGAAATCACGGCTTGGTTTGACATAGCACAGCATAAAATAGTGTTCAATGAACTTTCGAACTACATGAGATGGGAACATTATGACCAACTGGGATACCTTTAAAGTTCAATTAAATTCTCTGCAGACTAAAAATTTTGTATGACATTCAAAGAAAAAATTCCCAAGCAAATTTATTTTTGTCACTGTTTCTGATATGCCGACCAGAAACAATATTTCTGCAAGCCCCTCATTTTTTTCAACAGACAGGCCCATTATGGATCAACCATTCTTCTCCTTTCATCTCTTCATGTGGATCCACGGAAGACAGATTTGGATGCAGATTTTTAAGCTTGAAAGTTACTATCCATAAATGTTGTATGTTGGAAATGGTCATGATTTCATAGGTCACCGGTCAGCAGAATCAATCAATTAATTAATTAGTTTTCTGCTTCGTCCTGGCATATACCCTGCTCAATTTACCGTCACATGGGCCTACCCTTGAGGAAAAAACAGGTCTGCGCCTTTACTTCTTGACAGCTGACATCAATACAGTGATGACTCTTGTGTTGCAGTTAAATTGTAAATCTCTGCAGCATCCAACAGCTTAATTGCTGAGTGTTATTTTGGTTGTGTTAGTCGTGTGGTTTGACAAATTCCTGTATCAATTAATTAATTAGTTCTCTGCTTCGTCCTGACGTATATACCCTACTCAATTTACCGTCGCATGGGCCTACCCTAGAGGGAAAAACAGGTCTGCGCCTTGACTTCCTGACAGCCCACATCAATTCAGTGACGACTCCTGTGCTGCAGTTAAATTGTAAATCTCTGCAGCATCCAACAGCTTATTTTGGTTGTGTTAGTTGTGTGGTTTGACAAATTCCAGTAGCTTAATATTATCCCTTTTTTTTTTTTTTTGGATTACGCACTGAGTTTCTATGTGTCCGTTTTATGATTCATGTGATTAATCCCGCACCCTTTGAAATAGACCCCACAACTCCAAAGGGAGGTACATTTTAGGAATTTAGGGGCGAAAACAAACCCGAGAGGATTTGAACACCTGACCTCGTGAGAGGCACTCCCGTAACCCGCACTATCACTTGAACCACACCCTGAGGGTTAGCTTAATATTATCCTTGTTACTTTGTTGGATGGTTTATGATCTTTTCAAGCCTAAAAGCTAGTTAAAGGATGAGACTTTCCCTTTCTTAATAACCGACCACTAGTCTTTTTCACAATTAATGTGGATGACCTAACAATCTCCTCCTCACATATCTAGTAAAACAATTGTTACTCACTCAGATTTATGAACTGTCGGGTATGATACTATTTGTTAACACCGGAGAAGTCTATAAATAGATTTGATATATATGAGTGAGTATCAACTTGACTCAAAAGTTTAATCTTGTCTAACCATATTATAAAACTTCAAGAATAGGAAGCTGTAAAACTCTAAGAACAGAAGATCTAAATAAACTTGATCTTATTTCTTGAATACAATTGAGCTTACAAGCCAAAAACTGAAAATACAATCATTCAATCTCCTTATATACAAAATATGTTATGCTAACTAAATAACTAACTTTATGAAGAAAAGAAAAATACAAAGTTTAACTAATCATAACAAATAACTAATCGTCTAAAAGCTGCTTATCAATTTTAACACCTCCCCTTCAAGAGCAATGCTCTTGCATTTTGATGCTCCTTCACATAATTAGGATATTCAATCTTAGGAGCATATATGTTGACTAATCTGATATGGCTATCTACACCAAGTGCCTTAGTAAAGACATTTGCCAATTGATTCCTAAAAGCAATATGAAATGTTTTGATAATACCATCAAGAACTTTATTTCTCACAATATGACAATTTGCCTCTATGTGTTTTGATCTTTCATGAAACACAGGATTCGCAGTAATATGCAAAGCTGTTTGGTTATCATAGTACTTTAGCACTGACTGATCATGCTTCACTTGAAGATCTTTCAATAGATACAATAACCAAGTTACTTCACAGGTAGTACTTGCCATTGATCTATATTCAACTTCAGCCGAAGACCTTGACACCATTGACTGCTTCTTTGATCTCCATGAAATTAAAGCATTCCCAAGAAAAACACAATAATCAGTTAATGATATTCTAGTGTCTGGACATCCTGCCCAATCAGCATCACAATAGGCTTTCAATTGTAAATCTGAATCACTACAGAAAAATACTGCTTCTTTGATCTCCATGAAATTAAAGCATTCCCAAGAAAAACACAATAATCAGTTAATGATATTCTAGTGTCTGGACATCCTGCCCAATCAGCATCACAATAGGCTTTCAATTGTAAATCTGAATCACTACGGAAAAATACCCCTTGCCCTAATGTTCCCTTGATATATTGCAATATACTAGTAGCTGCCTGCATGTGTGGATGCCTTTGTTTAGCCAAAAACCGACTTAATCTATTTGTTGCATATGTCAAATCAGGTTTGCTCAAGGTTAAATAGTCAACAAGTCTCCAGAATCTTTGGACAACTTTAGCTACTGTGTAACGACCTGCTATTTAACTGGGGGGGGGGGGGTTTATATGCTGCAAAATTTATAATGCTCTGATGCCTATTAGATCAAACCAATTCATCAACCTAAGCAGCAAGAAGCGGAATTCATATAAACACAACCAAGAAAATATATAATACTAGAGTGTTAAAAGGATCCTCAAAATACACATATATGACGACTTCCCAAAATACCCTTAATTGGGCTAGGGTTATACATAAATACTCTAAAAAATACTCACTTTATTGGTAGGGCAGTACTGAAGCCCCTCTATTTGCGAGCCTGATCTGCTCACCTACCTGGATCACTTGAAAAATGTTAAGGTAATGAGATGAGACGACGCTCAGTAAGACGAAATATGCTATTGCTAATATGTGACAAATGAGTTACAATACTTTAAAGATCTGTTTCTAAATAATCATGTATAACTGAATATGAGAATACAAGTACAAATAACATATACAACCACCACCTGTTCCCATGTTACTTAACATATCTGTTTTTATAGGTTTTCCATTCATAATACTTCTACTATACATAAGTACCCCCATTGTTACTGTAAAACTGTATATATATAATAATAATAATTGAAAACTTCCCTAGATGACTGTATGTCATGATTTAACCCCTTATGACAGGGTTGTGCGGCCCGAAGGCGGGATCTACCTTGGTTGGCCAATCAAGAATAAATAACTATACTCCATCAGTCTGATCAGCCCTCTTCAACCCATATCTGATGGGGATCCCGTCCGCTCCTGGGCATTTGATCGACCTACATACCACGTATTATCTGAATAGGTGGTTGCACTCTATACTGAATATCTGTATATAGCAATGGTACCGTGCTCTGCTATCTGATCCATCAAGGTCTGATACTAAATAATACATTACTATATACAATCTATTTTTTTTACCATGATTCTGTCATATCTGCATTAACCATGATTGTGACGCCCCGAAACCCGCCAAGTGGGGCCCGAGTGCCATGTGTTCCAATCACCTGCATCTAATACCATAATTATCATGCACGCAGCGGAACATAATAAATAACCTCAAATAAATACCAGAGTTCTATATAACAACCCAAAAACAAACACTACAACATCTAGATGTTTATCTCCACAACCAGTATTTAAAACATAACCACGTACAAAAATATCTATACATATTTCGGTATCTCACAATACCCCAAAAAGAAATCACCAAAAATAATCTCAACCTAGGCCTTCTTCAAACTCGGTCTCCAGAAGAACCTGAAAAATTGTTAATCCACTAGGGTGAGACACTTCTCAGTAAGAATGGAATAAATTATAACAGTGTGTGACAATTGAGTTTTAATATTTACATATCAAAATAAACTGCTTCTCATATAATATCAATAACAATTGAGAAAATATACCATTAATAATATCTCCAACATCTAAAATCACACACATCCAATATGCACAAGTACGTAATTTTTATGCAGGCGAAAGTCCCCAAGGATAGGGAAGATTACCCGCCCATACAAGTAGCTTCCCTTTGCTCTAATATTAAAAACTACCTAGCAGAGCACTCGCCTTTCTCAGCAAGCCATCGGGTGAAATATTACCTCCCTGCCAGTACACACATCTTTATTATTTTAAAGGCGAAGGTTTCCGAGGATCGAGATGTCTACCCGCCCATACAAGTAGCATCCCTTTGCACTGATACCAAAAAACTACCTAACAGAGCACTCGCCTTTCTCAGCAAGCCCCTGGTGATATGTTTACCTCGCCGCATGCACACACATGCATTCACAATATGCTATACCATTATTTTTATGCTATAATTAAATTCACATGCGCACAACACATCCACACAGAAATCATGCATCTCATACTTCATCTTCCAATGTCCTCAGTACGTGGCCACACAGAGCAACTGCGTACATGTCAGTACGTGGCCCACACAGGCACCTACGTACTTCTTATCTACACGTGGCCCACACAGGCACCACTACCGACACAGGGTACATAACATGTCCCACACAAGCGTCATTATTCACACAGGATATAACGTGGCCCACACAGGCACCACTGCCCACACAGGGTATATAACATGGCCCACACAGGCGCCATTATCCACACAGGATATAACGTGGCCCACACAGGTACCACTACCCACACAGAGTATATAACATGGCCCACACAGGCGCCATTATTCACCAGTATTCAATCTCCATGACCTATCCATCATACATCAATAGAACAAGCTCCTCGACCTGCCAATGTCCTACCCCATATAAATGACAATATGACAAGCTCCTCAACCTGCCAACGTCATATCATGATTTACATCTAGGCAATATAATAACCTCCTCATGCTAACGTTATATTGAGATGCATACGAATAACCACACCAATTAATTCACACAGACGCATTAATGCATTTCCACACATGAATTCAACAGATCAATTCTTTTCCCACACAGTATCCCCACAGATCAATACATTTCCACATAGGAGTCAAACATAACAACTCATTCATCATGCCATAATTATTTCAAACACCCCCACATACAAACCCAAATACCACAGTAATTCATATTCAATTTATTAGCAAAAATTACTCCCATGTCACACGAATTTAATATCATAAGCAATTATCTCAAATATAAATCTTAAACAAAAATCATCATTTTTCCAGTAATCAGACTATTCTGAAAATCATATAGATAAATAATAAATTTCATATGCTCATAAATAATCGGTTCACCTTAATAAAATACTGATATAATTTTATTCCCCCTTACCTAATTCCCTGAATTAACCCGCGACGCTCACCCGAACCCTGATTCAATCAAATCAACCCCAATAAAATATTATTTTAACATTTCCTAATTTATAATAATTAAATACCAATTAATTTCTAAATAACCCATTTATCCTAATTTTGGGTTATTTCTACAACGATCCCACGAGAAATTCGCTCTGATAGACTTGTAGAGAATCATTCTTAGATTCTTGTGATGGTGTCCGATGACCCATTTGGTTTAAAATTTAAGAAAAATTGAGATAGCAATGAAAATATGGCTTACCCCAGGAGATATACCCACGCTACTCCTACAACAAATCCACTTCGGTAGATATGTCGGTGGAGGAGAATGGAGTTTGGTGGTATTCTCAGATTTCCAATTGGGCGAGAATCCACCGTGAAATCGTAGAAAGAAGAGGAGTGGAGAGCGTGAGAGAATATATTTAATTTTTTTTCCTTTCTCTCTCTTTCTTACTGGCGCGTGAAATTTTTATTTTTTTTCTTCTTCTTTCCCTCTGCTTTGTTCCAGAAAAAAACTTAAACACTAAGTTTTTTTTTTCTTTCCTTTATCCTTTCTTTAACCTTATCATATACTCATACATATATGTATATATATACTTATATATATTACTTACATATATACTTATATATATATATAATTAAATATACATATATATATATATATATATCCACAATCCTCAAATTTCTTAATTTAATTAATTTTCTTAATAATAATTAATTAATAATAATAATAAATTTTTTAATTAATAATTTTTTATTTTTTTATTTTTTTGGGTTGTTACAATGACGTTGTGATACACTGTATCTGTATCAACTGTATTTTTTGAATGAACTTTAAAATTGTATGTCATGGTACTGAAAACTATTTAATCATGGTATTCTGAAAATACTATAAAACATATTCC
The DNA here is from genome assembly GCF_029873635.1 of Malania oleifera. NCBI lineage: Eukaryota > Viridiplantae > Streptophyta > Magnoliopsida > Santalales > Ximeniaceae > Malania > Malania oleifera. The sequence goes on from NC_080417.1 coordinate 142,061,378, forward strand.
ATGTCTGTATAATCTGTAAAACATAATCCTAAAAATACTATAAAAACATGTTTCTATACTATATCCATATTCTTATGTCACACAGTAATTTAAAATATTTTAAACGTATTTGATATACTGTATAAATTCCTACTGTGAAATAATAATTTGGTAAAAACATATAATTCATACTGAAATCATACTAGTATTACCTAGCATAGCATATTTCCCTTACCTGATTACTGCTAAAAAACAAAATCCCCTACTATAACGGGTCCTATACCCGCAGGGTTCTCCACTAAACACCTTGAAAACCATATATTTCAGAACAAAATATAATTATTTCTTTGTCTCCATCATTTCCTACAACTTCCAGAAGGCCAAAAACTGAATAAAAGGTCTTACTTTGATTATGGGATGAAATCCAACTTCGTCCCACCGACAATTCGCTCTGGCAGACTTGAAGAGAACTCCTCCAGGAGCATCGTGGTGGCCTCAAATGGTCAATCCGGTGAACAACGGGGCCAAAATCGAAGAGAGATGGAGGTGGAGCTGTAGGAGAGAGAGAGGGAGTGAATTTCTGTAAATATTCAGCGTAAAAATCCAACTTCTAGCTATTCATAGAGTTGAATTCATCGATGAGACATGTCACCTCGTCGACAAGTCCTGTAGAAAGTTCATCGATGAACCTACACCCTCATCGACGAATTTCAGACTTCCAAAAATCCTCTCTCGGTATCTTCTCGTCGACGAAACTTGTTTTCGTTGGTGAGGCCCTCTTGTACCCTCCTCGACAAACACAGGGGATTCGTCGACGAGGACTTGATAAATTCTCCTGGTCATTACATCCCAAAGTGCAACGTTGTCGACGAACGCTTACTATTTCCATTTTCCTCCCTCTTTATTAATTAAATACCATTATTCTTCGGGTCATTACATGTTGTTCCATAGGAGAATTAACAGGCTTACATCCCATCATACCTGTTTTTTTTAATATATCAAAAACAAACTTCCTTTGATTCAAGTTGACACCCTTCTCACTTCTAGCAATCTCAAGCCCCAAGAAGTATTTAAGTGTACCAAGTTCCTTAATCCCAAATTTGGCATCCAAAACTGACTTCAGTTCAGCAACACAATATAGATTATTTCCTGTGATGACCATGTCATCCACATATACTAATAAAGCTGTAAACAAAGGACCTTTCGCATGTACAAACAAGGAATGATCAGCAGTAGATTGAATGAAACCAAGCTACTAAATAGTGGTGGAAAGTTTAGTGTACCATTGTCTTGAGGCTTGCCTTAAACCATAAAGAGATTTGAGTAGCTTACACACAACAGGAGAAGAAGAACTCCCCCCTTTACTGTGATAACCAGGAGGCAGAGACCTATATACTTCCTCATCCAAATCCCCATGCAGAAAAGCATTATTGATGTCCAATTGATAAAGAGGCCAAGCTTTGGCAGCTGCTAATGCAATCAAGACTCTAACAGTGACTGTTTTGGCTACTGAAGAGAATGTTTCAAGAAAATCTAAACCTTCTCGTTGAGTGTAACCCTTTGCAACTAATCTTGCCTTGTATCTTTCAATTGAACCATCAGAATTCAATTTAATTTTGTATACCCACTTACATCCAATAGGAGATTTACCAGGTGGCAAAGTAGAAAGCTCCTAAGTGTGAGTTTTCTCAAGTGCTTGAATTTCCTAATCCATTGCCTCTTTCCACAAAGGATCTTTAACTGCTTGAAAGAAAGATTAAGGTTCTTAAGGAGAAGAACTGACTGTCATCATGTATGACTGATAACTTGGTTCCAAATGTGAATAAGTAAGGTATTGATGTAATAACCCAAGGAATTTTTCAGCTCCTCGTTGACGAACACAGGGGATTCGTTGACGAGGGTAAGAGAGGAGCTAATTGACGAGGACAGGATTCGTCGATGAGAAAATACCGAGTGGGGGTTTGGGGATTCTAAATTTTTTCGACAAGGAGAGGGAGCTTGTCGAAGAGTTGTCTTCATTACCTCGTTGACGAGATGACGTGGCTCGTCGACGAAGGCCACAGTATAAATAGTTCTACAGAACTCTCTCTCTCTCTCTCATCCTTCAGTTTTTCCTCCTTCTCTCTAAGTTTTTGGGCCAGATTTACATTGGTTCAACGATCTGAAGCCACCACGACACTCCTGGGAAAGTTCTCTGCAAATCTGTTAGAGCGGATCATTGGTGGTGCTGAGTTGGAAATCATCCCAAATTCAGGGTAAGACTTTTTACTCAATATTTGCCTATTTGACAGTTGTAGAAAGCGTAGTACGCGTAGAAATAATGAACTTTAGATCTAGGAAATGTCGTTTTCAGAGTGTTGAATGGGGAACCCTGTGGGTGCGGGGTTGTTTGTTTTAGGGGCCTTTCAGAACTCAAGTAAGGGGATAAACTAAGCTAGTTATTTAATGAAAATGTATGTATGTTATTACAGCATCTGATTTTAGGAAAATGAATAAATATATTTATATATGTTTTATATTTGGAAAAAACTGCTGAAAATGATGCTATGTTAGATATACGAAAAACCTGTTTCGTGTGGTAGGAGTTGAAATTAATATGAAATATTTTTTTTATAGGAATATGATAAAGATATAGATTTTTATAATAGAAAATCGGTGTACGGGCTGAGATTTTTATATGTTTTGCCAATGTACGGGCTGAGCTATGTATATGATTTGCCTGCGTACGGGCCGAGCTATGGATATGATTTGCCAGTGTACGAGCTGAGTTATGTATATGATTTTTTGGCATACGGTCCGAGTTATGAATGTGATTTTCCAGAGTACGGGCTGAGCTATGGATATGATTTGCCAGTGTACGGGCCGAGCTATGGTGGTATGTGAAATACCGGCGGGTCGATGATTTTCATTATATACATATATATGCAAAATGATATGATTGATTTGATAACTAATGATATGAAATATCCACATATCACAGTTTCAGTATATGGTATATGTTATCAGAACCTAGTTGGCTTGGTCTAGGCTAGCACTTGCATGGTACCGATGCTATGTGTTCATGATTTATCATGATATTTGTGTTAAAGCCGTTGTACGAAGTGGTGTGATATTGGATGGTCGATGTGGTTTTAAGAAGTGTGTGAGCGCTCCTGGTGTACGGACCAGGTCTAGCAGACCTATCAGACTTACAAAATGTACTTTTGACTTGGCAGTGGTTGACCAACCATTGTCAGGTCCCGCATTCGGGCCATACAACCCAATTATGTGGGGGTAATACATGACAACAGCCAGGTAACCTACTAGGAATGTTTTTGTATTATTATTATATGAGATGAGTTATGCTATGAGAATACAGTATGTTTTGTGATTATACATGTTTTCCCAGAAATATATATATAGTTTTACTGGTTATGTTCATGATTATATATATATATATATATATATATATCACAAAAATGCTCATGTTGTCACACACAAGTGTTAGTTTATTTCCCTTACTGAGAGGTGTCTCACCCTGAATTTCATAAATATTTCAGGAGCCCCTTATAGGAGAGCGGGTAAAGCTCCACTGATTTAGTACTGTTGATCTGCCCTCTCTAAAGGATAAGTTTTGGTAGGGACGGTTGGATTTTGTGGAAATGTCCTTAGATCTTTCTTTGGGATGTATATACTCAAACATAGTGGATGTAGTGACTCTGGTATTATGATGGATGACGTTGTATTTATGATATTATGATTGTATGTTTCCTACTGCTTAGGCTTGCGTTATATGTTACTGATGTATTCCTGGTACCCATAGGTCCAGGTGGATTATGATCTTCTGAGTTTTGGGATATTGATTTTATTATATTATATTAAAAAAATGTGGAAATTAAGCAGGTCGTCACAATTTGGTATCAGAGCTTAGGTTGTTAGTTTCTGTAGAGTTTAGAATGCAGGGGAAACAATACCAGAGTATAGGAAATTATTTGAGGTTTTATTCTACAGTCTGGAGACAGGACTTCCATGGTAGTTTCCGTGTTTTTCCTAGGGTGACGATTTCAGGAAAACCATAGTAAGCTATTATCGGGGTTATGTTCCTAGAATCTTGGAATGGGGTTTGAAATAAGTTGGGAATGTTAGAATAAAAGGTTAGGTTAGACGAGTAAATTATAAGGATAGGATTTCTAAGTTGCGTTTGTTGTTTTCAAGATGGATCTAAGAGGAAATAGTGTCCACACGAGTGGCAGTGATGGAGCAGGGCCATCAGGTGCAGTTGGGACCGACTCTGATGCAGTATTACGTAGCGTGGTTCAGCAGGTTATGGCTGAGATCTCTAGGAGCTCTAGGGAGCAGGGTGGTCTGTTGGTTGGCCATGGATGCACTATCGAGAAGTTTACAAAGATGAATTCTCCGGCGTTCTCAGAGGGAGTTGATCCTACAGCCGCTGAGAACTGGATACAGGAGAATGAAAAAGTCTTGACTGTGTTGCAGTGTACTAAGGAACAAAGGGTCCTCTTTGTCATCTATAGACTGACAGAAGAGGCCGAGAGATGGTGGACTGTTGTGAGACTACTGGAGCAGCAGAGGGTGACTTTGATAGCCATGACATGGGACCGGTTTAAGGAGTTGTTCTTTGAAAGATATTTTTCACCCACTGTCAGGGAGGCTAAGGTGGAAGAGTTTCTGAGTCTGAAGCAGAGATAGCTATCTGTCTAGCAGTATGCGGTGTGTTTCATCGAGCTCTCTCGTTTCACCCCGTACATTGTCCTTAATGAGGTGAAGAAAGCGGGGCAGTTTGAGAGAGGCTTGAGGCAGAGTATATTCAAGCAGGTGGTGGTGCTACAGATTCAAGACTTTGCTGAGTTAGTCGACACTGCAGCTTTGGCAGAGATTGGTCAGTGTCTCGATGTAGAAGAGCAGGGATAGAGGAAGAGATCTGCATCTACAAGTTATCAGCAAGGTCATAGACCGAGTCAGTGGAGGAGAGGAAAACATGGCAGAGGATGGAGATAGGAGACTGGAGCAAGCGAGGTTCAGGCAGTGTAGGGTCCTCCAGTTTATCAGACTTGTGGTAGGAGACACTGGGGAGAGTGTCAAGCAGGTGGAGTTGTCTGCTACCATTGCAGTAGACCAGGGCACATGGTGCGAGACTGCCTTACACCACTAGATGCAGTTCCAGTTCCTAAACCATACCGGGGAGGTTATCAGGCGCTACGTGGGGGCCAGAAGAGGAATATGTCTCTAGCCAGGGTATTTACTCTAACACCAGGTGAGGCTGAGACGGCAGGCGACGTGGTGACAGGTATGGTTATTATGCTTTCTTTTAAAGTTATTGCATTATTTGATTCAGGAGCTACACACCCGTTTGTGTCATTGGGATGCACTATACTTTGTGGGGCAGAAACATAGTTGTTGAATACTGAATTGTTGGTATCTACACCGACTGGGTCGGCAATGAGGTGTAGTAGGTTGCTCCGGGGTTGCTCAGTTGATATTCAAGGGGAAATTCTGTCTGCTGATTTGATAGTACTAGATATGCATGGATTTGATGTGATCTTTAACATGGATTGGCTTGCAGCTAATTTTTTTAGCATAGATTGCCATTCACGGGAAGTGAAATTTAGACCTCCGGGACGAGCATAATTCAAGTTCGTAGGGTTGCGAGTGCAATCCTCGCCTTAGCTAGTTTCAGCTATTCAGGCGAGGAGACTACTGATGAGTGGTTGCCAGGGGTTTGTGGCTATTGTAAAGGAGATGTCAGAGAATGAAATGAAACTTGCTAGCACACCTATAGTAAAAGAATTTACAGATGTTTTCCCAAATGAACTACCAGGTTTGCTACCCGATCGTGAGGTAGATTTCCCTATTGATCTACTTCCAGGTACAACGCCAATTTCCAAAGTACCTTATCGAATGGCACCAGCAGAATTGACAGAATTGAAGGATCAGTTGCAAGATTTGCTCGATAAGGGCTTTATACGACCCAGTGTATCCCCGTGGGGAGCTCCAGTTCTATTTGTGAGGAAGAAAGACGGGTCTTTGAGGATGTGTGTAGATTATAGGGAGATTAACAAAGTGACAATCAAGAATAAATATCCTCTACCCCGTATAGATGATTTGTTTGACTAGCTCTAGGGTACACGGGTGTATTTGAAGATTGACCTCAGATCCGGCTATCATCAAGTGAAAGTGAAAGCGAAAGACGTCTTGAAGACGGCCTTTAGGACCAGGTACGGGCATTACAAGTTTCTTGTTATGCCGTTTGGTTTGATGAATACTCCTATGGTATTTATGGACTTGATGAATAGACTTTTCCACCAATACTTAGACCAGTTCGTTGTTGTTTTTATTGATGATGTACTGATCTATTCGAGGAGCTATGAGGAGCATGAGACACACTTGAGGCAAGGTCTACAGACGCTACAGGAAAAGAAATTATATGCCAAGTTCAGTAAATGTGAATTCTGACTTGAGAAGGTCATGTTCTTACGACATGTTATATCTGGAGATGGTATTTCTGTGGATCCCAGTACGATTGATGCGGTAACAAATTGGGTTAGACCGAGGAACGTTCAGGAGATCAAGAGTTTCTTGGGGTTAGCTGAGTATTACTATCGTTTCGTTGAGATATTCTCAGCTTTATCAGGGCCTCTAACATGGCTGACTAAGAAGAATATTAGATTTGAGTGGGACGACAGCTGTGAGCATAGTTTCCAAGAATTGAAGCAAATATTAGTCACAACACCAATATTGGTCATCCCGTCAGGGGGTGAGGGGTATGTCATTTACAGTGATGCGTCCTTGAAAGGACTTGGTTGTGTATTGATGCAGCATGGCAGGGTGGTGGCATATGCATCCAAGTAGTTAAAATAATATGAGAAGAACTACCCTACCCATGATCTCGAATTGGCTGTAGTTGTACACACATTGAAGATTTGGAGGCATTACCTATATGGTGAGCGGTGTGAAATCTTTTCCTACCATAAAAGTTTGAAGTACTTTTTCACTCAAAAGGAACTGAATATAAGGCAGCGAAGGTGGTTGGATATCATTAAGGATTTTGATCCTACCATCAGTTATCACCTAGAGAAAGCAAACGTGGTAGCTGATGCGTTGAGCAGGAAGTCCAGGGAATCAGTATTGACGACTATGGAGATCCAGTATCCGATCATGATGAATCTGGAGAGACTCGACATCAAATTAGTTGAGAGTGGTTCTCAGGCTCACATTGTCAGTTTAGTAGTGCAGCCTACTCTGCAAGAATGAATTAAAGTTGCTCGGAAAGAAGACCCAGAATTAGCAGAGGTGATGGACAGAGTGCAGAGTGGTCAGGGGGAGGAATTCAATGTTGTAGATGATAGAGTTTTGCTGTTCCATTCTAGATTATGTGTTCCAGCTGATGTGGATATTAGGAGGACCATTCTAGAGGAGGCTCACAGATCTTTGTATACAATTCATCCCGGTAGTACGAAGTTGTACAGGGATCTACGAGAGTCGTACTCGTGGAGTGGTATGAAGAGAGAGATCATCGAGTATGTAGCGCAGTGTTTGACATGCCAGCAAGTGAAAGCTGAGCACTAGAGGCCGGTAAGTCAATTACAACTGTTATTTATCCCAAAGTGGAAGTAAGATCATATATCTATCAATTTTGTGTCAGGACTGTCGACGACATTGCACGGTGAGAATGCCGTCTAGGTGATTGTTGACCTTTTAACTAAGACCGCCCACTTTTTACCTATCAAGATCGGCTACTCCCTCAACCGTTTAGTGGAAATCTACATTCAGGAGATAGTTCGTTCTTCTGGGGTGCCAGTATCGATTGTGTCAGATCGAGACCAGCGTTTTACGTCACGTTTCTAGAAGAGCTTGCAGGAAGTTCTAGAGTCTCAGTTATCATTTAGCACGACATTCCATCCTCAGTCAGATGGGCAGACCGAGAGGACGATACAAATATTAGAGAATTTGCTCTGTGCGTGTGTATTGGATTTTGGGGGTAGTTGGACTCAGTTCATGCCGCTGATAGAGTTTACGTATAATAATAGTTATCATACCAGTATTGACATGTCACCATTTGAGGCTCTATAAGGTAGGAGATGTCGTTCTCCTTTATTTTGGGATGATATGGTTGAGCGGCGAGTTGTGGGACTAGAGCTAGTACAACAAGCGTGTGATAAAGTTCAACTTATCAGAGATAGAATCAGTGCAGCTCAGAGCCGATAGAAAAGTTATGCTGATAATCGCCGCAGGAATCTGAAATTTGATGTGGGTGATCATGTGTTTTTAAAGATAGCTCCGTTGAAAGGGGTAATGAGGTTTGACAAGAAGGATAAACTTAGCCCTAGGTTCATCGGTCCGTTTGAGATTTTAGAGAAAGTGGGACTGGTTGCCTACAGGCTAGTTTTGCCACCTATGTTGTCCAGGATCCATGACGTATTCCATGTGTCTATGTTGAGAAAATATGTCCTAGATCCTTCTTATATCATCAGTTATGGTGAATTAGAGCTCAGTGATTCATTGGTGTATGAGAAGGTACCAGTACAAATTCTGGATAGGAAAGTGCAGGAGTTATGTAACAAGCAGATTTCTCAGGTAAACGTTTTGTGGAGAAATCATACAGTTGAAGAGGCTTCTTGGGAATCCGAGGAGCAGATGAAGCAGAAGTATCCGCACCTATTCCAAGAAGTCTAAACGGGTAAAATGTAAGTAGTTAGATAATATTTCTTTTACAGGTACATGTAATGGTTTAATTAGTGTAGCATTTTAGTTTTGGGAGAATTTTTCTTTTGTATATGTAATCTCCCAGGACTCAGAATGTAACTACGGTATTCCTTTGCCATTAGTGAGGGTGAGTAATAAAATAAGTAGACCCTTTTTCTTTTAAGGGATGATGAATTACGTGAACAGTAAATTTTAAGGACAAAATTTTATAAGGAGGGGAGAATGTAATAACCCGAGGAATTTTTCAGCTCCTCGTCGACAAACACAAGGGATTTGTCGATGAGGACAGGATTCGTCAATGAGAAAATACTGAGTGGGGGTTTGGGGATTCTGAATTTTGTTGACGAGGATAGGGAGCTCGTCGATGAGTTGCCTTCATGACCTCGTCGATGAGATGACGTGGCTTGTCGATGAAGGCCGCAGTATAAATAGTTCTAAACGTGATTTTTCAGCTCATTTGAGTGCAGAACTCACTCACTCACTCTCTCTCTCTCTCTCTCTCTCTCTCTCTCTCTCTCTCTCTCTTTCTCTCTCATCCGTCGGGTTCTCCTCCTTCTCTTTAAGTTTTTGGGCCGGATTTCCACCGGTTCGACGATCTGAAGCAACCACGACGCTCCTGGGAAAGTTCTCTGTAAATCTTCCAGAGCGGATCGTCAGTGGGGCTGAGTTGGAAAGTATCCCAAATCTAGGGTAAGTATTTTTACTCAGTATTTGCCTATTTAACAGTTGTAGAAAGTGTAGTACACATAGAAATACTGAACTTTAGATCTGAGAAATGTCGTTTTCAGGGTGTTGAATGGGAAACCCTGTGGGTGCGGGGCTGTTTGATTTAGGGGTCTTTTAGGACTCAGGTAAGGGGATAAACTAAGCTAGTTATTTTATGAAAATGTATATATGTTATTACAACATCTGATTTCACTAAAATGAATAAATATATTTATATGTGTTTTATATTTAGGAAATACTGCTGAAAATGATGGTATGTTAGATATACGAAAAACTTGTTTTGTGTGGCATGAGTTGAAATTAATATGAAATATTTTTGTTTGGGAATATGATAAAGATATGGATTTTTATCATGGAAAACCAACATACAAGCTAAGATTTTTATATGTTTTGCCAATGTACGAGCTGAGCTATGTATGTGATTTGCCGGCGTACGGGCTGAGTTATGTACATGATTTTTCGGCATACAGGCCGAGCTATGGATGTGATTTGCTAGCGTATGGGCTGAGCTATGGATATGATTTGCCGGCGTACGGGCCGAGTTATGGTAAAATGTGAAATACCAATTTACGGGTCGATAATTTTCAAGATATACATATATATGCAAAATGATATGATTGATTTGATAATTAATGGTATGAAATATCCATATATCACAGTTTCAGTATATGAAATATGTTATCAGAACCTAGGCTTGGTCTAAGCTAGCACTTGCGCGGTACCGATGCTCTGTGTTCATGATTTATCATGATATATGTGTTTACGCTGCTGTACGGAGTAGTGTGAGATTGGATGGTCGATGTGGTTTTAAGAAGTGTGTGAGCGACCATCGTGCACGGACAAGGTCTGGCAGACCCATCAGACTTACAGACTATACTTTTGACTTGGTAGTGGTCGGCCAACCATTGTCAAGTCCCACCTTCGGGCCACACAACCCAATCATGTGGGGGTAATACATGACAACAGCCAGTTAACCTACCAGGAATGTTTTTGTATTATTATATTTGAGATGAGTTATGCTATGAGAATACAGTATGTTCTATCATGTTGTGATTATACATGTTTTTCTAGAAATATATATACAATTTTACTAGTTATGTTCATGATTATATATATATATATCACATAAATGCTCATGTTGCCGCACATCAATGTTAGTTTATTTCCCTTACTGAGAGGTGTCTCACCTCGAATTTCATAAACATTTCAGGAGCCCCTGATAGGAGAGCGGATAAAGCTCCGCAAATTTAGTACTGTTGATCTGCCCTCTCTGAAGGGTAAGTTTTGGTAGGGATGGTTGGATTTTGTGGAAATGTCCCTTGATCTTTCTTTTGGGATGTATATACTCAAGTACAGTGGATGTAGTGACTCTGGTATTATGATGGATGATGTTGTATTTATGATATTATGATTGTATGTTTCCTACTGTTTAGGCTTCCGTTATGTGTTACTGATGTATCCCTGGTACCCACGGGTTTAGGTGGATTATGATCTGCTGAGTTTTGGGATATTGGTTTTATTATATTATATTAAATAAATTTGAAAATTAAGCAGGTCGTCACAATTTAGATATATCATAAGTTGCACCAGGAATGTGAGTATCAATACAAGAATAATCATGTAAGTAAGCAGGTTGTTTGGTGTGTCTTTTTGATTTTCTGAGAGGTGCAGATGATGGTTCTGCTGCTGTAGTATGTGTAACGACCTCAAAATTTTTTCATTTTTTTTTCATATCTACGCAACGAATATACAAATCATAAAACCATATATACTAAATAATATCAGAATTCAGTACATCCAGACCACATGCATATACAATAACTCCCTCCATTATCATCTACCCCAAAAATACAAAACCCTGTCACAAACTTACCCTACAACCAGGGTAACCAAGTCAACTCCCTATCCGCGAGCCTGATCTGCTCGCCCAGTTGGCTTACCTGAAAAGTGGTAAAGTAATGGGGTGAGACAACGCTCAGTAAGTGGAAATATGCTATTACTAGTGTGTGGCACCCGAGTCGTAAAACTATAATATTAATATTTAAAACTGCATGAGCTGGAAAATTTGTAAAACACATGTATAGTAGCTTAAAACATTTGTATCATCTGAACTTTCTATCATTCATACTACTATATTATACTATATACGACAAAAACTATAAAACTGTATACATATACATATACATAACTGTGCTCTTTCCCTGGGATTCTGTATGTCATGATTTGACCCCTTATGACAGGGTTGTGCGGCCCATAGGCGGGACTTAACCTGGTCAGCCCTCTAAGTAAGTCATCATACTCTACACTACCTCAGCCCGGCCAAACTACATCCACTCCTAAGCTCGGGACTGGTTGCTACCTCGTCAAACTGACCCCCTCAACCCAGTGAACTGGAGAGTTGCATCCTCTCTGAGCATAATTTGACGGTACCCACACACTATCTGAGATATGTGAATGCACTCTATTTGTATTAGCAACGGTATCATGCTCTATAAACTGTATTTATCTGTAATCTTTCCACAAGGAAATGATACTATATATATATATATATATATATATATATATATATATATACTTTTTTTACTGTTTTCAGTTTTCATTATGTTTCCAAAATAACCATAACATTAATAATCTGTATTGTAAACACTATAATATCTGTAGCATCTTGATACTATAACTGTATAATCTATCTGTATTTTCTATTTGTATAATCTGTCTGTATACTCTGAGTGTTATGACATTTAGGAAAACATAACATATGGTAAATACTATATATACTGATCTGAATAAACATCTGTGTATATATACATATATCCATCTGTGAAACTATTTGAATAAAAGTGTATATGTACATGCATCTATCTGTATAATATCTGTGAATATTTGACTATGTTTATATGTTTTGTATAACATCATATAATGGGAAATCTATATAAAATTCTACATCAAATAATATCTACTCAGGCAACACATACTTTATAATCTTATATTCTGTAAAAACTATGTAATAATTGGTATACATGCAACTGTAAAATTTCTGTTAATATAATCAAATCTCCTAGCATAGCATATTTCCCTTACTTAGGTCCTGAAAAGCCCTCACTGAACTCTGGCTTTACACTTGTAGGGTTCTCCACTCAACACACTGAAAACGACATCCCCTAGAACAAAACATCAGTATTTTCTTTCATACAACATTTCTTATAATTGCAGGGAAAGTATATTCTGAATAAAACACCTTACCTTGAATTTAGGATGAATTTCAAACCACTTCCACCGATAATCCGCTCCAGCAGACTTGTAGAGAACTTCGCCAGGAGTGTCATGGTGGTTTCAGATCGTCGATCCAGAGAGAAACTGGCCCAAGATCGAACAGAGAAGGAGAGGGGTGCGTTTTAGAGAGAGAGAGGTGATTTGCGCTGAAATTCTGTGAAAAATCCGAGTTTTAGCAATTTATAATACCAAATTTGTCGATGAGTCCTTAAGGAATTTCATCGATGAACCCTCCTTCCTCGTTGACGAATTTCAGACTGCTTAAAAACCCCTCTCAGTATCTTCTCGTCGACAAGGCTTGGCTTCGTCAACGAGGCGTGGCTTAATCAACTAGGCGTGGCTTCATCAACGAGGCCTCCTTATGAGCTCGTCGACGAACTCCCTGTGTTCGTCGACGAGGCTCTATGTAAATCTTTTGGGCTATTACGTCCAAAGTGCAACGTTGTCGACGAGGCCTGCTGCCTCCTTCTGTTTTTGTTTCCATTTCCCTTCCTTTTTATTATTTAAATACCATTATTCTTCGAATCATTATAGTATGAACAGGTGTTGTTGAGACTATATTAGTAACTATATGGTCGGGTAAAAAATGAACCAAAGAATCAATAGAATTATGATTAGCAGGGGAAGTAATAATAGGAATGACAGAAGAAGAAGAAGAAGGATTAGAATTAGAATATGGAACCTCAACTGAAATAGTATTATTAAGTGGAGTTGAACAAGGAATATGATTTTTAGGAATGCAAATGGGAGTAACAAAAGAGCTATTACCTAAGCTGGAATTTGCAATGTCCTCAACTTCAGAACTAAAAAAAAAAGGATCCGAAACTAATTTATTAGCATCAACAAAAGGAAATATTTCTTCATGAAACACTACATCTCTGGAAATAAAAACAGTATTCGTAGTTATATCTAGGACTTTGTAACCTTTCACACCAAAAGGATATCCTAGAAACACACACTTTCTAGCTCTAGCAGTAAACTTAGATCTATTATGTGCTAGAGTGGAAGCAAAACAAAGACATCCAAAATCCCTTAAGTGACCATAGGAAGGAGCATGACCATAAAGTACTTCATAAGGAGTTTTATGAGACAAGACTGAAGTTGGGATTCTATTAATCAAATAAACTGCTGTTAAGACACAAGGTCCCCAATGGTATAAAGGAAAATGAAAATGGAACAAAAGGGATCTTGCAACGATTAAGATATGTTGATGTTTTCTTTCTACTATTGCATTTTGTTGAGGAGTTTCAACACAACTTAATTGATGTAAAATTCCCTTTTGAGCAAAAAAATTGCTCATGATAAACTCTGTTCCATTATCAGTCCTTATTATCTTTATTTTTCTAGAAAATTGAGTCTCAACCATATTATAAAATTGTTCCAAAATAAATTGTGTTTGAGACTTGTGTTTCAGCAAGTAAACCCAAATAGACCTTGAACAATCATCTACAATGGTTAAGAAATATTTGCATGAATCTATTGTAGGAATAGAAAAGGGACCCCACAATGTATCAAATCAAAACAATTTTCAAAAATATAAGAACTTTTTTTAAAAGGTAATCTCTTTTGCTTTGCAATAGGACAAATATCACAAAGAAAATCTTTATTTCAATCAATAAGAGGTACATCATTGGATTTAATCAAAGCCAATTTGGCATTTGATAAATGTCCCAACCTAAAATGTCATACATGTGACTGTGGCTTATTGACTAACAGAACTGAAGAAGAAAAAGAAACAGACTTGCTTCCTTCCAGCAGGTAGAGCCCATTGCACTCTTTACCTAAACCAATTGTGCTCCAATGAGCAAGGTCCTGGATAAAACAAAAATTTCGAAAGAAAATAAGGCAACAAGAAAATGATTTAACAAGTTGACTGACATATATGAGAGCTGAAAGAAGGAACACAAAGAACATTGTATAAGATCAAAGTTTCAATGATTTGAACAGCCCCAATGTGTGTAACCAAAACAGTTTCACCATTAGGAAGGTTCACATCAGTATTCAAAGTGGCTGTGATATGTGTGAAACAAGTAATTGAATGTACCATGTGGTCAGTAGCTCCTGTGTCTATGACCCAATCAGTAGATCCAATAAAAATTCTTGTTTACCAATTTGGTTGAGAAAATAGAGTGTGTCAAAATGGGTGTGAAAGAAGAATTAGATATAAAACCTAACATGGTTTCAAGATAGTTATTATGTGCTTGAGGCTGGGAAGAATTTATTGTCATAGTAGCAGCACCATGAACACCAGTAAATCCAGAGGTCAATCCAGACAAACCATTACCAACACTTGCATTAGCAACATGATGATTGTCACTAGAAATTGATCCTGTATTGAGAAAAGCCAACAACTACTCACATTGAGTCTTGGTGATGGGACATTGAATTTGGCTTTGAGAAGAATTCTCAATCATAGTTCCTTGAGAACAAGAAACTTGATTTGCACTTGATTTCCATTTTGGCTTATAACCAGGTGGGTATCTGTGTAGTTTGAAACACTTATCAATAGTACGCCCAAACATATTACAATGAGTGCACATAGGTTTTTCTTTCTTGCTGTTTCCTTTATTCCATCCTGAATTACTTGACCTGCTTCCCTATGAATTTGCATACATTGCCATAGTATCAGGTTTAGCAGCATAGGAGCCTCCATGTCCACATTCTTGTGAGACTCTTCTTGAAGAACTAATGCATAAACCTTTTTTTTATTGAAAGAAGAGGCTCATACATCAGAATTTGAGTCCTAATGGTTTCAAAATTTTCATTCAATCCCATAAGAAACCTCATGACATAGACTTTATCATGATTACTACTTAAGGTTTTATTCGCACCACATGTACACTCTGGTAATTATTCCAGATTTAGCAATTGATCCCATAACCTTTTGAATTTTGTAAAGTATTCAATTACTAACATCTGATTTTGAGTAATATAACAAATTTCCATTTGAAGATTGTATATTTGGGACGATTTCCTTGAGAAAAAATATTTTGAAATTCCAGTCACATCTCTCTAGCAGTTTTACAATACATCACACTGCCATATACATTTGCGTGCATTTAATTAATCAACCAAGAAATTATCGTGTTGCAACTCTGCCAGTCTTCATAGAGAGGAGACTTTGGATCAGGTTCAATAATTTTTCCATTGATAAAACCTATCTTTTTCTTGGCAGTGAGAGCAAGAATCATGGCTTTTGACCAAGAATGATAGTTTTTCATGCCAAGTAGTGGCTGTGTAACCAGAGTGCTACCTGAATTTTCATTGGAATGGAGGAAGAATGGATTTTGAGAGGTTCGATTGTGAGGATGGATCAGATTGATTGCTTGAATCTGGAAATGTCATGGATACACTTTTAGGCTCTCTATGTTCTTCCTATCTCCTCCGGACTTGTGCGTGAGAAGTATACCTCTATGGAGAAGTGTTAAAGAATAGAAGCAATTTCAGTCTCTGTCGGAATTCGCATAAAAGAAGTTCTGATACCATATAAAACTTCAAGAACAAAAGCTGTAAAACTCCAAGAACAGAAGATTTAAATAAACTTGATCATATTTCTTGAATACAATTGAGCTTACAAGCCAAAAACTGAAAATACAATCATTCAATTTCCTTATATACAAAATCTGTTAGGCTAACTAAATAACTAACTTTCTGAAGAAAGGAAAAATACAAAGTTTAACTAATCATAACAAATAACTAATCCTCCCAAAATTGCTTACCAATTTTAACACATATTGTTAGGAATATACGAACAAATTCCCAAAACCTGTGAGAAACAAATAGAGAAAGAATAACGCCAAAGAAAAATTCAATCACATGCACAAGACAATATTTACGTGGTTCGGCAATTTTGCCTATGTCTACGGAGTTGCAGGGATTTCAATATTATCAGGAAGAAAGCACAGAGAGTGCGGCGATACAATTCTCTCGCTCTCGCTCTCTCTCGCGGATACAACCACCCAAACCCTAATCACCCGAAAGCACCCTTTTTATATGTTGCGCCTAGGGTTCCGTTCCGAATGGGCTCCAAAAATTTTCCAGCCTAAGTCGCAGCGCTCATGGCCTAAGCCTTAGGATAGAAATCTCTAATTAAATAGAGGTCGGGTCGTCATCCAAATTAAGACACAACTAGACTCCACAAAAGTCCAACACATATATGTAACCATAATTCTCAACAATCCTTTGACGGTCAATCTACCCTCCTCCACAGCTTCCCCAGGATTTTTTTTTACTCGACTTCACAAACACGGCAATTTTATTATAAGAAAAAACCCCATCAAGTAAATTAATGCATCTTAACTTATCTGAATTTTGGATCTAGATCCTTGGGTTGGACGGATGGTGAAACTTCACCAACCATTCATTATTAAATGAAAGCAGTCATCTTCTTGCTAATTAGTGTCATTATTAGTCTTCCCTGCTGTTGAAAGAAGCAAACAATGGTCAGCTTCCCAGTCTCTGCACCTCAAATGCATCACCAGATATGATCCAATTCTAGCTTGGATCTTTGCCAGCAAAGAGCCGTGAGAGAATGCTAGAGATCAATGGACATTATCTGTTCTCTATTTGTAAGTATAGAATTATTATATGTCCTCCCCAAGATCTCTTATGCAGCGGACACCATTAGTGCTTCCCAACCTTTGAGTGATGGCAGAACCTTAATTTCCAAACAAGGAAGTTTCGAACTGGGGTTCTTCAGTCCGGGTGATTCCGGGGAAAAATACGTGGGAATCTGGTACAAGAACATCCCGGTTAAAACAGTTGTTTGGGTAGCAAACCGTGACAAACCAATCAATGGCTCAGCTGGTGCGCTGATGATCAACACCGCTGGCAGTCTCATACTTCATGATCAGAATGGGAGTATTGTTTGGTCATCAAATGCAAGCTCGTTGAAACTACCCCAGAACCCAGTACTGCAGCTACTGGATTCTGGAAATCTCGTCCTAAGAAACGAGAAAGATGATAATTCAGAGAGTTATTTGTGGCAGAGCTTCGACTATCCATCGGATACTTTATTGCCGGGAATGAAACTAGGGTCGGACTTGAGTACTGGTCTCAATCGGCAGCTATCATCTTGGAAGAACCCGGATGATCCGTCTGCAGGAGAATTCACTTATAGGATAGATCTTTACAGTTATCCTGATGCTGCTGTGTGGAAACTCTCCTCCAAGTACTTTCGGTGTGGCCCGTGGAATGGCCTTCGATTCAGCGGCGTCCCTGAGCTAAAACCAAACCCAGTTTTTGAGTTCAGTTTCAAGTCTAATCAGGAAGAGGTGTACTTCACTTATGATCTAAAAAATAAATCTATGGTCTCGAGGTTGGTCTTGAACCAAACCAGCAGCTCAATAGAGCGCTATGTGTGGATTGAAGACGAACAATTTTGGAAGCTCTATGCGTCGACACCAAAGGACAACTGTGATGTCTATGGCCTGTGTGGTGCTCATGGAACTTGTGTGATCAGTGAGTCACCCATCTGCCAATGTTTGGAAAAATTCAAGCCTAAATCACCAGAAAAATGGAACATAATGGACTGGTCTGAAGGATGCATACGCAATACGCCATTGAACTGTGGGAACACTGACGGGTTTAACAAATTTACAGGCCTGAAACTGCCAGACAGCGCAAATACTTGGGTGAATGAAAGTATGACTCTTGAGGAATGCAGGGCCAAATGCTTGAAAAATTGTTCTTGTATGGCTTATACCAACGCGGACATTAGAGGAGGAGGCAGCGGCTGCGTTATGTGGTTTGATGACCTGACTGATATGAGGCAGCTTGCTGCTAATGGTCAGGACCTCTATATTCGAATGCCTGCTTCGGAATTAGGTATGATTATTTTTTTGTTTGATTTAGTAAGCTATGGAAGGCATTTGAAAATGAATGTTTGCCATGCTACAGAACTACAGCTTTTTATGGCTTATCACAGCTGCAATTTAAGCATTATATGCTTTCTGTTTTTGATAAGACCATGAAGGGCAAAGTGATAGGCGTGCGGTGAAGATGCTAGTGATAATAGCTGCGACCATCGGTTCAGTCTGTGCCATTCTTATATTCTGTTATTACATTTGGAGGAAGGTAAATGTCCAAGGTAAATTGAATACTTGATCTTCTAGCTGGACAGCAATTAACATGCTGGTTTTAATATTACAAAAAAGGGTTATCCAAGGTTTCACTTGTAGCTCACCTGATATGCACTGAATCCAAATTTATCAGTTCATGATGCCTTCTCAGTTAATTCTTACAACCAATACCAATCCATTTTCCTCCATTTCAGAGAGAAGAGAAAACAGCGGAGAAGCTGGGAACGAAGACCTGGAACTACCTTTATTGGACTTGGCTACAGTGACTAGTTCTACTAATAACTTCTCAGATGACAGCAAGCTTGGAGAAGGTGGTTTTGGACCTGTCTACAAGGTAAATTTGCATATGCATATGCACCAGAAAAATGACCATTGAAGACAAAGAAGCGCTCAACAGCACAACCTCTTTATAGTGAGTAGTTTAACATTTTTCAGGGTACGCTGGCAGATGGCCAAGAAATTGCAGTGAAGAGGCTTTCGAAGAATTCTGGACAGGGATTGAAGGAGTTCAAAAATGAAGTAATACTAATTGCCAAACTTCAGCACCGAAATCTGGTTAGGCTTCTCGGTTGTTGCATTCAAGGGGAAGAAAAGATGTTGGTTTATGAGTATTTGCCCAACAAAAGCTTGGATTCCTTTATCTTTGGTATGATAGATAACTTTAGCACCCAATCTAGTTGGATTGCATATGTATCTATGCTGTCTTTGCCTCAATTTTCTCGACACTTATTTCTACATGATTGAGAATTTTAGTGGGAGATTAACCAAATTGAGCTTAAACTTGGCAGATCAAACAAAATGTAAACGATTAGATTGGAATAGACGCTTCCATATTATTTGTGGAATTGCTAGAGGCCTTCTCTACCTTCATCAAGATTCCAGATTGAGGATTATACATAGAGATCTCAAAGCAAGTAATGTTTTACTTGATCATGAGATGAACCCAAAAATATCAGACTTTGGCATGGCAAGACCTTTTGGTGGAGATCAGACCGAAGGAAATACAAATAAAGTGGTTGGGACTTTGTAAGTATTTTAAATTACCCTCTATCACAAGAATGCTTTTATTTTTATGTTCTATTTTTTATTTTTCATTGCAGTGGCTACATGGCACCAGAATACGCTGTTGATGGGTTATTCTCAATAAAATCTGATGTATTTAGCTTTGGTGTCTTATTGCTCGAGATTGTAACGGGAAAGAAAAATAGAGGATTTTTCCACCCAAACCACAGCCTTAACCTTCTTGGACATGTAAGTGTCATGGAATAGTACATTTGTTATTCCTATGCATCGTAACAATGCAAGATAAAACACCACTCATGAGTGATGAAATTGTTTTGATTAGGCATGGACATTGTGGAAAGAAGAAAGGCCGCTGGAATTAATTGATGGATTATATGAAGACTCCAGCTCTCTATTTGAAGTGTTACGGTGCATTCATATTGGTTTATTATGTGTTCAGCAACATCCCGAGGATAGGCCCATAATGTCATACGTGGTTCTAATGTTGGGCAGCGATGGTGCACTGCCTCAACCTAAACAACCAGGTTTCTTCATCAATCGGAACCCACTTGAAGAAGTAGATTCTTCATCCAGCAAGAACAAATCATATTCAGCCAATGAGATTTCTGTTACTCTGCTTAATGCTCGATAGGGATCATTCAGCTACATGCATAAAATGACACAATTGTATAAAGAACATTTATCTTCTTTTGAGAAGTTTTTCTAATCTACTTTCCAACAAAACAGAATGTACAGGCACTTTTGGAAATGTGCAGGGTCATATCTTGAGTGTCAGGAGGAATTTTAAAAAAAATATTTCAATACAAATTTTTCCATTATTTTGTGTTTAAATTAAAGAATTGGTGTGAACAGGTCTTAAATTTCGATTCTAACTTAAATTTGGAAACTCCAAGAGTATGGAAATTTTGATTTCGATGTCAATTTTGGTTTCGATTTGAAAAAATGATGAAAAATAGTAGTAAATCATGGGGTTTAGACATAGTAATGGTTAATAGACATAGTAATGTATGTTTTAGGACTAATATATTACAAATTAAATACATCTATATTGTGTATGAGGTACAATAGTTGTAATATAATACATATATTAAACAAATTAGGTTGATATAAATGAAAATCATAAATCAATTAAATATGATTAATTATACAAATAAAAATAATTTAGATATGAATGGTTAAATAAAATGTCCTTGAAAGTTTTAACTTTTTTTGTAATTTCAAAATCCCTTGTAACAACTAATAATAAAATAACTAAGATAAATTCATTTTATGTTTAAATCTCACATTTGGATTATAAGAAATTGCATTCGATAGTTAAAATTTCAACAAGTTTCGCTAAAATTTTGAAATTTCGATAAAGTTGGAAGATGGAAATTGATTGCCATTTCGATTTCAAGGGTGACGAAAAGTGGAAATTTGGCTAGAAATTTCAATAATTTTATGGAAATTTAAAACCATGTGTTCTATGCTTTCGTCTATCAGTATTTTTCAATCAAAAAGTTACTACTCATAGACTAAGGATTCTATCATTGGCAAGGGATACAAGGGACCCTATCCGCACATTCATATGATATGTTTCTACGAAGTAATCGAACAATGGCAAACCATATTATCATCATATATTATTATGACAGTTATCACTAGCCTTTTAATCGCTCTTGGCAGACCATGTCGTACAAATATACAAGGAATTCTTGGTAGACCATGTGTTTCCCTCTTGAAGTACATGAGCAAGTTAATCATCTGTGCTTCTCAATCTATGCTAGTTCACATTTGGAGCTAATATTAGGCACTATTGGAGTCTATATTAGTGACACTCTTGAGGATGCCTAAGCAATATTGAAAAGTTTATAAAGTCTTGAGTTCTATAGTCTCTGGATGAGCTTTCTTTCACTTTAATAAATTATTTCTTACTTTTTACTCTTATTATGTTATTATACTACTTATATTTGTTATGTTAAAGGACCATTATGCTTTTTGGAAAAAAATATAATCAAAAAGGTTTGATTGGTGCATCTACTTAGTTGGCAACATCTCTATGCATGGTCTGCTTCCAGTTTAAAAGATGGTATTCACAATTTTACCTTCCTAGGATCAAGCCTAATGTCATGGGACCACTGATTTTCAGACCACAAGTAATCATCCTTACCTTAATCTGTTTTAAATGTGATGTAGTTACACTCATGCGGCTGCAAGACTACACTAAGTCGTCTTATCCAGCCAAATAACATTATTATTATTATTACATTACTAGTTCTGTATAGATTTAACTTCCTAGTTCTACCAATTGGACTGGGTTGGATAGGTTCAGTAAGATGCATTTACTTGTCCAGAGTTTTAAAATCATGTTCCTTCCTTATGTGCTCTCACCTACGTTTTCATTTTCAATAATCAGTTGGCAGGGCGGACCTTGGGAGTACCTTTCACGAGGTCAGGGCTTTCTCCCCTCCCGGGTTCGATTCCTACAGCGGGCTCCTGAAATTTACCCTCTCCGTGGGCTGTGGTGCAGGTTGGTACGGAGCGCGAAATTAGTCGCGGACCATTAAACGGATGTGGACACCTGGAGCGATATCTAACAAAAAAATAATATCTCACAATTGCACAAAAAGCAGGTCACTCACAAAAAGGCATGTCACATGCCAAGTTTCCCTACTGGTCGTCCCTTGGTGTGGACGCAAGTTGGGCACCGTCCGTGTCTTGTACAACGTCACGTTATTGATTTCCGCAATAAAATTTTGCCACAAATTAAGAGATTAGAGGGAGTACTAGAAATGAAAAACAATGGCAATCATTTCTCTTCTGTTTGTGACTATAGAGTTGCTCTGTGTTTTCCCGAAACCCAACCGTGCAGCTGATGCAATTAGGCCTACCCAATTTTTGAGGAATGGCAGCACCTTGGTTTCCAACGGAGGACGCTTCGAACTGGGTTTCTTCAGCCCAGGCAGCAATCCCAACAGGCTCTACTTGGGAATCTGGTACAAAACCATCCCTGTTAGAAGAGTTGTCTGGGTTGCAAACAGAGACAAACCCATCGAACACCCTCCCGCCACGCTGACCTTAAACGGCACCGGCAGTCTCGTGCTCCTCGGCCGCAATCAGAGCGTTGTTTGGTCTACAATTTCATCAAAAGAGGCCGCCAATCCTGCAGCACAGCTCCTGGATACGGGAAATTTTGTCCTGAGAGATGAGCAGAGGGACACAAATTCCTACAGTGCTAATTTTTTGTGGCAAAGCTTCGACTACCCATCTGATACTCTGCTTCCAGGGATGAAGCTTGGATGGGACTTAAGGACCGGTTTCGTCCGCCGCCTGACGTCGTGGAAGAGCTCCGATGACCCGTCTCCGGGCGAGCTCATTTACGGAGTGGAACTTCACAGTTACCCTGAAGCCGTGATGAGGAGAGGGTCAACGGAGATCTACCGGAGTGGGCCGTGGAATGGCCTCCGATACAGTGGAGCTCCCGAGCTCAGGCCCAACCCGCTTTTTCATTTCGAGTTCAATGCCAATTTAGAGGAAGTCTACTACACTTACCAGCTTAACAATGACTCCGTCATTTCCATACTGGTTTTGAACGGAACATCCTCCGCGGGGCAGCGTTATATTTGGATTGAAGATCAAAAGAGATGGAACCTTTACGTGTCACTACCAAGAGACAACTGCGACACTTACAGCCTGTGCGGTGCTTACGGAATTTGTGTCATCAATGAGTCGCCGGTTTGCCAGTGTCTGAAGGGATTTACGCCCAAATCGCCTGGGAAATGGAACAACATGAATTGGTCACAGGGGTGTGCGAGAAACAAACCATTGAAGTGTGGGAAAGGAGATGGGTTTGCCAAATTTGATGGGTTGAAATTGCCGGACACTACACATAGTTGGGTGAACAGAAGCATGAATCTTAAGGAATGCAGGGCCATGTGCTTAGCCAATTGTTCCTGTGTGGCTTACACCAAGTCAGATATTAGGGGTGGAGGCAGTGGCTGTGCCATGTGGTTTGGTGACTTGATGGATATGCGGCAGCTTCCGATCGGCGGGCAGGAGCTGTGTATTCGAATGCCGGACTCTGAATTGGGTAAGGGCTGTTTTATTTACTTCATTCCAAATGAGTCTTGGTGTGACTTAATCCATCAAGATTTGATTTGTTATTTTGATTTTTGAAAATGAAGGGGCAAATCACTTCTCAATGAAGCAGTTAGTGATAATTGTAGCTGTCATTGCCGTTTATTTTGGGATTATTATAGTCGGCTACTGCATCTGCAGGAGGAGGAGAAAGACGAAAGGTAAAAATTGCATGAGCATTCACTATCACACAGGCAATATTGTTGATGCATTGAACACATTACAAGGCAAGTTCTAACTTGTTTTAATATAAATCTTATTAGTGAATAGCATATTGTTGACGGGATTTGCATAAAACTACTAGAATAAGAGGTTTGTGTTGGCAAGTAAAGAGACTTACCAAAAAATTGCGGAAGCACATTCGGAAGTTCTTTCTCTCCCAATTAACAAAATTAGTTCTTATGATATGACAACAATACAAAAGTATATATTTTCAGTAAGATCAAATCAGTCCAAAAATAATCACAAATATCAATCACATGAGATACACAATTTTACATGGAAAACCCTTCAAATCAAATGGTAAAAACTACGAGACTTGAGAGTCCACTCTGAAACTTCACAATGATAAATGTGTGGGTACAAGATCATAATTTTTAGCTATCACAATGAGTACATAACTTTATATTTAGTTATCAACAAGAAATCTTAAAAAATAAAAAAGGGAAAGTTGAGAATTTCACAAAAAACATAGTTAATGTTCAAACCTAATATTTGATGCTACATTACTTGGACGACTAATCAAATCGTTCAAAATCAGCGTCTATGAATCTTCTATCTACTGACAAAAAATCAGCTCGATCGAACCATGCATGACCCACCAATCATCGGTTGATCAAAACTGCACACTATTGCAAAAACCCATATTTTCTCTTATGCTTCTCCCTCTTTCTGCCGCTCTCTCTCTCTCTCTCTTACTTTTCTAATGAAATCCTTCTCTGCCAACCCTAATTGTCTTTATTTAAAAGTGGTGTAAAAAGGGCCTCTAAATAAGCCTAATAAAAAGCCCAAATAAAATGGGTAAAGGATTGAATGAGTTTCTCCACATAGGAAAGATACCCAAACCCAATGAATCTTCCCCTCCCCACTATGTGGAGGTGCTCACCATCCCGGCGATTAAGCAATAAGTTTCAAACTTTCCTCTTGATAAAACTTTAGTCAACATATCAACACCATTATCATCACTATGTTCTCGAGTTTTAGCAATTTAGCATCTAGAACATCTCGTATCCAATGATACCTTACATGAATATGTTTAGACCTAGCATGAAAGGTCAAATTCTTACCAAGATGAATAACACTTTGGCTATCACAAAATAACACGTACCTCCCCTGTGTAAAGTCAAGTCCTTGCATAAATCTCTTCATCCAAATCAACTCCTTACATGCTTTGGTCACTATAATAAATTCGGACTCAGTGGTGGACAATGCAACACTTTTTTGCAATTTGTATTGCCAAGCCATAGCTCCCCCTACAGAAGTGATCAAGTAACCCGAAGTAGATTTTTTGGAGTCAATATCTCCATCCATATCAGAATTTGTATAACCAACTAGAACATGTTTCTCATTATCAAAACAAAGTTCATGATCGAGGTACCCCGAAGATATTTCATAATCCACTTCACTGCATTCCAATGCTGTCTACCTAGGTTAGAAAGAAGCCCAATGACTGTACCAATAGAATAGGCTAAGTTGGGTCTTGTGCATACCATTGCATACATTAAACTACCCATAGCTAAAGCATAAGGAACTTTTTGCATGTCTTCCTTCTCTTTTCACGTGGAAGGACTTTGTTATAAAACTCAGTCTAAAGTGTGTAGCAAGAGGAGTGCTCACCATTTTAGCTTTATTTATATTGAATCTTTGAAGTATTTTTCCTATGTACTTCTCTTGTGATTACCACAACTTCTTGGCCTTTCTGTCACATGTTATCCTAATATCAAAGATTTGCTTTGCTGGTCCCAAGTCCTTCATCGTAAAGGACTTACTCAATTTTTGCTTCAATATGTCAATTCTAGAAGCATTACAACTAACAATAAGCATATCATCAACATGGAGCAATAAAATAATAAAATCGCGATCAGATAAATTTTGAACAAAAAACACAATGATCAGAAGTAGTCTTCTTATAGCTCCCCTATAACAAACTCAAACTTCTTATACCATTGTCTCGGAGCCTGCTTCAAGCCATACAAGGTCTTCTTCAATTTGCACACATAGTCCTCTTTTCCTTGTGCAGTGAAACCCTTTGGTCGCTCCATGTAAAGCTCTTCTTCCAAGTCACCATGAAGAAAAATAATTTTCACATCCATTTGTACAACCTCTAAATCATAGTAGGCTGCCAAACTCAATATAGTTCTGATAAAGGACATTTTTACAACTTGTGAGAATATTTCCTCAAAATCAGTCCCCTTTTTCTAACTAAAACCCTAAACGACCAATATGGCTTTATATCGTGGACTTTAAGAATTTTCATATTGCTTCAATCTGTAAACCCACTAATTTTTTAAAGCTCTCTTACCCCTAGGCAGTTTCACCAGCTCAAATGTATGGTTTTCATACAAAGATTTAAGTTCATCTTTCATAGCATCAACCCACCGATCTTTATAGTCACTTTCCATAGCCTCTTCATAACTCTTTAGTTCTCCTTCATCAGTTATAAAAGAACATATTGGTCAGAAGAATACCTCCTAGAAGGCTGCCGATTTCTAATAGACCTCCAAAGTGGAACTGCTAGTGGATTCATAAGTGCTTGGGGTTGATCATCTACAACATCATCCATGGGAGCATTAAGTTCCCCTAGACCTTGTTGGTCATCATCAACATCTTATTGCATGTCCTTATCAATTGGATTTGATGAAGGAGTTAAAGGAACTAGATCTATATAGCTCAAGTTATCACTACTTCGTGGAACTATCTTCTCTGTCTTATCAATGTCTTCAATGGTCCGATCCTCAATGAAAGGTATGTCTTTGCTTTTGACAAGCTTATTTTCAACTGGATCATATAATCTATACCCAAATTCATCTTGACCATAACCAAGAAAGACACATTGACGAGTCTTGACATCTAACTCTGACCTCTTATCCTTTGAAACATGTACAAATGCCTAGCAACCGAACACACGCAAGTGATCATAAGAGATGTCCTTTCCAGATCAAACTTTATTTGGATCATCACTCTGCAATGGAAAACTAAGAGACATTAATCACATGTGCCATTGTATATAAGGCATCAGTCCAAAAGGATCTAGGCATCTTTCCATCTAAAAGCATACATTGACTCTCTCAATCAATGTCATGTTCCAAATATTTGCCACTTTATTTATAAAAAAAAAAAACTAATTTATTTACAAACCACTCTAGAAGGCCTTTTGAAAGTAGGCTATCTTACTATAAAATGGTGGCCCTTGATTTTCACTTTTTTTATTTAATTTTAATTTATCTTATTAGTTTCATAGTTAATTATTCTTATGTATTAAACTTTTTAATGCTTCCAATTTTTATTTTAACTCAACAGCTGACGTGGCCAAGTTGGATGAATTTAGTCATTTGGATTTTCATGAAGACAAACATTTCTAATTAAATCACTAACTACTTGTTGTCTTTAATGTTATGTAAATATGAATATACAGATTTTATTTTCTAGTTTCACTTTTAATATCTAATGTACAATTTGTTTCAATATTTTAGAAAATGCAGAGAACGATATAAGAAATAATTACAACAATGAAAGGCAAGAGAGAGACTTAGAGATGCCATCATTTGACCTAGCTAGCATAGTTAATGCCACTAGTAACTTTTCAGTTGACAAGAAGCTTGGAGAAGGTGGTTTTGGACCTGTGTACAAGGTAAACATGCAAAATATGTCATATACTACAATTTGACTACTAGAAATGAAATAGCCCTAATTATGCATGTAACAATTTTTTTTGAATAGGGCGTATTACTAGATGGTCAAGAAATTGCTGTGAAGAGACTTTCTATGAGTTCTGGACAAGGAGTGAACGAGTTCAAAAATGAAGTTACACTTATTGCAAAGCTTCAACACCGAAATCTTGTAAAGTTTCTAGGTTGTTGCATTGAAGGAGATGAAAGGATGTTGATTTATGAATACATGCCTAACAAAAGTTTGGACTTCTTTATATTTGGTATGATTCTCTTGAAGCTCAGCAAACATTGTTACACAAATATCATTTTTGTGCTATCATAATATTCATGCGATTGGATTGATTTCCCTAAAACTTGAGAAATATACGTAATTGACAGATGAAACAAAAGGTAAACTATTGGATTGGTCAAAGCGTTACCACATCATTTTCGGAATTGCTCGAGGGCTTCTATATCTTCATCAAGATTCTAGATTGAGAATTATCCATAGAGATTTGAAAGCAAGTAATGTCTTACTTGACAATGAGATGAATGCAAAGATTTCAGATTTTGGCTTAGCTAGATGTTTTGGAAGCAGTCAGACTATGGCAAACACAATTAGAGTCGTTGGAACTTAGTAAGTTTCATAAATATACTTATTTCTTTTTCTTTCACCCCTTATAAAATTTTTTTTTTTTTCCTTCAATTTTGCAGTGGTTATATGGCACCGGAATATGTTGTCGATGGATTGTTCTCTATAAAATCTGATGTCTTTAGCTTCGGTGTTTTATTGCTCGAGATAGTAATTGGAAAGAAAAATAGAGGATTTTATCACTCAAGCCACAACCTTAACCTTATTGGACATGTAAGTCAATTATCTCTTCTTTTGCGATCAATTTCATAGCAAGATTTAGGACATGTTCGGTTGTGGAATTTTTGTTTTCCACAAGAAAATAGTGTCAAATTCTATTATTATTATTATTATTATTATTATTTATCTATTTCACAACTAAACCTAGCCTTAAATTTTCATACATTTAAGTTATGTACGAGGAAGGATGATAAAAAGGTTTTGATATGCATAGGCATGGAGATTATGGAAAGAGGGCAGAGCTTTGGAGTTGGTTAATGGTGAACCATATGAGGTCTCATGCCATGTTCCAACAATCCTAAGATGCATTCATGTCGGTCTCTTGTGTGTGCAACAACAGCCTGAGGACAGGCCAAACATGTCTTCTGTACTACTACTGTTGAGCAGTGAAGGCACATTACCTCAGCCCAACCAACCTGGCTTTTTCGTGGATAGAAGTCCAGTTGAAGTGGCCGAATACTCTTCTAACAAATACACACCGTCGTCTTCTACCAATGATATTACTATTACGCATTTGGAGGCTCGATAGACGAGTTTTCGACGACTTGCAAAGTTGCAATACCCATCGGCAGATTGCCGAGCTTCAGGAGGTGATTTCAGGTCTCAGGTGAGGGAATGATGAAATCAAATGAAAATTTTGATTCCATTCCTACATGCCAAATATGTAATTTATAAACATCTAAACTCTTTAATTTTGACTATGTTCAACCTTATTCATATTCGGTTCATTTATTAATCGAGCTTTAAACGAACCTAAATGAGTCAATACTATTCTTATTAAAATTGTGATCATATGGTAATGAATTTAAAATTAAATCTAAAATTTCTAGTTAGAAAATAAATTTAAATTTAAATTTTTGCTTTACTATCTTATGTTATTAAACATTTTTAGAAGATAAAAGATAATATGAGTAATGATGATTAAAGAGAAAATACTTTTAAATATATGTGTAAAATAATATAAGTTTAAAATAAACTCTGAACATAAATTAATAGACGAGTATATTTTTCATCCTACGTGCTAAAAGGTCAATGAATTTAATTCATTAGTCAATTTCTAAGCCTATTGAACAATCCTATTATTTGAGTTTTTAAAACAATTTTAAGTTGTGAGCAAGTTAAACAAGGTGGCTCTTGAGCTTAGTAAGTTGAGTATTACCTAACTCAAATTTGGCTGGTTTAGTTAACAAGCTCAAAATCTAAGTTCGAGTTTGACTCATTTATCTTAACGAATGAGTTTGAAAAAGTTGTTATCGAGTTGCACACCAAATATCTCATGAACAACTCTTACAAGTTGGAACTACACTTACATTCAAAACCGGTTTTTTTTTTTTTTAAAGACAATTATAAGTTTCACTATATAATAAATTTAGGGAAAGGAAAAAAAAAAAGACAAGCTAATCACCCATACCACTGCAGATAATACCGAAAACAATAGCAATAATGATCCACAATAATAACACCATTTATAAGAATAAAAGTTATTATTATTAAAATAGTTTTAAAATAACAATAATAACAACAATAATAAATATAAAATATAATATGATAATAACTGTTATTATTACTAAAAAAGAGCAATAAAATATTAACAAGAAGAAGATTAACAACAACACAACAATAACATCAACAATAATAGTAATTTAAAAATATAAAAATATTCTGATCCAAAGAATATACAAATTTCAATTGAAAAACATTGAATTAAAGTCATATACTTGAAAGATAACCAAATTAAATAATTTTGTATTTTGATCATTTTTGAAAAATAACTTATCTATAATTCCATTATAGCTATCATTGAAAAATACTAAAGATTATAAAGGAATCAAAACTATGATGTTCACTATCACATTGTGTTACTAACTAAATGTAATAATATCATTTAAATAGTAAGTTTTTTTTTTTTTTTAATTTTTTTACTTCAATTACATTTAAATCACCAATTTTTTTCTTGAAAAACAATGTGCAGTTACTAAGAATAAACTTTCAATAAAATTTATTTATTAGAAGGTGGTGCTATTAAATTTATTTGAAGGTAGTAGTCATTCTCTTTTAGTAAGGCCCAGATCCATTGAGACAACGTCGTAATTTAGGCCACACAAGACGATGTCGGATTACTTCCTAAAGAACACCCTAATTTTGTTAGGGCAAAATAATGATAGGTTCGCTTTATAGCAATTTGGATTTTGGTTATACTTCTTTGATACTCTAAACCAATCCTTGAAGACAAAGATAGAAATAATTAAAAACATAGATGAGAGTTCATCTATTAACTAATCTTATTTCCTCATGATGATCATCTAGCTAGGCTGTTTTTGGGCAATGGTCAACTAGTAGCAACGAACTCATTTATATATACAACCTAGTGTCATGGATCGTCAATTTCAACCCAATTAAAGGGCCATGAGGCACTCATCGAGGCTCACCCTCAACAGAGTCAGGCAATAACATACATTCAATCCGACTGTCATGAACATGCGAGAGGTTTCTGAAAGCCATCATAGGCATGACATATCAGTTCCAACAATAATAAATTCATGAAGATAAGCGACCTTCATACATAGTGACATGTGGAACTAGTTGTTATATTCAATCACCAAGACAACCACACAAGCCATCATCCGAGTTATTCAACATCCAATATTTAAAATCCCTGGCGAGGGCAAGTGAAGACATCTCTCCTCCCCATTTCACCGAGGTCACACTATCAACCCCTAACATTCTCTCCCACTCACTCTATGGACGACCTTGTTGATGTATTTGTAAGAAGACTTCCCACTCTTGTTGTTGATGACCTTCGTCATTAACTACAAGTCTACTAGGTTATACTCTACATATTTTATCTTGACTCTGTACAACTCATCCACAGTATAAGAGAAATACAACCACTGACTTGTAAAGAACTGAAAAGGGATACAACTCAACCCACTGTGCGAAGTAATATTGCCTTAACTAGGCTTACGACTCTTATTTTGATGATAACAAAGTAAGGAAATTTAATATGCTTTAGAGTTGTGTTGTTTCGGGGAAAAAAGATCTTGGAAGTTTAAAGTCATAACTTCTCAGCATGCATATGATCACATGGAATATTTCAAAAGCTTACATCAATTCAAATGATCAATAATGAAAGCAAGATGAAATTCAGGACTTAATGGACTAAAAGCAAATAAGCTCATTTATGAAGACTTCAAGGAGTTCAAGAATTGAAAGTCTATAGGAACTATTATGTAAGTACTTCAAGTATACTCCAATATGAAATTCCTTGAAGCTCATGAGGTATGAGAGACCTAGAGAACTAAACTTTGATCTTGGAAAATAATTTTTAAAGTAAACAAATCAAAAATTCAAGATTTGAGAAGCAAATAGGGTTTTTGCAAAGAAATCTTAAAACAATGTTTTTGAACTAGACAGAAACCTGGCTGAAAACCCTCAGTAGGCTGACATATTTAGTGTTTTTAAGATGGACAGACAAAATGTCGTTAGGTTACTGACCAGACCTTGACAGGCGCATGACGTGGTAAATTGAGAAGCCTGACTGGGTTCTGCCAGGCGACTGCCACTCTTATGCCTTTGATTTAAAACTGAGTTTTAAAAGTGATAGGCGCCTGACCAAAAGTGACAGGCTACTGTCACGTGGGAAAATTCATATTTTTTATAACGGTAAAGTTTTTAAAATTAATTGCTTGGGGCTCAAATTTGTCAAAAACTTGGACACTACTCCAAGTAAACTTGGGGATCAACTTAAATGCTTTTCTAAATCTATAAATAGCCCCCAAGGCCATTGGTTTTATTCACCAAGCATTAAATTCGGCTCTCAAACTCTGTCAATTACTCTTATCTTTCAAAGGCTCTCTTGCTTACATATTGCTCACAAATTTTATTGAGTATTATTGACTCTCAATCATTGACTCTCAATCACTGAGTTTCTGCTTCAAGTCTAAAATCTTTCATTCATTGAAAGAATCAATTTGTGATAAAACTCCTTGAGCTTCAATTTCAATTTTATATTGATTTACTTTGAAGTATATAGTTTTGCTATTGTACTAATCAGCTCTATTGGAGAGTATCTTGTGTACAAAAATCTCTTGATTATTTTCTTATAGATTATTGATGATTCCAAGGTGATTGAATCGTTAGACCGAGCGAGGGGAATTGCTTGGAGAGGGTGCTCTACCCTTAAGGAGGGAAATTTGTAAAAGATTTGCTCCACCCAGGAAGGAGCGTTCATAGTGGAATCCTTTGGTTGTATTGGCCAAAGGCAAGGACGTAGGCTGAGGATAAGTCGAACCTTATAAAAATGTAGTGTTTTTGTAACGACCCGACCCTTTACACGGACGCAGGTGTCACTCACATACATCAAATACCTATACCTGTTCAAGATATGGAAACAACCCGCCCTAAACAGGGACATACAAGTGTAAATAATACATAATCATGATGTAAATGTCGCGAAAAAACATAAACATCCATTGGAATTACTACTAGCCTTATACCAGAGTTCACTAATACATCCATAATTTACATACATTCGGACTTCGAGTAATCGTCATATTACAACAATCCAAAAAGGACTTTCATCAAGTTTAGTACAAAATTTAGATGCTTACGTAAGCTAACCAAAATAACCACCCTAGTCCCTTTATTTACTAGGACCGACGCACGGACGGACCTAAAAACAAAGGTTGTAAGATAGGGTGAGACACCTCTCAGTAAGGAAGAAGGAGTTACAATAGTGTGTGACTGCATACATGTATATTTTCATTCAACATCTGGAATATAAATCAAATATTTTCAATACAGTAATGCATAAGGTATATCATCATTCATATTACAAAATTCCCACATCTGTCTTTCGACCATTTAATGATTTATCAGATGACCAACAGCAAAATATCCCTATAACCAGTTTTACCCCGTGGCTCGGGTTGTGCACTAGTACTCGTCCAATGCCCTGTTCGTGCAGACATTACCGATTACCTACATACGATCCGACTGCCTCCATTGGCCCAATATCAGCCAATGGTTTCACCCTACTAGCCGACCATCTTGGTACCCACATCATTTAGTACGTGTGGTTGCACGTGTACATCTAACTACGATATCGTGCCGTATCATATAACAGTGGTTTCATTTCACCCTGCAAAGAAAGTATTTTTCCACCCTCCCCGGACTCTCAAGTTGTGGTTCTGTGTATCATAAATTCAATTTATACAAATATGATTTTATCTCCCATAATCTATATCAATAGTATAGAAGTAATTCCATCGGGTTCAAACCGGTGTCTTTCCACTCAGTTTACCCCTCTTTGTTTACTGATGCGGCTCGGTGTATCACCAGCCTCTGTTTATCACATTATCAGTATAACAAATTGGAATTTCATTCCCATATTCTATATCAGTAGTATAGAAAATACATTCATTTCCATTTCAACATATATCACACAAGTTTAATACAAAAACCCGCTAAATGATAGAAATTCAATATACATAGTTTAACTAAATAAATAAAGGAATCGAGCCTCTCCTACTATAGTATAAACACAAATAACGATGTTTGTAAAATTTGGAGATCATACGTCGAAATCCTTGTTTTTACCAAAAACCATAAAATCGTCAAACCGGTATCTCTATTCGGTAGAATTTCATAAATAAGTAGTTAAATCATAAACAATAACATAAACTAACTTTTTAGCCGTTTAGTTTTCCAAAATAGCTGTTGTAATCAAGTTCCCCTTACCTTATATTCGAAATGAAACTTCGTACGAAAACGGTCCAAAACGACAACCCGAGATCCTGAAAACCTAAAACCACAGAACATAACCTTACTATGTTTTCTACTACTATCCAAATATCCAATCAAAATTAGGATCAGATTCCTACCTCGATTCTTGGGAAAACCCGAAACTCTCCGAAACAACGATCCGATCCACTAAAAGTGTAGAGTTTCCTCTTCTGATCCACGCAGTACCCTCCGTTTTTGGAAACGGATGACGAACGGCGAAGGATCTTAGAGAGAGAGAGAGAGAGAGAGAGAGAGAGAGAGAGAGAGAGAGAGAGAATGAGAGAGAGAAAGAGAGAGGATAAGAGAATTTATAGAATAAATCCTTACTTAGCCCTTAAGTAATCTAAATAAATATCTCCTCCAAGATATTTATATATAAATATCTAAAAATATCTCTTTTCAAAATATCTTCTCCAAAATATCTTTTTTTTTTCTTTTTTTTTTCTTTTTCGGGGTCGGGTTACTACAGTTCTTCTTTCCTTATTCCTTTAAATTTCAGCACTTCATATATTGTGTGTGTATATGCTAAGTGCAAGTTGTAGGAATCAAACGTTGAATTAAAAAGAAGGCTCTTACTTTAATGAAAGTACGTTTCAATTAACCATTTGCGGAACCCACAAGGGAGTATGTTGGTTAATTTGTGAAAATATTAATTAAGAGAACGCAATAAAATCAATTCAAAAATAGGACTTACAATATACTTATAGGGCTTCTTGCACAAGCAAAAGCTGAAATTCCACAAAGGTCTTTAAATTGTGATTGGTTTGGTATTTGTGATTGGTTACTCTTAAATTGATTGGTTGTTTAAGTTTTCAGTTAATTTGTGGATTGTTTGAGTTTTAATTGTGAATTGATTGGTTTAGTTAAGTTTTGTTGTGTGTATTAAACAAGTAAGTAATAATTTGTAAAAGAAACTTAAAAAATGTAATAACCCAATTCACCCCCCTCTTGGGATCACTATTCCACTTTCAATTGGTATCAGAGCTAAGTACTAACAAATTATAAACAGTAGTTACACAAAGATCTACATGACAAATATATGAGTAACTCCCTTTAGAGAGGGTCAATCCTCAACACGACCACCTATCTTTTGTGGTCTGAATTATACCTTTTGGAAACAACGTATGAGAATCTACCTTCAAACTATGGATTGGAAGGCTTGGAATGTTGTCACGGATGGTGTGTAATAACCCCAAAAAGGGATATAGAAGATTAGTGGAATGAAATTTTTTTTAATTAATTAATTAATTAATTGAATTTTTTAAAAAAAAAATAAAAGAAAAAAAATAATTAATTTTTTTTTATTTTTATTAATAAAATACATTATTATTAATATTAATTAAATATATTATTATTATTATTATTATTATTATTATTATTATTATTATTATTACTCTCCTGAAGCTTCTAGCTTCAAGAGGTTTGTTATTTTGTTTGTTTGTTTTTTTTTTGGTTTCTTCTTTTCTTTCTTCTTCTTCTTCTTCTTTTCTTCTGATCGCGTGCAGACACACACACACACACACACTCTCTCTCTCTATCTCTCTCTCTCTCTCTCTCTCTCTCTCTCTCTCTCTCTCTCTCTTCATTCTCTCTCCCTCTCTCCTCCATTTTGTGATGGATTTTCGCCCGATCGAAAATCGGAAGATACCGCTAGACTCCATTCTCCGTTGTCGTCTTTT
Source organism: Malania oleifera (assembly GCF_029873635.1). Classification (NCBI taxonomy): domain Eukaryota; kingdom Viridiplantae; phylum Streptophyta; class Magnoliopsida; order Santalales; family Ximeniaceae; genus Malania; species Malania oleifera. Next base: position 142,097,481 of record NC_080417.1, read on the forward strand.
TTACTGGAGCGGATCGGTGGTAGGAGTGGTATAGATGTATCTCCTGGGGTAAGCCAATTTCCCCTTTTTCTTTAATTTTTTGCAAATTATAAGTCCAATCGACGAACGGATACCACCACGAGAATTTAGGGATGATTCTCTACAAGTCTAGCGTGACGAAATTTTCGTGGGGTTGTCGTGAGCAAAACCCCAAATTTGGGGTATGAGAGTTATTAAGGGGCTTATTTTTGATTAATTAGTATTAATTTAGAAATGCTAAAATGTTGAGCATCTAGGATTGACGTAAGATTTCTGAAATTTAGGACTCGAGTGAGCGCCGTGGGTGTAATTTTGGGACCCGTAGGAAAAATTTAGAAAATTAAGTAGGGCTGTTAAATGTTAGTTTAAATATTAATTTGAGGTATATGAAGCCTAGGGAAGGTTAGTTGAGTATTGTTTTGAGGGAAATGAGTTAATTAATCTAGGAAAAGTGTAAATTTCAGGATTTGAGTTCCGGGCGCCAAGGGTGTGGAATCTGGGTGTTAACGAGGCTCTCAGTAAGTCAGGTAAGGGAAATAAATTATAGTAGTGTTTTTAGAATTACTATTTGAGTTAATATGTGAAAACGAGCATATGATATTTTTTCTGAAAATTATTATGATATAAATATCAGATAAATTGTGTGGCATTTGAGTAATTTTAAATTGTGATATTTTGGAATGTGAAATATAATGATGAGTAATTTCTGAGAAAATATTGAAATAAGAATTATTGATGTGATTAGTGAAAAATAATTAAATATGGTATTTATATGTGAGTAGAAATGTTTTGCCTGAAAGATGAGATTTTGTGAATTTCTGATATTGGAAAATAATGAAATGTGGTATTTATTTGTGAATGGAAATTATTTGCATAAGAAATGAGTTTGTACAAATTGTTGATATGAGTATTTTGGGAAAATTTGAAAAATACGTGAAATATGATATATGATATTACGAGATGATGAAATGTGCACAGAAAATGATGAGAATATTTATATTGAACTAAATTGTGATATACTGGAATATGATTGATGAAATGCCAATACCGCATAATGATTGCGGGTATGTTGTAGTAAACCCTGACAGATTGTTATGATAGTGAGCATGGTACCGTTGCTAGTGGTGTTAGTGCAACCACACGGACTCTTGGAGCATGTGGCGTGACAGTGGACTGTGCCATTTTGTAGGGTTGTGGGCCCCCTGAGTCTAGATCAGGGTTATAGGCCGGCCAGTCGTACTACAGACACGATATGTGATATGATATTTGATCTAACCGGGTTGGCCAACCGTGGTTAGATCTAGCCTTCGGGCCTCACAACCTTGACTATGGGGGGAAGCATGGCGTGGATAGAAATACCCTCAGGGTGGCCATAAGTTACAGACGCGATGTTGGTATTTGATACCAAGGATACTCATGAGCCGGAAAGTAAAATGAAAATGGAAAGTGAAAGAATGATAAAATTGGCTAAAATGAGAAATGAAAGAAAGATTGGAAATTGAGAAATAAAGAATGTTAAATATGATAAATGAATTGTGTGAGTTAATAACATAAATAATTGAGGCGAAGTGAAACTCTCCGTTTGAGGGTGATGTGTTTCTATTAATGTGTTTCTATTAATTACAATAACTATGTTTTCATATTTATATGAATAATAAAAAGTCATTACATCTATTTTGTAGGCTATCTGTGAAAAAAATGCTGCGAATCGCAGCAAACTAGATACGACGCATTGCGGTGGCTCGAAATTGTTCATCAATCATCGAAAGGTAATTGCTATGAAACTATCTAACCATTACCTGACAAGTGTTATTTATATTGACACCGCTAAATTCATATTAATGAACTTTTATATGATAATGTAGCGTGATCCCGTCACAAGCGACCTGGAGTCGAGGTCGGATTTGTATCAGAGAACACATCAGAGGCCATCGGGGGCGTGGTGCTAGGGTGCGCAGATGAAACATGTAAGTCAAGTAGATTATTTAGTTCATTATCTTATTCATAACATCAGTTGTATTCTTATTTCTTCATTTTCATCTTTTTCAAGACTAAAAATAGGCAAAGATGCTTGAGCTGAGGGATGCACCCATTGCAGAGGGCAGTCAGCTGATGACGGATGACGAGATGTGCACTCAGGTTCTTGGGCAACGAACGAGTGGTTGGTTGAATGGTCTTGGGAGTGGATACGTCGCCCCAACTTCATCATCTTCTTTCAGTGCGGCGTCTCGTGTTGATATTGACCGAGAGCGTCGAGCTGCCGAGGCTCGAGCGGAGGAGATGGTTATCCGGATGCAAATGTTGGAAGCGGAGAACCAGCAATTGAAAGAAAAGATGTCGAACTGGGAAGCAGAGATGCAAGCCATGAAGAATTGGAAAGTTCAGATCGAAGAAATGATGCGCCAATCCCGTCCAGAGGAAGTGGGTGACTCCTCTCATTAGAAGGTATGTAAAAGGTAGTTTATTGGATACTCAACTAATTTACCGGATTAATGAATCTGCCATCTTCCTTTCTCCACTTAAATATCAAGAAATTATCTCAAATAATAAGTTAAAACTCTCAAAATTTGAACCATGATAATTTAATCAAGAGAGACCGAAATAAATGAATTCTTTTAACATATAATAATTGCTAGGAATTAGTATTGGACCCAATCTTCATCATCACTAAAGCCAGGAGCCCTTATTCAAAGCCACTTCGGTATCAATTTATTCAAAAATACATGAATTTAGTTCGCTTAGATGCAGATTAACTCATGAGCCTTGCCTTCATTCTTCTTCTTCATATTAGGTAACTTCTTAGTTAGGTTGGATTTTAAGCTTATTCTCCTTGGTAAGCTGGGACATACTTCCAAAGGCTGACTTTTGTGCATTCTAATTGATATTTGTTTGTTTTATTTTTTTCCCTATCATTTATGCACTTATAAAAGTGTTTGCTAAAATTCCTACATGAATTATGAGGTCTTTGCAATATTTATTCTATTTGTTAAATTGCTTATGCGTTGTGAAATATTCAAATAGTTATCAAAGCAAGTGGACGTTCACCGGTTAGATTTCTACAAATAATGGAAAAGAAAAGAGCACGTGTTTAGGATTGAATTGCCAGGCCAGGACTTTTATTGTTGGAATAGACTGCTTGAAATTCTATATCTTTTAATAGGTGTCATCACTACTGTTATGATATTTGTTTACTCCCATATAAAAGAGCACGTGTTTAGGATAATATTAAAACGATGTTATGTTTGTTTGAGATCTTTCATAGAATATTTTGTTTCTGGAAAGTTTCCAATACATAAAACAACCAAAAATTCTAAAATTCACAATTTTGAACCCCAGAGAGAGAGATGCTACCTGAATGTCTGGCTAATAAAGTGTATATGTAATGATATTTTAGGAGCTTTAATCTTTGATTTAAATTTGCATAAATATAGATTGACCTTAATACAATATTGTATTACATTTTAGGTCTGTTTATTTGTCAATATGGACACATTTACATTAAGTTTAGTTCCTATAGAAAGGCTTTGATACCCCATGGATGAAAGACTTAAAAGGATTAGATGTTATTACCTATATCAACAAGGTGCACCTTTTTTTTCGGGAGTTTTCCCATAAGAACTTCATAGTTAAGCGTGCTTGACTTGGAGCAATCTTGGGATGGGTGACCACCTGGGAAGTTTTCTTAGGGAGTGTGTGAGTGAGGACAAAACACACTGAAAAGGACATGTGTTGGTTTGTGGGGCCAGTCATTAGTCTGATAAGGCTCGCCCCTTGTTGTCTGATCCAGGTGGAGGAGGAGACACGCAGTACTCCTTGGCAGACCTAGGTTGGGGTGTTACAAATGGTATCAGAGCCAACACCCAACCGGAAGCGTGATGAGATTCACATCGCCTGGGTTTGGAAATGTGGGTTCGCAACGAGGACGTTGCGTTCTATAAGTGGGGGACAATGTGATATCCCATGGATGAAGGACTTAAAATGATTAGATGTTACTACTCATATCAACAAGGTGCACCTTTCTTTTTGGGAGCTTTCCCATAAGAACTTCATAGTTAAGCGTGCTTGGTTTGAAGCATTCTTGGGATGGGTGACCACCTAGGAAGTTCTCTTAGGGAGTGTGTGAGTGAGGACAAAACACACTGAAAAGGACACGTGTTGGTTTGTGGGGCCATTCATTAGTCTGATAAGGCCCGCCCCCTGTTGTCTGGTCCAGGTGGAGGAGGAGAGACGCAGTGCTACCTGGCAGACCCAGGTTGGGATATTACAAAGGCTTTTCAATTACACTAAAATTGTTAAATACTCAAATAGTTCTCGATCTAGAGGGCAGAAGCATAGTTCTCATTAATGGGTCTTTTAGATTGAAATAAAATATTATTTTCCCATATTAGCTGATTGAAGCATGTTTTACAGCTTGGAGGATAATTTCACGTGAAACCTCAAGCCAATTTCTATAGAACAACCATGATTGATATTAGTAGAGAGATCCCGCGATGTGTCTCCATGACCCATTATGGGTATGCACGCTGCCAGTTTGACCTCTTGCATAGATGCAAATATAAGTTCGTTAATAATTAATTCATAAATGTGCACATGCAAACACTTTTTCTATAATTTGCTTCTCCACTATGCAAAAATAGAAATGGAAAACAAAAAGCAACAATGATACAAAACATATCTGTTACTTTTTTAAAAATCTCTGATTCAGTTTTTTTATAATTTTTTTCATGTTCCTGATTTGTTAATTTTGTTTCAATGCCAACAAACCCATGTTGTTGTAATTGGAATTTGAACACAAACCTTTCTTTATATGTATATGTGCTTCAAATATAGATGTTATATTGAGCATATTCAGTGTCAAAAAATTTGTTCAAACTATCTAACCAATTAAATGAGCATGTTTTGTGTTTTTAAGCACACGTGCATTCGCTTGCTTGTACACTTTTGTGTGTTTAATTGTGGATACGCCTATTACATCCTTGTTCAATTTTTTCCTGGTAAGTCTTTGTTTTTGCGACATTGTTAATAACGAATCATATTATCTAGGTATTTTATAATTTTGATTACAATTCAGTGTTTTCTCCATGCTTAAGTTGTAAGAGAATATCTTCTTTGTTGAAAGGAAAGTTTTATAGGACAGTTGTAAGTCAACCCATGCTATATGGATCAAAAAGTTTGCAATCAAAATGATAATAATTACAAGTTATTATTATTGCTGAAATCTTGATATCAAGGTGAATGAATCACAATACAAGAAAGAAAAGAGAGAATAAGAAATGAGTGTATTTGTGAGAAATAACTAGTAAGGACTAAAAGAAGGAACAGCCTCAAATCAAGTTAAAGGGAGGAAAAGGGTCTGCAATAAAGGCTCAAGAGTAGTATTTGTTGTCTACATATATTTTTTTATATGAGTACAGACATTTTGCCATGCGCAAAAAGGTCCACTATCCAACTATATGTAAAATCTTTAATCATGATTTGCTAGGCTTGTCAAACTTATGCTTCAAGTAGTTATGCGCTTTTTCATTTTGTGCATGTATGCATGTATGGGCCTTGCCCGTGTGGGTGGGGGGGGGGGGTGAAGCAATAGGAAATATGAGCCTTAAGCATGTCTTAAGGATCAGGAATGATATCTTTGAGCTTTAGCCATAGAGGCTTATATTCCTTGATGCTCTTGAGCCAAATTCGGGTTATCATGATAAGGCATATGCCTCATGCAATAACCATGAATAGGATTGTGAAAAGTCTTCACTCTCTTGTCATGCACCATTATCAACTATTACTATCAAATTTTGTTATGATTTATAGAAGTTGATTAATTGAGGCTATATCTAACACCAATAATAATGCTGTTATTTTTCAATTGGAATTGGGCATGCCAACTTGTACTACAAATTTTTTTGGGGCTTGTCTAATAATGCTTGTTGATATTTAATATGTAGTGTAATTGATGATTGTATTGTGCTCATTTTAAAAAAGAAAAAGAAAAAGAAAAAAAAGAATACAGTTCAAAGTACTTTGTATCTATATTTGCTCTATTCAATCCATTCTTTTTTTGAATTATGATTCTTTAGTAACATTTATTTGCCTGTTTGATAGGTCTTTTTTTATTATTATTTTTTAGCAATGGGGAGAGTGGTTACATACTTAGGTTATCTTCCATGCAGTCATGGGTTATCATGCCCCTTTCCTTCTGCTTCAAGCCATGTAGTCATTTTTTTGTGACTTTTCGAATGATGCTTCTTGATATTTAAATATGCAGTGTAGTTGATGACTGCATTGTGCTTGTTTTGGAAATAAAAAAAATAATGAATACAGTTCGGCATATTTTGTATCTACATTTGTTCTCTTCAACCATTCTTTTTTAGAATTGTGGTTCTTTTGTAACATTTACATGCATGTTTGATGGGGCTTTTTGTCATTATTTGTGGAATCAGTGCTGGCTAAAGTATTATTTCCTCATGAAAAGTTAAATGTCTATTCTTGCCTACTATGCCTAGTACCTTGGTGAATTGGGTTGATTAAAGTTGCTTGTGAAGAATCCATATCTTGATGATTTATATTGATATGAAAAGGCTATGTTATGCCTGAGACTCCTTCATATGCTAGTGAATTTTAAAGGAGGAAAGAGATTTTGATGCATCCTTCTTTTCCTGATTGTGTGATGATGTGGTTGAAGACATCATTCTCTGAATGAGTTTGTTTGATTATCCTGATCCTCATCCTTTTTGAGATGGCTTCCTAGGTGGGAAAAATTACCTTGAGAATATCAATAGACTTCAGTTAATAGTGTTGAGTTATTCTTTTGTAAGATGCTAACATTCTAGTGAACTGCAAATTGGTATGAACAGTCCAAAACATGCTACATTTTCGTTCCAAGAGATTAAATCTAGTGCTCCAAAGTTTTAATTCAATATTTTTTCTATATGGCATCTATTTTAATCATAAAAGTAGAACATTATTGCATTATAATTTTCCTTTGAATCATTATTAACATACTTATCAAAGAAAATATGTAACGACCCAAAAAATAATGATATTTAAATATTAAGAGAGAGGGAAATGGAAACAAAAACAAAAGGAGGCAACAGGCTTTGTTGACGAACGCTTCGCGTTCATCGATGAAATTGTATTTTGGAAAGAATAACCCAAAAGATTTTCCATAGATTCTTGTCGACGAACATAGGGAGTTCGTCGATGAGTGCATAAGGAAACTTGTCGAAGAAGTTACACCTCGTCGATGAGAAAATACCAAAAGAGGTTTTGGGGCAGCCTGAAATTCGTCAACGAGATAGGAAGTTCGTCGACGAAATTATTGAAGAATTCCTTCACGAATATGGCCCTATAAATAGTGGAAAACCTGAATTTTAGACCATTTTCAAGCACATAAATCTCCTCTCTCTCTCTCTCTCTCTCTCTCTCCTACGACTCCCTCCCCTTCTCTCTTCGATTTCGGGCCCGTTTCTTGCCAGATCGAAGATCTGAGACTACCACGACACTCCTGGCGAAGTTCTCTGCAAGTCTGCTGGAGCTGATCGTTGGAAAAGTTGATTTGGATTTCATCCCAATCTCAGGAGAAATCATTTTATTCAGTATTTGTCTTTCCCTCAGTTATAGGAAATATAATGCATGAAGAAATACTTATGTTTTGTTTTGGGGAATGTGGTTTTCAGGGTGTTGGGTGGAGAGCCCTGTGGGTATCGGGCTAGAGTACAGTAGAGGCTTTTCAGAGATAAGGCAAGGGAAATATGCTATATTAGGAACTTTATTTATGTTATCAGAAATTATATATATATATATATATATATGCATGTATGCCAGATATTATATAGAACGTGAATTTTCAGAGTAAGTGTAACCTGAGTACATGATATTGATATGCAGTTTTTCAGTATTTCAAGTTATACAGATATAGTTAGATAATTGCAGATTTTATACAGACAAAATTTGTATACATATATTGTTTTATTCAGATGATTACATAGACAGTTATATATATATATATATATATATATATATATATATCAGTATACGGATATTTATTCAGAACAGCATAATTTAGTGTATATCAAAAGTTGTGTTTTCCTAAATGCCATAATACTCAGTTTATATAGAAAGAAAGATTACAGATAGATTATATAGAAAGAAAGTATAGATAGATTACACAGATATTATAGTATTTATAGTACAACAATATAGTGTTATGGTTATTTTGGAAATATAATGAAAACAGTATAAAGAGTATAATATGTATATATATATAGTATCAAACCTCTGTGGAAAGATTACAAACAGATATAGTATAGATATAGATTACAGAGCACGGTACTGTTGCTAGATACAAATAGAGTGCAACCACATATCTCAGATAGTATGTGGGTACCATCGACCATGCTCGGAGAGTATGCAGCTGCCCAGTTCACTAGGGTGAGGGGGCCGGTTAGAAGAGGTAACAGCCAGTCTCGCGCTTAGGAGTGGATGCAGTTTGGTCTGGTTGAGGTAGTGTAGAGTATGATGACTTACCTAGAGGGCCGACCAGGTTAAGTCCCGCCTATGGGCCGCACAACCCTGTCATGAGGGGTCAAATCATGACATACAGAGTCCTGGGGAAAGAACACAGTTATATATATATACGTATAAAGATTTATAGTTTTCATTGTCTATAGTATGTTATAGTAGTATGAATGATAGAAAGCTTTGATGATACAAATGTTTTAAGCTTTTATACATGTGCTTTATAGATTTGCAAAATCATGCAGTTTTAAATATTATTATTATAATTTTATTACTCGGTCGCCACACACTAGTAATAGCATATTTCCACTTACTAAGCGTCGACTCAACCTATTACTTTACCATTTTTTAGGTGAGCCAGTTAGGCGAGTAGATCAGGCTCGCAGATAGAGATCACTTGGTCACCTTAGTTATAGGGTAAGTTTTGTGTAGGGTTTTTTATTTTGAGTAGTTGACATTGGAAAAAGAAATGTATTATGTAGCTATGGTTGAAAATACTGAATTTTGGTATTGTATATACATGTATTGGTGGTTATGTGATTTATTTTTTTCTGTTGCATAGGAGTGCCCATTACATGTAGGTATTGGAGTAATTTATTTGGAAAAAAAAATGGTGAAAATTTTGGGGATGTTACATTTTTGGTATCAGAGCCAAGATTGCTAGGTTCTGTAGACTCTAGAGTGTAGTGGAAAGCAATACCAGAATATAGGAAAAAGATTTGAGGTTTTGTTCTGTGATCTGGATACGAGATTTCATGATTGTTTCTGTGTTTTTTCTGGGGTGACGATTCTAGGAAAACCATAGTAAATTGTCGACGAGTCATATGTTTGGGTTGCAGGAGTGGATTTTGGGGTTAGGAGCAAGAGGGATAGTTAATAAAGGATTTGGAGTTTTAGTTGAATAAATTGGGTCTGTAGGAAAATAGAATTTTGATACGGTGTTCTATGTGTTTGCAGGATGGACCCAGGAGGCAATAGCGCTCACGCCAGTGGGGATGATGGGGCTAGTCCTTCTGGCGCAGCAGGTGGGGATTCAGATGCTGTGCTACGTAGTGTGGCTCAGCAAGTTATGACTGAGATAGCGCGGACCTCTAGAGAGCTGGGAGGTCCATCCTCAGCTCAAGGATGTACCATAGAGAAATTTATGAAGATGAATCTGCCAACTTTTTCTAGAGCGACCAATCCTACAGTTGCGGAGAACTGGATGCAGGAGTTAGACAAGATTCTGACAGTACTTCACTGCACCGATGAGTAGAGATTTATGTACGCTACGTATAGACTGGCAGGGGAGGCTGAGAGATGGTGGATGACCACTAGACTATTGGAGGAGTAGAGAACGACTCCAGTGTCGATGAACTGGGCTCGTTTTCAGGGATATATTCTTTGATAGGTATTATCCTGCTTCAGTCAGAGAGGTCCGGATTCAGGAGTTCCTGAGCCTATCCCAGGGGTCGATGACAGTCCAGCAGTACGCGGCGAGATTTATTGAGCTATCGCGTTTCTACCCATATATCGTCCCCTATGAAGTAAAGAAGGCCAGAATGTTCAAGAGGAATCTGAGGCGAGATATCTATACGCAGGTGGCGGTACCGAGGATCTAGGATTTTACAGAGTTGGTTGACAGGGCCATTATAGCAGAGGAAAGTTTACCGAAAGAGATTGAGACACAGAGTTAGAAGAAAAGGACTGTACCCTCGAGCTTTTATGCGGGTCCTAGCCGAGGCCCTTGAAGAGGTGGTAGATTTGGCGGAGGCCAGAGACAGATGGTAGACCATGGTGGATTTTAGGGTGGACAGCTTCCTGCCATTTGTCCTAGATGCGGATGGAGACATCTTGGTGAGTGTCGACTGGGGGAAAATGTTTGTTATCGATGTAGGAAGCCCGATCATATGGCTCGATCGTGTCAGATGCCATCAAATTTTGCACAGGTTCCCAGACCATTTTGAGGTGGATATCTAGCACCCCGTAGTGGTCAGCAGAGGAACACTGCGTCGGTGAGGGTCTACGCGCTGACACCGGGAGACGCTGAGACGACTGGAGACGTGGTCACAGGTACTCTTATTGCTTTACCATATAAAATTATTATTTTTTTTATACAGGTGCCACCCACTCTTTTATATTGGCGGGATATGTGAAAATAGCTGGAATAGAGACACGGGCACTAGATATAGAATTGTCTGTGGGTACGCCGATGGGATCTGTGGTTAGATGCAGGAGGGTACTTCAAAATTTTCTAGTAAGTATTCAGGAAAGAGTGCTTTTAGCCGATCTTGTGGTCCTTGATATGCAGGGATTTTATGTGATACTGGGTATGGGTTGGTTAGCTATTTATCATGCTAGTATTAATTGCCATAAGAAAGAAGTAATTTTCAGACCCCCAGGTGAACCAAAATTTAGATTTACAGGTTCACACGTGCGTGCCTCGCCGCAGCTGGTGTCGGCTATTCAGGTGAGGAGACTGCTATAGGATGGTTGTCAAGGGTATGTTGCATACATAAAAGAATTTCCAAAAGAAGAAATAGGACAAGCTGACATACCAGTAGTGAGGGAATTCCCAAATGTATTTCCAAAAGAATTGTCTGGTTTGCCACTAGATCATGAGATTGAGTTCACTATAGACTTGTTGCCGGGATCTGCACCAGTATCTAAAGGACTGTACCGTATGACTCTAGTCGAGTTGAAAGAACTGAAAGATCAACTACATGAATTACTGGATAAGGGTTTTATCAAGCCCAGTGTGTCACATTGGGGAGCGCCAGTTTTGTTCGTGAAAAAGAAAGATGGAACCAGAAGGTTGTGGGGAGATAAATAAATTGACAGTCAAGAATAAATATCCTCTCCCTAGGATTGATGATTTATTTGATCAGCTCTAGGGGACCCAGGTTTATTCTAAAATTGATCTGCAGTCAAGCTACCATTAGGTGAAAGTTAAAGCAGAAGATATTTCAAAGACCGCATTTCGTACCAGGTATGGGCATTACAAGTTCTTAGTGATGCCATTCGGGTTGACTAATGCATCGACGGTATTTATGGATCTGATGAATCAGGTGTTCCATCAGTATTTGGACCAGTTTGTGGTCGTATTTATTGATGATATACTGGTCTACTCAAGGAGTTTTGAGGAGCACGAGCATCATTTGAGGTTGGTATTACAGACATTGAGAAAGAGAAAGTTGTATGCGAAGTTCAAGAAATGTGAATTCTGGTTAAAATAGGTCACATTTCTCTGCCATGTGATCTCAGAAGTAGGAGTATCAGTTGTTCCGAGTAAAATAGAGGCAATGGTGACTTGGGAAAGGCTGGGAAATGGTCAGGAAGTCAGGAGTTTTCTGGGATTAGCAGGCTATTACCGACGCTTCGTAGAGGGATTTTCCAGTTTATCAGGTCCGTTGACGCGACTTATGAGAAAAAATGTAAAATTTAAATGGACTGATGACTGTGAGTAGAGTTTTCAAAAGTTAAAGCAGTGGTTAGTTTCAGCTCCAATACTGGCTATTCCATTATGGGAGGATGGTTTCGTAATATATAGTGATGCCTCTTTAAAGGGTCTTGGATGTGTGTTGAAGCAGTATGGCAGGGTCATTGCATATGGGTCTAGACAGCTTAAAGTATATGAGAAGAATTATCCTGTCCATGATTTAGAGCTTGCTGCAGTGGTGTATGCTCTCAAGATTTGGAGGCATTATTTATATGGTGGAAAGTGCGAGATTTTCACAAATCATAGGAGTTTGAAATATTTCTTTACCCAGAAAGAGTTGAATATAAGGCAAAAAAGGTGGCTAGAACTTATTAAAGATTATGATTGCACGGTTAGTTACCACCCAGGAAAAGCAAATGTAGTGGCAGATGTTCTAAGTAGGAAATTAGGGGTATCCGTACTAGCAGCTATGGAGATTCAATACTCAATTCTGGTAGATTTGGAGAGGCTCAGTATAGAATTGGTGGAGGAGAGTCCTCAGGCAATTATTTCCAGTCTAGTGGTTCAACCTACACTTTACGAAAGAATTAAAGCAGCTCAAGGTGATGATGTAGAGTTGGCAGCGGTGATGACTAGAGTACGTGATGGTCAGGGTGAGGAGTTCAACATATCATATAATGGAGCTCTGCGATTTCATACTAGGCTATATGTTCTTGCAGATACTGAGATCAAGAGAACTATACTGGAGGAGGCTCACAGATCCCTATACACGGTCCATCTCGGCAGTACTAAAATATACAGGGACCTGCGAGAGTATTTTTGGTGGAGTGGAATGAAGAGGGAGATAGACGAATTTGTTTAGCAATGCTTGACGTCTCAGCAGATTAAAGCTAAGCACCAGAGACCAGCAGGACAGTTGCAGACATTGTTCATTCCAAAGTGGAAATGGGACCACGTTTCAATGGACTTCGTTACAGGGTTACCACCAGTACGACAGGGATTAAATGCGACTTGGGTGGTTGTTGACCGTTTGACGAAAACCGCACATTTCATCCCTATTAAAATCGGTTATTCCATGGACATATTGGTAGAGATATATGTTCAGGAGATAGTTTTTGTTGATGGAGTACCAGTATCCATAGTCTCAAACAGAGATCCTCGGTTTACTTCATGATTCTAGAAAATTTTTCAGGAGGCTATGGGTACACAGTTAGCTTTTAGCACTGCTTTTCATGCCCAGACAGATGGTCAGACTGAGAGGACGATTCAGACACTAGAGGATATGCTTCGTGCTTGTGTGTTTGATTTTGGAGGCAATTGGATTCAATTTATGCCGTTAGTCGAATTTTCTTATAATAATAGCTACCAGACTAGTATCGGCATGACTCCGTACAAGGTATTGTATGGTAGGAGATGTCGTTCTCCTCTCTTCTAGGACGAAGTAGGTGAAAGGTGAGTTTTGGGTCGCGAGATAATACAATAGGCATCCGAAAAAGTCTGATTAATTAGAGAAAGAATCAGTATAGCACAAAGTCAGTAGAAAAGCTACGCAGACACTCGCCGCCGAGAGTTGGAATTTGATGTGGGAGATTGAGTATTTTTTAAAATAGCTCCTCTGAAAAGAGTCATGAGGTTTGGAAAGAAGGGCAAGTTGAGCCCTAGGTATATTGGCCCTTTTGAGATACTTGAGAGAATAGGGTCAATTGTCTATAGTCTAGCTTTGCCACCAGCTTTGGCTAGAATTCATAACGTGTTTCATGTTGCTATGTTAAGGAAATACGTCTCAGACCCATGCCATATCATTAGTTATGCAAAGATAGAGCTTAAGGATTCATTGGCATATGAAGAAGTACCAGTATAGATTTTGGATAGAAAGGTTCAGACTTTACACACTAAAGAAATACAGTTAGTTAAAGTTTTATGCAGGAATCATACTATAGAGGAAGCTTCTTGGGAGCTCGAGGAGCAGATCAGACAAAGAAACTTACGGTTGTTCCAAGAGGTATAGAGGTAATCAGGTAAAATATAGTATCTAGATAGTGTTTTTTTTTGCAGGTACATGTATTAAATAGATAGAAGTAGCTATTAGTTTTATATATGTAATCTCCCAGAACATAGTATTTAACCACGGTATTCCTCCGCCATAAGTGAGGGCAAGTAATAAAATAAGTAGACCCATTTTCATTTACGGAATAATGGAGTGTATAGATGGAGATACAGATAGTAAATTTCAAGGACGAAATTTTTTAAGGAGGGGAGAATCTAATGACTCGAAAAAATAATGATATTTAAATATTAAGAGAGAGGGAAATGGAAACAGAAATGGAAGGACGCATAAGATTTTCCACAGATTCTAGTCGACGAACACAGGGAGTTCATGGACGAGTGCATAAGGAAACTCATTGATGAAGCTACACCTCGTTGACGAGAAAATATCGAGAGAGGTTTTGGGGCAGCCTGAAATTCGTCGACGAGGGAGGAAGTTCGTCGAAGAAATTATTGAAGAACTCGTCGACGAGGTGACGTGTCTCGTCGACGAATCTGGCCCTATAAATAGTGGAAAACCCGGATTTTAGACCATTTTCAAGCACATAACTCTCCTCTCTCTCTCTTTCTCTCTCTCTCTCTCTCTCTCTCTCTCTCTCTCTCTCTCTCTCTTTCTCTCTCCTACGACTCCCTCCCCTTCTCTCTTCGATTCCAGGCCGTTTCTTGCCGGATCGAAGATCTGAGGCTACCACGACGCTTCTGGCGAAGTTCTCTGCAAGTTTGTCAGAGCTGATCGTTGGAAAAGTTGATTTGGATTTCGTCCCAATCTCAGGAGAATGCATTTTATTTAGTATTTGTCTTTCCATCAATTATAGGAAATACAATGTACGAAGAAATACTGATGTTTTGTTCTGGGGAATGTGGTTTTCAGGGTGTTGGGTGGAGAGCCTTGCGGGTATCGAGTTAGAGTATAGTAGAGGCTTTTCAAAGATAAGGTAAGAGAAATATGCTATACTAGGAACTTTATTTATGTTATCAAAAATTATATATATATATGCATTTATGCCAGATATTATATAGAATGTGAATTTTCAGAGTATGTGTGGCTTAAGTACATGATATTGATATGCAGTTTTTCAGTATTTCAAGTTATACAGATATAGTTAGATAATTGCAGATTTTATACAGACAAAATTTGTATACATATACCGTTTTATTCAGATGATTACATAGACAATTATATATATATATATATATATATATCAGTATACAAATATTTATTCAGAACAGCATAATTCAGTGTATATCGAAAGTTGTGTTTTCATAAATGCCATAACACTCAGTTTATATAGAAAGAAAGATTATAGACAGATTATATAGAAAGAAAGTATAGATAGATTACATAGATATTATAGTATTTACAGTACAGTAATATAGTGTTATGGTTATTTTGGAAATATAATGAAAACAGGATAAAGAGTATAGTATGTGTATATATATATTATCAAATCCCTGTGGAAAGATTACAGACAGATATAATACAGATATAGATTACAGAGCACGGTACTGTTGCTAGATACAGATAGAGTGCAACCTCACATCTCAGATAGTATGTGGGTACCGTCGACCGTGCTCGGAGAGTATGTAGCTGCCCAGTTCACTGGGTGGAGGGGGCCGGTTAGAAGAGGTAGCAGCCAATCCCGTGCTTAGGAGTGGATGCAGTTTGGCCTGGCTGAGGTAGTGTAGAGTATGATGACTTACTTGGAGGGCCGACCGGGATAAGTCCCGCCTATGAGCCGCACAACTCTGTCATGAGGGGTCAAATCATGACATACAGAGTCCCGAGGAAAGAACACAGTTATATATATACGTATAGAGATTTATAGTTTTCATTGTCTATAGTATGTTATAGTTGTATGAATGATAGAAAGCTCAGATGATACAAATATTTTAAACTTTTATATATGTGCTTTAGAGATTTGCCAAATCATGCAGTTTTAAATATTATTATTATAATTTTATGACTCGGTCACCACACACTAGTAATAGCATATTTCCACTTACTGAGCGTCGACTTACCTTATTACTTTACCATTTTTTAGGTGAGCCAACTAGGTGAGCAGATCAGGCTCGCAGATAGAGATCACTTGGTCACCCTAGTTATAGGGTAAGTTTTGTGTAGGGTTTTTTATTTTGAGTAGTTGACACTAGAAAGAGAAATGTATTATGTAGCTATGGTTGAAAATACTGAATTTTGGTATTGTATATACATGTATTAGGGGTTATGTGATTTATGTTTTTCCGCTGCGTAGGAGTGCCCATTACATGCAGGTATTGGAGTAATTTATTTTGAAAAAAAAAATGGTGAAAATTTTGGGGATGTTACAAAATCTTTTTTCAATTTGTAAGCACCTAACTATACTCTCTTAAGTATATAAATGCCATAACACTTTTTTCACCTATCTACGTGCACACTTAGCTTACCTCATTTTTGAGTATCTGCTGCACCATGATCCCATTCCCATTCCACAAACCAACACCTTCTGTATCCTTCTACATTGTGGTTAACATAACAGCCTGTTGAGTTGTGGGAATTTTCACTTCTCACTTGTGTTTTCCCTTATCACTTCTTTGGGCCTCAGAAATGTTAATCATAATTTTTGCAGAACTGAGCCTTGCTTGGTTTTTATCTGGTCTTGCCTTTCCTATATTTTGAACATGGGTCTGGCTTGGCTGCAATTTCAATCCTTGTCAAACTTTTAGGACAGAAAAATTTTCTGGTTTTTAGAACTTAAATACATCGAAGGGTCTTCTTTGTAGTTGTATAATCCACTGGGTGTTGTCGAACACCGCAATAAGCTTGCCAGATTCAGATAATTTAAAATATAGTGCTGCTCGTTGAATTGATGAAAAGCATTAGAACATTTATCTCTTAATTTTAAGGTCCATGAATACTGATCAACACAACAATAAATCAATATTATTTTATTTTAGTAATTACATATGGGGGGAGTAATTGTAGAGTTACGAGCCTACATGATAGAAGGTTGAACGAGTTTTAAATAGTTCGTTGATTTACTTTTTGTCACATAATTCATATGTCATGAATATATGACTATTACTATCCTTTTATTTTCTTACATGGATGACTTACGAGCCGTTAATCTAACTATTTTCAATTTTTGTATAGAATGGTTACGTAAATAATTGGTGAAACTATCAAATTGTCAAATATTTGTTTATTATTAGCTTCTTGGGAAAAGCAAGTTGGACTTTCTCTGATCAACTTGCATTTTTTGAAACACAAAAAACAAAAACAATAGATTATATATATATATAACACAAAAATGACTTTCCCTGTGGCCATTCATTGCATTGGTAAAGTTATTGGGCTGTTGTTTTACACAGAAACAAAAGAATAGAAATAAATAAATAAACAAGAAATACTTACAAGTAATGAAAATTTTGAAAACTCCTATGATTGGAAATCCATGAATCTGAGAAAAAGAACCAAATCCATAATATTGTCAAAATCTCGTATCTAACAAATTTTTTTTTATATTTTTAAATCAAAGTTAGAAATAGAATAGTTACTCAATTCACTTTTTTTTTTTTTTATGATAATTGACAAGAGAATGAGCGAATCAAGTTGTTTTTCTTCTTATCGAGTCTCTTAATTTTAAATCCTTTTTTGTGTGGGTGGTTAAACAAAACTTGGGAATCAGCTGCATGTAATATTAGATCAAGCTTGTCTTATATAGAAAATTATATATTATGTCATAAAGTTCGAACTTCAGTTGAATAGATGATTTAACTTCTGGACTGCATGTTTGGATTGATATATCTTGTGAACTGCATGTTGGTAGTGGACATTAGGACTGCATGCTTGATTGGAACGCCACCTGCATAGCTGATGCAATGATGTGTATTGCCTGCTGGTAGATACTTTTAGGTTGTTGCATGTCTTAATCTAAATGACATCTATATGATGCAAAAATATTATTAATTGTATGCTTTTGTGACTTGCAGGTTTGGGAAATGTTCTATTTATAGACGACATGCTGCCGAAAATTTGTTGAAAATTTTAGGGAAAGGAAAGAAAAATTCAAAAGAGACCAATTTTAGACTGTGATATAATTTTTCTTTGATTTCTTGCTTGCTTGGTGGTTATGCTAATTTTGGTTGGAGTCTGTTATTTATGTTTGAAGGTTTAAGTTTAATTTATGTGCAACCAAAAATTAATTGTTAATTGCCAAAAAAGGAGATAAAAAGTAATATAGGGTCCATCAGAATGGAAGGAACACTAGAGTAAGTGACATTGTTTGCCATGCAAGTCTGTAGAAATTTGTTTCCCATTTTGCTTGTTTGTTCCTTCCTCCCATTCATTTTAAAGCAGCTAATGGCAATAGGGTTTGATTTTGGGAGGATGCTTGGCCTGGTTATAGTCATTGGAGTAGATGATGCTTCATCTTCTTAAGATTTCCACTCTTCACAATGCACGTATCATCTCTTTCTTTTCTTTGGAGAGGAGCTCTCTTTCTTGGGATTTTCATTTTATAGTGAATCTCATACCAACTGTGTCTACTCTATAAAATATGTTGTTTATGGGATAATCCCCTATATTCTGATATATGTGTTTTATGGGATGCATGAACACATTACATTATTTAATGTTTATTATATGAAGCTCCTGTGCACTTGAAAAATTCATTACTAGTTGGATTATTATGAACTGTTTATTGTAAACACCTAGGTTTGGAGCATATCTCTATGGAAAATGTCATATTTACAAGAGAAATGTTGCCAAAATTTTTCAAAAAGCGTATACTGATTTTTTTAACTTTCTTAATTTGTAGGGTTTGTAACTGTGACAACGTCGGGATGATGTCATGCACTATGGATGCAGCTTTTCACTTTTTTTGTTATCTGAACAGATGAAATGTATTTGAATTTGAATACTGTATTTGTATTTAAATTTGAATTTGTATAATATATTTGTATTTGAATTTGAATTTGTATAATATATTTGTATTTAAATTTGAATTAGAATTTTGAATAATTTATGAATTTTATTGCAATTATGGTTTAATGTTATATATAAGAAAATATAATTTAATTACAGATTTTTAGAAAGAATTAATAATTGGGGAAAAAAATTAAATTCACTAATAATTGTCCAATTTAAGTATTAGTGACGGTTTTAAAACCGTAATTGAATCCATAAGTGACGATTCTGCAAAGCATAGTGACGGTTCTAAAATCGTCACTAATAATAGAGAAGTAGTGACGGTTTTAAAACCGTCACTAATGATAGAGCATTAGTGACGGTTTTACAACCGTCACTAATAATAGAGCAATACTGACGGTTTTAAAATCGTCACTAATAATAGAGCAATAGTGACGATTTTATAACCGTCACTAATAATAGAGCATTAGTGATGATTTTAAAACCGGCACTAATAATAGAGTATTAGTGACGGTTTTAAAACAGTTACTAATAATGGAGCAATAGTGACGATTTTAAAACTATCACTAATACTATGGCTTTAGTGATGATTTTTGGTCGACCCGATGTAGAATCTATAGTGACGGGCTTAGGTTTTTAGTGACGGTTTTAATCCATCACTAATACTCTATTATTAGTGACGGTTTGAAAAATTCGTCACTAATAAGTATTACTAACGGCGGGTATAGCGACTAATTGAAAACCATCACTAATAACCTTATTTTTTGTAGTGATAGGATTAAATCGGCTCATAGTCGGCAAAAGAGTTACGCGGATATTCGCCGCCATGAGTTGGAGTTGGAGGTGGGGGTAAGATATTCCTGAAGATCGCTCCAATGAAAGGGGTGATGACATTCGGGAAGAAGAGCAAGTTAAGCCCGAGGTATATCTGACCATTCGAGATTTTTGAACGAGTGGGTCTGATAGCCTACAGGATTGTACTACCCCCAGTGCTCTCGAAGATCCACGATGTGTTTCACGTATCCATGTTGAGAAAGTACGTGCCAAATCCGTCGCATGTTATTAGTTACGAGAACTTAGAAATTGGGGATACTTTAGCATATGAGGAAGTACCTGTTCAGATTCTGGACTATAAATTTCAGAAGCTACGAACCAAGGATATACCGTTAGTGAAGGTATTGTGGTGGAATCACGAGGTTGAGGAAGCTTCTTGGGAATTGGAACCAGAGACACACTGAAAGTATCCACAGTTGTTCTGAGTTGTGGTTTTGATAGTAGAATCAGTTTGTATGTATGTATTATTCTACTATTGTAGTGTGATAGGTGGTTAGTCGTTGGGAGTATGTATTATTGTAAACTCCTGAGATAGTTTATGTATGTAACCACGATATTCCTCTGCTATAAGTGAGGGTATATATGTATTGTGATGGGGCTGCATTGTAGTAGCCGCCGACTCTTCCTAGAGTTGAGTGTGTGTATTCGGTTGTGTGGATGAGTTTGTAAATGAGAGATTTCAAATTTCGAGGATGAAATTTTTGTAAGGAGGGGTGGTTGTAAGAACCTAACTCGTTAGATATGGAATAAATAAATAAGAAAAGGATAAAACAGTAAATTGAGTAGGCTTCGTCGACAAAGGCAGAGTTTCGTCAAAGAAGGCCCTTCTGTTGTTCGACGACGAAATATAGAGGCTTGTCGACGAGGAGAAACCGAGAGGTTTTGGGAAATCTGAAAATCTTAGGCTCGTCGACGAAGACACCGCCTCGTCGACAAGGTTCGTCGAGTCAAAGGTGCTATAAATGTCTTTCTTGTCGCTTAGAAGCTAAGATATCTAAATTCTCTCTCTCTCTCTCTCTCTCTCTCTCTCTCTCTCTCTCTCTCTCTCTCTCTCTCTCTCTCTTTAAGAACTCAAAACCACACACTCTCTCTCTAGATTTCTTCATCGTTTGTTGTTAGAATCGACGATCTGACGTTACCATAAGGATCAGGGAAGGATTCTCTTCGTGATTTATGGAACGAATCTTCATTTCGAGGATTTTTGGGTTTTGACCCAAAATCGAGGTGAGGCTCGGTTTTCATTTCCATTTTGGTAGATTTGTAGAGAATGAAATTTTAAGTATGTATTGTACTGTGATTTATAGGTTTCGGGAACTCGGTTTGCTATTTAGGAGCCATAGAGTTTGGGTTTGGATTTTTGGGGAAAGGTAAGGGGATTCTATTTATATTGGTTATTTTTTAAATTGGATTTGGTGGAACTATGGCTCACGATCATGTGTTTGTTTTGGCTACTTATTTGGAGAAATCTAATGGGTAAAATTATGGGGTTTTCATGTTACAGTTTTGGGAAAAAGGGGGCGTCGGGTTGCATCTCTTGTTTCGTTGGAAAACCATGGATATATTATGTTATGGAGATGGCCGGGCCTTGACTTGTTTTAAACTGTATTTTGAAAATCAGGATTTTGTAATTACCAAATAAGTGTGGAATGAATTGTTATATGAATATGCATGAGTTGTGATTTGCTGAAATGAGATATAGGAACGTTTGTTCTAAATTGTTCTAGGTTGTGAAAGAGTGTCCGGCTCTATATTCGATGGCATGAATTATTGCCTTTTACCAGCTGATCACCAAAGGTTGTGGATCCACCAGTTGTACCAATACGATTCCATGGGAGCTTGAGGCTACACCATATGCCGGGGATGCCATGTAATGCGGGCCGGCTTCGTGCTGAAAAGTGTGATGACACCAGGTTACTTGATCATTTGTGTGTTGGGAACTATTTTGAGAAAATAGTGGAACTGAACTGTGTGTATTTTATATGTCATGATAACACTCATATGTCACACACGAATATAACCTGATTCTGCCTTACTAAGATGTGTCTCACCCCTATCGTACGTACATGTTTTCAGGTCCTTCGAGTAACCGGAACTAGCGTCCTTGTGTCGGGAGCGTAGTGGTCGGTATACTTTGTGAAGTGCTTGTGTAAGTACTAGGACTAACAGGGTTTTCGTTTTGGGTATTGCTGGCACCCTGGGTTATGTTTTGTATTATGGAGCTTAGACTCTATCTGTATAGATTTTGGCATGGTACTATGTATGTATAGATTGAACTTTTTCGCTGCGTATATGTCGTGCATGTGAATGTGTATAGGGTGTATAGGAACCCCATGGTGTCAGACCCTCATTCATTATTGTATCATTTGTGTTTTGTATAATACAGGGACATGTTAGGTTACTACATCACACCTTGGGCCCCATTACCGAGTTTAGGGCATGACAACACCCGCAGGGATCCTCAACCCATGCCTATAGTGTTCAGAACTCCAAACCCTGAAACTACATCAACCCCAGTTTAATCAACTCAAACTCGAGTATATTAACATCTAATACATTTCCTGAGCCCAGAAATACCTAATAACCATGTAAGCTCTAAAATAACCCACTTACCTTGATTTTGGAATAGTGCTCAAGAACTCTAAACCAACAATCTGCTTTAGCAACCTTGCAGAGAATCTCCCTACGAACCTCGTGGCAGTTCCCAATCGTCAAACCGAGCTCTAATGAAGCGAGGTTAGTAGAGAGAAGGCGTCTAGGCCGACATTTGGAGAGAGAATGAGAGAGGGACTGTTTTTCTCTCACCAAAACTGATTTCTATGTATATATAGATGGCTGGCCGCGTGGCTTCGTCGATGAGACATGTGGCCTCATCGATGAACCCAAGAAGGGATTTCATCGACGAAGGTAGCGAGATCATCGATGAACCATTAAGGTTTGAAATTCCCCTCTTGGTATCTCTTCGTCGACGAAACATAAGTACTCGTCCACGTCGACAAAACCTAGGGGTTCGTCGATGAACCCTAATTTTGCCCTTATTTTAAATTTCTTTTTTCCCATTTAACTCTCTTTTCCTTGTTATTATTTAATTGCTATTATTTTTTCAGGTCTCTACATTCTCCCCTTCTTATAAAAATTTCGTTCTCGAAATTTGCTATCTATGTTATACACCATCCTCTGAGGAAAACTTGCTACTTATTTTATTAATTACCCTCACTTATAGCGGAGGAATACCAAGGTTACATTTATGGTTCTTGGAGATTACAATAACTAACCAAAATTTCCCTCAAACCAACTATATCCTATAAACCCAAAACATAACTTAATACATCAATTACCTTGCACTATATACAATGAAATCAAAATAAAACTTACTTTATCTGAACTATTACTTTTCTTTTCTGACTAATACTAATCCCCACTGAACAGATGTGGGTATTTATGTAGTATTTCCTCCTCGAGCTCCCACGAAACTTCCTCAACTATGTGATTCCTCAACAGGACTTTTAGTAGTGGTATTTTCTTGGTGCACAACTCCTGTTCTTTACTATCTAGAATCTGCATTGGTATTTCTTCATATATTAAAATATCTCTAAGCTCTAACTCCTCATATCTGATCACATGGGAGGGATTTGGGACATATTTCCTCAGCATAGAAACATGGAATATGTCATGAATCCTGGATAATGCTGGTGGTAAAGACAATTTGTAGGCAACTAGACCCATTCTCTCAAGTATTTTGAATAGGCCAATGTACCTAGGGCTCAGCTTACCCTTCCTCTCGAACCTCATAACTCCTTTCATCCGTGCTACTCTTAAAAACACAAGGTCTCCTACTTCAAACTCTAACTTTCGATGGCAAGCATCTACATAGCTCTTCTGCTGACTTTGGGCTGCACTAACTTTGTCTTTAATAAATAAAACGTTATCATATGCCCGCTGCACCAACTATGGCCCTAGAACTCGCCTTTCACCCATTTCATCCTAGTATAGCGGAGAGCGGCACCTTCTACCATATAATGCCTCGTAATGTGCTATCCCAATGCTAGCCTGGTAGTTGTTATTATACGCAATTCAACCAGCGTCATAAACTGGGTCCAATTACCCCCAAAGTCCAATACACATTCTCGTAGCATATCCTCTAGTATCTAGATCGTCCTCTCTGTCTGCCCATCAGTCTGAGGATGAAAGGTTGTGCTGAATGATAATTGAGACCCCAAAACTTCCTCCAAAATTGTGACGTGAAATGTGGGTCTCAGTTTGAAACTATAGATACTGGAACTCCATGGAGTCGAACTACCTTCTGAATGTATAACTTTGACAGTTTATTCATATAGTAGTTGACTTTAATAAGGAGAAAGTGGATAGTCTTTGTCAGTTGGTCTACAACTACCCAAATGACATTCTATTCATGCAACGCTGGCGGTAACCCCGTAACAAAATCCATATATATATATATATATATATATATATATAATCTCACTTCCATTCAGGGATGTGAAATGGCTGCAACTGTTCCACTGGTCTCTGGTGCTCAGCTTTTACCTTCTGGCACATCAAACACTGCTCCACAAACTCAGCTATCTCCTTCTTCATGCCACTCAACTAGAATGACTCTCGGAGGTCCTGATATATCTTAGTGCTGCCAAGATGCACTGTGTAAAGGGATCTGTGCGCCTTTTCAAGGATAGCGTTCTTAATCTCAGCATTTATAGGTACGCACAATCTGGTACGGAACCTCAGAGTTCCATCATCCGAAATACTAAACTCCTCTTCCTGTCCATCCTGCACTTTATCCCTCAGCTCTACTAATTCTGCATCATTCCTCTGAGCAACTTTAATCTTTTCCTATGGGGTAGGCTATAGTACCAAGTTGGCTATGAATGCCTGGTGATCACCCTCTACCAGCTTCACACTGAGCCTTTCCAAATCCATCTGTATCGGATGCTGGATTATCACTATTGACAATGCTGCTCCCACTGATTTCCAGCTCAGAGCATCAGCTACCACATTTGCTTTCCCTGGGTGGTAGCTGATAGTGTAATCATAGTCTTTAATGAGCACTAACCATCTCTTTTGTATTATATTCAATTCTTTCTGAGTGAAGAAATACTTCAAACTTTTATTGTTAGTGAAGATCTCACACTTTCCACAGTACAGATAATGCCTCCAAATCTTTAGGGCATACACCATTGAAGCTAACTCCAAATCATGTACCAGGTAGTTCTTTTCATATTCCTTAAGTTGCTGAGAAGCATATACAATAACCTTCCCATGCTGCATCAACACTTACTCGAGTTCCTTCTGGGACGCGTCACTGTATATAACAAATCCATCCTCTCTTGATGGAATAGATAATACTGGTGCAGTGATTAGTCGCCGCTTCAACTCCTAGAAGCTCTGCTCATAATCGTCGGTCCATTCAAAGTTTACATTTTTCCTCTTGAGTCATGTCAGTAGACCCGATAATCTAAAAAACCCATTAATAAAATGTCGATAGTACCCCGCCAAACTTAGGAAGCTTCTGATTTCCTAAACGTTTCTCGGTCTTACCTAATTCACCACCACTTCTATCTTACTTGGATCTATTGATATGCCGTCGCCGGAGATCACATGCCTAAGGAAAGTGACTTGCCTCAGCTAGAGTTCACATTTCCTAAACTTGGCGAACAACTTCTTTTCTCTCAACACCTGCAATACCAGCCTCAGATGATCCTCATGCTCCTCAAAACTCTTTGAATAAACTAGTATATCATTTATAAAGATCACAACAAACTGGTCTAAGTACTGATGGAATACCCAATTCATTAGATCCATAAACGCTATAGGTGCATTAATCAGACCAAATGACATAACTAGAAACTCGTAGTGACCAAATCTGGTCCTAAATGTTGTCTTCGGAACATCATCAGCTTTAATTTTCACCTGATGGTATCTCGACCGAAGATTAATCTTGGAGTAAACCTGGGTCCCCCGGAGCTGATCAAATAAGTCATCAATTCTAGGAAGAGGGTACTTATTCCTAATCGTCACTTTATTTATCTCCCCATAATCGATGCACATCCTCATAGTCTTATCTTTCTTCTTCACAAACAAAACTGACGCTTCCTAAGGTGACACGCTAGGCCTGATAAACCCTTTATTCAACAACTTCTACAACTGGTCTTTTAATTCTTTCAATTCGGCTGGAGCCATCCTATAGGGTGCTTTAGATATCGGTGCCAACCCTGGAAGTAGATCCACAGTAAACTCAATCTCCTGATCTGGCGGTAAACCAGGTAACTCTTCTAGGAATACATCTAGAAATTCTCTGACTACTGGAATATCAGCAAGCTTTAATTCTCTCTCTAGCATCTTCTTTACATAAGCTACATACCCCTAGCAACCGTCCTGAAGCAGCCTCCTCACCTGAATAGTCGACACTAATTGTGGCAAGGCGCGTACATGTGATCCCACAAATTTGAATTCCTACTCTTCCAGTGGTATGAAGATCACCTCTTTTTTATGGCAATCAATGCTGACATAATTAGTTGTCAACCAGTCTATCCCTAATATTATATCGAACCTCTGCATGTCTAATATCACGAGACCAGCTGGTAATATTTTCTCTTGAATGCCCACTAGATAGTTTTTAAGCACCTTTCTACACCTTACTACTGATCCAGTCGGCGTGGCTACTGACAACTCAACATCCAAAAATTGTGTCTCAACCCTAGATAATTTGGCATACCCCAATGATACGAAAGAATAAGTGGCACCTGAGTCAAATAGAACAATAGCTTTATAAGATAAAGCAATAAGAATACCTGTTACAACGTCATCTGCAGCCTCGACGTCTCCTGGCATCAATGCGTAAACCCTCGCCGAGGCTATGTTCCTCTGTTGGCCTCCACGGTGTGCATAGTGAACTCCCTAGAAAGGTCTAGGAGCTGGTACATGAATTGACGATCCCTGATATGCTTGTGCCATATAACCGGATTTCCCACACCGGTAACAAACATTCTCTCCCATCCAACATTTACTCATTGTCTCAGGCCATAACTAGGGTAGATGGAATAAGTCTGCTCACCCTGAAAACCACGGTGTCCCGTCATCTTCCTCTAGCCTCCGCTATACCGATCTCCCCTCCATGGGCCCCGACTAGTACCCGCCTGAAATCCCGGAGGCATGGGCCTCTTTCTCTGGCTCGATGTTCCCACATCCCTGTGATTGCTCTCCTCTACTACTGTGGCCCTAACTACTAGTTAAGAGAAGTCTTGCACCTTTTGAACTGCCACCTATTTAAAGATTTCCTAACTCAAGCCCCTCTCAAACATTCTTACCTTCTTAACCTCATCCGGTAGAATGTAAGGAGTAAAACGTAATAGCATGTTGAACTTCTCTGCATATTGTTGAACCGTGAGATTTTCCCGAGTCAAATTCAGAAATTGTGCTACCATAGCCTCATTGACGGTGGCAGGAAAATAACAATCAAAGAAATTTTCTTTAAATCGGCTCCAAGTTATGATCGCCGGTACAGGTCTTTGTTCCTCTAGCAATTTCATGGCTGCCCACCATCTTTCAGCCTCACCCGTCAATTTATAGGTGGCATACAGGACCCTTTAATCATCCGTACAATGCAGCACCATCAGTATTTTCTCCATCTCTTGCACCCAGTTTTCAGGATCGGCTCCCCCTGGGAATACCGGAGGATTTATTTTGGTGAACTTCTATATCGTACAACCCTGATCTGTAGATGGGCCTCCCCGCTCCCTGGAGCACCATGCAATCTCAGCCATAACCTATTAAGCTAAGCTGTGGAAAACAACATCAGAATCCCCGCCGCCCATGCTAGAAGGTCTAGCACCATCTTCACTGCTACCGTGAGCACTGCTATTTCCTGGATCCATCCTATAATAACACTAAAATAATATGAGAATCTATACATCATAAGACTATTCTTACATTAATCTAACTAAGATATCCTCATACCACTTATTTCTAATTTAAGGTTCAGTCCTACCATCCAGAAATAGAAACCAATGATAGTTTACTATGGTTTTCCTAGAATCGTCATCCCAAGAAAATCATAGAAACCATCCCGAAGTTCTTGTCTCCAAACCACAAGACAAAACCCTAAATTCTCATCGTCACTTCCCAACATTAACTCACTAAAATTCTAATCTATCCCAATTTCCATCCTCTCTCAGATCTATTCCTATACTTTGGTATTGTTCTCTGCTGTACACTATAGTCTACAGAACCTAACAACCTAAGCTTTGATACCAAATTGTAACGACCCAAAAATTCAAACCATTATATATATATATATATATATATATATATATAGACTGTAAAATTATATTACTCCGATACCCCTTATAAAATCTACTATAATGTCTCGGTCCCAAAGGGGACACCGAGAATTCCTGTTCATAGAAAAAAAATACCTATGTAGCGGAAAACATAAATTACATCACCATAATTACAATACCAGAGTTTCAGTAATTTCCAAACATATATACACATCTCTCCAAAATCATCCACCAGAACCCCTAGGAGCTACTCAAAAATACATCTCCCAAAATCACATACCCTACATATAGGGTAGTACAAAGGTCTCTTCTATCTCCAAGCCTGATCTGCTCGCCTAACTGGATCACCTGAAATGTTTATAAATACTGGGATGAGACAACTCTCAGTAAGACGAAATATGTTATTACCAGTGTATGGCAAATGAGTCTACATGAGCATTATATTTATTAATCAGGTTGTAACTGAGATAACATATAAAGGTAAGATACATCATAACTCACACACATGTCACTTAAAGTACAAGTGTTTATTAACTTTCTACTTAATCATACTTTTAGTTACTATATATACTTTCTGTAGTAACCCGAACTCGAAAAATAAAATTAAAATGAATAAAAGAAAAGGAAAATAAATAAAGGAAAGGAAAAATAAGAAGATAATTTGGTTCAGCACCAAACCGTCAACAGTTTGAGGATCTCTCAAAAAACTTGTCGATGGTTTTCTCTTTAGCGGCCATTTTAAGAACCAAATCATCGATGATTTTTCCAAATGCAGGAAAACTGTCAACGGTTTTCTGTGGGGATAGTATACTTATAAATAGATCCTAGTTCATTTTTTTCAGAAATATTCTTTCCTCCTTCACTCTCTTCGCTAGGGTTTCGGGTCTTTGGGATTTTAGGGCATTGCAAGCATTTCTAAGCCTAGTTGGGGGGTTTTTGATCACTCCAAGACATAAGGTTCATGTCGTAGCTCATCCATTTCTATTCGTTAGCGGGTTTGGAGCCTAGGGTTTTGAGGTTTCCGTATAATTCAGGCGGTTTCTTTAGGAATAAGGTAAGAGGATATTATTATAGCAGGTTTTACTAAGTTTGAACCGGTTAAATTCGATTATACGAATTTATATAATTAGGTATGATTTTCTGAGCAGTTTAGGCTTTTGGAAAAATAATAAATTTTGATTTTATATCACATATAGGAAAAATTGTGTGGCATGAATATAACTTTTATAAATTAACTGGTTGAGAATAATGTCAGATATGATTATTGATTGGTGATAAATACTAACTGCTTGTGAATATTTGCTGATTGTGGTTACAATTTATTTGTGAGCATAGAATGGTTGTGAATCCTGGCTACTTGTGATTACTGTGTGAGGAATACTACGATGTGTGTGAATGGGTCTTTACGTGTAGTTATTCGTGTGTATCACAATATAACGTTGGCATACCTGAGGAGTTCGTTATATTGCCTAGATATAATCACGATATAACGTTGGCAGGCCTGAGGAGTTCATTTTATTGTCATTGTATATTGGGGTAGAACATTGGCAGGTCCGAGGAGGTTGTTCTACTGATATACTATAGGTAGGTCATGGGGATTGAATATTGGTGAATAATGGCGCCTTTGTGGGTCATGTTATGTATCCTGTGTGGATGTGAGTCTTGTGTGGACGGTAATTCCTGTGTGGATGTGAGTCCTATATGGACGGTATTCTTGTGTGGATATGGATCTTGTGTGGATGTGGGTGGTTATGTGTATTCATGAATCTCAGTGAAATGGTTTATAATGTATATATGAGAAGTTAATTACATAAGTAATTCTGGAAAAGTAAGACTCTCCACCCGAGGGCTTGTTGAGAAAGGCGAGTGCCTTGGTAATTTTCAGTTTGGTATCAAAGCAAAGGGAAGCTACTTGTATGGGCGGGTAATCTTCCCTATTCTCGGAGACTTTGCATAGATACATAACCCGAGGGCTTACTGAGTAAGGTGAGTGCCTTGGTATTGGTACTAGAGCAGAGGGAAGTTACTTGTATAGGTGGGTAATCTTCCTTATTCTCAAGAACTATCACTTTAAATAATTATAAATGTGAAAGTGGTATATGTATGTGGTTCTTTTGCTCATGTTGAATAACAAATTATTATATTTTGTATTTATTTAAACTCTCTGTCACACACTGTTATGATTTATTCTTCCTCACTGAGATATGTCTCGCCCTAGCAAATGATTATATTTTCAGGTCCATCAGGCGATCAAGCTTAGAGCTCCGGGCAGGGTAGTATTTGTTTTTGCTTGGTAAATTTTAGGGTGAATTTAAGAACAATTATGTATAGTTATGTTTTAAATATTAGGATGTATTATAAACAAATAGATGATGTTGTTTTATGTGAGATTTATAGATAGACTCTAGTATTTAAATTAAGGTTGTTTATTTATTTCCGCTGGATGATTGTAGTTTATTGTATCAGAAACAGGCGAATGAAACATGTAACCTTCGAGCTCCACTTGGTGGGTTCGGGGCATTATAGATGGTATTAAAGCCTAACGGTTATGAAGACTTTAAGGATGATTAATACCAGAGTATAGGTTCGAGTTAGGATAAGGATAAGAGTGGGTAGGTTAGGTGGAATAGTGGTCTGGAAACTGGGAGGCAGAGATCCTTTGATGGTCTTCTATATTTTTACAGGAATGAAAAATTTGGAAAACTACGGTAAATCCATTAATGGTTTCGTTTCTGGGTTGAGATACTAGAACTTGGCCATGTAATTCGAAGTGATAGGTTGGTTGAGTATGTTTTTCGTGTCGACATTATGGTTTTGTGGTAAGACGATATAAACAAATCGTAAATTAGAACTTTTATGCTATAGTAGCTTTTCGTTTCAAACTTGTTTCAGTTATGATAAATGAGGAGATTCTAAGTTTGTTTCTATCCTATCTTCAGGATGGATCCTAGGGGGAAGGATGTTGACATCGGAGGAGATAAACACATGGATACCTCCAGTGAGGATGACGTTGATGTCTCAGCAGTGCTACGAAGCATAGCACATCAGGCTAAGAAGGAAGCTCGGAGAGAGCAGGATCAACCATTGGCTGATAGGGGCTGCACTTTTCAGTAGTTCATCTAGACAAGTCCGCTGACTTTTGAAGGAGGTGCATGTCGATCGTAGCAGAGGATTGGATTCTGGAGATGGAAGAACTTCTGACTATTCTGCACTATATAGAGGAGTAGAGGGCACGATACGCCACCTTTAAGCTGGTGGGCGAAGCAAAGAGGTGGTGGAGGTCGGCAAAGCTAGTTGAGGAATAGCATCCAGGGTATGCATCTATTACCTGGAGCCATTTCAGAGAGGTCTTCTTCGGCAGGTACTTCCCTGTTGCCACCCGAGAGGCGAAAGCAGAGGAGTTCCAACATTTGACCAAGGGATCCATAACTGTACAACAATATATGGCCAAGTTTGTGGAGTTATCTCGTTTTTCTCCACATATGGTCTCGAAAAAGCTGCTAAAAGCCTAGATATTTGAGAGAGGACTAAGGGGATACGCGCTCAGATGGTAGCATTGTTGACTCAGAGTTTCTCTGAGCTGGTGGATAGGGCCATGTTAGTTGAGGCTAGCATACAGGAGAGTGAGGAAGAAATGAATCATAAAAAGAGATCCATACCTTCCAGCTCACATACAGATGTCTGACAAGATTCCTGGAATAGAGGTTGAGATATTAGGGGTTAGAGGTTTGATAGGGTTGATCGAGACTATCGGGAGAATTCATCCCGTCCCTTTTGTACCAGATGCAATCGGATCCATTGGAGGGAATGCCAATGTACCCGCTCCTAATCAGAATAGGAGGAACAACCTGGTGCCTCGCGGTGGCGACGGCCCGACGCGTGTCTATATGCTTACCTCGACTAAGGGGAACAATGCTAAAGGCGCAAGTAATATGTTTATGTATACATAAGAGATAGTCTTGTTTAATTTTTAATGTGGTTAGTTAGCTTTTAAGTTGTGAAAAATGATAGACTAACGAATTTTGAGGACGAAATTTATTAAGGGGGGAAGAATCTAGTAACCCGAACCCGAAAAATAAAAAAAAAATCAATAAAATAAAAAGGAAAATAAATAAAGGAAAGGAAAAATAAGAAAAAGAAGAAGATGGTTTGGTTCAGCACCAAACCTTCGACGGTTTGAGGATCTCTAAGAAAAACCGTCGACGGTTTTCTCTTCAGCTGGCATTTTAAGAACCAAACCATCAACGGTTTTGCCAAATGCAGGAAAACCATCGACGATTTTCTCCAGGGATAGTATACTTATAAACAGATCCTAGTTCCTTTTTTTTTTAGGAAATTATTTCCTCCTTTGCTCTCTCCGCTAGGTTTTGAGTCTTTAGGGATTTTAGGGCATTACAAGCATTTATAAGCTTATTCAGGGGTTCATGATCACTCCCGGACGTAAGGTTCGTGTTGTGGCTCATCGATTTCCGTTTTTCGGTGCATTTGGAGCCTAGGGTTTTGAGTTTTCCATATAATTCACGCGGTTTCTTTAGGAATAAGCTAAGGGAAATTTATTATAGCAAGTTTTACTAAGTTTGAACTAGTTAAATTCGATTATACAAATTTAGATAATTAGGTATGATTTTCTGAGTAGTTTAGGCTTTTGGAAAAATAATGATTTTTGATTATATATCATATATAGGAAAAATTGTGTGGCATGAATATAACTTTTATAAATTAACTGGTTGAGAATACTAGCTTATGAGATTACTGATTGGTGATAAACATTGACTGCTTGTGAATATTGGATGATTGTGGTTATGGTTTATTTGTGAGCATAGATTGGTTGCGAATCCTGGCTACTTGTGATTACTAAGTAATGAATACTACGATGTGTGTGAATGGGTTCTTATGTGTGGTTATTCGTGTGTATCACAATATAATGTTGGCAGGCATGAGGAGTTCATTATATTGTCTAGGTATAATCACGATATAATGTTGGCAAGCCTGAGGAATTCGTTATATTGTTATTTTATATTGGGGTAAAACATTGGTAGGCTTGAGGAGGTTGTTCTACTGATATACTACGGGCAGGTCATGGGTGTAACATCCTTAAAATTTACACGATTTTTATTTATTTATAAATATATACATAACCATACCTAAGCAGCGGAAACATAAGTCATACAACCATATATACTAAATAATATCAGAATTTAGTACATTCAGACCATAGCCATATACAATAACTCCCTCTAGTATCATCTACCCCAAAAATACAAAATCTTGTCACAAACTTACCCTGCAACTAGGTTAACTAAGTCAACTCTCTATCCGCGAGCATGATCTGCTCGCCTAGCTGGCTCACCTGAAAAGGGGTAAAGTAATGGGGTGAGATGAAGCTCAGTAAGTGGAACTATGCTATTACTAGTGTATGGCGACATAGTAGTACAACTATAATAATAGTATTTAAAACTGCATGATCTGACAAATCTATAAAGCACATATATCACATGTATAGTAGTTTAAAATATTTGTATCATCTATACTTTCTATCATTCATACTGCTAATATCATACTATATACAATAAAGTTATAAAACTGTATACATATATATAAATGTGCTCTTTCCCTAGGACTCTGTATGTCATGATTTGACCCCTCATGACAGGGTTGTGTGGCCCGTAGGCAGGACTTAACCTGGTCGGCCCTCCAGGTAAGTCATCATACTCTACACTACCTCAGTCTGGCCAAATTGCATCCACTCCTAAGCTCGGGACTGACTGCTTCCTCGTCAAACTGGCCCCCTCAATCCAGTGAACTGGGGAGCTGCATCCTCTTCGAGCACAAATTGACGGTACCCACACACTATCTGAGATATGTGGTTGCACTCTATTTTCTATATAGCAACGGTACTGTGCTCTATAAACTGTATCTGTCTGTAATCTTTTCAGAGGGATATGATACTATATACATATATATACTATACTCTTTTACTATTTTTTATTATGTTTCCAAAATAACCATAACATTATTAATTTGTATTGTAAATACTGTAATATCTGTAGCATCTTGATGCTATAACTGTATAATTTGTCTGTACTTTCTATCTGCATAATCTGTTTGTATACTCTAAGTGTTATGAGATTTAGGAAAACAAAACATTCTGTAAATACTATGTATACTGATCTGAATAAACATCTGAGTATATATATATATATATATATATATATATATATCCGTCTGTGAAACTATTTGAATAAAATTGTATATGTACATGCATTTTTCTGTATAATATATATAATTATTTGGCTATGTCTATATGTTCTTTATAACATCATATACTGGAAGAAATGTATAAAAGTATACATTAAATAATATCTAGGCCACACATATTTTATAATCTCATATCCTAGAAAAACTACATAATATTTGATATACATGCAACTGTAAAATTTCTATTAACATAATCAAATCTCCTAGCATAGCATATTTCCCTTACCTAGTTTCTGAAAAGCCCTCACTGAACTCTGGCCCTACACGCGCAGGGTTCTCCACTCAACACCTTGAAAACAACATCCCCCAGAACAAAACATCAGTATTTTCCTACATACAACATTTCTTATAACTGTAGGGAAAGTAGATTCTTAATAAAACACCTTACCCTGAATTTGGGATGAACTCCAAACCAATTCCACCAACGATCAGCTCCAGCAGACTTGTAGAGAACTTCGTTAGTAGCATCATGGTGGCCTCGGATCTTCAATCTGGCAAGCAACGGACCCAAAATCGAAAAGAGAAGGAGTGGGAGACATTTTAGAGAGAGAGAGAGAGAGAGAGAGAGGGAGAGAGAGAGAGAGAGAGAGAGGAAGTTTTCACGCAAATTTTCTATTGAAAAATCTGGGTTTTCATTATTTATAGCCTCGAATTCGTCGACGAGACATGTCATCTTGTTGACAAGTCCTTAAGGAATTTCGTCAACAAACTTTCTCCCTTGTCGACAAATTTCAGACTGCCCCAAAATCCCTCTTGGTATCTTCTCGTTGACGAGACATGGTTTCGTCGATGAGGTCTCCTTGTGCGCTCGTCGACGAACTCCCTGTGTTCGTCAACGAGGCCCTATGTAAATCTTATGAGTTATTACATCCAAAGTGCAAAGTCATCAACAAACGCTTCGCCTCCTTCTGTTTCTATTTCCATTTCCCTCCCTCTTTATTATTTAAATACCATTATTCTTCAAGTCATTACATTCTCCCCTCATAAAATTTCGTCCTCAAAATTTACTATTCATATAACTCATAATTCTTTAAAGGCAAAACGGTTTACTTATTTTATTACCTGCCCTCACTTATGGTAGAGGAATACCATTGTTACATTCTATGTTCTGGGAGATTGCACAAATAAAATTAAAAAAACTACATACTAACTAAATAGTACATGTACCTACAAAAGAAACATTACCTAACTATTTACAGTACCTGATTACTCTTGGAACAAATGTGGGTATTTCTTTTTAATTTCATCCTCGAGTTCCCATGAGGCTTTTTCCCTCTATTAATTCTATGTTGAGCCTCTCCAAATCTATCAAAATTGAATGCGAAATCTCCATGGCTGCTAGTACTGGTCCCATTGATTTCCTACTCAAAGCATCAGCTACCACATTTGCTTTTCCTGGGTGGTAACTAATGTTGCAGTCATAATCTTTAATAAGATCTTGCCACCTTCTTTGTCTTATATTTAATTCCTTATGAGTAAAGAAATACTCCAGGCTCTTGTGATCTGTGAAAATCTCGCATTTTCCATCATATAGGTAATGCCTCCAGATCTTGAGAGCATACACCATCGCAACAAGCTCTAAATCAAGAACAGGATAATTCCTCTCATACTCTTTAAACTGTCTAGACACATACGCAATAACCTTGTCGTGCTACATCAACACACATCCAAGACCCTTCAAAGAGGCATCACTGTATATTACAAACCCAACCTCCCTTGATGGAATAGCTAATATTGGAGTTGAAACTAACCGCTGCTTTAACTCCTGAAAAACTCTATTCACAGTCATTGGTCCAATTAAACTTCACATTTTTCCTCGTAAGCTATGTTAATGGACCTGATAGTCTGGAGAAGCCATCTACGAAGTGTCGGTAATAGCCTGCTAATCCTAGAAAACTCCTAACCTCTTGAACGCTGCCTGGCCTTTCCCAACTTACCACCACCTCTATTTTACTCGGATCGACTAATACACCCTGCTTTAGAGATCACATAGCCGAGAAAGGTAACTTGCCTTAGCCAAAACTTACATTTTTTGAATTTTGCATATAATTTCCTTTCTCTCAATATCTACAACACCAGCCTTAAATGATGTTCATGTTTCTCAAAACTCCTTGAGTAGACCAATATATCATCAATGAAGACAACCACAAACTAGTCCAAATATTGATGAAACACTCGATTCATTAAATCCATGAATACTACTGGTGCATTAGTCAACCCAAATGACATCACCAAGAACTCGTAATGCCCATATCAGTTTCGAAATGCAGTCTTCAAAATATCCTCTACTCTAACTTTCACTTGATGGTAACCCAACCGTAGGTCAATTTTAGAGTAAACCTGGGTCCCCTGCAGCTGATCAAATAAATCATCGATCCTAGGGAGAGGATATTTATTCTTAAATGTCAGTTTATTTATCTCTTTATA
This sequence comes from Malania oleifera, assembly GCF_029873635.1. Lineage (NCBI taxonomy): Eukaryota > Viridiplantae > Streptophyta > Magnoliopsida > Santalales > Ximeniaceae > Malania > Malania oleifera. The sequence continues at coordinate 142,134,190 of NC_080417.1, forward strand.
ATCAATACACAACCTCGTGGTCCTGTCCTTCTTTTTCACGAACAGAACTGGTGAACCCCAAGGTGACACACTAGGCCTGATGAAACCTTTATCCAGCAATTCCTATAACTATTCTTTCAATTATTTTAACTCTACTGGGGTCATACGGTATGGTGCTTTAGATATTGGTGCAGACCCTGGCAGCAGATCTATAGTAAATTCAATCTCACAGTCAGGCGGTAAACTAGGCAATTCTTTTGGAAAGATGTCTGAGAATTCCCTTACTACTGGTATGTCAATTTGTTTCAATTCTTCTTTTGGGAATTCTTTTATGTATGCGACATACCCCTAGAAACCACCCTATAGCACTCTCCTCACCTGAATAGCTGACACTAGCTATGGTGAGGCACGTACGCGTGAACCCACAAATTTGTATTCCTACTCGCCCGGGGGTTTGAAAATAACTTCTTTCTTATGGCAATTTATACTGGCATGATGAGGAGCTAGCTAGTCTATACCCAATATTACATCAAACCCCTGCATATCTAGAACCACTAGATCAGCTAATAATACCCTCTCCTGAATACTTATAAGAAAATTCCGAAGTATCCTCATGCATCTCACCACAGACCCTATTGGCGTACCCACAAACAGTTCTATATCTAATGACTGTGTCTCTATTCCAACTATTTTCACATATCCCGCTGATATAAAGGAATGAGTGGCACCTGTATCAAACAAAACAATAATTGTATATGGTAAAGCAGTAAGGATACCGGTAATCACGTCTCCAGATGTCTCAGCATCTCCCGGCGTCAACGCATAAACCTTCGCCGGCGCGGTATTTCTCTGCTAACCTCTGCGGGACGCCTGGTATCCTCCCCGAAATGGCTTAGGAGCCTGTACATAACCTAGTTTCATCTAAAAGGATCGAGCCATATGACCAGGCCTTCCACAGTGATAGCAAACTTTCTCCCCCAACTGAAATTCACCCGGGTCTCTCCGTCCACATCTGGTATAAATGGTGGGAGGCTGACCACCCTAAAATCAACCCTACTTTACCTTCTGTCTCTGACCTCTACCAGATCTACCTCCTCTCCAAGGGCCTTGGTTAGGACCCCCCTAAAAGCTCGAGGGTGCGGTCTTCTTCTTCAAACTCTGTGTCTCAGTCTCTTTCAGTAGACTCTCCTCTGCTATAATGGCCCTGTCAACCAACTCTGCAAAAACCTTGGATCCTCAGTACTGCCACCTGCCTGTAAATATCTTGCCTCAAATTCCTTTCGAACATTCTAGCCTTCTTTACTTCATCGAGGACGATATATAGGCAGAAACGCGAGAGCTCGATAAATATTTTCGCGTATTGCTAGACTGTCAATGACCCCTGGGACAAACAAAAAAACTCCTATACTCGAGCCTCTCTGATTGAGGCAGGATAATATCTATCAAAGAACACATCCCTAAATCAAGCCTAGGTCATGGGTACTGGAATTGCCCTCTGCTCCTCCAATAATCTAGTGGCTGCCCACCATCTCTTGGCCTCCCCCACCAATCTGTACGTGGCATATAAGACTCTCTGCTCGTCGGTGCAGTAAAGTACTGTCAAAATCTTCTCTATCTCTTGCAACCAATTCTCCACCACTGTAGGGTCGGCTGCTCTAGAAAATGTCGGCAAGTTCATCTTCATAAATTTCTTTATGGTATATCCCTGAGGTAGCGATGGACTTCCCTGTTCCCTAGAGTTCCGAGCAATCTCAGCCATAACTTGCTGAGCCACACTACGTAGCACAGCATCTGAATCTCCGTCGCCTACGCCAGAAGGACCCACTCCATCATCTCCACTAGTGTGAGCGCTACTACCCCCTGGGTCCATCTTGCAAACACACAAAACACTGTTTCAGAATCATATTTCCCATACATACCTAACTTATTTTATTCAACTAAAACTTCAGGTTCTCTATTAACAATCCTTCTTGTTTCTGACCCCAAATCAAATCCTGCAATCTAAACACATGACTCGTCAACAGTTTACTATGGTTTTCTTGGAATCGTCACCCTAGGAAAAACACAAAAACTACCACGAAAGTCCTGTATTCAGATCACAGAATAAAACCTCAATTCCTTTCCTAAATTCTAGTTTTGTTTTCCGCTGCACTCTAGAGCCTGTAGAACCTAGCAACCTAGGCTCTGATACCAAAATGTAACGTCCTCAAAATTTACACCAATTTTTTTTCATAAATATATACATAACCATACCAAAGCAGCGGAAACATAAGTCATACAACCATATATACTAAATAATATCAGAATTTAGTACATTCAGACCATAGCCATATACAATAACTCCCTCCAGTATCATCTACCCCAAAAATACAAAACCTTATCACAAACTTACCCTACAACTAGGGTAACCAAGTCAACTCTCTATCCGCGAGCCTGATCTGCTTGCCTAGCTGGCTCACCTAAAAAATGGTAAAGTAATGGGATGAGATGAAGCTCAGTAAGTGGAAATATGCTATTACTAGTGTATGGCGACATAGTAGTATAACTATAATAATAGTATTTAAAACTGCATGATCTGAAAAATCTATAAAGCACATATATCACATGTATAGTAGTTTAAAATATTTGTATCATCTATACTTTCTATCATTCATACTGCTAATATCATACTATATACAACAAAGTTGTAAAACTGTATACATATATATATAAATGTGCTCTTTCCCTAGGACTCTGTATGTTATGATTTGACCCCTCATGACAGGGTTGTGTGGCCCGTAGGCAGGACTTAACCTGGTCGGCCCTCTAGGTAAGTCATCATACTCTACACTACCTCAGCCCGGCCAAATTGCATCCACTCCTAAGCTCAGGACTGGCTACTACCTCGTCAAACTGGCCCCCTCAACCCAATGAACTGGGGAGCTGCATCCTCTCTGAGCATAGTTTGACGGTACCCACACACTATCTAAGATATATGGTTGCACTCTATTCTGTATATAGCAACGGTACCGTGCTCTGTAAATTGTATCTGTCTATAATCTTTCCACGAGGATCTAATACTATATATGTAACGACCTCAAAATTCATACCATTTATATATATATATACCTATTTGTGTATCAACATTCATACCTAAGCAGCGAAAACACAAACCATACAATCATTTACATATATACAAAACAACACCAGAATCCAGTGTCTATAAACCATAGCCATACAAAAATGCCCTTTTATCATCATCTACTCAAAAATATACCCAACTCTGTCAAAAACTCACCCTAAACTAGGGTGATCAAACACTCTCTCTATCCGCGAGCCTGATCTGCTCGCCTAACTGGCTCACCTGAAAAAAAAAATGTTAGAGTAATGGGGTGAGTCGACGCTCAATAAATGGAAATATGCTATTACTAGTGTGTGGCAGCTAAGTTAAGAATACTTAAAAATAGAAACTAAACTGTAATGCAATAAATAATCTGTAAAGCATATCTTTCTTTCTCAATTTAAAATATATTGTATCGTCTGTATTTTCTACTTTTCATACTGACAATATCATACTATACTCATCATATACTGTAAACTGTATACATGTACATAATTGTGCTTTATCCTTGGGACTCTATACGTCATGATTTGACCCCTCATGACAGGGTTGTGCAGCTCGTTGGCGGGACTCTATTTGGTCAGCCCTCCAGATAAGTCAATATACTCTACACTACCTGAGCCCGGCCAAACTGCATCCTCTCCTAGGTGCGGGACTAGCTTCTAGCTCGTCTAACTGGCCCCCTCTACCTAGCGTATTGGGAGCTACATCCTCTCCGAGCACAGTTAGACGGTACCCACACACTATCTGAGATATGTGGTTGCACTCTATCTGTATATAGCAACAGTACCATGCTCTGTATTCTATGTCTGTGCTGTATTTGTCTGTAATCTTTCCACAGGGATCTGATACTATATACATATATACATATATATATATATATATATATATATTCTTTTACTGTTTTATTCATCATGTTTCCAAAATTACCATAACTCTATCTTTCTGTACTGTAAATGTTGTAACCTATGTATACTGTATCCGTAGCATCTTGATGCTACCTCTGTATATCTATCTGTATACTATGTCTATATACTCTGTTTGTATACTCTGTACGTTATGGTAATAGGAAACATGGTATACTATAACTCTGTATATACTGTTCTGTATAAAGCTGTGATATAAATACTGATCTGAATAACACTGTATATATGTATATGTATATATATATATATATATATATATATCTATTTTATGTAACTATTCGTATAAAAGCTGTGTATGCATGTACAATTCTCGGTATAATTTTCTGTGAATATATGTCTGTATCTGCATATTCTGTATAACTCCATACACTGGGAAAAACTATGTAAACTGTATATACTGTCTACTTTCATGCATTCAGTATAGTATGATATATATATATATATATATATATATATATATATATATTATAAAATCTATATAAATTGCATTGTCACATAAAAGTCTTCTTAGGCCACACAAGTATTTAAACTCATAATCTGTAAATACTGTATAATAAACTAGTATAAACATGTGTCGATGAAATCTCTAATAGCATTATGAAAACTCCTAACATAGCATATTTCCCTTACCTTAACTCTGAAAAGCCCTTACAAAATTTTGGCTCTATACCCGCAGGGTTCCTAACTCAATGATTACGCACCGAAACTGCGTAATTGGGCATCTTAACCCGAGCTTTACGGTTTATATTTTTAATTAAATGTCCAAAATTTTCCAATATTTTAATAAAATGCCAAAATCATCATTCTTGAACTTTATTGCACTATTTATGAGAATTTGGTAATTTTTTGTCGCAGGAAAATTCCCGGGAATCAAAACAGACACCTGTTCGTATTTTGTGCATAACTTTTCCGTCCAAACTTCGATCAAGACGATTCAAATTTCTGGAGAAAGAGGAAAGGATCATCTACATCTTTTATGTTTTGAGTTTTGTGAGATATGGGCTTCAGAAGAGCAGAATTTATAATGAACAGAGAACAAATAAAATGAAAAAAAAATTAAAAAATTGGATAGTTGATGTGACCCGGCCATGCATAGCCGGGTCGGGTTGGCTAATTGGGTAGGGTTTCTTTTTTTTTTCTCTTTTTAAACCTTTCCTTCAGCTCAGCCTCCTCTCTCTCACGCTCCTCTGTTCTTCTTCTTCTCCTTCTTCTTCTTCTTCTTCCTCTCTTCTCCTTACTTTTGCTTGCTGTTCCTGTCTTCTCTTTTGGTATTTCTTTTGTCTTCTCTTTTGGTATTTCTTTTAGCTTATCTATCTTCCAGTATTTCTCTTCTTATTTTTCCTCTTTCTTCTTCTCCTTTCCCATCTTTTTCCTCCTCTGTTTTCCTTTTGAAACTCCCTCTGCTCTAGCCACATTCGAGAGGCCACCATCATCCGAGGCCAGCACCACCAACTGCTGCAGGAATTTCATACGAACATCGCAGCAGCCTTCATCACTGCCAACCCGAGAACCCACAGCCACCGAGAAGCATTTCAACACAGCAGCAACACCACACAGTAGTAGCAGCAGTAGCTACCAACAGCAGCAGGTTCTCGGCTTTGCTCCAGCCCCCGTTCCAGCAGCTCCTGCAATTCCATAACGCCATCTCCTTGCTGCTGCCAGCACTCCAGCAGAACCTTGTACCAACCACTCTCCAGTAGCATCCCTGTTCCAGCCACCAAACCCAGCACAGCAGCAGAACCTTGAAGAACCGAGGGGATCCACCACCTGCTCTGTTTTTCTCTCTATCTCTCCTTTTCTTTTCTCTTCTTTTCTATTATTTTTTAGTTGCAATGAATGATTTTTTTTTTTTTTTGTTTAAGTTTATTTCAATTTTGGGATTTGAGTATGTGTTAAGGGACTTAATTCCTTTTTTTTATTGAAGCGTAATTTTTTTTGCTTACTCTTATTGTTCTTAATTAAAGTTAGTATTAGAACTAAAGCATTTAAATTAGTCCTGTTTTATTTATCTTTGCTTACTTTAAATTTTGATTTTGTTTCTAAAAAAAAAAATTTTAAAAAATAAAATAAAATACAAAAAGAAAAAAAAGGAAGTGTTTTGTTTTTAACGAATTTAGAATAGTCATCTTTTCAAGATTTAATTTTTATTTTTCGAAACTTGATTTAGTTTAGGGTCGGTTTTTATTAAAGTGTGTGTTTTTATCATGTCTTGTTTTCGTTTAATTCATTAATAATTTAGTTTTAATTCGAGTTTCTTCTTGTTAAAGGTTCGTTTTTTTTTTTTTGTGTGTATTCATATCTGGTTAAGTTTCCTTTGCGTGTTTTAAATTTATATTCAAAGTTTCCTTCTTTAATTGACACGTGCTTTAATGTTTCCTTAAGTAGGATAGGGTTTCCATTCTTGTTTTTTAATTTAGTGAATGTTAGTTTTAGGGTTTAAATTACGTGTCATCTAATTCGGCAAAAGTGAAATTGAACCATCTTGAAAAACCCGAATCTGAACTAAGTTCAGTACAATTTTGTTTTCGATTGAAAGACGTAAAATCTGAGATTAAAACGCATTCCCTGAGGAGACGATCTAGCCTTTGGGCTTAATATTACACGACATAACTCCTATACTTGGGATAGCTTTCGAGCTGCTCATTTTTCGAGTGAGTCACTCAACATCCTGAAAACACAATTCCTCAGAACAAAACATCAGTATTTCTTAGCCTATATAATTTCCTATAACTGTCACGAAGTCAAAAACTAAATAAAAGACCTTACCCTGAATTTGGGATGAAATTCAATTTCGTTTTCTTGATGATCCGTTCCGGCAGACTTGTAGAGAATTTCACTAGGAACGTCGTGGTAGCTTCAAATCTTCGATCCGGCGAGAAACGGGCCCGAAAACGAAGAGAGAAGTGAGAGAGAGTCGTAGAGAGAGAGAGAGAGGGGGCGTTGAAAATGACGAAATTTCCCAATTTCCCTCCATTTATACTGCCAGATTCATCGATGAGACACGTCACCTCGTCGACAAGTCTTTCATTAAATTCGTCGACGAGTCCATGTATTTGTCAACGAAATTCAAGCTGCTCCATACCTCCTCTCGGTATTTTCTCGTCGACGATGCCCTGAATTCGTCAAAGAATTTCCTTATGTACTCGTCGACAAAGCCCTGTATTCGTTGTTGAGTTTCCTTATGCACTCGTCGACGAAGCCCTGTATTTGTCGACGAGTTCTGGCAATCTCTTGAAATTATTATTATCTTTAAAATGCGATGTTGTGGACGAAGTCTACTGCCTCCTTCTGTTCCTATTTCCATTTTTCCTCTCTCTTTAATATTTAAATATCAGTATTTTCTGGGTCGTTACAATATACATATATATACTATACTCTTTTACTATTTTTTATTATGTTTCCAAAATAACCATAACGCTATTAATCTATATTGTAATATCTGTAGCATCTTGATGCTATAACTATATAATTTGTCTGTACTTTCTATCTGCATAATCTGTCTGTATACTCTGAGTGTTATGGAATTTAGGAAAACATAACATTCTGTAAATACTACGTATAATGATCTGAATAAACATCTTAGTATATATATATTCGTCTGTGAAACTATCTGAATAAAATTGTATATGTACATGCATTTGTCTGTATAATATCTATAAATATTTGGCTATGTCTATACGTTATTTATAACATCATATACTGGAAGAACTGTATAAAAGTATACATTAAATAATATCTACTCAGGCCACACATATTTTATAATTTCATATCCTAGAAAAACGACATAATATTTGATATACATGCAATTGTAAAATTTCTATTAACATAATCAAATCTCCTAGCATAGCATATTTCCCTTACCTAGTTCCTAAAAAGCCCTCACTGAACTCTGACCCTACACCTGTAGGGTTCTCCACTCAACACCCTGAAAACGACATCCCCCAGAACAAAACATCATTATTTTCCTATATACAACATTTCCTATAACTGCAGGAAAAGCAGATTCTGAATAAAATACCTTACCCTGAATTTGGGATGAAGTCCAAACCAATTCCATCAACGATCAACTCCAGTAGACTTGTAGAGAACTTTGTTAGGAGCGTCGTGGTGACCTCAGATCTTCAGTCCGACGAGCAACGGGCCCGGAATAGAAGAGAGAAGAAGTGGGAGAAATTTTAGAGAGAGAGAGAGAGAGAGGAAGTTTTTACGCAAATTTTCTATTGAAAAATCTGGGCTTTCATTATTTATAACCTTGGATTCATCGACGAGACATATCATCTCATCGATAAGTCCTTAAGGAATTTCATCAACGAACTTCCTCCATCGTTGGCGAACTTCAGACTGCCCCAAAACCGCTCTCGGTATCTTCTCATCGACGAGACATGGTTTCGTCGATAAGGTCTCCTTATGCGCTCATCGACGAACTCTCTATGTTCGTTGACAAGGCCCTGTTTAAATCTTCTTGGTTATTACATCCAAAGTGCAACTTCGTCAATGAAGTCTGCTGCCTCCTTTTATTTCTGTTTCCATTTCCCTCCCTCTTTATTATTTAAATACCATTATTCTTTGGGTCATTACAATGGAGACTCGATATTGGTGAATAATGGCGCCTATGTGAGCCACGTTATATCCTGTGTGGATTATCGCACCTGTGTGGGCCATGTTATGTATCCTGTGTGGATGTGAGTCCTGTGTGGACGGTAATTCCTATGTCGATGTGAGTTCTATGTGGATGGTATTCCTCGTGTGGATACGGATCATGTGTGGATGTAATTAAAGTGTGTGGTATCCTGTGTGGATGTGGGTGGCTTTGTGTATTCATGAATCTCAGTGAAATGGTTTATAATGTATATGTGAGAAGTTAATTACATAAGTATTTATAACAAAGTAAGACTCTCCACCCGAGGGCTTGCTGAGAAAGGTGAGTGCCTTGGTAATTTTCAATTTGGTACCAGAGCAGAGGAAAGCTACTTGTATGGGTGGGTAATCTTCCCTATTCTCGGAGACTTTGCCTGGATACATAACCTAAGGGCTTACTGAGTAAGATGAGTGCTCTGGTATTGGTACTAGAGCAAAGGGAAGCTACTACTATGGGTGGGTAATCTTCCCTATTCTCGGGAACTATCACTTTAAATAATTATGAATGTGTAAGTGGTATTTGTATATGTTTCTTTTGCTGATGTTGAATAACAAATGATTATATTTTTTATTTATTTAAACTCTCTACCACACACTGTCATGATTTATTCTTCTTTACTGAGATGTGTCTCACCCTAGCAAATGATTATATTTTCAGGTCCATTAGGCGATCGAGTTTAGAGCTCTGGACATGGTAGTTTTTATTTTTTCTTGGTAAATTTTTGCGTGAATGTAAGAACAATTATGTATAGTTATGCTTTAAATACTGGGATGCATTATAAACAGATGGATGCTGCTATTTTATGTGGGATTTATAGATAGACTCTGGTATTTAAATTGAGGTTGTTTATTTATTTCCACTGCATGATTGTAGTTTATGGTATCAGAAACAGGTGAATGAAACAAGTAACCTTCAGGCCCCACTTGGCAGGTTTGGAGCGTTACACTTTATGTTTTCTGAAAATCTATATCCATATATATAACTGTGAAAACTTCCCTAGATGGATAACTGTTTGTCATGATTTAACCTCTCATGACAATGTTGTGCAACCCAGGGGCTAGACTTGACACTGGCTGGCCTACCAGGATAAGTCAATTGAAAACCTCTGTCGTCAGATTGGCCGCCTCAACCTGGACTACTAGGGAGTCTTCATCTCTCCCAAGGCACAATCAACTACTCATAAATTCTACACTCTATCTGAGATGTGTGGTTGCACTCTGAACTGTAATAGCTATGGTACCGTGCTCTATAATCTGATCTGGTCCATCAGTGTATGATACTATATAATACTATTATATATATTTTACTATTTTACTATGATTCTGTAATAAACTGTGTTAACCATAATAGTGTAATAAACTTATCTGTATAAACTGTAATATCTATATGTTTTGGTTCTGTAATATCTGTATATCGTGGTTCTATAATCTAAATATCATGGTACTGTGAAAACTGTATATCATTGTTCTGTATAAATTGTGTAAATTATAATTTTGTAAAACGCTGTATAGTCATAGCTCTATAAATAAAACTGTATAATCTATATATCATGATCCTATAAAAACAATATAATCGTAGTTCTGTAAAAGCTATGTAGAATTGTGTGCTATACCAATATTCTCATGCCACACAGTAATTAAAACTCAATAAATATAATATGTCAAACTGTATAATTTCTTACTCTGAATTATTCAAAATCTTACTTTGGAAACCCATAATCATATACTATATTTTACTAATAAAAATCTTTAATTTAACTAGCATAACATATTTCCCTTACCTAACTAACTGGGAGGCATGGCTCCAACTCTATCCTCACGCCCATAGCGTATCAAACTTCGAATCCTGAAATGATGTATATTTCCTAATTCAATCAACCCGAACTCAGAATAATAACTTTACTCGCATTTTCCCCAAGCTCACATATCTCATTTTATCCATGAAATTCTAAACCATTAACTATTTATCAACTTTACATGAGTTCTTGAGGAAACACCTGCAGGAATCCTCAACTCATGCATGCAATGTTCAGAACTCCAAACCTTGAAACCACATCAACCCCAGTTTAATCAACTCAAACTCCAGTATATTAACATCTAATACATTTCCTGGGCCAAGAAATACCTAATAACCATGTAAGCTCTAAAATAACCCACTTACTCACTTTATAATTTATACAAATGGGTTAGTTTTTGTGAGTCATGCTCACTTCTTACCGCCTAATGAGTTGTGCTCATCAAGTAGGCATGCTTGGACCTCATGAGCAATACTCATCATATGAGTCATTCTTAGTGAGTTGTACTTACTTCTTGTTGTCTCGTGAACTTTATTCATCAAGTGAACATCTTTGAGTCTCATAAGCGAAGATCATCAAATGGGTCATTTTTTGTGAGTCATGCCTATTTCTCATTGCCTCATGAGTTGTGCTCATGTGATGGACATCTTTAAACCACATGAATGGTGAGCATTAGATTGCCCATTTTCCTTTGGACCATGTAACGACCTGCTTATCTTATCATATATTAAAATATAATTCATAAAATAGTTAACCTGAATCCCCTGGGTAACGGGGACACCTGTCATACACAGCAGGACCTAAGCAGCAGTAAATGTAAATCTCAAACACATAACCACAAAATACATAATACCAGAGTCAAGTATATCTCAAAATATTGTGTTTATATACAATCTCCCAAAAATACAAAACATCCCTAGGACCTCACATCAAAATCCCCTGATCCTAATGCAAACTTACCCTCCTAGCAGGGTAGTACAACTGACTCAATGGCGGTCATGCTCCGCCGGTCTTTCTAAGTTTCCTGAATATTATTTAATGTTCGGGGGTGAGACACTTCTCAGTAAGGAAAAATAAACTAAATACAGCTATGTGTAAATATGAATATTTAATGCTAATATAGATATACAGTACATTTTGCATACTAGAAAACATTGATCACTTAATAACTGCATAAACATATACTTTCATATTTCTAATAAATCATATGGTTCATGAGCTATCTGGAATAACTAATGATAATACTGAAAATTTACCCAGGATGTATAGCTAGCTGATGTCATGGATTACCCCCCATGAAGGGTTGTGCAACCCAAAGGCGGGACCCGATAATGGCTGGCCGACCACTGCTGAGTCAAAAATGTATGTAAGTACGATGGGCCCGCCACACCCTGGTCCGGACTGCCACGTGGATTTCTACAAGTCTACACTGAAAGCCACATCGACTATCCATCTCCCACTCCCTTGTGGGGCGGTTAGCATAAATCTGAACATAGTAATCTGATCTGTATAGTTATGGTACCGTACTCTTGTAAATGAACTAAACTATCATTCGGGTTCTGATAATATATAATACATGATAATATACAGTATAGCGTAAAAAGATTGATAGCATTTTCTGTAATAACGTAAATACATACGGCCTTGCGCTGTTTACTTTCATATTTGTGGCCTTGCACCAAAATCATACATGTACACAGCCTCGCGTCGGCTATTTATCACAGCCTTGCACCGAACATTTCATACATATCATTTTGATCAAGTAATCCATTTATCACGTATTTTAACATCATAATGTACTATATTATTTCATAATCTCTGAAAAACATGCTTTATTCATAAAATTGCCATATTATAATACTTTTCATGAAAAATAATATACATGCCACACAAAGCTGAGTAAATTCGTACATTTCATTCTAAAATCACATTCTTGGCATATCATACTAATATATATACATTTCAACATAATAGTAGTATTTTCCCAAACATGCATTTTTACCAATCTCTTCAAATATATTATACATGCTTCTTGAAAATAAATTTGTTGATACATAATAATAATATAATTTGCATGAAAAATAACTGCCTTAGTTTATTCCCTTACCTGACACTGACAAGAAACCACCTAAAACGCTCTTGTCCTACACTCGCAAGGTTCCCCATTCAACACCCTAAATTCAACAACTTTCAAAACTAAACTTCAGTATTTTCACGTGAATATCATTTCCTATAACTATGAAAAGAATAAATTTGGCATAAAAAGTCTTACCTCAACTCAGGGATGAATTTGAACTCACTTCCGCCAACGATCCACTTCAGTAGATTTGGAGAGAACTTCCATAGGAGTGTCGTGGTGGCTTCAGGTTGAGCTGGCGTAAATCTAGCCCGAGATCATAGAGAGAAGGTAAGAGGGACATAGAGGAGAGAGAGAGAGAGAGAGAGAGAGAGAGAGAGAGAGAGAGAGAGGAGTGTTTGCGCAAGAATTCGGCCAAAAATGAGGTTTTTACCCATTTATACACTGGCCTTGGTTGACGAGCCACGTCACCTTGTCGAGGAGGTCAAGAAGGAACTTTGTCAATGAGTGCTCCCCTTTGTCAATGAAATTCAGAGCTGTACAAAATGGCCTCTTGGTATTTTCTCGTTGACGAGACGCACCATCATCGACGAGCCCTATATACAACATCGTCGACGAATGCGAACGAAGCCTGCTGACCCCCTTTTAAATTTCCTTTTCTCCCTTCCTTTTATTATTTAAATATTATAATTCCTCTGGGTCACTACATTCTCCCCTCCTTATGAAATTTCATCCTCGAAATTTACTATTCATATAATTCATCATACTTTAAAGGCAAAATGGTCTATTTATTTTGTTACTTACCCTCACTTATGGCGAAGGAAACCATAGTTACATTTCAAGTCCTGAGAGATTACATATACAAAAGAAATTTTCCCCCAAAACTACAATACCACTTACTAACTAAAGTATTACATGTACCTACAAAAGAAATACTACATATTTACTTACATTTCCAGTTATATCTGATCTTCTTGGAACAATTGTGGGTATTTCTGTCTAATCTGCTCCTCGAGTTCCCAAGAAGCCTCTTCTACTGCATGATTCCTCCATAAAACCTTTATCAGAGGAATCTTCTTATTACGTAGTTCCTATTCTCTTTTATCCAGAATCTACACTAGCACCTCCTCATAAACTAGCGAATCACTAAGCTCTAATTCACTAAAACTGATTATATGAGAAGGGTTTGGGACGTATTTCCTCAGCATAAAAACGTGGAATACATCGTGAATTCTGGATAACACAGTCGGTAAAGCTAACCTGTAGGCAACCGGTCCCACTTTCTCTAGAATCTCAAACGGACCGATAAACCTAGGGTAAAGTTTACCCTTCCTTCCAAACCTCATAACCCCCTTTAATGGAGCTATCTTCATAAATACATTATCACCAATATCAAATTCTATATTCCTGCAGTGATTATCAGCATAACTTTTATGTCGGCTTAGAGCTGCACTGATTCTATCTTTAATAAGCCGAACTTTATCGTACGTCTGCTACACCAGCTCTGGTCCCACAACTCGCCGCTCACCTATCTCGTCCCAATAAAAAGGATATTGACATATCCTACCGTATAAAGCCTTAAATGGTGCCATGCCAATGCTGGCCTGATAATTGTTATTACACGCAAACTCTACCAGCGGCACGAACTGAATCCAACTACCTCCAAAATACAATACGCACGCCCGGAGCATATCTTCTAATATCTGTATCGTCCTGTCAATCTGCCCATCTGACTGAGGATGGAATGTCATGCTAAATGATAGTTGAGACCCTAGAGCTTCCTGTAAACTTCTTCAGAAATGTGATGTGAAACGCGGGTCTCAATCTGACACAATAGATAGAAGCACTCCATGAGAATGAACTATCTCCTAAACATAAATCTCCACTAAACGACTAAGGGAATAATTGATCTTGATAGGGAGGAAATTAGCGGTCTTAGTCAACAGATCTATAATCACCCAAATCGTATTCTGGCCATGCGATGCCGACTGCAGCCTTAAGACAAAATCCATAGATATATGGTCCCACTTCCACTCTGGGATAAATAGTGGCTACAACTGACTTGCTGGCCTCTCGTGCTCAGCTTTTACCTACTGGCACGTCAGACACTGGGCTACATACTCGACGATCTCTCTCTTCATACCACTCCACTAATAAAACTCTCGTAGATCCCTGTACATTTTCGTACTACGAGGATAGACTGTGTATAGAGATCTGTGAGCCTCCTCTAAGATAGTTTTCCTGATGTTGGCATCAGCAGGAACACACAATCTGGAACGGAAGTGTAAAGCCTTGTCATCTGAAGTGTAGAATTCCTCTCCCTAACCAGTCTGTACTCTATCTATCACCTCTGCCAATTATGGATCTTCCTTCTAAGCAGCTTTAATTCTTTCCTGTAGAGTAGGTTGTACCACTAAACTGGCGATACATACTAGATAATTACTTCGATCAATTTGATGCCAAGTCTCTCCAGATCCATCATGATCGGATACTGGATCTCCATAACTGCCAACGCTAATTCCCCAAACTTCTTGCTCAATGCATCAGCTACCATGTTTGCTTTCCCTGGGTGGTAACTGATAGTATAATCAAAATCTTTAATTAATTCTCACCATCTTCTCTATCTCATATTCAATTCCTTATGACTAAAGAAATACTTTAAACTCTTGTGTTCAGAGAAAATCTCACACCGCTCACCATACAGGTAATGCCTCCAAACTTCAATGCGTGTACCGCTGCAACCAATTCAAGATCATGGGTAGGGTAGTTCTTCTCATACTCTTTCAACTGTCTGGATGCATATGCCACCACCCTGCCATGTTGCATCAATACACAGCTAAGTCCCTTTAAGTACGCATCATTGTAAATGACATAACCCTCACCCCCTGACGGGATGATCAGTACTGGTGTTATGACTAGCCTTTACTTCAATTCCTGAGAACTCTGCTCACAGCTGTCATCCCATTCAAATCTGGCATTCTTCCTCGTCAATTGTGTCAGAGACCCTTATAAAGCTGAGAATCCCTCAACGAAATGATGGTAATAACCAACTAACCCCAAGAAACTCCTGATCTCTTGGACGTTCCTCAGTTTAGCCCAATTTACTACTGCATCAATTTTATTGGGATCCACAGAAATTCCGTCCCCTGAGATAACATGCCCCAAAAACACAACTTTCTCGAGCCAGAAGTCACATTTACTAAATTTGTCATATAATTTCTTCTCCCTGAGCATCTGCAAAACCTGCCTCAAATGTACCTCGTGCTCCTCATAGCTCCTCAAATAGACCAGTACATCATCAACAAAAACAACAATAAATTAGTCTAACAATGGGTGGAAGATCCTATTCATCAAATCCATAAATATCGTAGGAGCATTCCTCAGACCAAACAACATAACAAGGAACTCGTAATTCCTATACCTAGTCTTGAAGGTCATCTTCAATACATCTTCTGCCCTTACTTTTACCTGATGATAGCCTGATCTGGGATTAATCTTAGAATACACCCTGTGTACCCTGGAGCAGGTCAAACAAATCATCTATATAGGGTAGAGGATACTTGTTTTTGATGGTCACTTTATTAATCTCCCTGTAATCTATGCACATCCTCATAGACTCGTCCTTCTTCTTCACAAATAGTATCGGAGCTCCCCACAGAGATACACTAGGTCGTATGAAACCTTTATCAAGTAAATCCTGCAACTGATCTTTCAATTCTGCCAACTCTGTCGGCGCCATTAGATACAGTGCTTTAGAAATCAGTGTTGTACTTGGAAGTAGATCAATAGGAAAATCTACCTCTCGATCAGGTGGCAAACCTGGTAATTCATCTAGGAACACATCGATAAACTCCTTTACTACTAGCATACTGGTGAGTTTCACTTCATTCCTTGTTGTTTCCTTGACAAAGGCCACAAATCCCTGACAACCACATAGGAGGAGCCTCCTTACCTGAACATCTAAGACCATCTAAGGTAAAGATTGCACTCGTGACCCTGTAAATCTAAACTTTAGTCTTCCTGGTGTTCTGAATATCACTTGCCTCGCATGGCAGTCTATACTGGCAAAGTTGGTTACTAGCCAATCCATACCAAAATTGATATCAAACCTATGCATATCTAGCACTATTAAATCAGCAGATAGAATCCTCCCCTGAACAACAACTTGACAACCCTAGAGCATCCTACTACACCTCACTGCTGACCCGGTCAATGTAGCTACTAATAATTCAACATCTAATGTTTGTGTGTCTGTCCCAGATAATTTAACACACCCCACAGATACAAACGAGTGTGTGGCCCCTCAGTCAAATAGTGCAACAACTTTAAACGAAAGCATATTAATTGTACTTGTCACCACGTCGCCGGCTGCCTTAGCATCACCCGACATCAGAGCGAAAACCCTGGTTGGGGCCATATTCATCTGCTGGCTTCCACGTGGCGCCTAATAGTCTCCTCGAGCAGGTCTAGGAACAGGAGCAGCATCAATCTAAGCATGACAATCCCTCATCATATGCCCCAGCTCCCCACACCGGTAAGAGAAACCTCGCCTAACACGACACTCTCCCAAGTGTCTCTTCCTGTAAAACAAGCAAGCTAGAGATGACTGCACACCCTGAAAATCACGAATCACGGTCGACTCCCTGCTGGGAACCAGAAGGTGTGGATCTCTTCTTCTGTCTCTGCTCCTCAGCCTCCATTCACTCCCCAACCTCTGCTATAGTGGCCCTATCCACCAATTCAGTAAAATCCTGTAACTTTAGTATCGACACCTGCCTATGTATTTCTCTCCTTAGGGCCCTTTCAAACTATCGTACCTTTTTTGCCTCATCTGGTATAATATACGGGGCGAAGCGAGATAGTTCGATGAACCTTGTCGTATACTACTGCATGGTCTGCTGTCCCTGCTTTAGATTCAGGAACTCCTCAATCTTATCTTCCCTAGACGAGGCTGGAAAATACCTATCGAAGAATATCTCCTTAAACCGCTCCCACGTCATCTCCATAGGTACTGTCCTCTGCTGCTCTAAGAGTCTCACCGTCGACCACTATCTCTTAGCCTCTCTAGTCAATCTGTAGGTAGCAAACAGCACCCTCTGCTCCTCTGAACACTGCAGTACTGCAAATATTTTCTCGATCTCCTGCACCCAGTTTTCAGTGACTATAGGGTCAGTTCCTCTTGAGAAAACCGAAGGATTCATCATAATGAATTTCTCTATCGATCTTCCATATCCTTCAGATGAACCACCTAGCTCCCTAGAATTCTTGGCAATCTTAGCCATGACTTGTTGTGTCACGCTGCGCAAAACTGCCTCTGAATCTCCACCCGCAGCGCCTGAGGGTCCAGCACCCTTATTCCCACTGGCATGAGCACTACTGCCACCAGGGTCCATCCTGAAAAACAAATAACTTATCTTAGAACCCCTTTACTACACGTATCACCCAACCAATATAATATTTACTCCTAATTAATTCATCTTTCCTGATCTTAATTCAAGGTTCAATCTTGCAACCTAGATTCCCAACCCAATGATAGTTTATCATGACTTTCCTGAAATCATCACACCAGAAAAATCACACAAACCTCCACGAAAGTCATGCATCTAGACTACAAAACCCGACCTCAAAATCCCTTATCCTATACTCTAGTATTATTACTGCTGCACTTTAGAGTCTACAGAACCTAGTATCCTAGGCACTGATACCAAACTGTAACGACCTGCTTATCTTATCATATATTAAAACATAATTAATAAAATAGTCAACCCAAATCCCGTGGGTAACAAGGACACCTATCATACACAGCAGAACCAAGGCAGCAGTAAATGTAAATCTCAAACACATAACCACAAAATACATAATACCAGAGTCAAGTATATCTCAAAATATTGTGTTTATATACAATCTCCCAAAAATACAAAACATCCCTAAGACCTCACATCAAAATCCTCTGATCCTAGTCCAAACTTACCCTCCTAGTAGGGTCGTACAACCGACTCAATGACAGTCACGCTCCGCCGGTCTTTCTGGGTTTCCTGAAAATTATTTAATGTTTGGGGGTGAGACACTTCTCAGTAAGAGAAAATAAACTAAATATAGTTGTGTGGCAACATGAATATTTAATGCTAATATAGATATATAGTACATTTCGCATACCAGAAAACATTGATAATTTAATAACTGCATAAACATATACTTTCATATTTCTAATAAATCATCCGGTTCATGAGCTGTCTGGTATAAGTAATGATAATATTGAAAATTTACTAGGGATGTATAGCTGGCTGATGTCATGTATTGCCTCCCATGACGTGTTCTGCAGCCCGAAGGCGGGACTCGACAATGGCTGGCTGACCACTGCAGAGTCAAAAATGTCTATAAGTACAATGGGCCCGCCACACCCTAGTCTGGACTGCCATGTGGACGCTTACAAGTCTACACTGAAAACCACATCAACTATCCATCTCCTACCCCCTCGTGGGGCGGTTAGCACAAATCTGAACATAGTAATCTGATATGTATAGCTACGGTACCGTGCTCCTATAACTGAACTAAACTATCATCTGGGTTCTGATAATACATAATACATGACAATATACAGTTTATTGTAAAAAGGTTGATAGCATTTTCTGTAATAATGTAAATACATACTATAATAACCTCAAAAAGGGATATAGAAGATTAGATGAGTGATTCCCAAAAATAAAAAAATAAAAAATAAAATAAATAAATAAATAAATTAATTAATTAATTAATCAATATTAAAAAAAGAAAAAAATATTTAAAATTTATTTTTATTTTTATTAATAAATATATTATTATTAATATTAATAAAATATATTATTATTATTATTATTATTATTATTATTATTATTATTATTATTATTATTATTATTATTATTATTATTATAAATCCATTCACTCCTGAAGCTTCAGGAGTCATCTTCCTTCTGAAAAAAAAAAAAAAAAAATCCTACGCAGCCTGTAATCTCTCTCTCTCCCTCTCTCCTCGATTTCGTGATGGATTTTTACCCGATTGAAAATCCGAAAATACCGCTGGACTCCATTCTCCACTACCATCAATTCTATTGAAATGGATCGGTGGTAGGAGCGGCGTAAATGTATCTCTTGGGATAAGTCATTTTCCCTTTTTTTCTTTAATTTCTTGCAAAATATATTGACGAACAGAAACCACCACGAGAATCTAGGGATGATTCTCTACAAGTCTAGTGGGACAAAATTCTCGTGGGGGTGTCGGGTCAAAACCTCAAATTTGGGGTACGGGGGTTATTAATGGGCTTATTTTAATTAATTAGCATTAATTTAGAAATGCTAAAATATTGAGCATCTGGGGCTGAAGTAGGATTTATGGAATTTAGGGACCGGGTGAGCGCCACGGGTGTAATTTTGGGACCCGCAGGCAAAATTCAAAAAATTAAGTGGGGGTGTTAAATAATAGTTTAAATATTAATTTAAAGTATATGGATCCTAGGAAAGGCTAGATGAGTATTATTTTGGAAAAATAGATTAATTAATCTGGAGAAAATGCAAATTGTAGGAGTTGAATTTCGGGCACCAAGGGCATAGGATTTGGGATTCTAGCGAGACTCTCAGTAAGTCAGGTAAGGGGAATAAATTATAATAGTCTTTTTATGAAAATTTTGGGTTGAGAAATATGTGAAAATGGCATATGTTACTTTACCTGAAATTTATTATGATATAAATATCAGATGAAATTTGTGTGGCATATAATTTATATTAAGAAATGTTTAAACTGAGTTAGATGATTTACCCTGTGAAATATGTGATACTGAAATGTGTTTTAAAATGAGAATTGAAATGTGGGAAAATGATGAAAGTGAAATGTGCAAGAAATGTATTCTCTGAGAAAATGAAGAAAGGTGAAATATAGAAATGTGTTTTGAGAAATATTGAGTAATTATAAAATAAGATATGTATATGATAGTATGAGATGAGATGGATTATGAACTCAGAAAATATCATTTAAATGATGAAATGTGTTGAGAATACTGATATTGAAATGTGAATATGTGAAATGAAAATATTGCAATGTTAATTCTACAATATGAAAATTAGAAATGTGGAAATACATGAAATATGAATGATAAAATACCAATTCAACATAATGATTGCGAGTATGTGGTGGTAAACCCTGTTGGATGGTTATGATATTGAGCATGGTACCGTTGCAAGTGGTGTTAGTGCAACCACACGGACTCTTGGAGCGTGTGGCGTGATAGTCAATTGTGCCATTGTGTAGGGTTGTTGGCCCCCCTGAGTCTGGATCAAGGTTATAAGCCGGCCAATCGTACTATAGACGTGATATGTGATATGATATTTGATCTAACCGGGTCGGCCAACCGCAGTTAGATCCAGGCTTTGGGCCGCACAACCTTGACTGTAATGATACAAAAAATAAATAAATAAATAATAAAAAAATTATTAATTAAAAAATTATTATTATTAATTAATTAATTATTATTAAGAAAATTAATTAAATTAAGAAATTTGAGGATTGTGGATATATATATAAGTATATGATAAGGTTAAAGAAAGGATAAAGGAAAGAAAAAAAAAAAAGAAAAAGAAAACTTAGTGCATAAGTTTTCCTGCTGGAACAAAACAGTAGGAAAGAAGAAAAATAAAAGTTCCTTCTCATGCGCAGGTAAGAAAGGAAAGAAAGAAAGAGAAAGAAAAAATTAAATATATTCTCTCACTCTCCACTCCTCTTCTTTCTACGATTTCGCGGTCGATTCTCGTCCAATTGAAAATCCGAAGATACCACCGAACTCCATTCTTCGCCACCAACATATCTACCGAAGTGGATTTGTCATAGGAGTAATGTGGGCATATCTCGTGGGGTAAGTCAAATTCTCATTCTTATCTCAATTTTTCTTAAATTTTAAGCCAAATGGGCGATCGGATACCACCACGAGAATCTAGGGATGATTCTCTACAAGTCTAGCGGAGTGAAATTCTTGTGGGGTTATTGTAGAAATAGTCCAAAATTAGGATAAATGTGTTATTTAGAAATTAATTATTATTTAATTATTATAAATTAGGAAATGTTAAAATAATATTTTATTGGGGTTGATTTGATTGAATCAGGGTTCAGGTGAGCGTCGCGGGTATAAGTTTGGGAGCCCTTCAAGCGTAATTCAGGGAATCAGGTAAGGGTTAAAAATTATATCAGTATTTTATTAAAGTGAACCAATTATTTACGAGCATACGAAATTTATTATTTATCTATATGATTTTCAGAATAGTCTCATTACTGGAAAAAAAAATGATTATTTGGTTTAAGGTTATATTTGGGATAATTGTTTATGATATGAAATTCATGTGACATGGGAGTAATTTTTCCTAATAAATTGAATATGAATTACTGTGGTATTTGGGTTTGTATATGTGGGCGTTTGAAATGATTATGGCATGATGAATGAGTTGTTATGTTTGACTCCTGTGTGGAAATGTATTGATTTGTGGGGATACTGTGTGGGAAATGAATTAATCCGTTGGATTCCTGTGTGGAAATGATTTGATGCTTTTGTGTGAACTAACTAGTGTGGTTATTCGTATGCATCTTAATATAACGTTGGCATGAGGAGGTTGTTATATTGCCTAAATGTAAATGATGATGTAACGTTGGCAGGTCGAGGAGCTCGTCATATTGTTATTTATATAGGGTAGAACATTGGCAGGTCGAGGAGCTTGTTCTACTGATGTACGACGGGTAGGTCATGAGGACTGGATACTGGTGAATAATGGCGCCCGTGTGGGCCATGTTATATACCCTGTGTGGGTAGTGGTGCCTGTGTGGGCCACATTATATCCTGTGTGGATAATGGCGTCTGTGTGAGCCATGTTATATACCCTGTGTGGGTAGTGGTGCCTGCATAGGCCATGTTATATCCTATATGGATAATGGCACCTGTGTGGGCCATGTTATGTACCCTGTGTGGTTAGTGGTACCTGTGTGAGCCACGTGTAGATAAGAAGTACGTAGGTGCCTGTGTGGGCCACGTACTGACATGTACGCAATTACTCTGTGTGGGCAATGTACTGAGGACATTGGAAGATGAAGTATGAGATGCATGATTCCTGTGTGGATGTGTTGTGGGCATGTGAATTTAATTATAGCATAAAAATAATGGCATAGCATATTGTGAATGCATATGTGTGCATGCGGCGAGGTAAACATACCACCGGGGGCTTGCTGAGAAAGGCAAGTGTTCTGCTAGGTAGTTTCTTGGTATCAGTGCAAAGGGATGCTACTTGTATAGGCGGGTAGACATCCCGATTCTCGGAAACCTTCACCTTTAAAATAATAAAGATATGTGTACTAGCGGTAAGGTAATACTTCACCTAAGGGCTTACTGAGTAAGGTGAGTGCTCTGGTAGGTAGTTTTTAGTACTAGAGCAAAGGGAAGCTACTTGTATGGGCGGGTAATCTTCCCTATCCTGGGGGACTTTCGCCTGCATAAAAATTATATACTTGTGCATATTGAATGTGTGTGTGATATTGGATGTCGGGAATGTTATTAATGGTACATTTTCTCAGTTGTTATTGATGTTATATGAGAAGCAATTTATTTTGAGATATAAATATTAAAACTCATTTGTCACACACTGTTATAATTTATTCCACCCTTACTAAGAAGTGTCTCACCTTAGTGGATTAAAAATTTTTCAGGTTCTTCTGGAGACCGGGTTTGAAGGCCTAGGCTGAGATTGTTTGTCATAGTTTCTTTATGAGGTATTGTGAGATACTGATATATGTATAGATATATTTGTACGGAATTACGTTTTAAATGCTGGTTGTGGATACAGATATTTGGATGTTGTAGTGTTGGTTTTTGGTTGTTATATAGAACTCTGGTATTTATTTGAGGTTATTTATTCATGTGCCACTGCGTGTATGTTAATTATGATATCAGGTACAGGTGATTGGAACACGTGGCACTCGGGCCCCACTTGGCGGGTCGGGGCGTTACATTGACCATGTTGGGGAGCATGGTGTGGATAGAAATATCCTCAGGGTGGCCATGAGTTACAGACGCGTTGTTGGTATTTGATACCGAGGATACTCATGAGCTGAAAAGTAAAATGGAAACGAAAAGTGAAAGAATGATAAAATTGGCTAAAATGAGAAATGAAAGAAAGGATGGAAATTGAGAAATAAAGAATGATAAAATTAAGAAATGGAACCGTGTGAGTTGATAATATACATATTTGAGGTGAAGTGAAACTCTCCACCTGAGGGTTGCTGAGTAAGGTGAGTGCCCTAATAGGTATCAGATGTTGTCATATCTGGTTGCATAATGTGTTAGGGCAAAGGGAAACTACTTGTATGGGCGCGTAATCTCTCCTATTCTCAAGAACTTCGCGGTAAACATGTGTTGGAAACTATTGAATTTGAGAAATGATTTTAAAGTTTATAAAAGCTTGTGTTGTATATCTATATGATTATGAGAATGTGTATATCAGTGTATTTTCTTAGATGAAACGATGATTTGAAAAGTAAAGTGTAATATAATTGAAGTCATATGGCCACACACTGTAAATAATTTATTCCTTCTTAATGAGATGTGTCTTACTCAAATTATCTAAATTTTTTAGGGAACAGAGATAGACCGGGTGATAGGGCTCTGTGATAGTAGGGAGTTGGAACCCTGATATATAGGGTGAGTTTGGATTAGGGTTGTATTGTTTTGGCTATGAGATAGTATTGTGTATATGTGTATATTGATACTCTAGGTATTGTATTCTGACTGATATGTATATACTGTCTTCCGCTGTTAGGTTGTATAATAAAATAACTTTTTACCCGGTACCCAATGCGGGTCGGGTCGTACGAATGATAGTAGGATTGTTGACGTGACCGATTTGTGGATGTTGTGGATGACGTGTAATTATTTAATTATTGATTTTAATAAAAAAATTTGTACGAAAATCGAGGCATCACAGTTTGGTATCAGAGCCTAAGTTGCTAGGTTCTGTAGACTTTTGTAGACAGTAGAATACAATACTAGAGTATAGGAGTGGATTTTGAGGAAAATATGTGATGGGTAAATTGAAATGGGGGTTAGTGATTGTTGGAGGATGAGGTGAGAATTTAGGATTCTATCTTATGGCCTAGAGGCAAGAGTACCGGGGTTGTTTCTCTGTTTTTATTGGGGTGACAATTTCAGGAAAACCATGGATACTACCGCTGGGTCTTGTTTCTGAGTGGTAGGACTAAATCTTAAATGGGGATTTAGGATGTGGATAGAGGAATAATTTATGAGTTATTGTAGTGTATGGGTTGTGTGATAGTGATTGTATGCTGAGATTAGCTATTTCCTTTGCAGGATGGATCCGGTGAACAGTAACACGAATGTGGGAGGTGATGGAGTAGGACTTTTTAGTATGGGTTGTACAGACCCTGACGCAGTGTTACGTAGCGTCACTCAGCGGGTGATGGCTGAGATGGCTAGGAGCTTAGGGGAGCGAAGCTACACGATCGAGCAGTTCACGCGTATGCGACCCCCATCTTTTGCTAGAGGAGTAGACCCACTGGTAGCAGAGAACTGGGTTCAGGACATAGAGGACATACTGGCAGTCCTCTCATGTACAGACGAGTAGAAAGTATTATTTGCTACCTTTAAATTGACTGGAGAGGTAAAGCGCTGGTGGAGGTCAGTGAGAGTACTAGAGGAGTAGAGGCCTGACCCTATAGCGATGATGTGGAGTCGCTTCAGGGAGATTTTCTTCGAGCGGTACTTTCCCGCTATGGTCAAGAGAGCGAAGGTGTCAGAGTTTTTGTACCTGACACAGGGGCCGATGACGGTGTAGCAGTATGCAGCGAAATTTGTTGAGTTGTCTTGGTTCGCCCCATATATGGTGCCAGATAAGGAGAGGAAGGCGAGGAAGTTTGAGCAGGGCTTGAGGCAGAACCTATATAAGCAGGTGTTAGGTTTTCGAGCTCAGAATTTCTTGAAAATAGTGGATAGGGCTGCGGTGATTGAGAGCAACATACAGAGAGGCGCACAAGCTAGAGCTAGAGGAAGAGGCCCGCATCTTCTGATTTTTAGGCGGGGCCCAATTGAGGGTCATGGAGGAGATATGATACCAGGGGAGGACGATGACAAGGAGGAGAAGTGCAAGTAGTATAAGGCAGAAAGATGCCCCCTCCTTGTCCTAGATGTTTGAGGAGGCGCCCAGGAGAGTGCCAAGCGAGAGAGGTTGTTTGCTATCAGTACCATTAGCCTGGGCATATTGCGAGAAACTGCTAGGCACCACCAGAGGTAGCGGCTGCTCCTGGACCATACAGAGGAGGCTATCAGGCACCTCGAGGTGGATAGTAGAGGAATACTGCGTCGGCGTGAGTTTATACACTAACGCCGGGAGATGCTGATGCGGCGGGAGATGTGGTGATAGGTACGGTTTCAATACTGTCATTTAAAGCTACTGTTTTGTTTGATTCTAGGGCGGCGCATTCGTTTATCGCCCGGGATTATGTTAAATTGTGTGGGTTTGAGCCTCAGCAGTTAGTAATTAGTTTTTCTGTTGCTACGCCGACTGGGGCTGTAGGGGTATGTAGAAAGGTACTCAGGGACTATCCAGTGGATATTTAGGGGAGGTCTTTGTTAGCTAATTTGGTGGTTTTAGACATGCATGGGTTTAAGATAATCTTGGGTATGGATTAGCTAGCTGGCCATTATGCCAGCATTGATTATCATTAGAGGGTGGTAGTATTCAGACCTCCAGAGGGACAAGAGTACAGATTCGTGGGATCACATGTGCGCACCCCACCTCAATTACTATCTACTATTCAGGCACGTAGGTTGCTATTAGAAGGCTATCAGAGATATTTAGCCTATGTGAAGGATGTATCAGAAGGGGAACTGAGGGTGGAGGATATCCTAGTGGTGAGGGATTTTGCTAATGTATTCCCCGAGGATTTGTCGGGGCTACCTCCTAATCATGAGGTAGAGTTCGTTATTGATCTGGTTCTAAGGACAGCGCTAATTTCAAAGGCGCCGTATAGAATGACACCGACAAAGTTGAAAGAATTGAAAGATCAATTGTAGGAACTATTAGATAAGGGGTTTATTCGGCCCAGTGTATCACCCTGGGGAGCACCGGTTTTGTTTCTGAGGAAGAAGGATGGCTCGATGAGATTGTGTATCGACTATCAAGAAATAAATAAAGTAACTATCAAGAATAAATACCCGCTCCAGCATATCGATGATTTGTTTGATCAGTTACAAGGGACACAAATCTTTTCGAAGATAGATTTAAGCTCCGGGTACCATCAGGTGAAAGTCAAGGCGGAAGATGTTCCCAAGACAGCATTCAGAACACGGTATGGTCACTATGAATTTATAGTTGTGCCGTTTGGGTTGACGAATGCTCTTGCAGTATTTATGGATCTGATGAACAGGTTCTTTCACCAGTACTTGGATCAGTTTGTGGTAGTATTTATTGATGATATACTGGTGTATTCGAATAGCGCAAAGAAGCATGAGGAGCATCTAATTATAGTGCTTCAGGTATTGCGAGAGAAGAAGCTTTATGCAAAGCTCAAGAAGTGTGAGTTCTGGCTGGAACAAGTTACCTTCCTTGGACACGTTATATCCAGGGGTGTTATTTCTGTTGATCGGAGCAAAATTAAGGTGGTAGTAGACTGGGCACGACCAAAGAGTGTGCACGAGATCAGGAGTTTCCTGGGATTGGCTGGGTACTATCGCAAGTTTGTTGAGGGATTCTCTAGATTGTCAGGCCCACTTACCCGATTGACCAGGAAGGGAGTGAAGTTTGAGTGGTCTGATGAATGTGAATAGAGTTTCGAGGAATTGAAGCAGCGACTCATCACTGCACCTGTGTTGACGATCCCTTCAGGAGAAGAGGGTTCGCAATTTACAGTGATGCGTCCCATAAAGGGCTCGGATGCGTATTGATGCAACGAGGGAAAGTTATAGCCTATACCTCCCTACAGTTGAAAGAATATGAGAAGAACTACCCTATCCGTGATCTGGAATTGGCAACGGTTGTTTACGCGTTGAAGATTTGGAGGCACTATCTATATGGGGGTAGGTGTTATTGGCCTTACAAGGCTTAAAATCTTGTTATCTTATTTTGATGCTAACAAACAAATGAAATTTAATGTATGTATGTGAGTAATGATATTTCAGGGCTCATATATGAGAAAGCAAGATCAAAATGCTCACAAGGATCAAATGAAGTTTAAATGAGTCATAGCATGGATTTAAAGATGATATATGAAACCTTGAAGAATATGAGGACATGAATGAGTTGTTGAAAGCCAAGGCATATTAAAGTCCAAAGAGCCAAAGTAAAGCAAAGTGAGAAAGCTCAAAGAATATGAAAGCTTGAAGAAAAGATGGAAGCTTGAAGAAATAAAACATGAAGACTCAAGAACCTAGAATGAGAAAAGTGTTAGAAGTTTTCATGTAAGTGCTTTAATGTTTAAAATATCGTTTGAAATATTTTGAAGCTCTTAGGTTAACTTAGACCTAGATACTTTTTAAAATACCTGGAAAATATTTTTATAAGGTTAAAAATTATTTTAAAAAGGTTAGGGTTATTTTTGAAATGAAAAGCATCAAAAAGAGTTTTTCCATTTGCTGTCAATTTTTATATAGCCGCATTCATGTGCATTTTTCACTATCAAAACCTCATTATTTTTAAAAGTTTTCAATAAGAAAGTTGTAGGATTTTCTCTTATCTTTCATTTGACATAAATAACACCTAATTTAGAGTTATACAGAAAAAGTTATGTCCAAAACATAGAAATAGGGTCACTGCTGATAAAGAACAAGACAGAACAGGTAGAGAGTTGCAGCAGCAAGTTCAGACGTCTGAACTTACCACTTCAGATGACTGAACCTGCGACATTAGATGACTGAACCCTGATTTTAGTCAACTGACCCTGTATCCAGTTCTATTTTTTAAGGGGTTAAGGAACTTCAGTCGACTGACCTCGACACTTCAGATGATTAAACACTATTCCACGAGAAAAATTTTTAAATTCTAAAATTTTAAAATATAGCCGTTTGAGCTTCAAATTTTATAAAAACTTCGGAAACTCTCTAAGGAAACTTTTGTAACATGGAAACAAGTTTGAAAGCCTATAAATACATGGTTTTGCAAATCAAAACTCATCCAAGAATTGAAAAATCTGCTTGTAAAGCTGAAAGCACTCTTATTCTTCCAAAGCTCTCTTGTTCACTCATTGAAAAATTCTTTTGCTGAGAATTCTGAAGTGTTGATCCTTCTTTCTCTGAGTTCCTACTGCTAATCCTCTTCTAAGAAGGATATTGGTGTATTCTACACTTAAGCTTCATTGTATTTCATATTGATATTTTACATTCAAAGTATATAGTGCTGAAATTGTACTAACTTGCTCTTTGAGAGAGTATACTTGTACACAGATTATATCTTGTTTCTTGTAGTTCTTTGACGTTCCAAGGGTTGTTTGGATCTTTGGCTAAGCAAGGAAATATTGCTTAGAAAGGTGGGCTCTAGTATGTAAGGAGTGACCAAACGAGGGGATATCGTTTGGAGAAGGCGAGCTCTAGCCTTAACCAAGGAGTGTTGTAATCGATATTGTTCCACCCGGAACTGAACTAGTGAATCCTTTGGTGGTTTTCCAAAGGCGAGGACGTAGGCTGGGTATAAGCCGAACCTTGTAAAAATCTCCGTCTCATTCTCTCTTTCCCTTACTCTTTATTTTCAACATATTTAAATTGTGTGGATGGTTTAAAATTTGAAAATCATATAAACTACATATATTTGGAAATCAAACAAACTTAAGGTTTAATTTTTATTTGGGTTGCGGAAACCGAAAGGGAGTATGTTGGTTACACCATATCTTGCGGAAACCTTACAGGAGTACGTTACTTGGTTAACATCCCAAAGATAAATTTACCAAAAGTTTATTTGAGTTCTAAATATTTGGAAAGAGTGATTTGATTCATCTATACAGGGCTTTACATTAGCAAGCATAAATTTTCATTCACTACAGGACTTGGTTCAAATTTGGAAAATATAAACAAACAACCATCTTTAGTTGTTATATTACCAAAGTGTTGAATACTTTATATCTTGGTTTGGTTGTTTGTTGTTTAACTTGCACTTGGAAAATAAATTGATTGTTTGGCTTGAAAATATTGTTTAATTAATTGGTTGCTCAATTGTGTTATTGATTGGATAAAAGAACTAAGTTCTCGGTTGATTAGAGAATTAAATAAACAAGTCAAGAATTGGTTAAAAGAAATAAAGGAAGTTTAAGGTATTTTAAAAGGAATCAAAAGAAATTTTTTAGAATCCAATTCACCCCCCTCTTGGGAAGCTATTCCTAATTTCAGGGGTGAGATATTTACTGACCATAAGATTTTAAAGTATTTCTTCACGTAGAAGGAATTGAATATGAGGCAGAGGAGATGGCTGGAGCTAATAAAAGATTACGATTGCACTATCAGCTATCACCCGGGAAAGGCTATTGTGGTTGCTAATGCTTTGAGTCGGAAATCAGTGGATTCATCTGTATCTGTAGTGGAGATTCAGCATCCGATTCAGATGGATCTAGAGAGGCTCGGTGTGGAGATGGTAGAGGGCGATCCCCAAGCGTTCATTGCTGACTTGGTTTTGTAGCCGACTCTACAGGAGAGGATTAAAGTAGCCTAGAGGAATGACATAAAACTAGTAGAGCTTATGGGAAAGGTACAGGATGGTCAGGAACCAGAGTTCAGCATTTTAGATGATGGAGCCTTGAGGTTCCGTACCAGGTTATGCGTTCCTACCGATCTTGAGATCAAGAGGGTCATTCTGGAGGAAGCACATTAGTCCCTATATACTGTACATCCAGGTAGCACTAAAATGTACAGGGATCTTCGAGAGTCCTTCTGGTGGAGCGACATGAAAAGGGAGATAGCTCGGTTTTTGGATCAATGTTTGACGTGCCAGCAAGTGAAGGTTGAGCACCAGAGACTGGCAGAATCATTGTAGCCACTCCACATTCCTGAGTGGAAGTGGGAGCATATAGCAATGGATTTCGTTTCAGGATTGTCGTCGGCATTGCATAAACAGGATGCTATCTGGGTAGTGGTGGATTGACTGACGAAGACTGCCCACTTTTTGCCGATTAGAGTTAACTACTCCATAGACAGATTGGCTAAGTTATACATCCAGGAGATAGTTAGGCTCCATGGCGTCCCAGTGTCCATAGTTTCAGATAGAGACCCACGGTTCTCATCTCGTTTTTGGAAAAGTCTGCAAAGGGCCATGGGTTCTCAATTGTCGTTCAGCACAGTTTTTCATCCTTAGACGGATGGGCAGACGGAGCAGACGATACAAATTCTGGAGGATATGTTGCGAGCATATGTGCTAGACTTTGGAGGTCATTGGATGCAGTATCTGCCACTGGTTGAGTTTGTGTATAACAATAGCTACCAGGCCAGCATTGGGATGGCACCATATGAGGCACTTTATAGCAGGAGGTCCCGATCCCTATTGTATTGGGATGAGGTTGGAGAGAGACAGGTATTGGGACTAGAGCTAATACAACAGACTCAAGATAAAGTCAAAATCATCAGAGACAGGATCAGGACAGCTCAAAGTCGGCAAAAGCGTTATGCTGATACTCGTCGACGAGAATTGGAGTTTGACGTAGGAGATCACGTGTTCCTGAAGGTGGCGCCGATGAAGGGAGTTATGAGGTTCAAAAGGAAGGGTAAGCTGAACCCTAGGTATATTGGACCACTCGAGATTCTTGAGAGAGTAGGTCTAGTTGCCTATCATTTAGCATTACCACTGGTCCTATCTAGGATCCATGACGTATTCCACGTTTCTATGCTAATGAATAAGCAAATTTCGAGGACGAAATTTTTATAAGGATGGAAGAATATAATAACCCCAAAAAGGGATATAGAAGATTAGATAAGTGATTCCCAAAAAAAAAATAAAATAAAATAAAATCAATTAATTAATTATGTAATTAATTAATCAAATTTTAAAAAAAATATTTAAAATTTATTTTTATTTTTATAATAAAATATATTATTATTATTATTATTATTATTATTATTATTATTATTATTATTATTATTATTATTATTATAAATCCATTCACTCCTGAAGCTTCAGAAGCTTCAGGAGTCATCTTCCTTCTGAAAAAAAAAAAAAAAAAAATCTTGCGCAGCCTGTGATCTCTTTCTCTCTCCTCTCATTCTCTTTCCCTCTCTCCTCGATTTCGTGATGAATTTTTACCTGATCGAAAATCCGAAGATACCGCTGGACTCCATTCTCCGCTGCCATCAATTCTACAGGAGTAGATTAGTGGTAGGAGTGGCGTAAACATATCCCTAGGGTAAGCCATTTTTTTCTTTTTCTTTAATTTCTTGTAAAATATAAGTCCAATTAACGAACGGACACCATCACGAGAATCTAGGGATGTTTCTCTACAAGTCTAGCGGGACGAAAATCTCGTGGGGGTGTCGGACCAAAACCCTAAATTTGGGATACGGAGGTTATTAAGGGGCTTATTTTTAATTAATTAGCATTAATTTAGAAAATGCTAAAATATTGAGCATGTGGGGCTGAAGTAGAATTTTTAGAATTTAGGGCTCGATTGAGCGCCGCGGGTGTAATTTTGGGACTTGCAGGAAAATTTTAAAAAATTAAGTGGGGGTGTTAAATAATAGTTTAAATATTAATTTGAGGTATATGGAGCCTAGGGAAGGTTAGAAGAGTATTATTTTGGAGAAATAGATTAATTAATCAGGAAAAAATGCAAATTGCATGAGTTGAATTTCGGGCGCCAAGGGCATAGGATTTGGGATTCTAACGAGACTCTTAGTAAGTCAGGTAACGGGAATAAATTATAACAGTCTTTTTATGAAAATTATAGGTTGAGAAATATGTGAAAATGGCGTATGTTATTTTACCTAAAATTTATTATGATATAAATATTAGGTGAAATTTGTGTGACATATGATTTATATTGAGAAATGTTTAAACCGAGTTAGATGATTTATCATGTGAAATAGGTGATCCTGAAATGTGTTTTAATATGAGAATTGAAATGTGGGAAAATGATGAAAGTTAAATGTGCAAGAAATGTATTCTCTAAGAAAATGAAGAAAGGTGAAATATGGAAATGTGTTTTGAGAAATATTGAGTAATTGTGAAATAAGATATGTATATGATAGTATGAGATGAGATGAATTATGAACGGAGAAAATATCATTTAAATGATGAAATGTGTTGAGAATACTGATATTGAAATGTGAATATGTGAAATGAAAATATTGCAATGTTAATTTTGTAATATGAAAATGAGAAATGTGGAAATACATGAAATATGAATGATAAAATGCTAATACCGCATAATGATTGCGGGTATGTGGTGGTAAACCCTGTTGGATGGTTATGATATTGAGTACGGTGCCGTTGCTAGTGGTGTTAGTGCAACCACATGAACTCTTGGAGCGTGTGGCGTGATAGCCGACTGTACTATTGTGTAGGGTTGTTGGGCCCCCTGAGTCCGAATCAGGGTTATAGGCTGGCCAGTCATACTATAGACACGATATGTGATATGATATTTGATCTAACTAGGTCAGCCAACCGTGGTTAAATCCAGCTTTCGGGCCGCACAACCTTGACCATGGGTGGAAGCATGGTGTGGATAGAAAGATCCTCAGGATGGCCATGAGTTACAGACGCAATGTTGGTATTTGATACCAAGGATACTCATAAGATGGAAAGTAAAATGGAAACGAAAAGTGAAAGAATGATAAAATTGGCTAAAATGAGAAATGAAAGAAAGGATGGAAATTGAGAAATAAAGAATGATAAAATTAAGAAATGGAACTGTGTGAGTTGATAATATACATATTTGAGGCGAAGTAAAACTCTCAGCCTGAGGGTTGCTGAGTAAGGTGAGTGCCCTAATAGGTATCAAATGTGGTCATACGTGGTTGCATAATGTATTAGGGCAGAGGGAAGCTACCTGTATGGGCGGGTAATCTTCCCTATTCTCAGGAACTTTGCGGTAAACATGTGTTGGAAACTATTGAATTTGAGAAATGATTTTAAACTTATAAAAGCTTGTGTTGTATATCTATATGATTATGAGAATGTGTATATCAGTATATTTTCTCAGATGAAACGATGATTTGAAAAGTAAAGTGTAAATATAATTGAACTCATATGGGCACACATTGTAAATAATTTATTCCTTTTTATTGAGATGTGTCTCACCCAAATTATCTAAATTTTTTAGGGAATAGGGATAGACTGGGTGATAGAGCTCCGTGATAGTAGGGAGCTAAAACCCTGATATACATGGTGAGTTTGGATTAGGGTTGTATTGTTTTGGGTATGAGATAATATTGTGTATATGTGTATATTGATACTCTAGGTATTGTATTCTAACTGATATGTATATACTGTCTTCCACTGTTAGATTGTATAATAAAATAACTTTTTACCCGGTACCTAATGCGGGTCCGATCGTACGAATGATAGTAGGATTGTTGACGTGACTGATTTGTGGATGTTGTGGATGACGTGTGATTATTTAATTAATGATTTTAAGAAAAAAAATTGTACAAAAATTGCGGCGTCACACATACGGCCTTGCGCCATTTACTTTTATATTTGTGGCCTTACACCAAAATCATACATGTACACGGCCTCGCGGTGGCTATCAATCACAACTTTGCGCCGAACAATCCATACATATCATTTTGAATAAGTAATCCATTTATCATGTATTTTAACATCATAATGTACTGCATTATTTCATAATCTCTAAAAAACATGGTTTAGTCATAAAATTGTCATATCATAATATTTTTCATGAAAAATAATATTCATGCCACACAAAACTGAGTAAATTCGTACATTTCATTTTAAAATCACATTTCCTAGCATATCATACTAATATATATATATACATTTCAACATAATAACAGTATTTTCTCAAACATGCATTTTTACCAATATCTTCATATATATTATACATACTTCCTGAAAATAAATTTGTTGATACATAATAATAGTATAATTTGCATGGAAAATAACTGCTTAAGTTTATTCTCTTACCTGACACTAAAAAGAAACCACCTAAAACGCACTCGTCTTACACTCGCAGAGTTCCTCGTTCAACACCCTGAATTCAACAACTCGTAGAACTAAATTTCAGTATTTTCACATGAATATCATTTCCTATAACTATGAAAAGACCAAATTTGACATAAAAAGTTTTACCTCAACTCAGAGATGAATTTCAACTCGCTTCCGCCAACGATCCGCTTCGGCAGATTTGGAGAGAACTTCCCCAAGAGTATCGTACTGGCTTCAGATCGTCGAACCAGTGTAAATCCAGCCTGAGATTGTAGAGAGAAGGTAGGAGGGACTTAGAGGAGAGAGCGAGAGGAGTGTTAACGCAAAAATTCGGCCAAATATGAGGTTTTTTCCCATTTATACATTGGCTTTCGTCGTCAAGCCACATCACTTCGTCGATGAGACATCACCTCGTCGACGAGGTCAAGAAGAAACTTCGTCGACGAGTGCTCCCCTTCGTCGACGAAGCCTGCTATCCCTCTTTTAAATTTCCTTTTCTCCCTTCCTTTTATTATTTAAATATTATAATTTCTTTGGATCACTATAGACCATACACCCTGAGTCTTCCAAACCTCTCTTATTTGATTCCTTATAAGTGACCACTATCAAAGATTAGTTCACGTTGTCCAATCAATTTTACTTTTATTATACATAATTGTACTCCAATACTTGTATTTTGACAACAGAACCATCTACCATTTTGGTTCAATTAAATTTGACCCATTAAACTTATAGCCAAATGGTTAGAATAATTAAGAAATCAATCACAGTCCCAATACAAAAAATTGAGGACAATTCCCAATGCATGGGAGGAGATTGACATAAATATGGGAACTGTAATTGTCTTTCAAAAAATGTGCGTGGATATATTTGTAAATTCATTAGGTTGGGGAGTTTTGGTCAGTTTGTAGCATGTGCCATGTGGTACATCATCTCAATCTTTTCATACCTAAGACAATAAAAAACTATCCGCCAATGAATAGTCTGTTTTCGTTATTTCAAATAATTAGATTTTTTAGAAATTAAGTAAACATTCCATCTTAGGTTAATTCTTAATCTCTCCTTTTCATTATTAATATTCAATACTATATTTCATGCTCGAGAGCTGATAGGTGTCCGTACAATTAAATGGGTCCCATATTAGATGCATGAGAGCTGTTGGTTGTTCGTGATCCAGGTATCCTCCCTCGCATTTGTGCTGAGTCAAACTTGTTATTTAATTAGACATTTGAAAGGAAATTTTATGGGTCTTTTTTTATTTATTAATTTTTTTAAAAAAGAAATGATCAATGTGTGAGTGTGCACTGCAAAATGATGTGGGCGTGACAGAGAGGTAGCATCATTTTTGCGTAGACAAAACGACATCGTTTTGTCGCCGCAACTAGTTGAGTGATTAATTAGTAGCGTGCGATTAAAACCCTTGACACGACCCAAAATGCAGCTATATAATGGGACTCCGCCCTTCCCATTTTCTCCAACGTTCTGACTTCCGACTTCGTATTGCTCCAGAGAGAAAGAGCGAGAGACAGGAACAGGGAGGGAGAGAGCTTCGAGAACTTATCAATGGCTACCAAAGTATATATCGTGTGAGCATTATAATCTTTTTCTTTCTGCTGCTCTCTGTATTTTTGCGCTACTTAATTACGTATTATGATTGTTTATTCTTTTCTTCCTTCTTTGTGTCTTGAATCTCTTTCTCGGTGCTTTGATGTCTGCTCAGATTGGTTTTATCCGCTTCCAATTTGTTCTTTGGTGATTTATTTTGAAACATTTTTGATCCATTGAAGAATTCTGATCTTTTAGCATTTAATTTCTGAGAATTAGTGGTGATGCTCTTAACTCTTTAGTCGTTTGTGATGCCTCAGGATTGTTGATTTTACAATTTGAGTTAGATTATATGAGTGATTGATGGCAAAGAGCATATGATTAGTCTCGGAAAATTTTTATGATATCGTATGTTAACGTTTTAAATATCCTTTGCTTGACGTAATTCTCTAACGAGTGGAAATCGAATGAAAAAGTACGGCAATATTGAATTTCTTTGTTTGGTTAGGGTTTCCAATGCATTTTATTTTAGATTTGTGCAAATAATTTTTTTTTCTGCATGATATATGATTATATTCATTAGAAATGGACATATTTTATTGTTTGATTTGTGCATAATTTAGCTGAGGGATCCGTTGAAAGCTCGTACCCAGTAATTGTATGTTAACCCTCTTAAAATTGGCTCCAGTGAAGAACTCCTGGATGAGATTTTGTTATGTGAAGTTGATGCTGTCTGCCGATGGGCGTATTATGACAATATGTTGAAATGACAGACAGGGCGATACTGCTTAATAATATGATAGTAGCTTAATTCAAAAGTCAAGCCAACTGTAGTAAACTAATTCAACACTAAAGTGGCTTTCTAGGATGGACGCCTCACCTCATGATGGATTTTCCAGTTGTTATCCAAAGCACAAAAGTAAAAAATAAATAATAATAATAATAAGAAGAAGAAGAAGAAGAATAAATATCTGTGAATCTGACAATATTAATGGCTACCATACCCAATCCCTTGAAACTCATTACCTGCCGTGGTAGCACAACTCATGAAAAATGCACCTCATCCTTGCTATTTGGAATTTTTTTTAAAAAAAAAAAAAATTCTTTTTCAAATATTCGAAGATAATCAAATTAATTCTCTTCAATACCACTTCAGGTGTTTGAATTGGTGCTTCATAATTTACTGATATTCATCATAGTTTTTGTACTAGATTAAACTTTCCAAATGTAACAATTTTTTTTTTTTTTTTGTAAGAGATGGTTTGGCTGCCTTGCAATGCAAATGAATGCATGCGATCATTGATCAAATTCTGTACCCACAGATGATTGAACTTTACTAAGAAGAAAGGGCCTTGGTCAAATGACGTGCACATTGTATCTTAGGCTTTTGTGTGTGTATATATATATATATATATTATATTGTATTGTATTATATTTAACGTGAGACTTATACTTGAAGCACAAGTTGAAGCTTATGCTTCACTGGTGCTAAGTGTATATTATCACTTTTGAGGCTGGTGCTTTAGTTGTCTATGGGATATTGTTATAAAATATCTTCTTAATGATAGTAGCAAGGTAATATTAACAAGGATGATTACCTCAAAAGCAAAAACATAAAGAAGGTGATCCACAGGCTTCTCTTGATCTCAGGTATAAATGATGGAAACAGGTTCTATCATAATTAATTAAAAGATAGAGAATCAGACACAAGATAGAAATTATGGTCGAGGTAGTTTCTTCATTGAGAGCCAATCCCTTTGAAAGCAAATTTGCAGGACATTAGTTTTGATGAAATGGAAGCTAAATTTTCTGTTATTTAGAGAAATAGGAGGACTTGAAGACTGGGAAGCTTCACTCTAAATATTCATATAATGGTATTATAGAGTCATAAAGGATTTAGAAAGGAGAGGTTTAAGAAACATCCATTTTAGGAATGATTTTTCAAAGCTCAAGCCTGGGTTTGGACGAAAAGTCTTGATAACAAACCTATGTATCTGGAGTCACCAGAGGTAGAGAAGTTATTATTTTTTGTCACAAAGTGAAATTGCCTGTGTATTATTCCTCACTCTATCTCATGGATTTGGAATTTGGATGAAATTAAATACCAAGGAGTAAAAAAGGAAAGGAAAGACAAAGAGCCCACAGGTTTAAGTTCTTCTTGTTCAAGATTTTCCTGGTCCATACTTATATGTCAGTGCTGTTGATTTGGATAGGTGAACTTTGAGTTATAAGAAATTTTAAATTAAGGGCTTCATAAAGTTCATCTTGTGCATTCATGCTTGCCTGCTAAACTTTTCAAATACCATCAAGATTATAATGTGCAAATATTTTTTAATGAAAGAAGCGACCTGGACCTCCTGGATTTGGAAGTACATCAAAGGACATCCATTATCTTTTAAAGTGAACATTTTTTTTTTTTGAATTTTTCTCACTTATTATTTTTATGTTTATATGTGATAGAATGCCGTAGAATGGATGATTTGAAGTGGTTAAAGCTTGATTGAAAAATTTCAGATTTCCTCCCCTCTAGTATTTTTGAAAAGAGTTGTATAGCCAAATCTTTATAAATTTTTTTTTATTACTTAAGTTACTAATTTTATTTGTCCTATATCTCTCCCATCATAGGTTCTGTATTATGTCCTTTCAACTCTTATATATATATATATATATATGCTGATGCAAAGTTGAGGGTTTTTTTATCCTTAAGAAAGTTGTAGAAGTCAATGGCATTCGTATTGACAAGTTCAAAATATTCTGTTTGCTTTAAATTTGACTCTTTCTTTCTTTCTGAAAACTGTTGGCATAGTGTAATAGATCTTTGTTCTTAATGTTAATTTTAATGCTTCCATGACATATATCTGACTTCAGATGGTAACAAACATTCTGATTCTATCACAGGTACTACTCTATGTATGGGCATGTTGAAAAACTTGCAGAAGAAATAAAGAAAGGAGCTGAATCTGTTGAAGGAGTTGAAGCCAAATTGTGGCAGGTATGCGCTTTTTCTCAATTATACGTCAAAGTTTTAACTCAAGCAATCAACACCTAATAGACAGCTTATCAGCACAGTTTCTAATTTATAGTTACTAGTTTAATTTAACTGCTATAAAATGGAAAACATATCTATGTAGGCTTCTTATATTTTGATGCATTGACATGCCGTTTATGTTATAAATTGTATTGTTCTTCACTTCTTTATTTGGTCAGGTTTAGCTTACAACTATTTGCATAATAAATTTCATGCCAAATAAGTAATGGAGTTAGATCACTTGACCTCGTTTTTCTACCAAAAAATAAAGGAAAAAAAAAAATGAAAGCATCAACTCCTTGCTTAAAAGTGAGAAGCATTTGCTCAGGTTCAAGAAAAAGCTTTAAAGTCATCATAGTAGACCTGGTTTTTTACGGACCACTCGGGGATTGTCAGAATGACAGCAGGATTTTTGCTCCACCAATTCATGCTGTTTGTCATTTTTCCACCCTTTACTGCAGGCCTTTTTATCCAATTGGGATTGTCAATTCTGCACTTTTTCAAATAAGATCAAAATAGAAAAACTGAGCCAACTGAAGTGGACAAATGTAACAGGTCCCAGAGACACTGTCAGATGAGGTGCTTGGAAAAATGAGTGCACCACCTAAGAGTGACGTGCGTAACATTACGCCCGGTGAGCTAGCCGAGGCCGATGGATTTGTTTTTGGCTTCCCCACAAGATTTGGTATGATGGCTGCTCAATTCAAAGCATTTCTGGATGCAACTGGAGGCCTATGGAGAACACAACAACTTGCTGGTAAGCCTGCTGGGATCTTCTATAGCACTGGATCTCAAGGCGGTGGGCAGGAGACGACAGCGTGAGTTCTTATTCCACAATAATTACCTAAGCAATTTGACCTGACAAATTTTGAAAACGAAGCAAGCAAAACTGACCGTTATCTGAAAATGTTGAAATTCATGTTAGGCTGACAGCTATTACCCAACTCGTTCACCATGGGATGGTATTTGTGCCCATTGGATATACATTCGGAGCTGGCATGTTCGAGCTGGAGACAGTGAAAGGTGGGAGCCCCTACGGTGCTGGAACTTTTGCTGGGGACGGCTCGAGACAGCCATCTGAACTCGAATTGGAGCAAGCATTTCACCAAGGAAAGTACATAGCTGGCATTACAAAGAAGCTCAAGGGAGTGGCTTAATTTTCATTCACCAGTAAAAGTACTCTTACATATATAATTTCTCCCATTTCCTACAGATATGATATGTCCTTGCAAAAAATAAAAAATCGATTCTTGTTTTGTGGCATACGTGTTTTGTTGTCAGTGGTATACTTTAAAATTCAAATGGTAAAGTTTGAGCATCCGCCCACATCGTAATATTGACCATCGCTGTATATTTTAGATATGCGTGTTTTATAAGATTTGTTTTCTATGGAGTAAACGCCTGTGATGCGTGAACAGAAAGATAGTAGTGTCAGAAGAAAGCATAAACAAGGAGGAAAATTCAAGCCCCAATGAGAGTTGGGGAGGGCCGTCCGTAAACTATTTCGACCCAGTTAGTTCAGTTGATAGTGGGCCTTTGCGTACCATGTAATATAGTGGGCCTAGCCTTTATTCCGTAAATTGTTGCTTCTGGGATCGTCAGTTAAGACGGTTGAGAACCCTTTTGATATTTTTCTTTAGGTATATTTGGAAAATATTAAGGAAAGGGAAGGAAAATAGAAAGAATTTCAGTTTTTCATATTTGATTATTAGGAAAAATGAGAAACAAAATTAAAATTATTTCAAATCAAATTTTTCTGATATTTTTCTTTGCGTTTTTGGAAAATATTGAGGAAACGAAAATAGGAAGTATTTCAATTTTTCATGTTTGGTTATTAGGGAAAATGAGAGAAAAAAAAAATAGTATATCAAATCAATGAACAAAAACTTAATTTTACATGTCCTTAATCTTTTTTTTTTTGTTAATTTTTAACTTTATTAAAATAATTTTTTATTTTTAATTCCATTTGATGTAGATACAAAATATAGTGAAAATTAATTTCCTTCTTATTTTCATTTTCTTTCCTTTTTTGATCCAAGCAGGTCCCTAATGTCTAGAAAAACGCCAAGGTATTTGTTATTTTAAATTTAATCCCTGACCAAGTAAAAATATTTATTTTAAATTTTTTAAAAATAACTTTATTTGTTATTTTTGTTATTATATTTTTTTTATTACAAAAAGAAGATGAACGACTATGAGAAGGGAGCTTGGTGTTTGATCTCAAATTTGAAATTTGTGAGGATTCGTACAAGTTCAAACAAATTTCAAGGGAAGATTCGAAATTCATATTGTCATACATACATAACCAACTTAAAAGTGATTGTAAAATGAAAATGAAGAACTAAACTTTTCAAAAATACCTAGAGAACCGAAAATGTATAGCCGTGTTTTTAAAAGTAAATTAGAAGTCCTAGTTTCTAAAACTTCTACAAATGTAGTTCCCAAAATTATACCCATAGGAGAGAGAAGTGGACCTCAAGTTTTGCAATGATGGAATAGCAACTCCTTAAGCCCTAGAATCAAATGAACAACAAAATGAATAGATGGTAAAACTTGCATTGAATCCTCAGCCACTGCCACAACAAACAATAAAGTCAAATCCTAAGTCTCACTAGGTAGGATTAGTTATATGAATCTTTTTCCGTCAATTTATGCAATTATGGACAATTTCTTTAAACACTTTTAAGGGCTATTAAAAAAAAATGGTAAAGGGGTGAGGATATGAAGCATGACAAGTTCTGAAGGCATAACCACTCAAAATCATGAGGACAATCAATCCGAGAAGAATAAGGGGCAGAGAACCCAGAACCAAAAGTCTAACGAGCACTATGGAGTAAAAGTAAAGACATGAAAAAGAGTAATCATTAGGTAAAATTTTTTTTTTTTAGAAATCCAGGGCAAGGAGCCTGATAAAAGGAATATATTTTAAAACAAAGTGAATAAATTGCCAAGGAGATCACATGTTGATCCAAGTCCTCATCCAAATTGAGTGTGCACCAAGGGAAGAACATCAATTAAAGTTGCTTCCTCAGGCTGATGATCCTCCATATCCATGCTAAAGGGATTGCAATCACTCATATCAATTGAAGATGCTTTGAAACCCCCCCCCCCCCCTACAACATCTTTGTAATCACCTTCATGCAGAGTTCAAATTAATCAACTTAGATTATGCTTTTGTGCTCACCTTTCTCACTCCAATTGACCTCAAAAACCCAAAACTCAATCATTGCCTTTTGCTTTGCTATAACCAACTCTTGCTTCAAGCATAACTATTGAGAATTCCACTTATAAGTTTGTCTCACATTGAAAAAATATTGTAAAGAATAGGTGCTTACATGTTAAACCCTAAATAAGTGGTGTTCACCTCTGTATATCAAGTTCACTCATAAAGACTTCTCGGGTCTAAATAAGTGGTATCAAAATTCAAGGTTTGTAACTTTTGGCAATCAACATTGTAAAGTCAAACTTGATAACATGTTAGACCCTAAACTCAATAGGTTTGATCTTTTAAGTCAAGTTGGTGCTCACCTATGTTTATCAAGTTCACCCATAAAGACTTTTCTTGTCTAAATAAGTGGTATCAAAATTCATGGTTTGTAACTTTGGGCAAGCAATATTGTAAAGGTGAACTTGATAACAACCTAGTCCCCCTTCTACCTCCCTTCTTTTATCCAACATAATTAGAATGGAGGCAAGGTCATCACTTCATGAACCACCATCACCAATCGAAAATAATAATAATAATAATAATAATAATAATAATAATAATAATAATAATAATAATAATAAGGCATGCAAAGGCGAATAAAAACCAAGAATCATAAAGTGAATGACAAAAATACATCAATTGTAACGACCTGCTATTTCTGAGGTTTTTTTTTTTTTATTTTTTATTTTATTTTATACCATGACATTTAACATGCTCTGATACCATACAGGGTTAAACCCAATCATCAACCTAAGCAGCGAGAAGTAGAAATCAAATAAACATATCCATATATAATTATATACAATACCAGAGTGCTAGAATGTATCCTCAAAATACACACACACACACACACACACACACACACACACACACATATATATATATATATATATATCTATTTTCTCAAAACACCCTCAACTGGCTAGGGATATACAAAAATATTCCAACAATACTCACTTCACTGTCAGGGCAATACTGAAGCCCCTCTATCTGCGAGCCTGGTCTGCTCGCCTACTTGGAT
Organism: Malania oleifera; assembly: GCF_029873635.1. Classification (NCBI taxonomy): domain Eukaryota; kingdom Viridiplantae; phylum Streptophyta; class Magnoliopsida; order Santalales; family Ximeniaceae; genus Malania; species Malania oleifera. The sequence continues at coordinate 142,177,660 of NC_080417.1, forward strand.
CACCTGAAAAATGATTCAACACTGGGATGAGCCAACGCTCAGTAAGACGAAATATGCTATTACTAGTGTGTGGCAAATGAGTTACAATATTATGAAAATCTGTTTCTATATAATCATGCATAACTGGATATATAAATACAGTACAAGTAATAAAATCCACCACCCTTTCCATGTTGCTTAACATAACAGTATTGTAGGTTACTATTCAAAATACTTCCAATGTACATAAGTATATTCTCTGTTTCTGTAAATCTGTATATACGTAATAGTAACTGAAAACTTTCCCTGTGGATAACGGTGTGTCATGATTTAACCCCTTATGACAGGGTTGTGCGGCCCGTAGGCGGGATCTACACTGGCTGGCCGACCAGGGTAAATCACTATACTCCCTCAGTCTGATCTGCCCTCCTCAACCCATATCCGATGGGGAGTCTGTCCACGTCTAGGGCATTATACGATCGACCTACTACCACGTATTATCTAAATAGGTGGTTGCACTCATAACTGAAATATCTGTAGTTATGGTACCGTGCTCTGTAACTATATGGTCCAACAGGATTTGATACTATATAATACATCTCTATATACAACTATCTGATTTACCATGATTCTGAAATAACTGTAATAACCATGATACTGAAATAAACTATAATTGTGTCAACTGTATTTCTGAACTGAACTGTAATCTATAAATTATGGTACTGAAAACTATATAATCATGGTACTATAAACTGTATAATCATGGTATTCTGTAAATCATATCCTGAAAATATTGTAAAACATACTTGTGTACTGTATTTATATTCTCAAGCCACACAATGATTTAACACATAATATTATAATTAATAAGTTGTATAAAGTCCTACTGTGAATAATAACCTGGTAAAAATATACATTTGATACTGAAAATCATTTTAGAATTACCTAGCATAGCATATTTCCCTTACTTGATTACTGAAAAGCCCCTATGGTATACTGGCCTAACACCTGCAGGGCCTCCTACACAACACCCTGAAAACAATATTTTTTAGAACAAAATATCAATATTTCTTTGCCTACATCATTACCTATAACTGTCAGAAGGCCAAAAATTGACTAAAAGGCCTTACCCTGAATTTGGAATGAAATCTAACTCGATCCCACCGACGATCCACCCCAGCAAACTTGAAGAGATCTTCGCCAGAAACGTCGTGGTGGCTTCAGATCGTCGATCCGATGACTGGCGGGGCCAAAATAGAAGAAAGAAGTGAGAGAGACCGTAGGAGAGAGATGAGAGAAAGAGAGAGAGAAGCATTGAAATTGAATAAAACTCCGAGTTTGCACTATTTATAGGGCCAGATTCTTCGACGAGACATGTCACCTCGTCGACGAATCCTTCAGTAAATTCGTCGACGAACCTTACCCTTCGTCAACGAAATTTAGAGTAGCCTAAATCCTTCTCTCTGTATTTTCTTGTTGACGAGACGGGACTTCGTCGACGAGGTCCTGAAGACCTTCATTGACGAGGTCCTGAAGACCTTCGTCGACGAGGTCCTGAAGACCTTCGTCGACTAATCCCTGTATTCGTCGACGAAGCCTACTGCCTCCTTCTATTCCTATTTCCATTTTCCTTCCTCTTTATTATTAAAATACTATTATTCTTTAGGTCACTGCATCAATCATGTACTAAGGGGTCATTTGCACTAGTTTCTAGCACAAAACCACCATGGCTTTGACTTCTACCTTGAGCCACAAAGGTGCTTCAATTAGAAGAGGAAGACCCATTCTTAGTGTCGATAACTTTATCTCTGTTGTCATAAGACCTTTTCCTAAAAGATAGACCACGTGATGATGCTATACCTACCACTTTTTACTTGGTTTGCAACATCTTTCCTCATAGCAATGGTTTGGTCATAGATGGATTCCTTAAGTAGCCTTATCAAACCCCATATCTTCCTCTTCCACTTCTCCTTGTCCCCTTTCAACTATCTGAAGACCAATGACAATTAGCTTGATTTTGGTGGAAGTAATAACTAGAGATAAAAAAAGGTACATAAATTAGTCTTAGGCTTTAGAATAGCATAGCAATAATCATATAAAAATGATAGGACGAAGAGGACTAGACACTTACCCTCTAACCTAACCAGTCTTTAGCTATTATATATGTACAACCCTCTCCTTAGCAAGTAGAAAAGAGATAGAGGGGAATCTAGTTGTCTAGAGCCCATCTAAGTGAACTTGCTAACTTATCATTGGCCAAACTCCTCATAAGGAGTGAAGACATACTTGCATTTCTAGTTGTGAATAAAGGAAACCTACTCTAATGTAAATATCTTTTTGAGTTTGGCATTGAAGTATCATCACTCTTGAAAAACATGGTGTTTTAGAACAAACAAATTATGAAAATACCTCAGATTTGGGGAATATCTCTTTTTCATCAATATGATAAAATCCATGATGATACCCCCACCGTTTGAAAGGAGTTGGAAGGCCAAGTCTCATAATGACTAATAACCTTAACTTAGAAGTCTAAAAATTAAAGGAAGCTTATGCCTTGCTTTTAGGATATTCTCATACAAACAAATCTCTTTAGGTTGACTCTTTCTAGCCATCTCATAAAATTCCAACACATAGACAGTAAATCGGCCTATAATGTGAAAATTCCTAATGTAACAACCTGGAAATTCTTACTATTTTTTTAAATAATTAAAATTACTCTGATACCCCTATATTATCTTTTATAACATCTTAGGCCCCATGTGGGCACTGAGGAAAATCCTATTCATAAGATAGCATTCATATGCAGTGGAAAACATAAAGTCATACACCCATATTTATAATACCAGAATTCAATAATTTCCCAAACCATATATATACATATACACCTTTCCCAAAAATCCTCCACCAGACTTCCTAGATGCTACTAATGAACACACTCCCCAAAATACTTACCCTCCTGACAGGTCAGTATAAATATCTTCTCTACCTTTGAGCTTGATCTGCTCGTCTAACTAGATCACCTGAAAAATGTTAAATTTTTGGGACGAGACAACACTCAGTAAGACAAAATATGGTATTACTAGTGTGTGGTAGCAGAGTTTATATGAATAATATACCGATAAATAACTGAAACTGAGATAGCATGTAAAATAATATACAGTATAACTCACACCTATGTGGCTTAAAATACAATTGTAATATATGAGCTTTCTATTCATTCATACTTCTAATATTATAATATATCTACTGTTATTCTGTAAATCTGTATACATATAAAAAAACTATGAAAGCTTCCTTGGAAAACTATATGTCATGATTTAACCCCCTATAACAGGGTTGTGCGCCCTGTAGGCGAGACTTAACACTGGTTGGCCTACCAGGATAAGACAACTGAATCTCCGTAGTCAGATTGGCGGCCTCAACCTGGACTACCAGGGAGTCTGTATTACCTCCCAAGGCACGATCTACTGCTGATAAATCCACAGACTATCTGAGATATGTGGTTGCACTCTGATCTGAAATAGCTATGGTACCATGCTCTGATACTGATATGATTCATCAGGGTCTGATACTATATAATACTATTCTCTGTATATATTTTACTATTTCATCATGATTCCAAAATAACTATAACACTGTAAAACTAATCTGAATATAATGTATTATCTGAGCTGAAATATCTGTAATATCTGATCTGTATAATCTATAATATCTTAACTGAATAAACTGTAATATCTGAGTGTTATGGTTTTGCAATTTTGGGAATCATGGAATTCTGTATATACTGTAAAATATTTTTTTGTATATATAATGTAAATCATAATTCTATAAATCTGGTAAAACATGTCTCTGTACATAAATGTTGTAGATCATGATATTCTGAAAACTATATAAATTCCATACTGAACAATATTTACTTAGGCCACACAATTAATGAATAAAACTCATGTACTGAAATTTATATGACTGTATAATATATACTCTATATCTCATAATCAATTACTATAATTTACTGGAAAATTTTTTGATTTGACTAGCATATTTCCCTTACCTAACTCGCTAGGAGATCTATCTCCAATTATATTCCTACGCTTGTCGCGCCAAACACAGAATCCTGTAATAATATACATTTCCTAATTTGATTAACACATATCAGAATAATAACCATATCTACCTTTTCCCGAGGCTCACATTTATCTTTTATTCATAAAATTTCTGAACTATTAATTATTTATCAATATTACCTGAGTTCTAGGGAAAACACCTGCTGGGATCCTCAACCCATACCTAAGGTGTTTGGAAACCCAAATCCTGCAATCACAACACCCTAATTTAATCAACTCAAACACCAGTATATTTCCATATAACCCAAAATCTGGGTTCAGAAAACCCTGATAACTACTAAACCCTTAAACAATCTACTTACCCTGATTTTGGGATGGTGTCAAAATTCCTCGAACCAAAATTCTGTTCCGGCTAAGTTGTAGAGAATCACCCCAGGATCATCGTGGTAGCTTCTGATCGTCGAACTGGGGAAAAATGGGGCTGGATTTGTAGAGAGAAGGAGGAGAAACCGAGGGTAGAGAGAGAAAAATGATTTTTCACGCTGAATCCCAATTTTAGCATATTTTATAGGTGGCTTGACACATGGCTTCATCGATGAGCCACATGTACTTGTCGACGACCAAAGAAGGGAGTTTGTCAATGAAGGTAAAAAACTCGTCAACGAACTAATGAGTCTGAATTACCCCCCCTCTCAGTATCTCTTCATCGACGAAACCAGGGTGTTCGTCGATGAACCCTACTTTGTCCTTTTTAAAATTTCCCTTTCTCTCTATTATTTAATTATTATAATTTTCGAGTCTTTACATTCTTCCCTCATAAAATTTTATCCTCAAAATTTGCTATTTGCTCTATACACCATCCTTTGAGGAAAACTTACTACTTATTTTATTAATTACCCTCACTTGTGGCGGAGGAATACCGTGGTTACAATTAGGGTTCTGGGAGATCACAAATATATTTATAAAAGAAAATTCTCCCAAAATCAAAACACTACCTTTCCCATATTCTACTATACAGTTCACACATTAATTACTCTATACTATATAAATGATATTAAAATAAAACTTATTCTATTTGATCTGTTGTTGTTTCTTCTCTGTTTAATACTGATCCACACTGAACAAATGTGGGTATTTTTGCCATATCTCTTCCTTTAGCTCCCGCGAGGCATCTTCCACTGCGTGATTCCTCCACAAGATCTTTACTAGTGGAATTTTCTTAGTGCGCAACTCCTGTTCTTTTCTATCTAAAATCTGTACTAGTGTTTCTTCATATGCTAGAGTATCTCTGAGCTTTATCTCCTCGTAGCTGATCACGTGGGAGGGATTTGGAACGTATTTCCTCAACATGGAAACATGAAATACGTCACGAATCCTGAATAAAGCTAGTGGTAAAGCTAGCTTATAGGTGACTGGACCCACTCTCTCTAATATCTTGAATGGGCCAATAAACCTAGGACTCAACTTACCCTTCATCCCGAACCTCATAGCTCTCTTCAGCGGTGCTACTCTTAAAAACACTTAATCTCTCACATCACACTCTAACTTTTGGCGGCGTGTATCTGCATAATTTTTCTGTTGACTCTGAGATGTACTGATTCTATCTTTAATAAGTTGGACTTTATCATACGCTTGCTACACTAACTCTGGTCCCAAAATTCGCCTTTCGCCCATTTCATCCTCGTATAGTGGACAACAACACCTCGTACAATATAATGCCTTGTATGGTGCCATTCCTATGCTGGCCTAGTAGCTGTTATTATACGTGAATTCAACCAGCGACATATACTGAGTCTAACTACCTCCAAAATCCAGCACACATGCTCACAGCGTATCCTCAAGTATCTGGATCATCCTCTCTGTCTGCCCATCAATTTGAGGATGAAATGTCGTGTTGAATGACAACTAAGACCCCAAAGCGTCCTGTAAGCTCCTCTAAAACTATTATATGAATCATGAGTCATGGTCTGAAACTATGGATACTGGCATTCCATGGGGTTGAACTATCTCCTGAATATATATCTCTGCCAGTCTGTTCATAGGGTAGCTAACTTTAATAGGTAGGAAGTGGGCAGTCTTCGTTAGCCGGTCTACAACCACCCAAATGGCATTCTATCTATAACGACATGATTTTTCATGCCATTTTTTTATAATAATAATAATAAACATAATATTGTTTGGTAAATGTATCCTATTCTCTAATACCCAAAAACATAATACCTAGGCAGCGGAAAACATAAAGTGTGTAACTAGAAACACAATACCAGAATTTTCACCACTTATGTACATCACTCTAGTTTAAAAGTTCATATCCCCCCATATGATCTATATATAAAATACATCTCACCCAAAAACGACTTACCCTATAAATGGGGTAGAACTGATATCTCCTCTATCTACGAGCTTGGTCTGCCCGTCTAATTGGATCACTTGAAAAATATTAAATTATTGGGATGAGACAACACCCAGTAAGATGAAATATGCTATTAACAGTGTGTGGCACATGAGCTTCTTTAAGCTATATACATATAATGTAATTAACTGAATCTAATTAACATGCAATAGTAAAATACCATGTAACTCACTCCTGTGTTTCTTAAAATATACATATGTTACTGAACTTTCTATTTGAATATATTTTTAATGACTATAAGTAATTCTGCTATTTCTTGTACATATATAATAACTGTGAAAACTTCCCTAGATGGATAACTAGATGTCATGATTCAAATCCCCTTATGACAAGGTTGTGCGGCCTGAAGGCGGGACTTGATCTTGGTTGACCCTCCAGGATAAGTCAACTGAAACTCCACGAAGGTATGATTGGCCCCTCTACCTGGGTCTGTCCAGGGAGCACTGCAATATCTCCCCTCCACTTGGATCAGATTACCAAGGAGTTTGCAATCTCTCCAATGACACAATTGACTATAAAATGCCACACTCTATCTTAGATGTGTGGTTGCACTCTCTCCACTGTATAGCTACGATATCGTGCTCTGTAATCTAATCTATAATGGTCCATGAGGGTCTGATACTATAAACATATAATACTCTGACATATACATGTATTTTCTGTTTACCATGCTATAATAGCCATGACACTGAAATAATTATCCTGTATAAGCTGTACTGTCTATTTTGAATATATATATGGCTCTAAGATTTGTATATCATGGTATTCTGAAAACTATATAATTAATTTCTATAAACTGTATATAACACACTCACTGTAAAACTGTAGACTAAACTTATATTAAACTGTGTTAAATACATAATCCTGTAAATTACTGGATAGTCATAGCTTTAAAATAAATACTGTATAATCTGCTCTGTAAATAACTGTATATTCGGTATATCTTAATTTATAAAATTGTATACCCATTCATGATTCTGTAACATTTGTATAAATTCAATATTGTACTTATATTACTCATGCCACACAACAGTTAATAACTCATTGAATATAATTTGCATAACTGTATAACACCTATTTTGAAAATACCTATAATCTCATACTATCTTTACTGGTAAAAATTCTATTTTATCTAGCATAGCATACTTTCATTACCTCGTAATTAAGCTCACCTACTAACGCTCTAAATTACACCTCTGCCATTTATAAGTCCATAATCCTGAAAACATTATATATATCCTATCAATCAACTAAATACCCAGAATTTTCTTCATTTTTCCATCTTTGGAATTATAAACTATTCATTATTTACCTGGGCTTCTAAAAATATATCTACTGGGGTCCTCAACCCACTCCTGCAGGGTCCCCAAAACACCCTATTCCTAAAAATATAATACCCTAATTTACTACAAAAAACTCTAGTATATTCTCATATAATAAAAAATTTAGGCTCAAATGAACTTGGTAATACTAGAAATACTCAAATAATCCACTTACCCTAGTTTTGGGATGGTTCCGAAACTTCTCATATCAACATTTCATTTTGGCTATGTTGTAGAGAATCTCCCTAGGATCACCGTGGTAGCTTTTGATCGTCGAACCGAGGAGAGACAGAGCCGAATTTGTAGAGAGAAGTTAGAGAAACCGAAATAGAGAGAGAAAAAAAATGTAAAAATGAATTATTTTCGTTAAAAGTCCGTTTTAGGGCTATATACAAAATGTTGTCCACGTGGTCTCGTCGACAAGCCACGTCACCTCGTCGACGAGTCCAAGTAGTAGTCTCGTCAACGAATGCCTACTCCTTGCCGACAAGATTCAGGCCCTGAAAATGGCCCTCTCGGTAACTTCTTGTCGACAAGACGAATGTCCCCATCGATAAACTCAAGAAGGATGCTTGTCGATGAGCGCCCTTCATTCGTCGACGAGACCCTATAAGTCCCCTTTAAAAATTTCCTTGTTTCTTTCTTTTCTTTTATAATTTAACTACTATAATTCTTTGGGTCTCTACGCTATCCATGTAGCGCCAGTGGTAATCTCGTGACAAAATCCATAGATATATAGTCCCACTTCCACTCGGGAATATGGAGTGGTTGCAACTGTCCCGCTAGCCTCTGGTGCTCAGCCTTTACCTACTGGCACGTCAAACACTATTCCACAAATTCAGCTATCTCCCTTTTCATGCTGCTCCACCAAAATGATCCTCAAAGGTCCCGATACATCTTAGTACTGCTAGGATGCACTGTATAAATAAATTTGTGCTCCTCTTCTAAGATAGCCCTCCTAATCTTAGCATCTGTAGGGATGCACAATCTGGTACAAAACCGTAGAGGTCCATCGTCTGATATACTGAACTCCACTCCCTGACCATCTTGCACTTTGTAGACACCCTATTTTTGCCCTAGCCAAATAGAACAAGGGGTCCCCTTTTTATTATTATTATTATTAGTATTTTTATTATTACTTTCTTATAATTATTATTTTTTTATTTATTATTAACTTGCTATAATTATTATTACTACCTTATTATTATTATTATTATTATTATTATTATTATTATTATTATTATTATTATTATTATTTTTCTTCAAAATTGATACTTTATTATTATTATTTATTATTATTATTTTCCTATATTATTAGTATATTTATTATCATTATTATTATTTTTCATTTTTATTATCATTAATAGCATTTTTATTTTAATTTTACTTTACTATAATTATTTTTCATTTATTTTATTGTTTTTGATATGTTATTATTACTATTGTTATTATTATTATTATTATTATTATTATTATTATTATTATTATTATTATTATTATTATTATTATTATTATTACTATTATTTTTATTATTATTATTATCATTATTATTATTATTATTATTATTATTATTATTATCCTACTAGTATTATTATTACTATAACTATTATTATTATTATTATAAAAAAAAAACAAAAAAAAAAAAAAACAAAAAACAAAAAACAAAAAAGAAAAGTGTGTATTAGGGTTTTGGGGAGATGCCTATTTAAAGGCACGTTTAGGAACCAAGAAGGGGGGCGGCAGCGCACAACCGAGAGCGCACAGCCGCACGGGGGACCAAAAAAAAAAAAAAACCTCACCTGCTCTTTCTTTTCCTCACAGCCGCCCACAACGTCCCTCCGGCCGCCATCCTTGCTCTGGCAAGCATCCCCATCGCGAGCCAACCTCCCTGAAAACTGCTTATACCAGAACACCTTCGCCATAACCACACCTGTGCCACCTTGCTGCCGGGAGCTCCACTCCATCTGCTGCACTTCGGCCACCACAGCACGGCAACGCCAGGCCACCTCCGCACCGCCCCCTGGTTCCTCTGCACCAGACCATCCGGCTACTCCAGCAAGCACCTGCACAGCACCCGAGAGGTTCCCCCTACAACTCCAAGCTCTCGGCCACAGCACAGTAGAGCAGCAGTCCTGCACCTTAGCCGCCACCCTGCACAACTGCACGCAGCATCCCCTCCGGCTGCAGCTCCTGCTAATCCTGCTGGTCCCTGAGAGAGTCACCATAGCAGCAACCAGCCGAGATCCCCACAGGCCACCGACATCTCCGACGAGGCCTCTCCACCTTGTTCCTGGCGAGATCTCACACAGCCCCCTCCACTCTGCAGTTCCCGGCCTCCCTCCGGTAGCACCCCTTTGTAAGCCTCTGTAAATACAGGCACACACACACGGCAACACACGCACAAACTCACGCACACACACAGCACACACACTACAAACACACACAATAACACACACAAACTCACGCACACAACACACACACGGTAAAACACACACAACACACACCTTTTTATTGTAAAGTTTAAATTTTTCTTGGTTATTGTTTTTTTGTATTTTTAATAATTGATGTCTATATTTATAAATACTAATTTGTTTGTTTTCATTATTGTAGGATTTTTATTTTTATTACGGAGGTAAGAGTTCCATTGTTTAATATTTAGATATACTAATTTTTTTGTTGTCGTATTTTTAATGCGCAATATTCAAGTCCTGTACATCCATGTAGGGTTCCAGTTTATCATTGTGTTAGGGTTCTTATTATTAATATGATATTATATTACTATGGTATTTGTTTGTGTTTTAGTATTTTAGTGTATATATAAGATATTATTATGGTATTCTTAGTATTATGTATTACGTTATATATTTGGTATGCTCACATGATAGTAGTTATTATGGTAATTATATATTGATATTTTAGTATACGTAACTCATTATAGTATTTTAGGTATATATATGGTATTATTATTACGTTTACATTTAGTATCACTTATTAGGGCATTTTTAGAATTTTAACATATAGCGAACTATTTAATATGGTATTTTTAGGACATCTAATATTACCTATTAGGGTATTTTTAGTCTTTTAATATATAAGGTATTACTTTTTTATAGTATCTTTTGTATATTAATATATATAGTATTATGGTATCTTGTTACTTATTTTGACATTCATAGTATTTTAGTAGGTATGGGTTACTTATTACCCTATTAACATACATTAAAACCTCCCATATTAGTATTTTCCTATAAACAAAATCCTATAAGGTTTCCAAAATTTGGGAGTGTACTTTCCTAAGTATTTTATTGATTTTGATCCCTATGATTTTATTGCGGGGGTATGAGCCTTCGGGCATCACGTACCCTAAGCTCTGAGGGAATATATATATGTATATATTATTTTTATTTATTTATTATTTTATTTATTTATTTTTTTACATGTATTTATAAATTCATAAAAAGGAGTAATTTAAAGAATTATTAGATTAACTTAGGGATAATTTCAAATTAATTAGGTACCGTTCGTAAGAACGGGCGCGTAGGGGGTGCTCGTACCTTCCCCTCGCGTAACTGAACTCCCGACCCCAACTCTGGTAATGTAGACCGATTCTACCCCTAACGGGGTAGTAATCATGTGTTCTAACCGCACTAAAGGTTAGTGGCGACTCCTACACCATATTTTTCCTGAAAACATTAAATTGATTTTTGATTTCGTCGCCCGGGGCACATGCGCTCTCGGGACGCCGCGACACACTTTATTAATCAGCTCTATCAATTTTGCACCATTTCCTTAAGCAGATTTAATCTTCTCTTGTAGGGTAGGTTGTACCACTAGGTTGGCAATATATACCTGGTGACCACCCTCTACTAGCTCTACACAGAGCCTCTCTAGGTCCATCTGAATCGGATGTTGAATTTCCAATGCTGACAATGCTGCACCCACTGACTTTCGGCTTAGCACATCAGACATCATATTTGCTTGCCCTGTATGGTAACTGATAGTACAATCATAATCCTTAATGAGCTATAGTCATCTCCTTTGCCTCATATTCAATTCTTTCTGGGTAAAGAAATATTTCAAACTTTTATGATCAGTGAAGATCTCACATCTCCCACCTTAAAGATAATGCCTCCAGATTTTTAGAGCATACACCATTGCATCTAACTCTAAATCATGCACCAGGTAGTTCCTTTCATATTCTTTAAGCTGCTGAGATGCGTAGGCGATAACTCTCCCATACTGCATCAACACGCATCCAAGTCCCTTCAGAGATGCATCACTGTATATAAAAAATTCATCCTCTTCTAATGGAATAGATAACACTGGTGTAGTAACCAACCACTGCTTCAACTCCTGGAAGCTCTACTCATAATCATCAATCCCTTCAAATCTCACATTTTTTCTCGTAAGTTGTGTCAGTGGACCTGATAATCTGGAGAAGTCATCCACAAAACGCAGGTAGTACCCTGCCAGATCTAGTAAGCTTTTGACCTCCTAAACATTCACTAGTCTCACCCAGCTCACTACTGCTTCTATCTTACTTGGATCAATCGATATGTCGTCCCCAGAGATTATATGCCCGAGGAAGGTGACATGTCTCAACCAGAATTCACATTTCTTGAATTTAGAGAACAATTTCTTTTCCTTTAATACCTGCAAAACTAGCCTCAGATGTTTCTCGTGTTCCTTAAAACTCTTTTAGTAGACCAATATATCACCAATAAATACTACAACAAATTGGTCCAAATACTAATGGAACACCCGATTCATTAGATCCATAAACACTGTCGGTTCATTAGTCAATTCGAACGGCATTACCAGGATTTCGTAGTGCCCAAACCAGGTTCGGGAAGCTATCTTTAAGGCATCCTCTTCTTTAACTCTCATCTAATGATATCTTGACTGTAGGTCAATTTCGGAGTAAACCTAGGTCCCATGGAGCTGCTCAAATAAATCATCAATTATGGGACGAGGATATTTATTATTAACTGTTACTTTATTTATTTCTCTATAATCAATGCACATCCTCATAGTCTTGTCTTTCTTCTTTACAAACAGGATCGATGCTCCCCATGGCGACACACTAGGTCTAATAAACCCTTTATCCAACAACTCCTACAATTGGTCTTTCAATTCGGCTGGAGCCATCTTGTAGGGTACTTTAGATATCGATGCCAACCCTGGTAGTAAATCCATAGAAAATTCAATCTCTTAGTCTGGTGGTAAATCGAGTAACTCCTTTGGAAAAACATCTAGAAATTTCCTGACTGCTGGAATATCATTATGTTTCAATTCTTCTTTTGGCATCTCCTTTATATACGCAACATACCACTGACAACCACCCTGAAGCAGCCTCCTCACCTGAATAGCCGATATTAATTGTGGTGAGGCATGTGCATGTGATCCCACAAATCTGAATTCTTGCTCACTTGGGCATCTGAAGATCACTTCTTTTCTATGACAGTCAATGCTAGCGAAGTTAGTTGCCAACCAGTCCTTATCCAATATCACATCAAACCCCTGCATTTCTAATACTACAAGGACGACTAGTAAAACTTTTTCCTGAATACTTACAGAAAAATTTTTAAGTACTCTCCTACACCTCACTACAGACCCAGTCGGCGTGACAACTGCCAATTCAATATCTAACAACTACTCCTACACACTAGATATTTTAATATATCCCGATGATACAAAGGAATGGATGGCACCTGAGTCAAACAAAACAACTTTATATGGTAAAGTAGTAAGTGTACCTGTAACAATGTCTCTTGCAGCCTTGGTGTCTCTCGACCTTAGTGCATAAACCCACGCTGGAGCTGTGTTCCTCTGAAAGTTTACGAGTTGTCCCAAGAGGGGGGGGGTGAATTGGATTATTAAAATTTCTTTTAATTCTTTTTATGAATTCTTTGACCTTTATTAATTCAGCTAATACCTAGCAAGGCTTAGTTAATTATTCAAACCAAAAACTAATACTTAACACAACACAAGTAAACCAAAACTTCAAACATCCAACCAATCAATCAACTTTAAAGTAATCAACCACTCAATATAATATTCATATTTTTGATAATTCTCAACTTTTGTTTGTAGCTCTGTGTATATGATTGATTCAAGCCCTTGTGGTTATTTGATTTGATTTCTCAATATGATGCTCAATATGAAATACAACACTTTTTCCAAGAATTTAGACTTTAAATAAACTTTCAGTTAATAAGTCTTGGGTGTTGAACCAATCAACATACTCTTTTAAGGTTTTTGCAATTTGTATTGATCAACCAACATACTTCCTTTCTGTTTCCGGAAATCCCAAAATCAAATTAATATTTAGTTTATTTAATATCCAATCCACGTAGTGTATATGATTAAAAAATTAAAGTTTAACCACGCAGTTAATATTTGATGGAATTTAAAGAGAATAAGGAAAGAGATTGACACCACATTTTTTACGAGATTCGGCTTATCCCCAACCTACATCCTCGCCTTGGCCAATACCACCAAAGGATTCCACTATACCGTTCCTTTTTGGGTGGAACGAACCTTTTATAAATGATATCCCACGCTTAAATACTCCTTAAGTAGGCTAGAGCTGTGCCTCTCCAAGTGATACCCCACACTTGGTCACTCCTTCAATAGGCTAGAGCAGTGCCTTTCCAAGTGATACCCCACATTTGGTCAACGTTCCAACAACCTGGAATAGTCAAAGAAACTACAAGACAAGAACAAATTCTTTGTGTACAAGATATGCTCTCATATAAACCTGGCTAGTACAATTTAAATCTATATACTTCAATCAAAATCACAATATGGAAGGATGAAGCTCAAGAAGATATTACCGGGGTTCTTTCTTAGTTGTAAAACTCAGTTAAGAACACAAGAACCGTGGTCTTTAATTTAGCAAAATCTCAGTAGTGAAGTTTAGAAATTGATTGCACAAGAGAGCTTTGAGAGAATTGGGAGATTTGAGAGCAAGAAAGCTTGATTGCTCTATTTCTTGGTGTATTTAATCCTTAGCCTTGGGGGGGGGGGGGGGGTTATTTATAGATGAGAAATCAAGTCTATTTCGTGTTCCCCAAGTGACTTGGAGTGTTTCCCAAGTTTATAGAAAGTTTGGAGCACAAGAAATACGAATTTGAATTTAAAAAATTTTAAAAAATATGTCCGTTAATAGTGTTTAGAAGACTAAAGTGTTAGGTTCAGTCTTCTTAAGTACTTTAAAACATTGAAAAATTTAGTTTGGAAATAGGGTTAGAAGATTGAAGTGGAGTTTAGTTTTCTGAGGGACTACTGCCTCTTCAGGATTTCTCCAGAAAATTCTTCACTAGATTGAACTAATTATTCAGTCTTCTAAAGAAATTTTTCAGTAGACTAAAGTTTACTTTAGTCTTCTACATAGATAAAAACTTTTGTTTGCTGACAACTTCGACCCCCCTTCAGCATTGTGGCCATAACTTTTTATATATGACTCCAAATTATACGTTATTAGTATCAATAGAAAGCTAAGAGAAAATACCAAAACTTTCACGATGAAAATGTTTTAAAATAAAGAGTTTTTAATAGATAAAAATGCACATCAATGCAGACATAGAGAAAATAACAGCATTTGGAAAATCCTATTTTTGGTGCTTTTCATTCCAAAAATAATTTTAACCTTTTGAAATAATTTTTGACCTTATAAAAATATTTTTCAAGTATTTTAAAAGGTATCTAGGTCCAAGAAATTAATCTAAGAGTTTCATGCATCCATATTAAAATTGTTTGAAATACTTACATAAAAACTTCTTAAGACTTTGACATTCTAAGCACTTAAGTCTTCATGCTTGTCTTTCTTTGACTCCATCTTGTCTTCAAGTTTCTATATACTTTAAGCTTTTAGCAAGTCCTCTTTAACATCCATGCTCTTATAATCTTCAAGCTTTATTAGGAAATCTTTGAATCCATGCCTTGACTCTTTAAGCTTGATTTGTTCATCTTTCTTTGAAGTATAAGCTTTGAATGATCCTTATGAGCATTTGATCTTGTATTCACATATTTAAGTCTTGAAATATCATCAATTAACCAAATATGTTAAGTTTATCTTATTTGTTATCATCAAAATAAGATTTTGAGTCTTGTAAGACCAACAATCTCCCCCTTTTTTATGATGACAAATATGGAGCAAAAAATTGAGTAAGCCTTAAAAAGGCTCCCCCTTACAATAAGTATCATCTTAACAATATTTGTATTATCAAGATCAAGTTCAATATTAATTTTAATATCATTCTCATATATCAATAATCATATCATTCAAGATCAAGATACCAATATACCATCTTAAGTATGCAGTATCATGCTCAATTTTTGCCCAAAATTTCTCCCTCTTTTGACATCAATCAAAAAGAGTAAGATATTAAGAAAAACGTATAAAGACTAAGGCATTGAGCAACCATAAGAAAAAGTATAGATCTAGTAAAAACTCAAAATAGAAACTTTGCTTTTATCATGCATAATAAGATAGAAAACAAGTTCCAAAGTAGCATGAGAAAATACAAAAGATTATACATCATACTTTTCAATGATTTCCATAAATCATGATACAATTATTTAACAAGTATAACTCCCCCTGAATGAAATATATCTTATATTCAATAGGTTTAGACTTTCATTTGTGAATTTCAAACTATGTATTCATGAAGATGCCAATTTTGCTTTTAAATTTGTCATGCCATGCTTCAAATGTTAATTATTTCATGTGAGTGCTTATGGATACCAATATCAAGAATAGTACCTATATCATATCAAAATCATAACATGTTTATAGATACAAATATGTTGTCATTCTCAAGTATCACTTAACATACTCATAGATACCAATGTATTTTATAGATACAAATACTAATATCATATCATGCCAAGATTCATGCTTCATAACCATGCTCAATAATTTCATGCTCAAATTTGCAATATATAGTGAGCCATAAGATCATTCATATGACAGTCAATATCATTTTGGCAAAATATAGATATCATATATGTCAGCATAGGAGTATGTAGCATATCAGCATGTTATATAAGCATGGAATATATTATTGCATTGTGCTATAATTTTGTTGAAATTGTTTCTCATGTTTCTTAAATATTTTTCATTTAACTTAACTACCTCTCATTTTGCTCAAATATCTTTTCTTAATCAAAGTTCTCATGCAATAAGCTCAATTTTGCTTTAGATTTTCTTTCTTTTGATTTCATTTCATATTGCTTTCCAAACCTTAGAAAGTTAAGCCTTGTACAAATCATCCTATGATTTTGGTCAACAATGCTATTTTTGTTTGTATTTGTTTCAATGTTATAGTTATCAATAAGCTCTTAAATTCATCTTTGAGATTTTTCATTTCTGAAGTTAAGATTTTAAAGTATTAAATATATAGTTCTCGTGACCTCAGAAGACTACTAATTTAGTTCAGTCTTCTAAATATTTTCAGAATCAGGAAACTGAACAAGAAGTAGCACTTCAGGAGATTAAAGTCCAAGTTCAGTAATCTAAACCTTCAGTGCTACAGTGTTCAGTCATCTGAGCTTACTAGCTCAGTTGTCTGAAGTTTGTAAATTTTTAGAAATCTTTTTATTCTTATCCTAAAACCTTTCTAAATTACTTCCTTACTGTGCTTTATCAAATTATTAGGCTTCAAGCATCTTTTTATCATTGCCTATATAGCATCCTTGTTCTTTGAAGATATGTTCAATTAAGGTTCTTTTTATTTGAGGCTACTTATGACATTTTGTGATTATCTCATAAGCTCTTCTTTATTTCAACTAGTTCACTATCCTAGTAGAAAAAGTTGGATTAAGTGACTTTCTTAATTTGTAAAAGGGAATACTTAAAATCTATGATTTATGAACTAGTCTTTCATCTTGGTACCCATACTTTCTTGGGTTTAGATGGTTTAACAAGAGATATTTCTTTAATTCTCTAAACTTGTTTAGTTTTCACACCTTTCCTCTTTAATGGACATTCAAACTTTATATGTCTCTTCTTCTTACATAGGAAGCATATAGTGTGAGTGTAGGCATTTGAAGAGGTGCTAACATAATTTTTAGAGGCTTTTGCAAAGTACCCCATATAGAGGTTCTTTTTCTTTGTATTTTCAACTCCATTGAATCCTATGCCTTCTTTATTCAAAGACATTCTTTGTGCCCAATCATTCTATCAAAGTTTTCTTTTCCTTTAGTGAAATTGTAAATTATTTTAGCTTGATCCTCATTTTTCCTCTTAAGATCACTGATTTCAAAGTCTTGAGTAATTTTACCCTTTTCTCACAGTTTTTCTTGATTTTGAGACATCGTAGTAATTTTATTTTCTAGTTCATAAATATATAAGTTTTTTTCATTATCCATGGAAGTTTTGGACTTAATATCTTCTAGTTCTTTTATTACCTTCTCATTCTTGCTTTCTAGTCTATGGAGTTTTATATCTTTTTCACTTTCAGTAAGTTTTTAAGATTCCAGCTCTTTCATAACTCCTTCATTCTTGTTTTTTAATGACGTGCATCGTTTAATCACATTAACTAAGATCTTATGTACCTTGAATAAATCATTTTGAAGTTCTTCATAAGAAGACATACTTTCATCATCAGAATCATTAGATGAATCACTACAAGAACTATTAAAAGATTTTGATGAGGAGCTTTCCTCATCGTCCCATGCCATATAGCAAGCAACCTCTTGGTCACTTGATTCGTTATTGGAACTACTTGTACTCATATTGTCCCAAGTAGTGGCATTCATTACCTTTTTCTTTTTGGAATCTTTCTTAAGTTTTGGATAATCCGGTTTTAGATGTCCTACTTTCTTGCAATTATAGCATGTAGGTGGTTCTTTCTTTGTTTCTTTCTTATTAGTTTCTTCCTCATCTGATTTTGAGTTCTGAATTTTTCTTTTGAATTTATTCTTCCTTCTTAGTATTCTTGCAAGTTTCTTGGATATGAAGGCTATTTCATTTATATCAATCTCTTCTTCATCTTCATCGCTAGAGCGTTTGAGGCTTTAAAAGCAATGGATTGTGGGGCTTTAGATTTTCCACTTCTTTCATTAATGGCCATCTCATAGGTGAGAAGGGATCCTATGAGTTCATTTAGGGATATATTTTTAAGATTTCTTCCTTCCGTTATAGTTGTGGCTTTTGGTTCCTATATTGGAGAAAGTCCTCTAAGGATTTTCCGAATCATTTCATAAGTGAAGTATGTTTTTCTTAAAGCGTTGAGTGAGTTTATTATGTGAGTGAACCTAGTGTACATATGAGTTATGGTTTCATCCTGGTTCATCTTGAAAGTCTCATACTCGCTTATGAGGATGTCTATTCTACTTTCTCTAACATCAATGGTGCCTTCATAAGTTACTTCTAGTTTGTCCCAAATTTCTTTGCCTGACTTACATGCCATGACCCTATTAAACTCTGTTAGCTTTACCATGATCCCAAGAGGGGGGGTGAATTGGTATTTTTAAAATTTACGCACTTGGTCAATCACTTAACACCAATATATTCACAACCCTAGGGTCAATCTAGTGCAAGAATGTAAATATATACAAGAAAGTAAATACACCAACTTAATCAAACACACATGCAATAGAAAGCAATAAAGTAAAGTCGACACATAGAAATGTTATCGAGGTTCGGCCAATTGCCTACGTCCCTGCCTTGGCTAACAAGCACAAGGATTACCACTATAACTTGCTCATTTAAACGGGTGGAGCGGCACCTATACAAACCAGGTCAATTCAAGGGCTGACCTCAACCGTTACAACAATCCTTACCGAGCTGGATTACCGCCCCCTCAAGCCATGCTTGGAATCACTCAAATTTACAATCAAATGGTACAGATAAGAGTAATTTCAAGTAAAGTAGATATGTACCAAAATGCGTTCAATCACATACACCACAAAGGATTTAATATGTAAGCTCAGTGTGGTCTAAATAATTCAAATCTCAAATGTGTTTTCTATCAGTGTAATGCGTACGTGAGAATGTTAGCAATCAATCTTTGTATTTCAAGATATTCTCAATCAAGGTGCTCAAACAAAGATATCATGCAAGTTTTAAATATTCCAAAGAACAGAATATGTCAATCACGCAAATAGTGTATATGCTTGGTTTGCAAAAGATATGCAATCTTTGTATGCAGCAACTAATATGTGAGTGAATAAATATTGCACAAAAATTAATATCACCAACACAAATATCTTTTCACAAATATATCAATGTAAATCCCACAAGATATTTGAGTAAGTTTTGAAAATGATTTGGCAAACCAAAAACAAATACAAGCTTCCTAAGATATTGCAATTAGAGTGCAACACTCAGAAGCTTAGATAAGTCTTCTTAGGATAGGCTTATGAGCAAAGCCCCTAAGAACACTTAGGTTTAGCTCTCAATGAAAAATCAATTCAATCACAAGCAATGAGAGAGCAAACCTAATTACAAAAACACTCAAGACACTTACAGAGGATTTAGGAGCTAAAGAAGGTAAGTTTGAGTGATTTTGAGAAAGAGTATGAGTAGTAGAAAAGTATTTTGCTTGAGAGAAAATTTTAGATTTTATTTGCTAATCAAGTTACTTATTTTCCCAAATGAAGGGTATATATAGACACCCCAAGAATTATAACCGTTGGGGATACGTTTGGGATTATTAGGAAAGATTAATGATGTTTTTATTATTTTAACCCTATTTTAAAAAATTAACCACGGTAAAAAATTCAAGGCAACCCGAGAGGACTGGTTGACCATAAACCTTTCGGTCGACCGAAGTTCATATGGCTCAGTTGACCAGGACATTTTTGAACTGGGGACTCGATCGACTGGATGTTTATGTCCGAGGCGATTTTTCCATTTTACTAAGATTCGGTTGACCAGACTATTTTGAACTAGGCGATTCGGTCGACCAGATAGTCGGGATTTCTCCCAAGGACCCTCGATCAACAAAACAGTTGCAATGTAACTTGGGCTCAATCGACCAGGTGGTCAAAATGTTGACCTCAAGAGGTTTCGGTCGACCGGGGGGTTTGAACTATAATGATTCAGTAGACCGGGATGAGGTCAAAATGTTGACCTAGATCGGTTTCTGTTGATCGGGGCAGAATGAACTACCAAGGTCGGTCGACCGAAAGTGCACAAAGTGTGCATTTTGATCCTGATTCAATACACTTTCACCCTATTCAAGTTCCTAACATTTATAAGTGCAAAGGTGAGTATCCTAGGGTCATTTCTGGGTCCTTTTGAAGACACCAAAAAAATTCGATGTCGGTTGACCTTTGGTTGACCGAAGGATAAACCCTAAGGTCATTTGCATTACGAGCTTACGTATTTAACCATGCATGTGATGTGTGTGAATATTACATATAGAAAAGCCCTAATTACTATTACAGACCCTTTACATGAATGAATTATAATACAACATGAGAAATAGGTCTTCAAGCTTCACTTGCTTTGTGTAAATCTTGATCTTGACAATTTTAGTTCCTGCACAAAGCCTTAAACACCCATTAGATACAATGAGTATTTGTCATAATAAAAATCAGGAGTGACCTATAAGGTCAACAAACTCATTAACATCTAAGGCACAATATAGTGCATTCATGACACTAGAGTTTACTTGCATCATTTTGTAATCATTGTCGATCAAGTCTTTTTCTTCTTTAGGAACTTCTTTGTCATCTACGGTTTTAGTAGGAATGTAGTCACCATGTGTGACAACCTTCCATGCTTTCTAATCCATGGTTTGAATATGTATCCTCATTTTTTGTTTCCAAAATGTATAGTTTATACCACAAAAGATGGGAGACCTAGTTAAAGATTGACCCTCTCCAAAGGGAGCTACTCCTAGGTGTGTCATATAGATTTTTATGTAGCTACTAGTTAGGATTTGCTACAACCCCGCTATGATACCAATTGAAAGTTGAGGAGTTGTCCCAAGAGGGGGGTGAATTGGATTATTAATTTTTTTTTTTTTAAATTCTTTTTATGAATTCTTTGACCTCTTATTAATTCAGCTAATACCTAACAAGGCTTAGTTAATTATTCAAACCACAAACCAATACTTAACATAACACAAGTAAACCAAAACTTCAAACGTCCAACCAATCAATCAACTTTAAAGTAATCAACTACTCAATATAATATTAAGCTTTTTGATAATTCAATTCTCATTTTTGTTTGTAGCCCTATGTATATGATTGATTCAAGCCCTTGTGGTTATTTGATTTGATTTCTCAATATGATGCTCAATATGAAATCCAGCACTCTTTCCAAGAATTTAGACTTTAAATAAACTTTCAGTTAATAAGTCTTGGGTGTTGAACCAATCAACTTACTACCTTACGGTTTCTGAAACTTGTATTGATCAACCAACGTACTTCCTTTCGGTTTCCAAAAATCCCGAAATCAAATTAATCATTAGTTTATTTAATATCCAATCCACGTAGTGTATATGATTCAAAAATTAAAGTTCAACAACGTAGTTAATATTTGCTGGAAATTAAAGAGAATAAGGAAAGAGAGTGACACCACGTTTTTTACGAGGTTCAGCTTATCCCCAGCCTAAGTCCTCGCCTTTGGTAAATATCACCAAAGGATTCCACTATACTTTTCTTGTCCAGGTGAAACAAACCTTTTACAAGCTATATCCCACACTCAAACACTCCTTAAGTAGGCTAGAATTGCGCCTCTCCAAGTGATACCCCACACTCGGTCACTCATTCAATAGGCTAGAGCAGTGCCTCTCCAAGTGATACCCCACACTTGGCCATTGTTCCAACAACCTGGAATCGTCAAAGAAACTACAAGACAAGAACAAATTCTTTGTGCACAAGAGATGCTCTCACATAGAACTGGATAGTACAATTTAAATCTATATACTTCAATCAAAATCACAATGTGGAAGGATAAAGCTCAAGAAGGTATTATCGAGGTTCTTTCTTAGTTGTAAAACTTAGTTAAGAACACAAGAACCATGGCCTTTAATTTAGCAAAATATTAGTAGTGAAATTTAGAAATTGATTGCACAAGGGAGCTTTGAGAGAATTGGGAGATTTGAGAGCAAGAAAGCTTGATTATTGTATTTTCTTGGTGTATTTAATCCTTAGCCTTGGGGCGGGGTTATTTATAGATGAGAAATCAAGTCTATTTCATGTTCCCTAAGTGACTTGGAGTGTTTCCCAAGTTTATAGAAAGTTTGGAGTACAATAAATACAAATTTGAATTTAAAAAATTTTAAAAAATATGTTCGTTAATAGTGTTTAGAAGACCGAAGTGTCGGGTTTAGTCTTCTGTAGTACTTTAAAATAGGGTTGAGCAAATGGTCGGTTCAACCAAATTCGGTTAATTAATCAAATTAACCAAAATTTTTGGTTAAAGAATACTGTTAATCGAACTGACCAAACCGTTGGGCCTCACCAAACCAAACCCGACTGAATTTTTTTTTCTAGGTAATTCGGTTAACCGAATTTAACCGAAATTAACAATGTGGAACAAGAGGAGGTAGGTGCAGTATCAGAATTAGAGTAGTCCCAACTCCCAAACATTGATAGAATTCTTGTCTTCTGAGCTAGGGGGTTCTTTCATTTGGAACCTAAAATTTGAATTGAGCTCGTTGAGTTGCTTAGGGTTTTGCTCAGAGAGAGAGAGAGAGAGAGAGAGAGAGAGAGAGAGACAGACAGAGATGGGGGATAGGGAGAGAATGGTGAAGTTTCTGAAGCCAAACAAGGTGGTGGTCCTCCTCCAATGCTGCTATGCCGGCTGCAAAGCGGTGATCATCCGATTGTTTGATGATGGCACCCGTGACAATCCGTACGGGCACTATTTGGTTGCGAGGATAGCCAAGTACTCGGAGAAGGTGATCCGCAAGGACTCCACCAAGAAGACCGCGAAGAAGTCCCACATGAAGGCCTTCATCAAGCTGGTGAACTACAACCACATTATACCCATGCGGTACACCCTCGACGTTGATCTCAAGTACATCATCACGCTCAAAACCTTTCAATCCTGCGACAAGAAGGTTGCCGCCACCAAAGAAACCAAGGCCAAGCTCGAGGAGAGATTCAAGACCGGCAAGAATAGGTGGTTCTTCATCAAGCTCAGGTTTCGAGTATCCAAAAACACAATCTTTGTTATGAAAACTTGTTTTGGGTTTAGTTTTAGATTTTTTGGAAGAGATTGTTTTGAAATGGGGCTTATTTTGGGTTTTGAAGTTTTGAGTTGCATGCACAGCTGGAGTGAAGAAGGCTTCAGGACCCCACCGGTGGACGAAGATCTCATGTCCAAGAATTGTTTGGGCACGGCGGTAGAGGAACCATTGCTGGGCATTGTGTTTTCTTTGTCGTGGGAAACGACATTCTGTTTCATCTTGGGGATGAAAATCTGCTTGTTGCTAAATGCGGCGATGGCATTCTGGCGCAAAAGAACATCCTAAGCAACATGGTCCACCAGCTCTACCTTTTTTCCCCATCCAGCCTACGCCTTTAACGAATTAACATATACTAATTTATATTTAAAATTTAATTAATTATTAAATTGGTTAATCGATTAATCGAATTAATATTTTCTATTCACTGAATCGAAGCCCGATTCACCAAAATGTTGGAAGGCATAACTGAACCAACCGAATTGATTTTTTTAACCAAACCGAACCAACCAATTTCAGTCAATTAGTTCGGTTAATTTTGGTTTCCCTGAATTATGCTCACCCCTACTTTAAAACATTGAAAAATTCAGTCTAGAAACAGGATCAGAAGACTAAAGTGGAGTTCAGTCTTCTGAGGTGCTACTGCCTCTTCAGGATTTCTCTAGAAAATTCTTCAGTAGAATGAACTAATTCTTCAGTCTTCTAAAGAAATTCTTCAATAGACTGAAGTTATACTTCAGTCTTCTGGGCAAATAAAAACTTTGGTTTGTTGATAACTTCGACCCCCATTTAGTATTGTGACCATAGCATTTTCTATATAACTCAAAATTATATGTTCTTAGTATAAATAGAAATTTAAGAGAAAGTCCCACAACTTTCACGTTGAACACTTTTTAAAATAAGGAGTGTTTGATAGATAAAAATGCACATCAATGTGGATATAGAAAAAATAACAGCATTTGGAAAATCCTATTTTTGGTGCTTTTCATTCCAAAAATAATTTTATCCTTCTGAAATAATTTTTAACCTTATAAAAATATTTTCCAAGTAGTTGAAAAGGTATCTAGGTCCAATAAATTAACCTAAGAGTTTCATGCATCCATATTGAAATTGTTTGAAGTACTTACATAATGACTTCTTAAGACTTTGACATTCTAAGCACTTAAGTCTTCATGTTTGTCTTTCTTTGGCTCCATCTTATTTTCAAGCTTCAATATACTTTATGCTTTTAGCAAATCCTCTTTAACATCCATTATCTCATAATCTTCAAGCTTTATTAGGACATCTTTGAATCCATGCCTTGACTCTTTAAACTTCATTTGTTCATCTTTATTGAAGTATAAGCTTTGAATGATCCTTATGAGCATTTGACCTTATATTCACATACTTGAGTCCTGAAATATCATCACTTAACCAAATATGTTAAGTTTATCTTATTTGTTATCATCAAAACAAGATTTTAAGCCTTGTACGGCCAACACCTCTGCTGGCTTCCATGGGGCGCCTGATAACTACCCCGGAATGGTTGTGAGTTGGTGCGTGGGTTGACGGTCCCTAACACGATCATGTTGAATGGCCGAATCTTCCACACCAATAGTAGACATTCTCTCCCATTATACATTCTCCCGGATGCCTCTGGACACATCTAGGGTAGATAGGATAAGTTTACCAACCCTGAGAACCACTGTGTCCTGTCATTTGCCTTTGCTGTCCCCTGTACCGGTCTCCTCTCCATGAGCCTTGGCTAAAACCCACCTGAAATCTCAGAGGCGTAGGCCTCTTCCTCTAGCTTGGTACTCCCACATTCTTTTGTTCACTCTCCTCTGCTATGGTGGCTCTATCAACTAGGTTAGAGAAATCCTGTATCTTCAGAACTGCCACTTGTTTATATATTTCTCACCTCAAGCCCCTCTCAAACATCCTCGTCTTCTTAACTTCATCTCGTAAGACATAGGGAGCGAAGTGTGATAGTTCGATGAATTTTACCTCATACTGCTAAATTATAAGATTTCTCTGGGACAATTTCAAAAACTCCACTACCTTATCCTCTAGTTTCATGGACTCTAAGTTGACATCAAAAACTCAAAAAAATGATAAATGACTCAACAATACCTCACAAGGTGTTATATTCATCACAAGCGCTCTCTTAGTGTTCACAAGGAACCTTAAGTGCTACAAGTCACGTGAATGTGTCTATTTAACCTCATGAGATGCCGTATAAATACAAGAGTTTATATAACCAAATTAACACGAATGAACTACCAATCAATTCTTCACGGAGTTACAAAGTCATATAAAGAGAAACTACACATAAATGACTCAAGTGTGTAATTCTTAGGTTATATGCAAGTATGTGAAGGGTATCTGTCAATGTTAATCATGACATAATCATTTATCCTCAATACTCTTTTTTTCTTTTTTTCTATTTTAATTAATACAAAACTCAGCAAGTGGACGTGCATAGTGTCATATGCAAATTATCACCCCCCAACTAAAGTGGAACATTGTCCTCAATGTGAAAGCATAGGGGAGATAGAAAAGATGTGCACGAGAGAAGTAGGGCATACCTGGGTAGAGAAGTAATGGAAAAGAAGAAATGAACTACAAGAAAATGTACCTGAAAATTAACTAAAAATAAAATAAAGTAAAACAAAATGAAAATAAAGGAAAAAAAAAAAACATCACAGTCTGTCTGGTGGAGGCTTTGGAGGAATTTCATCTGATGTGTGTAGGTCTATAAATTGAACTGGAAAGTCTCCATATTTGAGTCGCCACAATGAATCAGTCTCGTTACCTGCACAAAACTTAGCCTCAAATAAATCAATACGTTCTAAGGTACCAAACAAAATATGTGGAAACTGTCTTCCTTGTTTTAACAAGAAATGATCTTTATTTAGTATATTTTCCAGGAAAGTCACTTCTTTAAGAATCGTTTTTTTTAGGAAAAGTTATCAGAGTAGTTACCTTTGGTTCTTCAAAAGCATCAACATTAAAAATTTTATCTGGTTCTTTGAAAATTAAACTCTCACCAGTCTTCTCACCTTCTTTATCGGGTGTACTCATCACCTTACCACTACGGGGATTTGCTTCAGCATTGTGCTCTTTGACATTTAGTGTAGTGACCTGAAGAATAATGGTATTTTAATAATAAGAGGGAGAGAAATGGAAACAGAAACAGAAGGAGGCCATAGACTTTGTCGACGAATGTCTTCAGGATCTCGTCCACGAGGTCCCATTTCGTCGATGAGAAAATACCGAGCGAAGGTTTTGGGTTGCTCTAAATTTCGTCGACAAAGGGTAAGGTTCGTCGACGAATTTACTGAAGGACTCGTCGACGAGGTGACTTGTCTCGTTGACAAATCTAGCCCTATAAATAGTGAAAAATCGAATTTTTATCATATTTTCAGTGCCCTCTCTCTCTCTCTCTCTCTCTTACGGTCCCTCTCCCTTCTCTCTTCAATTTTGGCCTCGCCAGTCGCCAGATCGATGATCCGAAGCCACCATGACGCTCCTGGCGAAGTTATCTACAAGTCTGCCGGAGCGGATCGTTGGTGAAACGAAGTTGGATTTCATCCCAAATTCAGGGTAAGGCCTTTTAGCCCATTTTTGGCCTTCTGACAGTTATATGAAATGATGTAGGCAAAGAAATATTGATATTCTGTTATGGAAAATGTTGTTTTTAAGGTGTTATGTAGGAGGCCCTGCGAGTGTTAGGCTAGTAAACCATAGGGGCTTTCCAATAGTCAAGTAAGGGAAATATGTTATGCTAGGTATTTTTAAAATATTATACAATTTATTAAATTATGAAAATTATGTATTAAAGTATGGTGTCGCTTGAGAATATGAATATAGTACGGAGATATGTTTACGAATTTTAGTACCATGATTTTATGAATTTCAGTACCATGATTATACGAATTCTAGTACCATGATTATACGAATCTCAGTACCATGAATATATGAATTTCAGTATTATGATTATGCAGTTTCAGTGTTATGATTATACAGTTCTCAGTATTATGATGTATGAATTACAGCTACAGTTTATTCAGTATCATGGTTATTACGGTTATTTCAGAATCATGGTAAGTCAGATAGTTGCATATAGAGATATATTATATAGTATTAGACCCTGTTGGACTATACAGTTACAGAGCACGGTACCGTTGCTACAGATATTATGTTATGTTATGAAAGCAACCACCTATTTAGATAATACGTGGTAGTAGGTCGATCACCTAGGCCCTTGACATGGACAGGCTCCCCATCAGATATGGGTTGAGGTGGGCAGATCAGATCGATGGAGTATAGTGATTTACCCTGGTCGGCCAGCCAGTGTAGATCCCGCCTACAGGTCGCACAACCCTGTCATGAGGGGTTAAATCATGACACACAGTTATCCACAGGGAAAGTTTTCAGTTACTATTACGTATGTACAGATTTACAGAAACAGGGAACATAAATATGTACACTAGAAGTATTTTGAATAGTAACCTACAGTACTGTTATGTTAAGCAACATGGAAAGGGTGGTGTATTTTATTACTTGTACTGTACTTACGTATCCAGTTATACATGATTATATAAAAACAGATTTTCATAATACTATAGCTCATTTGTCACACACTAGTAATAACATATTTCGTCTTACTGAGCGTTGGCTCATCCTAGTGTTGAACCATTTTTCAGGTGATCCAAGTAGGCGAGTAGACCAGGCTCGCAGATAGAGGGGCTTCAGTAGTGCCTTGTCAGTGAAGTGAGTATTGTGGAGGATTTTTGTATATCGCAGCATAGTTGAGGGTATTTTGGGGAACATATATATATATATATGTGTATATTTTGGGAAACACGTTAGTACTTTGGTATTGTATATATATATATTTACATATGGTTATGTTTATTTGATTTTTGCTTCTCGCTGCTTAGGTCAATGATTGGGTTTACCCCCAGTATGGGATTAGAGCATGTAGATTATCATAGTATAAAAAAAAAAAAACCCAGTTTATTAAGTAGGTCATTACATTTAGTCCAGTAGAGAATGATGGTTCCACGACTGTCAATCTCTAAGGGTAAGGTACCACAAGTTGGTACTCCTTACTGGTCTCGCTCTCCATGTTAACTGACTTCTTCAATTTTGGGCTTGCTTCCTCTGATTTTTCTTTGACCTCATCTATCTTAGTTATAACTTCAGGTGTCGGGACAACTGTTGGTCTGTCAATGAGTATTTCAGGTTGGGGAACTTCTTTTCCACTTCTCGACGTAATAATGGCTTCTGCTGTTTCAAGAGAAACATTATGTATTTGTTGCTGTTGGTGCTAGTATTATTGAGGATTAGACTGACGTTCTACCAGAAATTCCCCTTTTTCTAAGATATTCAACCGTGTGCTAATCTCATTAATGGTGTCCCGCAATTCATGTATAACATAAGTGTACTGATTGTTAGTTGTGACGTGAATCTACATGAATTGTTGAAAAATATTTGCCATCCGCGTCATGCTATCATCAAAAGATTTCTTTATTGGAATAGGAGCTAAATTTGGTTGAAATCGTGAAGGTGCGTAGCTCTGAGAGACCTGCTGCGGCTAATATTGATGCTGAAAGGCATCGTGATGATATGACGACTGATAAGTGACTCACTCTAAAATTGAGCAGCTCGGAAGCTATCCCAAGTATGGGAGTTCAGTCATGTAATAATTATCCCAAGGGTCAGATCATATCCTCAAAGAATGTAGTTCAGTTCCAAAATTTGTGTAATTCCAAAAGAAATTAAGAAAAGACAAATTACTGAACATAGTTCAAATTCGGTTCCTGTGATTTTTGGGATTTTTGCAACAAAACTTAAAACAATGTAAATCCTAATTGGAAATTTATCATGCATAAAAATAAATAAATAAATTCCAGATTCAATACTAGAATAATGAAATAAACAAATCCTGCAATCATTCTATTAAATAAAAATACTAACTTTAAACATAAACTCAAACAAAAATAAACTCTAACTGAATAAAAACACTAGCCTTAATAGTAAAAATACCCAAAGAAAATATTTGAATGCTAACAAAGACTCCAAATAAGAAAAAAAAATTGAAGGATGACCCAAACAAATATTGAAGATTCAACGCAAGACTTAAAAAAAAAAAAAAAAAACAATCTAAACTGAATAATTTAAACTCAAATAAAATTCCAACCACAACTTTTTATTAAACGAATAAACTAAAGAAAGGGAATAGAAGAGAGAGAAAGATTCAATTTAAAAATAATTAAAATATTTAAATAACAAGAAAATAAAACTAATTTTTTTATAATAAAAATAGATCCAACAATTGTTTAAGATTCAATTAAAAAAATAAGGAGAGAGAGAGAGAGAGAGAGAGAGAGAGAGAGAGAGCTTAGCTGTGAGGAGGGAGAATGGAAAAGAGGAGAGGCCTCCCTTGCTGTGCACAGCCTCCCAAGGAGCAAAAAGAAAGACCTCCAAATTATTCCTAAACCCTAGCCTACTCTCCTAAAGAAAAAATAAACTAAAGAGCCCCCTTTGTTGACTTTTCAAAACCCTTCAAAAACCCCTTTTTTTATTGAAATTTCGGCTGCCCCATGGAGGTCCAGCTCATGGTTTTTGCATGGGCTTCAAGCCCACTCACGTGGTCACATCAAAGTAGGCCTTTAATCATTTGTTTTTCTTTTGTTAAACATGGTCGGTTTTGCACTTTCAAGCCCAATTTTGACCTAGTAAATGTTCGTATCTCTCAAAGCTTGAAACATTAAAGTTTTATAGCCCTTTCTCAAATTTCCCCAGAATTTTGATTCGTCTTGATCAGAGCTCAAACGAGAAAGTTACGCCCAAATTACGAAGTAATGTCGAAATAGTCCATAAAACAGCGTATGGTAATTTCATGTCCGATGTTGACCTTGATGTAGCTAGTATTTCTCAAAATATAAAACATGAAAATTGTATAGAGTTTTCTTATCTTTCTATATCATCCTAAATTATCTGAATCAGAGGTTGGATGAGAGAGTTACGCATAGATTACGAAGTACCATCGGTTTTTAGCTTCCAATAGTCGCTTTGCAATAAAACAATACCAAAAATTCATAAATTATTCAATAAAACCCAAATATTATAAACATGACACAATGTTAAGATATTGAGAGTAATTAGGTATTTAATTAAAAATATAATTCATAATGCATGAATTAAAGCACCTAATTATGCAATTTAAGCGCGTAATCACACCCCCCCCCCAAACAAAAGTTTTGCTAGTCCCTACCAAAATAATAAAAAAAAAAAACTGAGAAATCTACCAAATCCTATTTACCTCCCCTTTTTCAGGAAACATGGTTGCTTTTACTGAATGCAACAAGTGTAATTGTTAGCATATCTCCTTTATATATCTCCCTAAAATACCCTTGTAGTCTGCCTCCTTCCCCTATAAAAGGATGACCTTGTACAGTTTTATTTGTACAAAAAGGAATAATAAAGTTTTTTTTTATTAATTTTAACATGGTATTAGAGCCTTCTAAACCTAATTTCTTTTTCTTAACTCTCCTTGTCGCCGCCCCCCCCCCCCGTTTCTAACCGCGCACAACAGCCTCTGTCTGACGCGCAACAGCCTCCGTCCGGCGTCGTTTCACGCTCAGTTGTTCGGAGCTCTCTTTGTCTTCCAATCGTCTGGAGCTCTCTCTGTATTCTGATCTTCAGGCGCTCCCTCAGTTATCGTCTTCCTCCTTGAGTCGTCGTGCCAACACGAAGAGAGAGATGTCCTCAAGACCATCCTCGACGCAGCCTTCTCCCCAACCTTCGACAAATCCATGCCACCTCTCTCACCGAATAGAAACGAAAGGAAGAACAAAACCCTGAGGCAGAGAGTCTCTCCTGCCCCTTCCCTCCTTCTGTAAACAATGCCGCGAAGCCATAACCGCCGCTGACAATGTCAAGCTCCGGCTTCCACCCAGCTTCCCCATAAACTGCTCCAAGAGCTAAGTCGATCGCTCGCATCCCCAACTCTGCAGACAAGGCTACATCTTTGGTTGTAATTCCAGAGACCAAGGGACATATATTCGAGAGTATCACCGAAAACCCTTTATGCCGAGGAGGGAGGGCTCTAACTTGTTCCTTGGGAAGGTTTATAACATCAACAGAAATAGTTTGAACCCTGGCGTCATAGTGAAGCCAGGCTCCAGGGGCACAACCGAGACGCTGAGACTTGATTAATTTTTTTACTATGATTCAATCTTTTACTGTTGTCCATGCATCTTTTTTTTTTCTACATGACCACCACGTGTAGGATATAGATAACTCTCTTTGGCCACCTTCTTTCTTTAGCGAAGCACCAATTTTCATCTCTCCAATTTCGTTAAATTGCTATTTGCTCTACATTGGTCAGTATTATCCATTTTTGTATGGCGTCTTTAACTGATGTTGCTTGCCCTATAGAGATTTTTTTGAATGGCTCCAACTACAATGCTTGGGCCCAAAAAATGTCTATTTTTTTGATTGGTTGGAGATTATGGCGTTTTGTCACTGGAACAAAACAAAAACCCATGAAAATTGACATGCAATCAATAGAAGAGTTTAATGAGGCTCTTGTGAATGGGAAAGTATTCATTGTAAGATCCTTTCCTGATTTATTAATACATCCGTTCCTACTATTCAGAGTCTACTTCCTAAATTTTGTAATGCCAAACTTGCTTGGGATTTTTGGCCAAACGATACAACTATGGTAGTGATGCTGCTCTCGAGTTTCAGTTGCAAACTAGGCTTTCCTAGATGCGTCAGGAACTTGGACAGTCTATTGCCGAGTTTCATGCTCAAGTTAGTGGCATTTGGGATCAGCTTTCTCAAGCTGACCCTACTTTTTCTAATGAGCAGTCGATTAAACTTTTTGCTGCATATCGGGATCGTTGTCAGTTTATATACTTTATGATGCATATTTGGGATGAATTTGAGAATACTCGAGCTTCTTTGTTACATCAATCTCTTCTTCCTATACTTGAGGATGCTTTTGTGGAGCTCATTTATGAGGAGACACGCCAACAAACTCGTCGGGTTCATTCTACCGATATGGTTTTAGCTACTGCTGTGTCTCGTTCCTCTACTCTAGCTACTCTTGCTACAGCTGTTGCATCTTCTAAACCACATCGTTTCAATGGCCAGTGCCACTATTGTAAGGAAAACAGACACTATATTTCCAATTGTCCTAAGAAGAAGGCCAAGGATGCTAGGGATGCTTTCAAGGCTAAGGCCTCTTACTCTTCCAAACTTGTTGCTGTTGTCTCCACCAGCTCCTCAATTTTCACTCCATCTTCTGCACCTCCTTTGTCATCGCTTTCTGTGGATGACCTTGAGGCAATCATCACCCAGGTTCTATCCCGCACTTCTACTGCCTTATCAGTCTTCACAGGTACCTCTCCACCTTGGTTTATTGACTCTGCCTATTGCAATCATATGACCTCTGATTCCTTTTTAGTGACACATAAGCAGTCTTTAAATCATGTTCCCTTAATTTATACTACTGATGGTTCAAATATGTCCATTAGTCATCTTAGTCATATTTCTACTCCTACTTTTTCTACACCTAACACATATGTTGTGTCTAACTTGTTTCTTAATCTCCTTTCTGTTGGTCAACTTGTTGAATGTGGTTTGATCTTAACCTTTTCTCACAAATGTTATGATGTGCAGGATCCGAAGACGGGCTAGCTTTTTGGGACCGGGAGTAAAGTTGGTCGCCTTTTCGAGCTCACATCTCTGTATTTGCCTCTTTCGTGTTCTCCTCCGTCTCTTTCTGCTGCAGTGTCTTCCAGTGTTTGGCATTCTCATCTTGGTCATACCTCGTTGGCTCGTGTTTAGTATTTAGCTTCTAGTGGTTGCTTAGGAAATGTTAAATTTGAACATTTTGATTGTATGCCTTGTCAACTTGGGAAACAGAAAGATTTACCTTTTAATGAAAGTAATTCTTTGTCTTCTAGACCTTTTGATTTGGTTCATTCTGATATTTGGGGACCTGGTTCTGTCCTTACTAAGGGCGAGTCTCGTTACTTTGTTATTTTTATCGATGATTACTCTCGGTATACATGGATTTATCTTTTGCATGATCGCATTGGGTTACTTAATGCTTTTCGTGACTTTAAGAAGATGATTAAAACTCAGTTTGCTCGCACCATTAAAGTCTTTCGATTCAATAATGCCCTAGAATATACTTCTACCTTTTTCATTGAAGAACTTCAAGAGGCCGACACCTTATCCCATCGATTCACTCCATCCACCTCCTAATAGAATGGTCGTGCCGAACGTAACCATCATCACATTCTTGACACTATTCACTCTTAACTCTTCTCTGCATCCCTCCCAGAATCCTTTTGGGGTGAAGCTACTCTTACCGTTGTTTACACTATTAATCGGGTTCCAACCCCTACTCTTTCCAATAAATCTCCATATAAGGCTCTCTGTGGAAAGGTACCTGATTATTCTCTTATCAAAGTGTCTGGTTGTGCTTGCTTTGTTTTGCTTCCACCTCATGAACATAAAAAACTTGAACCTCACTCTCGTCTCTGTTGCTTTCTTGGTTATGGCATTGAACACAAGGGTTATCGGTGCTACGACCTTGTAGCCAAGCGTCTTTGATTCTCTCGATATGTTTAGTTTTGGGAACACAAAATGTTCACTAGTATCTCTCCAATTTCTTCTAATTGTCTCTCATACTCTCCCATTTTCACTGATCCTGCCATAGATCCCTCTCCCGCTTTCTCTTCTAATACAGGTCTTGACAGCTCATCAGGTGATCCCTCCGTGTCTGCCGCTCCTAAACCTGGACCATCTGATGATCCTGCCGTCACTTCCACTCCACCTAAGTCCACTGATTTGGATGTCCATCGTTCTAGTCAAGTAAGGGCACCTCCTACCTATCTTGATGATTATCACTATTTTTCTACTCTTGACTCCCTTCACGAGCCTCGCAGTTTCCGCGAAGCTTGTTCTGTTCCTGTTTAGCAGCAAGCTATGTCTGAAGAACTTGACGCACTTCACAAAACTCACACTTGGGACCTGGTTGACCTACCTCCTGGTAAGACTGTAGTTGGGAACAAATGGGTGTATAAATGGAAAACAAACTCTGACAGTTCTGAAGTAAGGCATAAAGCTTGTTTAGTGGCAAAGGGCTTTACTCAAGAATATGACACTGATTATGACGAGACATTTGCCCCTGTTGCTCGTATTACCTCCGTTCGCTCCCTTTTGGTTGTTGCCTCTGCCCGATGATGGCCTTTATTTCAGATGGATGTCAAGAATGCATTCTTACATGGTGATTTGGCTGAGGAGGTATATATGCAGCCCCCTCCAGGGCATCCTCATTCTCCTGGTCAAGTATATAGTCTCCGTCGTTCTTTATATGGGCTTCAGCAAGCTCCCCGTGCTTGGTTTGCCAAGTTCAGCTCCACTATATTGCACAACTTGGGTTTGCTTCTAGCCTCTATGATTCAGCCCTTTTTACCCGTCACATTGCTACTGGCATCACTCTTCTATTACTTTATGTTGACGATATGATCATTACTAGTGATGATACTTCTGGTATTCACGATCTTAAGCATATTCTGTGTCAGCAGTTTAAGATGAAAGACCTCGGTTCTCTTCGCTACTTCCTTGGATTAGAAATGTCCTTTACCTATGATGGCTACTCCTTGACCCAAGCCAAATATGCCTCTGATCTTCTCACACGTGCTGGTCTCACTGATTGTAAAATAACTAATAGTCTGCTCTAGCCCAACATCAAACTCCGTCCTACTGATGGGGAGCTTCTTCCCGATGCCACTTGTTACCGACAGCTTGTTGGGAGCTTGATTTATCTCACTATCACTAGACCAGACATTGCCTATGCAGTACACCTTGTTAGCCAGTTTATGTCGGCTCCTCGTTCCGTTCACTATGCAGCTATTCTTCGCATCTTACGATATGTGAAGGGCACCTTATTTCATGAACTTTTTTTTTCCTCTCACTCATCCTTGACGTTACAAGTTTATTCAGATGCTGATTGGGCAGGGGACCCTACTGATCGTCGGTTTCCACTGGTTTTCTTTTTTTTACTTGGTGACTCTCTTATCTCTTGGCGGAGCAAAAAGCAAATTGTTGTTGCTCGCTCTATCACTGAGGCTGAGTATTGGGCCCTCTCTGATACTACTTCTGAGCTTCTTTGGCTTCTCCAAGATATGGATGTTCCTCAGCCCTCGAGCACTCCGCTTTATTGTGACAATCATAGTGCTGTTCAGATTGCTCACAACGATGTCTTTCATGAACGCACCAAACATATCGAGATCGACTGTCATTTTGTGTGTCATCATCTTCAGGTCGGGACACTTCGCCTCTTGTCAGTTCCTTCGGCTGATCAGTTGACTGATATCTTCACGAAAACTCATCCACCTAGTCGTTATCGTGCTTTAGTCTACAAACTCTTGATGACATCTTCGATACCACCTTGAGTTTGAGGGGGGATGTTAGCATATCTCCCTTATATATCTCCCTAAATACCCTTGTAGTCTGCCTCCTTCCACTATAAAAGGATGTCCTTGTACATTTTTATTTGTACAAAAAGGAATAATAAAGTTTTTTTTATTAATTTTAACAGTAATAACCCCAAAAATGGCTATACAAGATTAGTGGGGTGATTTCCAAAATAATAAATAATAAAAATAAAAATAAAATAAAATAAATTGATTAATTAATTAATTAATTAAATTTATAAAAAATAAAAATAAAAATAATTAAAATTTACAAGAAATTGAGGGAAAAACAGAAATTTAGCTTACCCGAGGAGTTATATCTACGTTGCTCCCACAACCAATCTGCTCCGGTAGAAATGACGGCAATGAAAAATAGAGTCCAACGGTATCTTCTAATTTTCAATCGGGCGAGTAACCATCAAGAAAATGAGGAGAGAGGGAGAGAGAACAAGGATGAGAAACTGGGGGAGGGGGGCTCTCTGTGCAGCTCTTCCTCTTTACAACCAAATCCTGAAGCTTCTTTTAAAGCTTCAGGTAAAGGATAATAATAATAATAATAATAATAATAATAATAATAATAATAATAATAATAATTACTATTAATAATAATCTATTTTATTAATAAAAATAAAAAAAATTAATTATTTTTTTTCTTTTTTATAAATTTAATTAAATAATTAATTAATTAATTTTATTTTATTTTATTTTTATTATTATTTTTATTTTGGGAATCACCCCACTAATCTTGTATAGCCATTTTTGGGGTTATTACAACAAGACTTTAAACCCCTAGATCGATCTAGTGGACGAGTTGTAGTCTCGTGAGAGTTTCCAGGGTGACACCCACAAACACCAATTCCAATGAATATTAAATGAATGTACATTCAACACGAATATACCATTTCACATACATGAATGTCACCAGATTACACACAAGCTCATACACAATTCACGCAGTTCTAAAGCAAGTCATTCATGCAAGTTTCATCCTTATGTAGCTGTTAAGAACAGTATACTCACATAAAGTTAATCAGCAATACAATTCAGAGTTAATGTAGTTATATAAATCCAAGTATCAACAGGTAAAATCTCGAGATATGTGTAATGTGTATAACTTGTTATACCCAGGATACTAGTGGACACCTATAGAATGCTCGTTTTAACTCGACCTAACTAGTATACCCTAAAAAACACTCAAAAAGAATGGGTTCGCTCGTCATATGTGAGGAGGAGTGTCGCGATTAAACATATTGCAAGAAACAAACGCTAAATGTATGGAGTGGACTAGTCTGAAAAGGATCCAGCCTATTTGTGAGGTGTCGGATCCTTCACCCTAGCATTTTCTCACATACTCGCCATGTCCAACCAAGACCACCCTAGATCAACTTATTCACAAACTTGGCATGAATACATCTAAGGCATTAAACGGTTGAAGAATCTTCACACGTGGAGGACATGTGCCGTGTCCTTGACTTTTTTGTGGTATTTGTGTGGAGCAGGAATTAACATTTCATTTCATGTGCATTTCTATTTTGCTTATTATTTCTTCTATTTATTCTTCAATTTCTATCTTTTCATTGTCAATTAGGACAATCATTATACTTCTTTTGTTGTCTTCATACCACTTATGTGAATTAAGCTCGAACAGTAGTCCATGAACTAAGTCTATTTCTAGGGGTGGCTCAGCCTTCACATCTTGAGTAAGCTACAAGACCTAGGTTCCTATCTTCCCACTAGATGCCACCTCTAGGCTAGCAAGTCAAAAACAGAGACTAGTATACAAAGAGTATCTAGAAAAAAAACAAAAAAGGAAAGTTGAGTTTCATGAACTCTGAGCCAATGTCAAAAACTCAAAAGAACGATAAATGGTTCAACAATACCTCACAAGGTGTCATAGTCGTCACGGGCGCTCTCTCAATGCTCACAAGGAACCTTAAATGCTACAAGTCACATGAATGTGTCTATTTAGCTCCATGAGATGCCGTATAAATACAAGAGTTTATATAGCCAAATTAATACGAATGAACTACCAATCAATTCTTCATGGAGTTACAAAGTCATATAAAGAGAAACTACACATAAATGACTCGAGTATGTAATTCTTAGGTCATATGCAAGTATGTGAAGTGTATACGTCAATGTTAATCATGGCATAATCATCTATCCTCAATACTTTTTTTTTTCTTTTCTATTTTAATTAATACAAAACTCAGCAAGTGAACGTGCACAGTGTTATATGCAAATTATCATCCCCCCCCCCCAACTAAAGTGGAGCATTGTCCTCAATGTGAAAGCATAGTGGAGATAGAAAAGATGTGCACGGGAGAAGTAAGGCGTACCTGGGTAGAGAAGTAATGGAAAAGAAAAACTGAACTACAGGAAAATGTACCTGAAAATTAACTAAAAATAAAATAAGGTAAAAAAAAATGAAAATAAAGGAAATAAAAACATCACAGTCTGTCTAGAGGAGGCTTTGAAGGAATTTCATCTGGTGGTGTAGGTCTATAAATTAAACCGGTGAGTCTCCATATTTGAGTCGCCACAATGAATCAATCTTGTTACTTGCACAAAAGTTAGCCTCAAATAAATCAATATGTTCTAAGGTATCAGACAAAACATGTGTAGACTGTCTTCCTTGTTTTAACAAGAAATGATCTTTATTTAGTATATTTTCCAAGAAAGTCACTTCTTTAAGAACCGACCTTTGAGACAAAGTTGTCAGAGTAGTTACCTTTGGTTCTTCAGAAGCATCAATATTAAAAATTTTACCTGGTTCTTTGATAATTAAACTCTTACCAGTCTGCTCACCCTCTTTATCGGGTGTACCCATCACCTTACCACTGCGAGGATTTGCTTCAGCATTGTGCTCGTTGACATTTAGTCGAGTAGGGAATGATGGTTCTATAACTGTCAATCTCTAAGGGTAAGGTACCACAGGTTGGTACTCCTTACTAGTCTTGCTCCCCACGTTAATTGACTTCTTCAGTTCTGGGCTTGCTTCCTCTGATTTTTCTTTGACCTCATCTATCTCTGTTATAACTTCAGGTGTCAAGACAACTATTGGTTTGTCAATGAGTATCTCAAGTTGGGAAACTTCTTTTCCACTTCTCGACGTAATAATGGCTTCCGCTGTCTCAAGAGAAACATTATGTATTTTTTGCTATTGGTTATGGTATTCTTGAAGTTGACAACCAGCGTAAAATTTGTCAGATCATTATGATATGAATCCTTACCGAATATTTGCTGGGGCATCCCCTACGAGCGACGCGTTGCACTTGAACCACCCGGGTGTAGCGAAAAGTGGGCGAGGGTGGGCTAGGTCGTCGCCCCGAAGCGACGCGCCGTGTCGGCGCCCGGGTACGGTGTCAAATATGCGAGGGTTCCTGCATCATTCTGGACGTGGGCAGGTAAAGACGTTAGTTCAGGAAACTAGGATTAGATTAGCAACTTGGAATATAGGGACACTTACGGGTAAAAGCATGGAAATTGTGGATACAATGATTAGAAGAAGAATTAATATAATTTGCCTTCAAGAAACTAAGTGGCTGGGGGAGAAAGCTAGAGAAATCAATAAATCAGTATTTAAACTTTGGTACACTGGAAAAGAAAAACATAAGAATGGAGTAGGCATTATTATAGACAAAAACTCAAAAGATAGCGTTGTGGATGTAACTAGAGTAAGGGATAGAATTATAAAAATCAAAATGGTATTAGAACAAGAGATAATAAATATCATTAGTGCTTATGCTCCTCAAGTTGGCTTAGCAGAAAATCTTAAGAGACAATTTTGGGAAGATATGGATAGTATTATACAAGGCATACCAGGGA
This sequence comes from Malania oleifera, assembly GCF_029873635.1. NCBI lineage: Eukaryota > Viridiplantae > Streptophyta > Magnoliopsida > Santalales > Ximeniaceae > Malania > Malania oleifera. The sequence goes on from NC_080417.1 coordinate 142,217,905, forward strand.
CTGAGAAAATATTTATAGGAGGAGATCTGAATGGACACGTTGGAAGAGATAGTAAAAATTATAAAAGGATACATAGAGGATATGGATATGGAGACAAAAATGAGTTTGGGGAGATGATGTTAAACTTTGCTATGTCATATGATTTTAGTATAATGAATACTTACTTTAAGAAGAGAGAAGAACACTTAATAACCTTTAAAAGTGGACAAAATAGAAGTCAAATAGATTTTTTTTTTAACTAGGAGGGTAGATCGTTTATCATGCAAGGATTGTAAAGTTATTCCAGGTAAAAGTCTAACCACACAACATAGAGTCTTAGTGTTAGATATATGCATTAAAAAATGGAAGAAAAAGGATAAAATAAACCAGTCTAGGAGAACTAGATGGTGGAACCTAAAAGGAGAAAATATAATAAAATTTAAAGATAAAATGATCAAAGATAGGGATTGGACCTTAGAGGATGGGATAGATTCAAATACTCTTTGGAATAGATTAGCTAGCTCTATTAAAAAGATAGCAAAAGAGATTTTAGGCGAATCAAGGGGAAGATTCTCAAATAGCAAAGAAAGTTGGTAGTGGGATAAAGATGTACAAAAAATCATAAAGACAAAAAGAATTTGGTATAAAACGTGGCAAAAATGTAGAAACAAAGATAACTTTGAAAAATATAAGGAGGCAAGAAAAGATGCAAAAAGGGCCGTTAATGAAGCTAAACATAGATCATTTAATAGTTTGTATGATAGATTAGGTACAAAAGAAGGGGAAAGAGATATATTTAAACTTACTAAAGCTAGAGAAAGGAAGAACAAGGACTTAGGAAATGTAAAATGTATAAAAAGTGAGGATGATATTGTCTTGGTTAAGGACGAAGATATTAAAGAAAGATGGGGAAGTTACTTTAGTAAGTTGTTTAATGAAAACCAAATAGAAGGCTTAAATTTGGAATTGTCAAATGAGGAAAAGACTAAAAATATAAGATTTATTCGCAAAATTAGAGTTAACGAAGTTAAGTTTGCACTAAAAAAGATGAAAAATGGGAAAGCTATGGGACCAGATAACATCCCAATTGAAGTTTGGAAATGCTTGGGTGATAACGGAATTATATGGTTAACTAATTTATTTAATACAATTGTAAAAACTAAGAAAATGCCAGATGAATGGAGAAAAAGTACTTTAATACCTATATACAAAAATAAAGGAGATATTAAAAATTGTAATAACTATCGTGGAATTAAACTTATGAGTCATACGATGAAACTATGGGAAAGAGTAGTTGAACAAAGATTAAGGTTAGAAACGAAGATCTTAGAAAATCAATTTGGTTTTATGCCTGGGAGATCTACCACAGAAGCTATTTATCTTTTAAGAAGATTAATGGAAAAGTTTAGGGAAAAGAAGAGGGACTTGCATATGATATTTATTGACCTTGAGAAAGCATATGATAGGATACCTAGGGAAGTTCTATGGTGGGTTTTATAAAAAAAGGGTGTATGTTGTAGGTATACCGATGTCATTAAGGATATGTACGATGGAATAATGACTAGTGTAAAGACTATAGATGGAGAAACTAGAGAATTCTCAATTACCATAGGTGTACATCAAGTATCTGCTTTGAGTCCTTATCTTTTTGCTTTAGTGATGGACCAATTGACTAAGAGTATTCAAAAGGAGGTTCCATGGTGTATGTTGTTTGCAGATGATATTGTATTAATTGACGAAACTAGAGATGGAGTAGAGGCTGAGTTAGAATTATGGAGAGAAGCTTTGGAATCTAGAGGCTTTAATATAAGTAGAAATAAAACAGAATATATGAAATGTAATTTTAGTAATGATAGGAGGAATATTGGAGACAAAGTTAAACTTGATGATGAAGAATTAAATAACACTTGTAGATTTCGATACCTTGGATCTATTATGCAAGCTGAAGGAGAAATTGAAGATGATGTAATGCATAGAGTTAAAGCAGGTTGGGTAAAATTTAGAAGTGCTTCAAGTGTTCTATGTGATCGTAGAATACCCTTAAAATTGAAAGGGAAGTTTTACAGAATAGCTATAAGACCAGCTATGCTATATGGATCAGAATGTTGGGCGACGAAGAAACATAATATCCAAAAAGTAAAAGTTGCTGAGATGAGGATGTTTAGATGGATGAGTGGTATAACATTGAAAGATAAATTAAGGAATGAACATATTCGTGGTAAGTTAGGTGTAGCTCCTATAGAAGATAAGATAAGGGAGGGACGACTTAGATGGTATGGACACTTGCAACGTAGGCCTTATCGTGTACCTACGAGGAAGAGTGACTTAGTTACTGTGGGGGGCAATAGAAGGGGTAGGGGTAGACTTAAAATAACTTGGGAGGAGATAGTGAGTAAGGATTTAATATCTTTGAATCTATCAAAAGAAATGGTCCATGATCGCATAAATTGGCGGAAAAGGATTCATATAACCGACCCCACTTAGTGGGACTAAGGCTTGGTTTTGTTGTTGTCGTTGTTGGTTCTGGTATTCTTGAGAATTATGCTGAGGTTCTACTAGAAATTACCCTTTTTCTAAGATAATCAACTGCGTGCTCATCTCATTACTGATTGTTAGTTGTGACATGAATTTGCATGAATTGTTGAAACAAATTCGCCATCTGTGTCATTCTATCATCGGGATATTTCTTTGCTGGAATAAGAGCTAAATTTGGTTGAAATCGCGGAGGTGCGTAGCTTTGAGAGACCTGTTGTAGTTGATACTAATGCTGAAAGGCAACGTGATGATATGACGACTTATAAGGGAGCGCATAGGACAAAGAAGGTTGATTCCAAAGTTGATCTGTACTATTCTCCTTTTCCATCTCCATAGCCTCCACTCTTCTGGTGAGTTCAGTCATACGTGCCTCGACATAAAAATCATCTTTCAGTTTATTCCACTCTCCACCATATGCTACTCTCAATGGTTGAACTGAAATTGGTCTTCTGTCAATCCTAGTGTTCCATTGCTGAGCATAGTCAGCTAAATGATCCAGAAAATCCAATGCCTCATCAGGCTCTTTGTCAAAGAAATATCCTGAACACATAGTATGAACAAACTATTTCGATTCAGGAACCAACACAGTGTAGAAATAGTTGACTAGGCGCCATGATTCAAATCCATGGTGAGGACACATGTTAACCAAACCTCTAAATCTTTCTCAGCTTTCATGAAATATCTCATCAACTCCTTGCATGAGTCGACTGATCCGTTCCTACAAAAATTGAGTTATCTGTAAGGGAAAAAAATTATGTAGAAATTCATTTTGCATATTAGCCCAACTAGAGATAGAATTAGGTCTAAGAGAATTAAACCACATCTTTGCCTTATCTTTCAATGAAAAAGGAAATATGCACAATCTAATTGCCTGATTAGTAGTCATCCCATCTATGAATATAACACATGCAAGCTCAAAATCAATTAAATGCTGATACGGATTTTCACACTCCATCCCATAAAATTGAGGTATCATAGATATTATTCCAGGCTTCATGTTAAAGTTTTGTGCATTCTCAGGCAATATGATGCAAGATGGTTGTGGTTCGTGTGGGCTGCAAAAAATCCATAAGCATGCGTGGTGCAGGTGCAGCCATATATATTTCAAAATTTAATTTTTTTTCTTCTTTTTATTTTTTTTCCTCTTTTTCTTTTTCTTTTTCATGAGAAAAATTAAAATAACTAAAAAAAATACTAATTTGAAACTAAAATTGACATTCCCCAGCAACGGCACCAAAAACTTGACTCACTCGAAAAATGAATAGCTCGAAAGCTATTCCAAGTATAAGAGTTCTGTCGAGTAATATTCAGCCCAAAGGTCAGATCGTCTCCTCAGGGAATGCGGTTTAATATCAAATTTTACGTTTTTCCAATGGAAAATAAAAAGTTACTGAATTTAGTTCAGATTCAGGGTTTTCAGGATGATTTGAGATTTCTTTTGATAAATTAAATGAACATACAATTTAAAACTTAATCCTAGCATGCACTGAATTAAATAGTAAGAACGGAAACCCTACATCTAATCAGGCAAACATCGAAACACGCGTTAACCTTCGAAATAGAAACTAAAGACGGTAACTTTAACATGTAATTAAAACACACAATAATGGAAACTCAATCAAATATAGACGCAAACCATAAAAACCGAACCTTGAACAAAATTAAGAACTTGAATCAACATCAAAACTTAAACGCAAACAAGAACTCAAAAAAAAAATTAATGCTTTAAGAACCTAAACTAAACTGAACACGATAAAAATAAAAACTTTAATAAGGCTAACCTTAAACTAAGTCGAGCTTCAACAAAAATTAAATTTTTAAAAAGGACAACTAATTTAATTTTCTAAAAACAAAGACAATTTTTTTCTTTTTGTATTTTATTCTTTTTTTTTCTTTAGAACCAAACCGGACCCTACTTAATTAATCAAATAACTGGAATTAAATCTACCACTAAAATTACTTGAAACAATTAATAAATAAATAAACTGCAACAATAATAAAACACCTTAAATAATATTCAAAATTTAAAATTTCCAATAAACTTCAATAAAACTTTAACAGTATTCAACTAAGTAACAATAATAAAAAAAGAGAAAAGATGAGAGAGAGAGAGAGAGAGAGAGAGAGAGCGAGAGAGAGAGAGAGAGAGAGAGAGAGAGAGAGAGAGAGAGAGAAGATAAAGCTGGCCGTGGAGATGGTGCTGTAGTGGGGTGGCTGGTGTTAGGGTGTGCTTGGTAGCTTCTACAGGAGAGAGCAGCAATAGCATCCTCTACAATAGGGGAAGAAAGGAGCCTCTCGGGTTGGCACAGAAAGAAGAGGCTGGCTGTAGCAGAGCCACTAGGATGTGAGGATGATGGAGCAGCTTAGGCAGGTTCTTGATAGCAGTTAGGCGGCGCAAGGTGGTAGCTGAAAGGTTGGAGTTCTCGGTTGTGAGTGGCTGTGCAATTGTGAAGATAGCCGGCTGGAGGAAGGAGTTGCAGGAGGCTTCGGCACATAGAAGAGCAGGGGAGGGAGAGGAGCAGAGAAGGAAGAAAAGAGAAGAGAAAGAGGAGAGGGAAAGAGAAAGTGAGAGAAGACGAGAGAGAGAGAAGAGGGAAAGGGAGAAGAGAACCGAGAGAGGGAGCAAAGGAGAGGTGGGGCTGTGTAAAGAAGAGAGTTAGGGAGGAAGCTATGAGAGGAAAGCAAAGGAAAGCTGAGAGAGAGTTCGAGAGAAGGAGAGGGAGAGAACAAAGAGAGGGAGGTCGAGAAGAGAGAGGGAAATAAGGGAAGAAGGGGTGCGCTGGAGAAGGGGAAGAAAGAGAGGGAAATATAAGAGGAGGGGCGAGGGAAGAGTGCCCTACGGCCCGCGAGCATAGGTTACCCGACCAAGGGGATCCGACCCGGCTGCATGGCCAGGTCACATAAGCTTATATATATATATATATATATTCTTTTTTTTGTCATTTATTTTTCTTCTATGAACAAGGCCCGTTTTGACTCTTTTGGAACCTATTTCTCTTGAAGCTCAAAACACAGAAGTTGTAGATAATCGTCTCATCTTTTTTCAAAATTTCGAATTATCTCGATCAGAGCTCAGAAGGAAAAGTTATGCGTGAATTACAAACTGATATCGGTTTTAGCTCCTGATAACTTTTCTGTGATAAAAAAATGCCAAAAATTTCATAAATTGCTTCAATAAAACCTACCAACTATAAATAGGACACCTTGTTAAAATATTGAGAGTAATTAGGCATTTAATTAAAAATATAAACCCTAATCCATAAATTAAAACGCCTATTTACGTAGTTTAAGCGCATAAACAATAAAGGGGTGCATAGGAAGGGGAAGGTTGATTCCAAAGTTGTTCTGTACTATTCTCCTTTTCCATCTCCATAGCTTCCTCTCTTCTAGTGAGTTCAGCCATATGTGCTTCAACATAAAAATCATCTTTCAGTTCATTCCACTCTCCACCATATATTGCTCTCAATGGTTGAGCTGCAATCGGTCTTCTGTCAATCCCAGTGTTCCACTGCTAAGCATAGTCAGTTAAATAATCTAGGAAATCCAATGCCTCTTTAGGCTTCTTATTGAAGAAATATCCTGAACACATAGTATGAATGAACTGCTTCGATTCAGGAGTCAATGCAGTGTAGAAATAGTTGACCAGGCGCCATGATTCAAATCCATGGTGGGGACACATATTAACCAGATCTTTAAAATCTCTCCCAACTTTCTTGAAATGTCTAATCAGCTCCTTGCATGAATCGATTAATCTGTTCCTACAAAAATTGAGTTCTCTGTAAGGGAAAAAATTTATGTAAAAATTCATTTTGTATATCAACCCAACTAAAGATAGAATTAAGCCTAAGAGAATTAAACCACATCTTAGCCTTGTCTTTCAATGAAAAAGGAAATAGACGCAATCTAATTTCCTGATTAGTAGCAATCTCATCTATGAATGTTACACATACAAACTCAAAATCAGTTAAATGCTGATACGAATTTTCATACTCCATCCCATAAAATTGAGGTATCACAAATATCATTCCTGGCTTAATGCTAAAGTTCTGTGCATTCTTAGGCAATATAATGCAAGATGGTTGTGTGGTTCGTGTGGGCTGCAAAAAATCCATAAGCGTGCGTGGTGCAGGTGCAACCATATTTTCTTAAAACTCTTTTTTTTTTCTTTTTTTTTCTTTTCTTTTTCATGAGAAAAATTAAAATAATGGGAAAAACACTAATTTGAAACTAAAACTGACATTCATCGGTAACGGTGCCAAAAACTTGACTCACTCTAAAAATGAGCAACTCGGAAGCTATCCCAAGTATAAGTCATGTAATAATTAGCCCAAGGGTTAGATCGTCTCTTCAGGGAATGCAGTTCAGTTCCAAAATTTGTGTAATTTCAAAAGAAATTAAGAAAAGACAAATTACTGAACATAGTTTAGATTCAGTTTCGGGGATTTTTGGGATTTTTGCAATGAAACTTAAAACAAAGTAAATCCTAACTGAAAATTTATCATGCATAAAAATAAATAAATGAATACCAGATTCAATACTACAATAATGAAAGAAACAAATCCTGCAATCATTCTATTAAATAAAAATACTAACTTTAAACATAAACCCAAACAAAAATAAACTCTAACTAAATAAAAACACTAACTTTAATAGTAAAAATACCCAAAGAAAATATTTAAATGCTAACAAAGACTCCAAATAAGAAAAACAAACTAAAGAATGACCCAAACAAATATTAAAGATTTAACGCAAGACTTTAAAAAAAAAAAACAATCAAAACTGAATAATTTAAACTAAAATAAAATTCCAACAACAACTTTTTATTAAACGAATAAACTAAAGAAAGGGAATAGAAGAGAGAGAAAGATTCAATTTAAAAACTAATTAATAATATTTAAATAACAAGAAAATCAAACTAATTTTTTTGTAATAAAAATAGATCCAACAATTGTTTAAGATTCAAATAAAAAAAATAAAGAGAGAGAGAGAGAGAGAGAGAGAGAGAGAGAGAGAGAGAGAGAGAGAGAGAGCTTAGCCGTGAGGAGGGAGAATGGAGAAGAGGAGAGGCCTCCCTTGCTATGCACGGGCTCCCCAGGAGAAAAAAGAAAGACCTCCAAATTATCCCTAAACCCTAGCCTACTCTCCTAAAGAAAAAATAAACTAAAGAGCCCCCTTTGTTGACTTTTCAAAACCCATCAAAAGCCCCTTTTCTCTTGAAATTTCGGCTGCCCCAAGGAGCTTCAACTCATGGCTTTTGCATGGGCTTCAAGCCCACTACGTGGTTACATCAAAGTAGGCATTTATTCATTTTTTTTCTTTTGTTAAATATGGTCGATTCTGCACTTTCAAGCCCAATTTTAACCTAATAAACGTCCGTATCTCCCAAAACTTGGAACACAAAAGTTGTAGAACTCTTTCTCATATTTTCCCAAAATTTTGAATCATATCAATCGGAGATAGGATGAGAATGTTACTCTCAAATTACGAAGTAATGTCGAAATAGTCCATAAAACAGCATATGGTTAATTCATGTAAAATTTCGACCTTGATGTAGTTAGTATTTCCCACAACACCAAACATGGAAATTGTAGAGCATTTTCTTATCTTTCTATAGCATCCTAAATCATTTGAATCAGAGATCATATGAGAGAGTTACGCATAGATTACAAAGTATCATCGGTTTTTAGCTTCTAATAGTCGCCCTGCAATAAAAAATATCAAAAAATCATAAATTACTCAATAAAATCCAAATATTATAAATATGACACAATGTTGAAATATTGAGAGTAATTAGGCATTTAATTAAAAAAATAATTCGTAATGCATGATTTAAAATACCTAATTACGCAATTTAAGCGCGTAATGAGACAGTGATTGGAAAATATTTGTCAAAGAATACTTCTCTAAACCGGCTCCAAGTCATAGCTACTGGTATGGGCCTCTACTCCTCCAACAATTTTATAGACATCCACCATCTCTCGGCCTAACCTATCAACTTGTACGTGGCATAAAGGACCCTCTGCTCATCGGTGTAGTGGAGCACCATTAGTATTTTCTTAATCTCTTGCATCCAGTTCTCTATAGCTGTGACGTCAGCTTCTTCTGAAAATGTTGGAGGATTCATCTTCGTGAACCTTTCTATTATATACCCCTGAATTGCAGACAGGCCTCCCTGCTTCTTGGAGCTCTATGTAATCTCATCCATGACCTACTGAACTACACTGCACAAAACAACGTTGGAGTCTCTGCCGCCCATGCTAGAAGGCCAGGCCTCCATCATCACCGCTAGCGTGAGTACTACTACCTCCAGGGTCCATCCTGCAACAACACCAAATTATTTTGAGAATCCAAACCTCACAATGCTATTCTCATATTAATCTAACTAAGATACCCTCATACCTCCTATTACTAATTTAAGGTCTAGTCATACCACATGGAAATAGAAACCGACAATAGTTTACTATGATTTTCCTGAAATCGTCACCCCAGGAAAAACACAAAAACCACCTCAAAATTCCCGCTTCCAGACTACATATTAGAATCCTAAATTCTCATCCTAATTCCCAACATTAACTCACTGATTTTTGTTCTATCCAAATATCTATCTTTCTCCAAAATTCATTCCTATATTTTGGTATTATTTTCCGTTGTACTTTAGAGTCTACAGAACCTAGCAACCTAGGATCTGATACCAAATTGTAACAACTTGAATATTCATACCATTTTTTTTTTAAATAATTAAAATTATTCTGATAATCCTATAATATATTTTATAACATCTTAGGCCCCAGGAGGGTACTGAGGAAAATCCTGTTCACAAGATAGCATTCCTATGCAGCGAAAAACATAAAGTCATAGCCCTATATTTACAATACCAGAATTCAGTAATTTCCCAAACCATATATATACACATATACACCTTTCCCAAAAATCGTCCTCCAGACTTCCTAGATGCTACTAATGAACACACTCTCCAAAATACTTACCCTCCTGATAGGGAAGTATAAATATCTTCTCTACCTCTGAGTCTGATCTGCTCGTCTAACACCTGAAAAATATTAAATTTCTGGGATGAGACAACACTCAATAAAATGAAATATGCTATTACCAGTGTGTGGCAGCAGAGTTTATATGAATAATATACTGATAAATAACGAAAACTGAGATAGCATGTAAAATAATATACAGTATAACTCACACCTATGTGGCTTAAAATACAACTGTAATATCTAAATATTCTATTCATTCATACTTATAATATTATAATATATCTGCTGTTATTCTGTAAATCTGTATACATATAAATAACTGTGAAAGCCTCCCTAGAAAACTGTATATCATGATTCAACCCCCATGATAAGGTTGTGTGGCCTGTAGGCGAGACTTAACATCGGTTGCCTACTAGGATAAGTTAACTGAATCTCCCTAGCCAATTCGGCCTCCTCAATCCGAACTACCGGGGAGTTTACAGTACCTCCCAAGGCACGATCGACTGCCGATAAATTCACACACTATCTGAGATATGTGATTGCACTCTGATCTGAAATAGCTACGGTACCATGCTTTAATACTGATATGATTCATTAGGGTCTGATACTGTATAATACTATTTTCTGTATATATCTTATTGTTTCATCATAATTCCAAAATAACCATAATACTGTAAAACTGATCTGAATATACTGTATTATCTGAGTTGAAATATCTATAATATCTTATCTGTATAATATATAATATCTTAATTGAATAAACTGTAATATCTGAGTGTTATGGTTTTGCAATTTCGAGAATCATGGAATTCTATATATACTGTAAAATATTTTTTTGTATATATACTATAAATCATAATTCTATAAATCTGGTAAAACATTTCTTTGTACATAAATACTGTAGATCATGATATTCTGAAAACTGTATAAATTCCATACTAAGCAATATTTACTCAGGCCTCACAATTAATGAATAAAACTCATGTACTGAAATTTATATAACTGTATAATTTATACTCTATATCTCATAATCAATTACTATAATTTACTGGTAAAATTTCAGATTTAACTAGCATAGCATATTTCGCTTACTAGCATAGCAAAATTTCAAATTTATATAATTGTATATTTCCCTTCCTATGCTCGCCGCACCAAACAAAGAATCCTGTAATAATATACATTTCCTAATTCAATTAACCCATCTCAGAATAATAACCATACCTGCCTTTTCCCCAGACTCACATTTACCTTTTATTCATAAAATTTATGAACTATTAATTATTTATCAATATTACCTGAGCTCCTGGGAAAACACCTTCTGGGATCCCCAACCCATACCTGAGGTGTTTGGAAACCCAAACCGTGCAATCACATCACCCTAATTTAATCAACCCAAACATTAGTATATTTCCATCTAACCCAAAATTTGGGTTCAGAAAAGCCTGATAACTACTAAACCCTTAAACAACCTACTTACCCTGATTTTGGGATGGTGTCCAAATTTCTCAAATCAAAATTCTGCTCTGGTTAAGTTATAGAGAATCTCCTCAGGATCATCATGGTAGCTTCTCATCGTCAAACTGGAGAGAAACGAGGCCAGATTTGTAGAGAGAAGGAGGAGAAACCGAGGGTAGAAAGAGAAAAATAAGAGAGAAAAAATGATTTTTAACACTGAATCTCGATTTCAGTGTATTTATAGGTGGCTTGACATGTGACTTCGTTGATGACCCATGTGTACTCGTCGACGAACTAAAGAAGGGAGTTCGTTGACGAACGAATATATGAGTCTGAATTACCCCCCTGCCGGTATCTCTTCGTCGACGAAACCAGGGCGTTCGTCGATGAACCCTACCTTATCCTTTTTAAAATTTCCCTTTCTCTTTATTATTTAATTATTATAATTTTTGGGTCTCTACACCTAATATACTAAAGAAAATTGTCAATAATGAGAACATGATGTTCTCTTTCTATAAGAGCTTCCATTTGTCAACTACAACATCAGTTTGTTCACTAGGCTTAGGAGAAGTTCGGGAAGTAGCAAGGAATGACTATTGGGACTCTTAATGGATCCATGGAAGATATTATGCTTCCTATTAGCCTTTCCACATGGTAGAAGCACCCTAAAAGAAGAGGAAACAAGCTTGTCATCTACTAGAAAAGAATAAAATAAGAATTCTCAGGGATGAAGAGTCAAATGGATAAGAAGCATATGGTAAACTTAAAAGAAACTCAAATAACTTGAACTCACAACTATCAATCTAAAATAAAAAGAAAAAAAAAAGAAAAAAAAAAAAAAGAATGACATATTTCACAAAAAGTGTAGAAGAGGAACTTTGATCCAAGAACACCAAAGGGTAGCAAAAATGGGGGACCAACTTAGAAGCATCACACATAGAAGATGCTTTAGAGAAGAGATGAGAGCAAAAGTATGAAATGAATTATTTCTTACGTTTAAATTATCTACATGTAATGTACAATTCAGATTGGATCAAGATGAACAAAAAGGAAAGTAACTATCTAGTGCACCCAATCAAAGTTTTCTATGTATCTAGTTGGCCTTTCACCTACCTTATAACGTGCAAAAAGGATAGGTTGCTATGAAAAACACAAATAAAATCCACCACATGCATGTTGGGAATTTAATTACTTAAATTCTAGTGCTTACTAACCCAAATATTTCATTTCCCTTTTAAAAATTGAAGTATTCCAGACACTCTTGTAAAGAGATATATATAGTTTGATCTTTAAGGCGAGATAGGCTTTACAAAAAAAGAGGTTAGCCTAGATCATATGATGTCTTAAAGAGTGTTTAGTCACTTAATCCAACCTTGGAACAACTTTGGACTACTCATATGGACACCAACACCTTTAAGCTCTTTTAGTTTGGCCTATATATGGACATAACCAAATTAACTATTAAGAGAGTGGGAAACAAGGATATACCAACAAGACAATGCAAGGAATCCACATCATCCAGTTAAGAAAATTGTTCCTCTCACAATTTATAGGTGGGTATGCGACAATTTGAAAAGAAAGAATGGATCAACCCCTTGAAGACAACAGTCACCTCCCATTACCACAAGAAATTCTACAGAGGACCTCCCCTGTAATGATCCCAATATATATATGGAAAAGGAGGACAACTGGAGGGGAGGTCCCCTGTATAATTTCACCATTACCACAAGGGCCTACTATAGCTATGACTGTCACATCAGCAAGTAACTTGACTAATTTAACTTTTCTTGCATTAACTCTATATATTTATAGATGAATCCACCTAAAGGAAGGGTAAGTCATTCAATCTCTAATAGGTGCATTTTCTTCATCTTTCTTTTAAAATCCTTGCTATATAAAATGATTCCTCCAAATCCTAGCCATCAATTTCCATGTTTATTACTCTTTTATAGGCAATTTTTTCTTGTGCCACCTCACAAAAATCAAAATCTGCATTAATAGATCTCATCATCACTGTCAACACTAGTCTAGAACTATTGTAGTCTAATTTTCTCAAAACTAAATTTCTTTTCCTATAAAATGTAATAGGCTATAAACAACCAATTTCTAGGATTCAACAACCAAAGCTCTAGAGGAAGCTAAACACTTTGCTAGTCAAGATGAACGGTATCCAAAGTTGGCTTGAGATGAAAGAGAATAAAAGTGTCTCAAGCACTTGACTTATATCCCTTAAACAACATCTTAGGTGTTTAACAACAAAAATAGTAGAATAAATATAATAAAATGGGCAACTCAACTAATAAAAATTTTAAATTAAAATTTCAATTTTGTTGGCAAATCTAAATTATGAAATAAAATATATTATAACAAACAATAAAAAATATATTAAATGATTTTTAATTTTTTGCACTTTGAAAACCTACATGCCTACATTTTTTTCTCTTGTTGGGTAAAGAATACCCCCCAATGAGGACATAAAAAGGGATGAGATTTGCACGTATGAGGTAATTAATGTAGGGTAGGCGACACGTGCATGAAATAGACAAGGTCACTAGTGCATGTCTAATTAAAGAGCTATGTAAAGATTATTAGTCATGTCACTAACCTAACCAACAATATATTCTTTTTGAATGTAGGGCAAGGGATGCCAAGAGAAACTTTTGAATCACTTAAAAATGTTTACTCCAAAGATGTTATCATGCCTCATGAATATTAGGATGCTTCGATGGCATCTATCCGCTTTCAACCCTTTGCAAGCGTGCTACTGGTTCGATGGACAAATTCAAGGAACTGCTTTGCCTCCTTTGCTTCGATGGAACACTTGATTGCTTGCTAGGAATGACTGACCGAAGTAAAGGAACTGGCTTGGTTTTCTTGACTACTAGCCTTGGCCTGAGACCGTTGGGAAGGTTATTTGAAAGAAAGCTTTCAACCGGTGGATAGGAGAGAGCTAATCTTGATGTTTAGAAGGGTTATTTTGAAATTGATTTTCTTTCCCTTTTTGATCCATTAGAAGGGTTAATTTGATTTTTACAATGTTGATACCTTATTCTTTTTCTATTTACAAACATCTGTCAAAATTACATTCAAGAAATCATTAGGTTATACTACCTAACGACGCTATATTTTAAACAATCAATATAATATACTTGGATTTTAAAATTTGAAAAATTTAACTTTAATTGGCGATCATTAATTGAAATCTCTTGAATTCGATCAAAGGATTTGATTCATTGTCTAAAATGTGACATGATTTGAGATCATGGTCTAATAATTTTTTCACAACATCTATTTCGTTGATTGGAGAAAAGAAAAAGGAAGCTTAAGAAAAAGAGAAAAGTTAGTTGAAGCGTAAGAAGAAAAGAAAAGTTAGTTTATCTCCAGTTTATTTGGTTTAATAAGAAAAAAGTAAGGAGAAACTTAGGGAACAAAAATTAGCTATATATCATGTATACAATAATATCCTTATAAGATCATTTTTTAAGATTGTTTTTTAACAATCTTTCAATTTAGTATGAGTAGTTTTCTGCATTTCTCTCTAAATCTCTTTGATTTAGGGGAGAGAAAAAGTGTACCTTGCCTTTTTTTTTTTTTTTTTTTTCCTTTTTTTCTTTTTTGTGTGTTTCTCTGCTCCGCCCACTCCTCCACTTTATGCCAGCCAAATGAGAAAAATGGTGAGAAATCCATTTCTTTTCTTTTTTATTCTCAACATTTTACTCAAGTGATTAAGCAAAAATATAAATTTCAAACTTCAAATGTGAAGTCTCCAGGTCAAATCGTTGAAACATTTCTAAAAGGACAATAATAACTATTAAATTTTGACTTTTTATTTTTGCTTTTCTTCCATCATTTCTAGCGATTACCAAAAATTATGTAAATTTTGTAAAAAAATTTCACTCAGTCGTCGGTAATTATGTCGCACTGTCATGAATGATAAAAGAAAATCATTACAATAGTAGTGTTTATGTGATCTCATGCAAGTGATGTAACTAAACCTTCAATTAAATGATTTTGAAAACAAGCTATTTAATCAACACAAAAGCCTTAAATCTAAATATACAATATATTTGATTAACAATTTAATGGAGGAGGTAAGTTTTAAAAGCATGCTTGGCATTTGTATGGAGAAATACTTTTTGATGCCTAGAAACTCATGAATAGTCAACAGAAGACAAAGAAAATAATTTTAAAGAAGACATAATTTGTTTTGTTTTATTTTTTGGACCAAAGAACTATTTCACATTTTGTTTTGTTTTATTTCATGGATGACTGTATATGTTGTATAACTTTAATTATATTTTTGGTAGAAAAAGAGAAAAAGGGTCAGCAGCCAAAAGGTAAAAAAAGGGAAGAAGTAAGGAAAGAAAGAAAGCCTTCTTTTGTCTTTTATTATTTTGTTCAACAAAAGAAAATTGAAAGAAAAATATTATCATTCAACCTTAATGTGAATTTATGAGTTTGTGGATATATAAACATATACTAATGTATATAGTATATACATAATTAATAAAATAGTTCTTGTGTAAATTGAGTAACATACACAAAAAATATTACTTTCTTTCATGTCAAATTCTTAGGAACACAATCATCAAACAAAATATTAGATGATCAAGAACAATTATCTTCAAATATCATAAGAACAAACGCAAATGTCAAGTAGATATTAAATACGATAGAGAGTTTGAACAATCATATACATTAAAGTAATTCATGATTAATTTGCAATCACGAGAAGTTTTTCTTTCTTTATATTTTTAACTGTTGCGTGTTTGAAATTACGATATGATGTAGCATTTTTTACCCATCTAGCTAACTTAGGCTTCGGTTATGTTTTCTAAGTACCAATTAAGAACCTAGCTGGCTACATGTCTTAGTAAAGTTATTGATTATTCCAAAGACTTAAGTTTTATAGCTTTTTCATAAAGCATGCTACACCTAAATCTATGTAGGTTTTACTTAAATGACATATTAAATTATTGAGGAATATATATATATATATATATATATATATTGAATTAACAATATATTATGTTATACAAATATTGAATTTTGCATTATATAAGCCCATATATAATTATTTCCAACAACTTTGGATTTATTCAAATTAATGATTGTAAATTGAATTTAATTGAGTGCATTAGCATACATTAAATTTGACCTACTATTTACTTTCATTAGCTTAATAATCCATTATTTATTTATTTTATATTTAATTATCTATTTTTTGACTAATGACTGAATCTCAACCATTTTAGTATTCTTATTGTAGTAGAGAATATGAAAGTTGACCTTTAAATTTAAATTATGTGAAATTATAGATCTTAAATTTTATGTATGAAAAATAATAGGGCAAAAGACACTCATCTCCTTTAAGGTTTGACAAAAAAAGACAAAGACCTCCTATGAAATTTCAAAAATGTCATAAACCTCCCTTGAGGTTTTAAAAATATCACAGACGTCCTTTGAGGTTTTCTAAGAAGACACGAATCTTCCCTTAAAATTTTTTTTTTTTTTTTACAAAAATACAATGGGAGGTTTGTGTCATTTTGACAAATTTCAAGAAATGTTTCTTGAATTCTCCAAATTTTAGGAGAGGTCCTGAAATTTTTGAAATCTAAAAGAAGATCATTATCTTTTTACCAAATCTTATGGGAGGTCAACGTCTTTTACCCAAAATAATATGATGTATAATTATGGAATCCTAAAAAAAGACAATGAATGGAAGAAACATGAAATATTAATATTATAGGCCAAACAACTAGGTAGAAGAGTATTTTTTCAATTTCAAATTGTTAACACAAAAATCTAAAATTAGAATGGGAGACCATATATGCATGGGTGTTGCCGCCAAAAACCGTTCCACTGATTGCTTGATCAACTCCAAGGCTTGCAAAAACGTACAAGATGAATCGAGTGACTTAAGAGCTAGGTCCTAATGGTCTCCAATATTTTTTCCAATGCTTAAATTAGAGGGAGATTCTTTTGAAGTGAGTAAAGTGAAGAAAAGAGACGGAATGGGTAAGTACTTAAGAGAGAATGGATCTAAGAGATGGGAGGGCCACACCTTTATATTGATCTATCTTTGTTATATATGCATATGTGTTACTCGGATCTCAGATCTCATTTCACCTTATATGGGTGTGCCTTTAGTCATGTGCTTGAGAAGTGGTCAACCTAATATAGTCAAAATTAACAACGCTTCCCTCTTTCAAATAATTGACCATAAATATTAAATTAAATTTAATAAAGATATGACTTCCACTACTATAAGAGGGATACTTCAAGAGAAGGAAAGCATCTCATTCTCATATATTCTTTTCTACTGTTGCAATCTTATCCACCCATACCCCTTGACTTAGGAATCAGAGTAATCCCCTAAAATACACCCCGGGTCCTCCAAACCTCTCTCGTTTGATTCCTTGCAAGTGGTCACGGTCAAAGATTAGTCTGCACTAACTAGCTAATGTTGGCAGCAACAGTTGACGTCGTTTGTTGGAATTAGGAGGGTTTTTATCTTTGACCATGCTCACGTCACATAATTCCAAGTTAAAACCTGTTGTTGGAGATCAATCACCCCAATCAATCTATTCCACCCCGGCAAACAACCCATCACCAAATGTGCCCCTAAATGAATTTTTAGTTTTTCAAAGAAGGATGGAAGACATGTTCAGTATGATCCTAAATCCAAAAAAAGAATTATACAGAATGTGCTCTAGAGGCTATTCAAACAAAAGTAGCACCTAGAGGAAAGGCAGTAGTGCCACAAGAAGCAACTGTGAAAGTATCATACCCTTGGAGGAGCCACTTTTTTTTTTTTTCTTCAGTCATTTGTTCAAATTTAGCCCAATCCATCTTTTTTTAAAAGAAAAGAGAGGTGAAAAATATAACACACACACACACACACACACACACACACATACACACATACACATATCTTTATTGGTTTAGAGCAAAATAAGCTAAAGATTAGGGGAAATGATTGATCATCTGATGAGCACTATTCATGAGGCCCGAAGACACCCACTTGATAAGCATAGCTAATGAGACAACAAAGAAGTGAGCATGACTCATCCAAAAATGGTGCATTTGATGAGCATCGCTCATGAGGCCCAAAGACACCCACGTGATGAGCATAACTCATGAGACAACAAAGAAGGTAGCACGACTCACCAAAAATGGTCTATCTAATAAGCACAGCCCATGAGACCCAAATACACCCACTTAATGGGCAGAACTCATGAGGCAACAAAAAAAAAAATGAGCATGGCTCACCAAAAAAGATCCAATTGATAAGCACCACTCGTAAAGCTCGAAGAGTCCACTTGATGAACACAACTCATAAGGTAACAAAGAAGTGAGCATGATTCACTAAAAATGGTCCATCTGATGAGCTCCGCTTATGAGACCCAAATATGCCCACTTGATGAGTACAACTCATGAGGCAACAAAGAAGTGAGTACGACTCATAAAAAATGGTCCATTTAATGAGCACTTCTCAAGAGGTCTAAAGAAGCACACTTGATAAGTACAACTCATGAGACAACAAGAAGTGAGCACGACCAACCAAAAAATTGCTTGGATTGGACCAAATAAGCCAAAACGTCTCAAGATAAGTCCAAACCATTCAAATGGTTAATATGAAGCCAAAATTGCTTGCATGGATACATCCCAAATTACTCTCGAGTTAGATACGAGTAAGAACTCGAGAGTAGAATAGGGACAATTGATATAACCAAAATTAATAGGGTATATCAATCAAAAATCAATGTCAAGGAGCCACCGTAAACAACAGATATAACCAAAATTAATAGGGTATATCAATCAAAGATCAATGTCAAGGAGCCACCGTAACTCCTCAATATAAATACCTTTAAATTAGATCAAAACCTCGCTCCTTTAAATAATTGACCATAAATACTAAATTTAATAAAGGTATGACTTTCACTACCATAAAATGAGTACTTCAAAAGGAGGTAAACATTTTGTTCTCATCTATTCTTCCTTACTATTGCAATCTCATCCTCCCATACTCCCTGACTTAGGCATCAGAGCAATCCTCCGGAGTACACCTTGTGTCCTCCAAACCTCTCTTGTTTGATTTCTTGCAAGTGGTTCAACATTAACCAACCAATTTTTGGCAACAACACAACCTAATCTCAAATAAGTACACCTTTGATCTTGGGCTAGGCATGTGCCCTTTTAACCTAATCTTGCATGAGTGCTCTTTTAGATCTTGTACTTTGCACATAATTGACCTGATATAGGCTCTCAAATAGGACAATATACCTCTCAAACAAGATAGTTGTATATTAGAGATTTCAAATTCGAATCCTAGGAATGATGAAAAGGGACAAGGAATTAAAGATGGGATACCTCAGTTATCACACCATTGTGTAGTCCTAGCTAGTGTGAGCTTCTGAATGACATAATCTTGTAATGAGAGGTGTACAATATTTGAATAAAATTGAGTTACCCAAAAAAAATTCAATTAATTTGGTAGAATTTATTTGATTGATTTAGTTAATTAGACATGGGTTTTTGAAAGTTTAAGAAATTGCCTAGTTAACAATAAAATTAACAAGTTAACTGGATAACTTTTTTTTTTTTCCTAGACAGTTAACTGAATAACTTAATTAACCTCTATATATTATTAATTTACACAAGGTGATATCATTTCAAGAACTTGATGACAAGGAAAAGATAGAGAGAAAAGAGAGGAAGAAATCCGAATTGAAAAATTTAAATTGAATTTATAATGAGTAAGCTAATATTTATATACACTTGAAGTAATAATAAAAATAACTAAAATAACATATTCTAATTTCTCTTCCCAGCTGCCTTCTCTATTTTTAGTTTTTCCTCCTTTGATTTTAATTCCATTTTGTTGATATGAGAGACTATACTCCAACACAAAATAAGGGGTCTTCTTTGACTTTCATAGTCCCAATATTAATTTCTAGTGATTTTGATTTCTAAAAGTAAATAAAATTGCAATGAATTAAAAAAAAATACAAATTGCTACAACTAATGACCCACAATACTTAAACAGGTGGTCAGCAACACTTATGCAAGAAAAAAATTGCTCAATTAAATAAATAAATAAAATATTCACTATAATGCCAGTATGCCACGCACAATTTAAGAAACGTATTCCCTTCTTCAAATAATAATTAAAAAGGCATATTCCTTAAAAGAAATTTCTTAAATTTTTATTAATTAGCTATTTCTATTATGAATGTATTAATTTCACAAACATAGTTATGAGACTCTTTTAGAAAAGAAACATATTCATTAATTAATTTAATAATATATTCCAACCAAATGAAAAACACATCTTCCTTTTGATTTGATTGAATTTTTGAAAAATGAAAGAGAAAAATGTATTTATTAGGTTCTCTAAGACTAGAAACATATTTAAATAACTAAAAGTCATAAGTTTTTTTGTAAGAACTAGCTAGTATACAAAATTTTTAGAAAGGAAAAATCAATTAAATCTATGTGGACCAAACAAATACCTCAATTTGAAATCTATAAATACAAAGATTAATAATATATATATATCTATATATATATATATATATATAATTTAATAAATAAAAATATATGTATAATAATAACCCACAACATTTAAGATATGGCACTGATTTAAGATAGGTTTTAATTTCTCTAAAGCTAGAAACAAATATATTAGCTCTTCATATATAATATGCTTAATTTTGGCTTAATTATTTGCCTCCAAATTGATCTCACGCCTTCTATATTCTCATTAACAAAAAATTTTGTTTCCTATACCACACGATCTACCTTGTCTCTGTTGGCCTAGCCTCCTTCACAGTATTGAAAACCCTAAAAAGCTAATCACTGATGATGACTCATTCAACATTTTCCCTTTCCTCTCGCCGTTGCCCCTCGGTGACTAATGCTGCTATGCTCCATCCTCAATCCCTCCTTTGCATATAGCTTTACTTTAGCTAATTTTGATTTTCTTGAATTAGAGCAACCCACTTCGGCGCAGCGAGCCATACAATTAAATCCCATGCACGTCAATCACCAACGCCATTGTGGGATTCGAGGCTTCCTTCTCTACTGACTATCAATCCAACTCCATGCACAGCTCACTAAATTCAGACTAATATAATTTCATGCGATTCTCATATATCTATATATAAGGCGAAACTTTTATTTTAAGAGAGAGGAAGAAGAAATTTCATTGAAAGGCTGATCAAGCAAGAAACTTGATAGCCAGCTGAGCAGATACAATACAATATGTAGGAATTATAATGCCCAATAGAAAGCATAACCGGACCAAAGAGACAAATCCATACGAACCTAGAAGGTGAAAGGAAGAAAGGAAATCAGTCTAGTTACTTTGTTTAGCATCCGGGGGTAAAAAAAAATGGAAGAAGAAGAAGAAGATTGGAAAGAATTCTCTGAAAAATGGTCTCGGCTGGAGTGTGAGTATTCTGAAAAATCTTCTAATTGCGTTCTTCCAAATTTCCCATGCGACATCCACTGGGATTGCCCATATAAGGTGGATTTTTTTATGGATCGACTTAGGAAAATATAGGGATATTTCTTTTTTCAATAGATTTCATGCTATATCTACTTTTTAATGATGGTTACATTTTCCAATAACATTTTTTTTTATGTATCCACATTTTAATAGTTTATTTATTTATGATTTTTAGTCTCATTGTGTATTTTATATTTTACATTACACACTAACAGAGACTCCATGCTAATTTTTGAAAATGTGTGTGTATATGCGTGTGTTTTTTACTTTTTTGAGACTAGAAAGAAGTATATGTATTGAATATTTTCATACATTTTTGCTATTAAAAAAGGATTTTCATAAATCTTTATGTTAAATATATCAATAGTTTATTTAGGAAAGAAATCAAATTTGAATTTACTTTTTGCATGCATTAATGCATCCAACTTAGTCCTGCATTTAATACATGAAAGTTACAAAATGTTCATAAAAAATGCATATTGCACAGTGCCTAAAAAATTAAAAATTCAAATGTCAATTCTTTTTTTTTGATTACATAGGAACTCTAGCAACCAACAAGCCCTTTGGACCCTTGGTGCAGCACCAAACCTACGAATCAGTGTCCTCCCCCTAGGTCTCCCTGATCAGGTAAAGTCCGGAATGCGGACACGGCTTCTATGCATCAGTTGGACGTTCGGCTAACCCGACCCTTGGGACACATCTCCATTACCATCCACGATCCCCACTGGCTCATAGAGAACTCTCACCATCCACGGTCCCCGCTGGGTCACAGAGCGAACTCTCACCATCCACGGTCCCCGCTGGCTCACAGAGTAAATTCTCACCATTCATAGGTACTGCTAGTTCCGTGAGTGTATCTACCTGAAATTGAACCCCCGATACTCCTTCTTACGTGCTGATGTCTTTTCACCGCTCCATGCCCGGGGGGGTAATTAAAATGTCACTTTGAATTATAGTAGGTGTGTGTGTACACTGCATGTTAACTAACAAAAAAAAAAAAAAAAAATGCCAATACATTCCAATTAATTAAAATATTTTGATCAGTTTGAGTGTAATTGAAAATTTTAATTCATTTAGAAATTTAGTCAAATTAACTAGCTAGCTAATTGAATGCATTTTTCAACTTGTAAGAAAGATCAACTTCTTTGTCAAGCAACAGTCTTATCTTTATTCTCACAAAAATATGTAGACTTCTTTTGAAATTTGTCATAAATTAATGAATTTTTCCCTACCATTGAATTTATAATGATATCAACCTCTCTTAACAAGTAAATTGCATAATTATATTAAATTATATTTTAATTTTATAAAAACTAAATATAAAACCCAAAAATCTATGCTACCCTAGCAAAAGAGCTTATTATGATTTAATATACGTGTAAGAGCAATACTATCTCCAATCAAATCTCTAAGAAATTATTAGGTACACGGAGTGAATGTACCAAATTCAATATAATTTTATGATAGATATATATAAAAATAATTATAATTTATTAACTTAATTAAAAGAAAGATAGATGGTGAATTTATTGAATCCGGTGTATTCTCTCATCTCCCACACACAAGGGGGCGGTGGTTGGCATTTTGTTTAATTAAAACATTCCAATGGAAGCTCCTCAACTTGGCCATTAATATTGGATGGAATACACAAAAGCTAAAGCTCCTCAGCATACAAATACATTAATGCTTCTTTTATTTTATTTCATTTTATTTTCTGCTAATAAAATAATTATAAAAAAATACTAAAAGTGGGAAAGGGAAAAGACCTAAAAGGAGGAGAGGAGGAGCCGTGGCTTGTGGGTCATGCTCTGACTTCCACTAACATATTCCAAACACAAAACAATTCCAAAGTGAGATTTCCAATCAAATGACCCCTGATCCCCCAGACCCACTTCCCCCTTTCTCCTCTTCCAGAATTCAATTATTCCTTCCTCTCTTTTCTCCTCCCTTTTCCCTTCAAATAAAGGTAGTGCCCCTTCTGTACAAATGCACCCCCATAGGCCCATAATAGATTATTATATATATATATATATATATATATATATATATATACACAGACACACACGCACACATATATATCCACTACCCTTCTCCTAAATTCAGCTACCAACAAAACAAATTTCTTGGGTGCATTATTAATTAATCACTGCATTTCTTAAATTTAGCACCATTTCTCAATCCTAATTAATTTATTTTTTCTAGTCTATCAAAGGTGATAGATCTGGACAAGACGACGAGGAGATGACTCATATATACCTTTTCTCACTGAGTCTTCTCTCAAAGTTTAAATTCGAGAACTCTATGGGTTGATGAAGTCCCGAACTCCAGTTGTTGAGATGTGCCCTAAGAAACCACCTCTAATTATACTATATATATTTAAGTCATATTACAACAACAAATTAATATGCTTCCTACGGTCCGTAATAATGACCATACAAGCATATACATATCAATTTGCTTGAAGCAGCTGCCCTGCCAATGGTCCGTCCTTTGCAGGATCGTATGACCCAGGTTTTCATCTCATTCACCATTTCTCATGTTTATTCTTCATCTAAAACTAGTACACAGTTACATGGGGCTTCAGCATAGGGTCTTGATTCTATATTTTCATTGATCTTGCGATCAACCCAACTTAATTGGGCTATAGGGTTTGATATATATGATGATACTAGCTATTTGCAGGGAATTGAACAGTTAATTCCTCTTCGGTGTAAATGGACCGTGCGCTTGGATCTCGATCTCTTCCCTTTATCTAAAGCTTCCGCCGAATGTGGGTGCCCAAAAATCCACAGTGGTCTCATGGGTGACCGGGAAGGTGCTTGAAATGGGTACGAGACACAGTCCTCGACTTCGAAGATTTGGCGCTTGATCTGGGTCTTTTGATTTACCAGAATTCTGCATACATATCATCAGTAATGACTGAATGTTCTAATTTTTATTTCTGGTGAAAAGTCATCCTCGAAAGAAAAAAGACAAAAGGAAAGTTGAAGGCTAAAGCATGCAGTAAACAGGAACAGGCGGGGTGACTTAACACAGTACCTGCTGGTGTTGGATGGAAGCAGCTCCAGTACTGTTCATATATGGAGTACTTAAAAACTGGTATTTTAGAAAACGAAAGAAGAAGCAT
Source organism: Malania oleifera (assembly GCF_029873635.1). Taxonomy (NCBI): domain Eukaryota; kingdom Viridiplantae; phylum Streptophyta; class Magnoliopsida; order Santalales; family Ximeniaceae; genus Malania; species Malania oleifera. The sequence goes on from NC_080417.1 coordinate 142,242,503, forward strand.
CTATTAGAGATCTAATATTGTTATATATATTAAATGTAAAAAGTTAATAAAGATGGCTTTAGATTTAGAACCTTTTCTAACTTTTTTATGAATGTTTTTGAGAACTTACACTGACTTGTTGATGAAGGAACTTGATGTATTCAATGGCTTCAGAAAGCACCGACGCTGTATCAGTCTGAGAAAAATAATTGATTTAATCAAACCCACCAAAAGAAAATAATCAAATTAAACGATCTCCCTCCCACATCATATATATATATATATATATGCTCTGCAAATTAAAGCAAAAGGAATATATAACCTGCAGGTTATGGCCAGCAGGCATTTACCTTTCCGAAAGGCGAAACCAATTGTTGGAGCGCAGTGATTCTGTCCCCCATCTTCTCTTTTCTCACCTGAAACCCAAGCTACAACTTCTTATTATCAAAACAAAAAAGCTTAAAGCTACCTTCTCCTTGTCAAATGTTATTTCATATGCATACAGAATTTAACTGTACCTTAAAAGCTGGCAAAGGCGTTTCGTTCCGAGGCCTTTTGCTTCCGAGCTCGCTGCCATTTTTCTTCACCACCGTACCCGAATCCCGAACTTCTGCTGTACTCTGAATAAAATGAATACATAAGAAATTTGAATCCCATGGTCTTGATCAAGCACCCTAGGTATTATAATTTATACATCACATAAATATATATATATATATATATAATATATATATATATATATATATGCCCTTGTACAATTGTAAATCTTTCAATTTTCTTCCATCGTCATGTCTATAAGTAATTGTACTACCTTTAATTTTTCATTGAAGGTCGGCGTGGGAACTTGCGTTTGCAGCGTTGGGAAAAAGCCAGATCGGACGCTAACGTTGTTGGTGGCGGCGGTAGTTGTCGATGCATTCCAATAGGGGGCGTTGTTGGAGAATTGCAAGTGGTTGATATGGGAAGTCTGTTTTGGTGGTGAAGTTCTCAAGAACTGAGGAAATTTGGACCAAGTGGAAGGCAATGCTTCATTAGAGTTCATGGTTGTATACAAATTTCCCTGATGGTGATATGGGTAATTAGCACTCAAAGTGGGCTGCTGTGGCTGTGGCTGATTATGATCATATCCCAATAACCCTTGCAGCATAGTTGGACTCCCATACACTCCTGCAGAATTATCCATCTGCAAGCCCTGGCACGTCGCCGTGCTCTCTCCCGAGCTGCTGTGAGAATCAAACTGAGTTTGATCGAGCGAGAAACCAAGCCGGTTCATCTGCTTAAACTCATTTATGGAGGAGGCATCCCCGCAGCTCCCAGCAAATATTTTGTTCCTCCATTGGACATGTGATGATGTTGCCATCCCTGCTGCAGTCTCTTGCTGAAAATTCGCATTAGAACTCATATCTTCTTCGAGCATGGATCGAAAACTGCTCTCGGGTTTTCCAGTACTACTACGACTGTCAAATTAAACACACAAATTAATTAACACAACTGTTCAGTTAATTACGGAAGTGTGTGACTTCGAAAAGTTTGATTCTTTCACGGAAATATCATGAAGGAGGAATTAATTCTTTTAGCTAGGGTTTGGACTTCGGAGAATATTGAAAAGTATTAGCTATAAATATGCACACACAAAGTGCAGTACTTACAGTAAATCCTGCTGGTTCCAATCCATTGCTTGACATGAAAGGCCTAAACCCATCATTTGCAGGTTGGGATCTGTGAGTACGGTACTGCCGCCGCTATCACTTCCGCCCGCCGAGTCAGGCCCTTGCAGCTTTTGGGTATCTTGGAAAACAACCGAACTACCGGAAACCGTCGCAGAATCCATAGAAGACCTTGCTTTGATGTCAGCCATATCGGTCGGCCACCCGAAGCTCCCTATACTGTTAAGTGTGGAAGAAGAAGGAGATGATCCGCTGTCGAACCGGTTTCGGGACGAATCCCACCAGTTCCCAGTACTGCAAACACCTGTTTGATATTCTTCTGCCATGGCTAGCCAGCCGAAAATATATATATATATATATATATATATATATTGACACAAAGTTCTCCTGCTTTACTTGCTGTTTCTTTCCAAGCTTTCTGTGGTTCTGTCTTTTGATTCTCTTATCTTCGCTCTCTGATCATCAATCTTTAATTTCTTCTTTAGCTTTGGTTCTCTTGGCCTCTCTGCGCTTGTTGTTAATTTCATCAAATAAAAATGAAAACGATTCGCTGCATCTCACCATTTATATATATAAACGGAAAAGAATTTAAATTGGGTGTGCGAATGAAATTAAGGGGAGGGCTGACCATAGAATTTAATTGACAAACAATTCAGTGGTGCTAAGACGAAGAAAAAGTCATTTTGAAATGGAATTCCAGTTTTTAATGATGTTTTTATTTATTTTTTGTTTTCGACCTTTATCATTGCAGTGCATAAAATAATACAAGGTTGCCCTTCGTCCAATTGCTTCATGACACAGGGTGGAGTCAAGCAACCAATCACGGGGCAGGAGAAAAGTATTGTCTGCGAACTACCCTTCTGTATGGCCTCAGTACACAACTTTAGAACCCGCCTTGGTATGTAAGTGTCGTTGGTGCTGAGCCTTAATAAGGTACTTAATTTTGTCAAAATACTTTCAGAGTATGAAATCAAAAGTCAAATTTTAAGTTCAACCCCAACCCCAAAATTAACAATTAGTCATTTTAGTTAAAAAAGAAGAAAAACATAGTTACATATAGTTCTAAATGTAGAGATTATTGTTTACAATAATATATGTATATACGTATCCTAGTTATTAGCCACTAAACCTTCTAGTTATGAAGTGTCATAACTTAGTATAACCGGCGTTTAGTAAAGTTATAAATTCAAATTAGATTGGTCAAATTGAAAACAAATCTCCGGCTTAATTAAATTCTTAAAGTTGGATTTTCATTAAAAAAATTATCAAAGTCAGTTAAAGTCCGATTAAAGTACTAGTGAAAATTGTTTTTTAAAAAATTGAACCACGGAATTTTGACTTGTTTGGAAATACATTCTACTAAATGAATATTTTTGAATTAAAAATTTTTATTTTCATTCAAAAGACTCACAAAATATAAGCCTTATGTATGAATATATTGTTCTTGAAAAGAATGAAGAAAACTTATTTGTTGTATTTTATATAATTCTATAACATAATTGACTATATATAACATATAAATATGGTATTGCGATGATGTCACTATGTAAACTAGTTTGAATGGATTGAACAGATTGGATTTGTAAAGACCTGAAGAATTATAGTAATTAAATAATAAAAGAAATGAGAGAAAAAGATTTTTCAAAAAGAGATTTCAGCGGGGTCTCATCGACGAGTGTAGAAGTGCTCGTCAACGAGTAGGACTCTTGGGCTCGTCGACAGGGACATATGTCTCGTCGACGAGAAGTTACCGAGAGGGTCGTTTTCAAGGCTTGCATCTCGTTGACGAGGAGTAGGCATCCGTCAACAAGACTATTGCTTCGACTCATCGACGAGAAGTTGTGACCCGTCAACGAGTACCACGAGGACAACACTTTATATATAGTCCCAAACTTAATTCCTGCGCAAAATTTCCTGCATGCCACAGTCTCTCTTTCTCTCTCTCTAGAATCCGAAATCTCTACCTTCTCTCTAGAAATTCAACTCTGATTCTCCCCGGTTCGACGATCAGAAGTTACCACGATGATCTTGGGGAGATTCTTTACAACATAACCGAAGCAGAAATTCGATTTGGGAATTTTTGGAATCATCCCAAAATTTGGTTTAGTTGATTAATTTAATATTTATTAAGGTATTTAGTATTTTTGGGTTGAGGAAAGGTATTAGATGGGTTTATACTGAAGATTTGTTGGGGAAAATGTTAATTTCATGGTATTATGCTGGGAACCCTGCAGGTGTAAGATTGAGTATTTTGTGGGCTTCTCAGTAAGTTAGGTAAGGGGATAAACTAAGTCAGTGTTCTTATGAAAATATATTTATTATTTTACAGCATTTAATTTTAGGTAAATATGTATATTGTAGAATTATGTCTGGGAATACTGCTGTTGATTAGGAATACGATTTTAATGTATTTTACCAGCAATATGATTTTAGTTCCTTTTTTGTGTGGCATGAGTAACATTTGCCATGAAAATTAAGTTATTGGACAATTATGCTTTCCCCGAAAAATCATGTATTTCCAATTTTAAGGAATTATGTTCTAAAATATTATGTTAAACAGTACAGAGATTTCATGATTCAATATATTATGATATGCCGGTGTAGATGCCATGATTTATGTTATGTTATGTTGGCGCAAATGCCAAGATTCATGCCGACGTAGATGTCGTGATTCATGTTGGTGCAGATGCCATAATCGTGTATGATTAAATAGAATTAATGAAATATTAACATGTCAGATCTTATTATGAAATACGAAACAATTATGCTCAGTATACGAAAAATATTATATATTATCAAAACCTGGATGGTATGATTTAGTTCAGTTTTCAGGAGCACGATATCGTAACTATATGTTTAGAATTATGATAGTGCTACCACACGACAAATAGTGTGGGAGATGGCAGTCGATGTGACTTCAGTGTAGGGGGGAGTTGTTCCCCTAATAATTCGGGATTAGGTGGGACAGCCCCATCGTATTTATAGACTTATGATTGATCTAGCATGGTCGATCAACCATTGTTAGGTCCCGCCTTCAGGCTATACAACCTAGTCATGTGGGGGTAAGACATGACATCAGCTAGTTAACCATCCTGGGTGTTATTTCAGTATTGTACAGTTACATAAGATGATTTTCATGTATAGAAATCTAATATGCTTTATTAATATATGACAAATCATGTTTTACTTAGTTCTGCTATAGATAGATTTTACCAAATATGCTCATTATACTGTTTATATATATAACACGAAGGTGCTCATAGTGCCACACACTGATGTTAGTTTATTTTCCTTATTGAGAGGTGTCTCACCCCAACTATATAAATATTTCAGAAAATCCAGGTAAAGGAGTAGATAGAGCTCCGCGACAGTAGAGTCTAACCAAGCTACCTTGTCAGAAGGGTGAGTTGTAGAGTCAGGGTTGGATTTATTTTTGGGAAGAAACCCTAGGCCACTTTTGGTCTTTTTATGGATGTTTGTATATATATATATATAACAATTTTAGTATGACTCTAATATTATAGTTAGTTGTAGGGTATGTTCGTAAATTACGTTTCCTATTGCTTAGGTATCAGAGTTGCATTTCCGGTATATCCCTGGTTCCCATGGGTTCAGGTTGATTATGTTTTATCAGTTGAACAGGATATCAGGATTATTATATTAAATGTTATTATGGAAAAGTAAAAAAATTATTATTTATGGTAAAATAGGCAGGTCGTTACTGTTGTCCTTATTGGTCACGCCCGATTTTGATTATGACAGATACTCATTGTATCTAATGAGCGTTTGAGGTTTTGTGTAGGAACTATGGGTGATAAGATCAAGATGTGCGCAAAGCAAGAAAAGCTTGAAGACCAGTTTATAATTTAGCATTGTAATATATTTATATTGGTCTGTAATAGTAAGTAGGTATTTGGTTTGTAATAAGCTCACACACATCACATGTATGATTTATTTTGTAAGCTCAAACCAGATACAAATAAAAAATGACCTTAGAAAGACCTTAGGGTATACATATGTTCGGTGTCTCTATTTTAGACCCAAGTGACCCTAAGACACATACTTGTATACATATGTTTGTTAGGCACTTAAATAGAGCTTGATTGTGTCAAGACGAGACTGAAATGCAACTTGGTGCACTTTCGGTCGACCGGCCAAATCAGTTCATTTTTTGCCTGGTCGACCAAACCATAACTTGGTCAACCGTTGACCAAGGTCCCAGTCGACCGAGACCCTGTAGTTCATTTGACCCCGATCGACCGAACCACCTGGGAGTCAACATTTTGACCTCCCTGTCGACTGACCACTTTTGTACTCCAACGACTTGGTCGACCGAAGGGTCCTCGGGAGAATTCCCAGCTGTCTGGTCAACCGAACCATGCAGTTCAAAAAGGCCCGGTCGACCGAACCTCAGAAGTTTGGGAAATCTCCCTCCCCGGTCGACCGAGCCTTTCAGTTCAAAAGTCCCCTGGTCAACTGAGTCATTTCAGTCCTGGTCGATCGAACCATTTCTGGTCGACTGGACCTCTCGGGTTGCTCATATTTTTTTTTTACCGCGGTTAATAATTTTAAATAGGGTTAAATTTGTTTTAAGTGCCATTAAACTTTTTCAACAATACCCAATAGGTCCCCAACAGTTATATTTCCTTCCATGGCTATATATATGTGATCATTTGCAATGATTAAAAAAAATAGATTAGCCACTTTGATTAGGGAAGAATTCTCTAAAAAATTAAAACCCTATTCTACTCATTTTTGGGCCTCATTCACTCAAGCTTGCCTTCCATCATTGCCTACATCTTTTGTAAGTAGATTGAGTGTGTTTGAATAGGTTTGCTCTCCTTATTTTGTTTGCTTGGCACGATTTTATTAGAGAGCAAAACCTAAGGATTCTTAGGGGACTTTGTTGATAAGTCTATCCTAAGAAGACCCTGTTAGATCTTCTAAACTTGCACCTTTATTGCAATATCCTGAGAAGATCTTATAGTATTTTGTTTGCAAAATCTTTTCAAAATCATTTTCAAATATCTAGTGTGCTTTGTATTGATAAATATATTTGAAGAGATATTTGTTTATGAGATAGTGGTCTTTGTTGCAATGTTCTTTTTCTTATATATTATTTGCTGAAGACAAAGATTACGCATATTTTGCAAACCGAGCTCATATTTCATTTGATACTCACATGCTTGAAATATCCTACTGATTGAAATACTTGAGACTAGACATCTTTGTGTGAACTTATTTATTGAACATATCTTGTGATACAAAGACTGTTTTTTTGTCACTCTCACATTCGCATTACACTGATAGAAAATACCTTTGAGAGTTGAACCATTTAGACCACATTGAGCTTACATATTGAATCACATTGTGGTGTATGTTATTGCGCGCATCTGGGTACATATCTGCTTTACACAAAAGCACAATCACTGTACCATTTGATTGTAATACACTTTGGTTGTATTTCCAGACACAGGCCTGAAGAGGGAGACTGGCCCTGGAATAGTCCCGGATTGGCTTAAACCCGGCGTCGTCCTGTTAAGGCGTGTAGGTTGAGGTCAGCCCCGCTAATTGACCTGGTGTAGGTTGAGGTCAGCCCTATGTTAATTTGACCTGGTTGTAAACGGTGTCGCTCCACCCTTAAGTGAGCCTTTAGTATAATCCTTTGGCTTGTGAGCTAAAGGCGGGGACGTAGGCACAGTTGGCCGAACCCCGATAACATATCGTGTCTTCATTTACATTCCCGCACTTTATATTTACAGCACATGTATGTTATGAGTGAATGATGCGTGTGACTTAATTTCCACATTATATTTATCTACGCATTTGAAAATTGAGTAGACTGACCCTAGGTTGTGTATAAACTGTTGTTGGATAGATTAACCTAGGAGAAAAAGTTTTAAATTCTAATTCACCCCCCCCCTCTTGGGAATATACCAATTCTAACAGTTACGGTTTGGTATCATAGCCTAGGTTGTTAGGTTCTGTAGACTCTAGAGTGCAGCGGAAACAATACCAGAGTATAGGAAAAAGATTTGAGATTTTGTTTTTCAGTTTAGAGGCAGGACTTCCGTGGTGATTTCTATGTCTTTCTTGAGGTGACGATTTTAGGAAAGTTATAGTAAACTATTGCCGGATTGTGTTTCTAATGTGTGAGACTAAATTTTGAAATAAGATAAGGATGTCTAGATATGGGATTTTGGTTAGATGCATGAGTTATAAGGATAAGGTCCCTAAGTCATGTTTATTGTCTTTTTAGGATGGGTCCTGAAGGAGGTAGTGCCCATGCGAGCGGTAGTGATGGTGTAGGGCCCTCGAGTGTAGGCGGGGCTAATTCTGATGCGGTATTACACAGTGTGGCTCAACAGGTTATGGTTGAGATCAGTAGGGGCTCCAAAGAATAGGGAGGTCAGTTTACAGGTCATGGGTGTGCGATAAATAAATTTACCAAGATAAATTCTCCAGCATTTTTAGGAGGAGTTGATCCTGCAGCCGTCGAGAGTTGGTTGCAGGAGATTGAGAAAGTTTTGGCAGTATTGTAGTGTACAGAGGAGCAAAGGGTCCTTTTCGCCACCTACAAACTAATAAAGGAGGCCGAGAGGTGGTGTACTGTGGGGAAACTTCTACAGCAGTAGAGGACGACACCAATAGTTATGACATGGGACCGATTTAAAGAATTATTCTTTGAAAGATATTTCCTAGCCACTGTTAGGGAAGTTAAAGTGGAAGAGTTCTTGAATTTGAAGTAGGGACTGCAGTCGGTCCAGCAGTACGCAATGAGGTTAATCGAGTTGTCCTGCTTCGCCTCGTTTATCATACCCGATGAAGCAAAGAAAGCAAAATAGTTTGAAAGGGGTTTGAGGCGTGAGATCTACATGCAAGTTATGGTGTTGAAAATAAAGGACTTTATTGAGTTAGTTGATAGAGCAGATTTGGCTGAGGCTGGTGAGCGGTTGGGTGCAAAGGAGCAAGGACAGAAGAAGATGTCCATACCTTCAAGCTTTTAGCAGGGCTTTGGTTAGGATCAGTGGAGGAGAGGAAACAACAATAAAGGTCAGAGGAAGGAGACTGGGGGCCATGAGGTTCAGGGTGCTTAGACCTACCCTGTATGTCAGATATGTGGAAAGAGGCATCTGGGGGAGTGCCGAGCAGGGAGAGGTGTATGTTATCTTTGTGGAGGATCGGGGCATTTGGTACAAGATTGTCCTACACCTATTGGTACTGCTTCTGCCCCCAGACAGTTTAGGGGAGGTTACCAGGCGCCTCGTGGAGGTCAGCAGAGGAATGCAGCCCTAACGAGGGTTTATGCTCTGACGCTAGGAGACGCTGAGTTGGTCGTAGACTTTGTGACAGGTACCCTTACTGTTTTGTGATGCTATGCTATTGTTTTATTTGATTTAGGTGCTACTCATTCTTTTGTGTCTGCAACTTTCATTAAATTGTCTGGAGGTGAGACCCAGTTATTAAATGTAGAAATGTCAGTCGCTTCATCGGCTGGTTCGATAAAGTTTCGTAGGGGGCTCAGAGGTTATCCTGTAGAAATTCAGGGGAGACTACTACTAGTTGATCTAATTGTACTTGCATGCATGAGTTCGAAGTAATACTGGGTATGGATTGGTTGACTATTATTGGCTGTCATTTGAAAGAGGTGATCTTCAAACCACTAGGTGAGTAAGAATTCAGGTTTGTGGGGTTGCAGGTGTTTTCCCCACCTCAATTAGTGTCAGCTATGCAAGTGAGAAGACTGCTCCTTGATGGTTGTTAGGGGTTTATGGATTTTGTAAAAGAGGTGTCAAGAAATGAATTGAAGCTTGGCAACACACTAGTGGTTAAAGAGTTTCTAGATGTTTTCCAAGAAGAATTTCCAGGATTGCCTCTTGACCGCGAGGTAGATTTCCTTATCGATCTATTTCCCAAGATGACACCGATCTCTAAGGCTCCTTACCGACTGGCTCCAGTAGAATTAGGGGAATTAAAGGACTAGTTGCAAGATCTATTGAATAAAGGACTTATTCGGCCTAGTGTATCACCATGGTGAGCTCCAGTGTTATTTATAAAGAAGAAGGATGAGTCTATGAGGATGTGTATAGATTATAGGAAAATTAATAAGGTGACAATCAAGAACAAGTATCCTCCACCCTATATAGACGATCTATTTGACCAGTTTTAGGGTACACGGGTCTATTCCAAGATTGATCTCAGATCAGGCTACCACCACGTGAAAGTGAAAGCAGAAGACGTATCGAAGACATCCTTCAGGACCAGATATGGGCATTATAAAATCCTCATTATGCCTTTTGGTTCGACGGATGCTCATGTTGTATCATGGATTTGATGAATAGAATCTTTCCTCAGTATTTAGACCAGTTTGTTGTGGTTTTCATTGATGATATTTTGGTTTATTTGAGGAGTTTTGAGGAGCATGAGGCACACCTATGGCTGGTACTTCAGATGCTTACAGAAAAGAGGTTGTATGCCAAGTTTAGTAAATGTGAGTTTTGGTGTGAGGAAATGGCATTTCTAGGGCATGTTATATTAGGGGATGGAATTTCTGTGGATCTTGAAAAGATTGAAGCAGTAATGAATTAGGCCAGGCCTAAGAACGTTCAGGAAATTAGGAGTTTCTTGGGGCTGGCTGGTTATTACCATTGGTTTGTTAAAGGATTCTCAGCATTATTAGGGACTCTAACACGTCTGACCAGGAAGAATGTCAAGTTTGAATGGGATGACAGTTGTGAACAGAGCTTTCAGGAACTAAAACAGAGGTTTTTCATAACACCAATGTTGATCATTCCATCAGGGGGTGATGGTTATGTAATTTACAATGACGCGTCTTTGAAAGGGCTCGGCTGTGTATTGATGCAGCATGGTAGGATTGTAACTTATGCCTCCTGACAGTTGAAAGAGTATGAAAAGAACTACCCTACCCATGATCTGGAATTGGCTGCAGTGGTACACATGTTAAAGATTTGGAGGCATTATTTGTATAGTGAGAATGTGAGGTATTCTCCGATCACAAAAGTTTGAAGTACTTTTTCCCTCAAAAGGAGCTGAACATGAGATAGAGGAGGTGGTTGAAGCTTATTAAAGATTATGACTGCACTACTGGTTACCACCCAGGGAAGGCAAACGTGGCAGCTAATGCTTTGAGCAAGAAATCAGTAACACCAGCACTGGCAGCTATGGAGGTTTTGTATCTGATCTAGATGGATCTGGAGAGTCTCGATGTAGAGTTGGTAGAGAGTGATCCTCAAGAATTTATTGCCAACCTGGTACTGTAACCTACTCTATAGGAAAGGATTAAGAAAACTCAGAGAGATGACGCAGAATTAATAGAGCTGATAACTAAGGTGCAAGACAGATAAGGGGAGGAGTTCAGTATTTCAAATGACGGAGCTCTGTGGTTCTGTGCCAGATTATGTGCGCTTGTAGATGTTGATATCAGAAGGAAAAATTTAGAGGAGGCTCACAGGTCCTTGAATATGGTTCATTAGGGATCTATAAAAGTCTTATTGGTGGAGCGACATGAAGAGGGAAATTGTTGACTTTATGCAGCAGTGTCTGATGTGCCAGCAGCTAAAGGCTAGGTGCCAAAGGCCAGCGGGCCAGTTGCAGCCACTTTACATCCTAAAGTGGAAGTGGGATCATGTATCTATGGAGTTTGTGATGAGTTTACCACCGGAACCGCATGGTTAGAATGCTATTTGGATGGTCGTTGATAGATTGACAAAGACCGCGCACTTCATTTCTATTAAAGTCAACTACTCGATGGACAGACTGGCAAAATTATATATTCAGAAGATAGTATGATCACATGGTGTGCCAGTGACTATAGTATCATACTAAGACCCATGTTTCACGTCATAATTTAGGAGGAGCTTTCAGAAGGCTCCGAGGTCTCAGTTATCTTTCAGCACAGTGTTTCATCATCAGATAGACGGTTAGACTGAGAGGGTGATTCATATATTAGAAGATATGCTGCGAGCATGTGTGCTAGATTTTGGGGGTAGTTGGACTCAGTATATGCTGCTAGTAGAATTTGCATACAATATCAGCTACCAGGCCGGCATTGACATGGCACCTTACGAGGTGTTATATGGTAAGAGATGTCGTTCTCCTCTATACTAGGATGAGATAGGTGAGAGGCGAGTGGTGGGGCCAAAGCTAGTGCAAAAGACATATGATAAAGTTCGGCTCATCAAAGACAGGATCAGTGCAGCTCAGAGTCAGCAGAAAAGCTACGCCGATACGCACTGTCGGGAATTAGAATTTGAAGTAGGTAACCACGTGTTTTTGAAGATAGCAACACTGAAGGGGGTTATGAGATTTGGGAGGAAATGTAAGTTGAGCCCTAGGTTTATTGGCCCTTTCGAGATTCTTGAAAGAGTAGGGTCAGTTGACTACCAGCTGGCTTTACTAGCAGCTTTATTTAGAATTCATGAAGTATTTCATGTTTCCATGTTAAGGAAATATGTCCCAGATTTCTCCCTTGTCATCAGTTATGCTGAGTTAAAACTCAGTGATACTTTGGCGTATGAGAAAACTCTAATGCAGATTCTAGATAGCAAGGAACAAGAATTGCGCAGTAAGAGGATTCCATTAGTAAAAGTCTTGTCGAGGAATCACGCGGTGGAAGAAGCTTCTTAGGAGCTTGAAGAAGAGATACGAAAAAAATACCCACATCTATTTAGCGGGGAATAGCAGTAATCAAGAAAAGATACAAGTAAATGTGTAATGTTTCTTTTATGCAGGTTAGTCAGAACAGGTAATAATTTTTAGTTGGTAGGTAGTGTTTTGGTCTTGGGAGAATTTTATTTTAAGTATTTGTAATCTCTCGGAACCTTGAATGTAACCATAGTATTCCTCCGCCACAAGTGAGGGTAAGTAATAAAATAAGTAGCCCATTTTCTTTAAAGAACGGTGCCCATAAATATAGTAAATTTCAAGGAGGAAATTTTTATAAGCAGGGGAGAATGTAGAGACATGAAGAATTATAGTAATTAAATAATAAAATAAATGATAGAAAAAAATCTTTCAAAAATAGATTTCAGTAAGGTCTTGTCGACGAGTGTAGAAGTGCTCATCGAGGAGGATGTATGTCTCATCGACAAGAAGTTATCGAGAGGGCCATTTTCAAGGCCTGCATCTCATTGACGAGGAGTAGGCATCCATCCACAAGAATTTGTGGCTCGTCTACGAGTGTCCCAAACTCAATTCTTAAGCAAGATTTCCTACATGCCACAGTCTCTCTCTCTCTCTCTCTCTAGAATCTGAAAATTATGCTTTCCCTCTAGCAATTTGGCTCCCATTCTCCCCGGATTGATGATCAGAAGCTACCACGGTGTTGACCTTATTGGTCACGCCCAGTTTTGATAATGACAAATACTCATGTATTTAATGAATATCTAGTTCATGTGTGAGTCTATATTAGCAAATATATTGATCGCACGTGAAAGCTTAAAGTTGGAAGACCCAATTCATATTGTACTCTATTTCATATTGTAATATAATTCATATGCAGAGGGCCTATAATAGTAAATAGAGTTTGATTTGTAATAAGCTCACACACATCACATGCATGATCTAATAAGTAAGTTCAAACCAACCGTAAACTAAAAATGACCTTAAATTGACCTTAGGGTCGACCGACACTGGATTTTTTTGGTGTCTTTAATTGAACAAAAATGACCTTAGGACACACACCATTGCACCTATGAATGTTAGGCACTTGAATAGGGATTGTGTGATTCAAAATGGGACCGAAATGCACATTTTGTACACTTTCATTCGACCGACCAAGGCAGTTCATTCTGCCCCGATTGACTGAAACAGGCCTGGGTCAACAGTTAACCAAGGTCCTGGTTGACCGAAACAATGTAGTCCAAAACCCCTGGTCGACCGAAACCCCCTGAGGTCAACCAATTGACCATCTGGTCAATCGAGCCAAAAATGAATACCAAATACCTGGTCGACCGACTGTCCTCGGGAGAAATCCCAACAGTTTTGTCGACCAAACCATTCAGTTCAAAATGACCTGGTCAACCGAACCTTGGTAAAATGGAAAATTGCCCTTTGGACAGGCACTTTCAGTTGACCAAGTCTTCAGTTCAAAAGTGCCCTAGTCGACCGAATCATATGAACTCTGGTCGAACAAAATTGTTCTGGTTGACCAGACCTCTCAGGTTGCCCTGATTTTTACGCAGTTAAACATTTTTTAAACAGGGTTAAAATATTTGAAATGTCATTAAACTTTCCTAATAATTCCTAATAAGTACCCAACAGTCATAATTCATGGAGTGTCTATATATGCCCCTTCATTTGGGAAAATTTGTAACCTGATTAACAAACAAAAATTCAAAATTTCCTCTCAAGAAAAATATATCCTACTACTCATACTCTCTCTAAAACCACTCAAACTTACCTTCTTCACTTCTCTATATCATTTGTAAGTGTATTGAGTGTTACCTTCTTCACTTCTCTATATCACTTGTAAGTGTATTGAGTGTTGGTATTTAGAGGTTTGCTCTCTCATTTGTTGAGTGTTTGAATTGATTTTTAACGAGAGCATAACCTAAGTATTCTTAGGAGGCTTTGCTAATAAGCCTATCCTAAGAAGACTTATGTTGAACTTCCAAGTGTTGCATTCTCGTTGCAATAACTTAGGAAGTTTGTATATGTTTTTGGCTTGCAAAAATATTTTCAAACTCACTCAAATATCTTGTGGAATCTATATTGATATATTTGTGAAAAAATATTTGTGTTTGTTACATTAATCTTTGTTGTAATATTTATTCAAGTATATATCATTTGCTGAATACAAATATTGCATAGCCTTTGCAAACCAAGCATATACACTATATTCGTGATTGAGACATTCTCTTAATTGACATACTTGAAACTCACTTGATATTCTGTGTGAACTCGTTTGATTGAATATTTTGAGATTTTTATTGACACTCTCACACACTCACTATACTAATAGAAAATACATTTGAGAGTTGAACTATTTAGACCACATTGAGCTTACATATTAAATCATTTGTGGTGTATGTGATTGAACGCATTTGGGTACAAATCTGCTTTACGTGAAAGCACTTTCATATTGTACCATTTGATTGTAAATCTGAGTTATTCTAGGCATGGGCTGAGGGGGAAGTAATCCAGCCCTGTAAGGATTGGTGTAAAGGTTAAGGTCAACCCTGTGCTAATTGACCTAGTTGGTATAGGTGCCGCTCTACCCGTTTAAGTGAGCAAGTTATAGTGGTAATCATTGTACTTGTTAGCCAAGGCGGGGATGTAGGTAGTTGGCTGAACCTCGAAAACATATTTGCATGTCACCCTCTGATATACATTTACTTTACTTGCACTTGATTGACTATAGGGTTGTGAATATACTAGTGTTAGGAGATTGACCTAGGGATTAAATTTTAAAAATACCAATTCAACCCCACTCTTGGGATCACGGTAAAGATAACAATTGGTATCAGAGCCACATAGCATAGACTAGTTGTTATTTTGCAAAAAGATCACATATGGCTCATAGCTCCGTGACCCCTTTCCCTAAGGGACTATCTTCCACATGACCTCCTATTTTCTGCGATGTTAATTACACCTTATGGAAACAAAGGATGCACATCTACCTTCAGAATACTAATTGGAAGGTGTGGAGGATTGTATCTGAGGGAAACTATGTCCCTATGAAAACTGGGGGTGCAGCTAGGGTTCCTAAGACTGAGGATGAATATGATGATGATTATATGAAAGTTGTTAGTCTTAATGCCACTGCCATGAATATTTTATATCATAGTCTTGATGTAAATGAATGAAATTAACAAGATTATGACAAGTTCTACTACAAAAGAAATATGGGATAAGTTAGAGGTCACATATGAGGGTACTAGAGATGTGAAAGACAGTAGGATAGATATGTTGACAAGTGAGTATGAGGCCTTTAGGATGAATGTAGGTGAGTCCATTCAAAGCATGTACACTAGATTCACACACATCATAAACTCACTGCATGCATTAGGAGAGACCTATCCGACATATAAGATGATGAGGAAGATCCTCAGAGGCTTACCTCCTGTTTGGGAAGCCAAGGCTATGGTCATTGTTGAGGGTAGAGACCTTAAGGCCATGACCTTAGATGAATTGATAGGTTCCTTGATTACTTATGAATTGTCCATAAATGAAAGACTTAATGAGCATAATAGGGCTAAGAAAGTGACTGCATTGAAAGCATCTAATGACACATCTAATGAGTGCAGTAAATCTGACACTGATGATGAAATGGTCATGCTAACCAGAAAGTTTAGCAGATTTTTCATGAAGAACAAGAAGCCATTTAAAAAATATAGAGATTTTACTAATGAGAAGGGAGAGTCCAGCAAAAGAAAAGAAAAATCAAATGCTTCTACGTGCTATAACTGCAACAAGGTGGGGCACATCAAACCCGACTCCCCACTTTTGAAAAAGGAGGCAAAGAAAAAGAAGAAAGCCATGAAGGCTGGGACTTCATGGGACCAATTCAGCAGCAGCGACTCAAATTCAGATCATAGTGACACGGAGGTTGCCAATCTGTGCTCGATGGCACACAAGGATGAGGTATGGTCTTCTAGTTCATCATCTTCTTATTATTCATCTGATGATTGTGATTCTGACAGCATGCCTACATTTAGAGAATTACAGTTTAAATATATTTGTGTTTCAAAATTGTTAGGCAAAATGACCAAAGAGAATAATGATTTGAAAAAGAAATCTGAAAATTAGTCAAAATTATTTAATATGGCAAAAACCTCTTATGCCTCTATTTTAAAAGAAAAGGATGCTACTATTGTTGAGCTTGAGAGGAAATCGGAGGATAGCTCCAAAATCATTTTTAAATTCACTAAGGGTAAAGAAAATTTTGAAAAATTACTTGGTGCCCAAAGAAACTCCTTAAGTAAAGAGAGTCTTAGTTTTAATGGTATTGAAAATGTTAGACGATCTAATCTTTACTTAGGACACTTTACACGTGAGTCAAAATCTCATATTCCTCCTAAAGAACCTAGGTGTAGATTAAGATGTTTTACATGTAAAAAGATTGGTCACATTCAATTTGATTGTCCACTTAGGAATAAGCATACTGGAATTAGGAAGGTATGGGTAGTTAAGGGAGCTCTTGCTACTAACCCCCGTGGACCCAACAAAATTTGGGGACTAGCATTAGTTACTTAGCTTATTTTGCAAGTATGCCTAAGATCGTCCTCCTCCAAGGACCAATGGTACTTAGATAGTGGATGCTCATGGCACATCACCGGCGACAAGGGAAAATTCACTTCAATTGTTCCCAAGGATGGAGGCTATGTAACATTTGGCGACAATGCCAAAGGATGCATCATCGGGGTAGGTAAGGTTGGTAAGGATTCCTCTCTTACGATTGATAATGTTTTGTTGGTTGACGAACTGAAACATAATCTACTTAGCAGAAGTCAACTATGTGACATAGGATATAAAGTATCTTTTGAAAATGACAAATGCATAGTAAAAAATAAAACAGATCACAAATTGCTTTTTACTGCTGATAGAGATTAAAATGTCTATACTACCTCTCTTGATAATTTAGCTTCACAACAAGTAACATGTTTTTCTACTATAAATGAAGCTAGTTGGTTATGGCATAGGCGTTTAGGACATGCTAGCATGGATTTACTGTCTAAACTTGTTAAAAAAAATTAGTTAAAGGTTTGCTATGTCTTTTGTGAAGGATAAAATATGTGATGCATGTCAAATGGGTAAGCAAACAAAATTGAGTTTCAAGAAAAAGAAATTTATATCTACTACTAGACCTTTGGAGATGCTTCACCTAGATCTATTTGGACCTAATTCTGTGCAAAGTTTTGGTGGTAAATCTTATGCTTTTGTAATTGTGGATGACTTTTCTAGATTCACATGGGTATTGTTTCTTGCACATAAAAATGAATTATGTGAACAATTCACCAAACTTTGTAGAAGAATTTAGAATGAAAAAGGATATAAAATCACTCACATAAGAAGTGATAGAGGCACGAAATTCAAAAATGAAAGCATAGAAAAATATTGTGACTTAGAGGACATATCACATAACTTCTCTGCACCTAGGACACCTCAACAAAATGGGGTAGTAGAAAGAAAGAATAGGTCACTACAGGAAATGGGTAGAACTATGTTGAATAAGCATAACTTACCTAAATATCTTTAGGCCGAGGCCATTAATATTGTATGTTATGTTACGAATAGGGTGTTGATTAGACCATCAATTAATAAAACCCCTTATGAATTGTGGAACGACCATAAGCATAATATTTCCTATTTTCATGTGTTTGGTTGTAAATGCTTTGTGCTTAGAGATAGTGAACATTTAGGAAAGTTTGACTCCAAATCTTATGAAGGTATTTTTCTAGGATATGCATTAAATAGCAAAGCATATAGGGTTTTCAATAAAAAAACTTTAACTATCATTGAATCTATTCATGTTGTGTTTGATGAGTCTAATCCATTTTCTAATAAAGCTGATGAAGATGATATTGATATTAGAAAATGCTTAGAGAAAATGTCTATTGAAAACAATGCAAGTGAAAATCAAGAAGCAAATGAAAAATCACTTGAAGAAAATGAAAATGGAAATCAGGAGTTGCCTAGAGATTGGAAATTCATTAGAAGTCATCCTATAGATTAAATCATAGGCGAACCATCCCGAGGAGTAGCCACAAGATCCTTCTTGAGAAATATAGTGAATCATTCCGCTTTCTTATCCCAAGAAGAACCTAAAAATATTAAAGAAGTCATAGAAGATGAGTCTTGGGTGATGTCCATGCAAGAAGAGCTTAATCAATTTGAAAGAAGCAAAGTGTGGACCTTAGTTCCTAGGCCTAATGAGCACACCATAATTGGAAATAAATGGGAATACAGAAATAAGAAAGATGAGAATGGGGTAGTAACTAGGAATAAATTTAGACTAGTTGCCCAAGGGTATAACCAACAGGAAGGGATTGACTTTGATGAAACATATGCTCCTGTTGCTAGGTTAGAAGCCATCCGTATGCTACTTGCCTTTGCCGCTTTTAAAATTTTAAATTGTTTCAAATGGATGTTAAAAGCGCTTTTCTAAATGGCTACATTAATGAAAAGGTAAACGTAGAACAACCACCCGGTTTTGAAAATCATAAATATCCTGATCATGTTTACCGATTATCTAAAGCCTTGTATGGATTAAAACAAACTCCTAGAGTTTGGTATGAGAGGCTTAGTGGTTTTCTACTAGAAAATGGGTTTACTCGTGGTAAGATTGACACTATACTTTTCATCAAATCCAAAAAATGATGATATGCTCCTTGTTCAAATTTATGTAGACAATATCATTTTTGGGGCAACTAATGATGAGTTGTGTAATGAATTTGCCAAATGCATGCAAAGTGTATTTGAAATGAGCATGATGGGTGAACTTAGTTTCTTCTTAGGGCTACAGATTAAGCAAGCTAATCATGGAACTTTCATATGCCAATCTAAATACATTAGGGACTTGCTAAAGAAATTTATTATGGAAGATTGTAAAATTCTTGGTACACCTATGAACTCTTCCATTAAGCTTGATAAAGATGAGCAAGGAATCCTTGTTGATGTAAAATTGTATCGTGGCATGATTGGGAGTCTCCTATATCTCACTACTAGTAGGCCTGATATTATGTTTAGTGTATGTATATGTACTAGGTTTCAGGCTACTCCTAAGGATTCTCACTTAAAAGCTGTCAAATGAATCCTTAGGTATCTAGTTGGGACTATAGAATCAGGCTTGTGGTACCCCAAGCATACTACCTCTAAGATTGTTAGTTACACTGATGCTGACTTTGCCGGTAGTAAGGTTGATAGAAAAAATACTAGCGGCACTTGTCATTACTTAGGATAATCTCTTGTCTCTTGGTTCTCCAAGAAACAAAACTCAGTTGCCTTATCCACAGCTGAAGCTAAATACATTGCGGCTGGAAGTTGTTGTGCCCAAACTCTTTATATGAAACAACAACTTGTGGATTTTGGATTGCACTATGAAACAATACCTATTAAATGTGATAATACTAGTGCAATCAACATCTCTAAAAATCCTATCTCACATTCACAAACTAAACACATTGAGATTAGACATCATTTTCTTCATGATCATGTGCAAAAAGGATATGTGACTCTTGAGTTTGTATGCACTAATGAACAGTGGGTCGATATATTCACTAAACCACTACCCGAGGATAGGTTCATACAAATTAGATGTGAGTTAGGCTTAATGCATAATAGAGAAGCTTCCTAAAACTTAAATGTTTCATAACTTGCATAAATTTAGGGGGATCTCTCTCAAATGAGAACTTTCTAAGTCTCAGCAATTAATATTATTGTTGACTTGTTTTTTTGCTTTAGACTTTGTGAAAGCTGACTATTGATTGTGTGCTCATGTCTTATATATATATATATATATATCTATTGCATGATCATTTTTTATGTAATTAATAATGATTATCATTTGTGATGCACAATTTGTCCACTTCATGATCATATTGAAAGTTTATTTGTTTGGTTGGACCATACTGGACTGTTTGAGTAGTTATGGATAAACTGTTAGGACATATTTAAACTCAAACAGGTTACACTTATACATGATTCATTTTGAAAAGTCCAATTTACAAACGGCACTCTACCAAAAATTTTAAAATCTTTCCAAAATTAGTAATGTATAACTGTAATACTTACCCATTGCCTAGGTTATTAACTCATATGGCCCTTTTTGCTGTTGCCAAAAGGGGGAGATGGAAAAGGGCAAAAATAATGGGTAAAAGACTTTGTTTAAAAGTACATTGGATGCATATTGTGAGGGGGAGCCTTCTTGGGCTTAACCCTATATTTTTGCTAATCATATTTGTCATCATAAAAAAGGGGGAGAATGTTGACCATATTGGTCACGCCCAGTTTTGATAATGACAAATACTCATGTATTTAATGAATATCTAGTTCATGTGCAGGTCTATATTAGCAGATATATTCATGGCACGTGAAAGCTTAAAGTTAGAAGACCCAATTTATATTGTACTCTATTTCATATTGTAATATAATTCATATGCAAAAGGTCTATATTAGTAAATAGGGTTTGATTTGTAATAATCTCACACACATCACATGCATGATTTAATAAGTAACCTTAAACCAACCATAAACTAAAAATGACCTTAGATTAACCTTAGGGTCGACCGACACCGAACTTTTTCGGTATCTTTAATTGAACAAAAATGATCCTAGGACGCACACCATTGCACCTATGAATGTTAGGCAATTCATTCTGCCTCGGTCGACCGAAACAGGCCTGGGTCAATAGTTACCAAGGTCCTAGTCGACCGAAAACATGTAGTTCAAAACCCTTGGTCAACCGAAACCCCATGAAGTCAATAAATTGACCATCTGGTCAATCGAGCCAAAAATGAATACCAAGTACCTGGTCGACCGAGTGTCCTTGGGAGAAATCCCAACTGTTTGGTCGATCGAACCATTCACTTCAAAATGACCTGGTCGACCGAACCTTGGTAAAATGGAAAATCGCCCTTTGGACAGGCACTTTCAGTCAACTAAGTCTTCAGTTCAAAAATGCCCCGGTCGACCGAATCATATGAACTATGGTCGACCGAAATGGTTCTTAACAACCGAACCTCTCAGGTTGTCCAGATTTTTACCGCAGTTAAATAGCTTTTAAACAGGGGTTAAAATATTTGAAATGTCATTAAACTTTCGTAATAATTCCTAATAGGTTCCCAACGGTCATAATTCATGGGGTGTCTATATATACCCCTTCATTTGGGAAAATTAGTAACCTGATTAGCAAAAAAAAAATTCAAAATTTTCTCTCAAGCAAAATATATCCTACTTCTCATACTCTCTCTAAAACCACTCAAACTTACCTTCTTCGTTTCTTTATATCATCTGTAAGTGTATTAAGTGTTGGTATTTAGAGGTTTGCTCTCTCATTTGTTGAGTGTTTGAATCGATTTTTTACGAGAGCATAACCTAAGTATTCTTAGGAGGCTTTGCTAATAAGCCTATCCTAAGAAGACTTGTGTTGAACTTCCGAGTGTTGCATTCTCGTTGCAATAACTTAGGAAGTTTGTATTTGTTTTTGGCTTGCAAAAATATTTTCAAACTCACTCAAATATCTTGTGGAATCTATGTTGATATATTTGTGAAAATATATTTGTGTTTGTTACATTAATCTTTGTGGCAATATTTATTCAAGTATATATCATTTGCTGAATGCAAAGATTGCATAATTTTTGCAAACCAAGCATATATACTATATTCGTGATTAAGACATTCTATTGATTGACATACTTGAAACTCACTTGATATTCTTTGTGAACTCATTTGATTGAATATTTTGAGATACACAAATTGTTATTGACACTCTCACGTACTCACTACACTGATAGAAAATAAATTTGAGAGTTGAACTATTTAGACCACACTGAGCTTACGTATTAAATAATTTGTGGTGTATGTGATGGAACGCATTTGGGTACAAATCTGCTTTACATGAAAGGACTTTCATATTGTACCATTTGATTGTAAATCTGAGTGATTACAGGTGTGGCCTGAGGGGGCGGTAATCCAACCCGGTAAGGATTGGTGTAAAGGTTGAGGTTAGCCCTGTGCTAATTGACTTGGTTTGTATAGGTGCCGCTCCACCCGTTTAAGTGAGCAAGTTATAGTAGTAATCCTTGTGCCTGTTAACCAAGGTGGGGACGTAGGCAGTTGGCTAAACCTCGATAACATATCTACATGTCACCCTCTATTTACTGCTTTCTGGTGCTTGTGTAATTGATTAAACTACTTCATTTACTTTCTGGTATACATTTACTTTACTTGCACTAGATTGACCATAGGGTTGTGAATATACTGGTGTTAGGAGATTGACATAGGGATTAAATTTTAAAAATACCAATTCACCCCCCCTTTTGGGATCACGATAAAGCTAACACGCGGTGATCTTAGGGAGATTCTCCATAACATAGCCGGGGCAAAAATTCGATTTGGGAATTTTGGGAATCATCCCAAAATTTGGGTAAGTTGATTATTTTAATATTTATTAAGGTATTTTGTATTTTTGGGTTGAGGAAAGGTATTAGATGGGTTTATACTGAAGATTTTTTGGGGAAAATGTTAATTTCAGGGTATTGTGTTGGGAACAATGTAGGTGTAGGATTGGGTGTTTTGTGGGCTTCTTCGTAAGCCTGGTGAGGGGATAAACTATGTTAGTCTTCTTATGAAAATATATTTATTATTTTACAACATTTAATTTCAGGTAAATATGTATATTGTAGAATTATGTTTAGGAATACTGTCGTTGATCAGGGATATGATTTTAATGTATTTTACCAGAAATATGATTTTAGAACAGATTTTATGTTTTGAATATTACCCTTTTTGTGTGGCATGAGTAACATTTACCATGGAAATTAAGTTAATGGAATATTATGTTTTCCTAGAAAAATCATGTATTTCCAATTTTCAGGAACTATGTTCTAAAATATGATATTAAATAGTATAGAGATTTCATGATTCAGTATATTATGATATGTCAGCGCAGATGTCATGATTCATGTTATGTTATGCCGGCGCAAATGCTGAAATTCGATTCATGTTGGCGCAGATGTCATAATCATGTATGATAAGGCAGAATTTATGAAATATTAACATGTCAGATATTATTATGAAATACGAAATAGTTATGTTCAGTATAAGAAACATATTATATGTTATCAGAACCTCGATATTTTGGTTTAGTTCAGTTTTCAGGAGGACGATACCATAGCTATATTTTCATTAATATGATAGTGCTACCACATGACTAGTAGTGTGGGAGATGGCAGTCGATATGACTTCAGTGTAGGGTGGAGTTGTTCCCCTAATAGTCGGGGACGATGTGGGACACTCCCATTGTACTTACGGACTTATGATTGATCTAGCATGGTCAGCCAGCCATTGCTAGGTCCCGCCTTTGGGCTGCACAACCTAGTCATGTGGGGGTAAGACATGACATCAGCTAACTATCCATCCTAGCTATTATTTCAGTATTGTACATTTATATAAGATGATTTTTATGTATAGAAATCTAGTATGCTTTATTAATATATGACATATCATGTTTTACTCAGTTCTGCTACAGATAGATTTTACCAAATACTATTTATATGTATAACACAAAGCTGCTCATAGAGTCACACACTGATGTTAGTTTATTTCCTTTACTGAGCGGTGTCTCACCCTAACTATATAAACATTTCAGAAAATCTAGGTAGAGGAGCAAATAGAGCTCCATGACAGTAGATTCTGAACGAGCTACCCTGTCAGAAGGGTGAGTTGTAGAGCCAGGGGTGGATTTATTTTTGGGAAGTGACCCTATGCTACTTTTGGTCTTTTTGTGGATGTTTGTATATATATAACAATTTTAGTAGGACTCTCGCATTATGGTTGGTTGTAGGGTATATTTGTAAATTACGTTTCCTGCTACTTAGGTATCAGGGTTGCATTTTCGGTATATCCCTAGTACCCATGGGTTTAGGTTGATTATGTTTTATCAGTTGAACGGGATATCAGGATTATTATATTAAATGTTATTATGAAAAAGGAGAAAAAATGATTATTTACAGTAAAATAGGCAGGGCGTTATAGGATTGGACAACTAATTCAGTACACATTACAAATTTAATTTGCTTAATGAAGTGTAATGGAGAGGTATAGTTGTAGAACTTAAAATAAGCATCCCATTAATGTTAGAGCTTAAATAAGAACAAGCTAGTATTTGATACATAATCCCTAGCTTCATTTGGGAGAAAGCAAGACATGAATTAAATTAATTGGACGTGTTTGTAATGAGATATAATAATATCTTCTTCTTCTTCTTTTTTAAGAAAAGGTGAGATTCATTAAAAGGGAAGAGACAAGTAAGGAGCTTGAAACTTCTGAGATGAAAATATAACAATAAAATTTGATGGAACTAAAATGAGGAAGAGTACAAGTATCACCCTCTTACATCGAATAAAACACATGAAAACTCCTCCCAATGTATTTTGCACAAGGAGCTATTAGACCTACTCTAACAAAAAATTTTGATAAACATCTATAATACACAATTAAAATGGTGAAATATTTCTCCCTGAAAATTCTCTCATTCCTCCCCTTCCAGATCTCCCAACATATAGCTACTAGAATCGCTGCTTTCAAGCATTTAAGAAACCCTTTAAGTTTAGAGAAATTCCACGCAAAGAACAATGAAGCCAAATTGTTCGGTATGATCCAATGAGTATACAAGTTGTTGACCCTATGGGTCATGCCCTGTTTTAATTATGATAAATACTCTAGTGTTTAATGTCTATCTAGTTTGTGTGCATGTTTATATTAGTAAACCAATTGATGGCACATGAAAGCAAAGCATGAAGACCCCGAGAATTTTTTTTCATTTTTTGAATTCAATTAATGTAATATTTGGGTCTATAATAGTAACTAGGGATATGGTCTGTAATAATCTCTGCATGTCATGCATGTAGGTTTTGTAAGCTCAAAAAGACCGTAGTTTGACCATAAAGACTGAATGACTTTAGGGTTCGGCCGACCGACGCCAGGTTTTTTGGCGTACTTGAAAAGACCCTAGGTTCCCACACATTGTGCACAAAGTCCCCATAATCACTTACATTATCAGGGGAAAGAATTGAAATAAAATTGGACAAAATAGGGTAAGTATGTGACAGGTGGGGCGACCGAACCTCAGGAGTTCAAAACTCCTCGGGCTCCCAAACTTTTGGAAAGTTAGCAGTTTGACTAGGCTTCAGGTGATCGAACATAAAATGACCCTATCGCCCTCAGGCGACCAAACCGTTAGAAGGTTATTTTTCACCAACTCGGGCTGCCGAATTTTTCAGCTCAAAAAGGGCTTGGGCGACCGAACTTGTTAGTTCGGTTAATCCAACTTTTAGGGCACCCGAACCACACGAAAAATGTTTTTAACTTTTGATTAGGTAACCGAAGCTAGACCTAGGCAACCGAACTGTTTAAAAATGTTTTTTGAACTCAGTCTATTCGGGCACCCAAACCTCAGACCGGGCACCCGAACTTCTCAGGTTAAATTAATTTTTACAGGGGTTAAAATTAAGTAAACTGGGTTAATTTTCGTAATTGGTTTTAAAACAAATTTAATAATACCCATAAAGTTCCCAATGGTTATAATTTTGCCATTCTCTATATATAGGGGCGCATTTGCAAAATTCAAGCGAGATTTGCCAAAACTAATTAGCAAAAGTCCTCTCTATCTCAAATACTCTTTTTGTCCAAATACTCTCAAATTTCTATTCCCTTGATACATTTTAGTATTGTGAGAGTATATTGGTTGTGCTAGTGTATACTAGGTATTGCTAAAAACTCCCACTTGCTTGTGTAATTGAGATATTATTTTTAGGGAGTTTAGCTTAGGTTTATCCCATAGATTTTCATACTATAAATCATGTGTTAGGATAACCTAGTAAGCTTAGGATATTTGCATTGTTATTGCAAGTGTCCAATAGCTTTGTTTTTGGTTGTGCAAAGATATTTTCAAACAAGTAAAATATTTTCAAACTAGTAGTGTGCCTATTTCATTGAAGAAAATCTTCATGAAGTAGTTTGGATATTTGATCGATATCTTTGGAATATTGATTTGCTATTGATTTGTGCTTTGCTTAAATTCCAAGGTATTGCTTATTTAGAACACTCTTGAGCATATTAGTGATCATATCTTGTTGAGTGTTACTTGCACAAAAATACACATCACTGAGCTTACATTTTCCTACATTGTTGATGTGTATGTGATTGCGCGTATTTGGGTACATATCTACTTTACATAAAAGCATAATCACTGTACCAATTTGATTGAGAAAAATACTGTTGTATTTCTAGGCGTGGCCTGAGGGGGCGGTAATCCAGCCCAGTAAGGATTGTGTAAAGGTTGGGGCCAGCCCTGTGAATTTGACATAGGGTCTTCTCCGCCCCACAAGGAGAGTTTGTAAAGGTTGAGGTCAGCCCTGCGCTAATTGACTTGATCGTATTAGGTGTCGCTCCACCCATTAAGTGAGTCATTAGTGGAATCCTTGGGCTTGCAAGCTAGAGGCGGGGACGTAGGCACAGTTGGCCGAACCTCGATAACATATCGTGTGTTTATTTACATTTTTGCACTTTATATTTATCGCACACATATGTTATAGTGTGAATGATGCGCATG
The DNA here is from genome assembly GCF_029873635.1 of Malania oleifera. Taxonomy (NCBI): domain Eukaryota; kingdom Viridiplantae; phylum Streptophyta; class Magnoliopsida; order Santalales; family Ximeniaceae; genus Malania; species Malania oleifera. The sequence goes on from NC_080417.1 coordinate 142,269,443, forward strand.
ATTTGAATTTCTACATATTATATTTATCTCTGCACTTGGGACTATATAGAAAACCTTAGGTTGTGATATTCTACTAACATCTGGTTTAACTTAGGAATAAGTTTTAAAATTCCAATTCACCCCCCCCCCCTCTTGGGAAAACACCAAAGCTATCACAAGTTTTGGCATACATAGACCCAAATTTGTGCGCTGAAGTGGCAGTGGAGAAAAAGATGATCAACCCTTTGGTTTTCTTCCTTATATAGTGAGCATATTGAGGCCAACCTCACACAATGACATATGACAAAAGAGTAGACTAGAGTTGACTTTGATATCATTTGTAAAACTACGCATATACCTCGACGTTAATTAAAATATTGATATGGAATTCAAACTTGTGAAAGATCATTCAAATTAATGGCAATTTGTTTGGGTTGTTTAAGTTTTTTAAAAAAGAATAATACTATACATAACCATTGTTTCGTGCGCACATTATTTTTGACTCAGTTATATTACCTTCTATCATGACTTGTTAGTTTCTTTATTTATTATTATTATTATTGAATGGGACCTTCACCCATATAAAAAAAAAAATTTGTGTAAAAATATGAAATATAAATACTATTTTTTATTAAAAAAAATGCTAGCCACTTTTCATATATACTATGCATGTCCAAGCGAATGTGGAATACGCATAGACAATATAAATATAAAGGAAAAATATGGCATTACTTTGGTCCAAAATTAATTATATATATACTAAACAACGAAGCAAGGGACGTCAAAGAAATTCCCAATTTGAATTGTTGAATTTGATTCATTTTTGCTAACCCATAACACAAGCTACACCTAACAAAGGGAAAGTTATGGTTGCAACCGGCCAATGCCCTATAAGCAAAAGAATTTTTGCCATTAGATAATATAACTAGCACTTGCAACTTGCAATATGAAATTAACGGAAATTGAAACATATATAATTAAATCCTACAACTTTCATTAAATTTGTGAGTGAATCAACAACTAAATATCCTCTTCTAATCATATATATGAGTCTCTTAATGAAGAAAAAAATGAATAATAATTTAATTTGGGTAGGAAACCTGAACTAAAAGCCTAGAAAACACAAGTAGCCAAAGGATGTTCTAGTAACAACTATCTAATGCTTAAGCTAAGAAGTGTACGAGTATAAGAAACAACATAAATTCTACACACCCTACGATTAGGTAGAAATCATTCTATTTATATTTGTGGGGTGTGAATATATTTTTGAAAATGAACACTAGTTTTAGGGATTGTTTAGTACATTGATTTATTTTTATACAAAGTCAAGTTGGTGTTAAAGTTGCTAATTTAGCTCAAGAGCACATACACATGCATTGATGTTATCATAGGACAACCACACTATTATGAAGGGAAGATGAGGACAACACCCTAAACTAATTGCAACAAAAATTGTATTATCATGTAGAAGATTTACACCAAAAAACTTGCCTAACCACCACTTGATAATTGTTATGGACCTTAAGAATCAACATGCTATTTCCAAAGCTAAATTTAGGCCCATGTTCAATGCCTCATATTTAGCTTCATTATTGGTGGTCTTAATATCGAATTCAAGGGCATATTCAAGCACATTTCCTTCTAGCAAGGTCAAGATGATACTTGGTCAATTGGATTCTTCAACATAAGCTATCAATGCCTATTCTCGTTAAGCAAATTTTTTTTCCCACTAGAGTACATAGGGGTTGATTTTTGCTTTTCAATTTGTTTTTGTCAATTTTTTATTGTCATGGCTGATTCAAGATGATCCAAAAATTGCAGGGTGGGATCTGATAGAAATTTTACCTTACACACACAAATCGAGATAAAACCCTTGTCGTTTCGGGCATGCACTTCTACTTATTGTTTGCCAACTTTAACTGCACCGAGTAGTTCAAAGCAGTTCAAAATAGTAAAAAGAGGTATCATATTGATTTTAACTATAGGCACATAAATCAAGGCAAAATTCTTATCGGTTCAGGCTTTCTAGGTCTTTTCCTTTCAAATCTTATTGCACCGAGTGACTTGGAGTAGTCTGAAATGATAGGAAAAGGTATATCAGTAATTTTGACTTTGAACACACAAATTGAGAAAAAAATTCTGCCGTTTTGGGCTTTTATGGTCTTTTCCTACCAAATATGATTGCACTAGGAGTTTTAGAGTTATTTGAAATGGTAAGAGGAGGTCTGATAGTTATTTTGACTTCAGACGCACAAATCAAGTTTATATATTTTTTTGTATATTTTCACTAATTTGGACTGCACCAGGTGGTTTAGAGGAGTTCAAAAGGGTAAGATAGTATCCTCCAATAATTTCATCCTCTCACACAAAAATCGAGGTAGAAGCCTCGTCATTTCTAACTTTTTGACTCATTTTTTACTAAATCTAACTCCATCGAGTAATCTGAAACAATCTAAAATAGTAAGGGTAAATTGTAATTAATTTTACGCTTTTACATGAAAATTGAGGCGAAATTCTGGCTTTTCTATAATTTTTTGGCTTTTTTGAACACTCATGGAATTTTTTGGCGATTTTTGGTGAAACTCACGTACATTTTCTTTAAAATAATAAAAATAAAAATTAAGAAATATTATAATATTTTAATAATAAAATGTTCAAATTTTTTAAAAATAAAAATAAATTAAATTTTTTGAAAAAAAAAAGAAAATTAAAATTATTTTTCAAAAGAAAATAAAAAAAATAAAATAGGATGGTGCATGCACACACGCACTTGCCCCTACTTAATTAAAAAAACGATACCATTTTTGGAAGATGTTGTTGGAAATGATGTCATTTTGGGCATCGCCCCCCCTCTCCCGATTTTCTTCCTCCTTTCCGCACATCGGTCAGCAGGTCTCCACCATTTTTGGCGGCAAAGATCCCATTTTGCCTCTCTCTCTCTCTCTCTTTCTCTTTTTCTTCTTCTTCCTCTCTCTCTCTCTCTCTCTCTCTCTCTCTCTCTCTCTCTCTCTCTCTCTCTCTCTCTCTCTCAATTTCAGGTGCGCCCCATGTCTTCCATCCCCTCTCTCCCATCAATCTCCCCTCCTTCTGTCAGCTGCATGAGCAATGTAGCTCTGTTGACTACACGAGAGTTATACTACCACCTACCTTTTTTCATCTATTCATTCATTTTTCCCATTTCTTTCTCTATTATTTCCCTCCTATCTCTCATCTCCTTCTCCCTCTACGTAAGCTCACATGGGTAGCACTCTAAGAGGAGATTCTCACTCTCGTTTCCTTCTCTGTCTATTATTTCCTCCTTTTTCCGCTCCTCCTCCTCCTCCTTCTGTTCCTCCCCCTCCTCCTTCTTCTTATTCTCTATATTTCTCCCAACCCCAGTGCATATGTGTGTGTTATGTTGTGTGCAAAGTGTGGGTATGAGTGTGTGAGTGGGGGGAGGGAGGGGAAATGACGTCATTTTGAGCATCCCCCCCACTCCTCCGGTTTTCTTCCTCCTTCCTTCCGCACATCGGTTAGCGGGTCTCCACCATTTTTGTTGGCGAAGATCTCAATTTCCCCCCCCCCCTCTCTCTCTCTCTCTCTCTCTCTCTCTCTCTCTCTCTCTCTCTCAGATGCCACCTATGCCTTCCATCCCCTATCTCCCATCAATCTCCCCTCCTTCTGTCAGCTGCACTAGCAATGCAGCTCCACCTGCTACGTGGGAGCTATACTACCACCTACCTTTTTTCATTTATTCATTCATTTTTCCTGTTTCTTTCTCTATTATTTACCTCCTATCTCTCATCTCCTTCTCCCTCTATTTAAACTCACAGGGGTAGCACTCGAAGAGGAGAGTCTCACTTTCATTTCCTTCTTTCTCTCATTTCCTTCTTTCTCTCCTATTTCCTTCTTCTACTCCTCCTCCTCCTCCTTCTCCTTCTGCTGCTGCTCCTCCTCCTCCTCCTCCTCCTCCTTCTTATTCTCTATTTTTCTCCCAACCCCAATGCATATGTGTGTGTTGTGTTGCGTGCAAAGTGTGGGTTTGAGTGTGCGAGTGAGTGTATGCATGCATGATTTATGTATGGATGTATGCATGATGATGTATGGATGCATGCATAATAAATGATGATGTGTGTATGTGCATGTGCATGTGCATGATGATGCATGTGGGTGATATGCATAATATATATATATATATATATATATATATATGTATGTGGGCGTATGTGTGTGTGTGTGTGTGTGTGTGTATAGGTATTAGGGTATGTATGTTTGTAAATATGGAAGTATATATATGTGTATATATGTGTTATATATGTGTATGTATTTCATCGTGTTTTCATTTAAGAACTTCAAAAAAATAGAAAATATGAAAAGTCTCAAAAATATGTAGTTTGGTCCTTTAATTCTAACATACTATTTCTAGTTGATGATGGAATAGTAAGGGAAACTCTACTATATAGTGTTTTCCTCCCTTTGTCTCTAGGCATGATGGGAGTTTTTACCTTTGAGAATAGTATGATTTAAGAATGATTGGGACACCAACCAACAGAATAAAATCGAATGAATTATTTTTAGTCCATTTGGTGTGGAAATTTCCTTTTTTCTAGAGGATTTTGAAAAAAAAAATTCTCAAAAATAGTGTGTTTTACAACATTTTTCTCGTTTTTTTTTTTAAAGTCAATGATGAAGTCCTAGATTTTCAAAACTCATACATCTCACCACATCTTTCAACTCAAACTCTCTCATTTTCCAAAATCACCTTTTTCATTCACCATTTGCAAATGCCAGTAGTACAAGCCTAGTAATCATTTATAAAAACTTTGGTTTCTTAGGTCACTAATACAAGCCTAACGTTTTTAAAACCAACTATTTTTCTTCACTTATCATATATCACCATCACCCCTATCATGTTTTCATCAAAATTTAGGATTCTGAGGCCAACCCCTTTTAGAGCATTACTCTGAGCTTCTTGAAGTTGTGTTAGAGTGCTCAAACAGTGATTTCAACACTGGGATATCAAAAAGGATTTTTTTTTTTTTTTGAAGGCAACATCTACATAACTGTAGTAACCATTATATGAATAGGAGTCATTAAGGGTGCTGAGAGGCTAATCATCACTGAGATTATTAGCTAATCACCTTCCCTACGATTACGAAAAAATGATTTTTTAGTTATGAAACTATTAGTGATGGAGCTTAATTTGTCACTAATAATGAGCCATTAGTGACGAAAATAAAATTCGTCCCTAATAATCAACATATTAGTGACGGTTTGAAAAATTGTCACTAATAATGCCCTTTTAGTGACGAAAATGAAATCGTCACTAATACTTTTGTCACTAAAATTATATTTCCCGCTCAAACTATTGTGGGAAAAGATTCACAACGATTTTTTGGGTATTAGTAACGAAAATTTTTATCACTAATAGTCTACTATTGGTGATGATTTTTAAAATGTCACTAAAAGCCTTATGCAGAAGGGTATTTTTCCCCTTCGCGCAGAAACCCGAGAACCCCCCCCCCCCCCAAACCCTCCTCTCCTAGCACTCCCGTGCGAAATCCTTCTCCTTCCTCCCTATCCTCCCTATATCGTCACTACCCACCGTGTGGAAACTCGAGAACCCCCCAAAGCCCCTCATTTCCTAGCTCCATCATGTGAAACCCTCCTCCCTCCTCCCTATCCTCCATGTGCCACTACTACCTACCGCCACTTACAAGGTATGCCTCCTTCTCCTCCTCCTCCACCTGCAAATGTTATTCTGTATGAATAAATTATTTATAAATGTAATTTTAACTAGTATGATTTTTAATTATTGTATGCCTTCTATATTGTCTTTTATATTTTTAAGATTTACAATGTTTGTGTATCAGCATCATGCCATATTTTTGTTTCTATTTTTATTTTTATTTTTGTTTTTATGATCCAGCACTCTCATCTTGAGTCTAAATTTTTTATAAATGTAATTTTAACTAGTATGATTTACAATGTCTTTATATTAGCATCTTTGTTGTGAACTAGTAAAGATTTGCATGATAAAGAGTTAGCAAATCTTATTTCCAAGTGGTGCTTAAAAGTTAGGTGCTCAATGCAAACATTTTAACTTATTACCCAAAACCTTATGGATTCACCATCTTGTGTTGCTTTAGAGGTTGTTCTTATCATGGGGGACTTCTATTTATAAAATGGGTAGTTTGGTAGGTTTCTTTTCTCTCTCAGTTCTTGTCGAAGTGAAAAGGAGGGTTTAGTGGTAGGTTTCCTCAGTGTATAGTCCATCTACACGTACTTTAAGGACTTTGTTCTGGGTTGAGTTTTGTTTTGTCTTTTTGGGTTTTGTTCCTATTAGCCTTAGTGGCTACGTAATCATGTTTAATATGTTTTGATGATATTAACCTATTCGTTGTTCCAAGTGTATTCCATCTTTGCAGATCATGTTTAGTTTAGGTACAAGTGACGAATACATGAAGATACCGGATCAGAGGCAAAGATAGGACCGAGTAGACGTTCAAGTAGGAAAGATACAAGTGGACACTCACTCAGAAGTACTCAAACACATCCAAGGAGGCTAGTATAGAATTATATGTATTGGGGAGTGTTTGAGTTAGGAATTATTGTAGATATTGTAGTATTGTTTCATGCATAATTATTGAGTAAGAGTTGAGAGCAAATTGCATATGCATATTAGGACACAAGAGTATATAGGATATCACTTAAATGAAAAATAAGTTTTTCATTGTTTCAAAATTAATATTTTTCAAAGGCAAAATGCCTATAAATACAAGTCCATAGACTTGTTTAGCAATGATTTTGATGGTTCTTACATGATTCTAGTGATTAACATCCTTTGAATACAAAACCTAAGAACTTTGCATTTTAGTTTTTCATATCAAGTGCTCAATATCTCTCTTACTCTCTAATCTTGTATGATTCATTACTTTAATAGATTAGTGTGAGGTTGCATTGTATTTGATATCAACTCAATTAAAGGAGCATCATTTTGTAATCCATCTTCTGTGATAAAGGGATTGGTTCCCGTATTAAAGGTTTTTGGTGAACCGTTGTTGAAGGTTCTTGGTGGACCAATTTGCAAGGCTTCTTGGTGAACCTTGTGGCTCTTGGTGAGCATCGAGGGATTTGTTCTCGTGTTGTAAGGCTTCTCCGCCGGTGAAGGAGTTTGATAGTAGATTGTGGAATCCTTGAGTTGGTCTCAAGGTGTGGGTGTAGGCTTGGTGCCAAACCACGTTAAAATACTGGTGTTGAGCTTTCTCTTCTCTATGCTCTTAAATTTGTGTCTTGTGCATGATTTACATTTTATATATTATGATATAATTGCTTGTATCTTGTCAAGAATTTTATTTTCTAGATAAAAATGAAAATACGCAAAAGAGTCCATTCACCCCCCCCCCCTTAGACTTTACACTCGGGCCAACAAGTGGTATCAGAGTGAGGCACTTGCATTTGTCGGAGTAAAATCCAGAGTGTAAAGATCAAATGACATATTTGATAAACACCTCCTCTTCCCTAGGACGATTCATTTATCAGCCACCAAGACTACCTCACATGGAAAATTCAAATGATTGTCTTTATTCAATCATGCTATCTGGATTTGTGGGAGATCATCTCAAATGGAGACTTCTCTTTCACAAAGAAAAACGACAAGAATGAGGATATTCTAAAGTCTTTAACAGAGCTTTCAATAAGCGAAAAAAGGCTAGTTGAATTGAATTTTAAAGCAAAATATTTTATTCATTGTGCTTTAAATGATGTTGAACATAGTCGTATTTGCAAGTGTAAAACCGCAAAAGAAATGTGGGATGTTCTTGAAAACATCTATGGAAACACATCTCAAAATGAACAATCAAAAATATGCCTGCTAGTTAGAGAATTTGAGATGTTCAAATTAAATGAAGGTGAAGAAATTTCGTCCATGCTCACTTGGTTCACACACCTTATAAACAACTTGAAAGAACTTGGTAGAATTTATTCATTAGAAGATTATATTCAAAAAATTATCCAATCTTTACCTAAGTCATCAATGACCATTGAAGAAGCAAGAAATCTAAAAAAACCCTAATATAGAAAATGGTCTTGCCTTAGATTCATTTTTTTCTAATCACCAAGAAATAGATGAGGCTAGTGAGAATGATATTGTATTCTTCACAAGAGAACTTAAGAAAATTTTAAGCAAGAGAATTGTAACGCCCCGACCCGCTACATGGACCCGGGGTGCTACTTTAGTGATGTCTCTATACCTGATATCATAATCATTATAAAAATGCAGCGAAAATAAATAAAACATTCTCCAAAACACATTACCAGAGTTCTAAACTACTAACATACATAGCAGTCTCCCAATATCCACGTTTAGCAATTACGCGAAAATGTAATTATAGATTTTTATAGGAATTAATAATTAAAAAAATTATTAATCTTAAATTATTAGTGACGGTTTGAAAATAGTCACTAATAATTGTCTATAGATATTAGTGAAGGATCAAAATCGTCACTAATACTATACTATTAGTGACAAATTTTGATCATTCACTAAAGGCTAAGTATTAGTGACGATTTTGATCCTTCACTAAAGCCCAACTTTTAGTGATGAATTTAAAATCGTCACTAATACTATACTATTAGTGACAGTATTAGTGACGAATTTTGATCCTTCACCAAAGGCTAAGTATTAGTGATGATTTTGATCCTTTACTAATACTCCACTATTAGTGACAGTTTTAGGATTCGCCACTAATAGTATAGTATTATTGACAGCTTTAATCCTTCACTTACTACACTATTAGTGACAGTTTTGAAATTCGTCACTAATACCCTACTATTAGTGACTATTTTTTGCCGAGCCAATGTAGAATTTATAGTGACGGTATTGGGGTTTTAGTGACGGTTATAATCCGTCACTAATACTATATTATTAGTGACGATTTCAAAATTCGTCACTAATAATTAGTAGTAATGACAGATATAACAACTAATTTAAAACCATCGCTAATACTTATAAATTTGTCACTAATAGTATTAGTGACGAATTTATAAGTATTAGTGACAGTTTTGATCCTTCACTAATAACCTTATTTTTTGTAGTGGCTATTCCACATCCAAGGACTTCAAACATACTTAATTACATTAGAGTTCTTACAGACACTGACAAAAACAAAACTAGCTATCACCCCGCCCCAAAGTTCGCTATACTCAACCTCAAGAAGGTTCCGAAAAGATTATTTGTATATTGGGGTGAGACATTTCTTAGTAAGGCAGATTAAGTTAATATCAGTGTGTGGCCAACATGAATTTTAGTGTATATATAAAACATTCAATTCTTCATTTTACCAAAAATAACAGTTATACATTATACTCACTCAGCACAATTGAAAATACCCTTTTCATTTCCATCGTATAAACCAGTTCAATAATTAGAGATACCGTTTACATAAATTAACATATATGCATAAAAGACACTCCCTGGGACTAAACACCATTTACTTCCCCCATGGTACAGGTTGTGCAACTCGAAGGCTAGCCCCGGGGGATCAACCTAGACTAAGTCAAAGTATCCATCTACTGTTATACACTTGCAGGCATCCACAACTCAATTGTAGATTCAATTGCCTTACAACTTCCTAGTCCAGACCCCAGGGAAGGTACTGCCTCTACGTATGCTAATAGGCTGAAACCACCCGACACCTTTCTATCCGGTGTGGGCGCACATGGCCAAATAATAATTCCCTAGCAATGGTACCGTGGTCACAATACAACAGGTCCTCAGGGTTCTTAAAGTATATCATGCAATTTATGCAATAAAAATAGTAGTTTAAATCTCATTTTGTACAAAACTTGCCATTTAATAAAACCCAGCCCTCGGCCGTCAAATATCACTTGACTCTTGCCCTATTAAACAAAACCCTGGCCCTCGGCTATCAATTAAACCTGACCCCCAACCGTCAAGTAAAACTTAGCCCCCGACCATTATATAATACTCGGCCTGCAGCTATCATATCACTATCCAGCATTTTTCACAAATAGTTCTAGAATGTTTCACAAACAATTCTAGTATTTTCACAAACAATTTAGTATTTCTGAACCATATCCAAATTTAGTTGTACCATAACCAATACCAACTATTCACCTGCCACACAATTTCAGTATTTTGAAATTAACCATTTAAACAACCCAGAAAACACAATTGAAGTTCGTAAGATAACCTAGTTTTCCACCATTCGTTTTATCCAAAATACTATATCATATATCCTAAATTTATAAAATCCATTTTGAACGATCGGTTTTCGAAGTAACCTTTGTAATCAAGTATACATGTATATATAGCATTTTAATCGGTTCAACTTTAATAAAATTATGACTTAACTTAATCCCCTTACTTGTTTACCGAGAGAGCTCCTACAACGCTCCTAAACCCCAACCCATGACAACACCAGCTCCAAAACCCAGAAAACACATTTCCATAGTTCAAACAACTCCACCCCAGAATAACAATCATTAAACATCCCTAGGCCCTTACACCACATTTAATCAGTTAAATGCTAGACAAATAGCTCATATTTACCCTTACCTCAACTTTGGAGTGATGCATGGAAAACCCCAAAACACAATTTCGTTCTGGTAAACTTGTAGAGAATTGCCCCCAGATCCTCGTGGTGACTTTCAATCGTCAATTTGGGTGACGAACGGTTAGAAATCCTTGAGAGAAGGGGTGGGGGTGCGGGTTTAGAGAGAGAAAGAGATATTAGTTTTCTTAACCATGAAGTAACTAAAAATCTATTTATAGGCCGTTGATTTGACCGGATTCGTCGACAAAATGGAGCCTTTGTTGATGAGTTGTAAAAGGACATTCATCAACGAAAGAAAGGGTTTGTTGATGAACCTTAAGCCTGAAATTTCTTGATTTTTGGGATTCCTTCGTCGACAATGCCTAAACTTCATTGACAAGACATAGAAGGCAACTCGTAGACGACAACAAGGGATTCGTTGATGAGTCCTACTACTTGCCCTTTTTATAATTTTCCTTGCTTTTTTTCATATTTATTTTCTTAATTTTTTGGGTTCAGGTTCCAACAATCTCCCCCTTATAAAAATTTTGTCCTCGAAATTTTCTAACTATTTTCGATCATATCCTTACTCACAATCCATCTCTACAAAAGAGTCGGTAGCAACCCACATAGCGGCCCCATCCCAAGTTTATTAAATACCCTCAGTTATGGCAGAAGAATATCGTGGCTACACACAATGTCTTGGGATATTACAATATCATACCAAACTCTACCAAAGACTATTACTATACGGAAACCATAACAAACTAATATTACTAAACACACCTACCTTACACAACTTGCAAACAAAACTAACACTTACCTATCTAGTGTTGAAACTCTCTGAATAGTCGTGGGTATTTCTCATGTAATTTTGTCTCTAACTCCCAAGAAGCCTCCTCTACTACATGAATACGCCACAGTACCTCACTAATGGTATGCCCTTAGTATGCAGTTCCTGTATTTTCTGATCCAAAATTTGAACCGGCACCTCCTCGTATGCCAGAGCATCCTTGATCTCCAAAGGCTCATAACTTATCACGTGTGAAGGATCTGATACGTACTTCCTCAGCACTGATACGTGAAAAAAATTATGAACCTTAGACAACGCTGGGGGTAATACCCCTTGATAGGAAATTGGACCAATCCTTTCCAGGATCTCAAATGTCCCTATGTACTTAGGGCTCAACTTGCCTTTCTTCCAAAACCTCATCACCCCTTTCATCGGAGCAATCCTAAAAAATATCATGTCACCAATATCAAACTCTAGATCTCATTGACGAATATCCGCATAGCTCTTTTTCCGACTTTATGTTGCTTTAATCCTCTCCCTGATAAGCTCAACCTTTGCTGAGGTCTGTTGAACTAATTTCGGCCCCAAAATATGCCGCTCGCCTATCTTATCCCAGTACAACAGAGATTGGCGCCAATGACCATACAAAGCCTCATATGGTGCCATCTCGATATTGGCCTTATAACTATTATTATATGCAAACTCAACAAGCGGTAGATAGCAAATCCAACTATCACCAAAATCTAGCACACACTCCCGTAGCATATCCTCTAGAATTTTAATGGTCCTCTCACAATGCCTATCCATCTGTGGGTGAAACGTGGTACTAAATGTGAGTTTAGATCCCATGGCATACTGCAAACTCTTCCAGAGCTGAGAGGTGAATCATGAATCTCGATCTAAAACAATGGAAACTGGGACGCCATGAAGTCGTACAATCTCCTACACATAAAACTCTGCCAGCCTATTCATAGAATAACTGACTTTAACAGGAATGAAATGCATGGTCTTAGTCAGATGATCCACTATTACCCAAATGGCATTCTGACCCTGCACCGCTGAAGGCAACTTTGATACGAAGTCCGTCGAGATATGCTCCCACTTCCACTTAGGGATATCAAGTTGTTCAAGTGGTCCCGCTGGCCTCTGGTACTCTACTTTTACGTGCTGACATGTCAGACACTGTTCCACGAATCAGGAAATCTCCCTCTTCATGTTACTCCACCAGAAGGATCCTCGGAAATCTCTATACATTTTCGTACTTCCCGGATGAACAGTATAGAGAGAGCGATGAACCTCCTCCAGGATCTTTTTTTTAATCTCTGCATCATTAGATATACACAGCCTGGTGAAAAATATGAGAACTCTATCCTCAAAAACATTGACATATGGTTGTTGTTCACTCTGTACTTTCTCCACAATTTCCATTAGCTCCGCGTCTTTCGTCTGAGCGGCTTTAATTTTCTCTTGTAAGGTTGGTTGAATGATCAAACCGGCCATGATCGCATGTGGATCCTCGTCCACTAACTCAACACCCAACCTCTCCAGGTCCATCCTGATCTGATGCTGTACAACAACTGCTAAAACTGACGCGCCTACCGACTTATGACTCATAGCATCAACTACCACATTAGCCTTTCTTAAGTGGTAACTAAGTATACAGTCATAGTCCTTAATTAATCCAAGTCATCTCCTCTACCTCATATTCAATTCCTTCTGTGTGAAAAAGTATTTAAGGCTTTTGTGATCAGTAAATATCTCGTACTTTTCACCGTATAGGTGGTACCTCTAGATCTTTAATGCATAAACCACTGATGCCAGTTCCAAGTTGTGCATGGGATAATTCTTCTCATACTCCTTGAGTTGGCAAGAAGCGTACGCAATAACCATTCCTTACTGTATTAAAATACACCCAAGTCCTTTCTAATATGTGTCACTATAGATCACAGATCCACCTTCTCCTGATAGAATGGTCAATACTGGAGCAGTGACTAGTCTTTGCTTCAATTCCTGAAAACTCTGCTCGCATTCACTAGTCCACTCACACTTTCTATTCCTTCTCGTAAGCTAAGTCAGAGGACTTGATAACCTCGAAAACCACTCCACGAACCGGCGATAGTATCCTGCCAGGCCCAAGAAACTTCTAATCTCATGCACGTGCTCTGGTCTCGCTCAATCAAGTACAGCCTCCACTTTGCTCGGGTTCACTGAAATTCCTTCCCTGGACACCACATGTCCTATAAATGCAACCTGTTCCAGCTAGAACTCACATTTCTTAAATTTAGAATAAAATTTCCCTTCTCTCAGCACCAGAAGTACTATCCTCAGATGTTCCTTGTGTTCCTCTAGGCTCTTTGAGTACACCAGTATGTCGTCAATAAATACTACCACGAATTGGTCCAAATACTGGTGGAAAACCTTGTTCATCAGATCTATGAACACTGTAGGAGCATTTGTCAATATAAACGGCATAACCAGGAATTCATAATGGTTATACTGAGTTTTGAATGCTATCTTTGGAACATCTTATGCCCTAACCTTCACCTGATGATACCCGAATCGCAGATCGATCTTCGAAAAGACATGTGTGTCTTGTAGCTAGTCAAATAGATCATTAATACGGGGTAAAGGGTACTTGTTCTTCACTGTTACCTTATTAATTTCCTTGTAATCGATGCACATCTTCATCGACCCATCTTTCTTCTTTACGAACAACACTGGTGCTCCCCAAGGTGATACACTTGGTCTGATAAACCCTTTATCAAGAAGTTCCCACAGTTGCTCCTTTAACTCCTTTAGTTCAGCTGAAGCCATTCTGTATAGAGCCTTAGAAATTGGTGTCGTCCCTAGATTTAATTCGATGCCAAACTCCACCTCGAGATCAGGAGGCAATCCTGGTAAGTCCTCAAAAAACACATCTAAGAACTCCCTTATCACTAAGATATCCTCTAGTTTAAGTCCCTCTTTTGGTGCTTCTTTTACAAATACAAGGTACCCTTGGCAACCCTCCAGAAGTAGTCCTTTTGCTTGAATCATTGAAAAGATCCATGGTGCAGAGCGCACACTTGACCCGAAAAATTTAAATTCCTGCTCCCCTGGAGGTCTTAATACTACCTCCTTCCTGTGGTAGTCAAAGTTCGCGTATCTAGATGCTAGTAAATTCATCCCAAAAATGACATCGAACCTATGCATGTCAAAAAAAATTAGGCTAGCTGGTAGAGTTCTCCCCTGAATCTCCACAAGGTAGTTTCTAATCACCTTACTACACATTACCACTAACCCTGCTGGCATGACCACACCTAACTCGGCATCTAAAAACTGAGTCTCTACCCCACACAATTTAACCAATCCCCGAGCTACGAAAGAGTGCATTGCACCTGAATCAAACAACACTATGACATTATTTGATAAAATGGAAATAGTACCTTATTGACTCTATGAGTCTAATCCTATTTTGATAATGACAAATCACTTGGTATTTGATCTGTGCATTGAGTTTGTGAATAAGAACTATATTAAGCATGCACGGAAGGATAACTAGTCATGGAAGCTATAAAAAATAAACTATACATAACTGGGTAGATCTATGGAACTCAAAGAGTACAAGAATGAAGGTGCACGCACCAAGTTCAAGAACATCATGGGAATGGGTACTTAGAACTCATGTATTTACATTTTCATATGATTTAATTTGAGGCTCAACATATACCCTAGAATGACTTTAGAACTCATGCATTTCATGAACATCATTAGGGGACATTCATGAACTTAGAAATATTCTTAAAACCCTAGAAAATATTTTTTTTATAAAAGATCCAAGAAAGAAAGCAAAGCAGATTTTTAAATTAGAGAAGAAAAATTTAGAAAATGGGAACTTCAGTAGCTTGAACTCAACCTCGGTCGCCTGAAGAATTTCTTCAGGAGCCTGAAGATTAAGCTCAATCACCTGAAGAATTAGGGTGAAAGACTGAATCTGGATGAGGCACTTTGGTCACCTGAACTTGGCACTTTATGTGCCTGAACTCACCACTTCAAGAGCCTGAACTCCACTTCAGTCACCCAAACCTGCAGGAAAACTTAAAAATCTAATCTTTAAATGTGTGAACACGCGAGCTATCTTTTGATCCAATGGTCCAGATCTATTCTAAGGGGAAGATAATTATATATATTGAATATATAAACCCTAGCGGAAGATCTAAGAAAAACAAGAAGAGAAGAGAACATCTTTTTGAAAGAAAAGTGAGAAACTTGAGCTAATTGTTACACGATTGCCTGCACTCCGTCCTATAGTCATCTTCCTTGGGCAAATCTATTCAGAAAACTAAAAGGGATCTCACGTATACATTTTGATCTCATCTTGGTATTGAGGTTTGGTGATTCAAGTTATTATTTTCAAGAGCTTCTAATCTCATTACTTGTTTTTGAATATCGTTAGAAAAGTTTGATATTGAGTTTTCACATTCATATAACGATTGTTTTTGACAAGTTCAATACTTGAGAAAGTTTCTTATTAGGCCATTAATCAAAGAGTAACATTCAAGTGTGTTCTTAGTTAAAGACTTGATGTTTTGAATATTTCTAAACTATTTGGTTAGATATCCTTAGAAGTGCATAACTATACATACATATTGACAATGTATATATATATTGAAGGATATTTTCTGAAAATCATATATTAAGTTTGTTGATCTTTGGTATTCTCATCATGTAGATACTTATATATACATTAAGTCAAATATTACCAAGATCACATTGAGATTGAAATCTTGAGAGAAATATTATTTTTGACAAAGTGTTTTTAAAATCTTTGCAATTTTTAAAGTTGTTTATGTATTCAAAGATTTAACCTAAGTTCTCCAAAGTATTGAGTTATATAAATATTTTTGGGAGATTTGATAAAAAAGGATTTATGTGTTAAAGCATATCATTCATAAACGATTGTATCGTTTCATACATTCCGAGCTTCAAATTTCATCATATGGTAATGTATTAGGAATTTGAATTGTACTCACTAGCTTTGTTTGGAAGCAATTTTGAGTGTTTTACAGATTTCATTGTATTCACAGTTTGGCTTGTGAACCGAGTGTGAGGAGAGAGTTGTATCTCTTATAAGCAGCGGAGTAGGAGGAAGTTGTACCTCTTGTAAGTAGCGGATTGTAAGGAAAGCTCCATCCCAATTTAAGGAGCAGGGATTATAGTGGAATCCTTGAGTGGGTTGCTCAAGGCAAGGACATAGGCCGAGTTGGTTAAACCTCGTAAAAATTGCGTATATCTTCTCTTTTCTCTTAACTCTTTACTTTTCGCACTACATTTTATTTATTTGTATTGCATGTGTATGTTGATTAACATTACACACTATTAACTGGGTAAAAAAAACTCATTGATAAAATAAATTTTAATTTTGTCATAAATCCCTGAAATTGATTTGTTAAATATTCAAATAGGGATTGAGTGGTAAATAGGTTCAAAGAATTTAAAAAACCAAGTCACCACCCTCTTGGGATTACAATTAAATGAACATTTGGTATCAGAGTGGGTTTACTTAGACTTAATAGTTTATTTGTAAAAAAGATCACATGACACATATTGGTGTAACTCCATTTGGTGAGGGACACTCATCCACTAGACCACCAATTTTTTGTGGTGTAAACTACACCTATTGGAAATGTAGGATGAGCATCTACTTGCTAAATATAGACTGGAAGGTATGGAAGATAGTTACTAAAGGAAACCATGTTCCCATGAAAGTCATTGATAAGATAAATGTACCTAAAACTGAAGATGAATATACTGAGGAAGATTGAAAGTTAGTACAAATAAATGCTACAACAATGAACTTGCTTTTCTGTGCATTAGATGTAAATGAATTTAATAGGGTAATGGCATGTAACTCAACTAAAGAAATTTAGGAAAAATTAGAAGTTACATACGAAGGCACTAAGAAAGTTAAAGATAGTAAGATAGACACGCTCACCAGTGAATATGAAGCATTTAAAATGACAGCCAATGAATCTATACAATCCATGTACACTAGATTCACACACATCATTAATTCTTTATATGCACTTGGAAAGACTTACTCTACTTATGAGTTGATCAGGAAAATACTCAAGGGATTACCTCCAGTGTGGGAAGCGAAAGCTACGACAATAGCATAAGGGAGAAATCTCAAGGAGATGTCGGTGGACGAACTCATTGGATCGCTCATCACCTATGAGCTGCCAATAAATGAGAGGAAAAATAAGCAGAATAAGGAAAATAAAACCACATCGCTTAAGGCAACATCTCATAGCTCCAGTGAGGGAAGTGACTCAGAATCAGATGATGACATGACCTTGCTAACAAGAAGTTCATGAAGTCCTTAAAAAAGAATAAAAAATTCAATAGAAAATTTTGGAACTCAAAATTAGAAAGAGGAGAGTCAAGCACGAGGAAAAACAAGGAAGATCCTCCAACATGCTACAACTGCCGAGAGGTTGGACACATCAAGCGTGAGTGTCCTAAACTAGTGAAAGCCTCAAAGGAAAAGAAGAAGACGCTAAAAGTCGGTTAGGATACACACAACACTAGTTGTTTAGAATCTGAATCCAGCTACAACGAGATTGCCATTCTATGTCTAATGGCACATGATGACCTTAAGGGACAATCATCATTTTCATCATCTTCGTATTATTCTAGTGATTCTGAAAATGAAAATGACATGATTTCATATGATGAACTAAAACAAGAATACCTATACTCTATTAAAATGCTTGAGAAGAAAAGAAAGAAAATTTATGAGTTGAAAAGTAAAGTCACAGAACTTTCAAACTTAATTGAACGACAAAATGAATCTCATGCATTTTTCATAAAAGACGAAGATTTGAAAATTGAGGAATTAGAATAGAATTTGAAAGAGAAATCTGAGATTATTTGCAAATTCACTAATGGACAAAATAATTTTGAAAAGCTCCTAGGATCTCAAAGAAATTCCCTAGAAAAGGAAGGACTTGGTTTTAATGGGAAGGAAAATCTAAAGAAGAGACATCTTTACATGGGTTATTTTATAAGCAAGTCAAAGTCATATGTTCCAAATAAGAATTATCATAGAAATACTACATGCTTTAAATGTAAAAGATTGGAACACATAAAATTTGATTGTCCTTTCAAAAATAAAGAAGTTAAAATTAAGAAAGTATGGAAGGTAAAAAGAGAATCTAACACTAAGCCTCCTGGACCCAAGAAAATCTGGGTACCAAAGCTAGTTGTTTGATTGTGTCTTACAGATATACTTAAGATTAGCATCCTCAAAAGACAGATGGTATATGGATAGTAGATGTTCACATCACATGACCGGGGATAAAGCGAAGTTCACATCCATCACCCCCAAGGATGAAGGATTTGTCACTTTTGGAGATAATGCTAAGGGAAGGATCACAGGTGTAGGTAAAGTTGGTAATGATTCGTCTTTAATTATAAATCACGTTTTACTAGTTGATGGTTTAAAGCACAACTTATTGAGCATAAGCAAACTGTGTGATAAAGGTTACAAAATGTCTTTTGAACATGACAAGTGCATTGTTGAACACAAAACTGATAATAAGATACTATTCACTGTTGAACGTCATGAAAACGTATATACCACAAGCTTTGATAACTTAACCTCGCAGAGTGTGACATGCTTCTCTGCTATGAATGAAATTAGTTGGATTTGGCATAGGAGACTAGGACACGCAAACATGGATTTAATCTCAAAACTTGTAAAGAAAGAATTAGTTAAGGGACTGCCTAAGACTAAATTTGTGAAAGATGAAATCTATGATGCATGCCAACTAGGAAAACAAGCAAGAATAAGCTTTAAAAAGAAGAAAGAAATCTCCACTACTAGGCCACTCCAAATGCTACACTTAGACTTATTTGGACCAAACCCAATTTAGAGTTTAGGAGGAAAATCTTACGTCTTTGTCATAGTTGATTATTTTTCAAGATATACATGGGTATATTTCTTAGGTCACAAAGATGAAGCATGTAAACAATTCATAAACCTGTGCAAGAAAATCCAATACCCCCTTCAAATTGGACAAGAACCTGTGCATTTTACATAGCATTATTGACCTATAGACACAAAAAGGGGGGGGGGAAACGAGGAAATCACGTGACCATTATAGAAGAACTTTAAATTTTACCTCTCAATAGGATACATCCAACAATATTGGATCGACCCTTTAATTATGGCCTCCCTTGGCAAATGAACAGCTAGGTTGACCATCACATCGAAGAATGTTGGCGGAAATATTTTCTTCTGCTTGCATAGTATGATCACGATGTCATCCTCTAACCAATCAAGTATGTTTATGCTAAATTTTTATGATCACAACTATCAAAAAAAGATCCACAACTCAATCATCATCGAGCGAATATCTTCGGTCAAGTGTCCATGAAGGAAAATGGGTAGAACCCATTGTAGAAGGACGTGACAGTCATGGCTTTTCATTCTTAACATCTTCTCTTCCTTCATGTTTATGCATCGAGCTATGTTTGATGCATATCCATCAGCAAACTTCACTAATTTCAACCATTCCAAGAAGTTATTCTTCTCATCCTTCGAAATTGTGTAACAAGCTAATTGCATAAGAAGTTTTTCCCCATCACGCAAAAGTTGCAAATCAGGTAGTATTCCCATATCTTCCATATCCCAACAAGCATTTGTGGTATCCTTTGTCTTCCCATTTATATCCAGCAATGTACAAATGACATTCTCATAAATATTATTTTCAATGTGCATAACATCCAAGTTGTGGCGTAGTGGAAGATCTTTTCAGTTGGGCAACTCGAAGAAGATGCTTCTCTTTGTCCAATTCAACTCCCACTCAGCACGTTTTATTTTTCTACTGGTTGGTGGTTTCCTAAATGTCACATCTCCGATCAACCTGAGTTGGTCTAATATCTCTTCCCCACTTAGTCATTTTGGCCGCAACCTTCGTTCAGGTTTTCCATTAAAGCTTTTGACACCACGAGTCCTCTTAGGATGTTCGAGTCATAGAAAATGACAATGACACATAAAGCATAACTTGAATCCATGCTTCAAAAATAATAACCCAGCATCCTTATTACATACTGGGCATGCTAACTAACCTTTTTTGCTCCAACACGACAAGCCGTCATAAGTGGGGAAATCATTAATTGTCCACAACACTGCAGCATGCATCCGACAGGTTGTCCCACTTTCCACATCGAATGTCTCCACTCCTTTTTCCCATAGTTTTATCAACTCATAAATTAACGGATGCAGGTACACATCAATATCATTACCAGGTGCCCTCGGTCTGGGAATAAGCAGCGACATATAAATGAAGGGTTCTTTCATACATCGCCATGGCGGCATATTGTATGGCATCATCATAACTGGCTACATGCTATACGAGTTGTTCATGTTACTGAAAGGATTGAACCCATCTGAAGTAAGACCAAGTCTGATGTTGCGAGGATCACTAGCAAACCACGGATGCATTTTATCAAAATCGGCCCAACCTTTGGAATCTACTGGATGGCTAAGGGTGTTTCTATCCTGAAGATGTTTCTCTTGATGCCATCTTATATCAGCAGCAATCTTTCTGCACATGTACAATCATTGCAATCGCAGGATTAATGGACAATATCGCAAAACTTTTGGGGGGATTTTTTTATTCTTCTTCTCTTGGTTCACCACATTCTTGGCACTCATTTGCATTTTCATGTTCACCATAAAAGAGTACACAATCATACCTACACGCATGTATTAGAGTATAACCAAGACCCAATTCGTGCATGTATGTCTTCGCCTCATAAGAAGACTTCGAAAGTGTTTCACCATCAGGCAGTGCCACCTTAATAAGGTTTAAATGCATGTTGAATGCACTCTGAGATAACCCAGGCATTGTCCTTGCATAAAGCAACTTTATTAGAAACTCTAATTTTCAGAATTTTTTACAGTTTGGATATAAGGGCACCCGTGCATCCCTCACGAGATTAGAAAATGGTTTACTGAGTCAATTCAACATACTAGGATCGCAAGGTATGGCACCTGCTGAAGTAGATTCATCACCAGTACGCGACAAACTGACATCGCCAGTGTCCACTGCAATCCCCCTTTGCAAGTCACCTAACATTTTGATTAACCCTTTCGAACATGTATCACCACCTACTATATTTGCCCCCCTCATCTTCAACGTCATCATCATCACTCTAAACTGCGTAATATTCACCATGGAACTCCCATCTTGTGTACCTTTTCTCCATATCAAAGTCTAATAAATGTGAATGAACTAGATCAATGTGTTTGAATGTTATGTTTTGGCATTTCTTGCAAAGACACCTTATTCTACTAGCTTTGTCTGCATGATGACGCATGAACTCTATGAAATCATGTACCCCTTTCAGGTATTCTGGCAAAAACCTACCCCCGAGTGTTCATCCAACTCTTATCCATGTTCGTTAATTACCCTATAACATGTTCAAGTAAATGGTGTTAAGTACATTCTCATAATGTTTATGGCACATGCATCATGAATCCTATAATCGACTACCTTCCGTCTAAAGGATACAAATCCTATCCCATTCAGGAATGTTGCATTTACGTTTCGATCAATCGATCAAATTCCTTCGTCGTAGTCATTATGAATTTTGACAGCATCTTCCCATGGCTCTCCAAGTACATGAAATGAGGGAAGTGAACATGTTGCTAGTTTTCCATTACTAAAAAATTGTTATGACACCCTACTATGCACCTAGATAACACAAGTAGAGACACGCTCAAAATATATAATGACAATTGACAAAGTGTGAACGATGACAACAACGTAAATACAACTTCCTGAACTTTCCACGATGGATAATCTAAGAATTGTTGAAATACAAACATTACTAATTGTCAGTTAAACAAATAACTAATATGTTCAATAATTGTCTTGTCTCACATGTACGATGGGGCATGAATGTATAGTAACCATTCTTGAACGGGTCTAAGCTTCAATGAACACAAGAAATGACAGTAATTAGTTTGGCAGTTTACTTCATATGACATTTAATTCTTGACCTTTTATTGTATTTTATACATTGTTGTTCCAAAGATTTTCTAACCGTGCACAATCTCAAATGAATGCACAACAAGGATAAAAAAAAAAATGAACACTTATTTGCCTACCTTATATGTGTAAGTAACATCCACATAAATTCTAAAAATAGCTAGAAAAACGTAATGATATTGTGAAACACAAAATACAGGTAGAAACCAAAAGCTCCATGTATTTTCATTAATTTCAGAGGAAATACAATGTAGATGGACACATCGAAGCACACGTACAACCATTCAAAAGCATGGTAAAAAAGAATACAATAAAAAAAATAAAAGAAAAAGAAATAAAATCAAATCAAAGGGTGCATGAGCACAGTACATAAGAAAAAAAGAAAGCGCATAAAAAATCCCAAACATCTAGTCTATCCTAATCAGAGTCAGAATCAGAATTGGAATTGCATGAACAACAAGATGAGGCTACTGCTCTAGCGGCGTCTCGGTCTCGTGCCATTTCCTCTAAAAGATGATGCAATTTAGGGGTAGAAGGGGAGGGTGGTGGTTTGTATGGGCATGGCCTGAGGGCGCGAGGCAGCAAATGGTTAGGAATGTCCATCGGAGTTGGATTATCATAATCATATGGTATAGTCGACCTAATCAAACGAAACAGCACTAGATGAGCAGGCATGTCCTCTGTAAGCTCTGGGGTAACATTCGAGGATTGCTCTCTAATGGGTGGTGCATCAGAACGTGCTAGGGGCAACTGCACATCCTCAAGAGTCACCCTTGGTGCCCTTGTCTCATCTGAAATCCTTTCGTGTTCACTGAGTACAGCTCGACCTCTGGAAGAAGACTCTCCCCTTGGTGGGTCCTGAACCATCTACCGCTTTGAAGCTACTTGAGGATTCCTTTGTGGAAGCATTGGACAATAAAGAGGAAACCCTACAATTTAAGTTCAAAACAAATTTTTTTTGGAGGGGCATACTTAGAAATAACATTACGAGAAAATATTCACACCTACTTATTAAAAGGGTTCAATATAAATTTAATTTCAAAACTTATTTACTAAACCAAATAAAATCATTAGGGATGGCTTAGGTGAGCGCTTCATTTTAATATATACATGATTATAATATATTAATTCTGAAAACTAAGGTGTAGTCCCAAGAGGGGGGTGAATTGGGTTATTTAAAATTCCTTAGAGTATTTTCATAAGTTCTTGACTTTTTACAATCTTTTAAAAGACTGCTTATATTCTTGTTAATTAGGCAATCCATACAAACACTTACTTCTTCTATTTAATCCACAACCACAACATACACAACCAATTAATTAACTATTCAAGCCAAACAAACACCATACAAGTAATTAATATTAGCTTTGTAATATTTTAGCAACCCTGTAAATGAATGTGCAGGTCCTGTAGTTGGCCTTTGAACTGAAGATTAAAATAACATCCAATCACTTTTTCCAAAATCAAAATTTAAATAAACATTCAGGTAATAGGTTTTGGGTTGTTAACCAATCAACGTACTCCCTTACAATTTTCACAAAAAATTGATTAACCAACGTACTCCCTTTCAGTTTGTGCAAGCCCAAGAAAAAATTAGACTTTGGTTTATTTAATTTCCAATATATGTTGTTTTTATAATTGAAAGAATTACAACATTCACACAGTTTATGTTTTGCTGGAATTTAAAGAGAGTAAGGGAAAGAGAGTGACACCGCTGCTTTTACGTGGTTCGGTCTACCCCGGCCTACGTCCTCACCTTAGGTCAACCACCGAAATATTTCACTATACCTTGTTCCTTCTAGGTGGAACAAAAACCTTTACAATAACCAACCTCTTTTTTGGGAAGAGAAACCTCTCCAACCAACAACCTATGCTTGGTCCAACGATCCAACTATACCTTGAACTGTCAAAATCTAGTAGAAGGAAATGGATATGTGCGTACAAAAACACTCTCAAATATAGAGCAAGTTGTACAAGTTAAATCTCTAATTGTACTTCAAAACCAAAACTAAATAGAAAATGTGAATCTCAAGGTTTAGAAGTCACCAAAGGTTCTTTCTTATTGATATAAAGATTTTAGATGCAAATCAGAACCGAAGCTTTTTAATCCAGCAATTTCGTAGAGTTTTCCCCCAACAAAAGTGTGAGCAATAATGATCTTTAAAATAACTTTTGCATAAAAAGCATGTATTGCTTGAGTGTATCTTTTCATTGAGCAAGGGAGGTATTTATAGACATTGTTGGCCTAACAAGGTCTTTCAATCGGTTTTGGTGATAACAAACAAAGGAATATTTAACTTGGAAATGTTGAGTTTTTATGTTTCAGGAAATATGGATCAAGTATGGTTCAAGTAAAGCTCAAGTATGGTTCAAGTAAAGATCAAGACTAATCAATGATACAAGAAGAAACTAAGACATTTGCAGCTCAAGCAAAGAATTTCAAAAGCCAGATTGAGGAGAATATCAAGCTTGTCATACAAAGTTTTAGGAAATATATTTTAAGTATTTCAAAAGATAAAATATCGTTTGAAATATGTTTTGAAACTCTTCCAAGAGATTATAAGGACTTAAAGACCTATTTAAGAATATTGAAATAAGTCTCGTAAAAATCAAAAGAGAGCAAATCAGTTTTTTAAAGAAAAATATTTTTCTAAAATAGGTTCTTGGCAGATCAAATGACTGAACTTCATGTCCAACATCTGAAGAATTACTTCAGACATATGAAGATTAAGTGCAGACGTCTGAAGATTTTATGGATCAAAACAGAAACAGGCAGTAGCAGTTCAGACGTCTGAACTCACGACTTCAGACATCTGAACCTAACAGCTCAGACGTCTGAACCTTCTCTTTAGATATCTCACCCTGTGTCTAGTTAAATTTTCAAATGGTTTCAGGAACTTCAGATGTCTAACCTCGAATCCTCAGACATCTGAACACTGTTCAACAGCAAAATTTTTTAAAAATCTTATTTTTTAAATTATAGCCGTTTGAACCCCAAATTTTCTAACAACTTGGGAAACTCTCTAAGGAAACTCTTGCAACAAGGAAACTTTCTTGGAAGCCTATAAATACATGGTTCTTGTAAATCAAAAATATATACCAAGCATTAAAAATCTCTCAAGCTCTCTTGCTCTCAAAGTCTCACCTTGTTCAATCTTTTGCAAATCTGAAAGTGCTGTGATTCAGATATTTTTGCTCATCAATTCCTGAAGAAAGATTACTGATTTCTCATCTAAAGAAAAGGAATTTTTTGAAATCCTTGTTAAGCTTCAAAAGTGTATTTCTTTCTTGATATTTATCTTTTGAAGTACATAATTTCAATTTGTACTAATCTGCTCTTTGTGTGAGCATCTCTTGTACACCCTCTTTTTGATATCTCTCTTGTAGATTTTGGATGATTCCAGGCTGTCAGATCGTAGACCAAAAAAAGGTATATTCTTTGGAGAAAGCGGGCTTTAGCCTTGACCAAAGAGTGATTGTAAACAGGTGTTGTTCCACCCGACAATGGAACTACTATAGTGGAACCCTTCGATGTTTTACCAAGGGCGAGGATGTAGGCTGTGTTGAAGCCAAACCTCGCAAAAACCTTGTGTCTTTCTCTCTTCTTTACTTTCTATTTTCTGTACTTGCTGTTGTTGTGTGATTTAAAGTGCAAGTTGCAGGTTTCAAAAGTTAGACATAAACAAAGACTCTTGATATTTAGAAAGTACGTTTTGATTAACCGTTTGCGAAAACCCAAAAAGGAGTACATTGGTTAATTTGCAGAAATCTTGATCAAGAGAAGTGCATACGAAGAGGTTACTCAAAGAAGGTGGTAAACAATCACAGGGAAATTGACAAAAGTATTAATATTCTTGGTTGAGTGGTTGAATTGTTTTGGTTTTATTGATTGGCTTGTGAATTTAAATTTCAGTATTTTCAAGTGTGATTATTAATTGTGTTTTTCTTAGTATCATAAGCAAAAGCTCAAAAATTATTAAAATAAAAAGAATCCAATTCACCACCCCCCCCCCCCTCTTGGGAAGCTATTCCTAATTTCAATTGGTATCAGAGCCTGGTTATAGAAATTTCTAACAAGAAACTATAAAAAGATCTAATGGTAAACATTGGAGTAGCACCCTTCAGTGAAGGCCAATTCTCAACTCGTCCACCAATCTTTTGTGGACACAATTATACCTTTTGGAAAAAGAGAATGGAAATATATCTCCAACACATGGATTGGAATGCATGAGAAGTTGTTATGGATGGAAATCTTATCCCCACTAAGATAGTTGATGGAAAACAAATTTCAAAAGAAAAGAAAGATATGACTGACTTAGATTATAAAATGCTTCAAATAAATGCAACGCTATAAATGTGTTATACTGTGCATTAGATGCTAATGAATTTAAGGAAGTCATGGCTTGCAAAACAACTAAGGAGATTTGGGACAAATTAGAAGTAACTTATGAAGGAACTGTTGATGTTAGAGATAATAGGATAGACATGTTAACAAGCGAATACGAAGCATTCAAGATGCATTCTTATGAAACAATATCAAGCAAGTACACCATATTTACTCACATAATAAACTCCTTAAGTGCCTTACGAAAAGCCTATACTACCTATGAAATGATTAGAAAAATTCTAAGAGGCCTTCCCTCTATTTGGGAACCAAAGGCTACAGCTATCACGGAAGGTAGAAACCTTAAGACTACTTCTTTGGATAAACTTATAGGCTCACTTCTCACCTATGAAATTGCCTTGAAAGAAAGGAATCCTAAACCAAAGCATAAAAGATCCATAGCACTAAAAGCATCTAGCCACAGCACTAGTGAAGAAGAAAGTGAAAGTAGTGACTTAGATCAAGATGAATTGGCATTCATTACCAAGAGACTAGGAAAATTCTACAGAAGAAATAAAAGGTTTCCTAGAAAGTTTAATAAAAAGAAAACCGAAAAAGGAAAGACAAGTAGGAAAGAAAATAAAGGTAAGAATAAACCATCAATTTGTTATCATTGCAAAAAACCAGGGCATATCAAACCGTACTGCCCGTTGTTCAAGAAAGACAAGAAGAAAAAGAAGGAAGCAATGAAGGCTACTTGGGATGACTCAAGCTCCAGTGAAACTGAAATCAAAACGAGTGAACAAGAGATGGCAAATATATACTTCATGGCGAATGATGAAGAGGTAAATTCGTACTACTCTTCAACTGAATCTCAAAATGAGTCTTGTGATGAGTCAAGTGATAGCTTGCCTTCTTATAAGGAATTACAAGCTGAGTTATTCTCACAACATAAAATATTTATAAAAATTTCTAAAAGAAATATAACTTTGAAAGATCAAAATAAAGAACTTGTGAAACAACTTGAATCATTCAAAACTATTGAAGAAGAAAAAGATTCTCATATTAAGAAGTTGGAAGAAAAACTAAATATAGCAACACAAGAGTTAGGTAAAACTCATAAAGATAATTTGAATAAAAAGGATCTAAAAATAAATGAACTTAAAAAGGTAGTTGAAGATAAAGAAAAGACTATCTATAACTTTACCAAAGGTAAAGAAAACTTTGAAAAGATGATTGGATAGCAAAGGCTTCATGGGAACAAAGAAGGAATAGGCTACAACGGTAAAGCAAATAAAAGGAATAAAAAATTATACATGGGATGCTTGGTTAAGGAAGCTAAATACTATGCTAGCACTTCATCAAATAAAAAATATGAACATACCACTTGCTATATGTGCAAGACTAAAGGTCATGTGATGTTTAATTGCCCATTAAAAAGAAAATATGTTAAAGTTCACAGAGAATGGAAAGCAAATAGTGGAACTAACAATAAAACAAAGAAAGTCAAAAGAGTTTGGGTTCCAAAAACTAACACATAGTATCCCTCATTGTAGGTTTGCCTTAGGACAACAACAACAATAGACAAATGGTACTTGGACAGCGGGTGCTCAAGGCATATGACCGGTGACAAGACCAAGTTCACTACTTTAAAACAAAAGGATGGGGGATATGTCACCTTTGGCGACAATGCCAAAGGTAAAATTATTGGTATCAGAAAAATTGGTAAAGAACCTTTACTCACTATAGAAAATGTGTTATTAGTGGAAGGACTAAAACATAATCTTTTAACTATTAGTCAATTAAGTGACAAAGGGTTCGAAATAATATTTATGAAAGAAAAATGTGTCATTTAAAATCCTAAAAATAAAGAAACTCTATTTCTAACTCATAGAATAAATAATGTCTATTGCATAAATCTTGAGAACTTAACAAATCAAAACAAAGCATATTTGACAGCTATGAATGAAGTAAGTTAGTTATGACATAAAAAACTAGGACATGCAAGCATGGACCTACTATCTAAATTATTAAAGAAAAATCTTGTAAAAGGACTACCAAATACTAAATTCATAAAAGACAAGTTGTGTGATGCTTGTCAAAAGGGAAAACAAGTAAAAACAAGCTTCAAAAAGAAAAAATACATATCCACCAAAATACCCCTAGAACTCTTGCATCTAGACTTATTTGATCCAACTAGAACCTTAAGCTTAGGTGGAAAACAATATGCTTTTGTAATAGTATATGATTATTCAAGATTTACTTGGGTAATATTTCTAGCAAACAAAGATGAAGCTTGTAACCAATTAATAACTTTATGCAAGAAATTACAAAATGAGAAAGGTTATAATGTAACAAGCTTTAGAAGTGACCAAGGAAAAGAGTTTTAAAACATGGAAGTTGACCATTTTTGTAATGAACATGGAATAACTCATAATTTTTCAGCACCAAGAACTCCACAACAAAATGGAGTTGTTGAAAGGAAAAATAAAACTCTACAAGATATGGCAAGAACAATGCTTAATGAAAATAATCTACCTAAATACTTTTGGGCAGAAGTTGTAAATACAGCATGTTATATTGTAAATAGAGTATCAATAAAATCAAAAATAGATAAAACACCTTATGAACTTTGGAAAGGTAGAAAACCTAATATTTCCTACTTTCATGTATTCAGATGTAAATGCTTTATACTTAATACTAAAGATGATTTAGGAAAGTTTCATGCAAAGTCGGATGAAGGTATCTTCTTAGGTTATTCTACAAATAGTAAAGCTTATAGGATTTATAATAAAAGAACTACTACTATTATGGAATCAATTCATATAACTTTTGATGAATCAAATAATCAAGACATTAAAGATAAGAATGATGAAAAAAAAGACACTTCACAAAAAGAAGAAGATCTTGAAATAAAAGAAGAAAAGAATAATGATGCTCCAAATGAAAAACTTACAGAAAATCTGAAACTTCCTAAAGAATGGAAATATGATAAAAATCACTCAAAAGAACAAATTCTTGGTGAAACATCAAAAGGAATGACCACTAGAGCCTCACTAAAAAATATTTGCAACCATTATGCCTTTTTATCCCAAGATGAACCCAAAAACATTGAAGATGCTTTAAATGATGATTCTTGGATTATAGCTATGCAGGAGAAACTAAATCAATTCGAAAGAAGTCAAGTATGGGAACTTATTCCTAAACCCAAAGATAAATCAACCATTGGAACTAAATGGGTGTTTAGAAATAAGAAGGATGAAAATGGAGTTGTTGTAAGAAATAAAGTTAGGCTAGTAGCATAAGGGTATAATCAAGAAGAAGGAATTGATTACTATGAAACCTTTGCCCCTGTGGCAAGGATGGAAGCAATTAGGATGCTTTTAGCTTATGCAGCCTATAAAGATTTTAAGTTATATCAAATTGATGTAAAGAGTGCATTCTTAAATGGATATATAAATGAAGAAGTGTATGTCAAACAACTTCCAGGTTTTGAAAATTCTAGAAATCCAAACCATGTATTCAAATTGACAAAAGCCCTTTTATGGTTTGAAACAAGCTCCAAGAGCTTGGTATGAGAGGTTAAGTAAATTTTTACTTAAAAATGAATTTACAAGAGGAATGGTTGACATTACTTTATTCATTAAATCCAAAAACATAGATATGCTAATAGTTTAAATATATGTGGACGATATTAAATTTGGAGCTACAAATGAAGATCTATGCAAAGAATTCGCTGCATGTATGCAAAAAGAATTTGAGATAAGTATGATGGGGGAGCTAAATTATTTTCTAGGATTACAAATAAAACAAGTTAAAAATGGAACTTTCATAAATCAAACTAAGTACATCAAAGATATGCTAAAAAAGTTTGATATGGAACAAAGTAAACCCATAGGAACTCCTATGAGTACATCCACAAGTCTTGATAGAGATGAAAAAGGAAAACAAGTAGACATAACACACTATAGAGGAATTATTGGTAGTTTACTATATTTAAATGCTAGTAGGCATGATATTTTGTTTAGTGTGTGTATGTGTGCTAGATTTCAATCAGCACCCAAGGAATCTCACAGAATTCTTAGGTACTTGGTCGGATCACTTGATCTAGGTTTATGGTATCCAAAGGATACTGATTTTAATATGATAAGTTACTCCGATGTTGATTATGCCAGATGTAAGATTGATAGAAAAAGTACAAGTGGCACATGTCACTTTCTAGGACAATCCTTAGTATCATGGTTCTCAAAGAAACAAAATTTTATAGCCTTATCAACCGCCGAAGTTGAATATGTGGCAGTGGGAAGTTGTTGTGCACAAATCTTATATATGAAACAACAATTAAAAGATTTCAATCTAAAGTATAAAACAATACCAATAAAGTGTGATAACACGAGTGCCATAAACATATCTAAAAACCCAATTTCACACTCAATAACTAAGCATATAGACATAAGACATCATTTTTGAGAGATCATGTTCAAAAAGAGGATATAATTCTTGAATTTATAAATACAAGTGATTAATGAGCTGATAAATTTACAAAACCTCTAAGTAAAGAAAGATTTATACATATAAGGAGAGAACTTGGGCTAATCCATAGCAGAGAAGTATATTAGAAGTGAAATTTCAAAATTTTTATGCACTTTAGACATCTGAACTTCACTGTCACGACCTGCTCATTTTTCACACATTTTTTTTTATAACATCATAAAATCAACATCAAATCATAAAATCAATACCACACATCTCACATTCCAGCTCAGCAAGTCACCATCCACCTAGACCCGTGAGTACCAGGAATATAACAGAACATACAGCAGAAGCCTACGTAGCAAAAAGTATATAATCATATACGTCTCATCATAATGTGCCATACAACATACCAGAGTACTTCAATCACTATCTCTCAGTATATACATTCCAAAAATGGAATCTAGGGACAATTCCCACAAAAACCTAACTGTCCTTACCAAAAACTTACCCTTCCAAAAAGGGCTGATAATCCACACTATATCAGCGGGGCTTTTCCCGCTCTCCTATCTGTGGCTCCTAAAAAGTTTATGAAATTTAGGGGTGAGACACCTCTCAGTAAGGGAAATAAACTAATACCAGTGTGTAGCAACATGAGTATTCAGTGTTCTACATATATCATACATAACATATTCAATACTGTATATCAAATCTGGGAAAACAAACATATATCAAAACATGGCAGAACTTACTGCATTTCA
Source organism: Malania oleifera (assembly GCF_029873635.1). Classification (NCBI taxonomy): domain Eukaryota; kingdom Viridiplantae; phylum Streptophyta; class Magnoliopsida; order Santalales; family Ximeniaceae; genus Malania; species Malania oleifera. Next base: position 142,301,350 of record NC_080417.1, read on the forward strand.
TAAGCGTATCTCATCTCATATCATAATACTAACATAAAACATCCCTGGTAGGTTAGCTGGCTGTTGTCATGTATTACCCCCACATGACTGAGTTGTGTGACCCGAAGGCAGGACCCAATAATGGTTGGCCGACCACTGCCAAGTCAATAGTCTAGTCTGTAGGTCCAATGGGTCTACCCAGACTGGTCCATACACTAGGGGCGATAACATCACACTTCTTGAAAGTAACCACATCAACCATCCAATCTCACACCACACCGTACAGCAACATTAACACAAATACCATGATCACGAAGACCATGGACACATAGCAACGGTATGTGCAAGTGCTAGCCTAGACCAAGCCAACCAGGTTCTGATATCATATACATATACTAAAATGATGATACATAGATATCTCATAACATTTATTCTCATATCAATCATATCATTTGCATATATATACGTGTATCATGAAAATCATCGGCCCGTACGCCGGTATTACACATTTTAACATAGCACGGCCCGTACGCCGGCAAATCACATAGCTCAGCCCATACGCCGAAAAATCACATAGCCGAGCCGATACGCTAGCAAATCACATAGCTTGGCTCGTACGCCGGCAAATGACATAGGCCAGCCTGTACACTGGCAAATCACATAACTCGGCCCGTACCCCAATAAATCTCATCCACATAGCACGGCCCGTACGCCGAAAAATCATATATATATATATCTCGGCCTGTACGTCGGTTTTCCATCATAAAAATTCATATCATCCACATTCCTAGAAAACAGTATTTCACAACATTTTATACTCATGCCACACAATCGGATTTTCATATATTCAATATATCATCATTTAAACAGTATTTTTCGAATATAAATCATATATATATATATATATATATATATATATACATTTTCCGCAAATGAGATTCTATATAAATATATACATACATTTTCTCAAAACAAACTAGCTTAGTTTATCCCCTTACCTGGTTCCTCAACAACCCCTAAGAAAGTCTTCCCCGCCCCCGCAGGGTTCCTAACTCAACACTTTGAAAATAAAAGTCACCAGAACTAAAGTTCAATATTTTCGTACGTACAATATTTTCTATAACTATCACTAAGTCAAATTAGGTTTAAAAGTCTTACCTCAACTTAGGGAGGATTCCCAACGTTTCCAATCAACACCCCTGGAAACGAAAACTCATAGTATTAAACTTTAATATTTTAACGCGTACAACACTTTTCTCAACTGTCACAAATCCAAAAATTGAGTAAAAAGCCTTACCCTGGATTTGGAATGGAGGAATTGAGTAAAAAGCCTTACCCTGGATTTGGAATGGTTTCCTCCTTACTTTCACCAATGATTCGCTCCAACAGATTTGGAGAGAACTCCGCCATGAGCGTCGTGGTGACTTCGGATCGTTGATCTGGCGTAAAAAATAGTCCAAAAACGAAAAAAAAAAAAGAGAGAGAGAGAGAGAGAGAGAGAGAGAGAGAGAACCGAAGGGGAGAGAGAGAGAGAGTTAGCTTCTTAAAGAAGCTTTAAAAATCCAAATTTTCGTATATATAAAATAAAGGATTTCGTCGACAAGCCCGTTCTTCGTCGACGAGTCCTTCACAAATTTCGTCAACGAGACCCTGTATTCGTCGACGAAATTCAGGCTGCCTCAGAATCCCTCTCGGTATTTTCTCCTCAACGAAGCCCTATGTTCGTTGACGAATTCTCTTAAGCCTTCGTCAACGAACCCCTTGTATTCATTGACGAAGTCCTGCTGATCCCTTTTTCCATTTTCCCTCCCAAAGTTAAATGTCCTCGACGAAGTCGACGGCCTCCTTCTGTTTTCGGTTTCCATTTCCCTTTCTTTATTATTTAAATTTCATTTTAAATTCAGGTCATTACATCACACCCCAGACGTCAGAGTACTGTAGCAGAAAGGTTCAGATGACTGAACCTCGGACTACAGACATCTGAGCGCCTACTGACTTTTCAAATTCTAGGCTTTAAAAACTTCAGACATCTGAAGTCGCGGGGTTTAAATACTATTAGCGCACTAAACCCTAAATTCAGACTTCTGAAGTTGCTTGTTTCACTCATCCAAACACCTCTTTCTTTATCTTCTCTCATTCTCACTTCAATCCAAAGCTTCTACCCTACAAGGATTCACCCCACGAAACCTAGGGCTTCCAAAATCTCGTATCTTCATGCCTCAAATCAAGAAGACTGCAAACAAGGGTTCTTCATCGGGGAAGGATCCTCAAAATATTGACAAATGGTTGGTTGCTCCTCGTGCTCGAATCCGTTATCGTACTTCACTGAGTTCTGTAGAACCAATCTTAGGTAAAATCCTGGATGTATCATTCTTCACTACTGTGTTTCCAGATCTCCTTTCATTATTTCATGATATTGGTTGGCTTGATTTCATCACTCAACAACCCAAAGGTTGTTTTCCCCATCTTGTAAAAATTTTCTATGCTAATATGATATATGAAAATGGGATTTTTTCTTCGGAAGTTAAAGAAAATTCTACTGAATTCTGAAATATTGTCTCCCATTTTCAAAATTACTCCAGGATATTTTAACTGTCCTATGTTTGCTCAATCTTGGATCCTAGAACAAGGATTCACTCCTAAAGCTTTCCTTCCACTGATCATAGAAAATGAACCTATCTATTTTGCACATCCTCCTCTATACAAGCAACTGAACGTAAAAGGCCAGATTCTCCATAAACTTGTTTCAAACAATATCATACCAAAACAAGGCTCTTTTGATCATCTTTCTTATATTGAATGCTTTGTTCTTTGGTGTCTGCTTAAAGGAAAGAAACTAGACTTGGCTAGTTTAATCGTTAGGCGGATGTGGACCAAGCTAGAATCTAATCGAGTTTTTCTTCCTTATGGAGGAATTCTTACTCTTCTCTTTACTCATCTTAATGTTACCAATATCTCTGAATTTTTCATAAAAAGAACTCGATATGATCTTTTCAATGAGACTTCTCTCAAGCAGATGGGTTATGACAACGGAAGTTCAGGATGGTACTTAAAAACAGGAAGGACTACATATGCTCCACCTACCTCTCCAGTAGCCTCAGCTTCAGCTTCAACCTCAGCCTTTGCACTAGTATCAACAGCCGCAGAATCTTCTTCTACATAGGACCTTGGTTCATCTTAAGACACACCTTCATGGTTCTTATCCTTTCAAAAGGATTTCTCCAACTTTTCTTCTGAAGTACGCACTGGACTTCAGAATATTAAATAAAAAGTCACATCACTCGATATGCGGGTCACTCATATAGAACAATATCATGCAAAATTCTCTAAGGGAAGTGATCCTATGGATATTAGCTCCGCTCCTCAGAGTGGAGATGATGATGATGATGATGATGATGATGACTCTGCAGAAAAAAAAAAAATGAAATTCTAAAGAAGAAGGAGATGAAGGGAATACTGAAGAAGAAGGAACCCAAGAAGAAGAAGAAGAAGAAGAAGAAGGAAAAGAAGAAGGAGAAGAAGAAGAAGAACAACAAGTAGATGGTTCTAAAGAAGAAGAATAGGATAGTTAGAAACTACCTATCTTAGGACACTATGAATTTTTTTGTTTGTCATAAAGTATCAAGACTCATGTATCTCAAATGTATGTAATCATAATACCATGCAGCTTTTTGTGTTACATTTCTGTTTTTGTATGGAAACACATGAAACTTCTATGTACTACCTCTTGTACTAATTACCTTTTGATTATAAGAATGACTTTTTTATGGTTTTTCATAAATCTTATTACTCTTTTTGACTAATGACAAAGGGGGAGAGAGTACTTAGTAAAGATAAAATAAATGAAGAATTAAGAATTAACTACATGAGAACTTGATGAACCATATATGAACAAATGAAAGAACTTGATGTGAACAATGGATGGATATATAACACATGTGAACTTAAATTGACATGGATATATGATGAACTTTCTATGGCTTGCAACATATATAGAACACATAATAAATTTTCTATGGCTTATAGCAAGGGGGAGTACTTCATTTTTATATGGCTTGCATATTAATGTTCATAGTAAGGGGGAGTACTTCATTTTTCATAAAACCTTTATCTTTACTCCTTGTTTGTCATCATCAAAAAGGGGGAGATTGTTGGCGTAACAAAGTCTTTCAATCAGTTTTGGTGATAACAGAAAAAGGACTATTTAACTTGGAAAGGTTGAGTTTTTATGTTTCAGGAAATATGGATCAAGTATGGTTCAAGTAAAGCTCAAGTATGGTTCAAGTAAAGATCAATACTAATCAATGATATAAGGAGAAACTAAGACATTTGCAGCACAAGCAAAGAATTTCAAAAGCCAGATTGAGGAGAATATCAAGCTTGTCATACAAAGTTTTAGAAAATATATTGTAAGTATTTCAAAAGCTAAAATATCGTTTGAAATATGTTTTGAATCTCTTTCAAGAGATTATAAGGACTTAAAGACCTATTTAAGAATATTGAAACAAGTCTCGTAAAAATCATAAGAGAGCAAATTAGTTTTTTAAAGAAAAATATTTTTCTAAAACAAGTTCTTAGCAGATCAGATGATTGACCTTTTCAGTTCAAATATCTAAAGTGGCAACTTCAGATGACTGAACTTCATGTTCAAACATCTGAAGACTTACTTCAGACATCTGAAGATTAAGTGCAGATGTCTGAAGATTTTATGGATCAAAATAGAAACATGCAGTAACAGTTCAAACGTATGAACTCACGACTTCAGATATCTGAACGTGGCACCTCATCAGTCTGAACCTTCTCTTCAGATATCTCACCCTGTGTCTAGTTAAATTTTCAAAGGGTTTAAGGAAATTTAGACGTCTGACCTCGAATCCTCAGACATCTGAACACTGTTCAACGAGAAAATTTTTAAAAAATCTTATTTTTTAAATTATAGCCGTTTGAACCCCAAATTTTCTAACAACTTGAGAAACTCTCTAAGGAAACTCTTGCAACAAGGAAACTTTCTTGGAAGCCTATAAATACATGGTTCTTGTAAATCAAATATATATACCAAGCATTAAAAATCTCTCAAGCTCTCTTGCTCTCAAAGTCTCACCTTGTTCAATCTCTTGCAAATCTGAAAGTGCTGTGATTCAGATATTTTTGCTCATCAATTCTTGAAGAAAGATTACTGATTTCTCATCTAGAGAAAAGGAATTTTGTGAAATCCTTGTTAAGCTTCAAAAGTATATTTCTTTCTTGATATTTATCTTTTGAAGTACATAGTTTCAATTTGTACTAATCTGCTCTTTGTGTGAGCATCTCTTGTACACCAGTTTTTTGATATCTCTCTTGTATATTTTGGACGATTCCAAGCTATTGGATCATAGACCAAACAAGGGTATATTTTTTGGAGAAGGCGGGCTCTAGCCTTGACAAAGGAGAGATTGTAAACAGGCGTTATTCCACCCGGTAACGGAACTGCTATAGTGGAACCCTTCAATGTTTTGCCAAGGGCGAGGACGTAGGCTGTGTTGAGGCTGAACCTCGTAAAAACCTTGTGTCTTTCTCTCTTCTTTACTTTCTATTTTCTGTACTTGCTGTTGTTGTGTGATTTAAAGTGCAGGTTGCAGGTTTCAAAAGTTAGACATAAACAAAGACTCTTCATATTTAGAAAGTATGTTTTGATTAACCATTTGCAGAAACCCAAAAGGGAGTACATTGGTTAATCTGCGAAAATCTTGATCAAGATAAGTGCATATGAAATGGTTATTCAAAGAAGGTGGTAAACAATCATAGGGAAATTGACAAAAGTATTAATATTCTTGGTTAAGTGGTTGAATTGTTTTGGTTTTATTGAGTGGCTTGTGAATTTAAATTTCAGTATTTTCAAGTGTGATTGTTAATTGTGTTTTTCTTGGTATCATAAGCAAAAGCTCAAAAATTATTAAAATAAAAAAGAATCCAATTCACCTCCCCTCTTGGGAAGCTATTCCTAATTTCACACATTTTTAAAGAAAAGTTTCCTCATTTAACATGAAGCATTTAGATAACTTTTCAAAAGATATTAAATCATAGAAACAATTTTGAAAATCTTCTCATAAGTTTGAAATTCAAAAATTCCCCGCAGAGTCAGTTGACTGACTCACTCGACTAGGTCACTTTTTGTACTAGTCAGTTGGCTGGACAGGCAGCCGACACCATTCTGTCTCTCAAAAAATAATTGTCAATTGGCTAATCGAACCACGTCAAAAATAGTGAGTCAGCTCAACACTGTCAATCAGCTGGGTGTTTTCAGTTCATCAAGTCAGTTATGTTGAATCAGGTATAATCCCAAGAGGGGGGGTGAATTCGGTAATTAAAAAATCTTTGAAACTTATTTACCCCTTAAACCCTTCTTATTTATATATCAATAAAATCTTGTTACTCAATTTACTTAAGTGTAAGACTATCCAACCTATGCATGCAATATACACAATTTAAATGTAATACTTAAAATAAATTGTAAAGGGAAGAAAGAAGACAAACACAGTTTTACGAGGTTCAGCCGACTTGGCCTACATCCTCGCCTTGAGAAACCACTTAAAGATTCGCTAAAACCCTGCTCCTTAAAGTGGGACAAAGCTTCCCTTACAATCCGCTGCTTACAAGAGGCACAGTTTCCTCCTACTCCACTACTTACAAAAGACACAGTTCTCTCCTCACACACCGGTTCACACACCGAACCATGTATACAATAGAATTTGAAAATTAACACTCAAAACAATGTTTCTAACAAAAGTTGGTGAGTACAATTCAAAATCCTAATACATTAACATATGATATAACTTGAAGCTCATGAATGTATGAAAAAATGATACAATCATTTTATGTATGATATGCTTCAACACGCAACTCCCTATTTAACCAAAACTCTCAAGTTAAGATATATTTAAAATGTTTTGGAGTCAACTAGGGTTCTTGGCTCACTTTGCAAAAATGCACAAGTATGTTTGATGTGAACTAGTTAATAAAAAAACTTTGTCTTGAATACAAACTCAATCAAACTCATAAAGTTTTATTTCATGTATTCAATCACAAACTGAGTATATTAATTTTCAGAAAATATCCCTCAATTAAATGTATAGTTATAAGTACCAAGGATATTTAATCAAGCTTTAATATATCTAAAATATAAATCCTTTAGAAAACGCCCACTTAAATCAAAAAATCAATCAACCAAGTTAAATAAGTTTTCTCAAGTAATGATCTTTTCAAAACTCAATTTTTATAAGAATATGCACACTCATGATCAAAACTTTTCTAATCATAGTCAAGAGCACGTAATAAGATGAGATGAGATGTTCTTAAGAATAATAACTTGAAAGATCAAGCCTCAATACAAGATTGAAGTACAATTGAGTAAACAAGTTCCCTTTGAGGATCTGAGTTGATTTGCCCAAGCTTGAAGATTAGAGATTGAAGTGTAGGCAATCGTATAGCACTAGGAACAAATTTTCAACGTTCTTTCAACAATGTGTGTTCTTCTCTTTATTGTGTGTCTAACTTATGTTCTAGGGTTTAGATATTCAGAATATATAGTATATTACCCTTATGATTGATCTCAGCCGTTGGATCAATAAAATAGCTCGCGAGTCCTTTTAATAAAAATCTGATTTTTAAACTTTTCTACGACTTCAGGCAAGTGAAGTGGGGTTCAGGCTCCTAAAGTGGCAACTTCAGGCGCCTGAGGTTCCTGGGTCAAGCAACCGAAGTACCTCTATTAGGTTCTACTAGGCTACCGAAGTCCCTTTTTTCTCACTTATTCATTTTCAGTTTAAATTTTTGCTTTGCTTCTTTGCTTGGGTCTTTTATAAAACAAGTTTTCCATGATTTTAAAAACCTTTCTAAGCCCATGTAAGTTCTCTAATGATGTACATGAAATGCATGGATCCTAAAATCATTCTAAGTTATGTTGAGTCTCAAATCAAATCATACGAGAATATAAATACGTAAGTTCTAAATACCTATTCCCAAGATGTTCTTGAACTTTGACGCTTGCATCTTGATTCTCGTACTCTTTGAGTTTCATGGATCTTGCCAAGATTTGTTAGCTTTACTTTGTGACTTCCATGACTCGTTATCTTTCTATGCATGCTTAATATGGTTCCTATTCACAAACTCAATGCACAAATCAAATAACAAGTGATTTGTCATTATTAAAACAGGATTGGACTCGTAGAGTCAACAAGTTGGCTGGATAGTTAACTTTGCTGTAGGTTTTTTATCAGTTGGCTGACTAAACCACATTCAAAAATGGTCAGTCTGCTGGATACTGTCCGTCGGCTAGGTGTTTTTAGTTCATCTAGTTAGTCGACTAGGTGTTTTTAGTTCATCTAGTCAGTTGGCTGGGCAGTCCTCTTTTTTCAAATATTTTTTTTATTTCTGATTTTTTAAAATCTAGTTTACTGGAAAAACTCAATTATAACTTTTCAAAAACATTTTCAAGGGTTTTTCAAGTGCTGGTCTCTAAGTATTTATATCTTAAGGAGCTTCACATATCTAAATAGTAATGACTTGAAGTACTTATAAATATCCTTCTAAGCATGATCTCCTTAATCACTAAGTCTTGCAGCCTCTTGAGGTTTAATCCTTACTTCAAGATCTTCTTGGCCTTTAAACTCTTCATTTATTGTTCATTGCTTTAATATACTGAGAAGCTTTCACTTGATTGACTTTAAGTGTCCTTTTAAGCTTATTTCCATGATTAACCATAAGTTTCCTTTTACTCGGACCTGAAATAAAGTCACTCAACAACATAAGTTAAAACATCCTTCATTTGTTATCATCAAAACAAGATTGAAAAACTCAATTAGGCCAAAAAATTCATAAATAATAAGGTAAACATTTAAGTTGTTTAGGGTGAGTTTGATGCCCCTCTTTTGTCTTGTCCTTTTTAAAAGATAATGGTAGGTATAACTTTTGGTATAATTTTTTTATTTTCTAAAAATCAACTTTTAGTTTTTTAGAAGTTTCAAAATTAAAAATTGAAAAACTAAAAGCTAATTTTTTTCACGAACAAATTATTTGTATATTTTTGTCATTAATTTTCTTCTACTGAAGCAAATTTGTAGGACTTTAAATTTTTAAGCTTATATAGAGCCAAAACTTTGATAAGTTGGTACCTAAAAATTGATCATGAGATTTAAGACACACATAATTAATTTTTTAAAAGGAAATAATCCCATAATTATTAATACAAGAACTTAATAATAGTAGCTGCATTTAAATTTTTGTAAGTTTGAATCATATATGAAATGTCAAAAAAGAAGAGGATAATGCCAAAATTTTAAAATGCATAATTGATCATGTGATTTAAGAGGCATACTAACTTTTTTTTTTTTTTTTAAGAAATGATCCTATAATTGACTCACTCGAAAAATGAGCAGCTGAGAAGTTATCCCAAGTATAAGAGTTTTGTCGTGTAATATTCAACCCAAATGCCAGATCGTCTCCTCAGGGAATGCGACTTAGTTTCAAATTTTACGTTTCTCCAATCGAAAATAAAAAGTCACTGAACTCAGTTCATATTTGGGTTTCTGGATTTGTTTGAGATTTCTTTTGAGATATTAAACGAACATGCAATTTAAACTCTAATCCTAGCATGCATTGAATTAAATAACAAGAAACGAAAATCCTACGTTAACTAACCTATGTTAACTTTTGAGCAAGAATTAAAACTCACGTTTGAACGTCAGAATAGAAACTAAACACGATAACTTTCCTACGTAAATTAAAACAAACAATTCTAAAAAAAAAAAAGCTCAATCAAACACAAAAATAAATAAGCTTTAACACTATTAAGAACGAAAATTTAACTCCTTAAGAACTTAAGCAATAAACAAAATAAAAACTCAAACTTTAATTAATTTGAAATTAAACTAATTAGAACCCAAGAAAATTAATTCCTAAAGAATTAACTTCTAACAATAAATAAGAAAAGAAAGTAAATAAATAAAATTTAGCAATAATAATCCAACAAACAAAAATTAAAACTCAAAACTTGAATAGAAAATTTGATGAAAATCAACAATAATTATTTAAATATTTAAGAACAACAATAGAGAGAGAGAGAGAGAGAGAGAGAGAGAGAGAGAGAGAGAGAGAGAGAGAGAGAGAGAGTCGTGGGCTATGGGGCTAGGGAAACTGCAGCTGGTTGTCTGGGGTGTGGTTGGTATGGCTTTGGGTGGCTGGCCAGCAGAGCAGCAAGTAGCAGTGGAGGCAGCTGTAAGCAATGCTGGAGTCTCGGGTGGCTAGTATAGCTTCGACTGGCCTGCAGAGTAGCAAGCAGTAATGGAGGTAGAAGGAGGAGCAGGCAGTGGTGCATAGCTTCAGCAATAGAGGCTTCTTGGCAGGGTCACTACCAGCCAAGGGAGAGTAGACATCGTCGGCTACAACACAGCCGCCGGAAGATAGAGCTCCTCAGGTTGAAGAAGGAGCAACAGCAGCTGGTAGCGGTAGCTCTCCAAACATGAGTAGGAATTACAACAGGGAGAAAAAGGAAAGAAAATAAAGAAAGAAAAGAAGAGAAGAGATAGAGAAGGGAGGGGAAGGAAAGAGAAAGGAAGGAGAAGAAGAAGGAGGGGATGCTCGGGCTGAGAGAGAAGAGGGAGAGTAAGAGAGGGAAGAAAGAAAGGGAGCAAGAGAGGGGCAAGGGTGCGGGTTGTTGCAGGAAAAATGGGGGGGGAGCTAAATAGGGGAGGGGAAGAGAAGCCCTCTGCCCATACGCCCACATGCCCACAAGAGAGCCCAACCTGGCTACATGGTCGGGTCACATCAAATAAATTTTGCATTTTTTTTCTTCTTTTTTCTTCTTTTTATTTCTTAGAGAACGAGCCCCTTTTTGAATCTCTTACAGTTCATTTCTCTCAAAGCTCAAAACACAGAAGTTGTAGGTAATCTTCTCATCTTTCTCCAAGATTTTAAATCGTCTTGATTGGAGCTTAGACGGGAAAATTATGCGCAAATTACAAACTGGTACCAGTTTTAGCTCCCGAAACTTTTTCTATGATAAAAAAATGCCAAAAAATCATAAATTGCTCAATAAAATTCAAATATTATAAATAGGACACCGTGTTAAAATATTGAGAGTAATTAGGTATTTAATTAAAAATATAGATCTCATTACATGAATTAAACCACCTAATTACACAGTTTAAGCACGTAATCACACCCCCAAACTAACGTTTTGCTAGCCTCTAGCAAATAACGTGAATGAATTTCAAGGCGGTATCCACAATTACTAACTACAGCAAACATGAAATTAATGTCCATGCAACACAATCATACCGTTTAACATACAAGAATATAATTGAATTTCACACAAGCTCGTTTATATTCAATGCACACAACTCTGAAGCATGTCACTCATGCAAGTTTCATCATTATATAGCAATTAAGAACAATACACTCACATGAAGTTAACCAGCGGTACAATCTAGAGTTAATGCGGTCATATAAGTTTGAGCATATACAAGTGAAATCTCGAGAAGTGTGTGATATGTGTGACTCATTACACCCAGGATACCAGTGGACACCTATAGAATAGTCATTTTGGCTCGGCCTAACTAGTATACCCTCAAAAACACTCAAAAAGAATGGGTTCACTCGTCATATGTGAGGAGGAGTGTTGTGATCAAACATCCTACATATTGAAATGAACAAACGCTAAGTATATGTAGTGGACTAGTCTGAGAAGGATCTAACATATCTATGAGGTGTCGGGTCCTTCACCCTAGAATATTCTCACCTACTCGCCATGCCCAACTGAGACCACCCTAGATCAACTTATTCACAAACTTGATGTAAATACATCTGAGGTATTAAACGGTCGAAGAATCTTCATGCGTGGAGAATATGTGTTGTGTCCTTGACTTTTTTTGTAGTATTTCTGTGGTGCAAGCATTAGCATTTCATTTCATGTGCATTTCTATTTCTCCTATTCTTTTTTCTGCTCATTCTTCAATTTATGTCTTTTCATTGTCAACTAGGACAATCATTACACTTATTTTATTGTCTTCATACTAACTGTTGGCCAAGTTATGCTTACAAACTCTTGATTTTGATGATAACAAAGTAAACTCCTACAATTTGCATTTTTCCCAGATTAATTAACCTATTTCCCCCAAAAAAATACTCAACTAACCTTCCCTAAACTCCATATACCCCAAATTATCATTTAAACTATTATTTAACACCCCTACTTAATTTTCTAAATTTTGTCTACGGGTCCCAAAATTACACCTGCGGCGCTCACCTGAACCCTAAATTTCAGAAATCCTACTTTAACCTCAGATGCTCAATATTTTAGCATTTCTAAATTAATACTAATTAATTAAAAATAAGCCCATTAATAACCTCCATACCCCAAATTTGGGGTTTTGCCCACGACGACCCCACAAGAATTTCGTCCTGCTGGACTTGTAGAGAATCATCCCTAGATTCTCGTAGTGGTGTTCGTTCGTCGATTGGTCTTATAATTTGCAAGAAATTAAAGAAAAATGGAAAATTAGCTTACTCAAGAGATATGTCTACGCTGCTCCTACCACTGATCCGCTCCAGTAGAAATGACGGCAGCAGAGAATGGAGCCTAGTGGTATCTTCCGATTTTCAATCGGGCAAAAATCCGTCACGAAATCGAGGAGAGAGGGAGAGAGAGAGAGAGAGAGAGATAGAGAGAGAGTTCAGAGACTATGGGGGGGTGGCACAGGAATCCTCCTATAGAAGAAGAATCCTTCCTTCAGGAATGATCCTAAAGGAAGTAGGTTATAATAATAATAATAATAATAATAATAATAATAATAATAATAATAATAATAATAATAATAATAATAATAATAATAATACTATATTTTATTAATAAAAATAAAAATAAATTTTAGTTATTATTCTTTTTTTCTTTTTTTTAAATCTGATTAATCAATTAATTATTTTATTTTATTTTATTTTGGAATCACTCCACTAATCTTCTATATTTCTTTTTTGGGGTTATTACATGTAGTATGCAAAGAAATACTAATGTTTGGTTCTAGGAGATGTTGTTTTCAGGGTGTTGAGTGAGGAACCCTACGGGTATAAAGTCAGGATACAGTAGGGACTTTTCAGAATCTAGGTAAGGGAAATATGCTATGCTAAGGTATTTTTAGAATGTTTATCAACACATTTTGTATTTATATTAACAAGCATGTTGATCAGTTTTTTTTTTTTTTTTTTAGAATATCATGAGAGTTATTATTTCAGTAAAATTACAGATATGAAGCATGAGATTTTGATTAATCAAATGTGTGGCATGAATTTATTATAGTATAGTATGTTGATTATATAATTTTACAGATATCCAGATATACAGTTTATTAGTAGAAAATGAGACTTATATTATTTCTCAGAATAACATGATTTCTAAATCATAACACTCAAACAGAGATTACAGATATTACAGACAGAGATTACAAATATTATAGACAGAGATTACAAATATTACAGATAGATATTACAGATATTACAAACAAATATTAAAGATATTTCAATCAGATATTCTAGATATTACAGTTCAGATTTATAGTGTTATGGTCGTTTTGAAATCATGTTAAAAGCAGTAAGATAAAAATATATATTTATATATATATATATATATACAATATTACACGATATCAGATCCCTGTGGAAATTACAGACAAATATATACAGTAGAGTATGATACCATTGCTATTACAGATAGAGTGCAACCACATTACTCAGCTAGTATGTGAATTCCGTCTAACCGTGCTAGGAGAGTTTGCAGTCTCCCCAGCAAGCTGGGTTGAGGTGGCTGGTTAGACGATGTTAGAGTTGGAGATTGCCCAGAGAGACTGCAATAGGCCATATTGGCAGATGTTACAGATATATAATGACTTGCCTAGTAGGCCAACCAGAGAAAGTCCAGCATACGGGCCGCACAACCCAGTCATGAGGGGTTTATATCATGACATACAGATCCCAGGGTAGAGAATAAGTTCCTATATACAAATATATCACATAGCAGTAGTTTGTATTATCTTATTAGCCATATGTACAGATAGAAAACTCAGAAATACAGTTGTACTTTAAATTACATTACATATATATTCTATACAATTTATCAGCTTTCTTAGGTGTGTATGACATACAGGATTTCCCCAATGCTCCTTTGAGCCTGAGGTATTTTCAATAGTATTATGGATAGATGATATTTATGATATACAGAAAAAAAATGTTAAATAAATAGCAGGTCATTGAAGAGAGAGAGAGAGAGAGAGAGAGAGAGAGAGAAGGGAAGAGGAGCGTGGGAACTGGAGCATGAGAAAACTGTAGCGGTGTCCTCGGCCCCCGGCCCCCAGAACTAGTATAACCGTTTCGCGGTGGCTGGCCAACAGAGCAGCAGGTAGCAGTGGAGGCAGTCGTGAGCAGTGGAGTAGTCTTGAGTGGCTGGCCAGTGGAGCAGCAAGCAGCATTGGACGCAGAAGAAGGAGCAGGCAGTGGCATATAGCTTCAGTAGCAAAGGATTCTCAACGGGGTCATGGCCAGCAAGGCGAGGGCATGCAGCGACAACTACAACACAGAAGCCAGAAGATGGGGCTCCTTGGGTTAATGGAGGAGCAGCTGTAGCTAGAAGCGATGGCTCTCTGAATGTGAGTGGGAGTTGCGGCAAGGAGAAAAGGGAAAGAAAAGCAAGAAATAAAATAAGATAAGACAAGGAAAAGGGAAGGTAAGGAAGGAGAAAGGAAGGTGAAGAAGAAGGAGGGGACGCTCAGGCTTAGAGAGAAGATGGAGAGAAGGGAGAGTAAGAAAGGGAAGAAAGAAAGGGAGCAAGAAAGGGACCGAGGGTGCAGGCTATTGCAGGAAAAAGGAGATGGGAATTAAATAGGGGAGGGGAAGAGAAGCCCTACACCCATATGCCCACACGCCCACAAGAGTACCTGACCCGACTGCATGGCCAGGTCACATCAAATAAATTTTTAATTATTTTTTCTTCTTTTTTCTTCTTTTTATTTCTTAGCGAACGAGCCCCATTTTTACTCTCTTGGAGTCTTTTTCTCTCAAAGGACAAAACACATAAGTTGTATATAATCTTCTCATATTTCTCTAGGATTTCAAATCGTCTCGATCGGAGCTTGGATGAGAAAATTATGTGTAAATTACAAACTGGTAACAATTTTAGCTCCCGAAACTTTTTCTGCGATAAAAAATGCCAAAAATTCATAAATTGCTCAATAAAACCCAAATATTATAAATAAGATACCGTGTTAGAATATTGAGAGTGATTAGATATTTAATTAAAATATAGGGTTCATTGATGAATTTTCAACCACCCGAAATTACGCAGTTAGCGCGAATCAGTAATGTTGCTTAGACTGATAGAAAAAACTGAGAACAATGCATGCTAGTGAAAATTACTGGTGGGACTACTTTATCACTATGGGACGCCCACAACTCATTTTCCTACGGTTTCCTACCCAACGCAAGGACAAACTCTCAAGTTGAAGGCTACAAATGTCTTTAAGGGGTCAGGGGACAAGAGATGAGGCGATGCGAGGGAGGGCTGAGACGGAAGACGAGAACGAGATCCTTGAACCTATGGGCAGGAGGTGAGAGAGGAGATCTGCTTGTTTGCCGTGTTTGTGGTGTTTTCCTGTAGCTACCTCTCGATCTTGTGTGGATAACTGAGATTTTAGACGCTGGAGGAGAGTCCTTTTTAGCACTATTATATAGCCGGACTCAGTGCGATCCCCAAGAGGGTCTTTGAGGATGTGGAGCGACGAGTACTGAAGAGTGAGTCGAGAACCGTGATTTTGCTGTATGAGAGGAGATGGCTCGGGCGACGGGATTGACCGATGGGTGTGACGGTGGACCCCTTAGAGCGCAGTGAAGAGAAGAAGTGAGGGAGATGTAGACTTGAGGGGGAAGAAGCGAGGTGAGAGGGCGGAGACGGATGAGAGGAAGAGAGGAGAGAGATAGGATGAGGAGAGACGGAGGAGCAGAGAGAGAGGAGAGAGGATTTCCTTTTTTTTGTTTTTTCTTTTTTGGGGGGGGGGGGGGGGGGGGGGGGGGGGGGGGGGGGGGGGGGGGTTTGGGGTGGGGGGTGGGGGTGGGGGTTGGGGTTGGGGGGGGGGGGGGGGGGGGGGGGGGGGGGGGGGGGGGGGGGGGGGGGGGGGGGGGGGGTGTTTGGGGGGGGGGGGGGGGGGGGGGGGGGGGGGGGGGGGGGGGGGGGGGGGTGGGTTTGGGGGGGGGTGGGGGGTTTTTTTTTTTTTTTGTTTTTTTTTTTTTTTTTTTTTGGGGGGCTGGAGGGGGGGGGGGGGGGGGGGTGGGGGGGGGGGGGGGGGGAGAGCCGTGGGCTTTGGATCTGGGGAAACTGTAGCTGGTTGTCTCGAGTATGGCTAGTATGAGTTCGGGTGGCTGGCCAACAGAGCAGCAAGTAGCAGTGGAGGCAGTTGTGAGCAGTGGAGTAGTCTCAAGTGGCTGGCTAGTAGGGCAGCAAGCAGCAGTGGAGGCAGAAGGAGGAGCAGGCAGTGGTGCATAGCTTCAATAGCAGAGGCTTCTCAGCGAGGTCATGGCCAGCAAGGCGAGGGCATGCAGCGGTGGCTACAACACAGCAGTCGGAAGATGGAGCTCCTCGGGTTAAAGGAGGAGCAGCGGTGGCTCTCTGAATGTGAGCTGGAGTTGCAGCAAGGAGAAAAGGGAAATAAAAGCAAGAAATAAAATAATATAAAAGAAGGAAAAGGGAAGGGAAGGAAGGAGAAAGGAAGGTGAAGAAGAAGGAGGGGACACTCGGGCTTAGAGAGAAGATGGAGAGTAAGAGAGGGAAGAAAGAAAGGGAGCAAGAGAGGGACAGGGGGTGCAGGCTATTGTAGGAAAAAGGAGAGGGGAATTAAATGAGGGAGGGGAAGAGAAGCCCTACACCCATATGCCCACACGCCCACAAGAGTACCCGACCCGGCTGCATGGCCAGGTCACATCAAATAAATTTTTAATTTTTTTTTCTTTTTTTTATTTCTTAACGAATGAGCCCCATTTTTACTCTCTTGGAGCCTATTTCTCTCAAAGCACAAAACACATAAGTTTTAGATAATCTTCTCATCTTTCTCTAGGATTTCTAATCATCTCGATCGGAGCTTGGATGAGAAAATTAAGTGTAAATTACGAACTGGTACCGATTTAGCTCCCGAAACTTTTTCTACGACAAAAAATGACAAAAATTCATAAATTTCTCAATAAAAGCCAAATATTATAAATAGGATACCGTGTTAAAATATTGAGAGTAATTAGATATTTAATTAAAAATATAGGTCTCATTGCATGAATTGAACCACCTAATTACGCAGTTTAAGCGCATAATCAGTAATAGTTGCTTAGACTTGATAGAATAACTGTAGACAATGCATTGCTAGTGAAATTAATGGGGGACTACATTTAGCACTCATGGATGCCCACAACTCAATTTTCCTACGGTTTCCTATCCCATGCACATGGACAACTTCTCAAGTTGAAGGCTACAATGTCTTTAATTCGGTCATTTTAAAGAGAGAGAGAGAGAGTGAGTGAGAGAGAGAGGAGCCATGGGCTTTGGATCTGGGGAAACTGTAGCTGGTTGTCTCTAGTATGGCTAGTATAGGTTCGGGTGGCTGGCCAACAGAGCAGCAAGTAGCAGTGGAGGCAGCCGTGAGCAATGGAGTAGTCTCAAGTGGCTGGCCAGTAAAGCAGCAAGCAGCAATGGAGGCAGAAGGAGGAGTAGGCAGTGGCGCACAACTTCAGCAGCAGAGGCTTCTCAACGAGGTCACGGCCAACAAGGCGAGGGCATGCAGCGGTGGCTACAACACAGCAGCCGGAAGATGGAGCTCTTCGGGTTAAAGGAGGAGCAGCAGTAGCTGGCAATGGTGGCTCTATGAATGTGAGCAAGAGTTGCAGCATGGAGAAAAGGGAAAGAAAAGTAAGAAATAAAATAAGAGAAGAGAAGGATAAGGGAAGGGAAGGAAGGAGAATAAGAAGGAGGGGACGCTCAGGCTTAGAGAGAAGATGGAGAGAAGGGAGAGTAAGAGAGGGAAGAAAGAAAGGGAGCAAGAGAGGGACCGGGGGTGCGGGCTGTTGCAGGAAAAAAGAGAGGGGAATTAAATAGGGGAGGGGAAGAGAAGCCCTACACCCATACCCAAGATTCATCCTCAATTGCTTCACTCACATTCCTAGGTTCTTCTTGAGATAGAAATGCACAATGATTAATCATATTTCAAAGTCAGGATCGCGTGGCTACTCCACGTGATGGTTCACCTATTATTTGATCAATGGGGTGATTCTTTATGTACTTCCATTCCCTAGGTAGTTCATTAACCTCATTTTCAGTTTGATTATTTTCAACAGATGGTTCCTTAGGTTCATTTCTCTTATCTGAATCATTTTCAATAGACAGTTTTTCAAATTACTTATTTATTTCAATTTTATCCTCATCAATATTTTTGGAGAAGGGATTTGACTCATCAAATACTACATAGATAGATTCTACAACCATTAATGTTCGTTTATTATATACCCTATACGCTTTACTATCTAAGGCATACCCTAGAAAGATACCTTCATCAGATTTTACATCAAACTTTTCTCAGTGTTCATTGTCTCTAAGCACAAAACATTTACAATCAAAGACATGAAAATACGATATGTTTGGTCTATAACTATTCTACAATTCGTAAGGAGTCTTACTTAGAGATGCACTAATTAAAACTCTATTTACACTACGAAAAAAACTAGTTTTTAGTGACGGACATATTAGTGACGAATTCAATTTCGTCACTAATAGTGTCGTATTAGTGACAGTTTTAGTAACTGTTACTAATACGACACTATTAGTGATGAAATTGAATTCGTCACTAATATGTTCGTCACTAAAAATTAGAAAATATGGCGCGAAAACATTTTTTGCTCATAAATTAACCTGAGAAAATATTAGTGACAATTTCTGGGGTATTAGTAACGAATTAAATTCATCACTAAAAGATAAACATTAGTTACAATTAAATAACCATTAGTACTATTTTTTTAACAAAATAAAAAATTTTAAGTTCAGAGTATTAGTAATGAATTTTTAGGTTCGTCACTATTTGTTCATTATTAGTGACGAATTTAACAACCATCACTAATACTTCCTTTTTTAAAAAAAAGTTTAATAAAATTAAGTTTAGATTAGTAGTGACAAATTTGTAAATTCGTCACTATTGGCCCCTTATTAGTGGCGGATTCGAGAAACGTCACTAATACCTCCTGTTTTGAAAAAAAATAAAAAGGTTTAAGTTCAAAGTATTAGTTGCGAATTTATAAATTCGTCACTATTGGTCCCTTATTAGTGATGGATTTGAGAACCGTCACTAATACTTTCTTTTTTTAAAACAAATAAAAAAATTAATTTTATAGTATTAGTGACGATGTTGTAAATTCGTCACTAATAAGGGACTAATAGTGACGAATTTTTAGATTCGTCACTAATACTATAAATTCGTCACTAATATTCTGAACTTAAAATTTTTTATTTTTTTAAAAAAGGAAGTATTAGTAAATAAATTCGTCACCATTAGTCCCTTATTAGTGACAGATTTCTAAATTTGTCACTACTAGGTCATTATTAGTGACAAATTATGGACCATCACTAATGCTATGTTATTTATAAAAAAAAATTAGACAGAGAGTAGTAGTGACGATTTTGAAACCATCACTAATGCCCAAAAACTCTTATCCCTTTCCACGGGATATTTTCCCTCACTTTCCCCTACTCATCCTCGTTTTTCCCTCCTGCTCCAACTGGCTCCTCCTCTTCCCCTCCTGCTCCCACAAACCTCTCTCCCAGTCTCCTGCTGCTCTCGGCCTAATACGCCCTCTCCCAGTCTCCCGCTGCGACCCCCATTGAACCCCTTTCCCAATCTCTCGCTGTTCCTAGCCGACTGACGGCCTTCTCGCTGGACATCTTAGGTTTGGTCGGAGCCGTAGCCAACTCGCGAAAACATATATCTGCTTTCTCAGTTTCATCTCTGATTTGAAAGCCCCTTTATTTCATTTTCTGCAAGCCAACTATTGTTCATCTTTCAGGATTCATCCATTGCCTCTTAATTGGGTAAGACTCCTTCTTCTTTCCTAGTGAATGATTATGTAATGCCCCGAACCCTTAAACCCGGGTCTGGTGCGTTATACCTGGTAAAATCCTAATAAGTCATGATCCATAACATACGTAGCGGAAAACATAACGATAATCTCTATATAACATACACCACAATACCGTAATACCAGAGTTTACTATCTTCACAAAATTCATCCATCACCATAATATCCTTCAACACCTGCATTTCCATAATTATATATATCTCCAAAACATTTCAATACGTTCACAAACATTCTTTTCTCCACAGACTTAAAACATAAGGACGTAAAATATAAACATTTACATTCCCCAAAACTAACATTGAAATATACCTTTTTCTTTTTCTATTTCCCAATAATGCTATAAAAACCTCAAGCTCTCAAAGCTCGACCTCAAGGATGTCCTAAAAAATAAATGCATTTATATTCGGGTGAGACACATCTGAGTAAAGGAAGAAAAAATATATTAAACTCAACGTGTGGCCATCATGAGATTATACAAATCATTTTATATCATTTGCAAATCATTAACATAATACTGAAAGTCATTTTCTGAACCTAACAATCACATGCAAAGGTTTACTTACGAGATTACCCAAGGATAGGGGTGATTACCCGCCCATACAAGTAGCACCTCTTTGCTCTAATACTTAGGTAACCTGAAGATCACTACTGAAGCATACCAGAGCACTCACCTTACTCAGTAACTCTCAAGTGTTAACTTGATCTTGTACTCACGCATTCAACAACAGTTTACCGGCAAAGGCCCTAAGGATAGGGAATTGTACCCACCCATACAAGTAGGTTCCCTTTGCCTTAGTTTGTTATGCAGCTACTGCCACATCTGAAACTACTAGTGCACTCGCCTTACTCAGCAAGCCCTCAGGCGAAGAGTATGCCTCGCCCAATTGTAACCTGTTTTACATACATAGATACTTTTAATATCATAATACATCATTCTTTTCATCGTTATTCAATCATTCACATTCTTTCATATTCATAACTTAACATTTCCTTGTGTTTGACTTTAAGTGACTCTTTCCCATTTGTAACATTTCCATTTCACATTTCATTTCATTGCATTGTCATTCCTTGTCATTTCATTTCATAACATTTTCATTTTATTCCTTTGTATTACAACCGCTCTTTAGCTGTCATCAGTTAGTCCACGTAGAAATGAGTTAGAATCTACTACAGTTAGTCCACATAGAAATATGTTAAAATCTGCTAACCCGGCATTCAACTGTCGTACCTTTACATGGTTGCATTTAACATACACAGGCAACATTGTCCATATCAAATTTTATTTATAATCTCTTACTTACTTAGCCTGCATCTCATACATTTAACGTATATTTGCACAGAATCTAATCCCACACAATTTAACAGTAAAATTTATACATATTCCTGTAAAATAGGTCAACCCACATTTAGCATTTAATAACTGAAAATATAATTTTCATTTCTTACATAATTATCCAGAAAATTCCTTCCACTTTGTTCAGTTCATTTCCACAAATATATAACTAAATAAGTGGTCCTAGGCTCAGAAATCATAGTTTTACATGGTTGGCATTTTAATTCACACCAAAACATACATATAATATAACATCAATTATTACCTTTAATTTCATAAAATCTGATTTAATATATAATTTCCCCTTACCCGATTTCTTGAACTACGCCAACAGGGACTCCGAAAAATACCTGCGGCACTCACCCAGACCCTGAATCAAAAATCCTAATTCCATTAAACTAATCCTAAATAAATTACTATTTAAATATTTCCTAGGGTTATAATTTCTAAATAAATAATAATACCCGCAAATATAACCAATTTGCCAAATTTTCCAAATCTCACTCTCGCTTTGGAGTGGGGCCTAGAAAACCCCAATTGAAAATTTATTTACGTCAAAATGAGTGCAATCGTGATTAGGACCACGTGGTGGTACCCGATCGTCGATTTAACAACAGATTTAAAGTAAAATTGAAAAAATGGGGAAAAGTTACCTTTCCCCACGAGCAGTACCTAAGTCGTTCTCATGACAAATCAGCTCTAGTAGAAATGTCGGCAGTGGAACCAGGATTCCAACGGCACCTTCCATTTCCGGATCTGCCGCAAACTCATTGAGAAATTAAGAGAAGGAGAGAGACGGAGACGGAGATGGACATGAGCTGGGGTACGCAGAAGGAGTTTTAGGGGAAGGGGTACATGAGTCTGTTCTTAAAAAAAAAAATTTAACTTCTTCTTCCCCTTCTTTAGTTACTTTACATATATATATATATATATATATATATATATATATATATATATATATATATATATTTCTCTTATTTCAATTAGTTTTTTTTTTTTTAAATCCAATGTAATAATGTTTAATTTAATAACTAATTATTTAATTATTTAATTTATCTTAATTTAATTTAATTTTTAATTTCTTTTTCTTTTTTTTTCTTTTTCCCACGTCATTCCTTTTATTTATTTATTTTTTATTTTATCTATTTTTTTATTATTTCAATCATTTTAATTTTTTGGGTCTTTACAAATTATGTATACATGTATAGAACTTTGATCCCTTATCTTTCTTCTTTCATTTTGAATATATTGAATGTCATATAAATTTATTGATAGATGTATCTTCTGCCTGGTGAGTACTTAATGGATTTATTTTATTTTGTTACCTTGATTTCTTTCCATATAATGAATTAAAATATGTGATTTTCCCCCAGAAAAAAAAATTCTTGCCAAACGAACAACTCACCCCTCCTAACTTGTGATTATTTGCTACGTGATTGTGTTTGAAAATTCAAATTTAGGTCTTGGATTTGAATGTAACACAATTTATTCTTCCTCCTAATTTGTGATAATTAACTTTCACATATTATTTTTATGAAAATCATAAATAGAGAAGCAATATTATGGGAGGGTAGAGGCACTAGTAGCTTTTCCTAAGTCTCTATGTTCCTTTCTTTTTTTTTTTGGAATTTTGGGTTCAACTCGATCTATAGCTTTTGGCTCCGTTTTAATCACATTCAACAAAACATTTCATTGCCCATTTGCATACTTTTTTATTCATCATAATCACATAATGTCCTCCACAACCAAACATTACTTAATATTTATACATACATAATCAAATATACCATTAACCCAAAACCCTAAATTACCTAATAAATTGATGAATCATAGCCAATAAATATTATAGCAGAGCTTGATTGGAATTTCAAAAAACTGTTGAGTTGTTTGGGTGGGGGGTCTAAGTTGTCCATCTCCCTCTTGTCTTGAAACGGCAATTTATGATCAGCCATTGGTAAATTGTAATGCATTAAATGTGTAGGAGTTATTCATAGTTATTCCTCTAAAACATTAGGAAATAAACATGTGAATAATTGGTAATTGATATGATATGCAAGCATACAATAGATAATGATGCATGCATGTGATACTTCCAACTTTGGTGATTTATATTCGTAGTGGGATGAACACAAATTAACTACGTCACAGTAAACATGATTGATGACAAATGCCACATCTAACCTATTTTATATTACTTTACACTTATTAATTACCTCATGCATATATATATATATATATATATATATATATATATATATTGTAACGACCTGAAGAATAATGATATTTAAATAATAAAGAGGGAGGGAAATGCATATTTTCTAATGGCCTCGTCGACGAACACAGGGGATTCGTCGACGAGAGTACAAGAAGGTCTCGTCAACGAGGGCATGTTTCGTCGACGAGAAAATACCGAGAGAAGGTTTTGGGCGATTCTGAATTTCGTCGACGAAGGGGAGAGCTCGTCAACGAATTTCCTATTAGACTCGTCAATGAGATGATGTGGCTCATCGACAAAGGCTGCAATATAAATAGTGCAAAACCTCGTATTAATGTAAAAATTCAGCGCCGTTCTCTTTCCTTTCTCTCTCCTACGGTTCCTCCCCCTTCTTTCTTTGATTTCGGCTCCGTCAGACATCGGATCGACGATTTGAGGCCACCATGACGATCTTGGAAGAGTTCTCTTCAAGTTTACCAGGGCGGATCGTCGATGGGATTGAGTTGAATTTCTTCCCAGGTTCAGGGTAAGGTCTTTTATTCGAAATTAGGCTTTCTAGCAGTTGTAGGAAATGAAGTAGACAGAGAAATAATGATATTTTGATTTGAAAAATGTTGTTTTCAAGGTGTTGAGTAGGAAGCCTAGCGGGTGTTGGACCAGTATATAGTAGGGGCCTTTCAATAGTCAGGTAAGGGAAACATGCTATGCCAGGCAACCATATATGATTTCAGTACAAATTATATGCCTATATTAACTTATTATTCAAACTATATATACAGTTTTCAGAGCCTGGTAATATTAATATTTATTTGTGTGGCTTGAGTTGATAATAAAACAGTACTATATTTATGGAATTGGTGACTACTATGTTTATAGTTATTAACAAAAATACCATGATAATTGCTTGTTTATAGAATGACAAATTTTTCAGTGTATAGTATGCTCAAAAATATGCATTTTCAGTAATTTTAGAATAACAAGTTTATCAATACCATAACGCCCCAATATACAGATATTCAGATAGTAGTTCAGTTATACAGAAAACATATTTTCAGTCAATTTTTTTAGAATTTCAGATAAATTCTATGGGGTTATGGTTATTTTAGAAACCACAGTAAAAATAGTATATTACAGATATCAGTTACCTATATAGTATCAGACCCTGATGGATCAGACAGTAGAGCACGGTACCGTAGTCACAGATATTCAGTTCAGAGTGCAACCACTTTACTCAGACAGTGAGTGGTATGAGATCGATCATGCCCACATCGGGACAGGCTCTCCATCAGATATGGATTGAGGGGGCCGATCAGATTGTCGGAGTTCAGTTGACTTACCCTGGTTGGCCAGCTAGGATAGGTCCCGCCTTAGGGTAGCACAACCCTATCATGAGGGGTTAAATCATGACATACAGCTATCCAGGGAAATTTCATAGATATTATGAGTACTATCAGACTTTCAGAAATAGTAGTATTAATATGAAAAGTAATTTCATACAGATTGGCATGTTCAGTTATGTAGTTAATGGTTTTATTATACGTTATGTAATATCAATACTTTTGGATTCAATTATTCATATTATTCTTAAATCAGATTATTTTTACGAAACTATAGCTCAATAGCCACACCCTAGTAATAGCATGTTTCGTCTTACTGAGCGTTGGCTCATCCCAGTGTTGAATTATTTTTCAGGTGAACCAGCTAGGTGAGCGGAGTAGGCTCGCAGGTAGACGGGTTGTTGTACTGCCCTTTTAGAGAGTGAGTATTATTTTTGGGTGGCATGTTTTGTAAACACTTGGTATCAGTAAGGGTAGTTTCGAGAGAACAGTGGTGTTTGTACATTATGGGATGATTTGACACTCTGGTATTGTATTATGTGTGGATTTATTTTATATGATTGGCCTTCCACTGTTTAGGTTACTGATTGAATTTAAAACTAGGGAAAAAGATTTTATTTTATTTTCATGGTGTTACACACACACACACACACACACACATGTATATAAACATCCTGCTGGAGGCTAGCTCTTGGGATAAATATGACAAATGGACTCTTCACTACTCCATCTTTCTTTTTCATTCATTTATGGTGACTTTCTTAATTTCCACGTATATTATTATTATTATTATTATAAAATCAATATCACAAAACTCAACCGATCATAATCCACCTAGACCTGTGGGTACTAGGGATACATCAGAAACACAATGTGGAAGCCTAAGCAATAGGAAACTTGCAATCATACACATCTCTTATACCATATATCACAGTACCAGAATTACTACAACCACTGCATTTATATACACGCAATACACAACCCAAAAGATAACTTAGGGCCATCCCGACAAAATACATCCGACCCTATCAAAACACTTACCCTTCTGGAAGGGCAAATCAACCGTACTAGATCAGCGGGGCTTTGCCCGCTCTCCTATCAGGGGCTCCTAAAATGTTTATAAAATTCAGGGTGAGACACTTCCCAGTAAGGGAAATAAACTAATACTAGTGTGTGGCAACATGAGCATTTCTGTGATATACATATAATCATAAACGTAACTAGTAAAACTATATATACATCATTTCTGGAAAAACATGTATAATCAAACATAGCAGAACATAATGGTTTCCATAGCATAATTCATCTCATATAAATAATAATACAAAAACAATCCTGGTAGGTTAGCTGGCTAACGTCATGTATTACCCCTATATGATTGGGGTGTGTGGCCCGAAGGCGAGACCTAACAATGGTTGGGCGACCACTATCAAGTTAAAAGTACAGTTTGTAAGTCTGATGGGTCTGCCAGACCTGGTCCATACACCAAGGGCGCTCACATACTTTTTAAAAACCACATCGACCATCCAATCTCACACCACTCCGTATAGCGGCATTAACACAAATATCATGATCATGATGACCATGGACATATAGCAACGGTACCATGCAAGTGCTAGCCTAGACCAAGCCAACCAGGTTTTGATATCATATAACATATATTGAAACTGTGATACATGGATATTTGATATCATTAATTATCAAATCAATCATATCATTTTGCATATATACGTATATCTTGAAAATCATCGGCTTGTACGCCGGTATTTCACATCTTACCATAGCTCAGCCCATAGGCCGGCAAATCGTATCCATAGCACAGCCCGTACGCTGGCAATTCATATCCATAGCTCGACCTGTACATTGGCAAATTATATACATAGCACGGCCTGTACACCGACAAAACATATCCATAGCTCGGCTTGTACACCGACAAATCATACACATAGCTCAGCCCGTACGTCGGCAAATATATCAAAATCTCTACCCGTACGCCGGGTTTCCATTATAAAAATCCATATCATTGGCACATTCCCAAAAAACAGTTTTTCATTACAATTTCTACTCATGGCACACTAAATAGTTTTTCGTATATTTAACATACCATCATTTTCAGCAGTATTTCCCAAATATAAAGCATATATATATATATATATATATATATATATATATATATATCTGAAATCAAATGCTATAACAATATACATATTTTTCATAAAATACTAGTTTAGTTTATCCGCTTACCTAAATCCTGAAAAGCCTCTAAAACAAACACTCTTGCACGCACAGGGTTCCCTGTTCAACACCGTGAAAACAACAATCCCCAGAACTAAAGTTCAGTATTTCTATGCGTACAACACTTTCTACAAATGTCAAATAAGCAAATACTGAGTAGAAAGTCTTACCCTGGATTTGGGATGCTTTCCAACTCAGGCCCACCGGTGATCCACTCTGACAGACTTGTAGAGAACTTTCCCAGGTGCGTCGTGGTGGCTTCAGATCATCGAACCGGCAAAAATCCGGCCCAAAAACTTAGAGTGATGGAGGAGAAACCGAACGAAGAGAGAGAGAGAGAGTGAGAGAGAGAGAGAGAGAGAGAGAGAGAGAGAGAGAGATTCTGCACACAAAATGAAATGAAAAATCACGTTTAACCCTATTTATACTGTGGGATTCGTTGACGAGCCACATCACCTTGTCATTGAGTCTTGTAGAAAGTTCATCGACAAACCTCAACCCTCGTTGACGATTTTTAGGCAACCAAAAATCCTCTCTCGGTATCTTCTCGTCGACGATATCCTGAAGCACCCTCGTCGATGAAACCCCTGTGTTCGTCGACGAAGTCGGCTGTCTCCTTCTGTTCCTGTTTCCATTTCCCTTTCTTTTTATTATTTAAGTACCATTATTCTTCGGGTCGTTACATCATTACTTTGGGTTGGAGCTAGCTGCCTAGCTCGCTATAGGTCCTCATAATATATATGCCTTTATGAAAAAAAAGAAAGAAAGAAAAAAAAAAAACCCAGATGGATCTATTTGCATTGTTGGGTCACCCTTAGCTAGCTTTATACATAGCTGCTTAGCAACCACTAGGCAACCACTTGGAATTAACAAGTATACATATATGTATATATATATATATATATATATATATATATATATATATATATATATATAAATGATGAGATTCATCTTATTATTTAAGTTAGATTAGCTAACTATTAGAGAAAAGGTAATTATAATTAAATCAATGGTCAAGTGAGCTAGAAACAAACTAATTAATTTTTAAGTGTACGGTTTTAATTATATGTCTGGTATGTAAGATAAGCTAGCCACCTTAACTATAATATGTCATTTGGGTTGAGAATATAATACTATAAAAAGGGTATAGTGTCAAAACACTACTCACATATTTAAATATTACCTTAAATTTTTTGACTTTTTGTCTATTATTAAATGTTTTGCTAAAACAATTTACCTGAACAAAGTTAATAGCAAATTATAACTCATTCATTAATATATATATATATATATATATATATATATATATATATCGCATAATAGGGTTTTTGAATTGCATGCAATATGTATTATATTATAAATTGAGATGCCCAAAATGAAAGTTAAGAAAGGAAACCATCAATCTCATGACTAATTTATTATGTATACCCCTATTTTTCTATGCACGAACAGGGTGTACCTATTACCTTCAACTTCAGGTAAAATATATATATATAACAGCAAACAAGACAAAAAATGCAATATTTATAAATATAGAGAATGTTAATATTAATATATATATATATATAACAATATAAATGAATGGATATAGCCTTCCATAAAAATAAAAATAAAAAAAAGATCTGACAATATTTTGAAAGCTGCTAAAGAAGATAAACTCACTTTAAATGTGAATATGAATATGTATATATATATATATATATATATATATATATATATTATGGTATGAAGTAGTGTGAAGGCAATGCATTGTATATATGAAATCAATGTCTGATTCAAGTTAAAAGTAGTTAAATGACAATGAAAACAAAAACAGATTCAAGGTTGTTGGATTGTCGTGCCAAGGGAGGGGATATCGTTTGGAGAGGCGGGCTCTAGCCTAATCGAGGGAGTGTTGTAAACGGTGTTATTCCGCATGGCAAAGGAACTGACCTAGTGAATCCTTTGATGGTTTACCAAAGGCGAGGACGTAGGCTGGGTATAAGTCAAACCTCGTAAAACCTTGTTTTCTTCTCTCTCTTCCCTACCCTTTACTTTTCAGTATACTTTACAAACTGCGTGGATGCTTTATAATTCTTGAATTCTGAGTGTTTGGTTATTAAATAGACTGGAAGATAATTTGTTTTGGTTTGATCATATAGATTGGACGATAATTTGTTTTGGTTTGATCAACATTGATTGCGGAAACCGAAAGGGACTACGTTGGTTGATCATCCTAAACTTATTAAACTAAAGGTTTATTTAAAAGTTGAACATCGGGAAGAAGTGTGATTGTGAGTTTCAACACAGGGCTTATACAAATCCAGCAAGCATTGCATATTACTACAGGGCTATTGTCACAAGAATCAAGTGCTTGATTATGGTTGACTTGGATTGATTATTTTACAAGTACTTTATGATTGTGTTTGGGTTGTGTTTATTGTTACTTTGTGATTGTGTTTTTTTTTATTGTTGTAATATAAAAATTTTTAAAAAGAACATAAATCTTTTAAAACCCTATTAACCCCCCACTTGGGAATTATATCCTATTTTCATTATCGTGTTTTCGTTTATTGTTTCATTGTTATATAGTTAAGTTTGTGTTCTTGATTGCGTTAAAATTTGGTTTTTGTTTGAGTTTGTGTTTGATTGAGTTTTTTTAATTGCATGCTTAAGCTACATAGGAAAGTTATCATTTTTAGTGTTTTTATCTAAAGTTTAAATATGAGTTTTAATTCTTGTCCGGCTGATTAAACGTAGGGTTGTTTCCCCTTTTTCATTGTTAAATTTAGTGCGTGTTAGGATTCATAATTTAAATTTCACGTTGTTTTTAATTTGTCCAAAAAAAAATTCTCAAAGCATCCCAGAAAACCTGAATCTAAACTGTGTTCAATAAACCTTTTGTTTTTTTAATTTTTTATTAGAATTACGTGAAATTTGGAATTAAACTGTATTTGCTGAGGAGACGATCTAGCCCTTGGGCTAGTTATTACACGACTAAACTCCCATACCTATAATAGCTTTCGAACTGCTCATTTTTCAAGTGAGTCATATATGTATATAGATTTTCAAAAACCAAAAGGGTATATATATAGAAAGTTAATCAACACTTGTATTTTAAGTGACATAAGTCTGAGTTATGATGTATCTTATCTTTATATGTTATCTCAGTTACAGCCTGATTAATAAATATATTGCTCACGTAAACTCATTTGTCACACACTGGTAATAACATATTTCATCTTACTAAGAGTTGTCTCATCCCAATATTTATAAACATTTCAGGTGATTCAGTTAGACGAGCAGATCAGGCTCGGAGATAAAAGAGACCTTGTACTACCCTTTCTGTAGGGTAAGTGATTTTTGGGAGATGTATTTTTGTGTAGTTCTTAGGGGAGCTGGTGGATAATTTCAGAGAGATGTGTATGTATATTTGGAAAGTACTGAAACTCTAGTATTGTAATTATGTTGATGTAATTTATGTTTTTCGCTGCATAGGTATATTTTTTTCTATGAACAAGAATTCTCGGTGTCCACTTTCGGACCGAGACATTATAGTTGTAATGACCCGAAGAATTATGGTGTTTAAATAAAAGAGAAGGGGGAAAATGGAAACAGTAACAGAAGGAGGCAGCAGACTTCGTCGACGAACGCGAACTTTGGGCTCGTCGATGAGGGTGCGTCTCATCGATGAAAAGATACAGAGAGGATATTTGGGTGACTCTGAATTTCATCGACGAGGGGGAGAGTTCGTCGACAAGTAGCCTACTTGAGTTCGTTGACGAGGTGACGTGGCTCGTTGACGAAGCCCATAGTATAAATAGGCCAAACCTCATATTTTTACACAGGAAATTAGAAAATTTCCCTCTCTCTCTCTCTCTCTCTCTCTCTCTCTCTCTCTCTCTCTCTCTCTCTCTCTCTCTCTCTCTCTCTCTCTTTCCTCTCTACGGTTTCTCTCTTCTCTCTCTTCAATTTTGGCTCTGACGTTCACCGAATCAACAATCTGAGGCCACCACGACGCTCCTAAGGAAGTTCTCTCCAAATCTACAGGAGCAGATCGTTGGTGGACCAGGTTTTATGCAAAATTTGGTCTTCCCATAGTTATAGGAAATGTTATTCACAGAAAAATACTAAAGTTTAGTTCTAAGAGTTATCGTTTTCAGGGTGTTGAACGGGGAACCCTGCAGGTGCAGGATGAGTGTATTTTAGGGGGTTTCTTCTTAGGAATAAGGTAAGGGAATAAAGTAAAGTAATTATTTTTCATGCAAACTATTATTATTTATCAGCAAATTAATTTTCAGGAAGCATGTATAATATATATGAGAAGATTGGTCAAAATGCATATTTGGGAAAACACTACTATTATGTTGAAATGTATATATATGTATGAAATTCCAGAAATTATGACTTTAGAGTATAATGTATGGTTTTATACAGCAATGTATGGCATGAATATTATTTTACGCGGGAAGTATTATTATATGGCAATTTTATGAATGAAATATGTTTTCAGAAATTATGTAATAATGCAGTACATTACAGTTTCAAAATACATGATAAATGATTTATTTATTCAAAATGATATTTATAAAATGTTTGGTGCAAGGTCGTGATTGATAGCCGGCGCAAGGCCTTGTATGATGTATGATTTCGGCGCAAGGTTGTTGGTATATGTATGATTTTGGTGCAAGGCCACAGATATGAAAGTAATCGGTGCAAGGTCGTATGTATTATGTTATTACAGAAAATGCTATCAATCTATTTATGTTAAATTGTATATTAACATATATTATATATTATCAAAACCCAGATGATAGTTCAGTTCAGTTACAGGAGCACGGTACCATAGCTATACAGATCAGATATTATGTTTAGACTTGTGTTAACCGATGTGGCTTTCAGTGTAGAGTTGTAGACATCCACCTGGCAGTCTGGACTAAGGTGTGGCAGGCCCATCGTACTTACAAACATTTTTGACTCGGCAGTGGTTAACCAACCATTTTCAGGTCCCGCCTTCGGGTTGCACAACTCGTCATGGGAGGTAATACATGACATCAACTAGATATACATCCTGGGTAAATTTCAGTATTATCAGTTATATCAGACATTTCATGATCAATATAAATTATTAGAAATTATGAAAGTTATGATTATTCAGATATGTTATCATAAATGTTTTTCAGAATATGAAATGCATTGTATATGTATTATAGCATTAAATGTTCATGTTGCCACACAGCAATATTTAGTTTATTTTCCCTTACTGAGAAGTGTCTCACCCTTGAACATTAAACAATTTTTAGGAAACCCATAAAGACTGGAGGATCAAGACCGCCATTAAGTCAGTTGTGTTACCCTACTAAGAGGGTAAGTTTTGATCTAGGAACAAGAGATGTACGTTATGAGTTCCTAGATTTGTATTTATTTTTGTATTTTGAGAGATTGTATATAAAAACAGTGCTTTAGATTATATTTGACTCTAGTATTATGTATTTTGTGGTTATGAGAATGATGATTTACGTTTACTACTGCCTAGGTTCCGCTATGTATAACAGGTGTCCCCGTTACCCACGGGTTCGGGTTGACTATTTTACTTATTATGCTTTATTATATATTAAGTTAAGCAGGTCATTACAATTGTAGATTCTATAAGAGGTATCAGAGTAATATAATTTTACAGTCTATATATTTTATATATTTAAAAGAAAAAAATGGTATAACTTTTTGGGGCGTTACACTTTTAGTCGAAAGTTAATGGCTGCGTCAGTCTCAGCAATTGGAGTTCAGCATCAAATCAGAATAGATCTAGAAAGGTTGGGTGTGGAATTAGTGGAAAGATATCACCAGGTGTTAATTGCGAGCCTGGTAGTGCAACCGACCTTATGGGAAAGGATCAAGATGGTTCAGATGAAAGATGGAGAGCTGAAAGAAATTGTGAGTGGACTACAGGATAAGTTGAATGCAAATTTTAAAATCTCAAATGACAGGGTGTTGAGATTTCACACTAGGATATGCGTACCAAATGATGTTGAGATTAAACGAACCATCCTGGAAAATGCACATTGCTCTCTATATATAGTGCATCTAGGGAGCACAAATATGTACAGGGATTTGTGGGAATCTTTCTGATGGTCTAACATAAAAAGAGAGATCGCCAGTTTTTTTTAGCAATGTCTAACGTGTCAGCAGGCAAAGGTCAAGTACCAGAGGCCAACAAGATCGTTGCAACCACTTCTTATTCCTAAGTGGAAGTGGGAGCACATTTCCATGGACTTTGTCACGGGACTGTCATTGGCACTTCATGGACATAATGCTTGACTCACTCGAAAAATGAGCAGCTCGAAAGCTATCCCAAGTATAGGAGTTCTGTCGTGTAATATTAAGCCCAAGGGCTAGATCGTCTCCTTAGGGAATGCGTTTAATCTCAAATTTAACGTTCTTCCAATCAAAATTAAATTGCACTGAACTCGGTTCAGATTTGGAGTTTTTCAGAGTTGTTCAATTTTACTTTTGACGAATTAGATGGCACGTAATTTAAAAAATCCTAAAACTAACATGTACTAAATAAAAGAAACAAGAATAGAAATCCTAATTTACTTAAAGAAACATTGGGACACATACTAATTAAAAATGGAAACTACAAATAAGGAATTAAAACACGCTAGAATGGAAACTCTAATCTACCTAAGGAAACATCGACACACGCACTAATTAAAGATGGTAACCTAGAACATGGAATTAAAAACACACAATGGAAACTAAATTAGACACACACTAAAAAAAAAACCAAACCTACTAAAAATCGAACCTTTAGCACAATTAAGAGATCAAATCAAGACTCACAATTTAAATGTAAACATGAATTCAACGGAAATTTAAAAGACATAAACAATAACGGAACACAATAAAAACACAACCTTTACTAATCATAGACCCTAACTAAATCGAATTTCAACAAAAAAATATCTAAATTTAATTAAGAATGCTAAATTAAAATAACTATCAATTAGATAAACAAAGAGATTAATTTAACAATAATAAAATACTCAACATTACTCAACTTAAACAAAAAGAAAGAAAACTCCAATAACATTAAAAAAAAACTAAACTTTTTTCAATATTCCAAGATTCAAAGAAAAGTAAATAAAAGAAAGAAAGAAAGGAAAAGAGAGAGAGAGAGAAACAAATCCACGGAGCCGTGAAGTTGCTGCTGTGCTGGAGAAGTTGCCGCTGCGCTTTGGTGGTCCTGCTATGGAGTCAGCTAGTGTTCTGCTGTGCTTGGGGACTGTTGAAGATGGTGGAGGAGGCTGGCCGTACTGCAAGAGGGCAGAGGAGGCCAAGGGAAACAGAGGAAAGGGGGAGAGTGAGGGAGGAAAGACAAAGGGAAGGAAGAGAGACAAGGGGAGAGAAGCAGAATTGAAAAGAACAAAAAAAACAAACTAAAGAAGAAGAAGAAGAAGAAGAAGAAGAAGAAGGAGAAGAGGAGAATGGGGAGCCATGGGGGCTGCCTACACAGGAAGAGAAAGAGAAGGGTTAAATAGGATAGGGGGGGAAAGCCCTAGACCCAAATAGGAAACCCGAATTGCTATATTTTTTCATTTTTTTCATTCTCTGTTCATCTCAAATCGGACTCTTTTGGAGCCCGTATCTCACAAAATGCAAAACACAAAAGTTGTATATAATCCTTTTCTCTTTCTCTAGAAATTTGAATCGTCTCGATCAGAGCTTGGACGGAAAAGTTATGCACAAAATACGAACAGGTGTTGGTTTTGATTTCCGGGAATTTTCCTGCGACAAAAAATTACCAAAACTTCATAAATAGTGTAATAAAGTTCAAGAATGATGATTTTGGCATTTTATTAAAATATTGGACAATTTTAGATATTTAATTAAAAATATAAACCGTAAAGCCCGGGTTAAACATCCAATTACGCAGTTTTGACGTGTAATCAATGCTATCTGGGTACTTGTTGACAAATTGACGAAGACTGCCCATTTTATTCTGGTTAAAGTCAATTACTCTATGAATAGGCTGGCAGAACTTTATGCGCAGGAGATAGTCAGATTGCCCGGGGTGCCTGTGTTTATCGTTTCAGATAGGGACTCGTGGTTTACTTCCCGATTTTGGAAGAGTCTATAGGATGTTTGGGAACTGAACTTACTTTCAGTTCTTCTTTTCACCCGCACACCAATGGTCAGTCAGAGAGGACCATTCAGATTCTAAAGGATATGTTGCGGGCATGTATACTAGATTTCAGGGGTAGTTGGATTAAATATCTACCGTTCGTTAAGTTCGCAAACAATAATAGTTATCAGGCCAATTTCGGGATAGTGTCGTATGAGGCATTGTATGGTCATAGATGTCAATCTCCATTGTCTTGGGACTAGTCAGTGAGTGGCAAATTTTTGTACTAGAGCTTG
This sequence comes from Malania oleifera, assembly GCF_029873635.1. Lineage (NCBI taxonomy): Eukaryota > Viridiplantae > Streptophyta > Magnoliopsida > Santalales > Ximeniaceae > Malania > Malania oleifera. The sequence continues at coordinate 142,337,027 of NC_080417.1, forward strand.
TTCAGCAGACCTTTGAAAAGGTCCAGTTTATCATGGAAAGAATTAAGACAGCGCAGAGTTGGAAGAAGAGCTATGCGGATATACGCTAGCGAAAGCTAGAGTACGAGGTAGGTGATGTCATATTTTTTAGGATTACTCTGATGAAAGGAGTACTAAGATTTGGAAAAAAAAAAAAGGGGGGGGGGGAGCTAAGTCATAGATACATCGGCCATTCGAGATTCTGGAAAGAGTTGGTCCAGTGGCATACTGAATTGCATTACCTGCTGCACTATCTAAAATTCATGATGTATTCCACGTTTCCATGCTAAGGAAGTACATTTCGGATCCTTCACATATGATCAGCTAGGAGTCTTTAAAGCTCAAGGATACGTTGCTATGTGAGGAGATACCGGTTCAGATTATAGACTATAAGGAACATGAGCCTCGTACTATGAGGATTTCGCTTGTAAAGGTACTTTGGCATAATCATGCAGTGGAGGAAGTATCATGGGAATCAGAGACATAAATACTTTAGAAGTATCCACAACTATTCGGAGAGGCTCAACGTTAAATTGGTAAGTAAAGCGGTAGGTAAGGAGAGGCTCAACGTTAAATTGGTAAGTAAAGCGGTAGGTAAGTGTTGGTTTTGTATATAGGTTTCTTAAAGTATGTTATTTACTTTTGTCAGATGTTTATTGTTATAGTTTATGGATGGTCTTTGGGAGAGTTTTGTATGGATATTGTAATCTCCTGAGATAGTATGTGCAACTATGGTATTCCTCCGCCATAAGTGAGGGTATTTAATAAATTTGGGACGGGACTGCTATGTGGGTGGCCGCCAGCTCTTCCTAGAGTCAGATCAGTAGATTCCTCTACAAGTCTAGTAGAGTGAATTTTTGATTGGGGCTTTCCAAACACCACTCCAAAACTAAGGTATTTTAGGGTTTTATTGTTGATTTGGAGTATATAAAGCCTAGGAAACGCTTAACGAGAAATATTCTATGAGTTGAGTTGATTCATTTGGGAAAAATGTAATTTCAGGGTTTTGATTTTCGAATGCCACAGGGTGTAGATTTAGGGTTTCTAGTAAGCGAGGTAAGGGGATTATATTATGTCAATTGATTTTGAAATATAGACTGATTAAATTGCATATATGATTTTTTGAATGAATTGGGTATAAAAAAAAAAGTGGTTTTTACTGTTATATATTTTGGGGAAAATTTATGTCGTTGGTTTGAAATCTCCTATTTTCTATAAAATAAATAGTTTAAGTTAAATAAAACCCTAGAGATGTTCAGACCCTATTTTCAGCAATTTATGTTTATCCTTGTAAGTTTATTTATTTATTATCTATCAGATAAAAATTATGCGACATGATAACAGTTTCTAAATGGTATATATGAGTAGAATTTTTTTACTGATAATACGAGATATGATATGACGACCGAGGGCAAAGATTTGATATGATGGTCGGGGGCCAAGATTTGTTATAACGGCTTGGGGCCGAGATTTAATATGATGGCCAAGGGCCGAGATTTAATTTGACGGTCGGGGGCCGAGAGTTAATAAATGACAAGTTTTCTGTGAAATGAGAATAAAATGATTTTTATTTTGTAAATTGTCATATATGATTCTAAAGCCCTGTGAATATGAAATGTGATGTTATGAGTACGGTATTGTAGCTATATGTTGGCAGGGAGTGTAATCACAGTGGGATGATAGTGTGCTGATGGATAAACGATTTGGTGACCTAGGCCATAGTACTACTCCGAGGTTTCTACCCAGGGGCCCCATTTGAGGTAGTTTCAAGATGACTATAGGTAGGCGCGATCGTACTTACTACCTTTTCTGACTCAGCTATGGTCAACCGGCCAGAAACTGAGTCCAGCCTTCAAGCCGCACAACCCGTCATGAGGGGAAGCATGTCGTATGAGCATAAGATAGCGTGGTGACGCTAATACAATAGTTCAGGTTGTATATTTTATGCATATATGGCCAAATTTATTACGAAATGGGTTATATTGAGCCGACAGTTTATTATTCAGAAAGTATATATTTTCAGATATACTGATTAGTACAGTTATAAAATGTCATTTCATGCAGTTAAATAATGGAAGTTTAATATTTACACGAGAACTCACTAGCCACATACTGATATTAATATAATCCGTCTTATTGAGAAGTGTCTCACCCCATTATACAAATTATTTTTCAGGTCCTCTAGGGAACCATACCTAACTTACCTCGAGGTTGGGATTAGACTTCTAGGAGTGGTTATCAGAACTAGTAAGTTACCATATGTCTTCTTTTGTTATTTTGGGATTGTAATATGTAGACAGATTGTGTATGTATGTATTTGGGAACAGATAGAACTCTGGTAAAGTGGTTGGATGTTTTAGAACTCTTTTGCTGTATGGTTTAATTTTAGTAATGGCAGGTGCACCCCGGGATTCCCTGGTTAGGGTGGGTTACATTTATATATATATATATATATATATATATATATGCTACAGTTGGTATTAGAAAATTTATATGTTTTATCTAACACTTCGGGCTCACATGTCGAGTCAAGCTCTACAATTACAACCAGATATATAATGCTTTAGAAGGCAATCACTACCTCACAAAGATATATTTCTACTTGGTTCACTCATCAACATTATTGGATATATAAGATTGTAGTATATTCAGCATATATAACAACATAGGTACTCTAATAGTATTTTAAGAGCCCCCTAGACTTGTAATGTCAACAATATCATATGCATTCTTGTGATATGCAAGTGTAAATATTATAATAATAATAACAGTAATAATAATCATTAATCTTAAATAATAATCTTTAATAATATAACTTTAGTAATGATAATCATAATATCTTTAATAACAATAATAAAAGATAAATAATTAGTATTATTTGTTTTCCTTACCAAACTTAATATCGTAATCAAAGATTTGCTTTGATCATATTTCGGGGTGTCTTGCATGCAATATATATATATATATTTTTAACCCAGAGGCTTCAGCTACTATTGCGCTGGACATTGTGGTTCGTCACCAAACTCGGGAGGTGAAAGTCGTCCACCCATTGACGCACCCCTAGTAATTCACTGAACTAAACTCTAAAGGGAAAATCAAACCCATAATCTTGGGGTCACCAAAATTACAAATCGTCCTTACCACTCGATCCAACCCAACTAGACGTCTTACATGCAACATTCCTATGCATAAAATTCTCTCTAGTTTCAAACACAATTGTCTACCGATCCAGATATCACAGCCCGAAAAATCTTGCAAAATATCTCAAGTCAAACACCTCCGAGTAATGAATCCCATGCTCACACCTTATTTGACAAAGGATTGACTAAGACAATCAGCCACCTAGCCTAATTCATCCCACTAAAGCCGTCGCCTATTTATCTATAATATATATTTCTTTTTTCTAGAGAAGAGGGTTGACAATGAACTGAGTAGATCATCAAAATCCGGCAGCTAGGAATGTCAAAATTGTTGTTGATCACGAAAATTGCGGCTTGAGAGGGATGCAGCAGCCGCCCCAGCTGATGATGTTTCAATTAAACCTTTCGACGTTAAAGAACCACATATATGCACACTTCCACCATTGACCCATTAATTTGATCTTCTTTTTCTTTTTTTTTTCTTTTTTTTTTTCTTTTTTGGGGTGATGAATGTCTCAATTAATTGTTGCTTTAAGGGTAGGTGAAATCCTCCCATATTCATTGCAGAAAATCATTGTTCTTTTTGGATACGTCAAAGCCCCATCAATGATCATGAGCCTAAGCATAAATTAATGCCCATTAATCTCATTTTCAAATAACAACAATAATAATGTCGACAATCTCGTTAAATTATTATTTTTTAAAATAAAAGTCCTTATGGTCTCGTCTGGCGGTTGTAAGTAAGCGGCCTCAGCGTGTGGGTCTTTGTATATTATGGGATTGGATTCGATTCTTAATTAGCTAAACAATATGTAGCCTTTGATACGGAGCTCGCCAATGATCATTGATCAAATAATCAATTTACTTGATAGTTTAAGTTGTTGGGTGAAACTTTAGGACAATTATTTCTAATTCGCCTTCGCATGCATGCAAATGCCCACTAGACTTTTATAAAGAAAATTTGATAAAGCGCAAGTCCACCGTTCATTGATGTACTAGGTTTTTAGTTATTAATTTGAAAAAGTAGAGTTGTGATGGTCAAATTATGCACCTTTTACTTAGTCAAAGAAGTTATGATATTATTTCGAAGAACAAATTTACCTAAATATTAGGTGAAGTCTAATGAAATGATTTTTAAAGTATACATTACTACATTGCTATAGTTACCATGCGCTTACTTTTCAGTAATAATAATAATAATAAGTAGTTGAATTATATTTTCAGTTATTTATTTAATTTGTGTTATTATCCATTTATCTATGCTCAAGTTCCAAATTTCTCCTATAGAATTTCTAGAATAATAATACTTATTATTCTAGATAAGAAGGACGTTGTTGCATTAGTAGTTTTATTAACACGCTCACATCATCTGTACATTTAAGTTCAACTCTTCCTTTTTAATGAGATGTTTTTCTTTCGAGTACGCACACATGCTTATACCAACTTTTGGCCCTATCTAATATAAATTATCATAACTAATTGTATATATCCTATTGGTAGATCAATAGGAAATAAAATAAAATAAAATAAAAGCTCATATCTAATCTTCTAATATATGCAATTAATTTATAATTTGATGAAAATAAATTTTAATGACTTCTTTTTTTAAGAAAACACAATTGATATTTTTAAAGAAAAACAAATTGAAAAAGCAATTAACAGACACAATAGAACTTAGTGGATGAACTCGTTAAAATAATAAAGAACTTTACAAAAAGGAAGGAAAAACTCAAACTAAATGCCTACAAGATAAAAGAAGAATTGAATTTTCTTCATGGCTCTCTCTCTCTCTCTCTCTCTCTCTCTCTCTCTCTCTCCATAATTGATCTCCTAGCTTCACTAAAGATTCAACCTGATTCAACAATAAATTTTATTTACATGATAGCATCCTAAGATTTTTATCTCTTATTTAATTTTGTCCCAAAATTTAAGTATTTAAATTTTATACAGATTATCTAAAATAATACACATCAAGTAAATAAATAATATTGAAAAAAAGGGATACGAAAACAAATTTTGTCTCATGAAAAACATGCAATATTTAAAGCTTGAAACTTGTACGCTACAAGTATGAAGTTCAAATATTCATAAGAAGAAGAAAAAGTAAAGAATATAAATTAATTATCTCCAATCATCTACCATAGGCCTAGCGCAAGCTTCTAAATGACCAAAAATGGAGAAAAATAACACACCAAAAAATATATTTGTGCATATAACTTTTTATTGTAATGAAGTGTTTAATCCTAATGGATTGATTTGTTTCCACAACAATTAATTAACAATTCCCCTACTAAAGTCATTCACAAGTTTCCACTTGTATACGTATGGTCTCATCACATTTTTTTTTTATATATATAACTCGGGATTTCAGCCACCATCATGCCACTTTAAATACTATAGTACGGCACCAAATTTGGGAGGATGAAAGCCACTCGCTCATTGACGCATCCCTAGTAATTTACCGAAGTAAACTCTCAAGACAAATTAAATTTTAAAATCCTAAATTAACTACTAATCCTATTTGTGTGTTAAACTACCCAATATACTTCATTCCCTTACTGCTCGTTTGATTTTGTGAATAGTTATACACTAGAATAAAATGAAATATAATTTAAATTTTAGGAATCAAGAGAATAGTCATTCCTTGCATATTTCTAATTATTTCATTCAACATACATGTAATAAGAAATGAATAGACATTCTTGTGATAAAAATTGAAAATAGTACATAGACAAGAAATAACTAGTTATTTCTTGTCTATTCATTATTATGTACTCATAAAATATTTCATATTATTATTTATTTTATAGTAACATCATAATTTTGTGTATAATTAATTGTAACTAGCCTACTAAAACTAAGGATAAAAGACAATGACACTCCCAGAGATTTAATAAAAAGAAAATGATCACCCTTGAGATTTCAAACATTTTTGGGACCTCCCCTAAGGTTAATTTGTCAAAAAAAAAAAAACACAAGTTTCTTCTTGTATTTTACAAAAAAAAACAAATTTTTTTTGGGGAGGTTTGTGTCTTTTTGGCAAGTCTCAGGGGAGATATGTGATATTTTCGAAACATTAGGGAAGATTTATAACATTTTTGAAATCTCGAAGGAGATGTCTATCTTTTTGTCAAATTTCTTGAGAGATGAATGTCTTTTACCCTAAAACTAATCTATTATTAGGAATAAATATTCAGTAAACCGAGCATAACCTTAATTTTTTAATAATATCTTATATAACTAATTATAACTAACCTACTAAAATTAAGATAAGTTATTTTTATCCAAAATAAATAAATTATAAATAAAACTCGTACTAATATTAAAAAATAAAAAATGAAGCAGTGAAACAATAGAAGGGTCAAAAATTTTCAAGGACGCCCCAAAAAAATGAGTGGGAGAAAGGGAAAGGAGGGGAGGCAGCAGGGGCCTGCTAGGCATACGTCATATATACATGGACTAAGGCACAAGGTGGCAGCCATTAATATGGAGAAAAGAAGGAAGAGTCAACGGAAGTAGGGTCCACGCGGCGTGCACGCGTGCGGAGTACACCTGGGGTCCTCTTTCCTTCTGTACGCTTCTCTTCCGTCATGGGTCTACAAAAGTCTGAGGAGGCTAATTACGCTGCCTCCCCCTCCTCCGAGTCAGAGCCCCGATGGCGATGGATTCTTAATTCCTTGACCTCAATCATTTGGCGTAGCCTCCACTCTCCTCCTTCCCCAATCATCACTCTTCCCTCCCTTCCAACTTTTCATTATCCCGCCTCTGTCCAAATTTTGATCCGCTAGAACGAAGAATCAATCAATAAATCTTATTTTTTTTATTTTATTTGTTCTTACTATATATATATATCAATGTCATAAAAATAAAAACTTGTTTAATATAATTATATATAATAAAACTCAATCATTAATCATGTGCGAAATTGAATTTTTATTTGTTAAGTTGTTATATATTTAATTTATTTTTATTTTTTTTACTTTTCTTAGCCAGTAAATAAATAAAAAAAAATTATTTATTTGCATTTTTTTCATTTTTTTAAAAAAATATTTTTCAAATTTCAAATAAGGTCCAAAATAATTATTTTTGATATCTAACCATGTCATTTTGTATGGGCTAATGCTCTTGCCCAAAACTACTAAAAAAAAAAAATGCACCTTTAAAATTTTGATCACTCTCTTCACGATACATCAATCTTCATTGTACCCTCAATTAAGCCAACGAGGAAATTAGGACGCAATAAGTTTTAATTACCTCATTCATTACCACAGTTTTTTTTGTGTGTGCATTTTTACTCCTCGAAGAATTTCTAAATGTAGCCCCCTTTGTGACTCACCAAGGATGATCGACAATATTGTGGACAATTCATTCTTTTTTGTATTCTCCTAAAAAGTGATGGAATGTACTAGAAGAGTGCAAGAGTTAAAACTTATTGCTCTCTCGATCGTATATTCTAAATTATTCTAAATAGCACTCCACTTCAGCTAAATCATATGTATTCCAAAAAGAAAATGTACATCAAGCAAATATTCTAGGTTTCTTGAGTACTTGTGCTGCCCAAGAGATCCCTATATAGCATCACTTTAAGTGACTCATCCTAGTGGTCAACACTTGAGAGTTTCATGGTGAAGGTCTCAAATTTGACTTTTATATATAGGGGGTGGGAAGGAATATAAGTTATATAATATGGGAGATGGTTTAACAATTTGACTCAATAGTCCAAAAAGGTGTGAGCTAATTCCCTAATAGATCGAAATAATTTTATTCAACAAATATCATGTCCTAGCTCAAAGGTGGTGAAATGCACTAGAGAAGTGCATTAAAACATATCCAAATAGAACAAATCTACTTGGACTGTCAAGAATCATTACTCGATCCTTTTGGATCGCGCCTAACATAAACAAGATAATGAAGTACAAAAGAAGTTACGATAAGCTAGCTATGGCCATGTATACAGGCAAGTTTGGGCATTGCTAGCTTAGTTGTGTAAATTTGTCAATTTTAATTAAAATTATGAAGGTATTAATAATTGGTATTAAACTCTAGAACTTTTTTATATATGAAAAATGCTTCAATATCATATCAAAGGACCAATTCTCCTAATTTGTTGTGTGATGCCTCAAAAATAATTTTTTATATCTTTAACATTACATGTAACTCTTAACTCTTTTTTTATGCAAGCACTATCAATATATGATAGTGATGACACCTACTTGAGTGTTATTGTGTTTTGATGTGTGCATACTCGCGTTCAAATGATATATATGCATAAGTACTATCAATATCTTAATTCCTCCATATTACAATCTATTTACATGTCAAAGCCTCCAGTATTAAAAATGCACATCAAAATAAAATAAAAAATTGTGTGATGCAGACTATTTAGTAGAGCTAGCCACCCCCCATGCAGATTTGGATTATTCCAACAAAAATATTGGTTAATCTGCGCTTGCATGAACTAATTAAAGGCATGCATACATATAATTTTCAATCTAATTACTTACCACACTCCACAACTTGCAGCTTTGAATTCGTTTCCTTCAATATATATATATATATATAGAGGACAAAATATTCCACCTTATCTTAATCATATTTACGAAATAAGAGCTACCATGCAAGCTAGAAATTCCTTATTAATTTTAAGTTCCACAAATAAACAAGTTTAATGGACAAACCCAAAATATGTATGTTCACAAGTGCATTTATTGCACTTGAGCATGCTGATTTGATTAATTTGTCTTTTTTGTACTCCGAAGCAAATCAAGCTATCATAAAAACAAGCATGTTTATTGCACTTGAGCATGCTGATTTGATTTGTCTTTTTTGTACTCAGAAGCAAATCAAGCTATCATCATAAATTAAAGTTCAATTAGAAGCCATAGGAGATCGTGTAAAAATTTGGCTCTGCTGTTGTGAGTGAGAAGTGCTGGGCTGCAATGGATCAAACGCAAGGAGGAGAAGAAGAGAATGCAGAACAGAGGAAAAAATAATAATAGAAGAATTCTCCGCATACCTTTTCTGTATTGGATCAACATATATATACAGTATAAAATGGAATCAAAATGGTTGGAGGCTAACTACAGGAATAAAAATATAGTTATTCCTAACAATTTCCCTGTAACAGAATGGAAAAAAAATAAAACAAAATAAAATAAACAAGAATTCTACAGATACGGTTATGAACAGTTGCCTGCACCTAGTTCAAGTTTCTTCATTCTTCAACAGCCCCCCACAAGATGGAGAGTAGATGTCTTCTACTCCCATCTTGGATAAGCATGAATAAAAAGCCAGTGAGCCTAAGCTCTTTGTGAGAATATCTGTCATTTGCAACTTGCTTTCCACATGTTTTGCTGAAATCCAACCTTCTTGAATCTTGTCTCTAATTAAATGACAATCTATTTCTAAATGCTTCGTCCTCTCATGAAATATGGGATTTTTGGCAATGTTTATAGCTGATTTGTTGTCACGGAACAAGGAAGTAGCCTGTGAATGAGCAATTTGTAGATCGTTAAGTAAATACCTCAGCCAAGTCAATTCACAGCTCACATTTGCCATCGCGCGGTACTCTACCTCTGCAGAAGACCTAGAGACCACACTTTGTTTCTTTGATTTCCAAGACACCGAGGATCTCTCAAGGAACACGCAGTAGCATGTCACAGACCTTCTAGTGTCTGGACAAGCCCCCCAATCTAAATCACTAAAACCTCTAATTAAGATGGATTTCTAAGTCCACTGGATAGAACAAACCCCGCCCTGGTGACCCTTTGATGAACCGCAGTACCTTGTGGGCTGCCTACAAGTGTGGCACCCTTAGATTCTTCATGAATTGGTTTAGCATTTGGACTGAGTAAGCTAATTTAGGCCTGGTTATGGTCAAATACAATAATCTACCGATCAATCTTCTATAAAGAGCAGGCTCAGGAAGTAATTCCCCTTCTTCTTTGGACATTCTCACATTTTGATCCAAGGGAATCCTTGCTGGAGTGGAGCCAATGGTACCTGAGCCTCTTAAAATGTCCAAAGCATATTTGCATTGAATCCCCCTTACTGTCCTTGCCACTTCAATACCCAAAAAATACTTCACCTTGCCAAGGTCTTGGATTTTGAATTGGTCATCAAGAGACCTCTTCAATTGATCAATTTCATCCATGTTATTTCCAGCAACTATTATATCATCCACATATACTAGAATAGCTGTGAAAGAGCCCTCGGTTACCTTTGTGAACAAGCTGTAATCTGCCTTGGATTGAATATATCCTTGGTGAATGATGAAATTTGAAAGTTTTGAGTACCACTGACGTGAGGCCTATTTGAGACCATATAAACTTTTGTTTAATTTGCATACTTTTCTCCCTCTTTCATTAGGATACCCCAGGGGCAACTCCATGTACACCTCCTCCTCCAAATCCCCATGCAAGAAGGCATTATTGACATCAAATTGCTGTAAGAACCACCATTTTACTGCTGCAATGGCTAACAAGGTTCTCACAGTAACCATTTTTGCCACTGGAAAGAAGGTTTCATGATAGTCCAACCCCTCCTGCTATGTGTACCCTTTAGCAACAAGCCTGGCCTTGTATCTTTCTATGTTACCATCAGCAAGAAATTTGATTTTGTAAACCCATTTACAGCCTATTGGTTCTTTGTCAGGAGGTAAATCCATAATAATCCAAGTGTCATTGAGTTCAAGGGCAGCAATTTCAGCCTTCATGGCTTCGACCCACTTGGATGATGTACTTGCTTCTAGGTAAGTTGTAGGTTCAGTGTGTGAAGTTATGGAGGTCACGAAAGTCTTGTGAGGTGTAGACAATTTATCATAAGATATGGTGGCACTTAGAGGAGAAGGCTTACCTGATAAGATATGGTCCTTCTGCTTGCCCAAGTCCTAAGATGGGGAAAGGAAGGTTGACTACTAACATATGAAATCTTGCAAATGAGTAGGAGCTCTCCTTATTCTGGTTGATTTTCTGGGTAAGTGTGTATGGGTGTTGTCACTAGCTTCTATTTATGGTCTGGAGTTGTTTTGGGAACTAATCTGTTCATTGCTTTGTGAACCAGATAATGCAGCAGGATTTGTTCTACTTCTGAATTGATATTGGGGCTGACAGTGTCTATGGAGTGATTGTGAATAGGCAAAGCAAGAATGGAAATGACAGGGTTTGGTTGATTGCGTTTGAATATGTAAGGTTCATATGATGGGGTTAATATTTAGGATTTTAGTTGCGTTTATTTAAATAGGTCATATTCATTATTGTGTGTATGTAGGATTTTCGGTTATCATCGCACTCATTTTATGTTTAATATTTGTATAGTTAGGGGTGTATATTAATTTTGGCGACCATGCTGCATCGATATATATTATTTTTAGCAATAACTTGTTTCCATAATTTTATTATTTCTTTACCTTTGCATTGGTTTCTATGTTTTAATTCTAAATTTGGTTTATTTCCTTTATTAATTATTTCCATATGGGTGTAAAGGTATTTATAGGATAGTAGGGGAGTGTATCATTAGGAAGATTATTATTATTACCTTTTATTACTATTATAGTGTATGTTGGGTATTATTATTATTATTATCATGTGTGAAATTATTACTTTACCATTATGATATTCAGAATATGTAGTTATTGTTAATGTGTGCATATTGTTACTATTAATATTATTTATTATTATCATTATGGAATTACTACTATTAATATTAATATTAGTATTATTATTATTATTGGTACTATTATTATTATTTTTACTATTGTTATTTATTTTTATTTTTATTATTATTATTATTATTATTATTATTATTATTATTATTATCACCATTACTATTATTATTATTATTATTATTATTATTTTATTATCATTATTTACTATTATTTTTATTTTTATTTTTGTTATTAAATATTTTTGATTTTTAATCCCTATGATTTTAATGCGGGGGGTATAAGCCTTCAGGCTTCACTTACCTTAAGCTCTGAGGGAATATATATGTATATATTATATTTATTTATTTATTTTTCATGTGTATTTATAAATTCATAAAAGGAGTACTTTAAAGACTTTTTAAATTAACTTAGGGATAATTTCAAATTAATTAGGTACCATTCGTAAGAACGGGCGCGTACGGGGTGCTCGTACCTTCCCCTCGCGTCACCGAACTCCCGATCCCAGTTCTGGTAATGTAGACCCATTCTACCTGTAACGGGGTAGTAATCATGTGTTCTAACCGCACTAAAGGTTAGTGGCGACTCCAACATTTCATATTTTTCCTTGAAAATTTAAAATTAAATTTTATTTCGTCGCCCGGGGCACACGCGCTCCCGGGACTTCGCGACAGTGTCAAATTGAGAGTAAGAGGAATGGCCTAATCTATAGTGCCAGAGGTCAAAGGATTCACTGTTGTTGCTGACATAAGCTGAAAAGCCAGTTTTGAGGTTATGTTTGGATAGAGCATCAGATAAAGTTGAAGGAAAGACTTCCTTTTGCAGCATATAATAGAGTCCTTGCTTCACTTCACCCATGCCATTCATTGTCCAAGTCAAAAGGTCCTGAATATAATAACAACCAAAAAAGAAAACAAGGCAACAATTTAGTTCTTGAGTCATTTTCTTTGCTAAAATCAGATTAAAGGAAAAATTGGGAACACAAAAAGCATCGTGCAATATTAGATTCTTGGTGACCTTGGCTATTCCTATATAAGTAATAGGCACTATCTGACCATTTGGTAGAGCTACAGAGGAGGAAATGGTATTCTGGATGGAATGAAATAAGGACTTAGAGCAGATCATATGGTCTGTTGCTCCAGTGTCAATAATTTAAGGGATTTCTGAGACATTGCTAGATTTGGAAGTAAAAGCAGAAAGACACAGAGATATACCAGAAATTTTGTGGTTATTTGTATTTGAGGATGAAGGTGTGACAATGGCATGAACATGATTTGCCGAGGGAATGAAAGCTTGGTTGCCTGATATAGGTTTGAGGAGAGCCAGAAGTTGAGTATACTGCTCTAGTGTCAATGACATTTGAGATTTGTCTTTCAAAACCACCTGCTCAGGACCAACAGCTACATTCACATTTGACAGATTTATGACAGGTCTGTTCTTCTCTTGTCCTTTGTATCCTGCTAGGTATCCATGCAATTTGTAACATTTATCTGCTGTGTGGCCTGGCATTTGGCAATGAGTACATGTGGATTTGTTCGGATTTTCTTTGAAGCATCTCTCCAAAGAGTGTCCTGGTATTTTGCAGAAGGTACAATAATACCTATCCCTCCTTTGTTGCCCAGTAGATTGTTTGCTAAAATTCCCTTTGCTCACCAAAGCCATAAAGTCACTGCCTAGGTTGTTTGTAGAAATTTCCCTTCGCTTTTCCTCTTGCTGGATAGTGGAGTAAACCTCATTTAAGTTGGGAAAGGGTTTGATCAGCAGTATATGTGCTTTAATAGCTTTATACGTATCATTGAGCCCCATCAAGAACTTTATTACACAATCCCTTTGCTAGTTCTGAACTACAACTCTTAACCCTCCACAGGTACAGTTAGAAATTGATTCATAGTTGAGTAATTCATTAAGTAAGGTTTTAAGTTTAGAAAAATAAATGCTTACTGAGTCTTGATCTTGCTTGAGGTTTGTGATGCCTTGCTTCACCTCGAAAATTCTGGGAGCATTTTGTTGAGCAAAACATTGATCCAGCTCCAACCAAAGCTGATGCACAGTCTCTGCATATGTGGTACTAGATTTGATATCAACTGTCATTGTGTTCTGCATCCATGTTATCACGATATCATTGCACCTCAACCAATGTTCCATTAAAGGATCATTGGGGTCAGAAGGTTCACAGATGGTACCATCAATGAATTCGAGTTTGTTCTTGATCCGCAAAGCCCTCTTCATGGATCTAGCCCAAGAATAGTAGTTGCTGTAGTCCAAGGTGTGTGTGATGAGCATGGCACCTGAACCATCGCTGCTGCCAATAAAATAAAAACTAGTGGGTTGCGTTGGGTCGTGAGGAACAGCTCCTGGCAAATTGGTGTTTGGTGGTGGATTTGGAGGAGGAGTTTGGCTAGTATTGAAGGATTCATCCATCGTGGCTCTGATACCATGTAAGAATTTGGCTCTACTGTTGTGAGTGAAAAGCGCTGGGCTGCAATGGATCAAACGCAAGGAGGAGAAGAAGAGACTGCAAAACAAAGGAAAAAATAATAACAGAAAAATTCTCCGCATACCTTTTCTGTATTGGATTAGCATATATATACAATATAAAATGGAATCAAAATGGTTGGAGGCTAACTACAGGAATAAAAATATAGTTATTTCTAACAATTTCCCTCTAACAGAATGGAAAAAAAATAAAACAAAATAAAATAAAGCAAGAATTCTATAGATACGGTTATGAACAGTTGTCTGCACCCAGTTCAAGTTTCTTCATTTTTCAACAGATCGGAATAAAAAGAGCGCAGAATAATTGGAAAGATTATCATTTTCTTGATCTAGATATGTATAAGTTTAAATAGAAAGTCCAAGCTCATGTTCTCAAATATAGATTTACAATATTCCAATTAACAATATATATATATATATATATATATATATATATATTAATATTACTTCTAAAATGGCTAGCTGTCAGGATGCATAAGTGTATCAGTTCAATTAAAAATATTGATGTCATAAGGAAGTAAGATTGAGGTGTGGGGGAAGCTGAGAATTAGGAAGAGAGAGAGGCCAAAGCTAGCTTTCGACAGAAAGTAGTGACTTCCTAATAACGTGTATCAGTGTATGAGAGAAAAACAGGGGGACACAAAAGAAAAAACCACACAACTGATATATATATTATCAGTCTACATATACCAATTTAATAATCAAGGAATGGGTGACCATATGTATGTCTTCTACTAAAAAAATTTAAAAAACTAACAAACAGGAAAACGCCACTCTGTTTTGGGTCCATGCCATTGATTTTTCGGTATGTATATATATATATATATACAGGAACCCATATGGGCGGTGCTATTTGGTCAATCCCCGCCAGTTAGCAGCTGAGTGACACATGCACCGCGTCCGGCGTGCGCGCCGCCCCCTTTACACATCCCTATCATGGGAACGTTTGCTAAGTTCTCAAGACAATCTAACTGCCTCTCTCTCTATGAAGGAGTACAGCTAATATTGGGGCAAATCAATTTTAGTAATTGCAGCAGTGGATTAATAATGGATATGGAGGATTTTAAAGTCAAATTTTTATCTTTTTTATTTCATCGATTCACAGAGATATTGTACACACACACACAAATATATATATATTGATTGACAATTCTATCTTTAGCTATACAGGCTTTACGACTATAATCATGCTAAAATTATGATACAGATTTTAAGAATCATAATCATGATTAATTTCTTAATGGAAGCAATTTTGTAGTTATGACTATTCTATAATCTCTCTTATTTTTTTTCTTAATTAACAACTCATGTCAACGCTCTTCCTCAAGTGGAAGCATCCAACTCTTCAATGTGCAACTTGTCTAGTGAAGTGTAGAAATTCTTACTTGATACGACCCTTGTCAAAATATCTGTCAATTGGTCTTCGGACTTTATGAATGAAAATCAAATTAGTTTAGTTTTGAGATTTTTTTTGATAAAGTGTCTATCAACCTCCATGTGTTTGGTACAATCATGATGGATGGGATTGTGAGCAATGGCGATAATTGCCTTGTTATCACAAAAGATATCCATTTCGGAGGTAGGAGTAAACCCAATTTCAATTAGAAGTCATTTGAGTCACAAGAGTTCACAAAGTCCCTTAGCCATTCCACGAAATTTTACTTCAGCACTTGACAATACCACCACCGTTTGCTTCTTACTTGTCCATGTAACAAGATACCCAACCCCCCACTTCCCGCGCGCGCGCGCGCGTGCAACAAGCATGAAGTAACTTGAGGTGGATCTTCTGTCTGTGGCGTTCCCCACCCAATCTGCATCTGTATAATTATTAACTTTGAGATGGTTATTTTTTGAAAAAATAAGTTTTTTTCTCTGAGAGGATTTTAAGTATCGTAAAATCTGGATCACTGCTTCCATATGATCCTTGCTAGGTTGGTACATAAAATGACTTTCTACACTTACTGCGTAAGCAATATCTAGACGGGTATATGAGAGGTAAATAAGTTTAATAACTAATCCCTACTACCTTTCTTTGTCCGTTGGCATTTGGCTTGGATATTCACCGAGCTTGCAGTTTTAAATGATTGGAGTGTCTGTTGGCTTACAATCCAACATTCTAATCTCAGCTAGAAAATCTAATACATATTTTCGTCAAGAAAAAAATATACTTGCCTTGATCTAGCAACCTCTATTCCTAGGAAATGATTAAGTCCTTCAAGATTTTTCATCTTGAACTTAGTCGCCAATTGTTTCTAAAGCTTAGTGATTTCCTCTGTATCATTCCTTGTGATGATTATATCATCGTCATTTACAATTGAAACTGTTACCTTGCCTATTGGTGCATCAGAAATAATGTATGATCTACATTACTTTGGCGGAAGCTATACTTCTTCGTTGCCAGACTGAACCATCCAAACTGTCGCGGCGTCCCGGGAGCGCGTGTGCCCCAAGCCTTTTTAAAGGCTCTAAAAAAAAACCCTAATATATCTTTCCTTTCTTGATTTTTATTTTTTTTTTATGGTATTTTTCTTTTGGAAATATCATTATGAGTATAACTAATATTATGGTAATAATAATAATAATAATAATAATAATAATAATAATAAGGTAATAAAAAAAAAGTAAAATAATAACAAAATAATAATAATAATAATAATAATAATAATAACAGAAATAAATAATAATAATAATAATAATAGTACTAATAAAGATAAAAATTCTAATAATAATAAAAATAATATTAATAGCAACGAAAATAAATAAATAAATAAATAATAATAATAATAATAATAATAATAAGATAAACAAAAATACTAATAATAATAATAAGTAAATAAAGAAAAATAATAAATAGTAATAATAAAGATAAAGATACTAATAATAATAAAGAAAATTGAGAAATAATATTAATAATAATGAGAATAAATAATAATAATAATAATAATAATAATAGTAAAGATAAAAATACTAATAATAATAATAAATAAATAATATTAATGATAATAAAAATAATGATAATAATAATAATAACCAAGAAAAGCAAAATAATAGTAAAGTAATAATAATAAAAATAATACCATAATAATAACATAATATCTAAAATAATAATGTAAATAATAATAAAAAATACTAAAAAATGATAACAAAAAATAATAATAACAAAAATAAATAAATAATAATAAGAACAATAATACAAATAAATAAAAATACTAATAAAAATAATAATAATAATGAAACTAAAAATGAAAATAATAATAGTAATATAATAATAATATTGGGTCTGGGTAAAAATGGGGTGTCTACAGCTGCCCCTCTTTGTAGGTTTCGTTGCTTCAAAGTAAAAGTAGGAACTCTCCTACGTTTTTTGTAGTAACAAGCCTGCAAAGATAAAAGACACCTATTTTAGCCAGGCCACAACAACTCTCTATGGCTTTTCAGGTTAATCAAGAGTTGTTTATTTCTGCCAACCAGAAACGATCTGCATTGAATGTAAGAATCCGGGTTGAGGTACACAGGGATGGCTTGCTGCGAATGTAAGAATCCGAGCCGTAGGGATACGATGATCCAACCATGGGACATAATGATGGCTTGCTTCGAATGTAAGAATCCGAGCTGTAGGGACACGATGATCCAGCCATGGGACACAATGATGGCTTGCTTCGAATGTAAGAATCCGAGCCGTAGGGACACGATGATCCAGCCATGGGACACAAGAGATGGCTTGCTTCGAATGTAAGAATCCGAGCCGTAGGGACACGATGATCCAGCCATGGGACACAAGAGATGGCTTGCTTCGAATGTAAGAATCCGAGCCGTAGGGATACGATGATCCAACCATGGGACACAATGATGGCTTGCTTCGAATGTAAGAATCCGAGCCGTAGGGACACGATGATCCAGCCATGGGAAACAATGATGGCTTGCTTCGAATGTAAGAATCCGAGCCGTAGGGACACGATGATCCAGCCATGGGACACAATGATGGCTTGCTTCGAATGTAAGAATCCGAGCCGTAGGGACACGATGATCCAGCCATGGGACACAAGAGATGGCTTGCTTCGAATGTAAGAATCCGAGCCGTAGGGACACGATGATCCAGCCATGGGACACAATGATGGCTTGCTTCGAATGTAAGAATCCGAGCCGTAGGGACACGATGATCCAGCCATGGGAAACAATGATGGCTTGCTTCGAATGTAAGAATCCGAGCCGTAGGGACACGATGATCCAGCCATGGGACACAATGATGGCTTGCTTCGAATGTAAGAATCCGAGCCGTAGGGACACGATGATCCAGCCATGGGACACAATGATGGCTTGCTTCGAATGTAAGAATCCGAGCCGTAGGGACACGATGATCCAGCCATGGGACACAAGAGATGGCTTGCTTCGAATGTAAGAATCCGAGCCGTAGGGACACGATGATCCAGCCATGGGACACAATGATGGCTTGCTTCGAATGTAAGAATCCGAGCCGTAGGGACACGATGATCCAGCCATCTCAACCAGTATTTGGAAAATGCACTTGGGGTAAAGTCTAAATGTCAATGAATGAATCCCCTATCTTTGGGATTTGTTGCCCCAGTTCAAAATAAATCAACGTGTGTCTGGGGTCAACTTGCCCTAGTTTTCCAAGTAAATCAATGTGTGCTTGGGGTCAGTTACCCCAGCTCATAATTAAACACAACAGAATCTCTCCATCAAGGATGTCAAATAATCATTCAAAAGCTCAAGATAAGTGTGAAGGATGCTCTATTGCTGCTTGTGATGCTAGAATGCAATGATATGCTGCTATATGTATGCATGTTGCTAACTTATAATGCAATGATATGTTGCTATTAATATGCATGTTACTAACTTGTGATTATATGTTTGCATTTTTATTTTTTGTGTAATGTATGAAACGCACAATGGCAATGCATGAGATGTATGGTAATGCGTGAAATGCATGACAATGCATAAGATGCATGGTAATACATAAAATGCATGAGATGCGTGAAACTGCATGATAATACATGGAATGCATGAGATGTGTGGTAATGTGTGAAATATAGGGTAATGCATGAAATGCATGGCGATGCATAAGACATATGATAATGCGTGAAATGCATGACAATGCATAAGATATATGGTAATGTATGAAATGTAGGTATGACGATGCATAAGATGTATGGTAATGCGAGAAATGCAGGGCAAAGCATAAGATGTATTACCATACATGAAGTGTAGGTAATGTATGCAATGGATGACAATGCATGCATAAAATGCATGACAATGCATGAGATGTATGGTAATGCAAGGAATGCATGGAAACGCATGAAATCTTAGGTGATGCATGAAATACATGGCAATGCATGAGATGTATGGTAATGCATAGAATGCATGGCAATATATGGATTTTAGGTAATGCATGAAATGTATGACGATGCGTGAAATTCGGGGTAATGCATGACAATGCATGAATCTTTTCTCCCAATGACCTCATCTTTGGTCTCTACATGAGATTCGCCACATTTGAATGGATTTGTAACCGATCTTAGTTTAATTTTCTTTATTCATCCGGTCATGAAAGTGATTGACTCAACTCAAAAATCACAAAATCTGCCCCAGTTGAATGGACCTACAGCTGATCCTAACTTTGATTTCTTATTCCAATCTGATAAGAAAGTGCTTGAATGGGACCTACTGAGACTCAACTCGGAATTTGCCCCAGTTAAATTCATCTGCCACCGGTCTTGACTCTATTGTTGGATCCCATAACATTTGCCTTAGTTTGACTGCTCTTTCTCCACAAGGATCTCTTTTATAGAAATTTCTGGTGATTCTGAAACTCTTTGACTATCCATCTCCTTTTAATGCTCTAAAGAATAAGAAAGGTTCCTTTTTCTCTTTTTTTTTTTTTCTTTTTTTTTCTTTTTTTTTTTAAATTTTTTTTTCTTCCTTTTTTTTTTTTTTTTTGTATGGAACGAGGAATGATTATGCAACTATGACATCAACTTGCTAAATCAAAAGGCCATCTGCACAAAATAAATGTTTTACCATGTTTCAATGCTATCATAGGAAAAATTCATACCAGTATTCAAAAGTCGTATAACGTTGATTTCCCAGCCTAGATGATTGTCCTTCTTTTCAACTGTCCCTGTTTCATCAACCCATGCTTTGATCTCAAGATGGTCTTTAAGACTCGGGACGAAACGTAGGCTTAAGGATGTAGGATTTCAGAATAAAAGGGAAACTAAGGCTCAAAAATACCACCCCAAATAATGTTTTATGCTCCCAGTTCGAGTTGAGGCGTTTTGCAAGATATTGACCGAACTTGTTATTTAAACAAGCCGCCTACGTACCTTTTCAGGATCAGGTCATTACGTAGTTCAGACTCAACATTGAGTCTGACAAATCTTTCGAGACAATAATGTATACCAATCTGGTCAGGACTTTCATTAGGACCGTAATGTAGGCTAAGGATATGGGTTAAAGAAGAAAGGAATTACATAAGGCTCAAAATCATCAATATCATCAGGGTAATTTGGTCAAAGATCACATATGTAGTAAGTCCCTTATTCTCTTTTCTTCTTCCTTCTACTTTTCTTTTTTCTTTTTTCTTTTAATATTCTTTTCCTCCTTTTACTGCAACTTTCACTTTTTCTTTTGTAAAGGAAACTTGACTTCCTTTTCATTTGAACTTCAATTGGGACCAATCTTTTAAAAACTGCCCCAATGTAGGGTGTGATCCTTTGACGGGTTAATCAAGAAATGAATCTTTCAGGCTCAAAAAGGGTTTGCAAGGACTTTCTTCTTTGACTTTCTTTTGGGTAGCAGAATAATGGCCTGCCATCCTTTTGGTAATGACTATTGTCTCAAATGATTTGCCAAATGCTAAGGGACCCAAACCCAGGTTAGCTTTTTGGTGATCTAACTTTTAAGGAAAAAGCTGGTTTAACATTCAGGCTCAAATTGGTTAGCAAATGGTAAATCTTTGTTTGGGTTCTTTTTAGGGATAACTGGTCGGCCAAAAAGGGCCATCCATCATTTGATCAAAACATGAGTGATTAATAGATAGGAAATTATTAGAACAGTGCAGCCACTTCGTTGAATTCCTTGGAAGGTAAGATGCTTCTTCATAACATTTGAATTCAATGATTGTTTCATCCTTTAAATCTCTTTCTAACTCATGAACACTGGCAATATTACTTTCCCTATTTCGGCATGAAACATAAGCAAACAGAATTTGGCAATTAGACTCATGATGCAAGTGAGATAACGAAATGCATGACTCATTTTATTGAATATAGAAACTATTCCGAGACACAAGTGTCCACGGATTACAAAAAGCAAATAACAACGGAAAATAAAAGAACATCAACTAAGAAGGATTAGATAGTCAAAAGTTCGGTACTCCATCACTTTAGCCTTGGTGGACAACGACTGAAACCATTGATTTAGGAACCTCCCTGATATGTTAACCACTTCCTTCCTCGTGTTTGGGCAAAGGATTCCCCTGGACTCCCGGTTGCTTGTCATCAAAAGCTAACCATCCTGCATCTCTTAACGACTGCACCTTATGCTTGAAAGCCCAACAACGGTCAATGGTATGGCCGGGAGAGTTAGCATGGTACTCACAGCGAACCCCAGGGTCATACCACTGTGGTGGAGGGTTCGCAACGGGCGTCCGAGGGATCGCAGATACCATCCCCTTTTCCCGCAGCTGAGGAAATAATTCGGCATATGTCATGGGAATGGGGTCCACCCTTCGGAAGTTTCTCGTCACAAACCTGTCTTGTATTTGCTGATTCGGCGGACCAGAGTGAACAATCTGGGATCTTGTGCCTGTATGCATCGTTTCATTTACCATGGGCTCAAAACCAGAGTTTCTATTGGGCCATTGGTTCCCACCTCTGGCATACTGATTCTTCCAATTAAACTGCCCCTGTATCATTTGAATCTCTTCCTCTTTCTTCCTATTAGTCCACCTTTTGCCTAAGCCAGTTTCCGAGCCATTATCCTTAACTAGGCCTGCCTTGATATCGCCTTCAATCCTTCCTCCCGCAGCCACAATATCCATAAAATCATGGGGAGTTGCTCCCCGAAGGTGCGTACGGTAGGGGTCTTTTAATGTGCTCACGAACAAGGAGATGGCCTCTCGGTCACTCACCGGGGGGTCCACTTGGATCGACATATCCCTCCACCTATAAGCATATTCTCTGAATGTTTCGGTGGACTTCTTCTCCATTTCTTGCAGAGTCATTCGATCAGGTGCCATTTCCGTCACGTGGCGATAGTGAGTGATAAAGGCACTAGCCAAGTCCTTCCAAGTGCGGACCCGAGCCTTATCTTGTTGAATGTACCAACGGATGGCGGACCCGGTCAAACTGCTTTGAAAGCAATGCATCATTAGCTTTTCATCATCCGAGTAAGCGGCCATTGCTTGGCAGTACATCACTAAATGTGTTCGAGGGCACCGGGTCCCGTCAAACTTTTCAAAGTCTGGCATTTTAAACTTCGGCGGCAGGATGACTTTCGGCACCAAGCAAAGGTCATTTGGATTAACTGAATCGAAAGTATTAGAACCTTCCATTGCTTTTAAACGTTCTTCTAATACGTCGCAGCGACGCTCAGCCTCAGATTTGCTTATTCCCATATCAGACGGTACTAACGGAGGAGTTCCTACCACTGGGAACCCCTGTGCTGGCATAGCAGGGATGAAAGGAGGCATATTTGGCGGTGGACCCCCCATGACACCAGACGGTGGAATTGATGTTTGTCCATGATCAGGGGTGAACCCTGGGGGATGAGCGGGGTCCACATCTACTTCGGGATCAACATGCACTGCCTTTCCCTTGTTCATCAGTAACTCCAGAACCTTACTTATCTTGTCATTTATCTCTTCTTGTCCTTGTTCTAGACCCAGGACTCTATTTTCCAATTGTTCACTCATTTCTCTCGCTCTTCGCCTGGTATTGTACTGATGCGTGGTGGTCTCAATTATTGCTTTATATTACTTAAACCACCTCTTTGATTAGGAGCTGAAAACCAACAAACTTCCTTTTAGAATCGTGGATGCAAAGTATGAATGCATGGATGCAATGTATGTTTGTGCATGGATGTAACTAGTGCAATTACACATACAAATAGAGATATGAACATGCATGTGACCTAGCGTGCATGACTATGTATGAAATGAGATGCATGAATATGATGTCCTAAATTACTACTTAGCCAAAATTCTAGAAAAACCCCACTAATGAAACGGATCAAGATTAACATAATCATTGATGGGCTACGATTTCAATTCAATTTCTCCCTTACCCATTCATTTCCTTGATGAGGGTCTATGTACCTCAGATTCTATAAAGGGTCAAGTTATGTTCTGAGGTTGGGGTTGACTCAGGCTAGTCAACAAACTGGATTTGTTCAATACGGGCTTGTGGACTTTAGTGTGCACTTAGGCCTCAGGTATTTTAAAATATGGGCTTCAATATACTTCATGATGGGATCAGGCCCTAATTTTAAAAGGATTTGGGCTTGGATTGTTTAGAAAATATGGGCCTGGATTTTTAGGGTAATAAGGCCGAAGCCCATTTATGGAAATCTGGATTTGACCCATTTTGAAAATCAGGCCTGGACCGAGTTTTTACTTAGGAAAAGGTTGGGCCTATACTTGTTATTTCTCAAAAAAATTGGGCCCGAGTTACTTGAAAAGGGTTGGGCCAACCCATATTTTAAAATGCTTGGGCCAAGTGCTTCATTATTTTTTTTTTTTCGAAAGGATGGGTCTTGGTCTCATTATTGGGCTTTTTTCAGAATACTAACTAAGTAGTATGTATGTCTAAATGTATGTCAAATGCATGATATAATACAAAGTATTTCACATATATGCAACACACTATTCATGGAGAAGGATGTGGCTCCTGTCCCAACCTAGGGTAGGTACGTATGTATAGGGTTCTTCATGGCTCTACCCTAGTTAAGGAAGACTATAAACAAGTATGTGTGGGTAGGTTCTAACCCTATTGACAAAAGGTTCCCAGTTTGGAATTTCATCCTCCCCCATAGGGGTCCGGATAAAACCCGCACTGAGTGGAGTGGTTCGCGGGTCCCATCAAGCTCTGCCACGAAGGGACTGACGCTATTACACTCCTATCTAGTCCTAGTAAGGAAAGCTCGGGTATAGAGCGTGAGAGTGTGTGAATTCAATTTTTTAACCTAATCCCGCTATCCTCACATTTATTCACATGCTATAAACAATATGGAAACAAGATATCTACCATTAATATATATATTCAAAAGATAAGGAAACACAATATATGCAATTAATATGTTTATTCACAAAAATTTGGAAACAAAAAATAAGGAAACAAAATTTTTTTTTTTTTTTTTTAATTAATTAAGGTTATTTACAAATTATGGAAGTAAAATATTTACAATTAATCAAAGTTATTTACAAATTAAAATATTCACAAAATAAGGAGTAATTAAAAGATTTATTAAATTAGAACTTAGGATAATTTCTAATTAATTAATGGCTCGACTCTCAGGGGTCCCCAGCGGAGTCGCCAAGCTGTCGCGGCGTCCCGGGAGCGCGTGTGCCCCAAGTCTTTTTAAAGGCTCTAAAAAAAAACCCTAATATATCTTTCCTTTCTTGATTTTTATTTTTTTTTTATGGTATTTTTCTTTTGGAAATATCATTATGAGTATAACTAATATTATGGTAATAATAATAATAATAATAATAATAATAATAATAATAATAATAATAATAATAATAATAATAATAATAATAATAAGGTAATAAAAAAAAAGTAAAATAATAACAAAATAATAATAATAATAATAATAACAGAAATAAATAATAATAATAATAATAATAGTACTAATAAAGATAAAAATTCTAATAATAATAAAAATAATATTAATAGCAACGAAAATAAATAAATAAATAATAATAATAATAATAATAATAATAATAATAATAATAATAATAATAAGAGAAACAAAAATACTAATAATAATAATAAGTAAATAAAGAAAAATAATAAATAGTAATAATAAAGATAAAGATACTAATAATAATAAAGAAAATTGAGAAATAATATTAATAATAATGAGAATAAATAATAATAATAATAATAATAATAATAGTAAAGATAAAAATACTAATAATAATAATAAATAAATAATATTAATGATAATAAAAATAATGATAATAATAATAATAACCAAGAAAAGCAAAATAATAGTAAAGTAATAATAATAAAAATAATACCATAATAATAACATAATATCTAAAATAATAATGTAAATAATAATAAAAAATACTAAAAAATGATAACAAAAAATAATAATAACAAAAATAAATAAATAATAATAAGAACAATAATACTAATAAATAAAAATACTAATAAAAATAATAATAATAATGAAACTAAAAATGAAAATAATAATAGTAATATAATAATAATATTGGGTCTGGGTAAAAATGGGGTGTCTACAGCAAACCATGCTTGAGGTGATTGTTTTGGTTCATATATATAGTGCTTGTTGCAATTTGCACACAACTTCACCTTTTGAAGATGTTGTGTAACCTGGAGGAATATCCATGTAGACTTCCTCTTCAAGATCACCATGGAGAAATGCGTTCTTTACATCAAACTAACACAGTGGCCAGTCCAAGTTAGCTGCGAAAGATAACAAGAACCTGACTATATCTAACTTGGCTACCGGAAAAAATGTTTCTTGATAATCTATGCCATATGTCTGAGTGTATCCCTTTGCTACCAGTCTCGCCTTATATCGTTCTATAGATCCATATGCCTTGTGTTTGACAGAGAAGACCCACTTGCACATGACTATTTTATTTCCTTTGGGCAATGAAACCAAGGTCCATGTTTGATTCTTTACTAGTGCCCCCATTTCTTCCTTTATTTCCTGAGTCCACTTGGGATCTATTCATGTTTCTTGAACTATAGTGGGAATATGACATGTGGAAAGCTCATGTGCGAATGTCTTGATAGGTTTAGGTAGCTTTTCGATAAAGGCATAGTCAGCAATTATATACCTTGCCCTCGTTTCCTCAATGTATGGAGCGTATCTGTTTGTTGGCTTGCCACGATTATGCTTGAAAGGTAAGATATACCTAGCAGAAGTATCGATGTTATTCATAAATGATGGCATAGTGGAATTGCTTACCTTGGGAATATTCTCAGGAGATTAGTCTGCAGGCATTGAGAGATGGGGGGATTCTAGTTCGTCTCTAGATGGTGTGGGCTCAATTGCTGAAGGCCCTCTAGATTCAGAGGATATGTTCTGCCTTAAATATGTATCTGTTGATTCCTCGCTAATTATTGGTGTGTCATTCTAATCTTCAAGCCAATCAAAACTCAGTCAATTCAACTCTTCATTCAATGTCTCCCCCTAAAAGGAAGAAATGGATGCCAAAGAAGGATGGAATAGTTAGGACTCCATAAAGGTGATATCCATAGTCACATAGGTACGCTTGGTAGCAAGATCATAGCAGTAGTAGCCTTTCTAATGCGCAACATAGCCCAAGAAGAGGCATCGAAGAGAACATGGGTAAAGTTTGGTGCACTGGTTCTTAGGGAGGTGCATCTACGCCACACACCTAAATATCCAAGGGGGGAGCATAAGGGCCATAGGTAGGGAGACCGAGGCTGACAGGAACTGGTGTGGGGTCTTAAAATAAATGATTTTTTTTTATGGAAGTCGGTTGATTAAATGCACAATAGTAGTAACAACATTGGGCCAATGTCGTGCGAGGACATGAGCGCCTAATAGGAGAGCTCATCCAGTTTCAAGAAGATGATGATTCTTTCGTTCAGCGACCCCTTTTTGCTGAGGGGTCAAGGGACATGAGGTTTCGTGGATAAGACCATGATGTTGAAAATAGGAATGAAAGTGGTGATTAACATATTCACCACCATTGTCGAAGCGGAGAATTTGGATCTTTGCAAAAAATGAGTCTGAACCATAACCCGAAATGACTAAAAAACACAAAACACTTCCTCCTTATGTTTCATCAATTATTGTCAACTCATTCAAGTGTAGTCATCAAAAAATATCACAAACCAACATATACCAGAGACAGTGGATATAGGGGAGGATCCCCATAGATCTGAATGAATTAAAGCGAATGGTGTATCACTTTTATTCATGCTTAATGGATAAGTAGCACGATAAATTTTGTTTAAAATGCAAGTATCACATTTAAATTCATAAATATCCACGTTAGAGAATACATCAAGAAACACATGTTGTGTTGTAACGATCCGAAAAATTTTAACTATTTAAAATAATAAGGAAGATAATAAATGGAGTAGGGAAAAAATAGAAGAAAGGGAAAAGGGAAGAAAAAGGAATTTTTAAAGAAAGGTCTGCGAGAACTCGTCGACGAACCAACTGGTCTCTTCAACAAGCATTCTTCCTTGGCCCACCGACGAAGGCACCTGTCTCATCGGCGAGGAGTTACCAAGAGGGTTTGAGGTATTCTGAAACTCGTCGACGAACTCACGGTCTCGTTGACGAGTGTTTTTCATGAGATCGTCGATGAAGCCACATGTCTCGTCGACGAACCCTGCCTATAAATAGCAACATCCTTCATTTTTCAACAAGAAAATCACTTTTCTCTTGTTTCTCTCTCTAAAATTCGGCCTTTATACCTTCTCACTACGATTCCGTCTCAAATTTAGCCCGATTCAATGATTGAAAGCTACCGTGAGACTTTTAAGAAGATTCTCTACAACATAGGTAGAGCAGATTTTTGGTTTGGAGTACTTGGGAATCATCCCAAAATTAGGGTAAGTGAGATATTTTAGGGTTTTATTATTATTTTCAAATATATGGAACTTAGGATGTATTAAATGAGTGTTTTTTCTGAGATTTGAGTAAGTTCGGATTTTTGGAATACAGGATCTCGTTTTTTTTTTATTTTTGGCAGAATCCCAAGGAGCAGGTAAGGGGAAATACTTTATAACGGCTTTTAATTAACATTAAACTGGTTAAATTTTGGGTATAAAATTCTATATATATTTTGGTACAAGTATTGAAAATATTGTTTTTGACTATATATTATATTGGGAAAAATCATGGGGCATGAAAACAACTTTGATAATTAAATGGTTGCAAGTATTGTGGAATTATGATTTATTATGTGATTTTGAATACTGTTTGGTTTGCGAATTCTACTTAGTTGGAAATACTAGTTGGTTATGGATACTGTCTGATTGTGTATACTGTGGTAGATGCGTGGATGTGCTTAAGTGGTTGGTTTTGTTATTGATTTGTGTTGTGGTTCATGTAAATTGCGATATAGCGTTGGCAATGGTATGCGGAAGTCGTTATATCAGATATGATATAACCGTCATATAATGTTGGCAGTGGTATGAGGAGGTCATTATATGGGCGTTTATATTGGGGGGTAAAACATTGGTAGTGGTATGAGGAGTTTATTTTACCTATTTACCATGAACAGGGTGGTATGTGTTGTAATTTGTGTGATGATTACTCATGTGTGGACCGTGTAACCTGTGTGGTTGATAGTCTTGTGTGGACATGTATTTTATATGGATTAGAGTCCTGTGTGGACATTGTATTCTGTGTGGATATGAACCTTGCGTGGGTGTGAATGAAAATTGTACGAATTATACTATGTGGATTGGTTGTGGTATGCGTATATGTGTGGAATTCTATGAAATGAAGGCATTGGATATGTGTAACTTTAATTACATGAGTATTTATGGTAAAGTTGAACTCTCCACCTGAGGACTTGCTGAGGAAGGCTAGTGCTTTGGTAATTATTTATGGATACCAGAGCAGAGAGAAGTTACTTGTATGGGCGGGTGACCTTCCCTATTCTTGGAGACTTTACCTGGATACATAACCCAAGGGCTTACTGAGAAAGGTGAGTACCCTAATATTAGCACTAGAGTAAAGGGAATCTACTTATATGGACGGGTAGACTTCCATATTCTCGGGAATTATCAGTAAAAATAATTATGTTTGTGTGTATATGATTGGGTTACAAAGAAGTCAACAATGATGTGATTAAGTATGCATTTTTTTTCTACTGTTATTGATAGTGAAATACAATTGTATGTATATTTTGTAACTATATATTAAGCACTTCAACCACACACTGTTGTAAATTATTTCTTCCTTACTGAGAGGTGTCTCACCCCGACAAATATTTAATCTTTTCAGGTCCTCCAGGTGATCAAGTTTAGAAAGCTCCAGGACGAGATAGTTTTGTGAGTAAATAAAAGAACGAATATGTGTATAGACTATTTTTAATATTTTGTTCTGGTTATGTAATATGGAATATGGATGTACCTTTTATAGGTTTGCATATGTAAATATAGTACTCTGGTATTTTGTTTGAGGTAATCTAATTAATTCTGCTGCGTGAATGGTATCAGAGACGTATAATTGATGTCATAACACTTTGGGCCCCACGTGGCGAGTCCGAGGCATTACATGTGTAGTAACCCGAAAAAAAATTATTATTATGAATTAATTAATTAATTAAACATTATTAAATTGAATTTATTGAATAAATAATATGATGGATATACATACATATATATATATATATAAGATTTACATAATAAAATAATGATATATATTATATTATATATATATATATATATATAGGAAGTAAACTTCTTGAAAACAATAGAGTAGCCCCCAAGAGTTTCATGTCTCTCTCTCCTCCGCCTTCCCTCTCTCTCTCTCTTCTCATTTTTTTGACAAATACTCAGCCGATCGAAAAATAGAAAATACCGCTGGGCTCCATTCTCTACCATCGTCAATTTAATCGGAGTAAATTTTTCGTAGGAGCGTTGTACGCACCACTCCTGAGGTAAGGTAAACTCACTCTCTCTCCTCAAGTTCTTTCAAATCTTTAGTCTAATTGATGATCAGACACCATTTCTAGGGCCTAGCATCGATCCTCGTCAATTTGATCGGAGCGAAATTTTAAACTGAACTTTCCAAACACCACTCCAAGGCTAAGGTGAGGAGTACAAATTATGTCGGTTGTTTTAAAAATTTAACCGATTAAATTGTAGTATTTAATTATTAAATTATAGTATTTAATTATATCAAATTTTTGGGAGTGTTTTGGGAATAAGTTAAATTGTAGGGAATTGATTAAATTAGATTTTTGGAAATAATCCTAGGATTAAATTAAACTGCAGGATTGGATTATATTGGATTTTTGGAGATATTCTTAGGATTAAATTAAACTGCAAGAATTTGATTAAATAAAATTTTTGGGGAACATTTTAGAATTAAGTTAAATTGCAGGGATTGGATTAAATTGGAGTTTTGGGAATATTTTGAAATTAAATTAAACTGCGAAGATTTGATTATATTGGTATTTTTTTAATATGTTAGAGATTAAATTTAAATATAGGAAATGAATCATCCCCCGTTTTTAGAATTTAACTTATTAAAGAGAGTGTGTGTAAAAACCCCAAAAAGAGATATAAAAGATTAATAGAATGATTCAAAAAAAATAAAATTAAATAAAATTAAAATTAAAATTTAAAAAAAAATTAATTAATTAATTAATTAAACGAATTTACAAAGAAAAAGAAAAAAAATTAATTAATTAAAATTAATTTTTTTTATTAAAAAAATATTATTATTATTATTATTATTATTATTATTATTATTATTATTATTATTATTATTATCCTCCTGAAGCTTCAACAAGCTTCAGGAGATTCAAGTATTATTATTATTATTATTATTATTATTATTATTATTATTATTATTATTATTATTATTCTTCTTCTTCTTTTCTTTTCTTTTCTCTGTAACTCTCTGCATCTTTCCCTCTCTCCTCACGTTCTCTCTCCCTCTCTCCTCGATTTCGTGACGGATTTTCACCCGATCGAAAATCCGAAAATACCACTGGACTCCATTCGTCGCTGCCGTCATTTCTACAGGAGCGGATCGATGGTAGGAGCGGCGTAAGCGTATTCCCTGGGGTAAGCTATTTCTCCCTTTTTCTTTAATTTCTTGCAAAATATAAGCCCAATTGACGAACGGACACCACCACGAGAATGTAGGGATGATTTTCTACAAGTCTAGTGGAACGGAATTCTCATGGGGGTGTCGAGCCAAAACTCTAAATTTGGGGTGCGGCAATTATTAAGGGGCTTATTTTTAATTAATTAGCATTAATTTAGAAATGCTAAAATATTGAGCATTTTGGGTTAAAGTAGGATTTCTGGAATTTTGGGTCCGGGTGAGCGCTGCGGGTGTAATTTGGGACCCGCAGATAAAATTTAAAAAATTAAGTGGGGGTGTTAAATAATAGTTTAAATATTAATTTGAGGTATATGGAGTTTAGGGAAGGCTAGATGGGTATTATTTTGGAGAAATAGATTAATTAATTTGGGGAGAATGTAAATTGCAGGAGTTGAATTTCATACGCCAAGGGCGTAGAATTTGGGATTCTAGGGAGACTCTCAGTAAATCAGGTAAGGAGAATAAATTATAGTAGTGTTTTTAGAATCATTATTTGAATGAATATGTGAAATTGAGCATATGATATTTTTTTTGAAAATTATTATGATATAAATATCAGATAAATTGTGTGGCATTTAAGTAATTGTAAACTGTGATATTTTAGAGTGTAAAATATAATAATGTGTAATTTCTGAGAAAATATTGAAATGAGAATTACTGATCTGATTAGTGAAAAATAATGTAATATGGTATTATTATATGAGTAGAAATGTTTTGCCTGGAAAATGGGATTTTGTGAATTATTGATATTGAAAAATAATAAAATGTGGTATTTATTTGTGAGTGGAAATTATTTGCATGAGAAATGAGTATTTTGGGAAAATGGAAAAAATACATGAAATAGATATATGATATTACGAGATGATAAAATTTGCACAAAAAATGATGAGAATATTTATATTGAACTGAATTGTGATATACTGGAATATAATTGATGAAATGCCAATACCGCATAATGATTGCGGGTATAGGGTGGTAAACCCTGTTAGATGGTTATGATATTTAGCACAGTACTGTTGCGAGTGGTGTTAGTGCAACCACACGGACTCTGGGAGTTTGTGGCGTGACAGTTGACTATGCCATTGTGTAGGGTTGTTGGGCCCCCTGAGTCCGAATCAGGGTATTAGGCCGGCCAGTCGTACTACAGACGCGATATGTGATATGATATTTGATCTAACCGGGTCGGCCAACCGCGGTTAGATCCAGCCTTCGGGCTGCACAACCTTGACCATTGGGGGAAGCATGGCGTGTATAGAAAGATCCTCAGGGTGGCCATGAGTTACAGACGCGATGTTGGTATTTGATACCGAGGATACTCATGAGTCGGAAAGTAAAGTGGAAATGAAAAGTGAAAGAATGATAAAATTGGCTAAAATGAGAAATGAAAGAAAGAATGGAAATTGAGAAATAAAGAATGATAAAATTGAGAAATGGAACAGTGTGAGTTAATAATATAAATAATTAAAGCGAAGTGAAACTCTCCGCCTGAGGGCTTACTGAGTAAGGTGAGTGCCCTGATGGGTATCAGATGTGACTATACCCGGCTGCATAACGTGTTAGGGCAAAGGGAAGCTACCTGTATGGGCAAGTAATCTTCCATATTCTCAGGAACTTCGCGTGTAAATATGTGTTGGAAATCATTAAATTTGATAAATGATTTTTAAGCTTATAAAAGCTTGTGTTGTATATTTATATGATTATGTGTTTGTGAATATCAGTGTATTTTCTCAAATGAAATGATGATTTGAAAAGTAAAGTGTATTATAATTTTACTCATTTGGCCACACACTGTAAATAATCTATTCCTTCTTACTGAGATGTGTCTCACCCAAATTATCTAAATTTTTCAGGGAACAGAGATATGCCAGGTGGTAGAGCTCCGTGATCATAGGGAGCTGGGACCCTGAGATACAGGGTGAGTTTTGACTAGGGAGGTGTGGTTTCCTAGGATTGTATTATTTTTGGGTATGAGATAGTGTTGTGTATTTATGTATGTTGATACTCTGGGTATTGTATTCTGACTTATGTGTATATACGGGCTTCCATTGTTAGGTTGTTTAATAAAATACTCTTTACCCGGTATCCAATGCGGGTCGGGTCGTATGAATGGTACTAGGATTGTTGACGTGGCCGATTTGTGGATGTTGTGGATTTATGACGTGATTATTTATTTATTAAAAAAAATTGTACAAAAATCGGGGCGCCACATTTTGGTATCAGAGCTTAGGTTGCTAGGTTCTATAGACTTTAGTAGACAGCGGAATACAATACCAGAGTATAGGAGTGGATTTTGAGAGAAATAGGAGATGGGTAGATTGAAATGTGAGTTAGTGGTTGTTAGAGGATGAGGTGAGAATTTAGGATTCTATCTTGCGGCCTAGAGGCAGAAGTACCGAGGTTGTTTCTGTGTTTTTCCTGGGGTGACGATTTCAGGAAAACCATGGATACTACCACTGGGTCTTATTTCTGAGTGGTAGGATTGAATCTTAAATGGTGATTAAAGATGTGAATAGAAGAATAATTTATGAGTTATTGTAGTGTATGGGTTGCGTGATAGTGATTGTATGCTAAGATTAGTTGTTTCCTTTGCAGGATGGATCGGGAAAACAGTAACACGAATGCAGGAGGTGATGGAGCAGGACCTTCTAGTATGGGTGGTACAGACCCTGACGCAGTGTTACGTAGCTGTATAACGTATTAGGGTAAAGGAAAGTTACTTGTATGGGTGGATAATATTCTCTATCCTCGGGAACCTGCGCTGATAAATAATTGTGTGAATGTGTGTAAATACGATACAAACTCTCTACCTGAGGGCTTACTGAGTAAGGTAAGTGCCCTGATGTTCATCAGTTGTAGTCATACCCAGTTGCATAAGATATCAGAGAAGAGGGGTGCTACTTGTATGGACGGGTAATCACCTCAATCCTTAGGAACCTCTCTTTAATAAAATACGCCACATGTGCATGAGTAGGGATAGAGAATGATTTCATAATTGTGAATTAATTTGTAAATGATGATTATATTTTAACCTCATGATAGCCATACACTGGTATTAATCTATTCCATCTTACTGAGATGTGTCTCATCCTATATGAATTTTTTATCTTTTTCAGAACCTCCACGTGATCGTACTCAGTGAGCTCGGGGATGGCCTAGCAGTTTAGAGAGAGAGAGAGAGAGAGGGGGGGTATAACTTTAGATATATTTTTGGACTGTATTATATTTATGATTTCTGAGTTGTATATTTGTGATTACTGGATGTTGGAGAATACTTTTTTTAGGATATATATATATATAGAACTCTGGTATGTTACAAAGGATGTTAGTTTATTTTTCCGTTGCGTGTTTGAGGTTATGGTATTAGACACGGGTGATTAGATCACATCACACCCCGGGCCTACTTGGCAGGTTTGAGGCGTGACATACTATAAGTAATTGAATGACGGAAGTCCCAAACGACAATATCACAGCCAAGCTTATCGAGCTTTGGAACTAGGTGAAGAAGACACGTGATGTCAACCCAAACTAAAATCTTCCATGTAGTACAATCCCCCCCCCCCCCCCCTCTTAGTACCATGTCCAATGATATTCTTGGTGAGAATGTCCTAAAGAAGACAAAAATCGGGATAAATTAGTACCACACAATTTACATATGTAGTAACTTGGCTATAACAGATAATAACTTGTGGGATAAAAAGGGAACAAGTGGAACAACAACAACAACAAAACCAAGCCTTAAGTCCCACTAGGTGGGGTCGGTTGTATAAATTCTTGTCTTTGTCGGAGATGTACATGTCGACAACTTGGGACCATAAAGCATAGTTGGAACCATCCAACTTGATGCCAATTAGGACAGTAACGGGTTTAGGAGGCATGGTTAGGGCCTGAGCTTGGGACAGAGCTCTGACCATCTTGGTGAAAAATAATTCAAAGAGAAGCGCATTAGGATCAATGGTAGGGTCACCAGACTTCATCAGAATTTTGTTGTCGTCTCCCATATGCGAAGGGATCGGGCGAAAGAAGACTATGGGTAAGGAGTTGATGTGAACCGGGAGCCAGATATCGTGGGGCTCTGATACCATGTCAAATGTTCTATCTTTTTATTTCATCGATTTACAGAGATATTGTACAAATATATATAGAGAGATTAACAATCTTATCCTTGACTATACAGATTTTATAGCTATAATCATACTAAAATCACGATACAGATTTTAGGAATCATAATCATGGTTAATCTCTTGATGGAAGAGATTTTGCAGTTATGACTATTCCTATAATCTCTCTAATTGGTTTATTCCTATAATCTCTTTAATTTGTTTCTTAATTAACAACTCACGCCAACATTTAATTCTTTAACAATGCACAAATCATGTCATGCATAGATGTAATTACCTAGAGTGAAATTCATTGTCTTATTCTGGATGAACATGATAATTAATTCGATGAGATCATTGAATTTGATCTTGAAGGATGAGTAGAAAGTCAAGCTAGCTCCCGCTATGAACTAGTAGAACATGGCTTTGTCCGGAGGATGATGAGCTCACTGATCGGATAATTAATCTGTCGATTAACCCCAAAAAGAAAATATGCAAAGTTGAATGGACCACTTTGACATGTCTGGGCAACTTTCATCCACCCACTTGGTAGCCAAGTACAAGTACAGCCCACTCCAGCAGACCAACTTTCTATTTTTGGAGCCACACACCCTTATCCCCCACTACACATACATATGCATTCATACCTGCTCTCTCCAAGATCAAAACCATCTTTTGGGTAAAAAAAAAAAAAATCACTACTTGCTAAATCCCTCTGGAGCTCTCCCTGCAACTTTAGTTTAATTCCCTTCCATTCTCCCTTTTTCAATTTCTACTTTACTTTTTAATGCTTTTTAAATAAATGTATGTTCATATTTATATTATATGATACTTTTGTTAGTGCAATTCATTGTCCATACTCGGAGAAATATACATACAGCAGCAGTCGAGGATCATATCATCATGGGTCGGCAGCTAGCACAGGCTGCCCATCACTTATTTTATATATGAACAACCAACCAAAGTTGTAGGGGCTCCCCACTTCGCTCATATAAGATATAACTTGCACAAGTACGTACAATCGACAAAACACCATTTGCCAGCTTTTACAAAAGTTGGCCGCCCCCCTCAACGGACCCGAGGCTATGGTTTCTGTAAATCCGGCCGTCCTCATGAATTAACATTAGTATATATAACCCAATACCAAAACATTACTAAAAGGACCATATACATATATGTGTGTGTGAGCCTATAAGCATATAAATTAATTATACCTTTTACATATAATATGTATGTACATATCCACTAGGGATAGAAATAATAAAAAAGAATTGAGGAGTCAAATGTGTTCATAAGTCAAGTTTTTTTATTGTTTGTTCAAATTTTTAATTTATATGGCACGTACGTATATCTTGAATTCTTATGTTGTATTCAAAACTTAAAATCCTTTTTAAACGATAGTTTTTATGGTATATATGAATTCTATTTCTCCATGATTCATCTTAGATTCACACATCATATGTATTTGTTATCTTCGCCAAAGTTTTAATAATTTTCTTTCCTTACTTTTAACCATGTGAATTTGGTGTCTCCGATTTTACTTTGAATTTCAATATAATTTTATTGATTTAAGTCGAAAATTTCTCCCCTCCCCCGCCCATATTTGATATGTTTATTTGTTTTAAGTTTTGTTAGGAAAAACAAAAGGTAAAGAACATCGGAAAGGAATTTATTTTCTAGTGTATTTCGTTCGACATCAAATATAATTAATAGTTAAGAAAAATCAAATGTCAATTATATATATATATATATATATATATATGTAAAATAAAATTTTTGTTTATTGATTTATTATAATTTTTATTTTTGTTTTACTTTCCTTGGCAATCAAACACAAAAAAAAAGTGATTTTCTTCATTTTTTTTTCATATTTTCTAAGTTTCAAGAGAACCATTATAAAAGTCGCAACAAATATTCTCACCAAAAAAATTAAATTTTTTTTTTTAAAAAAAAAAACATCATCATCACCTATGAAAGGATCAATATTATTGGTGATTTCATAGATGATATCAAATGCATCTAATTACATAAATAATATTAATTTACTAGTCCTCTTTAAATTAATCTCATCGTTTTAAATGCACCGTCCTTATTTAATTAAATATGCATCTAAAGTACAAACCTTACGACATGATCACATCTATTATTTTTCAATTACTATTATTATTATTTTAACCAAGGAAAACGCCACCATATCTCCTGTGTTGACTTGAGTTGAATTCTTAGGGTTGAAAACCCGCAATTGCAATTTCCACCGCAAAGCCATCAGCAGGGCCGATGACGGAAGGTGTAGATTAATAAAAAACAATTTGACTAGTGGGCATCTGTCTAATCACCAAATACAATGAGTCGAGTCCACCCCGCGGCCACTTGCGGAGTTGACATTGGAACTTTGACCCTTTTGATGAAACATTCCTCCAGTCATCCTGGGGGCCCATTTGCATTTCCATATCTTTCAATTCCCAACCTACCTTCTTATAATCCTACAGCGAATGAAGAGACTGGGAGACCTTAGGTTGGGAATTGTTTCTTTGCCTTGTCCTCTTCTTCCTTCTGCTTTCCCTTTCTATCTTCTGCGCTACTGCCCCCTCCATCTACAGTGTTTCTTTTGTCTTTTATCTGCAAGTGTTATGTCATTAATATTTTCTTCCTAACTTTGAAA
Source organism: Malania oleifera (assembly GCF_029873635.1). NCBI lineage: Eukaryota > Viridiplantae > Streptophyta > Magnoliopsida > Santalales > Ximeniaceae > Malania > Malania oleifera. The sequence goes on from NC_080417.1 coordinate 142,375,151, forward strand.
GATATATAACATCACTATGGTAAATTTTTTCTTTTTGCAAAAAGCAAAACGTTTTATTATTTGATGGTGTCTTCTTATATGAATTTGGCTCGTGAATGGTCAATTAAACTGAATAATTAACATGTTGCTTGACTTTTGTTTTTTCAATAAGATATATGTAGAGATCCGGAAAATTTAAATAAAAAAAAAGTTGGAAGATGGTTTGATGTAGACCAAACCGTCGATGGTTTGGTGGAAGGCCAGAAAACCGTCAACGATTTTGCATAACCACGGCCCAATAGCGGTAAAACGGTGAAAAACGGAGGGGTTAAAAATCCAAACTATCAACGGTTTCCCAAATTGTTGACGGTTTCGTATGGCAGTGCTAAATAAAAGGAAATCCTACAGGCTTGTTTTGGATTAAACAAAAAAATAAATCTCTCTCGCTATCTCTAAACCTACGGAAACCCTCTCTCCAATTTCTCTCCGATTTCAGCCCGATTCGACAATCAAACATCACCACGGGGTCCTAGGAGCGACCCTTAGCGAGTTAATTGAAGCATTTTTATATTTTAGGATTTTCAAACACCACTCCAAAGTTGAGATAAGGGTGATGAATGTGTTAAATGTTTGGAATTTAATTGATTAAATGAAGTGTATGGGCCTAGGGATGTTTAAATGATTATAATTCTGGGGTTGAGCTGATTGAACTGAAAAATGTGGTTTTAGGGTTTTGAACTCCGATCGCCGCAAGCATCGATTTAGGGATCCTAGCAGACACATTCTTAGTAAGCAGGTAAGGGGAATAAATTATAACAGATATTTTTGGGAAATTAATTGGTTGACTTAAAGTATGTGAAATTGAAAATACTGTATATGGTTTTGGAAAACTATGATATGGATATTTTCCCTGTGATTATTATGTTGGGCTTTTGTAGAGTCTAGTTGTATGTTTAATTTGGATGATGATCCAACCTCTATTTAATTAGAAATTTCAATCCTAAGGCTTAGTCAATGGAGCGAAGGCTTGGGCCGTACTAGTGGGGGTCCGGCGGCAACGCCCCGAGAAAATTTTGGAGCCTATTCGGAACGGAACCCTAAGCGTAACATATAGGAAAGGATTGCTTTCGGATGATTAGTGTTCGCGTGGTTGTACCTACGAGAGAGCGAGAGGGAGAGTATTGTATCGCTGCACTCTCTGTGTTTTCTTCCTGATAATATTAAAATCCCTGCAACTCCATAGACGTTTTGGGAATTTGTTCTTTATTCCCAACATATTATATTATGATTATCAGTCTAAAGTTGTGTGGCATAAGGAATATGAAATAATAGTTTTATACCGGGAATATGATTTTATATAGAAATGATGTTAATGAGATACACAAATGTATTTTTATACAGAAATGATGTTATGAGATATACAGAGATGTTTTTATACAGATATGATAATATGAGATATACTGATATGTTTTATACAGATATGAAGATATGAGAAACCCAATTATGTTTTATATAGATATGATGATATAGGAAATACAAGTATGTTTTACATAAAAATGATGATATATGTCATATACAGATATGTTTTACAGAAATGATGAAATGAGATATACAGATATGTTTTAAACAAAAATGATGATATATGTGATATACAAATGTGTTTTACACAGAAATGACGAAATATGATATAAAGATATGTTTTATATAGATATGATGATATGTGATATATACAAACATGTTTGATACAAATATGATGAGAATTATACAGAAATAATGAGAATTATACAGATATGATGAGATATACAGACATGTTGAAATATGAATACATAAAAGTGGAAATGAGAACTCTCATGGACCAAAGATGTATAGAGAGCACGATACCGTTGCTTGCATATGTTTTAGTGCAACCACACGTCTTGTATAGAGTGTGGCAAGACGGTCAATTGGGCCTGAGAAGAGTAGAGTTACCCCCTAGGGTCCAGACTAAGATCGGGTAGTCTAATTGTAATAACCCGAACTCGGAAAATAAAATAAAAATAAAAATAAATAAAGGAAAAGGAAAAGGAAAATAAGAAAAAAGATGGAGATGGTTTGATTCAGCACCAAACTATCGACGGTTTCAGGCCCTCTTAGAAAACCGTCGACGGTTTATACTATCAAGAGTTTTTAAAAAAGGGGACGCAGGGCAAACCGTCGACAATTTCGCGTGGGGACAACTTACCTATAAATAGATGTTAGGTCATTTTTATAGAAAATTCACTCCTCTCTCTCTCTAAGTTCTGAACCTCTCTCTCTCTCTCTCTCTCTCTCTCTCTCTCTCTCTCTCTCTCTCTCTCTCACATCCCTCACATGACCCTCTCTCACTTCTACGCTCACCTGAAGCTGCTCTCGCTTCTCGAGCATCTTTCTCTTCTCTCTCAAGTTGTTGGAACAGCTTTGGCGGCGGATTCATAAAGTTAGGGTTTTCATTTCCTGATTGTTTCAGGCATATTTTCAGGATTAGGTAAGGGGAATAAATTATACTAGTTTTTCATTAAATTTGAACCGATTAATTTCGAGTATATAAGCCTGTGTATATATGTATGTTCTTTTGAATGGATTAGGCATTTGAAAACAATGGTTTTTTTTATTATAATTTATATTCAGGGAAAAACCAATGTGATTGGGGTATGTTAATTATTTACAATATGTAACAGTATGATTAACACTCAAATCGTGTAGCATGAGAACAACTCTTCATAATAAACTGGTTGTGATTATTGTCGTAAATGAAATTTATATGTTTTGGATGAATTGTTTGTGTGGTTATTCGTATGTATCACAATATAACGTTGACAAGCATGAGGAGTTCGTTATATTGTCTGGTATAAATCATAGTATAACGTTGGCAGGCCTGAGGAGTTCGTTATATCGTCATTTATATAAATTGGGTAAAACATTGGCAAGCCTGAGGAGTTTGTTTTACTAATATACTATGAATAGGTCATTGGGAAATGAAGCAGTGAAGGTTGATTGTGGTGAAACTTGTGCATTTATCCTATGTGGATGTAAACTTGTGCAGTATCCTGTGTGGATGTGAACTTGCACAGTATCTTATATGGATGTGAACTTGTGTAGTATCATGTGTGGATGTGAACTTGTGCAGTATCCTATGTGGATGTGAACTTGTGCAGTATCTTGTGTGGATGTGACTAGAATGTGTGTGTGGATATATGTATGTGAATTTAAATGTATGAATATTTAGGGCAAAGAAAAACTCTCCACTCAAAAGCTTACTGAGTAAGGTGAGAGTGCCCTAATAAGTATTAGTTGTAGCCTCACCCAAATTAAAATGGGCAAAGTTACAAACGATATCAGAGTAAAGGGGCGTTACATGTGTGGGCTTATAATCTCCCCAATCTTCGGGAACCTTCATTATAAATATTGGTTATGTATATGTGAGTATAGTATATATAAGTGTATTAGCTAATATTTGATTAACAAACAAATACACTAAAACTCAACTGCCACAGAATATTATAATTTATTTCATCCTTACTGAGAAGTGTCTCACCTTAGAGAATTATTAACTTTTTAGGTCCTTCTGCTGATCGAGCTTAGCAAGCTCCAGGACAGGGTTTAGTTTTTGATATTGTGAGTAGTTGTAAGATATAAAGTATTTAAAAGTTATGTTTAAATTCCTAGTTAGGTAATATAAATTGAATGGATACACTTTTTGGGTTGTATAGAATATAATTCTGATATTTTAATGGAGAATGTTTAATTATTTTCTCTACGTGAATGATATTTTGGTATCAGAGATAGGTGAATGTAGCACATAACACCCCAGGCCCCACTTGGCAAGTTCGGGGCGTTACACTAATCGTACTACAGATGCGTTTAGTTTTGATCTAATTTGGTAGGACAGTCACGATTAGGTCCCACCTACGGGCTACACAACACTGTCATGTGAGGAGAATACATGACAATGTGACATTAATATCCTCAGGATGATTTCTCATTACTAACGCGATAATTGAATGTTACAATATGATGAACAGCCATGACTTACAGACGCGTTGTGCTATATGCTGGTGGATACTCATGGGCTAGTATATGAATATGAGAAATGAAATGAAAAATGATCAAGCATGAGTTACAGACATGTTCTGTTTTATGTTGGTGGATACTCATGGGCTAGAATTTGAATATGAGAAATGAAATGAAAAATGAATAGTCATGAGTTACAGACGCATTGTGTTATATACTAGTGGATACTCATGAGCTAGAATATGACTGTGAGAAAGGAAAGCTTATGGAAACATGTTGATATATAATTATGAGAAATGATATGAAAGTTTATGAAACTATGGCATATATATACATATATGATTATGAGTACAAATATGTATGTTTTTTCTCAGTTGATAAAATTATTTAAATGAATGTGTTATGATATAACAAAACTCATGTTGCCACACTATCAATAATTTATTTTGTCCTACTGAGAGGTATCTCACACAGAATTTAAACATTTCAGGAAATCATGACAAACGAGTGGAGCAGGCTCCGAGATAGTGAAGATTTTGTTGCCTTAGTATTTAGGGTAAGTGTTTTAGAGTTGGGGATATGTTTTGTATAACCCCGAGAGTATTTTGTGAATTTTCGGAGATTTATATGCTTATGTGTGGAGGTTATATGTAATGCTCCGACCCTCTAAGTGGGCTCAGAGTGCTACTAATTCATTCATTTACCTAATAAGTCACATTCTAACATCATGTACGCAGCGGGAAACATAAGTATAATCTCCACAAATATAATACCAGAGTTTACTTTTTCTATCTATAATCCATAATTACTATTCATCACCTATATTCTCATATATACACATCAAGTATTCACAATCATCCATATCTCAAAAAACTTAAAACATTAAACATAAAGCATAACTTAATATATATATATATATATATCCCAAAAATATCATCAAAATCATACCCTTTTCCCTTCTATAACCCAAAAAAAAAAAAAATGTTGTAATAACCTTGAGCTCTCTAAGCTCGATCTCATGGAGGTCCTAAAAAAAAAAATAAGTTCATATTCGGGTGAGACACATCTCAGTAAGAGAAGAACCAATATATTAAAATAGCGTACGACTAACATGAGGTTTGTAAATAACATAAGTATACATTTTCATCATTTGCAAATCATTAGCATAATTTCTGAAATCATTTCCGGTTTCTAATCAAACACATGTGACACATTTTACCCACGAGATTACCCAAAGATAGGGATGATTACCCACCTATACAAGTAGCACCTTGCATTATCAAACACAAGCAACATGGTCCTTATAACATTTCATTAATAGTGCATTTCTTACATAGCATGCATCTCATACATATAACATACGTTTACACCGCATTACTATCCACTCATGCCACACATTTTAGTATAAAATTCATACATTGCCTGTAAAATAAGTCAACCAACATTTAACGTTTATATACTGAAAATATACATTCATTTCTTACGAAATTATCTTGAAAATATTTTCCATTTTCATCGCTTCATGTTCACATATACGTAGCTAAATAAGCAATCTTATGCTCAGAAAAAACATAATTTACATGGTTGACATTTTATACCCACAAGAAAACATATATACATATATAGCATAGTCCATTTTTATTTAATCCATAAAAACCTGATTTAATATACATAATTTCCCCCTTACCTGGTTTCTTAAACTACGCCAACAAGGACCCCGAGCCATGAAATAAAAATCCTAGGTCCATTAAATAAACCCTAAATAAAATACTATTTTAATATTTCCTAAGCTCTTAAATTTCAAATAAATCTTATTTTCCTAAATCTCACTCTCGCTTTGGAGTGGGGCCTAGGAAACCCAAATCGAAAATTTACTCTTACCAAAATGATGACGATCGCGACTAGGATCCCGTGGTGGTGCTCGATGATCGATTTAACGGCAGATTTAAGGAGAAATTAAGGATTTGGAGGGAATATACCTTTCCCCAAGAATGGTGCTTATGTTGCTCCCATGACAAATCTGCTCCAGTAGAAATGTCAATGGTGGAGTTAGAAACCCAACAATATTTTTCGTTTTCCAATCGATCGAATATCCACCGAAAAGTTGAGAAAGATGAGGAGGAGGATAGAGGAGGCAACGAGAAGTGAGAGAGACTGAGAGAGATGTAGGAATGAAGAATCCAATTTGAAATTGGATTCTAGATAGGTTCTTGAAGAGCTTTAAGTAAACTATATATATTATAATAACTTATCTATATAAATACATATATATATATATATATATATATATATATATATCTTATTTCAATATGTTTTTTTTTTCCTTATCATACTATTCATTTTTCTTGTTAATTTTATTAATTAATTTAATGATATTTAATTAATTAATTGATTACTAATTTTAATTAAATAATTTTTTTTTTTTAGATTATTACATTATAGCACTCTGGCATTATATATGGGACTCAAATACGTTATGTATTCCGTTGTATGGATAGAATGTTTTGATGGACGAACTACCTGACACCCCACTTCAAGTCGGATCATATTGATATATGGTATCAAAGATATTTGATAGATGATTTATTATTGCTTATAAAAAAAATGATAAATAAAAAATCGTATCGTTACAAGATAAGTAAATGTAACTATGATCAAGAAGCTAGTCAATCTCCAATAAAAAAGATTTATTTTTTTGAATCGTGCATATTACATTTAGAGACTTGAATTTTTGAAAACTCAAATTTAAAATTGTGTACATTAAATAAAGTTTCAAACAATTTAAACCAAATATTATCCACATTCATACAATTTTAAATTTATATATTTTATTAGATTTACACGGTACATTATTCCCATCCCCCAACCTTGCTATAATTTCCACAAAATTGATACATTATTATATCATCTTAAGGATAATTGATATAAAAAAATATTTATTTTTTAGTAAAGGTTTATTCCTTTACAATTCGGACTACAAAAAGTTATAAGTAAAGCTGCCAAAGAAAGGAGTTAAGCCAAACTTCATCATATTTAAAATTGTTCATTATAGATGCATACTGCGTGTGTGAGTTTCCCCCACCCCTACCTAACTTGAGCAAAAAAAAAAAATTTGTTTATTATATTTTTAATCTGAGTTTAAGTTCTAACCAAGCTTAAATGTACTTATTCAAGGGAATTTCTTAAATTGACTAAGTTTGAGCAGAGTCGAACTTTATCATGTTCAATCTTAATTAATCAAACTTTTTAAAAAATTAAATATAGAGTCAAGTTTAAACTTGACTTGTTGACTAGGTAGCCATTGAACTCCAATTAGCTTCTAAACTTTAGTTAATTCTAATTTTGAGTGTTTGAATTTACTATTTTGTAATCCATAGGAGTGCGAGACAGGACATTAATAGTGCAACTAGTTGAGTTGATAATTTATGACTCTCCTAATATGCTATTAATTAAAGGCAAATCCTTGACTTTCTTATAGGCCAGCCAATCTAATACCTTTATAAGCATTGGTTTTCCAATAAGTGAGGACTTTTATAATTATACTCCCAAAAAATTATTGTGAACTAATCATGCAATTCTCTACTTCTCACACTATCATTTTGGTCCTAAAGTTTTAATTTTGTCAATTTCACTCATAAACCATAAAATCCCAAAATGGCTTGTTTATCCCAAATGTGCTTATATAGTGTTATCATGTTAGTTGTTCAAGCCATATATGAAAAAATAACATTTCTTTAGTTCATTTTAATTTTTCTTATAAATTATCATTCTTCTTCTTACTTAAATAAATGACAATAAATAGGATTAAAATTTGGGCTCAATGTCTAGCAAATGATAGGGAAAAAATGTATTAGAGTTTATCAAAGTTCAATATGCAATAATTGTAGTGTTTTGAATAAAGAAGGGAATAGAAGTATCATAACTATATATATATATATATATATATATATATAGATAAAGGACATTTCTCAAATATGCTTATCGAGTTTGTCGATACCTAAAAATCACAAAAATTGGCATTTATACTTGCTTGTTATTTGCTCCACACCATAACCATTGCTCTTTCCAAATTGCAAGTGATTTAAATAGTTTGCAAGTTTTTTTAAAAAAAAATTTTCTTTGTACACAATAATTGATGCCCATGCAAATATGTTTGGAGGTTTAGAGTTCATGAAAATGAGGATCAATGGCAGATATAGTTCAATAGAAGATAGGTTGATCAATGTGATGGTATATTTGTTTTAAAAACATATTATATTGCAACATATAATGCAAATGGTTGATGTACCAATGTCAATTAGGGCTAGTACAATGCAAGATAAGAAAAATGGCAAAAAACACTCACCTCCTATGAGGTTCGACAAAAAGACAGGGATTTCTCTTAAGATTTTAAAAATATTATAAATCTCCCTTGAAATTTGTCAAAAATACACAAACATCCACTAAAAATACTTATCTTTTTTACAAAATACGAAGAGAAGTTTATGTCTTTTTGTAGGTAAGTCTCAAAAGAGGTACATAGAATCCTTAAAACCTTAAGGGATGTCCCTAAAATTTTTGAAAACTTAGAAGAGGTCAATATTTTTTGTTACTATAGGAGAAGTCAGTGTATTTTGTCTTAAAAAAAAAATGCTAGTTTTTATTTTTTTTTTTTAAAGATTTGTTTCATGGCAAACATCTTGGAAAAACATAGGACCATGTGTGAAACTCATATTGAGTATTTGTCTTATTGAGATGTTTTATTAATTTAAAAAAAAAATTATGATAAAAGGCACAAACTTATCCTAAGGTTTGATAAAAAGACAGTGACTTCGAAGATTTCAAAAATTTCATAGACCTCTCCTAAGGTTTCAAGAATTTCAACTACCTCCCCTAAGATTTTCCAAAAATACACAAATCACTTCTTATGTTTTGCTAAAAGACAAGTCCATTAAGGGGACGTTTGTATCATTTTGACAAATCTTAATGTAGGTATGTGGTATTATTGAAATCTCAAAAGAGATTAATGGAACTTTTAAAATCTCATGGGAGTCCTTACCTTTTCTTTTTCTTTTTTTCCAAATCTTATGAGAGCTGAGTGTCTTTTATCTGAAAAAATTAATATAAAAAATAATAAAATGAAATAAAAATTGCTTTGCGGAGGAGTAGAGGACCGGCGGCCCATCTGGTATCAGCCGAGTGGCAGCAGGCATTTGTGTCCCCACAGATCATAGAAAAGCAACGGCAGAGGATTCCTCATGGTGGGCCAGTTTTTTCAAATCATCTAGCGCAGAGCATGACCTAATTTTTGCATCATCAACAAACATCCATTCTATTGTTATTTATTATATATATTTTTGGTAGTCATTTTTTCTTAAAATATATACGTTGAGTTGTATTGAAGCACCACACAAAGCAATGGCTGTAATTTAAAGGGATCATTCATGATGGAATTATGAATGGAGAGTAGACGGGCCTACTCTTTTTTACATTCTCTTTCTCTAGCTGTGATGATTGATGCAATATTAAAGTTCTTACATTAATATTTTCAAACGAGAAGAGCGGGGACGAAGGACAAGGGGCTCTGCTTCACCCCTACAATGGCCCAATGGGCCGGTTTATGTTCATCTCAGATTCCATATAGGCAAAGTGGATTTAATTAGGTGTAATGTAAGGGTCTTGAGCCCAATTCCATTGAAGTATTATTTTCAGTGATTTGTCTTATAAAAAATCACCTTATATAATTAGAATAAAAAATATTCTTATAAGTTCAAGATTTTCCTAATATACATCAAAGGTGGGATCGTGACAGACTTTCCTATCCGATCTTTGATGTTCTCATCTAATTAACTTACACTTTTGTGTAAGATGCACGCACATGATAATATCTAAAAGAATGTAATGGTCTTGGGTCCAACTTTAATGAGTATTGTCTGTTTTGGCTCATTAGCCTTAGGAGTTTGTCTTATAAAAGATACTTTACATAATTGGACTTCAAGTCATCTTTATAAGTCTATTGTCTCCCTAGTACACATCTTATATGTTACCGTGACATGTAACCAAATGTGTAATACCCATTTGCACATTTTACTTTAAAAAAAAATGTTTAAGATATATCTATTAGTAGGAGTTGACTCAATAATTAAGAAGGTCAAACCTAAGGATGAGCATAAAAGTGTTAGCTCCTAGTGAAGTGTAAATTAGTTGAAACTAACATTGGTTACTAGATTTTTTGTGTGATTTCCAAGGTTGTCTAGTTAAATTCTTGATTCAATTATGAGAACAATCCTAATAAGTTTTAGCTATTAGAGGTTAACTCACCTGAAATCGACAATTGACTAATCCACCAGCCGTTTAATACATATATTTTAATAAATTTTAGTATAGTGTAAAACTTAAAATTAGTTTGTATTTGCAAACTTTAAGGTGGATTCTAGAATCAACTTGAATTAGTGGAACCTAGAACAGATAAGTTTGGTTCAATTTTAGGTTTCATTTTTTTTTTTTGATAGATTCATGTTCTAAAATTTTCAAAATTGGCCTTCATAGGATGGATTCTACATGCTTGCCCTAAATCGATGGACCCATGCTTGTTATTAGTCAGACCCAATCCATCCAAATACTAATATTTGTTTTTTTAGAATGATTCACAAAGATGTTTATAGTGAAACAACTTGAACATTCATATTGAATCTTTGTTTCAAACCAATGGTAGTATAACGACTCCAAGTTATACAAGATTAGAGGAATGATCCTAATAAATAAACAAATAAATAATAATTATTAATTAATTAATTAATTATTATTAAACTGAATTAAATAAATAAATAATATAATGAGATATATATATATAATATTAATATAATATAATATAATAAAGTAAAGTTATAATACATATATATATATATATATATATATATATATGAAACCAAGTTCCTGAAAGTCCAGGAACTTCAATTGCAAATGCAATTGAAATTGCAGAAGCCCCCTCTCTCACCGTCCTAACTCTCTCTCTCTCTCTCTCTCTCTCTCTCTCTCTCCCACCTCAACTCACTTTCTCTCTCCCCGATTTTTTGGCGAAACAGGCACCAATTGAAGAACGGAAAATATCTTCGAGTTTCAAATTCAACCACAAACATTTTAACTAGAGTGAATTCGTCATTTGAATATCGTAGGTACCACTTTTTGAATAAGGTAAAGAGAATGAATTTTATCAAGCATATTTTAAAATATTCCCGATTAAATCTGAATATATGAATTAAATTATATTTATGTGATTTAGATATATGCTTGGGTTTGGGAATATTTTGGAATTAGTTAAATTGCGGGGATTTGATCATATTGGTGTTTTTAAATATGTTAGAAATTAAATTTAAATATGGGAAGTGGATCATACCCACGTTTTTGTTAGAATTTAACCGGTTAATTGGAATGTGTGAACCTAGGGATGTTTAAATGGTTATAATTCTAGGGTGAAGCTGATTGAACTGGGAAAATATGATTTCAGGGTTTGAGCTCCAAACGCCCCAAGCGTTGGTTTAGGGATCTTAGCAGACACCTTCTCAGTAAGTAAGTAAGGAGAATAAATTATAACATATATTTTTTGAGAAATTAACTGGTTGACTTAAAGTATATGAAAATGAGAATACAGTATATGGTTTTGGAAAACTATAATATGAATATTTTCCCTGTGATTATTATATTATGATTAATAGTCAAAATTTGTGTGGCATGAGGAATATGAAAGAATAATTTTATACTGGGAATGTGATTTATACTGAGATATATGATTTGTACTGAGAAATGACGTTATGGGATATACAGATATGTTTTTATACAAATATAATAATATGAGATATACTGATATGTTTTATTCATATATGAAGATATGTGAAACACGTATATGTTTTACAGAAATGATAAAATGTGATATACAAATATGATTTTACAAAAATGATAAAATGAGATATACAGATATGTTTATATGGAAATGATGAAATGTGATTGACAGATATGTTTTATATAGAAATGATAATATGTTATATATACAAACATGTTTTATATAGAAATGAGGATATATGATGAATACAAACACGTTTGATACAGATATGATGATATGAAATACACACAGATATGTGTTATACAGACATAATGAAATGAAATGTATACCGAATATGATGAGAATTATACAGAAATGATGAGAGTTATATAGACATGATGAGATATACAAACATGATGAAATATGAATACAGATAGGTGGAAATAAGAACTTTGATGGACCATAAATATACCGAGAGCATGGTATCGTTGCTACCAAATGTGTTAGTGCAACCACACATCTTGGATAGAGTGTGGTAGTGATAGTCGATTGGGCATGCGAAGAGTAGAGTTACCCTCTGGGGTCCAGACCAAGATTGGGTAGGCCAATCGTACTACAGACATGTACAATTTGATCTAACATGGTAGGTTAGCCACGGTTAGGTCCCGCCTTTGGGCTGCACAACCCGGTTATGTGGGGTGAATATATGAGGATGTGATATAAATGTCCTCATGATGGTTCCTCATTACAGACGCAATAATTCTACGTCACAGATATGATGATAGATTCATGTTCTAAAATTTTCAAAATTGGCCTTCATAGGATGGATTTTACATACTTGCCCTAAATCGATGGACCCCATGCTTGTCATTTGTCAAACCCAATCCATCCAAATACTAATATTTGTTTTTTTAGAATGATTCACAAAGATGTTTATAGTGAAACAACTTGAACATTCATATTGAATCTTTGTTCCAGACCATTGGTATTGTAACGACTCTAAAAAAAAGTTATACAAGATTAGAGGAATTATCCTAAAAAATAAATAAATAAATAAATAATATTAATTAATTAATTAATATAACAAGATATATATATATTCATATATATAAAATATTAATATAATATAATAAAGTAAAGTAATATATACATATATATAAAATATTAATGTAATATAATAAAGTAAAGTTATAATATATATATATATATATATATATGTGTGTGTGTGTGTGTGTGTGTGTGTGAAACCAAGTTCCTGAAAGTTCAGGAACTTCAATTGCAAATGCAATTGAAATTGTAGAAGCCTCCCCTTCTCTCACCATCCTAACTCTCACTCTCTCTCTCTCTCCTCAACTCACTTTCTCCCTCCTCAAATTCTCGACGAAACAGGCGCTGATTGAAGAATGGAAAAGATTCTTGGGTTCCAAATTTAACCGCCAACATTTTAACCGGAGTGAATTCGTCATTTGAGTGTCGTAGGCACCACTTTTGGGATAAAGTAAGAAGAATGAATTTTGTCAAGCATAATTTAAAATATTTCCAATTAAATCTGAATATATGAATTAAATTATATTTATGTGATTTAGATATATGCCTGGGTTTGGGGATATTTTGGAATTAGTTAAATTGTGGGGATTTGATCATATTGGTGTTTTTAAATATGTTAGAAATTAAATTTAAATATGGGAAGTGGATCATACCCCATGTTTTTGTTAGAATTTAACCGATTAATTGGAGTATGTGAACTTAGGGATGTTTAAATGGTTATAATTCTGGGGTGAAGCTGATCGAACTGGAAGAATATGATTTCAGGGTTTGAGCTCCAAACGCCCCGAGTGTTGGTATAGGGATCTTAGCAGACACCTTCTCAGTAAGCAGGTTAGGGGAATAAGTTATAACAGATATTTTTTGAGAAATTAACTGGTTGACTTAAAGTATATGAAAATGAGAATACTGTATATGGTTTTGGAAAACTATGATATGGATATTTTCCCTGTGATTATTATATTATGATTAATAGTCAAAAATTGTGTGACATGAGGAATATGAAAGAACAGTTTTATACTGGGAATGTGATTTATACTGAAATATATGATTTGCGCTAAGAAATGACGTTATGAGATACATAGATATGTTTTTATATAGATAATATGAGATTTACTAATATGTTTTATTCAGATATGAAGATATGTGAAACACAGATATGTTTTATAGAAATGATGAAATGTGATATACAGATATAATTTTACATAAATGATGAAATGAGATATATAGACATGTTTATATGGAAATGATGAAATGTAATATACAGATATGTTTTATATAGAAATGATGATATATGATATATATACAAACATGTTTTATACAGAAATGATGATATATGATGAATACAGACATGTTTGATACAGATATGATGATATGAAATACACACAAATATATGTTATACATACATGATGAAATGAAATGTATACTAATATGACGAGAATTATACAGAAATGATGAGAATTATATAGACATGATGAGATATACAGACATGATGAAATATGAATAGAGATAGGGGGAAATGAGAACTTTGATGGACTAGAAATATACAGAGAGCAAGGTACCGTTACTAGCAAATGTGTTAGTGCAACCACACATCTTGGATAGAGTGTGGTAGTGATAGCCGATTGGGCATGTGAAGAGTAGAGTTACCACCTGGGGTTTGGATTAGGATTGGGTAGGCCAATTGTACTACAGACATGTACAATTTGATCTAACATGGTAAGAAAGCCACAGTTAGGTCTTGCCTTTAGGCTGCACTACCCGGTTATGTGGGGTGAATACATGACGATGTGATATAAATGTCCTCGGGATGGTTCCTCATTACAGTTCCTCATTACAGACGCAATAATTCTATGTCACAGATTTGATGAACAACCATTAGTTACAAACGCGTTATGTTTTATACATGTGGATACTCATGAGCTAGAATATGTTTATGAAAAATGAGCAGCCATGAGTTACAGATGAGTTGTGTTTTATACATGTGGATACTTATGAGCTAGAATATATATACGAGAAATGAAAGCTTTTGAAAACATATATATATATATGGTTATTGGTACATATCTGTATATTTTTCTTAGTTGATATAATTATTTAAATGAATGTGTTATGATACACCAAGACTCATGTTGTCACACACTGTCAATAATTTATTTCGTCTTACTGAGAGGTGTCTTACTCCTATAAATTTAACATTTCAAGGAATATGAGGAATCAAGTCTAGAAAGCTCCAGGCTAGGCTTGGTTGGCTGTGTGTAAAGGTAAGTATTGATGAGATATATCTTGTGAGTAGTGGTATTTTGGGGACTCCTGGTATTATATTAAAGTCTAGATTTGGAGCAAGAGTTACTTATGTGTTTTGACAATGCTAGCACTCTGGTATTGTGTTTTGGATTAGACGTATACATGTTTGTTTTCGATGCTTAGTATTTTTATAAGTGATGGATAGTCACCCAGTACCCCACTTTGGGTCAGGTCGGGTCATGTTGATATATGGTATCAGAGATATTTGATAGAAGATTGATTATTATTGTTTATTATTATATTACAAAAAAATAGTAGAAAAATAACTGCGTGACAGTTTGGTATTAAAGCCTAGGTTGCTAATTTTTGCAAACTTTAGTGGAAAACAATACCAGAGTATAGGAATAGATTTTGATGAGAATAGGAGATGGGTAGACTATGATTTGAGTCAGTCATTGTTGGAGGATAAGATTGGAATTTAGGGTTCTATCTTGCAGCTTGGAGGCAGGAAATTTCGTGGCGATTTCTGTGATTTTTCCGAGATGACGATTTGCAGAAAGTCATGGTAAATTATCTCCGGTTGTTGTTTCTGAGTGGTAAGACTGAATCTTAAATTGGGAATGAAAATGTTAAGATGAATGGTTATAGAAGAATATCTTATGGTTTTTAGTCTAATGAGTGTATTACTTGTGTTATGATGATAGAGTTCTAAGACCATTTTGTGAGATTATCAGGATGGACCCTAGAAACAACAATACGAATGCTGGTGGTGGTGATGAAGCAGGGCCTTCTAATATGGGTGGCAGAGATTCAGATGCAATGTTGCGTAGTGTCACCCAGCAAGTGATGGCAGAAATGGCCAAGAATTCAAGGGAACAGGGTTACACAATTGAACAGTTCACACGTATGAATCTCCCGTCATTCTCAGGAAAGGCCGACCCATTCGTGGCTGAGGACTGGTTCCATAAGATTGAGGTGACGTTGGCAGTTCTCCCTTATACAGATGAACAGAAAGTTCTGTTTGCTACATTTAAGTTGACAGGGGAGGCTAAACGTTGGTGGAGATTAGCGAGATTGCTAGAGGAGTAAAGGCCTGTGCCTATAGCCATGACTTGGAGCCACTTCAAGGAAATATTCTTCGAGCAGTATTTCCCTGCTACTACCAAAAATGCTAAAGAGGCAAAATTCTTGAATCTGAACCAGGGACACATAACGGTACAACAGTACGCCACTAGATTCATCGAGTTGTCCCGTTTTGCCTCAAACATGGTGCCAGACAAGGAAAAGAAGGTGAGGAAATTTGAGAGCGGCCTAAGGCAGGGTATATATGATCAGGTAGTGGCTTTTTAGGTCCAAACTTTTTCAGAACTAATAGATAAATTGAGACTAGCCTACAGAGGGGCGTTGGGGCACAGTGCAAGAGGAAGAGGACCACGCTTTTAGACTTTCAAGCAGGGACCAATCAGGGGCCTTGGAGGAGGCATGGTGGTAGACGAGGTCAGAGGCAAGGGTTGGGAAACCGAACTGTACAGGGTAGACCATTGAACCCTCCTTGTCTCAGGTGCCACAAGAGATATCCAATAGAATACCGGGTCAAAGAGGTGATTTGTTATTGATGCAGTCGACCTGGACACATAGCACGAAACTGTCGTGCATCATTAAGCAATGCACCTGCTCTTAAGCTATACCTAGGAGATAACCAAGCACCCTAAGGAGGTCAGCAAAGGAATACCGCCCCGACACGGTTCTATGCTCTAACACCGGGAGATGCAGAGGCAGCAGGCGACGTGGTGACATGTATCATTTCTATTTTGTCGTATAAAGCTATTGTTCTGTTTGATTTAGGGTCGACTCACTCTTTCATAGCCCGAGAGTTTATTAAGATATATGAAATAGAAGTTCAGCCACTAGATGTCAATTTATCAGTGACTATGCTGTCCGTAACCGTAGTATTGTGTAGGAGGGTACTCAAAGGTTGTCCAATCCGTATTCAGGGGAGGACCTTGCTAGCTAACTTGGTAGTTCTATACATGCATGGTTTTAAGGTGATTTTTGGAATGGATTGGTTAGCTTCCAATTACGCCAGTATTGACTGCTATCAAAAAGAGGTGGTATTCTGACCTCTAAGAGAGCAGGAGTACAAATTTGTGGGGACATGTGTGCGTACCCCACCCCAGGTATTATTGGCTATCCAGGCAAGGAGGTTGCTATTGGAGGGATGCCAGGGATACCTGGTGTCGCGACGTCCCGGGAGCGCGTGTGCCCCTGGCGGCGAAATCAAAATCATTTTTAATTTTTAAGGAAAAATCATGGAATATCGGAGTCGCCACTAACCTTTAGTGCGGTTAGAACACATGATTACTACCCCGTTAGGGGTAGAATCGGTCTACATTACCAGAGTTGGGGTCGGAAGTTCGGTTACGCGAGGGGAAGGTACGAGCACCCCCTACGCGCCCGTTCTTACGAACAATACCTAATTAATTTGAAATTATCCCTAAGTTAACCTAATAAGTCTTTAAATTACTCCTTTTTATGAATTTATAAATACATGTGAAAAATAAATAAATAAATAAAATAATAAATAAATGAAGATAATATATACATATATATTCCCTCAAAGCTTAGGGTACGTGATGCCCGAAGGCTCATACCCCCGCAATAAAATCATAGGGATAAAAAAAAAATCAAAAATATTTAATAACAAAAATATAATAAAATAAAATAATAATAATCATTATCATAATGAACATAATAATAACAATAATAATAATAATAATAAATAACAATAGTAAAAGTAATAATAAGGGTACTGATAATAATAATAATAATAATAATAATAATAATAATAATAATAATAGTAGTAGTAATCCCATAATGGCAATAATAAATAATATTAATAGTAACAATACGTACATATTAACAATAAATACATATTCGTAATAATTTCACACATGATAATAATAATAATAATACACTATAAATAAAAGGTAATAATAATAACCTTCCTAATGGTACACACCCCTAATATCCTATAAATATCTTGACACCCATATGGAAATAATTAACAAAAGAAATAAACCAAATTTCAAATTAAAACATGGAAACCAATGCAAAAGTAAAGAAATAATGAAATTATGGAAACAAGGCATTGCTGAAAATAATATATACCAATACAATATGGTTGCCAAAATTAATACACAACCTTAACTATACAAATATTAAATATAAAGTGAGTACAATAATGACCAAAAACCCTAAGTACATAATTTATATGGAACCAATTTCAACCCTAAAAGTACACAAAGATACTATGAAGTGATTAAAACCCTAATAAATATGAACATGACATAATCCAAACTCTAAAAAAAATACCTAAACCGTGATAATGTGAAATACTTAAAATCCTATTAAATATAAACGTTGAATAATCAAAACCCTAACGATACTACTACATGATAATGAGCCATAGTATATACAACACAAAATAATAAATCATAATATTACATAAATATGTACAATGACAAACCATAATAGATATGAATATGTATATATGATAATAAAACAATATGAAACAATGAGCCTTAATATTACATGATAATACAAAACAAATGTAATAATAAAAGCATATCATAAGAAAAATATATACATGCTGATAATACAATATTAGATAGCAAACCATAATATTACATATTCAAAAAAAGATGACAAGAAAATTCCAATATTGACACTTGAGACCCGATCAAACAAAAAGGAACCCTACAAAAACAAAATAAATCAATTAGTATTTATAATAAATATGACAAAAACCTAAACATGGATATTAAATACTAATATTACAACATTAAAATCCTACAATAATAATATTAATTATTTAATATACATAACAAATACAATCAAAATTTAAACTTCCAATATTAAAACAAATTCCTACAATAAAATATTTACCACAATAATAATAAAACAATTAACCCTAAAAAAAATTTACCCGTGAATATTAAATATTAAAATAAATATAAAAATCCTTAGAATGAATGGTAATCATGTTATATATATAACAAAACCTAATCACACTTCCTGCATGTACAATGAGAATCCAGACATCAGAATAAATCAAACAGAAAAATAAACCAAACATGAAAGAAAAAGAAAGAGGAAAAAAAAAAAGGAATAAAATAGGATAAACAAATTAAAAATAGAGGTGCACATGCGTGTGCGTTCTACTCTGTGTGCGTGTGTTTACCTACAGGAGGCTGCCGTGGGCGTACCGCAGAGGTGAGGGACGGAGATTGGGCTCGGAGAGCTGCTGGGGACTGAGAGACCGGGGCTAGTGTCGCTGGCGCTGTGACAATGAAATACAAGGGGCGATGGTGGCGATGGTTGATAGTGACAGTGATGGTGAATGGAATTTCTCCGGCGTTGCTGTTGTGTCCGTGGGAATGGAGGTCCTTTGCGGCTGTGAGGGGAGACTCACCGGTGAATGGTGAACGGGGAGTGAACCAGCGGCGGTGGGGGGTTCTAATATACTTGGTGGTCGTGGTCGTCTATTGTTGCTGCTCGGATAGCTGCTGTGCATGGCTGTGGGGCTGCTGCAGGTGTAGACTGGAGGGTGGCCGGCTGTGACCTGCTGGTGTGGAGGAGGCCGAGAGGGGCAAGGGACTGTTGCTGGAGGCTGGGATGGATGGAGGCTATGGTTGTGAGAGGGAGAAAAGAGATGCAGCGAATGGAGAAGAGGACAGGAGTTCTTTAGAGAGGAAGAAAACGAACCAGAAGAAGAAGAAGAAGAAGCAGTAGAAAAAAAAATCTCTTTTTTCTTTGTTTAGGCCTTTTGCTCGGCTGCGCCCCTGTGTGTGCGCTTGGCCTCCCCGCCTGTATTGTGCAGCCTCCACTGTTATATAATTAAAAAAAAAAAAAAGTTTGAAAACCTAAGAAACTTTCCTTTTTCTTTCTTTTTTTTGATTTCATTTTATTTTATTTTTTAGGCTTTTGGTAATAATGAAATGGGAAATAATAATAATAGTAATTATCATAATAAGGTAATACTACTAAATAGTAAACAATAATAAATGATAAAAAAAATAAAAAATAAAAATGAAGATACTATCAATAATAATAATAATAATTAAAATAAAGTAATAATAACAATAAATAATAATAATAATAATGATAAAATTACCAAAAACAATAAAAATAATAATAACCAAAATAAGATACTAATGCTAATAGTAATAAAAATAATAATAAAAATAATAATAATAATAATAATAATAATAATAATAATAATAATAATAAGTATAGTAAAGTAAAAATAAAATAAAGATAATAAAAGTACTAGTAAAATAATAGTAAAGTACTAATAATATAGGAAAATAATAATAATAATAATAATAATAATAATAATAATAATAATAATAATAATAATAATAATAAGAAAATAAGAGGGGACCCCTTGTTTTATTTGGCTAGGGCAAAAATAGGGTGTCTACACCTGGCCTGTGTAAAGGAAGCGCCGAAAGGGGAATTAAAGTTGGACGACAGTCTGATAGTGAGGGATTTTCTTGATGTGTTTCCGGAGAATTTTCTGGGATTGCCTATCACGCCCCGAACCCGTAAGTGGGCCCCAAGTGTGAATTTAGTAACCTAACTTGTCCCTACATCATTTGAAACATACATGATACTACACTGAATGAGGGTCCGATCCCGTGGGGTACACGTACACCCTATACACATTCACATACATATCCACACTCATCATATACGCAGTGAAAATGTTCTTTCTATACCTACATCATACCATACTAGAGTCTATAAATAACTAGAATATATGTTCCCAAATAAAGTACTTACTCCAAGTGTCTACAAAACCTAATAATGACAACTCAGTTACAAAACCCGTACTTACATAGGTACTAAATGCAACTAACCAAAACCCACGCTTCCGGATGCTAGGATGCTAGTTTCAACTACCCAAAGGACCTGAAAAACATTTGTATATTCGGGGTGAGACACCTCTCAATAAGGAAGAAAGTAGGCTATATCAGTGTGTGGCATACAAGTGTTATTTTAACAAAAAACATAACATGATACAGTTCCGGTATTTCCACAATTCAATTCTATTACATAGGATACCAAACATACGGTTAGTGTCGTCACACTCAAGCAATTGATACCCTGCAATAACCGAAGCCTCATAGTGATATCATGCTAATATGGTGTCCACTCACACCCATCGATGACCAGCCAGAACAAACAGGTGATATTTCATACCCTCGGATATAGAGCCGGACACTTTCACCTACAGTAATTAGCCGAGACATGGCGTCAGCGTATGGTAATTAGCTACCCCTAACTGATTTACAAAACTTGGAACAATTTTGGAACTCATGTCCCTATGCTCATCAACGTACGGTAATTAGCCGCCCCTAGTTGTTTTACAAAACTCTGGAACATTTTACATACAACATTTCATTCCAAACTTATTTGAGTATACAAAAAATCATATTGTTTTCAATTTGAGAAATACGGTTTAATACAATTACGGGCACGGTCATCCTATTACTATAGTTTTATACAATATACGGTTTCCCAACAAAAATAAGGATGATACCCGAACCCCCAATTTTCCCAAAAATTGTAACCCGAAGATCCCACATTTTCACCCGATAGATTTTCCCAAATAAGTAACCAAAACATACATACAACTGTAAACTACATGTTTACCAATTCCGATTTCAAAATATAATTAATATAAACAGAATCTCCTTACCTTTTCTCAAATACCAAAATATGAACTCTACGGATCCAAAACTACGAGCTGAGTTCCCAAAACCTAAACATCCAAGAACTATACTTCACTATAATTCTTACTACTACATATATTCAAAAAAAAAAAACTGAAATTGGACCCTTACCTTGTTTTTGGGTCAAAACTCGAAAATCCCGGAAATGAGATTCCAATTTGCTATACTCAAAAAGATTCTCCTCCTGATCCGCATAGCAACGTCGGATTGTTGATTCCGGCAACAGATGGCCCAAAATCTTAGAAAGAAAAAGAGTATTTGAGTTTTAAAAAGAGAGAGAGAGAGAGAGAGAGAGAGAGAGAGAGAGAGAGAGAGAGAGAGAGAGAGAGTTTTAGCTTTCTTAGCATTGAAGCAAGTGAAACAGATATTTATAACCCTTTGACCCGGCCAGCCTCGTCGACGGGCCACTGAAGGAAGTTCATCGATGCCAAGATGGCCTCATCGATGAGCTTGAGATTTTAGGATTTCCCAAAATCTCTCAGCATCTCCTCATCGACGAACTACTGAATCTTGTCGCCAAGCTAAACAAGAGGCTTCGTCGATGAGCAAAGAAGCCTCGTCAACGAGCCTTGAAAATTTGTACCTTTTACATTTTCCTTCTCTTTTCCTCATTTATTTAATACACTTACCTCGGGTCGAGTTCTTACATTGCCTCCTGATTGTGAGGTCGAGTTTTCTATCAAACTATCTCCGGAAACAGCGCCGATTTCTAAAGCATCATACAGAATGGCTCTAATGGAATTGAAAAAGTTGAAAGAGCAGATACAGGAATTGCTGGAGAAAGTGTTCATCAAGCCTAGCTTGTCACCTTGGGAGGCGCCGGTATTGTTTGTGAAAAAGAAGGATGGGTTGATGAGAATATGTGTCGACTATAGAAAGATAAATAAAGTGACCATTAAGAATAAATACCTGCTTCCCCACATTGATGACTTATTTAACTAGCTTCAGGGGACACAGAGTTTCTCCAAGATTGATCTACGATCTGGGTACCAAGTAAAGTTCAGGGTGGAGGATGTTCCAAAGACAGCATTCTAGACTCGGTATAGCCATTATGAGTTCCCGATTATGCTGTTCGGACTGACGAATGCTCCTGCTATATTTATGGACTTGATGAATAAGGTTTTTCATCAGTACCTAAATCAGTTTATTATGGATTTTATTGATGATATTTTGGTATATTCAAATAGCCCTTAGGAGCACGAGGACCATTTGAGGATAGTTCTTTAGGTGTTGAGAGAAAAAAAAAAAAAGTTGTATGCAAAGTTCAAGAAATGTGAATTCTAGTTAAAGCAAGTCACTTCCCTCGGACACGTGATATTCAGGGGTGGTATTTCTATGGATCTGAGCAAGATTGAGGTAGTAGTGGACTAGGTAAGATTGAAAAATGTGCCGGAAGTCAGGAGTTTAGTGGACTAATGAGTGTAAACAAAGTTTCTAGGAGTTAAAGCAGCGACTCATCCCTACACCGGTTCTGACAATTCCTTCAGAAGAAGAGGGTTTTATAATTTACAGTGATGTGTTACACAAAAGGCTCGAGTGTGTTCTGATGCAATAGGGGACAGTTGTAGCTCATGCTTCACGGTAGCTCAAAGAATATGAAAAGAATTACCATACCTATGATTTGGAGTTAGAAATGGTGGTTTATGCCTTAAAAATATGGAGGCATTATTTGTATGGGGGTAGGTGTGAGATCTTTATAGACCACAATAGTTTGAAGTATTTTTTTACACAAGAAGAATTAAATATGAGATAGAGAAGGTGGCTAGAGCTCATTAAAGATTATGACTGCACCATCAATTACCACCTAGGAAAAGCTAATGTGGTAGCTGATGCTTTGAGTAGGAAATCAGTGGGTTCATTAGTATCAACAATGGTGACTCAGCATCCGATCCAGACGGATTTAGAAAGGCTTGGTGTGAAGTTGGTAGAGGGAAATCACGAGGCCCTCATTGCTAATCTGGTACTACAACCCACCTTATAGGAAAGAATTAAACCTGCCCAGATAAAAGATGTGGAATTAGTAAAGATTATGAATAAAGTGCAAAATGGTCTAGGAGCAAAGTTTAATATCTCAGTGGATGGAGTTTTGAGGTTTCGTACCAGACTTTGTGCACCTGATGATGATGATATTAAGAGGACTATCTTAGGGGAAGCACATCGATCCCTTTATACAGTGCACCCTGGAAGCACTAAAATATATAAAGATCTTCAGGAGTCTTTTTGGTGGGGTAATATGAAGAAAGAAATCGCTGAATATGTAGAGCAGTGTTTGAAATTCCAGCATGTGAAAACTGGGCATCAAAGACTAGTGGGAAGGTTGCAAGCACTTCGCATTCTCGAATGGAAGTGGGAGCACATTTCTATGGATTTCGTCATAGGGTTACCATCGGCACTACATGGACAAGATGCCATCTATGTAGTCATCGAACGATTGACGAAGACTGCCCACTTCCTTCCAATCATAGTTAACTACTCCATGAGTAGGCTGACAGAGTTATACATACAAAAGATAGTTAGACTACATGGTGTGTCAGTGTCCATTGTATCAGACTGAGACCCACGATTCACATCTCAATTTTGGAGGAGTTTGCAAAGAGTCATGGGTTCTCAATTGACATTCAGCACAACATTTCATCCTCAGACTGATGGACAGATAAATATTGGAGGATATGCTGCGAGCCTTTGTGCTAGATTTTGGAGGTAGCTAGATTCAGTATTTACCACTGGTTGAATTTGTTTATAATAACAGCTACCAGGCCAGCATCAAGATGACACCATATGAAGCATTGTATGGTCAGAGATTCCGATCTCCATTATATTGGGATGAAACTAGAAAAAGGTAGGTTTTGGGACTAGATATGGTTCAGAAGATTTTAGAGAAGATTAGACTTATTTGAGACAAAATCAAAACATCTCAAAGTCATCAGAAAAGTTATGCTTACACCCGCTGACGAGAGCTGGAGTTTTGTGCTGGGGATCATGTATTCTTGAAAGTTGCACCGATGAGAGGAGTTATGACATTTGGTAAAATTGGTAAATTAAGCCCTAAGTTTATTGAACCATTTGAAATATTGGAAAGAGTGGGTCCAGTCACCTACAGGTTAGCATTACCTTTGGTGCTATCTAAGATCCATGATGTATTCCATGTATCTATGTTAAGGAAGTGCATCCCATATCCCTACCATGTGATTTTTTATGAGACACTAGAGTTTAAGGATACTCAATCATATGAAGAAGTGCCAGTGCAGATTCTAGATCGGAAGGAACAGGAACTACGTACTAAAAAGATCTCACTAGTAAAAGTGCTCTGGCACCATCATGCAGTAGAAGAAGTTTCATGGGAATTGGAGGATAAGATGCGCCAAAGATATCCACACCTGTTCAGCGGGGTCTAGAGTTGACTTAGATTGTTTTGTTCATTGACTTGTACAGTGTAGAGTAGTTAGTGTTTTTGGTTTTAGGTTATAAATGGTTTTGGGAGAGTTTTCTTTTATGTGATTGATTGTAATCTCCTAAGACCCTATTGTAACCACAGTATTCTTCAGCCACAAGTGATGGTTATTAATAAATTTGGGACGGGGTCGCTATGTGGGTAGCCGCCGGCTCTTCCTAGAGTCGAATAAACATTTTAGTGATTCCTGGAGGAAATTGTGATAAGAGTAGGTTAGCAAATTTTGAGGACGAAATTCTTTTAAGGAGAAGAGAATGTAACGACTCCAAAAATAAGTTATACAAGATTAGAGGAATGATCCTAATAAATAAATAAACAATATTATTAATTATTAATTAATTAATTAATTAATTAAATATTATTAAACTAAATTAATTAAAAAAACAATATAATAAGATATATATAAACTGTCACGACCCAAAATTTCTACCTTATTTTTCTTTTTCTTATCATATAAAGCTTTGATACCACAATGTCATGCCCTGATTTTTCTACCATTTTTTTTCTTTTCTAATACAATAATAAACAATAATCTATCAAAATATCTTTGATACCATATATAAACATGACCCAACCCAAAGTGGGGTACCGGGTAATCTGTCCAACACTTATAAAAATACCAAGCGGCGGACACATATATGCATACAATCCCAAACACAATACCAGAGTGCTAGCATCATCAAAACACATCAGTAACTCTCTCTCCAAATCTAAACTTTAATACAACACCAGGAGTGCCCAAAATACTACTACTCAAAAGATAGATCTTACCAATACTTACCCTTACACACAACCAACTAGGCCTGCCCTGGAGCTTTCTAGACTTGATTCCTGGTATTCTTTGAAATGTTAAATTTATAGGAGTGAGACACCTCTTAAAAAGATGGAATAAATTATTGACAGTGTGTGGCAACATGAGTTTTGGTGTTTCATAACACATTCATTTAAATAATTATATCAATCAAGAAAAGCATATAGATATGTACTCATAACCATATATATATATATATATTTATATATATATATTCTAACTCATGAGTATCCACATGTATAAAACAGAACTCAGCTGTAACTCATGAATGCTCATTTTTCATAAACATCTTCTAGCTTATGAGCATCCACATGTATAAAACACAACGCGTCTCTAACGTATGGCTATTCACCATATCTGTAATATAGAATTATTGCGTCTGTAATGAGGAACCATCCTGATGACATTTATATCACATTGTCATGTATTCACCCCACATGATCGGGTTGTGCGACCCGAAGGTGGAACCTAACCGTGGCTAGCCTACCAAGTTAGATCAAACTATACGCTTTTATAGTACGATTGGTCTACCATCCTGGTCCAGACCCCAAGGGGTAACTTTACTCTTCACAAGCCCAATTGACTGTCACTACCACACTCTTTCTAAGACGTGTGGTTGCACTAACACATATGCTAGCAACAGTATCGTGCTCTCTATATATCTCTGGTCCATTAGGGTTCTCATTTCCACATATCTGTGTTCATATTTCATAATGTCTGTATAACACTTATTTGTGTATATTTCATATCATCATATCTATATCAAACATGTGTGTGTATATCACATATCGTCTTTTCTGTGTAAAACATATATGTATTTCTCATATTTTCATATCTGTATAAAACATATCAGTACATCTCATATTATCATATTTGTATAAAAACATATTTGTATAGCTCATAACTTCCTTATTGTATAAAATCATACCTACGTTTCTCATAACATCATTTCTTAGTGCAAATCATATATTTCAGTATCAATCACATTCCTAGTATAAAACTGTTATTTCATATTCCTCATGCCACACAATTTTAGATTGACAATCATAATATAATAATCACAAGGAAAATATCCATTTCATAGTTTTCCAAAACCATATATAGTATTCTCAATTTTAAATACTTTGAGTCAACAAGTTAATTTCCCAAAAATATATGTTTAGAATTTATTCTCCTTACTTGCTTACTAAGAAGGTTCATGCTCCCTAAACCAACATGTAATGCCCCAAACCCTTAAACCCGGTCTGGTGCGTTATACCTGATTAAATCGTGATAATCCATAATTAAATCATACATACACAGCGGAAAACATAACTATGATCCTCAATCATACAAATAATACCAGAGTTTACTAATTCTATCTGTAATCCATAATAACCATTCATCACCTACATTTCCATATATACAAATATCTCCATAAATATTCAATATTCACAATCTCTAGTATGTTTCACAACCATCCATAAAATCCAGAAGACTTAAAACATAAATTATAAAACATAACTTATACACATCCCAAAATAACATCAAAATGTTTATACCCTTCCTCTTTCTAGAACCCCAAAAAATGTTATCCACCTCAAGCTTCTCTAAGCTCATTTACGTGGTGGTCCTGAAAAGATAAATTTGTAATTGGGTGAGACACATCTCAGTAAGGGAAGAAGCAATATATATTAAAAACAACGTGTAGTCCACATGATATTATAATCAACATTTTAATATCATTTGCAAAACCAATAACATATATTCTAAAATCATTTTCTGAACCCTATAAAACACAAGCAAAACATTCACCCACGAGACTACCCAAAGATAAGGGTGACTACCCGCCCATACAAGTAGCACCCCTCTACTCTGATACAATAGGCAACCCAAAGGTCACAACTGAAGCATACCAGAGCACTCACCTTACTCAGTAAACCCTCAAGTGTCAACTAAATCTCGTACTCACACAGTTCATACAAAAGTTTACTAGTGAAGGCCCCCAAGAATAAGGAAATCTACTCGCCCATACAAGTAGTTTCCCTCTGCCCTAGTGCATTATGCAACCTACTGTTACATCTGATACTACTAGTGCACTCGCCTTTCTCAGCAAGCCCTCAAGCGAAGAGGTTTCCCCACCCTAGCGTAACATGTTCTACTAACATAAATACCTGATAATACCATAATACATTTTTCTATTTGTTGTTATTCAATCATGCATATCGTTCACATTTCACGTTTCATATCCGTTTTATTCACATTTCCATTTCATTCATTTGTACTACAACTCCTTTTAGCTGTACATCAGTTAGTATACATAGATATGTGCTAGACTCTGCTAACACAACTCTTTTTAGCTGTCATTAATTAGTCTTCAGCTCCTTTTAGCTGTCATTGCATATATGGTTGCATTATCAAACACAAACAACATGGTTTTCATAACATTTCATTAAGAGTGCATTTCTTACATAGTCTGCATCTCATACATATAACATACGTTTACACCGCATTATTATCCACTTATGCCACACATTTTAGTAATAAAATTCATACATTGCTTGTAAAATAAGTCAACAAACATTTAACGTTTTTATATTGAAAATATACATTCATTTCTTACATATTTACCTTGAAAATATTTTCCACTTTCATCACTTCATTTTCACATATACGTAGCTAAATAAGCAGCCCTAAGCTCAGAAAACATAATTTATATGGTTGACATTTTATATCCACATGGAAACATATATACATAAATAAAACATAATGCATTTTCATTTAATTTATGAAAACCTGATTTAATATATAAATTTTCCCTTTACTCGAATCTTTGATTTACACCAATAGGTATCCCAAACTGATGTCTATGATGCTCACCCGGTCTCTGATTCAAAAACCCTAATTTAATTAAATAAACCCCAACTAACTCAAATCTTAGAAAAAAAAAAACTAATTTAGTGCTTTCTAAGCTCCAAATAAAAATATTCGTTAAGAAAATTCCAAAGTAACTCACTTACCCTGATTTTGGGATATTTTCCAAACCTCTTAAATCAACGATCAGCTCTCGCAACCTTACAGAGAACGATCCTACGAACCTCGTGGTGGTTGCGGATCGTCAAACCGGGTCAAATCCAACCTAAAATCGAAGAGAGAAGATTGAGGATCCATTTTTTAGAGAGAGAGAGAGAGAGAGAGAGAGTAAATTTTGAAGTTTCTCGTTGAAAATGAAGGAAACTCTATTTATAGGCAGGGCCTCGTCGACGAGACACATGGACTCGTCGACGAGACACATGGACTCGTCGACGATCCCATGAAAAACATTCGTCGACAAGGCCGTGAGCTCGTTAACGAGTTTCACAGCATCTTAAACCCTTTCGGTTAATCCTTGTCAACGAGACATACATACTCAACGACGAGTTTCTGTACATCTCTCGTTGACGAGAAAATCTTGCTCGTCGACGAGGACCTGTTTAATATCCCTTTACAATTTCTGTTTCCTTCTTTTCACCTCTCTTTCTTTATTCCTTATTTATCTTTTTCATTTGTTATTTTTCCCAATTATTTTATCATTAAAATTTTCTAGGTCATTACACAACATCTGCGATGTTTCGAGCTCAAACCCTGAAATCATGTTTTCCTAGTTCAATCAGCTTAATCCCAAAATTTAACCATTTAAACATCCCTAGGTTCACACACTCCAATTAACCAGTTAAATTCTAACAAAAATGTGGGTATGATCCACTTCCCATATTTAAATTTAATTTTTAACAGATTTAAAAATACCAATATGATCAAATCCCTGCAGTTTAACTAATTCCAAAATATCCCCAAACCCAGACATATTTCTAAATCACGTAAATATATTTAAATTCATATATTTAGATTTAATCTGGAATATTTTAAAATATGCTTGACAAAATCCATTTTCCTTACCTTATCCAAGGAGTAGTGCCTATGACGCTTAAATGACAAATTCACTCCGGTTAAAATGTTGGTGGTTCAATTTGGAACCTAGAGATATTTTTTGTATTTCAATCAGCGCCGATTTCGCTGAAAATTGAGAAAGAAAGTGAACCGAGGAGAGAGAGAGAGAGAGAGAGAGAGAGAGAGAGAGTAGGTGAGGATATGGGGGGTATTGAAATTCATTTCAATCCTTCCTGAAAAGGATTGATCTTTATTATTATTGTTATATATATATATATATATATATATAATATTATATTAATATATTATTATATTATATTATTTAATTAATAATGATCATTATTTAATTATTTAATTAATTAATTTATTTATTTTATTTTTATTTTTTTAGGATCATTCCTTTAATCTTGTATAACTTATTTTTGGGATTGTTACAGTATTAATATAATATAATAAAGTAAAGTTATAATATATATATATATATATATATATATATATGAAAATAAGTTCTTGAAAGTTCAAGAACTTCAATTGCAAATGCAATTGAAATTGCAGATGCCCCATTTCTCTCACCGTCCCAACTCTCTCTCCCGCTATCTCTCTCTCTCTCTCCTCAACTTACTTTCTCTCTCATTGATTTTTAGACGAAACGGGCATCGATTGAAGACTAGAAAATATCCCTGGGTTCCAAATTCAACCACCAACATTTTAACCAGAGTGGATTCATCATTTGAGCAATGTAGGCACTACTCATGGGATAAGGTAAGGAGAATGGATTTTGTCAAGCATATTTTAAAATATTTCCGATTAAATCTGAATATATGAATTTAATTATATTTATGTGATTTAGATATATGTCTGGGTTTGGGGATATTTTAGAATTAGGTAAACTATGGGGATTTGATCATATTGGTGTTTTTAAATATGTTAGAAATTATATTTAAATATGGGAAGTGGATCATACCTTCGTTTTTGTTAAAATTTAACTGGTTAATTGGAGTGTGTGAACCTAGGGATGTTTAAATGGTTATAATTATAGGGTGAAGCTGATTGAACTGGGAAAATATGATTTTAGGGTTTGAGCTCCAAATGCCGCGAGCATTGGTTTAGGATCTTAGGAGGCACCTTCTCAGTAAGCATGTAAAGGGAATAAATTATAACATATTTTTTTGGGAAGTTAACTAGTTGACTTAAAGTATATGAAAATGAGAATATTGTATATGGTTTTGGAAAACTATGATATGGATATTTTCCTGTAATTATTATATTATGATTAACAACCAAAAATTGTGTGGCATAAGGAATATGAAAGAACAGTTTTATACTAGGAATGTGATTTATACTGAAATATATGATTTGCACTGAGAAATGATGTTATGAAATATACAAATATGTTTTTATATAGATATAATAATATGAGATATACTGATATATTTTACTCAGATATGAAGATATGTGAAAGATAGATATGTTTTACAGAAATGATAAAATGTGATATACAAATATGATTTTATAGAAATGATGAAATGAGATATACATATATGTTTATATGGAAATGATGAAATGTGATATACAGATATGTTTTATATAAAAATGATGATATGTGATATATACAGACATGTTTTATACAAAAATGATGATATATGATGAATACAGACATGTTTGATACAGATATGATGATATGAAATGCACAAATATATGTGTTATACACACACGATGAAATGAAATGTATATTGATATGATAAGAATTATACAAAAATGATGGGAATTATACAGACATGATGAGATATACAGATATGATGAAATATGAACACAGATGGGTGGAAATGAGAACTTTGATGGACCAGAGATATACAAAGAGCACGGTACTGTTGCTAGCAAATGTGTTAGTGCAACCACGCGTCTTCGATAGAGTGTGGTAGTAATAGTCGATTGAGCGTGTGAAGAGTAGAGTTACCCCTGGGGTCCAGACCAAGATTGGGTAAGTCAATCATACTATAGACGCATACAATTTGATCTAACATAGTAGGCCAGTCATGGTTAGGTCGTCTCGCCTTTGGGCTGCACAACTCGATCATGTGGGGTGAATACATGACGCTGTGATATAAATGTCCTCAGGATGGTTCCTCATTATAGATGCAATAATTCTATGTCACAGACATGATGAACAACCATCAGTTACAAACACGTTGTATTTTATACATGTGTATACTCATGAACTAGAATATGTTTATGAAAAATGAGCAGTCATGAGTTACAGACGAGTTTTGTTTTATACATGTGGATACTCATGAGCTAGAATATATATACGAGAAATGAAAGATCTTGAAAACATATATATATATATATATATATATATATATATATATATATATGGTTATGAGTACATAGCTGTATGTTTTTCTCGGTTGATATAATTATTTAAATGAATGTTTTATGATACACCAAAACTCATGTTACCACACACTGTCAATAATTTATTCCATCTTACTAAGAGGTATCTCACTCCTATAAATTTGACATTTCAGGGAATACCAGAAATCAAGTCTAGAAAGTTCTAGGGCAGGCCTGGTTGGCTATTTGTAAAGGTAAGTATTGGTGAGATCTATCTTGTGAGTAGTGGTATTTTGGGGACTCTTGGTATTGTATTAAAGTCTAAATTTGAAGAGAGAGTTATTGATATGTTTTGATGATGCTAGCACTTTGGTATTGTATTTGAGATTAGATGTATACATGTTTATTTCTGCTACTTGGTATTTTTATTAGTGATGGATAGTCACCCGGTACCCCATTTCGGGTCGGGCCATGTTGAGATATGGTATCAAAGATATTTGATAGATGATTGATTATTATTGTATTGGGAAAAAAATGATAGAAAAATCAAGGCGTGACATGTTGTTGGAATATAGCATCCTATATTGATAAATTGGAATTAAAGTCCAAAGAGGAGAAACTCAAGGGAGAGGCAGCTCAAGAAATTCAAGAAGACTCAACTAATTCTTAACTACTTCAGTTATATCAGTTTTTATATCTTCAATGTATTATAAATAGGCTGCTCTGTATATTAAAAATAGATACTCAGAATGCTCTCTCTCTTTTCAATCTATCGAATGTAATCTTCTCAGTTGTATTCTACTGGTTAACTTCTTGCAATTTCAGCTTTCTTTTCATTTTCTATTTCTCTGTTATCAGATTCTTCACACATGTAGTTGTGATCATGTTTTAACATCAACTTTTTCTTGTATTTCTTGTACATAAAATCGAGAGGCTTTTAGTAAAACTAACATGCACAATCAATTTTTTTTTTTTTTTTGGATCTTATACTTTGAAAGGAATAAACTTATTCTCCATGTGAGATTTGCAAGTGGAAACAATAAATAAACAAAATTATTCGTTCACAATAATAGAAGTTTGGATTTTCAAGGCGCAGTGGCAAAGGGCGGTCTTGGTGTTGGCATCTCACGATGTGTGGGCACGGATCGATTCCTAGCTGCTGCGTTGCACATCCGCGTTTACCTCCAGGAATGTGATGGGCTAGCTGCTCCTGGCGTGGGATTAGTCGGGCTAAGCCCGGACACCCGACGTTTTCCAAAAAAAAAAAAAAAACAAGAGGTTTACATTTAAAACAAAAAACAAAAAAAAAATAGCTTGGCAAAATCATTGGCAAGAAAAGCAAGAAACCTATTATTAGTAAGAAAAATAATTGCCAATACTTATTCAAGAACAACATAGATTATAAAATATGTAAACTTTTAGTAGTTATTTTCATATAATTAAAGCTTGAATGAGATAGGTAGGAAAAAAAAAAGATTTTTTTAATTTAAAATATTATCTTTTAATTTAAAATAATATTGTGCATAGTTCATTTTTTTAAAATTCATTTTAAAGGGTTAGGAGATGGCCAAACTAACCACAAATTATTATTTGAATTGACTTTTAAATGTAAGTTATTGTTAAAAGTAAATTATTATTTTACTAAAAGCAAAAGTAAATTTTACTTTTTCATAAAAAAAGTATTTGACAATAAAAGTCAAATCAACCTTATTCCTTTAAAAAAAAATTATTCAATGAACAACAATAAGCTACAAAAATAAATAAATAAATAAGCTATAGGCCATTTAGGCTATTATTATTTTGATGTAATATATAAAATGTAATTGAAAATCATACATAGCTCCTCTTATTATGAAAAATACTACTAGAATTAATAGTAAAAATTATTTTATACATGAATCTTCATTTTAGATTAATAACACCATCATTTGTCTTGCCTATTTATCTGTCTCTTTAAAACATAATTCAATCAATAAAAAGACAAATCTACAAAACCTTTTAAAAATAAATAAATAAAAAGCTATTACCATTTTAATATAATATATACTACCATTGAAAATTGTATGTATGTACTAGCTTCCTCCTTTGACAAAAAATTCGAGAGTTAATAGTAAAAGTTATTATTTCATTAATCTTTTTTTTAAGCAAGCAACATAATCATTAATCTTATCTATCAAGTTAAACTATAAAGCGCGAAACCACCATATTCTAACAATTTCGCATCATTCATACCATGTTTTTTATCGTTTAAACAGTTATTCCTTTATATTTTTACATCAAATTGGACTCATCAATTTACAAACATGCTTCCATACTTTGAATCTTTCACATCATCAAAATCAAAAAATATTTCCTAATTTTTTAGATCTTAATTAGATTACACAATCAAGTAAATTTATCATCTTCTCCCTCACACAAACCCCTTCTAGACTCTCACTATAATAATTGAGGTATTAATGTTGTTATGTGTTCTTGTTTATGTAATGGTAGGAATTGAATAGATCCAATGAATGATAATCTGCGTGCAAGAGGTCAGCAGTGTTTTACATAGTTTATCTTTGTAATCTAACATTGAGGATGCCCATTGAGCTATTTGGTCTTTTCTTTTTTGAATCTAAAATGGATATTTCTGTACTTTATCAAATTTCTTTAACCCCAAGAAATTACATCCTCTTCTTTTTGCCCTCAGTATTTGTCATTGTATGCTACTTGAATCCTCAAATATAATTTCTACTTTTACATTTTAACAAAGAAGAGATATCATGAAAGCTAGACTTACTCGATGCAAGTCCACCAGGCTTCTTTAGTAGAACTTATGAAAACTCCACACATGACAACTAAATGATTTTTTTTAAAATATTCTTGAGTAGAATAAAATCATTTTAAAGGAGAAGTTTTTTTTTTTTTTTTGGAAAAAATTATAATTTGTTATGAAAACCATAAAAATTAATGGCCGTCGCCCCTTCATTTTCCACCTCCATAAATTATGTCCCTTCGTTTTTCACTACCATAAATTATTTGCTATCCTTATTGCCCTATAAAAGGACTCTCTCTCACTCTCATTTTGGAGACACACATAAGGCTTGGAGAAGGCATACGAATAGAAAGGATGAGAGAAGAGGGGAGATAGAAAAAAGAGAGATATTTTATATAAGGCCGATTTCAAATCATTTTGTAATTCCTCCTAAGCTAGTGAAGTTTTTTATCCCATCCACCCATGGAATAGGCATAATTGTGAAAGTTAAGGTGTAATCCCAAGAGGGGGTTGAATTGGGTATTTAAAAATTAATGCGCAGAAGTTTAACCAATTTATCTTAATTTGTTTTTTTCACAAATGATTTAGATACTCTAATCACCAAGGAAATATTTTCAGCAAACATCTATACCAATTTTAATATTCCTAAATATGAACAATAATCACAAGATTTACAATTTTTACGCCAAATTAATATTGACAACAATATGTTCGGCTGACTCACTTGAAAAATGAGCAGCTCGGAAGCTATTCCAAGTATAGAAGTTATGTCGCGTAATATTCAGCTCAAAGGCTAGATCGTCTCCTCAGCGAATGCAGTTTAATCTCAAATTTTACGTTTCTCCAATCGAAAAATAAAAAGTTACTAAACTCAGTTCAGATTTGGGATTTTCAGGATTGTTTGAGATTTCCTTCGACAAATTAAACGAATGCGCAAATTAAACCCTAATCCTAACATGCACTGAATTAAATAACAAGAACGGAAAACGTACGTCTAATCAGACAGACATCGAAATACACGTTAAATTTTGGAATAAAAATTAAAAATGATAACTTTAACACGTAACTAAAACATGCAATAATGAAGCTCACACAAACACAAACGCAAATGATAAAAATCGAACCTTTAACAAAATCAAGAATTTGAATCAAGACCAAACTTAAATGCAAACACAAACTCAACAAAAAATTAACTTAAACGATAACTGAATATGATAAAAATGTAAACTTTAATAAGGTTAACCCTAAACTAATCGAGTTTCAATCAAAAATTAAATTTTAAAAAGGCAGCTAATTTAATTTCTAAAAACAAAAACAAATTTTTTTATTTTATTCTTTTTTATTTCTTTTTTTAGAACCAAACTGAACTTAACTTAATTAATTAAATAACTCAAAAATAATAACATCCCCTAAACAGTATACAAAATCCAAAATTTCGAATAAACCTAAAAAAAAATATTTAACAATATTCAACTAACAAAATATTCAAAATCCAAAATTTCAAATATCCCTCAAAGATAATATTTAGCAATTATTCAACTAACCAACAATAATAAAAAATAATAAAAATAAAAAGATGAGAGAGAGAGAGAGAGAGAGAGAGAGAGAGAGAGAGAGAGAGAGAGAGAGAGAGAGAGAGAGAGAGAGAGAGGAAGCAAGTCGTGGGATATGGTTGCAATGCTAGAGGACTTGGCAGCAATCAGTGGCACGGGTGGTCTAATGGCTAGCCGTGGCTTGAGCAGTAGCAGGCACAGGTGGTCTGGTGTTTGGGCTTGCTGGTAGCAGTGGATGGTGTTGGAAGACGTCTGGAGGAAGGGGACTTCAGGTGTGGCTAGAGCTGGAGTGGCAGGTTGTAGTAGAGGTGGCTCGTACAGCAACAACAGTTGGGGCTCGAGGATGATGGAGCAGCTCGGGCAGGTTCTTGACAGCAGCTAAGCGCAACAAGGAGGTCTTCACGAGTAGCATGCAGTTGAGAGCATAGGGTGGCCGAGAGCAGAGGTGGCTAGAAGGGCCACAGCAGGTTGCAGGAGCACAAGAAGTTTAGTAGAGATGGGGAAGAGGGAGAAAAGAGAAAGGGAGAAAAGAAGAAGGAAAGGGAAGGAAGGGCTCGAGACTGGCAGAGAGAAGAGGGAGAAAGAGAGAATAAGGAAAGGGAAGGAGGTTGGGAGAGCTTGAGAGAAAAAGAGGGAGAGATCAAGGAGAGAGTTTGAGAGAAAAGGAAAAAAAGGAAGAAGGGTGCGTTGCCCTCTTATAAGGAATTACAAGCTGAGTTGTTTTCTTTACATATTCATAAAAATTTCCAAGAGAAACATAACTCTGAAAGAACAAAATAAAGAATTAATGAAGTAACTTGAAACATCTAAAACCAGTGAAAAGGAGAAAGATTCTTGTATTGAAAAATTAGAAGATGAAATAAAAGAAATTACTCAAGAGATAGGAGAAATTAAAGAAGATGATTTAAATAAAAAAGAGTTAGAGATAATCGAACTTAAAAAATCCGTAGAGGATATAGAGAAAATTATATATAACTTTACCAAAGGAAGAGAAAATTTTGAAAACATGATTGGACAACAAAGACCAAATGGAAACAAAGAAGGGATAGGTTATAATGGAAAAACAAACAAAAGGAGTAAAAAATTATATATGGGATATTTTGTCAAAGAAGCCAAACACTATGCTAGTACTTCTTCAAACAACAAACATAAACACACTACTTGCTACATGTGCAAGACTAAGGGTTATGTAATGTTCAATTGCCCACAAAAATAAAAATATGTTAAAGTTCAAGGAGAATGGAAAGTAAATAATGGAACTAAAAACAATTCAAAGAAAGTTAAGAGAATTTGGATTCCAAATACTAACACAATGAATCCCTCATTGTAGGTGTGCTTTAGGACAACATCATCAATGAACAAATGGTGCTTGGACAGCGGGTGTTCAAGGCACATGACCGGTGATAGGAGCAAGTTCACCACATTAAAACAAAAGGATGGGAGATACGTCACCTTCAGCGACAATGCCAAAGGTAAAATTGTTGGCGTTGGCAAAATAGGTAAAGAACCTTCGCTTACTATTGATAATGTGCTATTGGTAGAAGGATTAAAACACAATCTCCTAAGCATTAGCTAATTAAGTGACAAAGGGTTCGAAATAATCTTTAAGAAAGAAAAATGTGTCATTCAAAACCCCAAGAACAATAAAACCTTGTTTATAGCTCATAGGATAAATAATGTATATTGCATAAACCTTGAGAACTTAGTAAATCAAAATGTAACTTATTTAGCTGCAATGAATGAAATGAGTTGGCTTTGGCATAGGAAACTAGGACATGCTAGTAAGGATCTTTAATCCAAATTATCTAAGAAAAATCTTATAAAAGGATAACCAAATAATGAATTCATAAAAGACAAGGTATGTGATGCATGCCAAAAGGGAAAGCAAGTCAAAACAAGCTTCAAAAAGAAAAAATACATATCTACTAAAAGACTCCTAGAACTCTAGCACCTAAACTTATTTGGTCCAACTAGAACCTTAAGCTTAGGAGGCAAACAATATGCTTTTGTAATAATAGATGACTACACAAGATTTACTTGGGTATTATTCTTAGCAAACAAAGACGAAGCTTGTGACATGCTAATCACCTTATGCAAGAAATTACAAAATGAAAAAGGCTATAATATAACTAATTTTAGAAGTGATCAAGGTAGGGAATTTAAAAACAAAGATGTTGATAAATTCTGTAATGAATATGGAATAAACCATATATTTTCAACACCAAGGACTCCACAACAAAATGGAGTTGTAGAAAGAAAAAATAGAACCCTCCAAGAAATGGCAAGAATCATGATAAACGAAAATAATCTACCTAAATACTTTTGGGCAGAAGCTATGAATACAACTTGTTACATTATAAATAGAGTATCCATAAGATCAAGTATAGACAAAACACCGTATGAATTATGGAAAGATAGAAAACCCAACGTTTCCTACTTTCATGTATTTGGGTGCAAATGTTTTATTCTTAATACTAAAGATAATTTAGGAAAGTTCAATGCAAAATCTGATGAAGGTATCTTCTTAGGCTATTCTACAAATAGTAAAGTTGATAGGGTTTATAATAAAAGGACTCTTACTATTATTGAATCAATACACATAACGTTTGATGAATCAAATAATTATGACAATAAAGTTAAGAATGATGAAAAGGAAGATTTCTCACACAAAGAAGAAGATCTTGAAATAAAAGAAGAAAATAATAATGAAGTTTCAAATGAAAACACCATAGAAAATCTAGAACTACCTAAAGAATGGAGACATGCTAAAAGTCACCCAAAAGATCAAATTTTTGGTGAACCATCAAAAGGAATAACCACTAGAGCCTCATTAAAAAATATTTGTAACCATTATGCTTTTTTGTCTCAAAATGAACCCAAGAATATAGAAGAAGCCTTAAAAGATGATTCTTGGATCATAGCTATGCAGGAGGAACTAAATCAATTTGAAAGGAGTCAAAATAAATTAATCATAGGAACCAAATGGGTGTTTAGAAATAAAAAGGGTGAAAATGGGATAGTTGTAAGAAATAAAGTTAGGCTAGTAGCACAAGGCTATAATCAAGAAGAAGGTATCGATTACAAAGAAACCTTTACTCCCGTAACAAGAATGGAAGCTATAAGGATGTTTCTTGCCTATGCAGCCAATAAAGACTTCAAATAATACTAAATGGATGTAAAAAGTGCATTCCCAAATGGTTATATAAATAAAGAAGTTTACGTTAAACTACCTCCAGGATTTGAAGACTCTAAAAACCCAAATCATGTATTCAAGTTAACTAAAGCCTTATATGGATTGAAACAAGCTCCTAGAGCTTGGTATGAAAGACTAAGCAAGTTCCTACTCCAAAATAATTTTTCAAGAGGAAAGATAGATAGCACTCTATTTGTAAAAACCAAAAATAATGATATGCTTATAGTACAAATTTATATTGACGATATCATATTTGGAGCAACTCATGAAGATCTATGTAACGAATTTGCTACAACTATGCAAAGAGAGTTTGAAATGAGCATGATAGGAGAATCAAATTACTTCCTAAGGTTACAAATTAAACAAGCTAAAAATGGAACATTCATAAATCAAACTAAATATATCAAAGACATGTTAAAAAAGTTTGATATGGAAGAAAGCAAACTCATAGGAACTCCCATGAGCACCTCAACGAGTCTTGACAGGGATGAAAAAGGAAAACAAGTAGATACCAAAAATTACCGAGGAATGATAGGAAGATTACTTTATTTAACAGCAAGTAGACTGAATATCATGTTTAGTGTATGTATGTGTGCTAGGTTTCAATCGGCTCCTAAGGAATCATATCAAATTGTACTTAAACGAATCCTTAGATATTTACCAGGCACACTTGATCTAGGTTTATGGTATCCAAAGAGAACTGATTTTGAAATGATAAGTTATTCAGATGCAGATTATGCAAGATGAAAAATAGATAAAAAGAGCACTAGTGGGACTTGTCACTTTCTAGGACACCCACTAGTTTCTTGGTTTTCAAAGAAACAAAATTCTGTAATATTATCTACAGCTGAAGCTGAATACATAGCAGTTGGGAGTTGTTGTGCTCAAACTTTATATATGAAACAACAATTAAGGGACTTCAAAATTCAATATCAAGCAATCCCTAAAAAGTGTGATAATACCATCGCTATAAATATCTCAAAGAATCCAGTTTCACATTCAAGAACCAAACATATTGATATACATCATCATTTCTTAAGAGATAATGTAGATAAGAAAGAAATAGTTCTTGAATTTATTAACACTCACGGTCAATTAGCTGATATATTCACAAAACCTCTACCTGAAGATCAATTTGTATTTATCCAACGGGAATTAGGAATGTTACATATACGAGAGGTTAACTAAAGAGAGAAAAGAATTTCTACAGGGCAAATGACTGCCAGACACCAAGCAGGCGCCTGACAGGCTACTGTCTATCTAGAAAGACAATTGACAGCTAACTGTCAACTTGATGACAGACGACTGTCTCGCAGCGGTTCACATTCATTTAACATAAAAACACTCTTTTTAAAAGCCCCAGATGCCTATCCACTCGTCTACCCTTCACGATAACAGCCTCTCTTCATCTCTTCCCTAAGTTTCTCCTCTCCAAACCTCCCCACAACGTCACTCCATCAAAACCCTAAATCCTTCACATCTAGGGTTTCTCAAATTATTGCTACATTAATATGCCAAGAACCAAATCAGTTGGGAAAAAGGACAAAGCTTCTTCTTCAAGACCTGTCAACAACAATGAAATTGAAAAATTGTTAGTTTCATCTCATGCAAAAGCTTTGTACCAAAATCACATCACTACAATTAATCCAATGTTTGGTAAGGTACTCGATGTTTCTTTCTTTGAAGAAAATTTTCCTGACATTCTTGAGTTGTTCAAAAATATAGGATGGGATAAGTTTGTTCTTCACCAAGTTAAGGGATATTATCCTGATCATATTAAGCTTTTCTACTCAAACTTGGTAAAGAAAGATGTTGGATTTGACACCGAAGTATTTGGCCAAAAGATCACACTTACTCTACACTCACTAAGGAAAATACTTCGTCTTAAGCATGGAGATTTTGAGTGCAATCCAATAGAAAAACAATGGACAATGGAGCACGATTTTTCCCTACAAGAATTTATGCCTCTTGTGATGAACGATCAACCTGTATATTTTGGAACCCTCACACTACAAACAGCTCAATCTGCAAGCACAAATCCTTCATAAGATCATTGCTTATGATATAATTCCAAGATCAGGATCCTTTGATCATATCTCCTTCTTTGATTGTTTCATTATGTGGTGCATTCTAAAAGGAAAGAAATTGGATTTAGCTAACCTTGTACTAAAATGGATGGTCATGAAGCTCGAATATCCTAGAATTGGGCTTCTCAAATTAGGAATAGCTTCCCAAGAGGGGGGGTGAATTGGACTTTTAAAAAATTTCTTTTAATTCCTTTTTAGAATTCTTAAACTTATTTTATTTCTTTTAACCAATTTGTGACTTGTTTGTTTAATTTGTTAAACATTCAAGAACTTAGTTTCTTCATTTAATCCTTAACCATAGAAACATCCAATCATTCAACCAAACCAATCAACTATAATTAGAAAGCAAACAACCAAGCAAATACACAGCACTTATGT
This sequence comes from Malania oleifera, assembly GCF_029873635.1. Classification (NCBI taxonomy): domain Eukaryota; kingdom Viridiplantae; phylum Streptophyta; class Magnoliopsida; order Santalales; family Ximeniaceae; genus Malania; species Malania oleifera. The sequence continues at coordinate 142,417,513 of NC_080417.1, forward strand.
AATATAAAAACTCAAGATGGTTGTTTGTTTATATTAGCCAAATTTGAACCAAGCCTTGCATAAATGAATTTGCTTCTTCAATATGATGTGCAATATAAAATCCAATCACTCTTTCCAAATATTTAGAATTCAGATAAACTCTTAGTTAATTTCTCTTTGGGATGTTTAACCAAGTAACATACTCCCGTATGGTTTCCGAAAGATATGGTTTAACCAACGTACTCCCTTTCGGTTTCCGCAACCCAAATCAAAATAAAAATTTAAGTTTACTTGATTCCAAAATATACATAGTATATATGATTTTCAATTTAAATCATCCACACAATTTAAATATGTACTGAAAATAAAGAGTAGAGAAAGAGAGAGTAAAGCGGAGATTTTTACGAGGTTCAGCTTATACCCAGCCTACGTCCTCGCCTTTGGTAAACCACCAAAGGATTCACTAAACATGTTCCTTTAATGGGCGGAACAAACCTTTACAACACTCCCTGGTTAAGGCTAGAGCCCGCCTTCTCCAAACGATATCCCCTCGTCCGGTCACTCCTTAACTAGGCTAGAGCCTGCCTTTCTAAGCAATATCCCCTTACTTAGCTAACGATCCAAACAACCCTTGGAATCATCAATCTACAAGATAAAGATCAAATAGATGCGTACAAGTAACTTGCTCCTCAAAGAGTTGGTTAGTATACCAATTACAGCACAACTAATATACTTCAAAGTAAATCATAATATGGAAATTAACTTGAAGCTCAAGGAAGTATATCACCAATTAATTCTTTCAATGATTGAAAGATTTAAAATTTGTGGCACAATTCTGGTGGAAGAAGATTAGCTAAAACTTAGTTGAATTCGTGCACAATATGTGAGCTTGAGAGCAAGAGAGAGCCTTGAGAATTTAAGAGTAATTTGAGAGAGACTTTGAATTTTTTCAGAATTTGAATTCTTGGTTGTGTTGATTCAATGATATTTGAGGCTTATTTATAGACTTTTAAAAGTGTATAACTTGATTCTCAAGTGGTTTGAAGCATTCCCCAAGTTTTCATAAGTTTTGACCCACAAACAACCCCATTTAAAAATTTAACCGTTATGAGAAAATTCATAACAGCCGTGTGATGGATGACTGTCCATTTTTGGCAGTCGTCTGTCCAGTTAAAATAAAGGGGCAGAAAGGTGGCAGTCATCTGTCTAAACCCACATAGATGCCTCAAAGTGCACTGGCAGTCGATTGTCCAGTTCTTGACAGTCGTCTGTCATGTTGTCAACTTTGAGCACCCTTTCGTCTTTTGGTCATAAATTTTTCTGTATAACTTCAAATTTTATGATCTTGGTTTCAAATGAAAGCTGAGATAAAATACTAAAACTTTCATGTTGAAAAAAGTTTAAAATAAGGATTTTCTTATGGATAATAGACCTGCACAACCAGCACCAGAAGAACATAATCCAGCTCTTGAAAAAGCTGATATGCCTCCTCGATTTCTTCCTTTTTATCAGCACTATTCCAGCTTCAGTTATGAGATGAGGGATGGTTTTGCTTCTCTTCAAGACAAGATTGCAAATATTGATGATAATTATACTTTACTAGATAAACATCTTGACAAAATTGAGCAACGTGTCACACAAAATGACACTGATTCAGATAAAGAGAGTAATGAAAATGATGATGAAGACTCTCAGGCAAAATCAGAAGAAGACACTACTAAAGTTGAAGAAGGATCATAGCAATCTAAGGGAAAAGGAATTGCTGAAGATAGTAACATAGCTTCTGATACTTGACTATAGACTTTTGATGATATTTCAACTTTTTGCTATTTTGTTTGCTACTCATGCTCAATTTCTAGATGTATTATGCCTTTTTGTTGATGTCAAAAGGGGGAGTATGTGTATGAGCAAAGTCTATGAATCTATGTATGTATTTGTTTATGTATTTGTTTCCAATTTGATGTATTATGAGTTCTATGTATTATAATTTCTATGTATTTGTTTCTTCAACTTTGAACCTTCTGAACTTATGTCTCAATGAAATTATTTTCAGACTATGCTTATTGACAGGGGTTTTTGTATCTTTGCTCTTTCTTTGTCATCATAAAAAATGGGGAGATTGTTGGCCTAGTTAGGCTTTCAATTCTTGATTTTGATGATAACAAAGTAAGGTTATCTAATGTGTTTTCTAGTGATACTATTTCAGGCAAAGATGATTTGCTCAAAACTTCAAATACCCTAGCATGAAAGCTCACAAGGATCAAGGAACAAGGAAAGCCTCACATAAAGTGATCCAATAAAGCTCAGAGAAGTCTAAAAGATCCAAGATCTGTGACAAAAAAAACTCAAAGCAAAGAAGTGTCTCAAAGCAAAGAAAATGTCAAATTTGTTTTTAGAATAAAGCTTTGTAAGTACTTCAAGTTAATTCAAGTATGAAATTTCATTTTGAAACTCAATAGGCAAAGACACACTTAGAAACCTGAAGTTTTAAAGTCTTGGAACGTGTTTTTCAAAGTTAAACAAGTTTATATTCCAAGAATATCTAAGCACAAACGAGAGAGATAAAAATGCTTTTAAAAGATGGAACGTTTGCTAGACAGAAGACTATCAAGTTGTTGACAGACGACTGTCAGTGACAAATGAGACGTCTGTGTGTGTTCTGCCAGCCGACTGCCACCATTCTGAATGATTTTTAAAACTAAGTTGTTCAGTGACAAACGACTGCCACCCTGAGGATAGCCGACTGCCACCTTTTTGTTTGTGAAAAATATGCATGAAATACATGGACAGACGACTGCCAGAGATTCCACAGTTGTTTAGCTTACAGCAAATTTCAAATAACCAACGGGCATATTTTTTGAAATTTAAATTACTAGAAGCCCAAATTATTTTAAAACTTGGACCTTACTCCAAGTAAACTTGGGGAATAAGCAAGAAACCATTCTACATCTATAAATACCCTCAAGATACATTGATTTAAACACCAAGATTTCAAATCAGCAATCAAACTCTCTCTCAAGCACTCTAAAAATTCCAAAAGTTCTTCATTGCTCTCAACATCCACGAAATTCTCAAAAGCTCTGCTGATTGTCTCACTAAGATTGTGCTTCAAATACTAATTCTTTCATCTATTGAAAGATTCCTACGGTGATAAAACTCTAGAACTTCAATTTGAATTTTGTATTGTGATTTTACTGAAGTATATAGTTTTTATCTGTACTAATCAGCTCTTGAGGAGCAATTCTTGTACACCTTGTTTTAAATCTTTGTAGTAGATTAATAGACAATTCGAGTGTTGAATCGCTGGACCAAACAAGGGGATATTGTTTGGAGAAGGCAGGCTCTAGCCTTAACCAAGGACTGTTGTAATCGATATTGTTCCGCCTGGTAAAGGAACGGTGATAATGAATCTTTTGGTGGTTTTGCCAAGGGCGAGGACGTAGGTTGTGTTGAACCTGAACCTCGTAAAAACCTTGTGTTCTTCTCTCTTCCCTATTCTTTACTTTTTAGCAAAGATTATAAATTGTGTGGATGCTTTATCAAACTCTGAATTCTAAGTGCTTGGTTATTAAATAGACCGGAAGTTAATTTGTTTTGGTTAGCATTGATTGCAGAAACCGAAAGGGACTACGTTGGTTGATCATCCTTAACTTATTAAATTGAAAGTTTATTTAAAAGCTGAACATTGGAAAGAAGGTTGTTTGTGGAATTTAACAACAAGGCTTATGCAAATTCAGCAAGCTTTTCACATTACTACAGGGCTTTTATTAAGTGATTGATTTTTTTTTTTTTGGTTGTAATTACTCTGATTTAATTTTGTGATTGTGGTTGAGTATTAATTATTGTTATAACACAAAAGTATCAAAATGGGAAATAAATTTTTTAAATCCCAATTCACCTCCCTCTTAGGAAAGCTATTCCAATTTCAGAATCTCCTGAAGAGAGAACTCCCGAAGAGACATTATTTGAAAAGGGATAGGTACCTAGAAATAATAATAAGATCTTAATTCACTACACAGGAGAAATGTGAGATACAAATAAAGTTGTTGTTAATAACATATTTTCATATGCAGTAGCTACTGACATTATCAGAAGTAATGAGGATCCTAAACCTAAATTTGTTAATGAATGTTGATATAGAAGTGATTGGCCAAAATGGAAAGAGACTATCACAGCAGAATTAAACTCTCTATTAAAAAAAGAAGTTTTTGGACTTGTAATCCAAACTGTAATGACCCAAAAATTCATATCATTTTTTTAAAATATACTGCAAAATAAAATACTCTGATACCCCTATATTATCTGCTATAACATCTCAAGCCCCAGGTGGGCACTGAGGAAATTCCTTTTCACATAATAACATACCTATGAAGCGGAAAACATAAAGTCATACATCCATATTTACAATACCAAAATCCAGTATTCTCACAAAACATACATACATGATTACATCCTCCAAGCATCTTTACCCAAAAAACTCCTGAATGCTACTCAAAATACTATCCACTGATAACACTTACCCTACAGACAAGGTAGTGTAGACATCCTCTCTACCTGCTCACCTAGTTGGATCACCTGAAAAATGTTAAGTCACTAGGATGAGACAACGTTCAGTAAAACGAAATATGCTATTACCAATGTGTGGCAACTGAGTTTACATATATAATATGTTGATAAATAACTGAAACCGAAATATCATGTAAAATATAATATCATGAAACTCACACCTATGTGGTTTAAAATACAATTGTAACATCTGAGCTTACTATTGATTTATACTTCTAGTATTATAGTATATCTGTTGTTTTTCTATAAATCTGTACACATATAAATAATTGTGATAATTACCCTAGAAAACTGTAAATCATGACTTAACCCCTCATGACAAGCTTGTGCAGACCGTAGGCAGGACTTAACACTGGTTGGCCTACCAGGTAAGTCAACGGATACTCTATCAATACTCAGACTGGCCTTACTACAATCCCTCCAACAGCTCAGTACTGGCATCTACGTCGTCAAACTGACCTCCTCAACCCAGACTTCTGGGGAGCCTGCAATCCCTCCATAGGAACGGTTGACGGAAATCCACACACTATCTAAGATATGAGGTTGTACTTTGATCTGAAATAGCTACGATATCGTGCTCTGCTGACTAAATCTAACTAAAATATTTCATCAGGGTCTGATACTATATAATACTAATATATAATTACCTTATTGTTTCATCATGACTCCAAAATAACCATAACATTGTAAATCTGATCTGTAAATACTATAATATATGACTGAAATAACTGTATATCTGATCTGTAATGTCTAACTAAATAAACTGTAATATGTGAGTGTTATTGTTTTGAAATTTTTTGAAATCATGGTATTCTGTAAATACTGTAAAATATTTGTCTGTAAAATATTTGTCTGTATAATATTTATCTATAATGTTTGTCTATAAAATATCTGTCTATATAATATCCTTCTGTATATATACACTGTAATTTATAATTCTGTAAAATCTGGTAAAACATATTTTTGTGCCAAAAATACTGTAAATCATGGTATTCTGAAAAATTGTATAAACTCGGTACTAAACAAATATCTACTCAGGCCACACAATTAATAAAAGTCATGTTCTCAAATCTGTAAAACTGTATAATTGATACCTTATATCTTAATAAACAAATACTATAATTTACTGATAAAATTTCTAAATTTACTAGCATAGCATATTTCCCTTACTTGGCAAACTAAGCTCGTCTGCTAACTTCCTAACTTACGCCCATGGCATTCATAATCCCAAAATCATGAAATCATACACATACATATTTCCCTGTCAACTAACTGAATCTCCAGAATAATTTTCATACTCACATTTCTTAAATCATAAAAGATTTATCATTTACCTGGGTTCCTAGGAACACCCACTAGATTCCCAACCTGCCTGTAGTAAAAGCCCCAAACCCTGAATTTACAGCACCCACATAAATCATCCCAAACACCGGTATAACAACATCTACTACTAAATTTGGGTTCAGGAAAACCTACAAACCAAATAACCCTTAAACAATCCACTTACCCTGATTTTGGGATGGTTCCCAAACTTCTCAAATCAAAATTCTGCTCCGGTTAAGTTCTAGAGAATCTCCCTAGGATCATCGTGGTAGCTTCTGATCATCGAATTAGGGAGAAACGGGGCTGGAAATCTTGAGAGAAGTGAGAGAAACCTAAATCTAGTGAGTGAGTGTGTGTGTGTGTGTGTGTGTGTGTGTGTGTGAGAGAGAGAGAGAGAGAGAGAGAGAGAGAGAGAGAAATTAGCTGAATTTTCGCCCAAAATCTGATTTTGCATATATATATAGACTGCTGCCACATGGCTTTGTAAATAAGACACATGGACTCGTCGATGAGTCGAGGAAGGAAGTTTGTCGAAGAGGATAATGAGTTTGTCGATAAACCAAAGGGTCTACATGTCCCCCTCTTGGTATCACTTCGTCGACGAGGCAGTGAACTTCGTCCACGAACTGTATAAAGGAGTTTGTCGATGAAGCTAGGGAATTCATCAATGAACCCTGCTTTACCTCCTTTAAATTTTCCTTTTCCTATTTATTTAATTACTATCATTTTTTGGGTCTTTACATTCTCCTTTCCTTATAAAATTTCGTTCTCGAAATTTGTTATATGTGTTGTACACCGTCCTCTGAGAAAAATTGGCTACTTATTTGATTACTTACCCTCTCTTATGGCGGAGGAATACCATGGTTACAACTAGGGTTCTAGGAGATTACAAATATATACATAAAAATAAAAATCTCTCAAAACCAAAAACACTAGCTATCTTATAGCCTAATATACAACTTGTACATACATCGTTCTGCTCTGCATAAAATAAAACCAAACTACATAAAATGAATTTACTTTACCCAAATCGCTATTGTTCTTTCTGTCTAATACTGATCCTCACTGAACAGATGTGGGTATCTCTGTCATATTTCTTCCTCTAACTCCCAAGAGGCCTCTTCTACTACATGATTCCTTCACAGGACTTTTACTAATGGAATTCTTTTAGTACGTAATTCATGTTCCTTTCTATCTAGAATATGCATTAGTGTTTCCTCGTATGCTAGTGTGTCTTTGAACTCTATCTCCTCGTAGCTGATTATGTGGGAGGGATCTAGGACGTATTTCCTCAACATAGAAATATGAAATACGTCGTGTATTCTAGATAAAGCTGGTGGTAGAGTCAGCCTATAGGCCACTAGACCCACTCTCTCAAGTATCTCGAATGGGCCAATGAACCTAGGGCTCAGCTTACTCTTCCTCCTAAATCTCATAGTTCCTCTTAGTGATGCTACTTTCAAAAACACCTGATCTTCCACATCAAACTCCAATTCTCGGCGGCGAGTATCTATGTAGCTTTTCTTGTGACTTTAAGTTGCATTAATTCTATCTTTAATTAGTCGGACTTTATCGCATGCATGCTGCACCAATTCTGGTCCTAGAACTCATCTCTCACCCACTTCATCCCAGTAGAGTGGAGAACGGCACCTCCTACCATACAACGCCTCGTAAGGTGTCATGCCGATGCTGGCCTGATAGCTATTATTATATGCGAACTCAACCAGTGGCATATACTGGGTCTAGTTACTCCTGAAATCTAGCACGCATACTCGCAGCATATCCTCAAGTATTTGGGTCGTCCTCTCTATTTTCCCATCAGTCTGAGGATGAAAAGTTGTGCTGAATGATAACTGAGACCCCAAAGCCTCCTACAAGCTCCTCCAAAATCGTGATGTAAAACGTGGGTCTCAGTCTGAAACTATAGATACTGGCACTCCATGAGGTCGAACTATCTCCTAAATGTAGATCTTTACCAGTCTGTTCATAGGGTAACTAACTTTAATAGGTAGGAAGTGGGCAGTCTTCGTCAGCCGGTCAACAATGACCCAAATAGCATTCTAACCATGTAGCACAGTGGTAAACCTGTGAAGAAATCCATGGATATATGGTCCAATTTCCATTCAGGGATGTGCTGTAACTGTCCTGCTGGCCTCTGGTGCTCAGTTTTTACCTATTGGCACATCAAACACTGCTACACAAATTCAGTTATCTTCTTCTTCATACCGCTCCACCAAAAAGACTCTCGAAGATCCCGATACATTTTAATACTACCAGGATGAACTGTGTACAGAGATGTGTGAGCTTCCTCCAAGATTGCCTTCCTAATCTTAGTATCCACATGAACACACAATCTAGTATGGAACCATAGGGCTCCATCATCTGATATACTGAACTCCTCCCCCTGACCGTCCTACACTTTCTCTATCAACTCTACCAACTCTGCGTCATTTCTCTGAGCAGCTTTTATTCTCTCCTACAACGTAGGCTGCATCACCAAGTTGGCAATGAATGCCTGGTGACCTTCCAGCTCCACACCTAACCTCTCCAGGTCCATCTATATTGGATGTTGAATCTCGACTACTAACATCATTGTTCCTATTACTTTCCAGCTCAATGAATCAGCCACCACATTTGCTTTTCCTGGGTGCTATCTAATGGTGCAATCATAATCCTTAATAAGCTCTAGCCATCTCCTTCGCCTCATATTCAAATCTTTCTAGGTGAAGAAATACTTTAAAATTTTAAGATTAGTGAAGATCTCGCATTTCCCACCATAAAGATAGTGCCTCCAGATCTTCAGAGCATACACTACTACCACTAACTCTAGACCGTGCACATAGCAGTTCTTTTCATACTCCTTAAGCTATCAAGATGGATAAGCAATAACTCTTCCATGCTGCATTAACACACATCTGAGTCCCTTTAAAGATGCATCACTGTATATAACATATCCATCCTCCCCTGATGGAATAGATAGTACAGGTTCAGTGATCAACTGTCACTTTAACTCCTAGAAGCTCTACTCATAATCATCGGTCCATTCAAACCTCACATTTTTTTCTCGTGAGTCGTGTTAGTGGACTCGATAATTTGGAAAAACCATCTACAAAGCATTGGTAGTAGCTTGCCAGACCTAGAAAACTTCTAACCTCCTGGACATTTCCCGGTCTCACCCAATTCACTACTGCCTCTATTTTACTCGGATCAACTGATATTCCATCCCCGGAGATCACATGCCCAAGGAAAGTAACCTGCTTTAACCAGAATTCACATTTCTTGAATTTAGCGTATAACTGCTTCTCCCTTAACACTTGTAAAATCAGCCTCAAATGATCCTCATATTCCTTAAAACTCTTCGAATAAACCGGTATATCATCAATAAATATAACACAAATTGGTCCAAATACTGATGGAATACTCGATTTATTAGGTCCATAAACACTGCTGGTGCATTAGTCAATCTGAATGGCATCACTAAAAATTTGTAATGCCCATATCTTGTTCGAAAAGCTATCTTCGAAATATTCTCTGCTCTAACTCTCACCTGGTGATATCCCGACCAAAGGTCAATCTTGGAGTTGACCTAGGTCCCCTAGAGCTGAACAAATAAATCGTCAATTCTAGGAAGAGGATATTTATTCTTGACTATTAATTTGTTTATTTCTCTATAATCTATGCACATTCTTATGGTCTCGTCTTTCTTTTTCATGAATAGGACTGGTGCTCCCCAAGGTGACACACTAGGCCTGATGAATCCTTTATCCAGCAACTCCTGCAACTAGTCTTTTAATCCTTTCAATTTAGCTGGAGTCATAGAATATGGTGCTTTAGGTATTAGTGTCGACCTTGGTAGTAGATCCACAGTAAACTCAATCTCTTGATCTAATGGTAAGCCAGGTAATTCTTATGGAAAAACATCTGAAAATTCTCTGACTACTAGAATATTAGACTGTTTAAGTTCTTCCCTTGGCAACTCCTTTATGTAAGCAATATACCCCTGACAACCACCCTGAAGCAGTCTTCTCACCTAAATGGCTGACACTAACTGTGGTGAGGCGTGCACTTGTGAACCCACAAATCTAAATTCCTATTCCCCTGAGGGTCTAAAGATCACTTCTTTTTTATAGCAATCTATGTTGGCATAATTAGCTGCCAGCCAATCCATACCCAATATCACATCAAATCCCTGTATATCTAGTACCACGAGATCAGCTGGTAGTACTTTCTCCTGAATGCCCACTAGAAAATTTCTAAGTACCTTCCTACATGTCATAGTAGATTCAGTCAGTGTGACTACTAACAATTCAATGTCTAACTATTGTATCTCAATCCCAAATAACTTAGCATACCCCAACGACATGAAAGAATGGGTGGCACTTGTGTCAAATAAAACAACAACTTTATATGGTAAAACGGTAAGTATACCTATAACGACGTCTTCAGTAGTCTCAACATCTCCCGACGTCAATGCATAAATCCTCGTCAGTGCCATGTTCCTCTTCTAGCCTCCACGGGGTGCCTGGTATCCACCCCAGAATGGTATATGAGCTAGTGCGTGAGTCGGTAGTCCCTGACATGCCCAAGCTCTATGACCAGGTCTCCCATAACAATAGCAGACATTCTCTCCTCTTTCACACTCTCCCAAATGCCTTCGACCACATCTAAAAAATATGGGATAAGTCTGCTCACCCTGAAACTCTTAGTGCCCTGTCATGTGCCTTTGACCTCCACCAAACTGGTCTCCTCTCCATAGGCCCCGGCTGGAACCCTGCTAGAAATCTGAAGGCGTAGGCCTATTCCTCTGGCTCAATACTCCTATATCTATCTTTTCACTCTCTTATACTATTATGGCTCTGTTAACAAGTTCAATAAAGTCCTGCATCTTTAGAACCGCCACCTGCTTTTATATGTCTCGCTTGAAGGCCCTCTCGAACATCCTGACTTTCTTAGCTTCATCTGGTATTACATATGGAGTGAATCGTGATAGCTCAATAAATTTTAACGCATATTGCTAAACTGTCATCAGTCCCTAGGTCAAACTCAGAAACTCCTGTACTTTAGCCTCTCTGACTGTGGCAGGAAAGTATCTATCGAAGAATATGTCTCTGAATCAAGCCCAGGTCATAGGCATTTGTATGGGTCTCTGCTCCTCCAGTAATCTAGTAGTCGTCCACCATCTCTTGGCCTCCACTGCCAACTTATATATGGCATAAAGAACCCTCTGCTCATCGATGCAGTGGAGCACCATCAATGTTTTCTCTATCTCCTGCATCCATTTCTCTACAACTGCAGGATCAGCTACTCCTGAAAATGCTGGAGGGTTCATCTTCGTGAACTTCTCTATTGTACACTCCTACGTTGTAGATGGACCTCTCTGCTCCCTAGAGTTTCGTGTAATCTCAGCCATGACCTGCTGAGTAATGCTATGTAAGACAACATCTGAGTCCCCGACTCTCATGCCAGATGGCCCTATTCCATCATTGCCGCTAGCGTGGGCACTACTACCTCCTGGGTCCATCCTGCATTAGCACTAAATTATTCTGAGAACCCAAACCTCATAGTATTATTCTAACTAAAATATCCCTTATACCTCCTCTCACTAATTTAAGGTCTAATCCTACCATATGGAAATAAAAATTAACGATAGTTTACTATGTTTTCCTCAAATCGTCACCCTAGGAAAAACATAGAAACCACCCCAAAGTTCTTGTTTCCAGACTGCAGAACAAAATCCTAAATTCTCATCCTAGGTTTCCAACATTAACTCACTAATATTCTATTCTATCATTCCCAAAATTCCATTCCTATATTCTGGTATTGTTTTCCGCTATACTCTAGAATCTACAGAACCTAGCAACCTAGGCTCTGATACCAAATTGTAACAACCCAAAAATTCATACCATTTTTTTTAAATATACTGCAAAATAAAATACTTTGATACCCCTATATTATCTACTATAACATCTCAAGTCCCAGGTGGGCACTGAGGAAATTCATGTTCACAAAATAATATACCTATGCAGCGGAAAACATAAAGTCATACATCTATATTTACAATACAAGAATCCAATATTCTCACAAAACATACATACATGATTACATCATCCCAACATCATTTACCCAAAAAATCTTAAATGCTACTCAAAATACAATCACCTGATAACACTTACCCTACAGAGTGGGTAGTGTAGGTGTCTTTTCTACCTACGAGCCTGATCTACTCGCCTAGTTAGATCACCTAAAAAATGTTAAGTCACTGGGACGATACAACACTCAGTAAGATGAAATATGCTATTACCAGTGTGTGGCAACTGAGTTTACATATATAATATGTTGATAAATAACTAAAACCGGAATATCATACAAAATATAATACCATGAAACTCACACCTATGTGGTTTAAAATACAGCCGTAACATCTGAGCTTACTATTGATTCATTCTTCTAGTATTATAGTATATCTGTTGTTTTTCTGTAAATCTGTATACACATAAATAACTATGATAATTACCTTGGAAAACTGTAAATCATGATTTAACCCCTCATGACAGGGTTGTACGGCCCGTAGGTAGGACTTAACACTGGTTAGCCTACCACGTAAGTCAACTGATACTCTATCGATCCTCAGATCGACCTTACTGCAATCCCTCTAAAGGCTCGGTAGTGACATCTACCTCGTCAAACCGACCTCCTCAACCCAGACTTCTGGGGAGCCTGCAATCCCTCCATAGGCACGGTTGACGAAAATCCACACACTATCTGAGATATGTGGTTGTACTCTGATATGAAATAGTTACGGTACCGTGCTCTGCTGACTGAATCTAACTGAAATATTTCATCAGGGTCTGATACTATATAATACAAATATATAATTATCTTATTGTTTCATCATGATTCCAAAATAACAATAATACTATAAATCTGATCTATAAATAGTGTAATATCTGACTAAAATAAGTGTATATCTGATATGTAATATTTGACTGAATAAACTGTAATATCTGAGTGTTATTGTTTTGAAATTTCTAGAAATCATGGTATTCTATAAATACTATAAAATATATATCTATAAAATATCTATCTGTATAATATTTGTTTGTAAATGTTTGTCTGTAAAATATCTGTCTGTATAATATCTGTTTGTATATATACACTATAATTTATAATTCTGTAAAATCTGGTAACACATATTTCTATGCCAAAAATACTGTAAATCATGGTATTATGAAAAATTGTATAAATTCAGTACTGAACAAATATCTACTCAGGCCACACAATTAATAAAAGTCATGTTCTCAAATCTATAAAATTGTATAATTGATACCCTGTATCTTAATAAACAAATACTATAATTTACTGATAAAATTTCTAAATTTATTAGCATAGCATATTTCCCTTACCTAGCAAACTAAGCTTGTCTGCTAACTCCCTAACTTATGCTCATGGCGTTCATAATCCCAAATCCTGAAATCATACACATACATATTTCCCTGTCAACCAACGGAATCTCAAGAATAATTTTCATACTCACATTTCTTAAATCATAAACTATTTATCATTTACCTAGTTCTTGAGAACACCCACTAGATTCCCTAACCTGCTTGCAGTAAAAGCCCCAAAATCTTGAATGTACAACACCCACATAAATCATCTTAAACACCAATATAACAACCACTACTACTAAATCTAGGTTCAGAAAAACCTACACACCAAATAACCCTTAAACAATCCAATTACTCTGATTTTGGGATGGTTCCCAAACTTCTCAAATCAAAATTTTGCTCCGGCTAAATTGTAGAGAATCTCTCCAAGATCATCGTGGTAGCTTCTAATCGTCAAACTGAGGAGAAACAGGGCTAGAAATCTAGAGAGAAGTGAGAGAAATCGAAATCTAGTGTGTGTGTGTGTGTGTGAAAAAGAGAGAGAGAGATAGAGAGAGAGAGAATTGGCTAACTTTTTGCCCAAAATCCGATTTTGCGTATATATATAGACTACTGCCACGTGACTTCGTCGACGAGACGTGTGGACTCGTTGACGAGTCGAGGAAGGAAGTTCGTCAACGAGGATAATGAGTTCATCGACGAACCGAAGGGTCTGGATGTCCTCCTCTTGGTATTTCTTCATCGACAAAGCACTGAACTTCATCCACGAACCGTATAAGGAGTTCGTTGATGAGGCCGAGGCATTCGTCGACGAACCCTGCTTTACCTCCTTTAAATTTTCCTTTTTCTCTTTATTTAATTACTATCATTTTTTAGGTCTTTACACAAATGCTAGAAGTTGTCCAACCTTTTGAATACAAATGAGTATTTGTGCGCAAAAGAAATAAAAATAATGAAATTACTCGATATAAAGCAAAACTTGTGGCACAAGGTTTATCGCAGAAACCTAGAATTCAAAATCTCCGAAGGATTTAAATTGCCTAAAACAAAACTCAGAAATTTATAGTCAATTAGACTTCAACGTTTTTTATATGGATTAAAGCAATCTGGACGCATGTGGTACAATCAATTAAGTGAGTACCTTGTTAAAGAAGGATTCATAAATAATTTAATTTGTACATGTGTTTTTATTAAAAATCAGAATCCAAATTTGCTATAATTACTAATTATGTTGATGATTTGAATTTAGTTGGAACTCTTGAAGAACTTACTAAAGCTACTAATTATATAATGGTGGAATTTTAGATAAAAAGATTTAGGAAAGACAAAATATTATCTTAGAGTACAAGCTAAACATGTAAATGGCGGAATTCTTGTTCATCAATCTAAATATATCGAAAAGATATTAAGACAATTCTATATGGACAAAGTTCATCATTTGGGATCTTTAATGATGGTGCAATCACTTGATGTTAAGAAGGATCCATTTCGAACTCATGATGAGAGGGAGGAATTACTTTGTCCTGAAGTACCATATTTAAGTGCTATCGGCTCTTTGATGTATCTGGCCAATTGTACAAGACCCGATGTAGCATTTGCTGTCACTACAAAAAATCAGGGTATTAGTGACGGATTTAAATTAGTTGCTATTTCTGCGGTTACTACTAACTATTAGTGACGAATTTCAAATTTGTGTCTAATAATATAGTATTAGTGACGGATTGTAACTGTCACTAAAATCCTAATACCATCACTATAAATTCTATATCAGTTCTGCTCAAATTCATCACTAATATTACAATATTAGTGAATGATTCAAATTCGTCACTAATAGTACAATATTAGTGAATGATTCAAATTCGTAACTAATAGTAGTGTAACGCCCCAACTTGGATCTGCCAGGGAGAACTGCGTCTCTCATCCTCTACATGGACCAGACAATAGGGGACGAGCCTTATCGGACTAATGACTGGCCCCACAAACCAATACGTGTCCTTTTAAGTGTGTTTTGTCCTCACTCACACACTTCCTAAGAAAACTTCCTAGGTGGTCACCCATCCCAAGATTGCTCCAAGCCAAACACGCTTAACTATGGAGTTCTTATGGGAAAGCTCCTGTAACGAAAGATGCACTTTGTTGATATGGGTAGTAACATCTAATCTTTTAAATCTTTCATCCATGGGATATCGCAAGTAGGGTATTAGTGACGAATTTTAAAGTCGTCACTAATACTCTACTATTAGTGACGAATTTGAATCCTTGACTAATACTCTATTATTAGTGACGAATTTGAATCCTTGACTAATACTGTTCTATTAATGATGAATTTGTAATTCATCACTAATACCCTAGTATTAGTGATGAATTTGAATCCTTCACTAATAATTAAAAAAATTTTAAAAAAATTAATACGAATTTTTTTAATCATCAATTCCTGTAAAAATCTGTAATTACATTTTCGCATGCATGACTTGAAATCATAATTACTACAAAATTCATAAATTATTCCAAATTTCGAATTCAAATACAAATTCAATTAAAATAAAGAAGTTACATCTGTTCAGATAACAAAAAAAATTCAAAAAATTCAAAATTCAAATATAAATACATTATACAAATTCAAATTAAAATACAAAAATTTCATTTGTTCAAATAACAATAAAAATTACAAAGAAATAATCAAAAGTTACATTTGACGATTGTAGTTAATGCATGACATCGTACTGATGTTTTGACAGCCGCGAACCCTACAAATTAAGAATCATAAAAACAAAATTAGTATACAAATGGAGAGTATAATGGAGAGCTGACGCTCAGTATAATCAAGAAGAAACAAGATAAGACTTGTAATAGGATCAATTTCAATGACAATCATTGAACTACACATCACGAATATGTTGTGATTCCATATAAAAACAAATTGTTAAGCATCTAAGATCATACCATTAAAGCAAATTCTTCCCAAGAGTAGCAAGATACTCCATATTCTTCAGCTTCCTTCTTTTGTGTGCTAGATATATTTCCAAAACTGACCATAGCTAAACAGAAATGACAAATATCTTAGTTACAACTATGCTAGATTACTCATCATATAGACAGAAGGTGGCATTTTGACCTACTTTTTAGGTGTGAATTATTCCTTGGGAGACATGTTAGCATCTGCACAAAGGATTACCAATTTAAAATCATTAACGAAAATATAAAGAGAGCGAGTTATCTCATTATAGGAGAATTAAAGAATTTCCTAGTTAGAAGTTTAGAACTTATCTCGATGATAAGTTTGTGAGGTGGGTGTGTGTGTGTGCATGTGCATGAGAAAGAAAGAGGGGCCATATAAGTTCAAAAACAACAAAAGATACGAATCTTGCAAGCCAATTGTGTCAGCTACCATCACTCTCACTAATAAGGCCAAATAACTGACAGCATTCTTTCAAAAACGAACCCCAGTTGCATTGCATTTCTACATCATAATAATATGACCAAAACAACACAAGAAAAATTAGTTCACAAGTGACAAAAACATCAGTCTAAATAAAATGATGTTCAAATGCTTCTAAAGTGTTGTCATATACACCTAAATGTTACACAAAATATTGTCTTTTTACCAAGAAAATAAAAAGGCATGTAAGTATTGTAGAGCTTGATTTTAAAATTTATATAACCAAAAGCCACAAAAATTTAAAAATTTGAATGGGACTTAATTAATTCATTAATTGATTATTTTGATACATTCACTATAAGGTACGAGATTCAAATCCCAAGCTACTGTTGGAAATTGGGAGATGAGGGCCACTAAGCAATAAGCCTCAAGCCTATCGTGTAGAAGGGGGAATTAGATCATGAAAATTGAATATTTTTTGCATCTTACGTTGCTATTTTTAAGTTTGGTACCACATAAAGTACTAACGAATAGAATCATCAAAATTCCAATGGCAAGAAAAAAAGGTAGCAATTGAGAGAAGTGAGTTTGCAATGTGCTTGTGAGCCTGAAATTCAAACCCTGGATTTGGACTATGACTCCACTAAGCCCCTCAGAAAACAAGTCTTTAAGGAGGAATACTAAACTAATTACCAAATTATTCTAGGGCTTTGAGTACAACGAACTTCAGCTTTTAGTTTCATTTTGATGCAATAATTTTGTTTGAAAGGTAAAGTAGGGAAAGGGCAGTTAGTAAGGTTTGAAGCTGCTTAAACATAGGGGAGATGAGCCAATAATAATATAGATCTCAATCAGAATATTGCAATAATTAGCTGATTAAGTTGAATTTTAGGCACATTCCAAGGCATTAACAAAAAAATATTGTTTTCCAAACCTATGCTGGACTTAAGCTGCAACCCTGATGTTTATAGTATGGCACATTGAAAAATTGAGTGAAAAAAATTAAATTTTATATGAAAAACAAAAATTTGATCAAAAGTTAGAGATTAATACCTTTTCCCTAACCCATTTTTTAATTATGTTCAAATTTAAAAGAGTTATTACAATTTCTCAGTTGTTTTCTATTGTGAAGTACAATTATTATCTAACAAATAATTTTATTGCAAAACATGAAACTTTCTCAACAATTATTATCTCCTCGAAGTGGCATTACATCAGAACTTCACTCCCGCTATGTGCGCCATAAACCTTGAAGCCTTAACAAAAAAAAGTCATCAACATTTCTAAACATTTAAATGCACATTGATAAGAAATATCCTACTAAAAATGGTTTTAGGCAGTAAAGACACTAAATAGAACATGGCAAATTATAGGTTGCATCCCACAATGTATAGTAAAAATTCAGCCCATGGTTTCTGACATAGCTCCAAAGGTCTAAATACAAATTACAGCCCCACCGCAATCATTATAGATATTGACAAATTAATCATAAATACTAGGAGTGCAAAAAGAATAATATAAAAGAGAATTTCATTAAATAAAAAAGCAAGAATTAAAAAGCTGTAAGACAAGGTGTCCACTAGCTAAAGAAGCTACAATATCCAATATCAATTGCAAAAGAACGACCCCCAATCCCTTTGTGGATCAGACAACTAGATCACTTCCAAATTATTATTTTTAAATCCAGAAGCTAAAGCCCAAAGAGAAGCAAGAAAAACAACTCTATCCCATGGCAAAGAGGAAGAAATGACTTGATCTTTGAAGATCCCAGCGTTCCTCTCCATCCACATTGTGAAAATTCCACAACATTTTCCTTTTCTTTCTTCCATCAAATAGCCAAAAAATTTCAACGGAAAATAAAAATCAAAATAGTTATAAGGACTATAATAATCACCATAGGATCCCTTAAAGTTTAGTTTCATCCGAGGAAACCAACCATTGGGATTATGCCAACAACAAGGTTAAAACTTCAATTTTTTTTAAAATTCTAGCCACTTAAACAAAGATTAACACTTGGGGGTTACTAGTTTGGGATGCAGAATCAATGCATGACAGACAAGAGCAGCAACGACAAGGAGCAGCAGCGGCAAGGAGAAGAAGAAGAAGTAGAAGCAAACCTCTTAGCAAGGAGCGGCGGCGGCGGCAGTCGGAGTAGTGAACAGTGACAGGCAAAAGCTGGGCTGCGACATGCGAGGCAACGCGAACAGCGATGGAGAGAGGAGATCAGGAGAGAGGAGGAACAAGAGGGAGGGGCTACAAGAGAATGGAGGGAAATTTTGGTGAAAAAAGCAGGGAAATAAGAGATTTTGGGGAAGGGGCCAATAGTGACCAATTTGTAAATTCGTCACCAATAGTTTTAGATAATTTTTTTTTTAAAGGGAAGAATTAGTGACGGTTCCCAAATCTGTCACTAATAAGGGGTCAATAGTGACGAATTTGTAAATTCGTTACTAATATTCTAAAATAAAAATTTTTAATTTTTTTTAAAAAAGAGAAGTATTAGTGACGATTCTCAAATTCATAACTAATAATGGCCCAATAGTAATGAATTTGTAAATTCGTCACTAATACTTTAAACTAAATTTTTTTTAAAGGGAAGTATTAATGATGGTTCTCAAATCCGTCACTAATAATGGACTAATAGTAACGAATTTGTAAATTCGTCACTAATAGTTTCAGATAAATTTTTTTTATTTTTTTTAAAAAATGGAAGTATTAGTGACAATTCCCAAATTCGTCACTAATTAGGGGCCAATAGTGACGAATTTGTAAATTTGTCACTAATACTCTAAACTATTTTTTTTTTCTTCAAAAAAAGGAAGTATTAGTGATGATTCTCAAATCTATCACTAATAATGGGTCAATAGTGACGAATTTGTAAATTTGTCACTAATAGTTTCAGATAAAATTTTTCTTATTTTTTTTTTTAAAAAGGGAGGTATTAGTGATGGTTCCCAAATTAGTCATTAAAAGGGGTCAATAGTGACGAATTTGTAAATTTGTCACTAATATTCTGAACTAAATTTTTAAAAATTTTTTTTTTTAAATGGAAGTATTAGGGACGATTCTCAAATTCGTCACTAATAAGGGGCCAATAGTGACAAATTTGTAAATTCGTCACTAATATTTTGAACTAAATTTTTTTATTTAATTTTTTTTAAAAAAAATGAAGTATTAGTGACGGTTCTCAATTCGTTACTAATAATGGACCAATAGTGACGAATTTGTAAATTCGTCACTAATACTCTAAATTAAATTTTTTTTTTTATAAAAAGGGAAGTATTAATGATGGTTCTCAAATCCGTCACTGATAAGAGCCCAATAGTGACAAATTTGTAAATTCATCACTAATGCTTTGAACTAAATTTTTTTTTTATTTTTTATTATAAAAAGGGAAGTATTAGTGATGATTCTCAAATTCGTCACTAATAAGGAGCTAATAGTGACGAATTTGGAAATTCGTCACTAATACTTTGAACTAAATTTTTTTTATTTATTTTAAAAATGGAAGTATTAGTGACGGTTTTCAAATCCGTCACTAATAATGGGTCATGATGAATTTATAAATTCATTGCTAATACTCTGAACTAATTTTTTTTTTAAATAATAGTAGTGATGGTTATTTAATCGTCACTAATGTTTATCTTTTAGTGATGGATTTAATTTGTCACTAATACCAAAGAAATCGTCGCTAATATTTTCCCGGGATAATTTCTACTCGAAAAATATTTTAGTATGATATTTTTCAATTTTTATTGACAAAACTATTAGTGACGAATTCAATTTCATTACTAATAGAACCATATTAGTAACGATTACTAAAATCGTCACTAATACTCGCTTTTAGTGATGAAATTGAATCTGTCACTAACAATTTCATCATTAAAAACCAATTTTTTTGTAATGTGGAAATCTACTAGTAAGGTATAACTCTACTCCTACTTGTTGGGCTTTTGTGGAGCCTAGTTGCATTAAATTTGGATGATGACCCGACCTTTCTTTTTGAGCCCGTTTTGTAGCCTATTCGGAACTCTGTGCACAGCATATAAAATGATTGTTTTTGGGTGATTAGGGCAAGAGGTCACACTTCGCGAGAGAGCGAGAGAGAAAGCATTGTACCGCCGCACTCTCTGTATTTTTCTTCTTGATAATAGTGAAATCCCTGCAACTCCATGGACGTAGGCAAAATTGACGAACCCCGTAAATACTGTCTTCTGCGTGTGATTGATTTTTCTTTGGCGTGTATTCTTTCTCTATTTTGTTTCTCATAGGTTTCGGGAATTTGTTCTTAATTCCCAACAACTAGTATTAGAGCCTAGCGTTAGTTTCAAGTGGGAGCAATGGCAGAGGAAGCATGAAAGGCGTTTGGAATAGAAAAGTTTGATGACACAAACTTTGGATTCAAGAGGATGCAGATCGAGGATTATCTCTATGGAAAGAAGTTACATCTGCTGCTTCTAGGAGAAAAACCTGCTACTATGAAGAACGAGGAATGGACTCTCCTTGACAGATAGGTACTGGGAGTTATAAGATTAACTCTGTCTAGGTCTATTGCACACAACGTTGTGAAGGAGAAGACTACAGCAGATCTGATGAAGGCTTTTTCTAGTATGTATGAAAAATCGTCAGCAAATAACAAGGTACATCTGATAAAGAAATTGTTTAATTTGAAGATGGCAGAGAATGCATCAGTAGCACAACATCTGAATGAGTTTAATACTATCACAAATCAATTATTGTCTGTAGAAATTGATTTTGATGATGAAATTCATGCATTGATCATTGTGGCCTTGTTGCCAAACAGTTGAGAGGCAAGGAGGATAGCAATAGGCAACTCTACTGGAAAAGAGAAACTGAAGTATAATGATATAAGGGATTTAATTCTGGCAGAGGAGATTCGTAGAAGAGATGCGGGTGAAACCTCAAGATCTGGTTCTACCCTAAACCTTGAGACAAGAGGTAGAGGTAATGATCGAAATTTAGATCGGGGTAGATTAAAATCCAGAAACTATAATCGAAACAAAAATAAATCCAGATCTGGCCAAAAGGGACAATGTTGGAACTACGGGAAAACGGGTCACTTTAGGAGAACAATGCAAAAGCCTTAAGAAGAAGAGGATGATTCTGCTAATGCTGTAACAGAAGAGGTACAGGATGCACTACTTCTTGCAGCAGACAGTCCACTTGATGATTAGGTTTTGGACTCAGGAGCTTCGTTTCATACCACTTCACACCGTGAAATCATACATAACTATGTAGCAAGAGATTTTGGTAAGGTGTATTTGGCTGATTGTACAACCTTGGATGTTGTGGGTATGGGAAACATCTGGATGTCATTGCCCAATGGGTCTGTTTGGTTACTGGAGAAGGTACGACATATTCCTAATCTGAGAAGGAATTTGATTTCTGTCGGACAGCTTGATGATGAAGGACATGCAATGTTGTTTGTTAGTGGCACTTGGAAGGTTACAAAGGGAGCCAGACTACTAGCTCATGGAAAGAAATCTGGTACTCTATACATGACCTCAAGTCCAAGAGACACAATTGCAGTTGCTGAAGCAAGTACTGATACAAGCTTATGACATCGCAGACTTGGTCACATGAGTGAGAAAGGGATGAAGATGCTGATGTCAAAAGGGAAACTACTGGAATTGAAGTATGTTGATTTTGACTTGTGTGAAAGTTGCATCTTAGGAAAGCAGAAAAGGGTGAGTTTCTTGAAAAGTGGAAGAACACTGAAGGCTAAAAAATTGGAGTTGGTGCACATAGATTTGTGGGGGCCTTCTCCCGTTGCATCCCTTGGAGGTTCAAGGTACTACATTACTTTCATTGATGACTCAACCAGAAAGGTATGAGTTTATTTTTTTGAAAAATAAATATGATGTATTTGAAACTTTTAAGAAGTGGAAGGCTATGGTTGAGACAAACACAAGTTTGAAAGTAAAGTGTTTGAGGTCGGACAATGGAGGAGAGTACATAGATGGAGGGTTCAGAGAGTATTTTGTTGCACATGGAATCAGAATGGAAAAGACCATTCCTGGGACACCACAGCAGAATGGTGTGACTGAGTGCATAAACAGAACTCTCAATGAGCATGCTAGGAGTATGAGGTTGCATACTGGACTACCAAAAACTTTCTGGGCCGATGTTGTTAGTACTGCAGCTTATCTGATAAACCGAGGACCTTCAGTTCTCAAGGAGTTCAGACTTCCTGAAGAGGTTTGGAGCAATAAAGAGGTAAAGTTTTCTCATCTAAAAGTTTGTGGTTGTTTTTCTTATGTTCATATTGATTCTGATGCTCGTAGTAAACTTGATGCAAAGTCTAAAATATGCTATTTCATTGGCTATGGTGATGAGAAATTTGGCTATCGGTTTTGGGATGAACAAAATAGGAAAATCATCAGAAGTAGAAATGTGATATTTAATGAACAGGTTATGTACATGGACAGGTCAACTATAGTGTCAGATGTCACAACAATAGATTAGAAGAAATCTGAGTTTGTTAACTTAGATGAGTTGACTGAAAGTACTGTCCAGGAAAGGGGTGAAGATGATGAGGAGAATGAAGAATCATAGGCAAATCAAAATACACCTGTAGCTGCGGTCTGTAGATCTTCCAGGACCATTAGACCTCCACAACATTATTCACTTACTCTAAATTATCTCCTACTAACTGATGGTGGTAAGCTAGAGTGTTATGATGAAGCCTTGCATGATGAAAGTTCAAGCAAGTGGGCGTTAGCCATGAAGGATGAGATGGATTCCTTGTTGGGGAATCAAACATGGGAACTGACTGAATTGCTAGTAGGGAAGAAGGCTTTGCACAACAAGTGGGTATATAGAATAAAGAACGAACATGATGGTAGCAAGCGCTACAAAGCTAGATTAGTTGTCAAAGGGTTCCAGCAAAAGGAGGGCATTGACTTCACAAAAATATTTTCTCCAGTTGTGAAGATGTCGACAATTAGACTGGTATTGGGAATGGTGGCTGCAGAAAATCTACATCTTGAGCAGTTAGATATGAAAATGACATTCCTTCATGGTGACTTAGAGGAAGACATCTACATGATTCAGCCATAAGGGTTCATTGTCCAGGAACAAGAGAATTTAGTCTGCAAACTGAGAAAGAGCTTGTGTGGTCTAAAACAAGCTCCAAGACAGTGGTATAAGAAATTTGATAGTTTATGCATAAAATTGGGTTCAAGAGATGTGAAGCTGATCACTGTTGTTATGTTAAGTTCTTTGACAAATCTTACATCATTTTACTATTATATATAGATTATATGCTCATTGTAGGGTCTAGCATTGAGGAGATTAATAATCTGAAGAAGCAATTGTCAAAACAGTTTGCAATGAAGGATTTGGGAGCTGCAAAGCAAATCCTTGGAATGAGAATCATTAGAGACAAGGCTAATGGTACATTGAAGCTTTCACAGTCAGAGTATGTGAAGAAAATTCTCAGTAGGTTCAATATGAATAAAGCTAAACTAGTTAGCACACCATTGGGTAATCATTTCAAACTAAGCAAGGAACAATCACCGAAGACAAAAGAAGAAAGGGACCATATGAGCAAGGTGCCCTATGCTTTAGCTATTGGTAGCTTGATGTATGCTATGGTGTGTATAAGGCCAGACATTGCATATGCAGTGGGAGTTGTGAGCTGATTCATGACTAGGCCAGGAAAGCAACATTGAGAGGCAGTCAAGTGGATTCTGAGATATCTGAGGGGTTCATCATATGCATGTCTTTGCTTCACAGGTGCAAGTTTGAAACTGCAGGGTTATGTAGAAGCTGATTTTGCTGGTGATAATGATAGTAGAAAGAGTACTACTAGGTTTGTATTTACTCTGGGTGGTACAACTATATCTTGGGCTTCAAATTTGCAAAAGATTGTTACTTTGTCTACTACAGAAGTTGAGTATGTTGCAGCAACTGAAGCTGGAAAGGAGATGATTTGATTACATGGTTTCTTAGACGAATTGGGTAAGAAGCGGAAGATGGGCATTCTACACAGTGACAGTCAGAGTGCAATTTTTCTTACCAAAAATTCAGATTTTCATTCAAAGTCGAAACATATACAGACAAAATACCACTTTATTTGTTACCTTATTGAAGATAAGCTGGTAATACTTGAGAAGATCTATGGATCTAAGAACCTCGCAAACATGTTGACTAAGGGTGTTACTATTGAGAAGCTGAAGTTGTGTGCAGCTTCAGTTGGTCTTCTAGCTTGAGGATAGGAGGATGAGTTGCAGGGATGAGGGATTATTCATTTAGAAGAATGCAGTCGATATTGGTGATTGAACTAGTCTCTAATTAGGAGATTTGTTGGGCTTTTGTGGAGCCTAGTTGCGTTAAATTTGGATGATGACTCGACCTTTCTTTTTGGTCCTGTTTTGTAACCCATTCGGAACCCTGTGCGTGGCACATAAAATGATTATTTTTTGGTGATTAGGGCAAGCTGTCACACTTTGCGAGAGAGCGAGAGAGAGAGAGAGCATT
Source organism: Malania oleifera (assembly GCF_029873635.1). Taxonomy (NCBI): domain Eukaryota; kingdom Viridiplantae; phylum Streptophyta; class Magnoliopsida; order Santalales; family Ximeniaceae; genus Malania; species Malania oleifera. The sequence goes on from NC_080417.1 coordinate 142,442,647, forward strand.
GTACCGCTGCACTCTCTGTATTTTTCTTCTTGATAATAGTGAAATCCCTGCAACTTCGTGGACGTAAGCAAAATTGCCGAACTACGTAAATACTGTCTTGTACGTGTGATTGATTTTTCTTTGGCGTGTATTCTTTCTCTATTTTGTTTTTCACAGATTTCGGGAATTTGTTCTTAATTCCCAACACTACTCAGTGACATTGGAATGAAATTAAGCACATTCTAAGCTATTTGAGAGGTATATCTGATTTGGGTCTATTATACTAATTTGATTCTAAGTCTCAACTAGTAGGATATGCAAATGCTGGATATCTATGTGATCCTTACAATGCTAAATCTCAAATTGTATATGAACTTTTTTTTTTTTTACAAAAAAAGCTTATATTTCTTGGAAATCAATAAAGTAGACAGTTACAACAACATCCTCCAATCATTCTTAAATACTAGCTATCCATGAAGTTAGTAGAGAATGCGTGTGATTCAGATAAATGATTTCTTATATCCAAGCAAATTGTGATCTTTAATTAATCAAGAGTATTCAAACAGTTTTATATGAAGACAACGCTTTATGTATAACTCAACTAAGAGGAGGATACATAGAGGATGACAGATTGAAGCATATCTCTTCAAAATTCTTTTATATACACGAACTCCAAAAGAATGGTGATATAGATATTCAGCAGATCAGATCAAGTGATAATCTAGCAGATTTGTTCATCAAAATTTTGCCTATTACAATATTCAAGAAATTGATTCATCTCATCGGAATGAGACATTTTAAAGATATGGGTGACATCCAATGGGGAGTGTTATGAAAACCATAAAAATTAATAGTTGTCATCCCTTCATTTTTCACCTCCATAAATTATATCCCTTCGTTTTTTACCATCATAAATTATGTGCTATCTTTATTGCCTTATAAATGGGCCCTCTTTCCCTCTCATTTTGACATGCATACATAAAGCTTGAGTAGACATACGAATAGAAATGATGAAAAAAAAGAGGGATAAAAAGAAGATAAATATTTAATACAAGGTCAATTTCATAATCATCTTAGAATTTTTCCCAAAATAGTAAATTTTTTATCCCATCCGCTTGTAAAGAAGGAATTGACGATCGCTTTCCAACATAATCTAAAATTTTTTTTTTCTTTTATGCTAGCAAAAATTGATAGAGTCGTATTAAAATGGAGAGAAGTATCTTGGTTTTACACTTTTACCCCTTGAGTACCCCGCTCAGAGAGAGAGAGAGGCAAGCGGCGCGTCTCGAAACAATTCAGATTTTCAAGAATGGACCTTCTCTGCAACGCGTACTCAAATGCTTCAGACGATGAAGACGACGAACCCAAACCTCAAATGCTTCAATTGCCTCTTTCGAAGCGACACAAACCCAATTGCCCTGATCTTCCTTCAAAAATCCTGTCCAATTATCGTCCCAACTGCTCCTCAAACCTTCAAGGAGAAGCCCCGATTCCCGGCAGATACGTCTCCAAAAGAGAGCGAGCAGCTTTGGGTTTGATTCCTGGCCCCGACCGGCCTCCCGCTGTGGCCGCATCGTCTCATAGTAAGCCTTGAATTATTATTATTTTCTTCTTCTTGAATTCTCGCAATTCGGAGTAGAATTTCGTGTGGGTGCTTAGAAAATGCAAGAAAGAAAGAAATTTGAGCGGTAGTAAAATTTAAGTTTGTTAACCCTTTCATGTGGTGAAAACAAGAAAGTATATGTTGGGTTGAAGTCTTACCGTGCGTTTGTTTTGTTTTTAGGTCCCAAATTAAGATTTTCCAATTGGCTTGTCTTGGAAACGCCATAATAGTTTAAAGATAAATCTGATAACTTTTTCTCAAATTTGCAGCTTACCCTTTAGTGTAAACTCACAATGAACTGAAGGGATGATAATACCGTTACCAGAGGGTGAGCTGTAATATGCCATATATATAATTCTATTCCTACATTTGCCAATTTATAATCAGAGAAGTATAAATTAAAAAAAATAAAAATTGATTGAATACGGTGCTTATATTATTATAGGACAATTCACACTTTTTCGTTCAAGAAAATGCACTCTGGTAGATAGGAGGTTGTGAGGGGTATTGCGGTGGGTAGGAAAGAGGTGGTGTTGTCTCACTTGCTATTTGCTCATGGCACCATTATTTTTATAGATGACCATGTTGACTCGTTTACTAACTTCCTCACTATTCTCCAGATTTTTGACAGGATCTTTGTTCTTAGAATTAATTTGTGGAAGAGTGGGGTTGCACCAATAAATCTCAGGTCAGTGAGGATTTTGGAGCTGGCCTTCTAGTTGGGTGTGATGTTTTAGAGTTGCCCTTGATCTATTTAGGTGTCCCTTAGGGAGGAAAGCCATGTTCTCTAGCCCTTTCACTTTTGGGATTCAATGGTGACTAGGTTAGTTAAGCAATTAGATGGTTGGAAAGGAGCACTGTTCTCTTTAGGTGGTAGAATTACTCTCACAGGCCAACATTTCTACCATTCTTTTGTAATTTTTTTCTTTATCCCATTTAGGGAGTACTGGTTGGGGGTGGGGTGAAGTGGGGTTGGGAGCTCGAAAGCTTGAGAGGGTATTGAAGGATTTTCTTGGGTTAAGCTTAAGGGAAAGGAGGGATCATTTGAGCAAGTGGGAGATGGTGTATAGATTGAAGGAAGAAGGAGGGTTGGGTTTTGGTAACATGGTGTCTAAAAATATTAAAACACTGCCCTTTTGTCTAAATGTTGTGGTGGTTTCCCTTGGAGGTGAATTCCCTTTGGCACAAAGTAATAAGAAGTAAACATGGATGGGTGGGGTGCTAATTTGGGCTTCAGAAATTCTTTAGAGAGTCCTTGGCTGTTCATTTTACATGTTAATCCTTGTTTTCTTCTTCTAACAAAGTCTTATTTAGGTAGAGGTAAACATATATTTTGTATTAGGTTTTAAGATTTCTTTATTTTTTTCTTTGGGGGGGGGGGGGGGTGGGGGAGCATTGGCATGTTCCTTTGCTTGTCTGTATTGTCTTTCTTCTCCATATAATGAAGTAGTTTCTCCTTGTCTTGTTCTTGAGAGAGATTCTTTTTATTGGGACTTTATTTTATAAGGAGTTTAAATGATAGAGAGGTGGATGAATTCTCTTTTTTTTCATTGTGCTGGAGGGTTGCTATGTCTTGACTAGAATGAAGGTAGAGTTTGATCCTTGGACTCTTCAGGGGATTATCCGTGTAAATCTTTCATTTTTTCATCCTATTGAAGCTGATGTAGCCTTTCCTCTCTATTGGGTTATATGAGACTAAAGTCTTCTAAGATAAAAGTGTTTGTTTGTCGGGTCGCACTTAATAGTGTTGATACCAACAGCTCTAGAGTAGGAGGTCTTCTATAGCTTTGTCTCTCGATATGTGTCTTATGTTTGGAAATAGTTTGGAGGATGCGGTTCATTTGTTTTTACACCAATCACTTGCATGGGGCATGTGGAATACACTTTTTGGGCTTTTTGCTGAAGTATGGGTTTGTCCAAAGTCGGTGGAGGAGCTCTTGACCATTCCCTTCACTGGTTTTGGGAAAGGTAAGGATGTTAAAATGCTGTGGAAGTGTGCTTGTCGTGCTGTGTTTTGGGGAATTTGGTTGGAAAGAAATCCTAGAATTTTTTCTTGAGAGGATTATCAATGGGGCTTAGGGACAAGGTATGGTATTTGGTTCTCTTTGGGCTTAGTGCAGATTGTGATGCACTTAATGTCCTAATTTTTTCACACACAGTCGGTCCCAAGCCTGGGTAAAGGAGGAGGGTTGCGTTAGGTAGCTGATAGCCAGCGTAAAATTTGTCAGATCACTATGATATGAATTCTTACCGAATATTTGCTGGGGCGTCCCCTACGAGCGGCGTGTTGCACTTAAACCACCCGAGTGTAGCGAAAAGTGGGCGAGGGTGGGTTAGGTCGTCGCCCAGAAGCGACGCGGCATGTTGGCGCTCGGGTACGGTGTCGAATATGCAAGGATTCCTGCATCATTCTGGACTTGGGCAGGTAAAGACGTTAGTTCAAGAAACTAGGATTAGATTAACAACTTGGAATATAGGGACACTTACGGGTAAAAGCATGGAAATTGTGGATACAATGATTAGATGAAGAATTAATATAATTTGCCTTCAAGAAACTAAGTGGGTGGGGGAGAAAGCTAGAGAAATCGATAAATCAAGATTTAAACTTTGGTACACTCGAAAAGAAAAACATAAGAATGGAGTAGGCATTATTGTAGACAAAAACTTAAAAGATAGCGTTGAGGATGTGTTGGAATTGGTGTAATCCCAAGAGGGGGGGTGTGAATTGGGTTTTAAAAACATTTTGACTGAATTAAATATTTACGCTGATTCACCACATACCATATCCCATTTTAATTATGGTCGTGTATGTAAAATTGAATAAGCAATATGTGCAGACATACATGTGTATCTCAATTAAAATAAATGTGTGCATGCAATTAGTTAAAGCCATGAATGAACAAGCATACACATGTTGAATTTAAAGCGCATAAATTAAATGAGGTAAGGAGAGAGCAACACACGATATTTGTTATCGAGGTTTGGCCAAACCAACCTACATCCCCGCCTTGGGCATACTCCCCAAGGATTCCACTAAATCTGCTCACTTAAACGGGCGGAGCAGAAGCCGTTGTAACCTTTCCTTACGGGGTGAGGTAAACCCCAGCTCAATTACAAGGCTGAGCCCAACTTGTCTCACTTATGAGGTTGAGACTCCCCAGTTCAAATTACGGGTTGAACCCAACCGGTCTCACTTACGGGGCTGAGACTCTCCAGTTCAATTAATGGGATGAACCCAACCGGTACAATAAAAACCATTTTTGTAAATGATAAAATGCTTCTAAATACAAGCAGAGATGTACAACGTTTAAACTCTAAATACATGCACTCTAATATGATATGAAATTTGTTCAGTAGAGTAAGGGTGCTATCAAATAATTTTGCACAAATAAAATGTATATGAAAAATGAGTATTATTGTTCTCCTATCAATATTTTTGCTTATAAAGAATATTTAGAGAATTTAGGAATTTAAAATCAAGAAAATATTTGTGCAATAAATAATTTTCTCCCCAAAAATATTTATCAAAGAAATAACTGGGAGAAAATCTAAGCAATACTCTCAAAAATATTTGTCGGGAAATAAATAAGAAGTGAGAGTATATGCAAATAAAATAACCTAAATAAAATACTTTCTTCAAAAATAATTTTGAAATAACAGCATGAAAGAGAGTTGGAGAGATTTGTATAAAAGATTTTGCCCCAAAAGAATGATTTAAACGAAAAAAAAAAAAAAAACATTTTGGGGGAACTTTGATTAACAATGCATTAGAGAAAAAATTTGGGCTAATCAAGGAGGGGGTATTTATAGATTTTTAGGAATTTTGACCATTGAGGGACACGCTTGGTATTTTGGAGAAGCTTAATTAAAAAATTAATGACGTTTTAGCCCTTAAAAAATTTCCAACCCGAGAGGTTCGATCGACCATATTAAAGGTTCGGTCGACCATATCACTGAGTTCGATCGACCGTGGATAATTTGAACTGTAAGTTTGGTCGACCATATTGGGACGATTTTGTACCCCTTTGTGGGTTTGGTCGACCAAGACAAGGTCGGTTGACCGTATCTCTAGGTTTGGTCAACCGTGGCCAAAATAAACTATGAGTTCGGTCGACCAAGTAGTTGGGGGTCAGACACGTATTGGTTCGGTCGACCGAGGAAGATACGTTCATTTCAGAACAGTCGACCGTCCAAAGTCAAAAAGTTGACTTTCGAATGGTTTGGTCGATCGTGGAAATTATAACGCCACTGGTTCGGTCGACCGGGCAAGTCAAACTTTTGACTCCTTGGCAGACAATGGTTTGGTCGACCAAGCTAGTTATTACTGGTTTGGTTTGGTCGATCGAGAGCATTAACAATGAATATTTTGCCCAAAAAATCTGGCGTCGGTTCATTGAAGCCTTTGTTTTTGCCTCGATTTTGACCCTAAAGCTCTTCCAAAAACTTTGTATGATTTTAGTCTTTTTAGAAAAAGGTTTTTGGTGAAATGTGCTGGTCCCTAGGGTTTATCTACGGTCGTTCTGAGCATTCAAACATATCATGCAGATGCATGCATTATTACAGACCAGAGATAGAAAAAATTAAATGCAATACAATTAAAACCAAAATGTCTTCTTCTTTTGCTCTTCACTCCATGGAATGCGCCAGTTGATGTGAGCTTTTTGGCTTCCATTTTCCTCTTCTGTGTGTGCATTTTGAATTGTAAACCTGTTCAAAACACTAGACACACATATAAGACACATATGCTTTGTTAGCATCAAAACAAAGATTGGACTCAAAAAGTCAAGAGGATGTAACTAGAGTAAGAGATAGAATTATAAAAATCAAGATGTTATTAGGACAAGAGATAATAAATATCATTAGTGCTTATGCTTCTCAAGTTGGCTTAGCAAAAAATCTTAAGAGACAATTTTGGGAGGATATGGATAGTATTATATAAGGCATACCAGGGACTGAGAAAATATTTATAGGAGGAGATCTGAATGGACATGTTGGAAGAGAGAATAAAAATTATGAGAGGATACATAGAGGATATGGATATGGAGACAAAATTGAGTCTGGGGTGATGATCTTAGACTTTGCTATGTCATATGATTTTAGTATAATGAATACTTGCTTTTAAGAAGAGAGAAGAACACTTAATAACCTTTAAAAATAGATAAAATAGAAGTCAAATAGAATTTTTTTTTTTTTAACTAGGAGGGTAGATCGTTTTTTCATGCAAGGATTGTAAAGTTATTCCAGGTGAAAGCCTAACCACACGACATAGAGTTTTAGTGTTAGATATATGTATTCAAAAATGGAAGAAAAAGGATAAAATAAACCAGTGTAAGAGAAATAGATGGTGGAACCTAAAAGGAGAAAATATAATAAAATTTAAAGATAAAATGATCAAAGATGGGGATTGGACCATAGAGGATGGGATAGATACAAATACTCTTTAGAATAGATTAACTAGCTCTATTAAAAACATAGCAAAAGAGATTTTAGGTGAATCAAGGGGAAGATTCTTGAATAGCAAAGAAAGTTGGTGGTGAGATAAAGATGTACAAAAAATTGTAAAGACAAAAAGAATTTGGTATAAAACGTGGCAAAAATGTAGAAATAGAGATAACTTTGAAAAATATAAGGAGGTAAGAAAAGATGCAAAAAAGGCCATTAGTGAAGCTAAATATAGACCATTTAATAGTTTGTATGATAGATTAGTTACAAAAGAAGGGGAAAGAGATATATTTAAACTTGCTAAAGCTAGAGAAAGGAAGAGTAAGGACTTAGAAAATGTAAAATGTATAAAAAGTGAGGATGATATTGTCTTGGTTAAGGACGAAGATATTAAAGAAAGATGGCGAAGTTACTTTAGTAAGTTGTTTAACGAAAACCAAATAAAAGACTTAAATTTAGAATTGTCAAATAAGGAAAAGACTAAAAATATAATATTTATTCACAAAATTAGAGTTAACGAAGTTAAGTTTGCACTAAAAAAGTTTAAAAATGGGAAAGTTATGGGACCAGATAACGTCCCAATTGAAGTTTGGAAATACTTAGGTGATAATGAAATTATATGGTTAACTAATTTATTTAAAACAATTGTAAAAACTACGAAAATGTTAGATGAATGGAGGAAAAGCACTTTAATACCTATATACAAAGATAAAGGAGATATTCAAAATTGTAATAACTATCGTGGAATTAAACTTATGAGTCATACGATGAAACTATGGGAAATGGTAGTTGAACAAAGATTAAGGTTAGAAACGAAGATCTCAGAAAATCAATTTGGTTTTATGCCTGGGAGATCTACCACATAAGCTATTTATCTTTTAAGAAGATTAATGGAAAAGTTTAGGGAAAAGAAGAGGGACTTGCATATGATAGTTACTGACCTTGAGAAAGCATATGATAGGATACCTAGGAAAGTTTTATGGTGGGTTTTAGAAAAAAAGGTGTATGTTGTAGGTATATTGATGTCATTAAGGATATGTACGATGGAGTAATGACTAGTGTAAGGACTATAAATGGAGAAACTAGAGAATTTCTAATTACCATAGGTGTACATCAAGGATCTGCTTTGAATCCTTAGTGATGAACCAATTGACTAAGAGTATTCAAAAGGAGGTTCCATGGTGTATGTTGTTTGCAGATGATATTGTATTAATTGACGAAACTAGAGACGTAGTAGAGGTTGAGTTAGAATTATGGAGAGAAACTTTGGAATCTAGAGGCTTTAGGATAAGTAGAAATAAAACAGAATATATGAAATGTAATTTTAGTAATGATAGGAGGAATATTGGAGACAAAGATAAACTTGATGACGAAGAAATAAATAGCACTTGTAGATTTCGATGCCTTGGATCTATTATGCAAGCTGAAGGGGAAATTGAAGATGATGTAATGCATAGAGTTAAAGTAGGTTGGGTAAAATTGAGAAGTGCTTCAAGTGTGCTATGTTATCATAGAATACCCTTTGAAAGGGAAGTTTTATAGGACAACTATAAGACCAGCTATGATATATGGATCGGAATGTTGGGCGACGAAGAAACATAATATCCAAAAAGTAAAAGTTGCCGAGATGAGAATGCTTAGATGGATGAGTGGTATGACATTGAAAGATAAATTAAGGAATGAATATATTCGTGGTAAGTTAGGTGTAGCTCCTATAGAAGATAAGGTAAGGGAGGGACGACTCAGATGGTATGGACGCTTGCAACGTAGGCCACATAGTGCACCTGTGAGGAAGTGTGACTTAGTTACTGTGGGGGGCAGTAGAAGGGGTAGGGGTAGACCTAAAATAATTTGAGAGGAGATAGTGAGTAAGGATTTAATATCCTTGAATCTATCAAAAGAAATGGTCCATGATCGCATAAATTGGCGGAAAATGATTCATATAGCTGACCCCACTTAGTGGGACTAAGGCTTGATTTTGTTGTTGTTGTTTAATTGTGAATTGGTGGCTTTATTAAGTGGATGTTAGTTTTCTTTTATATGTTTCTTGAGGGAGAACTTCTTGTTTACCTTTATTGTACCTGCTGCTCCTTGCTTGGAGATCTGAAGACAATCTGTTGTCCTGTCTCTAGGCCTGGATTACCTTGGGTCTTATTAAGGATGCAACACCTTACTTTCTAAATTTTCATCTTGGTTCTGACTTCTAACAACTGATAGCCATTATTATTATTATTTTTAATCAATAAAGAGAAATTTATATAAGCAAGGCATCAAGGGGATGCCATCCTGTGGTTCAAAACATCAACACTCTATAGAGTGTTGCAAACATCAAGAATTACATTAAGATTATTAACAGTTTGCTCACTAAGCCAGTTTGAAACAACATAAATCCACTGCTCTTTGCAAATCTGAAGCAGAGTAGCCATATCTTTGAAGGCTCTCTTATTTCTTTCGTTCCAAACACACCAAAAGAAGGCGAGAGGGATGAGATTCAAAGCCTTTCACTTCTCCTTGGTGGCTTTGACGCCTTTCCAAGCTCAAATCTCCTCTCCTACAGAATATGCAGTAACCCACTGATATCCAGTCAAGGATGGAACCATATTCCACAAGTTTCTTGTCCTGGGGCAGTGGAGAAGAATATGGTTGATTGATTCTGCATCAGCATACAAAGAAAACACCTATTTGTGGCTGTAAGCCCCTTTTATGCAGATTGTGGAGGGTTAAAATATTTCCATGTATGAGTCCCCAAACAAAAAAGACAACCTTTGAAGGGGTTGCTATCCTCCAAATATGAATCCAAGGGGAGTTGTTGCAATTTGTTCCCATCGATAAGAGCTTCTTGTAGAAAGATTTTACTGTGAAAACACCATTTTTGTTCATAGCCCATTTTGGTTTGTTGGGGGGTTTTTGGTAACGGAAATTATAGAGATTTTTGTAAAAGTCTGCGAGTGCATGAAGTTCCCATTCTACCACATTCCTAGAAAGGAAAATTCCAAAAAATTCCTTGATCAGTGATTTTGAGATGATGATTGATGAGGGCATTTTTGCACAAGCCAAGCTGTAGATGGAAAGGAAGGCAGGTCTTTGATTACTGTTGTCATGCCACACGTCATGCCAGAAGTAAACCTTAGTAAAAGTGTACTTATTCCAATTGGAGAGAACACCGGAGGTGGGGGGGGACCTTCCTTGCTGGTCTTCTGGGGTGCAAGATGGGATCCTTTCCCATTAATTTCCTGGGCCTCCCCCTTGGAGCCATATTCAAAGATAAAGGAATCTGGGACCCCATTATTGAGAAGTTTGAAAGAAGATTGGCAAGATGGAAAAAAAAATTCTTATCAAAAGGTGGCAGACTCACTCTCATCAAGAGCACTTTGACGAATCTTCCAATTAGCCTCATGTCTCTCCTTCCTTTACCAGTCTTAGTCGCTAGGAGATTAGAAGGAATTCAGAGAATATTTCTTTGGGGAAGCACAGGGGAGGAGTTTAAATATCACCTTGCTAGATGGGGAGTGGTAACCCATTTGTTTGGGAGGTTTGGGGTTGAAATCCCTCCACACTTTCAATAAAGCCCTGCTCAGGAAGTGGTTATGGAGGTTCATGAAGGAGAAAGATCACTTTTGGTGGGATATTATTGTTTCTAAATATGGGCTTGTGTGTAATGGTTGGACAATGCACAATAGTAGGGGGCCCTATGGAGTGGGAGTTTGGAATTTCATTGGGAAAGGCTAGGATTTTTTTTTCTTTTTCAATTTGTGATATTTCCAGTTTGGAATAGAAAATTAACATGGCAAAACATGCTTTAGCGCAATGGGAGTGTTTTGAGGGTTCTTTTTGGAGATATGAATGCAGAAAAACATTTGATTTGCGCATGGTGCCTTCTACAATTGAGCTTTAGAAGGGGTTTTAGTGCTGGCTTTGGCTGAATTCTTGATGTAGGACAGCATCAAATAATTACAGCAGTAAGAGAAATTGGAAGAAATAGAAGAGAGAAGGGAAGGGGAAGAACAAGAAGAAGGAAGAAGATAGGTGGCAAAAGAGATACCATTGGGGAAACTCACTTTCACTTCTCAATTCAAAATTCATCCATAACCACCTCTTACATGGTTTCATGCTCTGTTTGTAAGAAAACCTATAATACCAGAAGTTACACATTTACTCCTAAAGATTCATGAAATTACAAACAAACCCCAAAAATACACAAACTTAACAATCATTGCTGCAAATACACATTATCTTGTACTAAATTAAACACACAATAAACTATTAACTAAATCCACAGCCCCTTGACCCAATTCTTATGAATTAGTCTCCAACAAGAGTCCACCCATATGGTCTGGCTTCTTGCCCTGCATCACATCTCCCTGATTAGAAAAAATTTAGCCTCAAAACTTTGAATTGCTGGTGGATTACAAGTAAGAAGGGAACTTGGACTCTTTGAAAGCCGGAGCTTGAGTGATGCAAGAAACTGCATTCTTTTGGCAGCACCATAGACTCGAATTGAGAATTAGCAACAATGAACACATTGGGAATGACAATGTGAGCAATAGGAATGTTTGAAACACTTTGGATGTCTTTAGACACATGCATTTCCTCACTTGTGGTGTCTTTAAGTTGAGCAACTTTGACATGATTGATAATGTTGGATTCTTTGTCTTGCTTGGTTGGTAGTGCAGGCTTCAAAATGATCTTCTTATTATTAGTGAAAGACATATGTTCTCATACCCTTGAATCACACTAGATCATCCAACTAAGGAGAATCAAGTAGTACATTTCCCAGATTCTTGGGTATGATATCACACCAAACATGATTAAAATAGTCACCCATTTGGATAGGAAATTTACATCTTTCTCAAACATGTAGAGTAGAGTTATCAACCCAACATATCTCATAAGGCTTTGGTGGGTTTTGGATGAAGCTGTATACAAGTGACCACATTTCTAGAAACCACATTCATAGGACATCTTCCATCAATGATGATTTTGCGAACATTTTCTCCACAGCTGAGAAAGGTATGAAATGGCTTGATATTGTGCCCAGAGTATGATAAAATACAATGTTTTTACCAATAATTTGTCACAATGTTACTGGATTTATTTGTCACCAGAAGTCCTTTACACCATTTGCCCACAATTGTCAGTCTATTTATGTAAAACCTCAAATCTAACTCCCAATTCTCAAGAACTATCTTCAAGCCACCTTTAATCTTGAGTCATGTAGAAATGAAACAAATTCACTTAGAAAACTCGCAAATTGCAACAATGAAATCTCATTCTTGATGTTGGCTGTCACGCCCCGAATCCCGAAATGGGACCCAAGGGTGAAAATATAATCTAACCTGTCCCTCTATCCAATCAAACATCTAAAGATACAGTACAATGGATGAGGGTCCGACCCCGTGGGGTTCCCAGGCACCCTAAACACATCCAATCACAATCATATATGCAGCGGAAAAAGGTCATCTATATACACATATGCAGTACCACACCAGAGTCTATACAAGAGCAAAACATGGCTCTATCAAAACGTGCAAACTGGGTGCCCAACACATCCCAAAATGGCAACCCACCAAAAATACAGTCCTAACACTTACCCAAGCGCTAAACGAAGTACACCGGCCACTACGCTCCCTACACTAGGACGCTAGTTCCGGTTACTCGAAGGACCTGTAAAAATGTACGTACAGCAGGGGTGACACACCTCTCAGTAAGGAAGAACACAGGTTATATCGGTGTGTGGCATTTGAGTGTTATCATGATGCAACATACACGCCGTTGAATGCAATCCAGTACTAATTTACACAGTGCATACATGCACACACAACGCATGATTAGCAATCCCGGTGTCGTCACACCCTTCGGCCCGAAGCCGGTCCGCGACATCCGGCGTTGGCCCGGCCAACCCGCGAAGTACGGCGCCACCGGTACATGGCTAGTCCCCGACTCCCATGGCATCGTATTGGTAGCTAACTGGTAGATCCACACCTTTCGTCCTGATCTACCGGTATATGCTCATGCCCTTAGATATAGAGCCGGACACTCTTGCCTACGTGGCAGGCGATAAACACACGCCCTCGGATAGAGCCGGATACTCTCAGTACCTGAAATTATTTCGGAACCCAGTTCCTACTAGCAATTCAACATATCACACACACATGCATACTCATATAACCAAACAAACCACACCCATTTGGTAATCTAAATCATGATTTTTCAAACAAATACAGTTTAAACAAGTCAAGGCACGGCCATCCCAATCACGCAGTATAAATCAACATATACACAAGGTCTTAAATTTCGATTTCGACTCAAATTTTGAAGCTCCAAAAGTACGGAAATTTCGACGGAAATTTCGATTTCGATGTCAATTTCGATTTCGATTTGAAAAAATAACGGAAACTAGTAATAAAACATGAAATTATTTGTGAAACTTTAGAAATGGTTAACAAACATAATAATATTAGTTTTAAGACTAATATATTACAAATTAAATACATCTATGTTTTGTATGATGTGGAAAAGTCGTAAAATAGTATGTGTATCAAACATGCTTGTAAGATAATGTACATTAAACATATTCAGTTAATGCAAATGAAATTCATAAATCATTTAAAAATTATTTATTATACAAATATTGATAATTTAGACATGAATGGTTAAATAAAATATTACTATAAGTTTATTTTTTCATATAATTTCAAAAGCACTTGTGATAACCTTTTGTTTCAATAAAATAAATGAAATAAATTAAAAGAGAAATTTCACTTCACTCTTGAATCTCTCAATTGAATTTTGACAAAATTTCATTGCATAGTTAAAATTTTGACAAATTTCGCTAAAATTTCGAGGTTTCGATAAATTTCGGATGATTCGTTCGGATTTCGACGGAAATTATGCAAGACAGAAATTGACTGCCATTTCGATTTCGAGGGTGACGGAAATCGGAAATTTCGACGGAAATTTCGACAATTTCGTGGAAATTTAAGACCATGCATATACATAGGTTTTCATCAAAACTAGGGATGCAGCCCGTTGCCCCCTTTTTTCCTAAAACTGTAATAATGAAAAATCCATAGTTTTCCCTGTTAGATCCCCCCAAATGAGTTGCCAAAACACACACAGGACCGTGGACCACAGTTTCACCGAGTCCGATTTCAAAAATAACCAATATAAACATAATTTCCCTTACCTTTTCCCCGAAAGCAAATCCCGAACTCCAAGGCCCCTAAATAGCGAACCGAGTTCCAAAACCTACAATCAATAGTACAAAATATGCTCACAAGACAGTTTCCTACAAAATTACCGGGTCAGAATTGAAAACCGAGCCTTACCTTGATTTTCCACCAAAACCCAAAAATCTCCGAATCGAGATTCCGATCCGTAGAAGTTGTAGAGAATCCTTCCACGATCCTCGTGGTAACTTCCGTTTCCTGATTCTAGCAATGATCGGCGAAGAAATCTAGAGAGAAGGAGTAGGGAGAGGTTTAGAGAGAGAGAGAGAGAGATAAAATCTAAGTTTCTTAATGAAGAAGTAATGAGAATTTCCTTTCATAGCCCTTTGACCCGGGGGAATTCGTCGACGAAATGATGTCTTCGTCGACGAATCTTTCATTGAATTCGTCGACGAATTGATGGCCTCGTCGACGAATCCTGATATTCCCGATTTCCGAAACTCCTCAGCTTCTTCTCGTCGACGAGTCTCTGAATTTTGTCGACGAGAAAAGCATATACTTCGTCGACGAAATCTGGCTTCGTCAACAAAGCCTGGAAAATTTTCAATTTTTGCCCCTCTTAATATTTAAACCCAATTATCACGGTTCGGGTTCTTACATTGGCAGTGACATTTCTAGCTTTTTCGTAACAAATTATTGCACTTGCTTGCAAAATATAATGTCTGCAATCAAAAGATCACTTTGTAGATCGAAATATCATGGAAAAACCCATTGTGGCTGGAAGCAATCTCTTCTGAAACTGGAAAATGAAGGAGAGTCTTGTTCAGTCACACATGCTGGTGTGTGGGGCGTGTGTGCTGGTGAGTGTCCTCTGCCGGTGAAATTTTTGGTGGTGGTAGACTGAGGGGTACTTAGTCTAGTGGTGGTGGCTGTGTGAAGAAATAAGTCCAGGAAGTTGGGGATTTTGAAGGGTGGCGTTTGGAAGATGTTTGGTTGGCATTTGGGACTTGGTCGTTGATCGTACAGTGATGAAATTTCAAGGGATGAGGTTTTGGGGGGATTTTGTTATGTAATGGCATGGGTGGTGAAACGTTGGCTGGAAATTAGGGTTCCAATTCATATGGGTGTGTGAGATAATGGTATGGGGAAATTTAATGGGCAGTTATAGAAATTGAAATGGAGAGACAATTGAGGAAGAGAAACAGAGAGAAGAGAGAGAAGAACAAGGATCAAGGTTTTCTGTAGGATTTTGATGGCTGTAAAGGGAAAATAAGGTATGAACAGAAAAAAGAGGAAGAAGAAGAAGCAGGTGTGAGAGATTTTTTTATTTATTTTTGGGATCAGCAAAAAGTAAATATATTAGCAAGGCATCAAGGGGATGCCATCCCGTGGTACAAAACATCAACCACTTTGAAGAGTGTCACAAACATCAAGGATTACAAAATGATCATTAACAATTTTCCCACTAAGTCGGCTGGAGACAGCAGTAATCCGTTGGGCTTTGCGGGTTTGAAGCGAAGTAGATGAATCTTTGAAGGCTCTCTTAGTTCTTTCTTTCCAAGAACACCAAAAATGGTGAGAGGGATGAGGTTCAAAGCCTTTCACTTCTCCTTTGTGTCTCTAATGCCTTTCCAAGCCCAAATCTCTCCTCCAACTGAATTTGTTGTAACCTACTTCTGCCCAGCCAAGGGAAGAGCCAAACTCCACGGTTCCTTGTCCAAGGGCAATGCAGAAGAATGTGGATGACCGATTCTGTGTCAGCCATAAAGAGAAAACACCAATTTGTGATTGTAAACCTTCTTTTTTGTAGATTGTCGTGGGTTAAAATATTTCCATTTACGGACTCGCAGGCAAAAAAGGCAACCTTTGACGGGGCTCTTGTCCTCCAAACGTGAATCCACGGGTAGTTATTGCAATTCTTTCCCAACGGTGAGAGCTTCTTGTATAAATATTTAATAGTGAAAACACCATTTTTGTCCCATGCCCATTTTGGCTCATTGGGGATGTTTGTGACAAAAATTGTATAGAAATCTATAGAAGTCAAAGAGTGTGTGAAGTTCCCAATTTGCCATGTTCCTTGTAAAAAGAATGTCCTAGAAATTTCATGATCAGTGATTTGGAGATGATGTCTGATAACGGCATTTCTGTAACAAGCCAAGCTGTATATGGAAGGAAATGTAACTCTAAGATTACGATTTTCACGCCACACATCATGCCATAAATAAATATTGGCCCCATTCCCCACTTGAAATGTCACAAATTGGAAAACAATCATCCCATCCTTTTCTGATGAATTTCTATACTCCCACTCCATATGGACCTCTTCTATTGTGAGTCGTCCAATCATTGTGCTCAAGCCCATATTTAGAGACAATAATATTCCACCAAGGTGGTCTTCCTCCTTCATGAACCTTCATAACCACTTTCCGAGGAGGGCTTTATTGAAAGTGTGGAGGGATTTCGACCCTAAACCTCGCGAACAAATGTGTTGTTTGATCACCACCTAACAAGGTGATATTTAAACTCCTTCCCTAAGTTTCCCCAAAGAAATCTTCTCTGAATTCCCTCCAATCTCCTAGCAATTGAGGCTAGTAAGGGAAGGAGGGACATGAAGTAAATTGGAAGATTCATCAAAGTGCTCTTGATAAGAGTGAGCCTGCCTCCTTTTGATAAGAAATTTCTTTTCCATCTTGCTAATCTCCTTTCGAACTTTTCAATAATAGGGTTTTAGACTCCTTTATCTTTCAATTTGGCTTTGAGGGGAGACCAAGGTAATTAATGGGAAAGGTTCGCATCTTGCAACCCAAAGGACCACCAAAGAAAGTACCCTCCGTGTTCTCCCCAATTGGAATAAGCTCACTTTTGCCAAGGTTCACTTTTAGGCTTGAAACGACCTCAAACCCTAACAAAATGCATCAAAGCTTGAGGATATGAAGGAGATCATCTTCACAAAAAATAATAGTATCATTTGCGAAAAGAAGATGAGAGACTTCTGTAAGCCTTCCATTGTTGCCCACCTTCAGACCTCTAAAGATCCCTCATTCAGTAGCTTTCATCAATATGAAGCTAAGCACCTCAATGACCAAAATAAACATAAAAGAGGACAAGGGATCTCCTTGTCTCAAGCCCCTTGAGGAGCGAAAGAAATAAGAAGGGCAGCCATTTATGAGCACTGAGAAGCTTGAGGTTTAATGCATTTACAATTTGAATACTCCATAGCTCCCCAAAGCTCATTTTCCCGAGTAGATTCAAATGCTTTCTTCATATCTGTTTGGCACACTATTCCCCTTTTTCCCTCCTTTAGATAGACATCCATTGTTGGAAATATAATAGAAGGAAAAATATTTACTAATAAAATTAATATTAAATGAAAATACAAATACTTATCAGAAGCTGAGGTGTGGAAGGACCATTGTCTTTAATGCATACGGAGAATATTTCTCGGTGCATATAGTCACTGTGCACATGACCTCCAGGATTACTCAGTGGGCTCGGTTTTGAGTGCACTCACAAACACTAGAGCTATAGGAGATGTAGTGTCATTTAGTTACCCAACAAAATATAGATTTCAAGAAAGAGTAAAAGATAAAGTCATTTCAAAAAAGGAAAATGTATCTTGAAATGAAGCTGGATCATAGTCTATATAGGTAAAATTAAGTTACAAGTATAACTTCCAGCATCATAAATATGAAACTGTTGAAGTAGTAGTTAATATTTTGAAATTTTTAAAGCTTAATATACATTGTTGGTCCACAACCTAACAGCTTAAGATTTTAGGTAAAGTGGTAATTCGATATGGTATCAGAGTAGTTTACTAGGAGGTCCTAGGCTTTAGTCTTGTTTCCTGTGTTTATTGTGTGGTGTTTAAAAAATTGTTGTATTCCCTATAATGGGTGTTATCTACTCTCCATGTGCTGTCGGGCTGCACGTGTGGGGGAGTGTAAAAGCTTGATATACATTGCTAGTCCACAATCTAATAGCTTAAGCTTTTAGGTAAAGTGGTAATCCAACAAAAACGTTAAAACTAATATATTAAATTTAAAGTATATATAATTAAAGTGAAAACCGACGACTATTATATAATATTTATTAAACAGATATATATATATATATTAATTTGAAACATCCAACATTAATATGCTAATACTGACATCCACCACTTCATTAACAATAAGGGCAGGATTCATAATCTTTCTTCCAGCCGCAAAAGCATGCTGATACTGACCAATGACTTCTGGTATTGCTTTTTTGAACCTCTCAGCAAGTGCTTTGGCAATGATTTTATAAATCATTAAGGATTACATTATGATCATTAACAATTTGCTCACTAAGCCAGCTGGAGGCAGCAGCAATCCACTGGTCTTTGCAAGCCTGAAGCGGAGTAGATGCACCTTGGAAGGCTCTCTTATTTCTTTCTTTCCAAGCACCCCAAAAGATGGCAAGAGGGATGCGGCTCAAAGCCATTTGCTTCTCCTTTGGTGGCTCCGATGGCTTTTCAAGCCCAAATCTCCACTCCTACGGAATTTGCAATAACCCACTAATATCCATTCAAGGGTGGAACCATATTCCACAAGTTCCTTGTCTTGGGGCAGAGGAGAAGAATGTGGTTGACTGATTCTGCATCTGCCATACAAAGAAAACACCTATTTGTGACAGTTAGCCCCCTTTTCTGCAGATTGTGGAGGGTTAAAATATTTCCATGTGTGGATTCCCAAACAAAAAAGGCAACCTTTGAAGGGACTGCTGTCCTCCAATATGAACCCAAGGGGAGTTGTTGCAATTTCTTCCCATCCATGGGAGCTGCTTGTAGAAAGATTTAACAGTGAAAACACCTGTTTTTGTCCAAAGCCCATTTAGGTTTATTGTTGATGTTTTGATAACGAAAATTATAGAGATTTCTGTAAAAGTCAGAGAGTGCATGAAGTTCCCAATCTGCCTGGTGTTCTGTAAAAGTCAGATTAGGCTGAAGTTACAGAGAGAAGTTACATAACATAACATGGATACAGCAGAACAAGAAATAGAAAGATCAAAGATGGGAGATTGAGAATGGAAGAGTAGAGATTGTTGTTGGGCTCTGATACCAAATGATGTAGGACAGCACCAAAGAATTACAGCAGTGAGAGAAATCGGAA
The DNA here is from genome assembly GCF_029873635.1 of Malania oleifera. Lineage (NCBI taxonomy): Eukaryota > Viridiplantae > Streptophyta > Magnoliopsida > Santalales > Ximeniaceae > Malania > Malania oleifera. The sequence goes on from NC_080417.1 coordinate 142,461,972, forward strand.
GAAATAGAAGAGAGAAGGGGAGGGAAAGCACAAAAAGAATGAAGAAGGAAGAAGAGAGGAGAGGAAAGAGAACAATAGGGGGAAAAATCGCGTTCACTTCTCAGTTCAAATTCATCTATAACCACCTCTTACATGGCTTTCACACTCTATCTATAAGAAAGCCTATAAAATTAGAAATGACACATTAACTCCTAAAGATGCTTGGAATTACAAACCGTAAAATGCACAAACATATTGAACCAGGCCCCAAATACCCATAATCTTATACTAATTAGACTAAACACACAATAAAATATTAACTTAAACCAACAGTCCTTTGACTTAATTCTTCTGAATTAGTCTCCAACATGGGTCTCCCCATGGTCTGGCTTCTTGTTCTACATCATTTTTGTTCATTTTGTTGTTGAAATTTGTTTGCTGTTTGTTTTTGTTTGTTGTTTGCGTCACATCTTTCTATCAATTGGAAAAAAAAGCCCAAGGAGGGAGCAAAGTGATATTAGCCCTCAATAGTAATTACTGAGAGTTGGAATAGATTGGAAATTGCAAGTGATAAAGCCCTTGTCAATTCCTCACAAAGCTGAGTGGGATAAATATGGCTCGAGTGTTTTTTCAATCACCATTTCAAGGGATCAATGTTGGGTTGTCTTATGACTGTAGGGTTTAGGGAATGTGGTTTAGATTTGTTTTTGTTTTGTTTTGTTTTTTTTTTTTAATTTTAAAAAATTAAGATATGTATTTTTTGATAAGCAAGGGCACCAAGGGGATGCAATTTGAGAATTGGGTCATGTCCAGGGTTATGGAGACACTATAATGCTATGGTGAGGCTGTTATGAAAGCAGGAGATGAAGGGAATGACAAGGATAAGGAGGAAGCGAAGAATGAAGTGTGGATTTGAAGGGGGGCTGTGTTGCTTGGAGGGGAATTGCTAGGGAATAAGGTCAAACATAGGGATGAGGTGGTTCCAAAGGGGAATACGGCAGTGAATGGGCTAGATTGGCAGGGTGCTGCAATAGATAATAATGTTCTTGTGCGGACACTGTTCTCTTCTCTGCTGTCTGTTTTGAGTGGTCAGAGCAGCTTGCTGTAGAGGAAGATCTCGGGGATATGCTGCAATTAGAGTACTTGAAGTTGGATGGTAAGATGGTGAATCTATGTGAATCAGACAATGGATTACTGGTTGGACCAATTGACGGCTGAAATGGGTTGAGGATAACTTTGCTTCAACAATTACTGGTTTTGGGTGAATATTCATTTTTTAAGTAGCACTAGGAGGGGGATGATGTTCCTTGGAGTCTCTCTGAAGAAGCACAGGTTGGTGTTTGCCTAGTGAAAGTTTCGGCTGCTGGGATAGGATGTTGAGTTGATGAGGGGCTTTTGGCTATTGGGGCTTGAACTCCGAATAAGGTATTTCCTCCATTTGTGATTTTACTAAAGTTATTAATAATCCTTTGTGCCTAAGGTGGGATTCTAATCTGGTTTTTTGGGGGGGGGGGGGGGGGTTATAGCCATTAATCTGTTGAGGTGCGGGAGACAGCTTTGACGGTGTGACCCATGAAAACTCCTTCAGGGCATGGGATTAATCAGTGAGTTTTAGACCAAGAATTGAGAGTGGTGGTTAGATTTAAGATGTACGAGAGAATAAAAAAAGGATGGTGCACGAAGAATTGAATAGATTATCCACTATCGTTAATTATGCGGGGGAGCAGGGTGCTAGTTAAATTATGGGCGTATGAGTTGGAATGTGAGGAGGTTTGGGGGATTGGGATGATTAAAGAAATGGGGGATGATTAAGGAAATGATGAAGAGAAAAGAGAGTTTCAGGGATTCTAGAAAGAGGGAATGATTAAGGAAATGGGGTGATGATATATCCCTATTAATGAATTTTCTTTTGCTATAAAAAAAAACAAAAAAAATATAAAGGAAATGGGGTGATGACTAAGAAAAATGTTAAAGAGAAGTTCTCCATATATATATTTTTTTAATGAGAAACTAAGTTTCAAGTGTGGATGTTGGGTTTGTTAGGAGCATTTGGGAGGGCAGGTGTATGAAGTGGGATATTTTCCCTTTTCAAGGGTCGGTTGGGGCCAAAGTGGGAAATGAGGCCAAAGTGGGAAATGGGGTAAGGTTTATTTTTGGTATGATGTGTGGCGTGAGAACAGTAATCTTAGAGCTGTCTTTCTTTCCATCTACAGCTTGGCTTGTGACAAAAATGCCCTTATCAAACATCATTTCCAAATAACTGATCAGGGAATTTTTTGAATGTTTATTTAACTAGGAATGTGGCAGATTGGGAACTTCATGCACTCTCCGGCTTTTACAAAATTCTCTATAAATTCTGTTTCCCCAATGTACCAAAATGGGTTTTGGACAAAAATGGTGTTTTCATTGTTAAATCTTTCTACAAGAATCGTTGGGAACGAATTGCAATTACTCCCCTTGGATTCACATATGGAGGACCTTTTTTTGTTTGGGAGCCCATGCATTGAAATATTTTAACCCTTGACAATCTGTAGAGAAGAGGGCTTACAGTCACAAATTGGTGTTTCCTTCGTATGGTTGATGCAGAATCAGTCAACCACATTCTTCTACACTGCCCCTAGACAATGAACTTGTGGAATTTAGTTCTATCCTTGACTGGACAGCAGTGGGTTACGGAAAATTCAGTTGGAGGGGATATTTGGGCTTGGAAAGGCATCAGAGTCACCAAGGAGAAGCAAAAGGCTTTTAACCTCATCCCTCTCGCCATTTTTGGTGTGCTTGGAAAGAAAGAAATAAGAGAGCCTTCAAAGATTCAACTACGGATCAGACTTGCAAAGTCCAGTGGCTTGTTGCTGTCTTCAGCTGGCTTAGTGGGAAAATTGTTAATGATCATTATGTAATCCTTGATGTTTGCAACACGCTACAGAGTGGTTGATGTTTTGTACCACGGGGTGGCGTCCCTTTGATGCCTTGCTAATATAATTTTCTCTTTAATGATAAAAAAGGGGTTGGTTGGGGGAATCTTATTGTGTGGGAGTGGGATACTTGCTTTTTTTCTAGAATTAATAGTCCAGTAGTATTTTTTTCCTTCTTGGTGTTGTTGAATGTTAGAGGTAGGGGTGGTTTTTTACATCAGTGTACAATCGTGTTCTTTGCTCTTTTAGATTGTGTTCCTTGGTTTTTTACATCAGCGTAGAATCGTGTTCTTTGGTCTTTGGTCTTATATTCTCTAGTCTCTACTGCACTCTGTCTTGTCATCTCCTCACTTCACATTAGGGGGTTGGAGTACTTTAACTTAGGCTTATATTTCCTGTATCTATTTCTATTATTTGTCTTTGTTTAGGATTGCAGTATCTGTTGCTTGTAAGTTAGAAAGTTCCGTTTTTTTTTTGGGATATCCAAAGAAGAGGATTTCATTAAAGACAAAGAATCTACAGAAAGGAGAATAAGAATCCTCCTAAACAAAACAGGGGAAAAAAAAAAAAAAAACTGAAAATAATAAAAGCAAAGGAAAGACATCAATAAACCAACAAAGAAAGTCAATCTCACTGAATGTGAGAGAATCTCACTCCTTTGAATCACCCAGAACCAATGCACTAGAGTGAAGCTTAGTTATGAATCTTATCCCACAGGAAAGAAATATTCAGCTTCTTCCCATAAAATATATGTGCATTATGTTCCAGCAATAAACCTCACAGCACTGCAAAAAAATGCATGTCTCCATGATGCTACAGCATCCTTGTTTCTACCAAAACCAGGAAAATAGATAACCAAAAAATTCTCCACCATGTCTGGGCAAATCCAAATTTCTCCCAGTAAACCAAAAAGCTTGTCCCACATTTTCCAAGAAAATCACAGTGCAGAAACAAATGAGAAATTGTTTCTGAACTGCTAATGCATAAAAAGCACACATTTACAGAAAATGCCTTTAAAGGTCTCCTACTTTGCAACATATTGTTTTTTTTTTTTTGGATTACGCACCGGGTATCCACGTGTCCGTTTTACGGTCCACGTGACTAATCCTGCGCCCCTTGAAGTTAACCCCACAACTCCAAAGGGAGGGTAAATTCAGGAGTCCAGGGGCGGAAACAAGCCCGGGAGGGTTTGAACACCTGACCTCGTGAGAGGCACTCCCGCAGCCCGCACTACCATCTGAACCACACCCTGGGGGTACTTTGCAACATATTGTTGGTGTTAAATCTATTTGCACAACCAACCAAATAAAAGCCTTTGAGGGAACTTTGGCCTTCCAAATTATTTTGAGGGGTTTTTTGCTGTTGAAGGCTGGAGATGGTGAGATGGACCACCTTGTTAGTAAGGAGATTGTTTGTAAGCTTAAGTGTGAGGGGGTTTGGGTGTGGGTAGTTTGGTATCTGAAACATCTTATATGTGGGAAAGTGGTGGTGGTGGTTCCCCTTTTAGAGCATAATTCCCTTTGGTTAAAGTAATACATGGCAATTATTTTTTTGGGGGCAGGAAGCCTTGTCAGCATGGGTGCGAAATTTGGATGCTAGTGCTAGTGCTATTGCTAACGATATGAACCCTTGGGAATTTGTCTCTTAGGTTTCTTGATTTTTTTTTTTGCCTTACCTGCAAGATACAAAATTGGTAATTTTGAGAGGCTTCAGCTTTGGGATTATCATGGGGGTTGGGGTTGGTTTTTTTGTCCGAGCCTTTCCTCATCTTTATTGTTTTTTGTTCTTCATGATTCTCCTATCACTGAGTTCTCCAAGGGGAATTTGAATGGAATTTTCATTTTTCCTAGAAACTTGCAGGAGTGGAAGATTGGTCGAAAATATGTCATAACATCTGAATTTTAGTTTTTTGCCACAACTCAAAATCCATACGAAAGCAGAAAAACTAATAATGTAAACAATGCGTTGGCATCGTGTGTTTACAACAATGAAGACAGAAAACAGAAAGTAGAAATGATACCAAACAGCCTCCTAAGTTGCAAGTTTGTTTAGAGTGTTCATGTGATTGAAGGTTTTTCTTTGTAGTTGTGTGGAACTATGATGGCAGTTGGTTATGAGTAATATGAACATGACTTATATTTTGTTCGTTTTGAAATTAAATTTCTGTTTTTGTTCTTGGGGGGGAGGGGGGGTGGGGGTGCAGGATTAAGTTATCAGATTTTTGCCTAGTAGCACCATGGGCATTGCTGGTACAATTTCTCTGGATTGTAAACAAAGAAATTAAATTGGCCCTACTAAAATTCATTTGTCCTTTCCAGTTCACTCAGCAAATTTATTATTTCCTAGAAATACAAGTAAAAATAAAACATTCTCCATTCAGTTTGATTGGGATCAATTTCATTAAAGCAGTTTACTTTTCTGAAACATCTTTTTTGTTTGTAGTTGGAAGCATTTCTGATGCTGATTTACCATGCCATGTTATATCATTGTTGAGGAGTAAATCAAAGGGTCACATCCAGCTAGGCAAAGTTTCTCAAAGGGCGTATATAGCTCTAAACAGCCACAAAAAGGCCGTCAATGCTATACAATGGTCATCAAGTCATGGTGAGAACTGTTTTTCATTGTCTAAAGAAGTCAGTTATTTTCTTTTCTTTTAGGTGCCCCTATTTCTTTGCTTGCTTCTTTGTTATTTTGCTCTCTTCATGGAGGAACCTTCTTTTTTGTTGCATTTTGATGTCTGGAAGCATATGGAGAATCATCATGTTCAATTAAAATAGTGGCTATTCATAGTGTTGAAATGGCTGATAATCTCTCTAGTTTCGATGAGCAGTATCAGAAATTTGAGTTAGACTGAGTGTTATGCAACGTAGTACTGAGATATTTCCTGATAGGTTTGAATTTAGAAGGAGCATGGCTCAGATATCATTGTCTAGACATGTTAATAATATGCTTTTCATTTTATAATTGTATCCTCTTTAAGTATCTTCTTCTTTTTCCCTTTGTTGAGTAACAGATACACAATGTGTGTGTAGCACGCTTGCTGAAAGCTGAAGTTTGGAAGCACTTAATAGAATAGTTTTGTTTCTTTCTTCTTATGGTGTAAGTTAATATAAGAATTGTTTCTGTTTTGAGGGCTCAGTTAAATCATAAACATGAAATTATCATGCATGCGTACATCTTGACTGGGATGATGCAACCCTCTTGCTCTTGATTGCTGAAAATTGCCAAATCTTCAACGTCTATGCAACTTTCGTTATTAATGGTGAGAAAGTCTAAGTAATTAAATTTTTTTTACAACAAACTTTGTTTTGATTGCTAGGTATAAATTTTCTGGGGATATTGTATTGTTTGTGATGTATATGGTGAGTGCAGATTATTATCCATTATGGTTTTACCCAGTCCCAGGCTGTGTAGGATCTTTATACCATGTTTGTGGAAGATGCAGAGTTTTGGAGAACATGAGAGAGTGGTGATGTAACATCCTGGACCAAGCCCATTACTCCGAGAAAAATTTTGGCTGGCCAACTAACCTAATTATTATTATTTTTTGATTAAACAAAAATTTATTAGTAACTGAGACAAGTCAAAAGATGGAGGATAAGGTATCCTAATAGCTAATTGCAAAATTCCATAAGAATGCCTAGAAAGAAGCAAAAAAGGTTGCATGCAATGCACAGAATCATAGAGCCCTCGCTCTTATGTATCTTCCCCAAAACCCAATATCTCACAAGACCTTTCACATATTTTGCGGAGCCACCCACATTTCACATAGACAGGAGAAAAAACATCCCAAAGAATCCTTGCAACCTGACAACGAAGACAAAGGCATGCATTAGTCTCATTGGACTCACGACACAACATACGTATATCTGAGCTGAGAGCCTTGTGAGGCTTCCTTGCATGTAACAAGTCATTTGAATTAATCCTGTTTAGAGATAAGAGTCCAAGTGAAAGCTTGGACCTTAAAAGGACAAACCTTTGCCTTCCAAATGACATGATACAAAGGAAAAGGACGAGGGATTGTAGATCTCGAAAGATGAGAAATAGAAAGATTTAAAAGAACAAGAACCTAAGGAATCCCCTAATCAGATCTGGTCATCTTCCCTATTTCGAGGAGCAAAAGAATCTGACTCACTCAGCAAAGAAGTAAGTTCATCAACCTCTTTTTCCTTGAAACTCCTAAATAAGTAGAATCCCCATGAAGAGACCCTTCCTTTGAAAAGAAAAAACTTTGTTGTTGGTGCATTACGAACAGTGTATGATCTAAATAAATGAGGCATCAACAGATCCAACAAATTCTTTCTACCCAAATGTCTTCTCAAGACCCAACTTGGACACAACTCTACTAGAACCCCAAACATCATAATGAACTAACATGAAAGGGCTTGCAGCCTGTTTATTGACTTGGGAAGCAAAAGGGACACGATGATGCTTTCCCAACTGACAAGGCTCACAATCAGGACACAAAACTCAAATCTTGAACTAGATATTTCAATTTTCTAATGAAGGATGACCAAGGTGACAATGAATTTGGAGAGGTATGGCAATAGCAGTGCAGGCGGTTGAAGTAGATAGCAGCTCAAAGTGATAAAGTCCACTAGCTCCACGTTGTCCGCCAATCGTCTTCCTCGTCTTCAAATCCTGAATGACCATAGGATTAGGGAAGCCTGTTAATGAACAATTCATGGATTTGGTAATCTTGCTAACTGATGTAAGATTGAAAAGAAACTTGGAAAAATACAAAATTGAAGGAAGAGAAATAGAAGAAGTGGGATCTACAGTCCCAATTCCCTTAACGGCAATGGTGGATCCATCAACAAGAGTAACACAAGATAAGTTTTTAGGGATACTAGAGAGTAGAGAAGAAATTAGGTATACCTGTGATATTTTCAGCGGCAGCGGAGTCTATAACCCAAGAACTAGGATGAGAAGTACTGGATGACATGCATGCTGTGGGATTACCTGTTTGGGCAAGAGATGCAATGGGAAGAGAAGCTTGTTGTGACGCTTGATATTGTTGGAACTTGAAATACTCTTCCTTTGACATAGATATAGTACCTTGTTCCCCACTTGGCCTCAAAGGTGTGGGGTCAGTGGTGGCTGCATTGGCAACACATGAAGGGTTTACCATGAGATCCCAGCATTGCTCAATAGTATGATTACCTCATCTTCAATGCGCACACGTGCAAGGAGTGCCTCTACCTCGTTCATCTCTACCACCACGTCCACTCGAACCACCTCAATAACTTTTGCAGTTGCTTGGTTAGAAAATAGAATCACCATGCATGGCAAAAGTTGTTGTCTTAGAACTAGATACAAGAGCAGGGAAATGTGTGCTGAAGGAAGCACGAAGGACATGAGAATAAACATTGGCAAATGATGGAAACTCTGCACTACTAAGTATTTGGGACCAGATTTCCTCAAACTTGGGTTTCAAACCTGCTAGAACCCGAAGAACTGTCATCTGCTCCCTCTGCTTCTGCATCTCATGAACATTGGCACTTATAGGTTGCATGATGTTAAGCTCTTCATAAATATGTTTCATCTCTACAAAATAATTTGTAACGCTCCTATATCTTTGTTGCAACTGAAAGTACTCATAGGGTAAATCATACATGTAATGTTAGTAGAGTACAAAAGTTTGGCGTAGTCCCAAATCTCCTTGCATGTATCTAGATACATGCACATCTGTGCAATCTGGGCCTCCATCAACTTCCACAAGAGAGAAACAGTCAAGGCATCTCCTTGAATCCACACTTCTTTTCTCATCTCATCAGGAGGACTAGATTGGATCAAGTGGTCAGATTTTCCTAAACTTGCTAAATAAATCCAAACATCCTTAGATCACTAAACATAATTCCTTCCATCCAACTTTTCAGTTGTTATCAATGGCAGCATGAAGGAAACTTATTTTTGGGATTCATAGACTCCATCCCAACACTCACAAACCAATAGCCACATTACTGTCAAACAAGATGAACAATCAAAACTAACCAGGACAACCACAAGAATCTCATTTTACACCCTCATAGTTTAGTGTTGCTTTCAGTGTGCTCTCTCATGTTTCAACTTATGCAATTTAAATTTAAACTCAAACTCGATAATTTGAATATGTTTGCAATTCAAAGCAGCTTTTTGATGGAGTTGTGAAATGTGACATGCTGGTAGTACTAAAAGAGTGATACATTATCCTTTATTTGTTTTCTTCAAAATTTTTCTGATAGAATATTTGTTTTATTCAAATTAATTGAACAGAAAAGTGGACGCGGTGTCTTTTTGTTTTTGATAAAAAAAAAAATTTTATTAAGAAGGAGAAATACAACAACGAGCATGAGTAATCCTCCTTAAAAAAATACAAATAAGTTCAAAATAAATCAAAACAGTGCAGCTGACCAATCATGCTGTAAATCAGAAAATGAAAAACCCTTTTAAAAACCCTACTGCAACAGCCCACAAAGAAGCCAATTTGCCAAATACTGAATCCTATTCCAAAGCATAACGGAAGACATCTTCCTCCCTGCAAAAATAAGTACATTTTGTTCCAATCAAAGCCCACACAAAACTGCAAAAATTGCACACCTCCACAAGGCCCAAGCATCCTTACACCTTCCAAAGCCTGAAAAATGGATAGCCAACAAATCTTCCATGGACTCAGGACACACCCAATTCTCTCCAAATAAACCAAAAAGGTTGTTCCACACCCTCCAAGAAAAGGAGCAATGCAAGAAAAGGTGATAAGCAGATTCTGAATTTTGAAACAAAGATAAAAAACATTTGGTGATAAAACCTTAGAAGGCCTTCTACTTTGCAGCAGATTGTTAGTGTTAACTCTATTAAGAACGATGAACCAAATAAAAGTCTTAATGTTGGAGGGGATTTTAGCCTTCTAAATTGATATATGAAGCGGAAACATGGTTTTAAATCGCAGTAGCGGATAGCATAACGTAACGGTAACGGCTGTAACAGAAAGCAGGAGTAGCGGATGTTACATAACGGGAAGCAGGTGTAACGGCTGTGAATTTTTTTGAAGCACGCACAACCTTGTGCATATTAGCATACTTGCATGTTTTAAGCTTTTAGCTCTTTGTAGAAAGAGTTTTAGTGTATTTTGGATCCTTTAGTTCAAGTAACTAAGTTATTTGGGAAGGGCAACAATTTTACATTTGTTTTCAACCACCATTGAAGAAAAATTACGTGTGTGCACGTATTTATACTTCTCATTGTTCTTATCTGTGATAAATTCTTATGTGTGCTAAATTAATTAATAAAACAAAATACATTATAAACTCCATTAATCTATTAGACACATAAGACATGCGAATAATACAGATATAAAATAGCTAGAATAGAAAGAAGGTTGAAGTTGAAAAATATATAACATAAATATCTAATATTATCAAAATAAAATGTTTTCCCAATAAGTTAGTATTTTCAAATTGTTAATTAATGCATCTCTTATGAGTATTTAAAGAAATAGTAAATTTTGTATCATTGTCATCCTCATTATAATCTTTTCTCCCTCTCGCCACATGGTATATGATGTATGAAAGAGAGGGAAAAAGTGAGAAGAAAAAGTAAAAAAATAAAATAATTTTTTTGGTGTAAGAGTCCCGTAGTGGTTACATAATGGCCATAGAGGCCTTTATGTAATGGTCGCAGTCCGTAACGACTGCTACAGCTGTGATTTTTCTTCCCACCAATTTCGCGGTGTAACGGTATCGGTAATCCAAAAAACTGTAACGTAACGGTCGCGGCAGTTATTTAAAACCATGAGCGGAAAAGACAAGCTTTTATTGTTTAAATGATCGAAAAAATATTTACAAGAACACTTACCAAAAGAATCTAGAATCCAAGAATGATAGTTGCTCCTTTGTGAAAGCAGCCTGCTGTCCATCAAAACTAATAAGGAGGCAAGCTCCAAAACCTCGCTATCATTAAGAGTCCTACGAAAATGGAAATCCCAATAGAAACCAGCCCCATTTGAAATAAAGATAGAAGAAAGTGGTTCATTGGGCAAAAAGGACAATCTAAAACAAACGGGGGAAAAGATGAACGAAGTGAAGAATCCCACACCCAAATGTCTTCCTAGAACCAAACACGATACCGATTCCCCCAATAAAATTTGTATAAGGAATAAAAAGAGGATATAATTGTGAAATACCCTTCCAAGGACCATCACAAGAACATCTCAAACCCAAATTAGCATCCCACATATTATCTTGCAAAGACAAATTTACTCTTAATAACTTTGTGCCAAAGGGAAGACTCTAATGGAAATTGCCACAACAATTTACCCATTAAAGCACCCCACCTCAAAATTCCTTTTTGACCTATATAAAACATCCCAACTAACCAAATGATCTTTATTCTCCCTCACCCTAGACCAAAGAAAGTCTCTCATAATCTTCTCAAAACTACTGGCTACTTGCACAAGTATTCTAAAGATAAACAAGAAATAAAGAGGAATACTAGCAAGGCAAGTTTGAATGAGTGTATTGCACCCACCTAGAGAAAATAAAGCATCCTTCCACCCATCCAACCTCTTAGACACCTCCTCCACCTTAGGATCCCAAAACCCAAGTGGCCTAGGATTACCACCTAAAGGCACACCTAGATAACTCAAAGGCCAATTAAGAATACGGTGAATACCATACTCTTAACTTAAGAGGGCAATTCCAAAGATCTATCTTAAATCTTGATATACATTGTTGGCCCATAACCTAGAAACTTAATCTTTTAGGTAAAGTGGTATTCTAATAGGTATTAGAGCCAGGTTGCCGGAGGTCCTAAGTTCTAGTCTTGTTGCTTGTGTTTGTGTGGTGTTTAAAAATTATTTTATTCCTTGTAATAGGTGTTATTTATCATTTGCTCATCTCTCCATGTGTTGGGGTGTGATTGATGTACATTGTTGGGCCACAACCTAGCAACTTAAGCTTTTAGGTAAAATGGTAATCTAACAATCTAGAAATATCCAAATTAAAACAAGCTAACCCACTCTTCCCCAAGTTTATTTTTAAAATAGAGGCTCCAAAATTGAAAGCACATTAACAATTGCAGTGTCATTTTTTATTCCCCCCCCCCCTCTCTCTCTCTCTTTGTATTAAAAAAGTAATAAGAATGAGAGGGGTTAAGCTTTTTATCATCTTGGTATCAAGCTATTTTTTTTTTTTTTTTGCAGAACCCCCTTCTCCCCAGGCATACCAGCAATGAAGCCACCGTAGAGTTTAACCACCAAGTTCGAGATGGGTTGGTGTGGTTCCTCTATTTCTAAGACACCAGAACATTAGACCATGAACAAAGAAAGACATGAGAAAACAATGTTTTAGAAGACTCAATCAAGACTCACCTCAAGGCATGGCATGCCCAAAACGCCTTAAGTTTCAATCTAAAATACCAAATCCCAAAAAGCTAACGCATTTTATTATGGGGCTTAAGTGTTTGTACTAAAAGCACATCCTTTGCTTTTTTTTTTTTTTTGTTGAGGCTTACACATTTTGAGTGTGTGATTTCCAAATTTTATTTGGGCCATTTGGCTAGAAAAATTTAATTATATGTTTATGTAAAAGGAATGTCATAATATGAGTTGATTTCTAAAACTCTTGAACCTCAACCTTTCTAAGATAACTAAAAGATGTGTCTTAGATATTGAAAATAATTTGAACTTGTTATGTTATAACTATCTCTTGTCATGATTTACATAATGAATTCAAGTTGGCAATTTTTGAATGGCCAGCAAGTAGTTTGCAACTTATATTTATTATTATTTTTACATTATATTTGTGATTTTCTTGTTTTTTCTTTATTTTTATAATGTATATAATTTATTTACATTTTTTAATTTAAAAATAAAATTCTCAAAAGGCTTATGCCCCAACCTCTTAAAGTTTACGCCTCCTCGTCTCTTAAGGGTTAAAAAGCCTCGCCTTTTAAAACATTGAGAGAAAAACATATTATATTGGCTAGTAATTGTAAAGCCCCAATTCTTGACTGGAGGGTACTCCTAAGACTGTGCACAACCCAACATCGATATCTTGAAATCTGCTAGTGCCATTTCTAGTCATGTCATTGCTTGCCATCAACTCAGCTCTCATTTGCAGCCACCAGAACCCACAAATCAGAGATCACGACGACCTTTCCCCCTCTCCCTCTTTCTCTCCAGAACTCACAGCCTTACTCTGTTCACTGCTTGTCATCTACTCAGCCCCCATCTGCAGCTACTAGAACTCACAGGCCAGAGATTACCATGACCTCTCTGCCTCTCCATTTACGACTAATTGCAAACTCAATTTGCTGCACTCACTTTGGACCACCACTCGTACCATCTGACAATCTGGCACCATCGTTACCAGCTAAGTGTTCATCTCAGTCACGAAGCTCTCAACCAGGCAACAGCAGTTGTGGCATCTATAAATCTGATGGTTCGACATGCTTTTTACCCAAAAAATGTAAAATGATAAAAAATGTAAAGTCAAGCTGGTGTAGGACAAATATTAAGATTTAGCTATACTAAGAAAATTGAGAGAATTAGAAGAAGAAGAAGAAGCAGCAGCAGCAAGAGGAAGACAGAGAGAAATAGAGTTTGGGAAGGAAGAAGAAGAAGAAGAAGAAGAAGGGAAGAAGAAGAGAAGGAAGAAGGAGAGAAAAGAAGAAGGGAGAAGAAGAATGCAAGTGTCTGCGGTGGAGGGAGAGAAATGGAAAGGGAAACTACAGTAGTCTGAATTCACAGCAATAACTGTACATCAACTTGCATGTCCATTGTCCAGTACTTAAACCACTGCTGCAACTAACACATATTTACTGTAGAGAATGAGAATGAATCAATTGTATATTCAATTGTGTATTCTTTACATACTCGGGTCCCTATTTAACATGTACACAGAGAATAAAATATGGAAAAACAGAAGAGGACACAACTTGTAGTTGTGATGTGTAGTTTAGCTTTGGTGGGGGGTCTCAATTTATAGCCTCTGGCTTGTGGCAAAATCTCATGGTAGGTGGTGTTGGCTCACCCACCATGGTAGGTGACCGTCATTCACCAACCGTGGTCGTCGTTCACATTGTTGGCCGTCATTCACCAATTGTGGCTGTCATTCACATTGCTGGCCGTCATTCCACACTCCCCCTTAAGTTGGATCATAGATATTGATCATGTCCAACTAGCAAATAAACTCTTCGAAGCTAGATCTCTGTAATCCCGTAGTGAAAATATCTGCTAATTGTTCTCTTGTAGGGATATAGGTCATGCAAATTGTCCCCTTCTCAATTTTCTCCTTTATAAAATGCCTGTCCACTTCTATATGTTTAGTCCTGTCGTGCTGAACAGGATTATGAGAAATACTAATGGCGGCTTTGTTGTCGCAATAGAGTTTGATGGGGAGCTCTATTGTGATGTGTAGTTCTTCCAAAAGTTTTTGTGACCATAGCCCTTTACACATCCCTTGTGCAACAACGCTGAATTCAGCCTCGACATTGCTTCTGGCTACCACACTCTGCTTCTTACTCCTCCATGTTACTAGATTTCCTCAAACATAGGTACAGTAGCCGGTAGTAGACCTTCTGTCTTCTGCTGATCCCGCCCAATCTGCATCTGTGTAGGTCTCTACCTTCTTACTTTCACTTGTCTTGAAGAATAGTCCTCGACCTGGAGAGCCTTTCCGATATCTGAGAATCTTATATACTGCTTCTAGGTGACTCTCCTTTGGTGAGTGCCTATGTTGACTGACCACACTTACAGCGAAAGCAATGTCAGGTCTAGTGTGAGAGAGGTAGATCAATCTACCTACTAGTCTCTGATATTTGTCTCTATCCACAAGCTTTCCTACGTCTTCCGTTCTTTTTCCTGCCTCGATAGGAGTATCGCTTGGTTTACAACCAAGCATGCCAGTCTCGGTCAAAAGGTCAAGTACATACTTTCTATCGGAGACACTAATTCCCTTCCTTGATTTGGCGACCTCCATTCCCAAGAAATGTTGCATTTGACCCAGGTCTTTTACCTCAAACTCTGTGGCTATGATTTTCTTCAATCTCTCCACCTCTTCTGTGTCATCTCTAGTGAGAATGATGTCATTGACGTACACAATCAGGATGGTCCTTCTTCCCTCATTGGACTGTTTGAAGAACATAGTGTGATCTGACTGCCCTTGTCGGTATCCTTGATTCTTTATCACCTTTGCAAATCTATCAAACCACACCCTCGGTGATCGCTCGAGTCCATGCAAGGATTTCTTCAATTTACACACTTTGGTTTCTTCTCCCTCTTTGCAAAATCCTGGTGGTAGCGTCATGAACACTTCTTCTTCTAGCTCACCATTTAGAAAAGCATCTTTGATATCAAACTGATGGAGTGGCCAGTCTAGGTTTGCTACTAGGGACAAGAGAACCCGTATAGTGTTTAGCTTTGCTACTGGTGCAAACGTCTTGGTGTAGTCAATGCCGTATGTCTGAGTGAACCCCTTTGCCACAAGGCGGGCTTTGTATCGTTCTATTGTGCCATTAGCCTTGTACTTTATTGTGAACACCCACTTACAGCCCACTGGTTTCTTCCCCCTTGGCAAAGTCATCACCTCCCAAGTTCCATTCTTTTCTAGTGCCCTTATCCCTTCCATCACTGCCTCTCTCCGCTCTGGAATCTCCAAGGCTTCTTGAATGTTTTCAGGAATCTGGATTCTGTCAAGGTTAGAAGTAAAAGCACGACACTTGACAGAGAGAGCATTGTAAGATACAAATTTTGAGATAGGGTGGAGAGTACATGAACATCGTTGTTTTCTAAGAGCAATGGGTAAGTCATCTTTTATTTGGTCAGGATTGGAGTTGGACTCATGAGGAGTTGGAACTATCACCGGTTCCGACTCTTTTGATGCTTCGGAGGTGAGTGTCTTATTGGACTTCGATTTTGGCCTCCTTGAGTAGACAAGTGTTTCCCTATTTGTTTGTATTTCCGCATCTCCCCCTTGAGCTCAAGTTTCCTTTTGTACTAGGCGAAGGAGCGGATATAGGGTATGGAGTGGTCTCGAAAACAGAAATATCGAAGTAGTTTGAGTTTGAGGGTTGAGCTTTACTTAAGGACTCCCCTTGAAGCGAGTAGTAGGGGGTATGTTTGAAGAAGGTGACATCCAGGCTAACATGGAGTTTCTGGGAGATCGGGTCATAGCATTTGTAACCCTTCTTTGTGGGAGAGTAACCAAGAAAGATACATTTAAGTGCTTTGGGATCCAATTTGTTTCACTTGGGCGTGTGAATGTGGACAAATACAGTGGACCTAAAGACACGAAACGGAAGATGTGAGCCGAGCCTAGAATTGGGAAAAGTCTCTTAGAGTTTTTGGAGTGGAGTTGCAGGGGATAGGACTCTACTAGGCATTCGGTTAATGAGGTATGTGGCTGTCAAAATTGAGTCACCCCAAAATTTTGTTGATTTT
The DNA here is from genome assembly GCF_029873635.1 of Malania oleifera. Classification (NCBI taxonomy): domain Eukaryota; kingdom Viridiplantae; phylum Streptophyta; class Magnoliopsida; order Santalales; family Ximeniaceae; genus Malania; species Malania oleifera. The sequence goes on from NC_080417.1 coordinate 142,478,283, forward strand.
TTCGTTTAGAAACCCCATTTTGTCGAGGGGTGTCAATGCAAGAGCGTTGATGGATAATACTATTCTCTTGAAGATACGTGCCCAAGGAGTGATTGAAATACTTAGTACCATTGTCAGTATGAAGGATTTGGATTTTTGTGTGAAACTTGGTTTGTATCATAGAGTGAAAATTCATGAAGATTGATCGAACCTCAGGTTTATTAGTCAATAAATATACCCAACACAGACGAGTGTGATCATCAATAAAAGTAATAAATTATTTTGTATGGGTCCATATTAGGAGTACGAGAAGGTCCCCATAGATCACTGTGAATCAGACTAAATTGCATGGATGGTTTATACTGGAGTCTAGGAAAAGTAGTATGATGGTGTTTGGAAAGTTCACACACTTCACACTGAAAATCCAAGGCAATTTTATTCAAACATATTGAAGGAAATAAGTGTTGCAAATACTGAAAACTAGGATGTCCCATCCTTTTGTGCCATAACAAAAGTTCACTTTCCCTAGGACTAGATGCAAAATTACAAACAGTAGGACGCGATCCATTCACATTAGCTTTGTCGAAGTAGTAGAGCCCGTCACATTCCTTAGCACTGCCAATCGTCTTCCTCAATGATAGGTCCTGAAAGACACAATGAGAGGGTAGGAATTTAGCTGAGCAATTAGACTGTTTGGTTAACTGAGTAATAGACAGCAAATTGCAAATAAATTAGGAACATGGAGGACAGATTCAAGAGTAATAGATTCAGAAATACGAATACTCCCTTTGCTAGTGACAGGGGATAGAGTCCTATCTGCAATTTTGACTTTTAAATTACCGGCACAAGGTGAGTATGTTGAGAATAAATGATGAGCATCGGTTATATGGTCAAATGCACCAGAGTCGATAATCCAAGGGGTAAAATGAGGAGTGGTACTAAGGGCTGTTAAAAAAGTACCTTTGTGGGCTAAAGAGCCAGATGACATCGTATTAGCGGACTGACCCGAGGCTTGGAAATTGGAAAATAGCTCATATATTTTTGCAAGTTGGTTGGAATTAATTCCCCAACTAGAAGTTGTTGGGCCATGGGCTTCTGTGGGTATTTTTTTTGCCTGGGTTTCGGTGGAGGACTGATGACCATGGGCTTTATTGGATTGTCTGGGCTTCCAATCCGTGGGCTTGCCATGTAAGGTCCAGCAGATGTCTTTAGTATGGCCTATTTTTTTGCAATGCTCACAATAGGGCCTTTTGGACTGTTTTGGGCTGGATCCAGTATGAGGCCCACGGGTTATAAGAGCTGATGCCTCGGGCCTAGACTTGTTTTGCTCCTTCAACATCATGTTCCTCCTATTTTCCTCACGCCGAACCTCAGAGAAGACTTCTCGGATGGAGGGCAGCGGCCAGCGACCTAGAATCCTGCTCCTCATGTTCTCAAGCTCTCGGTTCAGCCCTTCCAGAAACTCGAATACTCTCTCGTTCTCCATCTTCTTCTTGGAACGTACACTGTCACCTGTGCATTCCCATTCCTCTTTGCAGCTAAGATCGAGTTCTTGCCAAAGTTCGAGCATCTCGGTGTAGTATTCCGCGACTTCCCGATCTCCTTGGTTTATCTGCCATAGCCGCGTCTTCAACTCAAAAATCTGGGAAGCATTTTCAATATCGGAGTATGTCTTACGCACCGCATCCCACACGTCCTTTGCCGTCAGGAGAAATAGGTACGTTTTGCCAATGACTGGCTTCATAGAGTTTATCAAGCATGATGTTATCAAGGAGTTCTCGTACCGCCATTCTGGGATGCCACTGCATCGGTAGGAGGTGATCGTCGAGTCTCGCCGGTGAGAAAGCCGAGCTTTCCCTTACCGTCGATAATGAGCTTGATTGACTATGCCCATTCTTTGTAATTCTTACCATTGAATTTTTCAGCAGTTAGATGGAGTGGGGAATTCTCGAATACGCTAGCCGAACCCATGGAGGAGGTTATCTCCGACTCTCCTTCCTGGGTTGTCGACTGGCTGGACTCATGGCTGTCTCCTTTTTGGGCAGCCATGGATTGCCTAGGGTTTTAGTGTAACCCAAGCTCTGATACCATGTAGAGAATGAGAATGAGAATGAATCAATTGTATATTCAATTGTGTATTCTTTACATACTCGGGTCCCTATTTAACATGTACACAGAGAATAAAATATGGAAAAGCAGAAGAGGACATAACTTGCAGTTGAGATGTGTAGTTTAGCTTCAGTGGGGGGTCTCAATTTATAGCCTCTGGCTTGTGGCAAGATCTCATGGTAGGTGGTGGCAGCTCACCTACTATGGTAGGTGGCCGTCATTCACCAATCGTGGCCATTGTTCATGCTGTTGGCCGTCATTCACCAACCGTGGCAGTCGTTCATACCGCTCGCTGTCATTCCACATTTACAAATATGACCCAACTAAATACATAATTACAATAGACTAAAGGAAATCATTAAAAGAAATACAAAGAGGTCCTCCATACACTTTCCTAAACCTTATTAAACCTATGCCTAAAATATGTGTGCTGAATGGGCAGCCTAGGAGATGTAGACGGTCCTTCATCATTCTCCCTTGGCTAAAAAGGAACTCTGCTCCCCGGAGTGGGACTGCAAATATGACTCCAGCAAGTCAGGAGCGTTGTCACGAACATCATCCTTGGCAAGCCATGTAGCATCCGACTCGGATGACCTCTCCACTGAACCAAGTAGCGACAAAAACATTGTGAGGAGATGTCACAAACTCATCTGCCAAGATAAACTCCACTATTCCCTGTTGCTGAGAAATAAAGGGAGGCTGAGGAGCTGTTGAACCTGCATGAGCATGACGTGGCAAAACGAGAGGCTCAAAAGTTCCTCGGTACGATGTCAAATCCGCTACATTAAGAATTGGACTAATGGTCAAATGAGTAGGTAAACCAAATAAATGCGCATTAGGTCCTAGTTTCTTAAGGATGAGGAAAGGGCCAATGGCATGAGCATGGAGCTTTTTAAATGAATTTCGAGGGTAGCATTCAGGTCTTATGTGCATCATGACTCTATCACCTACATTAATCTCTCTAGCTCTATGTTGCACATTTGCAGTAAGATTATAATCCATATTACTCATAGTAAGTATTCGCCTAACCTCAGCACGTAACTCATGGATGTGATGAACGAAATACTCAATAGGCTAAAAAATATGAGCATCTGGTGGCAAAGGAACAAGATCAATGGGTGCACGGGGTTCATAACTTAATACACACTCAAAAGGACTCTTACTCGTGACCTGTTCAAAAAATTATTATAAGAAAATGTTAGGTAGCACCAAGTCCCAATAGCCTTGTTCTTCTTCCACAACACACTTAAGTAGGTCACCAAGACTACGATTCAGAACTTCAATTTTCCATTAGTTTGGGAGTGGTTAGCGGAAGAAAATAGCGAGTCCCACTCATTTTCCAAAGTGTCTTCCAAAAGTAGCTGGAGAACTTGATATTCTTATCAAACACTATGGAGGTTGGCAGCCCTTGCAATTTGACAACCTCTCTATATAACAATTTAGCTACATGAGATGCATTAGAAGCCTCATTACATGGAATGAAATGTGCCATCTTGGAGAATCTGTCAACAACAAAGATGGAATCATGTCTCCGGGCTGTTTTGGGGACTCGAAGAACAAAAGCCATACTTAGGTTTCTCCAAGGTATGTGTGGCAATGGCAAAGGAGTATAAAGGCCAGTGTTGTGTCTTTCAGGTTTGGTTTACTAATAGGTGCAACACAAAGAAACTATCCTAGCAACATCCTCTTTAAGGAAGGCCGATAAAACTTATCCTCAACTGAGGCAATGATTTTATCTCTCCCCAGGTTACTAGCTAACCCTTCAGCATGCAATTCCAAACTAAAAATCTCTAAATAAAATTCAGGGAATGCATAAACTTGTACCACTGAACAAGTATCCCTCACGGATGATGAAATCTACAAAATCTTTGTGATAGCCCTCACTCACCTCTTGAAAGATAAGCCCAAAATCAGGACAAGTGTAGTACTTCTCCTTCATATGATCAAACTCAACGACCTTGGCTCTTAAGATATGGAAATAACTACTACCCCCTAAGGCCATCAGCCACGCTATTCTCAACACTAGAACGATGCTTAAGAGCAAAAGTGTACTCGTTGAGGAACTCCACCGAACCAGCATGCTTTGCACTCGACTTCTTCTGTGAGCTTAGATATCACAAAGCAAGGTGGTCGAAAAAGAGTACAAACTCTTGGGTAACAAGTTGTATCTCCAATGTTGGAGAGATCTCACTACCACGTAAATTCTTTATCATATGTGCCATATCCTTGTTTGACATTTGAAAGTTTTCTACTAAAAAATGCTATAAGATGTCCCTTCTTACTCAAGACCCCACCTATACCTATCCCCAGAGGCTAACAAGCCACCTCAAGAACTCTACTAAAATGTAGATGCTTAAGTATAGGTGCTTCGGTCAACTTTTGTTTGACCTCTCTAAATGCTCTAGTAGCTAATGTGCTCTAATGAAACTCTCCTTTCTTCAATCACTCAGTGGCTGAAGCCATGATGGTGCCAAAATGCCCTATGAATTGCCTATATAAAGTAGCAAGGCCATGAAAGCTACAAACCTCAGTAATAGTCTTAGACTTAGGCCACTCTTTAATGGCTCTAACCTTTTTTGGATTAGCAGTTATTCCTTGTGCAAAGATCACAAAAACAAGAGAGAGCACATTAAATTGTAAGAAGTTGCACTTCTTAAGGTTAGAAAACAACTTTGCTTTCCTCAAGGTGACAAAGACCTTATGAAGATGCGTCAAGTGCTCCTCCCTAGATTTACTGTAGACCACTATATCATCAAAGTAGACCACGAGGAACTTTCCTATGAATGACTGCAAAACATGTGTCATAGCCCTTATAAAAGTATTGGGCATTGGAAAGTCCAAAGGGCATGATCAACCACTCAAATGAACCGTCCTGGGTCTTGAAAGGTTTTTTCCACTCATCTCTTAGTTTAATTCTAATTTGGCGATGCCCACTGCGTTGGTCAATCTTGGAGCACCAACTAGAGTGAGCTAACATGTCAAGCATATCCTCAAGTCTAAGACAGGGAACCTATACTTGATGGTGATTTTGTGATGGCTCTACTATCCACACACATACTTCAAGATCCATCCTTTTCCGGAGTTAGAAGATCTAGTACAATATATAGGTTGAGGTTATGCCTCACAAAGCCATTGTCAAGGAGTTCTCTACCTACCTATTCAATTCAATATGCTCTTTAGGATTCATCCTATTATGCGGAAAGTTAGGTAATTCTGACCTTGGAATGAGATCCATGGCATGTGGATTGTCTCGAATAGGTGGTAGCTCACTAGGTAACTCATTGGGCACTACATCAGAGAACTCAACTAGCAATTCTCCTACCTCAGGTGGGTACTCACATGAAAACTCTAAATCTTCAAAAGGAACCTCTTAAGTGATGACTATTAAAATGCACCTGTTTTCTAAGCTCTCTCGCTCAATAGCCCTATGATCAAGCAAGTGAATGTTTCTTTGAATTGGGACTTCACGAGCTACCTTGTTCCTTAACTTAGGATTCTTGGGAGTTGGTAGGGATCAAGATGATATTCTTATCTTTGTGCCTAAACTCATAAGTGTTTTATGTACCATGATTGGTTACATCATGATCAAATGATCGTCTCCCTAACATGACATAGGCCATATCCATTGGGAGTACATCACAACAGACCCTATCCTTATAATCTCCCATTTGGATGGGTACAATACAACTCTTGTTAATTGGTAGATTTGTCCTATTTACCTAATTCACCTTAAAAGGATGAGGATGTGGCTCTCCTTTAAGCTTCAATCTTTCTAGAGCAGCTTTGGAGGTCACATTCATGCTACTACTCCCATCAATAACTAACTTACATGTCCTAGCTCTGCAATCAATGAAAGTGTGAAAAATAGTGGTTTGCTGTGTTAAGATTTGATTAAAATGAATGACCTAACTTGAAGATAGGTCTCTCCCTCTATTTATTGTTAGAGGTTATATATGTCTTTTAGTATTTTTATTATTGAGTGTGTTAGTATGTTAATTAGTGAGAGTTAGTGAGGGTATTATTGTCATTAGAATGTTTTTAAATTTATCTGACCTATCTTCAAGTTAGGTAATTTATTTTTAATCAAATCTTAACATGGTGTCAGAGTTGGCTACCGGGAGGTCTTGGGTTCTAGTCTTGTTGCCCGCGTTTATTGTGCGGCATTTAAAAAATTATTGTATTCCCTATAATGGGTGATATTATCGTGCTGGGGAGTGTTAAAGCTTGATATATATTGTTAGCCCACTATTGCAGAATTTGCAGTCTAGGGAAATGGGACTGTAAATCCCACTTCTTCTATCTTTTCCTTCGATTTTTATATATTCCCAAATTTCCTTTCAATCTTATGTCCGCTAGCAAAAATACTAAATCCATGAATTGTTCAGTGACATTCTTCCCTAGTCTTGTGGTTATTTAGTCTTTGAAGACGAGGAAGATGATTGGCGGAGGGCGTGAAGTTGGTGGACTCTATCACTTTGAGTCGACTTTATCCTTTTACTGCCTGCACTACTCCTGCCACATCTTTCCAAATCCATTGTCACTTGGGTCATCCTTCATTGGAAAAGGTAAAATGTCTTGTTCCTAGTTTGAGTTCTGTGTCTAGTTTCATTCAGATATATGGGGTCTTAGTAGGGCCGTGTCCAAGTTGGGTTTCCGGTACTTTGTAACCTTTGTGGATGATTATTCAAGAATGACTTGGTTATATTTAATAGAAGATCGTTTTGAGTTATTTCATGTATTTTGTGCCTTTTGTTCTGAAATAAAGACTCAATTTGATTTGCCAGTTCGAATACTTCGAAGTGATAATGCTAAAGAGTTTTTCAGTGCACAATTCACTACTTATATGATTCAGTTTGGTATTGTTTTTTAATCATCCTGTGCTCACACTCCTTAACAAAATGGGGTTGTAGAGTGGAAAAATAGGCATCTTCTTGAAATCACTCGAACTTTACTTTATCAAATGCATGTACCTAAAGTGTTTTGGAGTGATGCTGTACTTACTATTTGTTATCTGATCAACAGAATGCCATCCTCTGCTCTTAGTGGTAAAATTCCCTACTCCATTATCTTTCTTAATTCACCTTTATTTTCTCTTCCTCCTCGTATATTTGGTTGTGTCCTTTGTTCATCAACTAATTCCTGGGGTGGATAAGTTGGATCCTCGTGCTATAAAATGTGCCTTTCTAGGCTACTCGTATACCCAAAAGGGATATTGTTGTTATAGTCCTGTGCTGCATTGCTTCTTTGTTTTTGCCGATGTTACCTTGTTTGAGTCTACACCTTATTACACCCCGTCACTGATCCCTTCTGAGTTCAATGAGTCTCTTCCTTTCCTAATCTTCTAGATTCTATGTTGCTGTCCTTGCCCAACCAACCATATGAGTTTCCATGTAGTTCGAGTCCTTCTCTTCGCCTTGATCATCTTAATTTGCAGGTGTATTCATGACGGAGGTTCCAAGTAAGAGAGTCCCCTCTAGCTTCTACTACCACGCCTTTGGTTTCCTCATTTGATGATCATACTTCCCATGATGTTGTTCCTCTTATTTCTGTTTAGAAAGGTAAACGCACATGTACTTAGCACCCTATTTCCAACTATGTTTCTTATGGCTCCTTATCACCCTCCTATTATTGTTTTGTCATTGCTCTGATTACCTTTCCTAAATCTGTTTCGGAAGCCTTAGCCCATTCAGGGTGGAGGGATGCTATGGTTAAAGAGATGAATGCTTTACATGACAATGGTACGTGAGACTTGTGATTGGTTGTTGCTAGGTTTACACTATGAAAGTTAACCCTGATGGTTCTATGGCTCTTCTAAAGGCTCGTATTGTTGTTAAGGGATACACTCTGGTGTATGGTTTGGATTTTTTTGATACTCTTTCTCCAGTTCCCAAACTTACATCAATACATTTGTTCATCTCCTTGGCCATGACTTTTCACTGGCATTTGCATCAGCTAGATGTAAAAAATGCCTTCGTGCATGGTGACCTTGAGGAGGAGGTTTATATGGAGCAACCATCTGGGTTTGTTGCTCAGGGGGGTCAAGCGTAATGTGTTGGCTCGAGAAGGCTTTATATGGTTTAAAACACTCCTAGAGCATGGTTTGGTTGTTTCAGTGCTGTAGTACTTGAGTTTGGTCTTTGATGGTGTGCTGTGGATCATTCTGTGTTTTATCGTTATACTTCATCGGGTAGGATCCTTCTTGTTGTTTGTGTGGATGATATTGTTATTATAGGTGATGATGATAAAGGTATTCAGAGTCTTGAACCTTTTCTACAGACTAAGTTTTAGATGAAAGATTTAGGACTGCTGAAATACTTTCTTGGGTATAGAAGTATCGAGATCTCGTATCGGAGTTGTTGTGTCACAAAGGAAGTATGTTATATGTTAGATGAAACTAGCTTGTTGGGATCTAAACTGGTTGATACACCCATGGATCTTAACAGCAAGTTAATGTCGGATATGAGTGATTTGCTACCTGACTTTCACAGTGTAAATCCAGAGACAGCCAATCGCAAACTTGTTAGGAGGAAGAGGTACCAAGTCTTAAGTACCATTGTCATGTAAAGCATTCATCTCTTTAACCATAGCATCCCTCCATCCATAATGGGCTAAGGCTTCTGAAACAGATTTAGCAAGGGTAGTAGATGATAGATCAGTAACAAAACAATAATAGGAAGGTGATAAGGAGTCATAACAAATGTAGTTGGAAATGTGATGTTGAGTTGTGTGCGTTTACCTTTTTGAACAACAATAGGAGGATCAATATCATGGGAAGTATGATCATCAGACAAGGAAACCAAAGGCGTAATAGTAGAAGCTAGAGGGGACTCTCTTCCTTGGAGCTGCTGTTGTGAATACACCTGCAAATTAGGATGATCTAGATGATGAGAAGGACTCGAATTACATGGAGACTCAGATGGTTGGTTGGGCAAGGACAACAACATAGAATCTGGAAGATTAGGAAAAGGAAGAGACTTATTGAGCTCATGTAGTAAGGTGTAGACTCAAAGAAGGTAACATTTGGCAGAAACAAAGAAGCGATGTAGCACAGGACTATAACAACGATATTCTTTTTGAGTATATGAGTAGCCCAAAAAGACACATTTTATAGCATGAGGATCCAACTTAATCCACCCCAAGAGTTAGTTGATGAATGAAGGACACACACCCAAATATACGAAGAGGAAGAGAAAATAAAGGTGAATTAGGAAAGAGAATGGAGTAGGGAATTTTACTACTAAGAACAAAGGATGAAATTTTGTTGATAAGACAACAAGCAGTAAGTACAACATCACTCCACAACACTTTAGGTACATGCATTTGATGAAGTAAGGAGCGAGTGATTTCAAGATGTCTATTTTTCCTCTCTGCAACCCCATTTTGTTGAGTAGTGTGGGCACAAGATGATTGATGAACAATACCAAACTGAGTCATAGAAGTAGTGAATTGTGCACTGAAAAACTCTATAGCATTATCATTTTGAAGTACTCGAACTGGCAAACCAAATTGAGTCTTTATTTTAGAACAAAAGACACAAAATACATGAAATAACTCAAAATAATCTTTTATTAAATATAACCAAGTCATTCTTGAATAATCATCCATAGGGGTTACAAAATACTGGAAACCCAACTTGGACCCAGCCCTACTAGGATCTCGAACATCAAAATGAGCTAACATAAAAGGGCTTGCAGCTTGTTTGTTGACTCGGGAAGTGAAAAACACGATGGTGCTTTCCCAACTGACGAGACTCACAATCGAGACTAGACACATGAATCAAACTAGGAACAAGACATTTTAACTTTTCCGTGACAATGAATTTGGCGAGGTATGATAGTAGCAGCATAGGCGGTAGAAGGAGATAGCGGTTCAAAGCGATAGAGTCTAGCAGCTTCACGCTTTCCGCCAATCGTCTTCTTCGCCTTCAAACCTTGAATAATCACAGAATCAGGGAAGAATGTCACTGAACAATTCATGGATTTAATAATTTTGCTAATAGACATAAGATTGAAAGGAAATTTGGGAATATATAAAACCAAAGGAAGAGAAATAAAAGAAGTGAGATTTATAGTCCCAATTCCCTTCACTGCAATGGTGGATCCACCAACAAGAGTAACACAAGTAAATTTGTAGGATATTGAAGGGTGGAGAAGAAGTTAGGTATGCTCGTGATATGATCAATGCCAATAAAGTCTATGATTCAAGGACTAGGACGAGAAGTACTGGATGACGGGCATACTGTGTGACTACCTGTTTGGGCAAGAGATGCAATGGGAAGAGAAGCTTGTTGTGATGCTTGATACTGTTGGAACTTGGAATACTTTTCCTTTGACATGGATATTGTACGTTGCCCTCCGCTCGACCCCAAAGGTAAGGAATCGGTGGTGCCTGCATTGGTTGCCCCCAAAGGCGTGAAGTTAGTGATGGCTGCTTTGGCAACACTTGAAGGTTTGCTATGAAGATCCCAACACTGCTCAATAGTATGATTACTTCGTCCACAATGAGTGCACTTGCAAGGAGTACCTCTACCTTGTCCGTCTTTATGTCTACGACCACTTCGAACCACCTCAATAACTTTCGCGATTATTTGATAGAGAACTAGAATCACCTTGTATAGCAAAGGTTGTCCTCTCAGAGCCAGATGCAAGAGCAAGAGAATGCATGCTAAAGGAAGCATGGCGGACACGAGAATAAACATCGACTAATGATGGTAGCTTGACACTACTAAGTATCTGGGATTAGACTGCCTCAAACTAGGGTCTCAAGCCTGCTAAAGCACAAAAAACTATCATTTGCTCCCTCTACTTCTACATCTCACGAGTGTCGGAAGTTATAGGTTGCACGGCGTTAAATCATATCCTTGTTGAAACTGAAAGTACTCCTGGGATAAATCATACATATGTGCAACGTTACTGGAGTATAGAAGTTTGACATAATCCTAAATCTCCTTGCACGTATCTAGATGTATATACATCCGTGCAATTTATGGCCCCATCGAATTCCATAGAGGGAACACAATCGAGGCATCTTCTTGAACCCACACGTCTTTTCTCTTCTTATCAAAACGATCAGATTGGAGCAAATGGTCGGATATCCTTAATCCTGCTAAATAAATATGAACAGCTTTAGACCATTGAACATAGTTCTTTCCATCCAACTTTTGAGTCGTTATTTGTGGCAGCAATGTAGGAAACAAATTTTTGGGATTCATAGATTCCATCCCAACACTCACAAATTAACAACCACACCAAAGCAAGAAGAACAATCAAAGCTAATCGGGACAATCACAAACTATGTGAAGCACTGACACAACCATGAACGAGAACAACTCACCAATGGATATAGTACTGCCACAACCTCACAACTGAACATGCAAACGTTTCCATGGCTCCAAAAAACTCATAAAGAAGCCTTCACAACCCTTGAATAGAGATTAACGGAATACTATGAGTGCATGGTCGAAAAAAGGTTGAATTTTTGAGCAAAAAAATGGCATAATTGCTTGTTAATATAGTCTAGAGAAGGAATCAGAACACGGTAGAGGAAAAGAAAAGGAAAAAAGTGGTTGGAACTTCACTCACGTGCCGGCATGTAGGGTTGGCCCTGTTGACATTTGGCAAGCATGTGGGGGTCCTTCGGTGATGGGGTTTTGTGGGGTTAGGCTTTGGGGGGGTTTGTTTATGGGTATATGGTTGGTTTTGTGAAATAATTTGGGATGGAGGCGGATTTGGGAAGGACAACAATGGGAATGGTGTTTTCCAACCACGTTTGAGGGGAATAGGGTTTAGGTTGGATCACGCTTTGATACCGTGTTAAGATTTGATTAAAATGAACGACATAACTTGAAGATAAGTCTCACCCTCTATTTATATACAAATTAAATACATTCTAGTTATAGTAATACCCTTACTAACTCTTACTAATTAACAAAATAACACACTCAATAATAATAATACTAAAAGACATAAATAACCTCTAACAGTTTCCACTTCTCGCTATCCATGGTAATGGATGAAACACACCTAAGCACACTAACATAAAGGTCTTCCTCCTTAAAATCATCAACAAGCTCACTCTCATCTCCTAAGCACTCAACAACATCTACATCCTGATCCTCACAATCAGGCAGATCATCAACTTCACACTCTAAAGCTAAGGTTCGTTGGGGACAATGGGCAGCAATATGACCTCTAGCGTGGCATTGATGGCAGTGCACATATTAGCTACTAGCTTGACTAATACTAGGTCCACTAAAGTGAACAACATGATGTGACTATTTGCTTCACAAAACTCTCCCTAGGGGTAGACTAAGGGATGGTAGGCCTAGGTTGAGAAAAGGGTTTGGAATGTGACTCGCTCACTTGAGATGAAGACCTACGGGAGCTCTTGAAGCACTTTTCAATGGCAAGAGCTTTCTGATAAGCTGTCTCTATGGAGTTTGAATAGAACAACTAAACCTTTTGCCTAACATCCTCCTTAAGACCATTCACAAACCCGGCCACAGTGTGAGGTGTGACCTTAGCAATATCACTCTTAAGCTTAGCTTCTCAAATCAATCAATGTAGTTGGCTACAATAGTGATTTTTTTATGGTTCAAAGCTTATTGAACAACTGGCTCCTAAAGGAAGTAGGGATGTACTTTTCTTTCAATCATTGCCTCATAGCTTCCCATATAGTAATAAGAGGTTCACCCAACCATCCCGGGGTTTGTTGCAAAATTTGTCAAGACTTCTTTGTTAGTCCTACAAGCTTGATCTTGGCAAACCAAACTTTGTACTCACCCTATATATGGTAGCAATTAAAGAAAACTCCATCTCCAATACCTAGTCAAACAAGGAGCTTGGGTCTAATTTCCCATCATAGGCATGCACATCTACCTTGACCCTTTTTGTAACATCACCATAGTCCTCCTATCCTTGCCTTGGAGAATGTGGAGAATGCCTAGTGTTAGGTTGGTACCCTACATCATTAAACTCTTCAAGGTTACCTTCATTAAACCTAGACTTAAGATTGACCTGAGGTTGGAGGAGTTGAACTAGCCTACTGGTCTATTTTGGAGCCTAACTCATATTATTAGGTGCTAAAGGAACCCCTGGAGTAGGAAGAATACCCTAGGCTGACCCTATTAAATATGACGATTCATTAGGGTGCCTAATTGATGTCTTCTTCTGCAGGGCATTTATTTAACATCTTCATGAATTTGTCAAATTGTTGTGCAAAGTGCCCAAATATTTGGTCCACAGACTCCCGAAGAGTGCCTAATCAAAGAGACAAGGATTGGGTATCAACTGTTACAAGTTTAGTGGGATTGGTCTCAACATTTTTGTTCGCAACCATGGTTAATGCAATATGGTGCAATGATGGTGAGGATGACTAAACTTGATTGCAACTGATATGAATCCTAAAACTACTACAATGTATACACATGAAGCTAAAGAATATAATGCATATGAATTGACATGGTCTCACATGACATGGTAATAAGGAATGAACTAGGTATGAGTATGAACAGGGATTCAAATGATGAGTTATAGGGCATTTACAAGGCAAAGGGCAGATTTTTGTTTTTTTGTTTTTTTCAGAAGAAAGGAAACAAGAAACTTGGAATTATGGAATTACAAAATTTCTATAGTCATACAAACTTGAGTAAACTAAGGAACAATATGTACAAAAAGTAAAAGTTGCTGAAATGCGAATGTTAAGGTGGATGAGTGGTATAACATTAAGAGATAAAGTAAAAAATAAGCATATACGCAATGATTTAGGCATAGTGTAATGGTCTTGGACCCAACTCCGAAGAGGTAGCTTTGGCTCACTAGCCTCATGGGTTTGTCCTATAAAAGGCGCTTCACATAGTCGAAGCTCAAACCATCCTTATAAGCCCAAGATCATTCTAGTACATGTCTGATGTAGGACTGTGACATGCTCTCTTGTATGACCTCTGGCGTCTTTGTTAGAGTGGCTTACACCTCTGTGTAGGATCTACCCACACGATAGTACCCTTAGGGTGGCTCTGATACCAAATGTAACGGTCTTGGGCCCAACTCAAGTGGGGTATTGTTCGCTTTGGTTCAGCCTCACAAGTTTGTCCTATAAAAGGCACCTTACATAGTTGAAGCCCAAACCATCCTTATAAGTTTAAGATCTCCATAGCACACATCTACAGTGACGCAACACTGATCGAAGACAAGATAAGGGAGGGCGGCTTAGATGGTTTGGGCATTTAAAACGCAGGCCTAGTATAGCACCTGTGAGGAGGAGTGAGTGGGCTACTATTTTTCACATGAAAAAGGGGTAGGGGTAGGCCTAAAATAACTTGGAATGAGGTAGTGAGGAAGAATTTAATAGCCCTTAATCTAATAGAGGAAAACGCTCTCGATCGGGTGAATTGGCAGAAAGGGATTCATGTAGCCGACCCCACCTAGTGGGACTAAAGGCTTTTTGTTATTGTTGTTGTATACACTATACAAACTTTAGTCAAGAAAATGTGAGAATTTGGTTATCTCACCAAAGATTTTGAGCACAAATTGAGTTTACCATCGATTTCCCAATGTAAGTTGAGCAATTTTCTAGATCCCTATTCTCAGATTCTCAAGAAACAGCTTTTAAACAGCAGGTTCAATCTGAATGCTAGCAAGGCTTCAAAACTCTGAAATTTTCTGGGGCAGCCCAAGATTAGGCTGTATTTGACCTTAGAAATGCGAACCAAGCTTGATACTTCAATATTCACTCAGAATGATTCGAAATATCAGGGAAAAATCCAAATTCTCGAAGCTTGAAGCAATATCTCGCAAGTCTGGCAACTTCACCATATGCGTGGTGGGTGTGTGAGCTGCCAGTGGGGGGCCTCCAGCAATGTGGTTCCGGCTGGTGGTAGATTGGGGGTGAGGATTCCAATGAGGGTTGGGGTGTAGCAAGAAAAGTAGATGGTGGGGGGGGGGGGTGGGTTGGCTGGAAAAGTTTTGGCCACCTCATGAGGCCTCTCTGGTGGTCGAATGGTGATGAAATTTCAAGGGGTGGTGTTTTTGGGGTTTCTGAATTTGATGGTGTAGAGGGTGCACTAATATAAAACCTGGAAAATGGAACTTGTGACTCGGGCATGACTAATATTCTGGGAAGTTGCAGATGAACAGGTGTTCAATTTTCGGCAATTTTGAATGGCTGTGTGGTGATCGTGGTTTGCTCTGGCGCTAATTTGATGTAGGACAAATATTAAGATTTAGATATAGTGAGAGAATTAGAAGAAGCAGCAGCAGCAGGAAGACAGAATCAGAAACAGAATTTGGTAAGGAAGAAGAAGAAGAAGAATGCAGGAGCCTGCGGGGGGGAAGAGAGAGAGAGAGAGAGAGAGAGAGAGAGAGAGAGGGAAACTACAGTAGTCTGAATTCAAAACAATAACTGTACATCAACTTGCATGTCCAGCACTTAAACCACTGTTACAACTAACACAGATTTGCAAATATGACCCAACTAAACACATAATTACAAAAGACTAAGGGAACTCATAAAATGAAATACAAAGAGGTCCTCCATACGCACTATTTCCCTTACCTTCCTAAACCTATGCCTGAAACACGCGTGTCAAATGTGCGACATAGGAGATGTAGAGGGTCATGAACCCCAGCTTTGCCCACCGACTTCTTTTTTGTTTTCTTCTTCTTCTTTTGCATTTGTTCTTACGTTCCTTCTGTACAGAGGAAACATTGCAAGAGGGATTTTTTTGAGAGAGACAATAGAGAACAGCATGACCAGGAGCTTCTTCACAAGCTCGCACTGCAGAATTTTCACTGCATTTTCACTGCCTGCACTTGCCTTCAGTTCCAGTTGCTAAAGCATCTAGAAAATCTGCATTTTTTGTCTTTTTTATTTCCCTGCTTCTAAATTTCATCAAATCAATCCTCTATATTGGGAAATTGATCTGTGTGGATAAGCGATGGTGTTAAAATCATCCCACCATGCATAATCCATCATGGGAAATCAGTCCATAGCCCAAGAGCTTTTTAATCTTGGGATTTGCATCAAGGAAACCATTGTAAGATTTTCCTGATTTTACCTTTTGACCTTTCTTTTGGAAAAAAATCTACCTTGTTTTTGAAATGTTGAAACATTGTTGATCTTGCAAGTATGTCAGTTATTGGCCAAATATGTCAGTTCTTGGCCACACGTCGATGTATTTCTCAAAAAGGATGATGTGCAACAATTGGCATCAGTTGACGGTTCTATACCGCTGCTCCAAATGGTTGCTTGAATTGCAAACATTTTCACACTGTTGGGATTAAATTGCATAAACTAAAACATGAGGGGCCAAATAGATTGCAATCCCAAATTATAAGGGTGTAAAATGACAATGGAACAATGAATTAGATGAAAATTTGGAAAAAAATATTGGTAGTTGCTAAAGAAGTATCTAAATGCAATTGTATTGCCCTTGGATAAAGAAAAGTTAGATTAATACACAGTAGTACATACACACAAAAGCATGTTATATAAACAAACTTGTTTTGTTCCTAAACTATCGTGCCCAGCTGGAAGGGAGTGGCTCATGGTTCTCCAAGTTATATGTCTTCATTTTAATTGCTGCAAGTGAATTTTCATGCATCAATTTGTTTTTCAGTTTACTGGTGAATTCATTAAGTTGCTGATAATATTGGTAGTTTACTGTTTAAATATCTTAATTGCCTCTTTGTTCATCAAAGTTGGTCTACAGCTCATCTTCTTGCTTCGGCTGGAATGGATCATACTGTCTGCATATGGAATGTATGGAGCAGAGATGAGAAGAAAGCACGTATGTTAGCTAGTCATAATGCAGCAGTGAAAGATGTCAAATGGTCACCACAAGGACTTTCTATCCTTTCTTGCGGATATGACTGCTCATCCAGGTTAACTGATGTTGAAACAGGGATGCAAAAACAGCTTTTCACGGAGGATCAGGTGGTTGGAGTGATAAAATTTCATCCAGACAACTCCAATCTCTTCCTTTCGGGGGGCTCAAAGGGCTTCCTAAGATTATGGGATATTAGAGCTGGAAAGGTGGTCCATGAATACATTCGAGATCTCGGTCCAATCCTTGACATTGAATTCACCATTAATGGCAAGCAATTCATCTCATCCAGTGATGTATCTAAAGGCAATGTCAGTGAAAATGCTATTATTGTCTGGGACCTGTCACGACAGGTTCCACTGTCTAACCAGGTGAGGATTCCTTCTTCCTCCTCTTCTGCATGACAATTGTTGCATGAAAAAATTTGACTAAAGCATTTATAGATAGATGATAAGATTTGATGCATCCTCAAATGCTTCTTGCACAACAATTATGCTTTTATGATACATGATACCATATTATAATATATAATTTGCATTGTAGAAGACTATGATTCTGCATCACTAGTATTTTATTTTGTAAAATGCTTTGTTGCATTGACAAGGAAACTCGATAAAATTCAGTATAATAGGAATGTGCTAACATGGAAAAACTCCAAAAAAAAATAATACAGACAGACATGGATAGAGTGCTGAAAATTAAGTGTAATTTTTTAAGGCGTGGAATATACATAATTACGTCTTCCTCTTGAAAGTGTCATTATGTTGTGCTCTTTTCTTGAAAATGACCATTTTTGAGAATTTCTTGGTTTCTGTTGTGACATTTTTCTTCTCATAGTACATTTCTTTGGTTATCCAAAAAAAAAAACTACCACTTGCTTGAATCTGTTATGTCAGAAAACTTTGTTTTGTGTGTGCGTGTGTGTGTTATTTTCAGTGATTATCAACAGGGTATTGCAAGCTTGGTGTAGGTCTTATAGAGGGGTGAGACAAGAGGATCCTTTATCCCTATTTTGTTCGTTTTTGTGGTGGATGTATTGAATGGGATGATGGATAGGTCTGTGGACAGGGGGTTGTGAGAGATGTTGAGGTTAGGAGGGAGGGGTGGTTATTTCTATTTGTAGTTTGCTGATGATACTATTATGTTCATAGATGATGATATTGCATCTTTTGTAAATATGCATGACATTTTACAGATTTTGAGAGGTATCTAGTTGTAGAATTAATTTGGGGAAGAGTGGAGTTGGCGCAGTTAATATTAGTTTCGGTTGCCGGTTGGGTTTTGGAGTTGACTTCCTTAGATGCGTGTTGTCATGTTTTAGATTGGCTTTTGACCTATTTATGCTGAATAATTGGGTAAAATGGAAGACCTTCCTTCTATGATAGTATGTCCCTCTATTTATAATAAATGTCAAGTACAATACCAATGACCATAATACCGTTACTAACTCATGCTTACTAGCATAACTCTCACCGAATAATAATGCTAAATGACTATATAACCATAAACACTCCCCCTCAAGCTGGAGCATATTTATCATATGCTCCTAGCTTGTTACAAATGAATTTCACACGAGTACCTCCCAAAGCTTTAGTGAACAAATCAGCAAGCTGAAACTTAGACTTTGTTAGTATTACTATATTAATGTTGGATGTTTCAAATTTTTTTTAAAAAAATTTGTTTAATAGTCATCGGTTTTATTTTAATAAGTATACATTAAATTTAATATATTATTTTTAACATTTTTAAAAATATTAACTACTATTTTAATGGTTTCATATTTATGATGCCGGAAGTTATACTTAATTTTACCTATATAAATTGTGATCCTACTTCATTTCAAGATATGTTTTTTTCTTCTTCAAATAACTTTTTCTACTCTTTCTCAAGATTTATATTTTGTTGGGTAACTAAATAATACATCGCCTATAGCTCTGGTGTTTGTGAGTGCACACAAAACCTAGCCAGCTGAGTAATCCTGGAAGTCATGCGCGCAGTGACTATATGCACCGAGAAATGTTCTCTATTAGTGCAAAATCGGCTTTAAGGATAGTTGTCCTTTCACGCCTATTTGGATTTTTATTTAATATTAATTTCATTAGTAAATATTTTTTCCTTCTATTATATTTCTAACAATCTTAAAGCCGATTACTATTATCTATTTTAGAAGGAAAAAAATTGCATATATTGAAAAAAAAAAAAACTTTGATTCCATTAAGGTTGGTTTGAATTGTTGGTATTACTTTATATTTTTGCAATAAGTGCGAGGATATCTCCATTTATTTATTCAATTGTTTAAGATTTGAATTTATTTATTCAATTATTTGTAGATCATGAATCTAATGGTAAATGATTTTTATAATGTCATTTTCACGTTAAAGTTATTATTATTAAACACGAACATCATTTTTTGTTTTTTTTGTTTTTTGAAATAACAATATTAGTTTTTTAAAAATATATTGATTATGTGTATTTTCTAAATTTTCTAAGTATTTTGAACTACACAAATTTTGATGTTGTTCTTGCTTTCTTGCACGATGTGTGCATGCTTGATTATTGTGTATTTTAGATTAATTTATCAGTTTCTCAAATTTCTTGTCTCTGGTATAACTTTTTTAGAAATATGTTATTTGTGCAGTAATATTTTACTGAACTTATTTAAATATTGTCAGATTTGAAAATATATTGTAGTGTGGAGGTAACATGTTATAATAGCTATAATATTGTTTGAGATTTATTATATTTGAGTCAATTATAAAAATTGTGGTTTGAACAATTGAATGAGAAGGTTTTTTCACTTCCCATATGTGCGCTTGACTTGTTTATTTAAATGGGAGATGTTTATGTGCATAAATGAGACAACACTATTATTTTCTATTGACTAGTAGAGAACATTCTAATATTTTATTCTATTTCACTACATAAATGGACAAAAAATATTATCTATTTTTCCCAATTGTACGATTACATGATTTTGTAAGGCACGTAAATTTATTTATTTTAATTGTGGGGGTTAAAAGTGTTTTGATATTATATTCATATGTGAAATAGAGGTGGTGCATAAATATGTCATTAAATTAATATGTTCACTAATTATTATTAATATTTTTGCAAAGCAAGATAAGTGCAAATAAGACACAGTCTTTTCATGGGAGCAATAGTGTGGTGATGGAGTCACCTAATTGGAAAATGTAATAAATGACGCAAGAAAA
The DNA here is from genome assembly GCF_029873635.1 of Malania oleifera. Lineage (NCBI taxonomy): Eukaryota > Viridiplantae > Streptophyta > Magnoliopsida > Santalales > Ximeniaceae > Malania > Malania oleifera. The sequence continues at coordinate 142,498,404 of NC_080417.1, forward strand.
TAAATTGGAACATGATAATAATACACATAGATGTGTAATTTTACAGTGCATTGTTCAAGTGGATAATAGACACATAGCCATAGTATTGGTTTTGGTTAGTGTATTTGTGGGCTAACATAAGCTAATTGAATAGTCAAATTGGGCTATTATTAGTGTGATCACGAAAATGTGGGGGTACCTAATATCAATATGATCAAAATATGAGAGTTGAGAAACAACCGTTGATTAATGAACTCCTTATCTAAAGGACTAGCTAAAAAGTTAATAGAAAATAAACAGCGAGGGGGATGTGTGTTAAGCCCTTAACGTAAACTACTAATGATGACAACCCAACTAATGTGATTGGAGATCCCATGAATTAGGTTTCAATGGGTAATAACAAGTCACTGAGTAGTTTGGTGCGCACTATTACTTGTTTTGATCATTCTTATGGTGTGCGGATAGTGTAACTGCAATGATTGTGAGGTTGAGTTTATCTCTTAATAAATTCATATCCTTTGTTAGGTGGCATGTTTAGTTACAGCTATTCACTTGATGAATTTATCAATGTGAGTGTGGAACTGGGGGCGTTTCCTATGAAATTTTATTGGGCTAAAACTTTCTAGAGCACTTATGAATATCCAGGTATGGTGTATGGCCTATTCATACCAACCCGCCAGAGTTTTTGTGTATAGAGATGTTATGTGAGTGATATGTTTATAGTGTTACGCTGAAAGAATTTGGTTCAAGAATTTAGTATTCAACAAGTTCTTGTAACTCAACATATTTTCTCTAAGTGCAATTCAAACCAAAAGGTATTGACACCCAATGCATTACTTCTTGTGGTTACCCAATGTTGGTTTTTTTATCTTTCTTTGATTTTTTAATTTGAACCATTTGGGGGATTGTTAGTATTACCGTATTAATGTTGGATGCTTCAAATTAAAAAATATATATATATATATATATATCTATTTAATAGTTGTCAGTTTTATTTTAATCAAGTATATGTTAAATTTAATGTATTAGTTTTAACGCTTTTAAAATATTAACTACTACTTTAGCGGTTTTATATTTATGATGCTGGAAGTTATACTTAATTTTATCTATATAAACTATGATCCAACTTCATTTCAAGATACGTTTTTTTCTTCTTTGAATAACTTTATCTTATACTCTTTCTTGAGATTTATATTTTGTTGGATAACTAGAACTACACTACATCTCCTATAGCTTTGGTGTTTATGAGTGCACATAAAATCGAGCTAGCTAAGTAATCTTGGAGGTCGTGCGCGTAGTGACTATATGCACCGAGAAATGTTCTTCGTAGGCATGAAATCGACTTTAAGGATAGTGGTCCTTCCACACCTTAGCTTATGATAATAATTTGTAGTTTTATTTAATATTAATTTTATTAGTAAATATTTTTCTTTCTATTATATTTCCAACAGATGTCTGTAATAAGCTTCTGTACAAGTTCCTCTTGAATAAAGTGGCAATCAACTTCAATGTGCTTTTTTTGTTCATGGAAGACTGGGTTGGAGGCAATATGAGTAGTAGCTCGATTATCACACGTCAACTCCATAGGTTGAGAATGTGGAAAACCCAATTCTTCCAACATGTTCTTCAACCAAACAAGCTTACATGTAGTGTGTGCCATAAACCTGTGCTCATACTTAGCACTTGACCTGACCACCACAATTTGTTTCTTATTTTTCTAAGACACCAAATTACCACTTATAAAGATACAATACCTGGTTGTGGATCTTTTGTCAGAAGGCGACCCAACCTAATTTGCATATATATATATCCCTGAATATAAGTGTGATCCCGATCCTACTATAAGGGACCTCTCCCTAGTGCACCTTTGAGGTATCTCAAAAAGTGAATTACTGCATCTCAGTGACTTTTTCTCAGAGAAACGAGAAATTGACTCACAACACTTGTCACGAAGGATATATTTGATCAAGTGATTGTGAGATAATTCAATTTTCCAACAAGTCTTTGGTACCGTCCTGGGTAAGGCAACAAATCACCCATATCAACAGGATTGGGTCTCAAGAGCCCCGTCTCATCTAAAAGATCAGGAACAAACTTCCTTTATTACAAGACAGTTCCCATACAAGATATCGATGCTTTTATACCCAAGAAGTACTTCAATGGTCCCAAGTCCTTAGTCTGAATCTTACTCTGCAGGAAAAACATTAGGTGGATGCCTCGACCATTGTCACTAGTGATCACAACAATGTCATCCACATACACAACTAGCAAAATCCTACTAGATGGAGTATGACGATAAAATACAGAGTGATTTACTGCACACCATTTGAGGCTAAACTCTAGTACTACAACACTAAATTGGCCAAACCATGCTCTAGGAGATTGTTTTAACACAACAATTTCTTAAGCCGACACACTGAGCCTAACTCCCCCTGAGCAACAAACCTAGGTGGTTGCTCCATATGGACCTCCTCATGAAGACCACCATGTAGGAAAGAATTCTTCACATCTTACTAATGTTAAGGCCAATGACAAGTAGTGGCTATAGAGATGGACAAATGTACTGAGGCAAGTTTAGCGACTGGAGATAATGTGTTAGAATAATCCAAACTATACACTTGAGTATATCCCTTAGCAACAAGCCAGGTCTTCAAATGAGCCATAGAACCATCACGATTGACTTTCGCATTGTGCACCCAATGACAACCAACCACAAACTTACTAGGAGGAGGAGGTACCAAATCCCAAATATCATTATCATGTAGTGCACGCATCTCTTCCACCATTGCAGTCCTCCACCCGAAGTGGGATAGGGCTTCGGAAATAGATTTTGGAAGAGCAACAAAAGACAGAGTACTAATGAAATAGTAATACGAGGGTGACAAGAAATCATAACAAACAAAATTAGAAATTGGATGCTGGGTAAGTGCTTGGCCTTTCTAAATTGGGAAATAAGATAATTTGAGGAGGATACAAGAGACACAGTAGTAGAAGCTAAGAGGAGGCTCTCCTCCCTTGAGTAGTCGTGTGTATACCTGCAAATTGGGATGATCCAAGCGAGAGTAGGACTCGAGTTGGATGAAGATGCAGGGGGATTGGGCGCAGAAAATAGTTTGGGATTTGGAAGGCAAGACACAGCAAGAGACTCATTAAGGTCAACAGAACTCGAGGAATCAAAGTAGTATGGTTTAGACTCAAAGAAGGTGACATAAGCAGAGACAAAGAATCAATGTAAAGTTGGGCTATAACACAGATATCCCTTTTGAGTATAGGAATAGCCTAGAAAAATACATTTGATAGCACGAGGAGGAAGGGAGAACAAAGGAGCCTAAAGGAAGATAATTGAATATGAGACTTTACCACCAAGGGCAGAGGATGACATTTTACTGATGAAGGAGCAAGCTGTGAGCACAGCATCATTCTAAAAAAACTTTGGGGACATTCATTTGATATAATAGGGTATGAGTGACTTCAAGAATATGTCTGTTTTCCTGCTCTGCATTTCCATTTTGTTGTGGAGGGTGGGTACAAGAGGATTGATGGATCATACCAGAATTAGTTATATAGGTAGTGAATTGGGTACTTAAGTACTCCTTAGCATTTTCACTACGAAGTACCTTGATTGAAATATCAAATTGAGTCTTTGTTTGGGAGCAGAGGGTACAAAAGATATTAAACTACTCAGAACGATCTTTCATTAAATATAACCAAGTCATTCTTGAATAGTCATCAATAAATGTAACAAAGTGCTAAAACCCCAACTTTGACGTGACATGATTAGGACCCCAAATATCAAAATGGACTAGCATGAAAGACTAACCACCTGTTTGTTGACCTGGGAATCAAAGGGAACACGATGATGTTTTCCCAATCGACCGGACTCACACACAAGATTAGACACAAAACTTAATGTAGGAACTAGTTGTTTCAATTTGTCCAAGGGTGGATGACCTAGGCAACAATGGATTTGAAGTGGTGGTGTAGCTGCAGCTGTGCAGGCAGTGGGAGGAGAAAGCAACTCAAAGTAATAAAGCCCACAAGCCTCACATCATGTGCCAATTGTCTTCCTCGTCTTTAGATCTTGAATAACCATATAGTTAGGAAAACAAGTGACAGAACAATTTAGTAACTTTGTAAGCTTATTAACATGAGATTAAAAGGAGATTTAGGAATGTGTAAAACAGAAAAAAGAGAGAGGGAAGGAGTAGGATTCACTGTTCCTATCCTCTTAACAGCAATAGTGGACCCATCTGCAAGGGTCACTTGAGGTAGATTTTTAGGATATTGGAGGGCAGAAAAGAAGTTGGTTGCACCTGTTATATGGTCAATGGAAGCAGCAGAATCGATAACCTAAGGACTAGTGGAAAAGACACCAGATGACATAAAAACTGTAGGATTACCCTTCTGAGCAAAAGATGCAATGTGATGAGATGCTTGTTGTGATGTTTGATACTGTAGGAACCTTGAATACTCTTCCTCCAAGATAGTTATAATATGATGTTCCCCTGAACAAATGCCTGATGATGGAGACACACTTTTGGGATTTGAGGACGCCATCCTGACACACACAACCTTGATACATCAGCAAACAGAAATACACAGCGAACAAAATGCTCTTGGGATTCCAAAGTGAACTTTTAGACCAACCGAACGAAACACAAACGAGTAAACCACTGTTTCAACCATGAACAAGTCACCAACAACTGGACATAGCACTGCCAGAACCCTACAAAATCAATGTATAAATGCTTCCACTGCTCCAAGAGATTTAAAATCAGCCCCAAGAAACCAACACACAGTTCTAACAGCACCAAGCAGCCTCTATTCAGTAGAAAATCTGAAGTACACAGTGAACAACACCCTTCTAAAATTCATGGACACCATCCCAACACACAATGTTCAACAACCAGAGCAAATCACAAGCACACAATGAACAAGAAAGATAAAAACAAATCAAGAACACAGCAATACCACTGTTTCAGGCCTCAATGAATTCTATAACATTGACCAACAGCTTCAGGCATTAGCAAGCGATCATTCCTGGAATGCCGCACATTAGCAGCTAAAAAAGGTGATAACTTTGGACAAAAAATATGAAAAACAACTTGGTATTATGGTGTGAGGAAGGATTCAAGACATTTGGGGAAATTGGAGCAATATGGCTGCTCAAAAGTGTCTCATGCACCGGCGTGTGGGGTCGGCACTGCCGGCTTTCAGCCAGCATGTGGAGGCCCCTCTGGTGTGAAATTTTGAGGGATGGCAGATCAGCAGGTTGTGTGGCTTGCTATGTGGTTAGTTTTGCAAAATATGAGGTACTTCTTGAGGTGTGGAAGAGGACAGCAGTGTCCAGGATTTTTCCAGTGACTGCAGCTTTTCCCAGCAAGTGCAGAACCTGCTCCTGGACTTTGGTGATGCTGATGAATCTTGTACCGCAGCAGGTTGCATGGTAGTATGATGTTTAGGGTTTGATTCAGTGGAGGTCATGTAATTCGGGTGTAGGTTGGATCTTGCTCTTATATCATTTTGAGTAGTTGGGTAAAATGGAAGACCTTCTGTCAATGATAGGTCTCTCACTCTATTTGTAATATATGTCAAGTACAATTCCAATGACCATAATACCTTTACTAACTCACACTTACTGTTGGAAGTTTCAAAATTTATCCAGTCAATTCTCCTTGATTATAGGAGAAATTTTTGTAATTATGTAAATAATCTTAGGAGATATTCTAGGATATATTCTTAGGAGATATTCTATGAGATTTGTTAGCAATTGTCATTCCTTCCTTTTTTCTTTTCTTTCCTTTATTATTCTTTCCTTTTAGATTATCCTTGAAGTCTATAAGACATTCAGATTGTACCTTATTATACAATAATAAGAAATACTATTTCAATCCTTCTCCACTTCTAGATGGTATCGGAGCTTGGTTTTCTTTTCCTTTCGACAGTAATAGCCTCTAAAACCTAGGCCTCACTACCTTTAACCTTGTTTAGCCACCATTATGTCTGAAATTTCTGAAACTTCCACCATGGCCAGACCTAAACCTGTGGTCAACACCAAAACTGTAACCAAGGTAGCCCATACCGAATCCCATTCAGTCCAAATCACAAATATCCGTCTCAATGAAGCCAACTTCTTGAGATGGTCTCAGTCAGTTCGAATGTATATCCGCGGGAGAGGTAAGATTGGGTACCTTACTGGTGAAGAAACCAAGGCCCCTGATAGAGCAGGCCCATCATATGCTATATGGGATGCGGAAAATTCCATGATTATGGCTTGGCTTGTGAATGCAATGGACTTCATATTAGTGCTAATTACATGTGCTATCCTATTGCAAAAGAACTCTGAGATAATGTTAGTCAGATGTATTCTGACCTTGGAAATTATTCCCAGATTTATGAATTGCAGCAAAAAATTGGCAAGACTCGACAAGGTGAAGATAGTGTGACTAAGTATTTCAATGTCCTTAAGGGACCGTGGCAGGACTTGGATCTATTCAATGATTATGAATGGAAGAGCCCTGATGATTGCAACTACAACAAGAAGATGGTGGAAAATGCAAGAATTTTTAAATTCTTGGCTGGACTCAATGATGAGTTTGATGAGGTCAGGGGGAGGATTCTTGGTAGACAGCCTCTGCCTTCAATCGAAGAGGTATTTTGTAAAGTTAGACGTGAAGATTGTCGTTGGAATGTTATGCTAAAGAAAAAAGGGGCTGATGGAACAGTTGAGAACTCGGCTTTTGTTGCTGCTAATCCTACTGTTTTGGCTGCTACTAATGCCTCTGTATGGTGGTCATATCCCAATCAAAAATCTCAAGTATGGTGTGACTATTGTAATAAGCCACGCCATACCCGAGAAACGTGCTGGAAACTACATGGAAAACCAGCAAATTGGTAAAGTAGCAAACGTGGACCTGGAAACAACCAAGTGATTCCTAGAGCAAATGAAGCCCAGACCAATGTTTTAAGTTCAGAGCAGATGGATCAACTTCTTCAACTGCTGAAATCCAATCTGATATCCGGTACTTCTATTGGTTCCTTGGCCCAAACAAGTAATATGTTGAGTGCCTATTCTAGCTCTTTAGCCTTTGCACCATGGATTATTGATTTAGGTGCATCTGACCATATGACTAGTATATCTCAATTATTTCAATCTTATTACCCTTGTCCGAGTAATAAAAAGGTTAGGATTGCAGATATGAGTCTTTTATCCATTGCAAGAGTAGGTTCAATTAGAATTTCTTGGAAAATAGAATTAAAACCTGTCCTTCATGTTCCTAAACTTGCAATCTTTTGTTTGTTAGTAGATTATCCCATGATTCTAACTGTCGTATTATATTCTTTGATTCTCACTGTGAATTTTAGTACTAGAACTTAGGGGCGATGATTGGCAGTGTTAGGATGATCGATGGCCTTTATTATTTTGATGATACCCTATTAAGAAATAAACAAGCTCAGGGCTTGAGTGGTAGTACTAGTTCAATCCCCGTGCGTGATCAAATAATGTTTTGGCATCTTAGATTAGGACATCCTAGTTTTTCCTATTTAAAATATTTGTTGCCTAATCTATTTAAAAATTTGAATTGCACTTCTCATCATTGTGACGTGTGTCATTTATAAAAAAATCATCGAGTTCCTTATATTTCAAAAGGCTACCATGCATCAAAACCTTTTTATTTGATTCCTAGTGATGTTTGGGGTCCCTCTAAGGTTACTACCATTTCCAGAAAAAAATGGTTTGTGACTTTTATAAATGATCATACTTGGATTTGTTGGGTATATTTGATGAATGGAAAATTTGAAGTTGAAATATTATTCAAGAATTTTTATAGTATGATTGAAAATCAATTTCACACAAAAATAAGCACACTTCGTGCGAATAATGGTGCAGAATATTTCAACCAAGTATTGGGAAATCTTTTGAAAGAAAGAGGAATTCAACATCAATCCACTTGTCGTGACACCCCACAACAAAATGGCATTGCTGAAAGAAAAAAATCGTCATTTACTTGAGGTTGCATGGGCTATAATATTTTCAATGCATATTCCAAAATATTTGTGGGGGGATGCTATTCTAACTGCTTGTTACCTTATTAATAGAATGCCTACCCGTATGCTGCAGTATATTACTCCTTTGGCGTGCCTAAAAAAATCCTTTCCTGATAATAGGATAATTTCTGATCTGCCTTTAAAAGTATTTGGATGCACTATTTTTGTTCATATTCTAGCTCACCTTAGATCTAAACTTGATCCTAGGGCTGAAAAATGTGTATTTCATGGATATGCTCTCAATAAGAGAGGGTATAAATGTTTGAATCCAAAAAAAAAAAAAAAAAAATCACATAAGTAGGGATGTCATTTTTGTTGAAAATCGGTTTTACTTTAACCAAGCTTATCTTCAGGGGGAGAAAGAGAGTAGTGAAGATCAGTTTTGGCAAACTTCTATACCAATGCCTAATGTTTTCCTTGCATTGACATCCCTCTACAAAACATTCAAGGAACTGAAGTTTTAAATATTGAAAAAAAAATGGAAATCCCAATCTGCCTGTACAAAGCATAAGGGAGTCACAAAAAAGAGGAGAATTGCTACAGAATATTCCCTCTTCCGAGCTTCGCGTTTATACTAGAGGTAGGTATCGTTCTAATACTAAGGATCATCCCACAATTTCAGAGCAGAATCAATCATCACCTTTAAAAACTGGTGATTTGGAAATCCCAAGTAATCCTTCTACTACACTTCTAGTTGATCAATCTACTGACCTTGGTGTACCTATAGCCATTAGGAAAGGAGTTAGAGCTTGACCACATACCCCATTGCCAAATATTTATCATACCATAGACTTTCATAATCATAAGGCCAATATTTCTCACTTATTTGTTCCAAGGACCATTTAGGAAGCTATGGATCATCCGGATTGGAAGTTAGCAGTTCTTGAAGAGATGAATGCACTACGAAACAACAGTACTTGGGAAATTGTTGATTTACCAAAGGAAAAGAAAACTGTAGGTTGCAAGTGGGTGTTTACAGTTAAATGCAAGGCTGACGGCAATATAGAGAGAGATAAGGCAAGACTCGTTTCAAAAGGTTTTACATAAACATACGGAATTGACTATCAAGAATCTTTTGCTCTAGTGGCCAAGATAAACTCAATCTGAGTGTTACTCTCCTTAGCTGTACATTCTAACTGGCCCTTACAGCAGTTGGATGTAAAGAATGCCTTTTTAAATGGAGATCTAGAGGTTGAAGTGTTTATAGAATTACCACCAGGTTTTGAAGGTAATCTTGGCTGAGATAAGGTGTGTAAATTGAAAAAATCATTGTATGGGCTCTCAAGCAATCTCTGAGAGCTTGGTTTGAACGCTTTGGGAAGGCTGTAAAGGGTCATGGTTACAGCCAAGGTCAAGCTGATCACACCATGTTCTATAAGCACTCAAGTGAAGGGAAGGTTGCTATTCTAATTGTCTATGTTGACGATATTATTTGGACTGGTAATGACGGCAAGGAACTTGAGAAATTAAAACAGATGCTTGCTAATGAATTTGAGATTAAAGACTTGGGTGACTTGAAGTATTTTCTCAGTATGGAATTTGCAAGGTCAAGAAAAGGTATTTTTGTTTCACAAAGAAAATATGTGCTTGACTTGCTTGGAGAAACAGGTTTACTAGGGTGTAAAGCAGCTGAGACACCTATAGAGCCTAATCTTAAACTACAACCTGCCAAACCTGAAGAAGTAACCAATAGAGACCAATACCAAAGATTGGTTGGAAGGCTACTTTATCTATCACATACACGTCCTGACATCACCTTTGCTGTCAGTATGGTAAGCCAATTCATGCACTCACCAGGGCCTGACCACTTTGATGCAGTTTATAGAATCTTGAGATATTTAAAGGGAACTCCAGGAAAAGGTCTATTGTTTGAAGACAATAGACATCTACAAGTTGAGGTATACACTGATGCAGATTGGGCTGGGAGTATAACTGATCGAAGATCAACTTCTGGTTATTGTGCCTTTATTGGTGGAAATCTGTTTACATGGAAAAACAAAAAAATGTGGTAGCTAGGAGTAGTGCAGATGCAGAATTTAGAGTAGTTGCTCATGGAGTTTGTGAAGTGTTGTGGATTAAAAAATTATTGGAAGAATTGAAAGTCATTAATCCACTACCTATGAGACTGTATTGCGATAACAAATCTGCCATAGCCATTGCTCACAATCCAATGCTTCATGATAGAACAAAACATGTTGAGGTCGACAAGCATTTTATAAAGGAGAAGCTGGGCAGTGGACTGATTTGTTTACCCTATATCTCTACTACTGAACAAGTAGCAGATATTCTTACAAAAGGACTACCAAAGAAGCAATTTGAAAATTTGATCGGCAAGCTGGCTATGGAAGACATCTTCAAACTAGCTTGAGGGGGAGTGTTGGAAAGTTTCAAAATTTATCCAGTCAACTCTCCTTGATTATAGGAGAAATTTCTGTAATTATGTAAATAATCTCAGGAGATATTCTAGGATATATTCTTAGGATATATTCTAGGAGATTTGTTAGCACCTGTCATTCCTTCCTTTTTTCTATTCTTTCCTTTTAGATTATCCTTGTAGTCTATAAGACATTCAGATTGTACCTTATTTTACAATAATAAGAAATACTATTTCAATTCTTCTCCACTTCACTTCTAGACTTACTAACATAACTCTTAACGCATAATGATAATGCTAAATGTCTAAATAACCATTAACAATTTAGGAGGCCCTTCGGGAGGGAAGTGCATTTAGCCTCTTGGATCCTATGCTTGCTAAAGTGGCTTAGAGTTTGGATGGGTGAAAAGGTGCGTTATTTTCTTTAAGTGGCTGTATCACCCTTATTTAGGGTTTTAGAGGATTCTTCCCTTTGGCATAGAGTTATTAGAAGTAAATTTGACATGTAAGGTAATGGGCGGGATACGAATTTGAGGTTTTAATATATTCCCTTGAGAGTCCTTGGAAGTGTTTTTCACGGATATACTCTCGCTTTGTTCCTTATACTAAATTTATTCTGGGTAATGGGGTACAACGTTTGGTGTTGGGAAGATATTTCGGTTGGGTGGTTGACTTTGCGCTTTGCACTTGCTTTTATATAGGCTCTCATTGCGTAATAGAACTATCTCTTCCTTTTCTATTTTACATGGGATGAATTCTCTTGGCATTTTTATTTTCATAGATCTCTTAATGATAAAGAGGTGTTGGGGCTCACCTCCTTATTGTATTTGTTGGACAGCAGTTGCCCTTCCTTTAGGAGGGGCTGTTGTTTATGGGTTCTTGACTCTTTGGGGGAGTATTTGCAATACCTTTTTTTTTTTTAAGCACTTGACACATAAGAACATGTCTTTCCCCCTTCTTGTACTATTTGGAACGTCATAGCCCCCTCGAAGATTGAGGCTGTTAATGGTTATATTAGTCATTTAACATTATTAGTGTGTTAGTGTTATGTTAAAAGTGAGAGTTAGTAAAGGTATTATTATCATTAGACTATACTTGATATATACTATAAATAGAGGGAGAGACCTATTGCTGTGTTAGACGTATCGCAGCAAGATCTATCCTAATCCCTACCACCACCACCAAACATAACCCTAACCCTACCACCAAACCAAACCCTAAACCTACTCAACCCTCTGCAAATCGCCAGTATAGGAGGATCAACCACACCAAACCAAACCCTGAGCCAGTCCAGGGATTGAAAGAAACTCAGCAATCACCAGAAAATACCCTGGCGGTCGCTGTCTGTTTCAGAACCATCAAAACCCTTCCGTATTTCACAGAACCAACCATATATAGTCAACAACAGAACCCTCCGATCTGTAGTTCTTTAAATCTCATCTCCGGAAACCCTTCTACATGCCCCTATGTGCTGGTCGATTTTTTTGGCAGTTCCGACCCCACTTGCTGGCGTGTGAGACACTTCTCTGCCAGTTTTTTCTGCATTCTTTTCCTGCAGAATGTCTTGATTACTTCCATAGGCCATAATATCAAGCTGTTGAGCATGTTTTGCTAAAAAATCCAACCTCTCTTGACCTTGCACTCTGGAAATCCGATAGTTGTTGTTCGGTGTTAGTGAATGCCATTGGTGAGTCTCTTGGAGGAGCGACAGCATTGATACATTGATACATTGATTTGGTGGGGTTGTGGCAGTGTTATATTGGTTTGTTGGTGACTTGTCCATGGTTGTTTCGATGGTTGGCCTTGTTCGTGGTTGTTCCGACTAGTCCGATTGTTCCTCTTGTTTGACACTAGTTTAGTTTGTGAGTGTTGGGATGGAGTCTATGAATCCCTCGAATATGATTCCTTCACCATTGCCATAGATAACAACTGAACAAAAAATTGGAAGGAAAGAATTATGTTTAGTGGTCTAAGAATGTTAAAGTCTATTTAACAGAGTTAGGCAAATCTGACCATTATTCCAATCTGGGCCCTTTGATGACAAAAGAAAAGAAGTGTGGATTCAAGAAGATGCTTTGATTGTTTCCCTTTTGTGGAACTCGATGGAACCCCTGATTGCACGGATGTGCATGCATCCGTGGATACATGCAAGGACATTTGGGATCATGTCAAGCTTCTATGTTCCAGTAAAATCATTAGTGTCAGTTTCTAGAGGGCAAATAGTGCTTTCCCTAGAAAATTAGATTCCTTGTGCCATATAAGGTATTTCCTACCATGCTAGGAGGCATTTGAGCGTTCCCCTCACCCTTTGTATTTCACTCACTCCTCACCTGAGGTCCTGGAGCTCATTTTTAGGCATTTCAAGGGCGATGTTTGCCTCTCTAGTTCAAATTCTCTCATCTCTCAACCTCCTGTTTTGCCAAGCTCATTTTCAAGCATCCCAAGGGCGGTGTTCCTCTCTCTTGTTCAAATTCTCTCACATCTCATCCTTGCACCTCATTGAAAATCAAAACTCCAAAGAGGGTATTGTGTCTTTTGTTGTGTGTATAATTTACATCTCCACATTCCAGATACAAACTTCACATCTCAACACAACCAAATCCGCCCACAACATTACAAGCCACCAAAAACAAAAAAACACAAAACGACAAACAAACCAAAACAAAAGCAAAACAATTGGTCTTCAAGATCATCCCTAGATTGTCCATCCTTCTTTCAAGGCACGACAACCTGCACAAAACATAAACACATCAAATTACAATCCCAAATTTCACAACACAAAAAAAAAAAAAAGTGTATAACACAAACCAAAAACATTAAACCACCAAAAACCAAGCCCATTTCCATCCTATAAACCCAAGAGCAACCCAGTTTACCTAGTTCAGGTCTAATCGAGCTTTGATTCCTCAAGTTGAAACTTAATTGAACTCAAAGTCTCGAGATTGAAATCCAATTGGCCCTTAGTCTTGAAATTAAAGTCTAATTGGATGTCAGTTCTGATATTGAGGGTCGATTGAGCTTCATTTCTCTTTTAAGCTCAATAAGTCCTTAATTGTTTCAAAATCAAATTGCAAAGCCTTGATATCATCCAACCGTCAAATCAATTGAGTCTTAATGTTCAAATCGAGGCTTAATTTTCAAATTAAAATGTGATTTGAATTTGGTTTAAAATCAATGTCAAATTGAATTCTAATTTCAAAATTGAGACTTAATTGAATCTCAATATGTTAAATTAAGCTAAGTTGAAACTCAGACTGCAACACCAACCTTCATCAAAACCAATTGTCGCACACAAAAGAAATGGAATCCAATCTCAACATTCAAGTTAACACAAACAACATTTCATTTTCACCAACCTCATGCATTTCCATTTCACCACATTTCATCCACTTGCTAAATTTCATTCACATCCAATCCAACTCCCAAAATCTCATGCAAACAACCCATACATTTCACATTCAAATCACACGCCAATTTTACACATACTCCAAACATCACTCACTCTAATACACACAAACCTAAACATCACACAAATTTGCACACAAATCTGCACTTAGTTTTATAAATTTCACACACAAAATTGCACATATGATTTCACATGGCCACAAGGATACTTGGCACCTTATTCCCTCTTAATTTCAGCTTTCAAAAGGAACAATAAAAGGGGTAATGTGGTAATTTCTCCCCAGCTGCATGGCTGCCTATAAATAGGAGTTCATTTGCGGCATTTGGAGGAACTTTTGAAAAAACAAAAGACCACTCTGTCAATATGGAGAGAGAGCAGAATTGGGAGGGACAAAGAGACTTTTGTTTATCTTTTGAAGGAGACACTAGAAAAATTTGAAAGAGAACAGAGGGAGTGGCTGAACTCAAGAGATAGCTTATGTCCAGAAGAGAGGTTCATCTGGCTGTGTTTTGAGAAAAAAAAAAAAAAAAAAAAGAATCGAAGCAGGGGATTACCTTATAAAGAGCTAATTGAAAGCAAGAAGAAGGTTGGCCAGTCAAAGGAGGTTGAGTAGGCGACAGGGCCAGCAACATGCAGCGGTGCCCAATGGAGGTGGCCGTGATTGGCTGGACAGGCAGTGGCAGTGGCTGCAACAGAGAGAGAGAGGTTGCAGGTTTGGCGGCCAAGCAGACAAGAGGCTGGTTGACCTGGGTGGTACACGCACAAAGGGAGGTGGCGGCCAGGGCTTCCATGAGTTGAGAACAAGAAAGGGTTAGGGCTCCCTTTCTTTTAGATTTCTAGGATTTTTTATAAAAAAATATTTAAAAATTAAATATAATGTGTTATAATATATATATATATATATATATATATGCGTGTGTGTGTGTGTGTGTAGACTCACACCTACACATTTATCTTTCAAAATAAATACTTGAAGTACCATCAAAAATGAAAAACAAAGAAGTATAGAGAAAAAGCTACAGAAAATTCTAAAAAAAAACAAAAAGTGAAAATTTATTAAAAGGTGAAAATTCCTCCAAAAAAATAATAACAAATGAATAAAAATATGAAAGAAGAAAATGGTTAAAATTCAATTTAAAATGCTTGTAAAGGCTGAAAAATTGAAAGAAAAATCAAGGAGAAAACACAAGAGAGCTGGAAAAAACCCAAACATTTGAAATCGCCCCAAATTTCCCTGAAAAATAACATTTTCCTAAAAAAAAATAAAGTACAAAACAAATAAAATAAAATAAAAATAAAACTCTTGAAAATTAGAGAAAATTCCATAAAAATTGAAATAAAATGGGGACAAATTGAGAGAAACAGAGGTAAATTCTTGGTAGCTTTTTCAGCCTTATAAGACTCCTTTTATGCGTTTTGCTCTGTCTGGTTCTAATTTCATGTTTTCTTGTCTATTTGTTGGCAAACCTTTAGCATCTGTGTTTTCATGGGTGTTGTTCATGTATGTTGTCTATTTGCATGTTCATCAATATGTCATGTGCTTATGCTTGATTACCTATTTGTTGGCTTGTATGCGAATCTTGCATTTGATGTGCTTTGATTATTGGTGTGCATGTATGTGTGCCTTTCATACATGATTTGCATCTTTCCTTGCATAAGTGTGTGCTTGTGTGTGCGTGCACCCCTATGAGGAGAAAATCTATAATATGGGGTTATGTAGTCCTCAAGCACCTCTTGAAGGGTGGAGGGTCTAGTAGAATCACTTCAAGTTGGCTTAGCTGGTGATTCTATTAAAAGTTATGTTTTTCTGCACGTATTTCAGTTTACTGGATTGTCTTGCATGTTTTGCTTTGGTGAGTGAGCTTTAGTAAACTGCATGATAGCTTGCTATGATTATTTGCATGTCTTTGAGTGTGTGTGCTTGAGGGCATGTGAGTTCGCCTTTTGGGCAATAAAATTAATAAAGAAAGGCTGCATAAGTCCCCATTTGAAGCCGAAAGAGGGACGCTTGTGTCTCTTTAGGTTTTGTGAGATGAAGCTTGTGTCCTTGAACGGAATTCCAAATAGGACACGAGTGAATTCAATACAAAGGCTGATAAATCATGGTACACAAGGTATTAATTGTGTGTCATTTGATTCAACTTGTAACAATCAGAGGTTAATTTGGTAGCATTTGAAAAAAAAAAAGGGTGTGTTGTGGGGTGCTCATACCTTCTCGCATAATTGCACTCTCGAACCTAGATCTGGTAGTGTAGACTTTGACTATCAGCCCTTTAGACCTAGGTATAGCTTAGAGACCATTGAATTGATAGTAATTATTTAGGTGTTCTAGCCTCACCTAGTGCAAAGTAGGTTATTGGCGATTCCATGGATATATTTACTCATTATCTCACCTTCACCTTTATTGGGGCCTCCTTTGGGAGGCGGCCCCCGAAAAATTGCAAAACTTAACATTGTGCAACCTATAACTGCCGATGTTTGTGAGATGTAGGAGTAGAGGGAGTAGATGATAGTTCTTTGGGTTCTAGCTGTTTTGAACCCGAGTTTAAGGCAGTTTTGTCCAAGATACTTGATAGTGCAGAGTTGCCATCATTGGTCAATGTTTATCCTCATTTAATTCATGCTTCCTCTAGCACACATTCCCTTGCCCTTGGATGTTGTATTTCAACCTTGGGCTTTGAGAGGACAACCTTTGCCACACAAGGTGATTATGGTTTTCAACCAAGCAACCGTAGAAATTATCAATGTGGTTCAAGTGGCTGTGGTGGAAGAGATGGACGAGGTAGAGGCACTCCTCACAAGTGCACTCATTGTGGACAAGGAGGTCATACTATTAGGCAGTGTTCGTATCTCTATGGTAAACCTTCTTGTGTCGCCAATGCAGTCACCACAAACTCCACACCTTCAGTTCCAAGCATGGTTCGAAATCGCGGTCGTGGGTAACGTCGCGTAACGGTCGTGGGTGTCCCGGGCCGCGGGAGACGCGGGTTTTACTTAACGGGAAGCGGGCGTAACGGTCGTGAATTTTTTTCACGCATGCACAATCATTCCAAAATCGAAAAATAAGCATGAAATCCATTAATACATGATTTTTAATAAATTTTGAAGGTTTTCATTCAACCTACAAATGCTTTTTAATAGGCACTATGATTTTTATATTAATTTTAGTGCGCTGTTTACAAAAAAAAGCATATTTTTTTATAATTTACATTACTTTAATGAATAAAAAGATGTAGAAATGTAAGAATCAATTAATTAAAGTAAAAAAATTACTAAAAATGAATCAATAGACTCAATACTCAATATACACATTACACATACATGAATTTAAAAAGTGATTAATATCAAATATCAATAAATAGTTGAAAATACATGAATACAATATTACAAATTTATAACATAACACATGTCACCACCAAAAAGAATGATGTGGAGGGTCTTCATAATTTGCATCTGTATCTTGAGATTGGGATGGGAAATTATCTCCCCATCCTTGTGGAAATACATAGTTGAATAAACCCAAGTTTTCGTCATTTCGTTGTTGCTTTTAAAAATGTACTAGTGGTGAAAATCCTCTTGAATAATGTCAATAAGTTAGGGCAGGGGCTGGCTCTGGGTAGTGTGTAGAAGAAGACTCAGTAGATCTTGAGAATCCTGATCCACTAGGATAAAAATGTGAGTCACGAGATGCATAATGTGGATATGCTGGATGAGATCCATATGATTGTGATGATGAACCCTCTAAACTAAAGTCGCAAAAACTACGAACCACACCATATGAATCTTCAGTAGAATCAGTAGGGTCACCACGAGCACTCCTTCTCTTGGGTTGTGAAGATTGGTTCCCTAGAGGAATACCCAAGTCATAATTTTCAGGTATGTCATGTAGTCCATAAGGATCAGAAGGATGTATATCCCTTCCAAATGATGTCCTTGTGTCATATCCATAATTATATTCTACACCGCCGCCTCCACCACCACCACAACCCCCTCCCCCCCCAACCCCAGTTCCAGCACCACAATTACCATCATCATCACTTGGTGGGCTCAAACCAAGATTGTCATCACTTTGTGTACATTCAGGGCTTGAACTTGAATCATCATGGGTGTTTATTGGTGGTTGATCACCTCCTTCTGTAGTACCACCAACTTCTTCATTTAACCAATTTGAATTGTCCCGACCGTCGAGTAGTGGTGTCTCTCTCTCCTCCAACCATTGACTTAAAGGATCATCTTCTTCGAAAATGTAGTCCAAATTGATAGGATTGAAACCCTCTTCAATTTCTTGTTGGCTTCTTCTCATTGTACGTCTTAACTTTAACCTCATGTTGTAATGTACGAAAACAAGTTTTTGTAGTCTCATGTACTTTAATCTATTTTTTGTTTTCATATGGATGAGGCTAAAGGTGCGTCAATTACGCTCACAGTTCGAAGCTGATGTGGTCTGGTTAAGAACTCTAATTGCTATTCTTTTGAGCTCAGGAGCACACAAGCCATGATGAATCCACCATTCAGCTGCATGAATAATTAAAAAGAGTTTTATGTTAGTATAGCGTATATTTCAAAAGTCAAATTTGAACATAAAGAGAGAAAATAGAGTCATTCATCCATTATTTAGCTATATAACCATATTTACCAGGATTTGTTGTTTCATTGCCCTTTGAGCTAACGGGGTTCCAAAAGTCTCCTGCCTATCTCGATATAGCAACAATTAAAAAAGGATGATTGTGAAATATAATTAATTAATTAGATGTATTAATAATTATTCTTGAAAGTATTACAGAATACTAGAACAATTCATTATTCAATTTAATGGAACCAATACTTACTTGATTAATAGCCCGAATTTGAGTATCTATATCGGGTACGAACTTGGTTATCACTTTTTTAACCCCATGCATGACTTCTCTAGCAACTTCAGGAGAGGGTGGGACACCGTAAAGAAATTGTGGGTTCAAAAAATACCCTACAATTAAATTTAGAAACATATTAATCAATAGTTTTGTAATACAACTATGCTTAATTTAAAAGTTAAAAGAATAAGAAATTGTATTTGATTTACACTTACCAGCAGCGTGCAAATCTTGGTGCAACTAAAAACTCCACCAGTTGTCAATAATTTTCCAATAGTCTTTGTAAAACTGGCAATCTTTTTGAATGACCAACTTTGCCCTATCAATTGCCTCATATATGAAGCCCATGGTTGGTTTTTCATCACCATAAACCAATTTAAGAACTTTCACTAAGGGTTCTTGCACTTTAATTATATCAGAAGTCTTTTGCCAAAACTCTTTGCCTAAGATAATTTTCTTTGAATCATATGTTGGGTCTGATTTTGTTATCCCAAACCTTGAGTTTTTCCAAGCATCAGATGTAAACATTTTCTTAATGCTTGTTTATGCCTGACAATAGTCTCCAAAGCAATGAAATTTGTGGCAAATTGAGTAATGGCAGGGCGAAGTAACTCTCTATTATTTGTGAATTTCTTCATGAAATTCACTGTCCATGTGTGGTTGTAAATAAATGAGGTTATTGTTCTTGCATCTTCTAAGACCTTCTTCACATTACTTTTCTTACCAATATCTTCAAGAATAAGGTCTATGCAATGAGCTGCACATGCTGTCCAATAGAGATTGGGCCTCTTCTGCATTAATAATTTTCCTCCTGCCTTCATTGCAACTTCATTATCAGTCACTACTTGGACAACATTCTCCTCTCCAATTTCTTCAACCACCTCGTCCATTAATCTGAAATGAAATTATAGATTCAATAATTATTACTATTTAATAAAAAACATGCAAGTTCATAATACTATTTGCATATACAATTAAAATTAGAAAATTACCTGAAATAATATTCAGCTGTTCTGCTTGGCACATCAGAGGCATCAATTGATTTATGAAACACGGTGCCTCTATCGCAATAAACAAAAAAGTTTATAATGTGTTTTCTTGTTGGTCCTGACCAACCATCACACATAAGGGTTACACCTCTCTCCTTCGAAGTTCTAGCAAAAGAAGCTATATAATTTTTTATTTCTTGATACTCTTGCTCCAAATAAATTTCAGATATCTCATAGAGCGATGAACCCTTCACCCCCTTTCCAACCTCTGTAGTAATATCAAGCATAGACTGCATAAATGGAGAGTCAGCTACATTCGCTGGAATCCGATTATAAATAAGGAATTTTCCAACTGCTTTTCCTAATTTACTTTTTAAACCTTTTAGTAACTTAGTGTTGATTTTTGGTTGTTTCGCACTTTTGCTTCTTTCTAAAATAGGATCCATTGCCTTTAGTCTAGCTTCAGGGGCATCAGGATTGATCCATTGTCGTCCACTACCTCCAGCTTCTTGACCACTATAAGATTGAGCTCCTGCTCTATTGAAACCACTAGTAGCACTACTGTCAGAGCCACCTCCCTCTTCATAAATATTACCCCCTCTAGTTGTTCTTGCTCGAAATCTTTGTCTCTCTTCCCATTGTTGCTGTGATCATACGCTTTCTTGTCGAGCAAATCTCATACTTTCTTCTTCCAAGTCTTCTTCATCGCTCAAATTCTCAAAATCTCCTTTAATTTGGGCTTTTGCTTCTTCTTGCCTTTTTTGTTTATCTCTTTTCTTCTCAGCATACTGTTGTAGATGTTTCATCATTTGTTCTCTTACTTGTATGGTCACATTTGAGCATCCAGCTACTTGACCCTTTTTATGTGCCAAGTGTTGTTTCAAGCGTGTAATGCCCCCTTTAATTATCTTCCCACATAACTTACACATAATAACATGTCTATTACCGTCCACCGCAGTACCAAAATGCCATCCAATATCCTCACTAGGTAAGTTCTCATTTCCTCTATCACGTGACATATTGATAGACTTAATTTGATGATCTCTACACAAAACATAGAGAAAATACAAAGTTACAACCTTTCTAAAAAAATGACAGGAATAATATTATAATTAGTAATTTAGTTAATATTAAATAATAAGTACTAAATAGTCCTTCTAATTTTAAATACTTATTTCGTAAAAATAAAATATAATATTTGATTAAAAATAATAAGTAATGTTTAATTTATTTTTATATTTAAATAAACAAAATTATAAAATATTAGATATTTTATTACAAAAAAATATATTCCTTTATCTTTAAAAAGATATTTTCATTATTTTTTATAACTTGATTTTATTTTCTTTTATAACTATATGAAATTAACATTGTAATTTTAAAGGTGGAAAAGACTTTTGCTTTACTTTCATATACGTCACAGCATCACTAATAGAGATCCATACAGTACAAATTGACTATTTAACTTTTTAAGCATTTTCTCAATATATGGATTAAAATAAAATTTTTCTACAAATTCTAGTAGTAAACTAGTAATCAGTAAAAATCTGAATTATTAATATATTAACTATTAGGTTAATTTTTTTTTAATTAAGTTATCAATTTTTACTTTATTTGATAACTAAAAACAAAAAATATATCATGTAAAGATTTATTTTACCTAATTTTAAATTTAAGGTCAAAATGATGTTTGAAAACTTAAAAATATTTATAAACAGGAAATATGTGATGGAACTAGATTTTCCTAATTACCTTTCAAAAAATATAAGACAATTAAAATATTTATAAATTAAGAAAATTTTATTTTACATAATTATTATTGTTTTCTAATTTTTTACTCTATTAAATTACTCTTTTTTTTAAATGCAATTTAACAAACATAATTTACAACAAATTATAATTAAAAAAAAAAAAAAAACATAATAAGAAGTTTAAGATGTGGGTGTTGAGTGTTGACTGAAATTTTAAAGCTTATCTCATACGCTGAGATGAGCAGAGAGTCTGAGTGAGACCGAGAGAGGGGAGGGGACTCGGAGGAGCCTTGAAGTTTCGTGCGACGACTGGCGGAGGGCTGGCTGGGGGCGGCGAGTGCGACGACTGGCGGAGGAAGCTGTTGAAGGGCTATCGATGATTCCAAGCTCCGTGCGACAACTGGCAGAAGGCTGGATGGTGGCTGCGAGTGCGGCGACTGGCGGAGGAAGCTGCTGAAGGCCACTCTGAGGCTTCGAAGAACTTAGTTAGGATCAGGAAGGCTAGACGAAGGCTGCGAAGATGAGTAGATCCGCTTAGGCTTCGAAGAAGTGAAGCCTTCTTATTGCTTCGGCCAACAAAATTTCAAGGTAAGTTTTTCTGCTCCTTGAATGTTAGATTTAGTTAGATTGAATGGCAGATGGGTGGTTGGGAGAGGGGGAAAGGGGGAAAGGAGCGCTGCAGCAGAAAGGACATTCAGATTTCCGCAAGCTGTCGACATGTAACGGTCCATAACAGACCATTACGGAGTGTAACGTTGGGGTAACTGCCGTTATGGGCCGTTACGGCTGTGAATTTTTTCCGAACTGCATTATCGGCCCGTATCGGTTTCGGAGCCTTTGATTTAAGTTACGTATCGGCCGTTACGCTACGTAACGGCCGTTATTTAAAACCATGGTTCCAAGTGGGGAGCACGTACTATATCTATGTTATAGGAAGAGTCTTTCAAATTCTAGCAGCATCAAACATCTCTTCCTATTGCATCCCTTACCTACTATATCCATGTCACAGGAAAAGTATTCCAAACTTTAGCAGCATCAAACATCCTTGCTAACCTCTCTTCCCATTGCATCCCTTGCCTACTATGTCATGGAAAGAGTATTCCAAACTCCAACAGCGTCAAATGTCCCAGTAAGCTTCTCTTCCCATTGCATCCCTTGCCTAGACAGGTAACCCTACAGCTTGCCTCTCATCCAATACCTTTTGTCCTAATCCTTGGGTTAAAGATTCCGCAACCACTAATCATTTCATAGCTATATCTAATTTCTTGTCTACTCTCCAGTGAAAACTTACCTCTTGTAATATTCTTGCTGATGGATCTCGCACTACTATTAAGGGAATTGAAAATATAAGTTCCACTTTCTTTATTTCTCTTCCTTTGGTTTTGTATATTCCCAAGTTCCCTTTCAGTCTTATACAGTTAGCAAGATTACCAAATCCATGAATTGTTCAACAACATTACCTGATTGTGTGATCGTTCAGGATTTGAAGACAATGAAGACGATTGGCGGAGGGTATGAAGCTGGTGGACTTTATCGCTTTAAGACACTATCACCTTCTACTGCCCATACTGTTGCTGCCACCTCTAAAAATCTGTTTTCGCCTTGGTCCTCCTTTGTTCAAAAAATTGAAACTACTAGTTTTTGATTTGAGCCCTGTGGCTAGTCTTAAGTGCGAGTCTTGTCAATTGGGAAAGCATCATGTTGTCCCTTTCCTGATTCAATAAACGTGCAACAAGCCCTTTCATGTTAGTCCATTCTGATGTTTGTGGCCCTAGTCGGGTTGTGTCCAAGTTGTGTTTCTAATACTTTGTAATCTTTGTTGATGATTATTCGAGGATGATGTGGCTCTATTTAATAAAAGATCTTTTTGAGTTACTTCATATATTTTGTGCCTATTGTTCTAAAATAAAGACTCAATTTGGTTTGCTAGTTCGGATACTTCGGAGTGATAAGGCTAAAGAGTATTTCAAAACTCAATTCACTACGCATATGAATCAATTTAGTATTGTTTCAGTCATCTTGTGCCAACACTCAACAAAATGGGATTGTAGAGAGGAAAAATAGGCATATCCTTGAAGTCACTTGTGCCTTAATTTAGCAAATGCATGTTCCTAAAGTGTTTTGAAGTGGTGTTGTACTTACTCTTGCTATCTTACAACAAGATACCATCCTCTATTAATTGCTTGCCCCATTTTGTTTCTTAGTTCACCTATGTTCTCTTTATATCCTCGTGTATTTAGGTTTGTGTCCTTTGTTCATTAGCTAATCCCTGGGGTGGCCTATGGGATGTAGATGGTCCTCCATCACACAAGACGTGAGGCTGGTGGGTTTTACTACTTTGAGTCGCTCTCTCCTCTTATTGCTCACACCTGCTGCTACACCAGTTCAAACCCATTGTCACTGTGGTCACCATCCATTGCATAAGTTTGGTAACCTTTAAGACAAGTTAAAATAGTTGATTCCTACTTTGAGTTAAAACAGCCACTGTCACCATTGTGTTCCCTTTGCTTCTTGAGCCGATAATTGGGTAGTTAACCCTTTCATGTTGGTCCATTTTGATGTTTAAGGTCCTAGTCAGGTGACGTCAAAGTTGGGGTTTTGATACTTAGTTACATTTGTTGATGACTGCTCGTGGATGACTTAGTTGCATTTAATGAAAGGTCATTCTGAATTGGTTAATATCTTTTGTGCCTTTTGTCCTCAAATAAGGACTTAGTCGTATCCAACTCACTACATATATGACTAACTCCCCATTAGTCATCTTTTGTCCACATTACAAAGAAAATGGAGATGCAAAGTAGGAAAACAAGCATATTCTCAAAGTTACTTGTACCTTATTGTGTTTAATGAATGCCCTCAAAGTTTTTTAAAGTGATGTCATGCTCAGTACTTGCTTTCTTATCCATGAAATGTAATCCTTTGTCCTTGGTGGTAAAATCCCATATTCCATTATCTTCCCAAAGGATCCTTCATTCTCACTTCCTCCTCGTAGTTTTGGATGTGTCCCTTGTCCATTAGTTTAGGACTAGACAAGTTGGATCCTCATGCTATCAAATGTATTTTTCTAGGCTACTCTTGTGTTAAAAAATACCGATGCTATAAATTTCCTTACATCAATTCTTTGTCTACCTTCTTTGAGTATATATCGTAATAACCATACTATTTTGATTCCTTGAGTTCTATTGACCTTGATGAGTCCCTTCCCCTACCTAGCTTTTCAGATCCCAACTTATTATCTTTGCCGAGTCCTCCTTCATCTTCATCTAGATTGAGTAGTTCTCGTCATTTAAATCTTCCTAATTTGCATGTATACACACAACAACAACTCAAGGGAGGAGAGCCTCCTTGAGCTTCTACTTCTACATCTTTGGTTCCTTCACTTGAATATTTCCCAATATGTTGATCAATTGTAAAAGCACTTGTAAAAAGCATCCAATTAATTTTGTTTGCTATGATTTCTTGTCACCCTCTTGTTACTATTTTGTTAGTACTCTCTCTTTTGTTGCTCTTCCGAAATCTAATTTTGAAGCTCTGTCCCATTCTGGTTGAAGAGAGGTGTGAATTACAAGATAATGATACTTTGGAATTGCACCACTTTTCTCCTAGTGAGTTTGTGGTCGGCTGTCGCTAGGTTTATAGTTTGAAAGTCAATCCAAATGGTTCCATAGCTCGTTTGAAGGCTTGCCTTGTGTGTTCATCCCCTTAGTCACCATCTCTCATTGGATTTTGCGTCAGTTAGATGTGAAGAATACATTCATACATGGTGATCTATATGGAGAAACCACCTGGATTTGCTACTCAGGGAGAATCATGGATAGTTTGTTGGATCAGAATCCTTGTATAATTTGAAGTAGCCTTGCAGAGTATGGTTTGGTTGATTCAGTGTTGTAGTAGTTGAGTTTGGTTTTTCAACAGTGCATGATAGACCACTTCATATTTTGTTGTTGTAGCTTTTGGTCGGATTATGCTCATTGTGTATGTGGATGATATTGTGATTATTGGTGATGATGATCAAGTTGTACAACACCCGAAGTATTTTGTACAAACTAAATTTCAAACCAAGGATTCAAGACCATTGAGGTACTTATTGGGTATAGAAGTATCTAGATCTCATATAAGGACCGTTTTGTCATGAAGGAAGTATATTCTAGACTTGTTAAATAAGACTTGGGATCCAAACTTGTTGATACACTCATAAATAAACAAGTTAGTGCCAGATATGGGTGATTTGTTGGTTGACCCTGGAAGATTCTGGAGACTTTTTGGGAAGTTAAGTATCTCATTGTCACTTAATCCGATTTATCTTTCGCAACAAGTGTTGTGAGCCAATTTCTTGAATTTTCAAGAACAAGTCACTAGGATGTAGTCATTCTATATCTTGAGATACCTCAAAGGCACTTAGGAGTGGTCTCTTATATCAAGATTAGGTCGCACTTATATTTAGGGATATACAGATGCAATTGGGTTGGGTCACCTTATGACATATATTCCACAATTGAGTATTGTATTTTTGTTGGTGGTATCCTAAAAATGTAAGGAATAAGTTGTGATGGCCGCTGAGTCAAAAGTGTCGGGCCCATGGCTGACACTACATATGAGCTTAATTGGTTAAAAAACATGTTAGAAGAATTTGGTTTTCCACAAGTGAGTATTGTATTTTTGTTGGTGGTATCCTAAAAAAGTAAGGAATAAGTTGTGATGACTGCCAAGTCAAAAGTGTCGGGCCAATGGCTGACACTACAAGTGAGCTTAATTGGTTAAAAAACATGTTAGAAGAATTTGGTTTTCCACACTCTCGGCCTTTGTACTTGATGTGTGCTAATCAAGTTGTTATTCATATTGCCTCTAACCTAATCTTCCAATAACTGACAAAACACATTAAAGTTGATTGTCACTTTGTTCAAAAGAAACTGGCAGCTCATTACGACGACTTATGTGAAGTTTGAATTCCAACATGCTGATTTATTCACTAAAAGCCTTGGGGAGAGGGTGGGGGTTGTGCTTGGGTTAAATCCATTTGTGATGAGCTGGGAGCATATGATATCTATGCTCCACCTTGAAGGGGAGTGCTACTAGTTACTTTCGTTATTTATTATTACTGCTGTTTGTTATTGTTGTGTTAGTAAGCTGAGTTAGTGTGTGAATTAGTAAGGGTTATATGGTCATTACAATGTATTGGGCAACTGGCATAAATTATAAATGTTGAGAGACTTATCATTGTGATTAGATCTTCCAGCTTACCCATTATTTTAACAGTTTCTTTTCACAGAGGGTGTGGAATAATTTATTCGGTCTATTTGGAGAGAGTTGGGTTTAGCCTGAGTCAGGAGAAGATTTATTGGCCATCTGATTTACTGGTTTTGGGAGTAGAGATGATTTGGCATTATGGGGGCGTGGGTTTTTTGCTTTTTTGTGGGGAATTTGGTTGGAGCAGAGTGCTCGCATATTCAAGGGAAATAAGATGCCTTCATCTATGCTTTGGTCAGTATATGGCCTCGCTGGCTCATTGCGGGGTTCAACAGCTGGTTGTTTCCAAGGACTGTCTTTTTCAGATTTACAGCGTCATTGATGAGTAGTGTTGTTTTGATATTTTTATTATTGTTCTTAAATATTCACAGAAATATTTCTTATGCCCCCTTTTTATACGTACTTTTCTATCCAAAAAAAAACAAAGAAAGCATTAAAAGTTTAAAAGAAGGGAAACTTGTACGATCCTGTAAGAAGTTTTTTTCTCCTCAGCAACCAAAATTGATATGACTTTTTTAATGTCCTAAATTAAAATTTTTTTTTGTTATTATTTTCTGGTTTTAATGTTGTATTCTCTTTCTAGCTAGTTGCTTATGAGAACTATGTTTCATGGTTGCTAAACAACATGAGACCTGTTGTATATTTTCCAGTGTTCTTTTCCTCTAGCTCAGCTGTCAAATTAAGCATCGAGCAGTTGCTGCCTTTTTTTTTTTCCTGTAAATCCTTTTGTTTCTCTTGGTCTAGGAAAATGACTTATTCTTTTGTTCTCTTTAATAAATTTCTTTGCTAGTCTGAAAAACAATATATACATACATATATATATATATATATGAGGAGGATTTACATCCTCCAAACAAAGGGGGAATAATATAAAAATAATAGGTCCTTCAAATCTTGTTGTAATTGTCTAGTGCTATTCCCTTGAAAGTCCTAGGGAGAACATAAAGAGGGTAACAAACACTATATTTCCCCATCACTTTATCCAAATGCACCCAAAAAAAAAGGCCTATATTTTTTATTTCGATGACCTTAATGAGTTTTTTTATTTACATTGATTTTCATGAAACCACTTCAATCATTTTTCTTGAATTTTTTGCTGTTCCTGTTCAGGCTTATAGGTGGCACAGTGGAAAATTATTTTGTTTTATAAGTTGCTGCAACTTCAGTTGTTAGATATGTTGTCATGGGTGAGCATTATCATAACCTAGGCTGAGAAGAAAGGGCGGTAGATTCGAGTGCGGTGCATGGTTGGATGGTTGTACATGTGTCAATTGATGGCTGATAATTGTTTAGACACTCAAAAAGTTTTCCACCTCATTTTTGTGAAAGATTTGCAGAAATGTATAACATTATTGTTCCTTCATGTTGAGAAACTTATTTTATTCGTATTTATAGTTGCTTAATTTTTTTTTTATTTATTTTTTTGAGGGGATTTTTAATGTTCATACGCATGAACAAACATAGATAGTTATACATTCTAGTTCAGCATGTACAAATGACATATATAACCATTTCCTAGTGTCAAAAATTTGAGGCTTTCTATGTCCAGCACCCTGTGGATGTGTCAAGTCTGACTCCCATCCCATGTTAGTGTCTACAGATCATTGGAAAAGAATAGTTTTTGACATAGAGATGTTGGTTCCTCTGTTTTTCTTTCAGAATATGTTAAGTTACAAATTTAGCATTTACTATTTAGACAATGATAAATTCCTATGCTACATTATACTTGGTCGTTGAGCTGTGTTTCTTCTGAAGATAAAGTGGATTGGTGATTAGACCTATGGTGGCTATGAGATGAGTCATGTTTGGCGAATAACCTTGAAAATTTGATGTGGGGAAGAAATTATTTGGAGATTGGCGACTGCATGGTTCAACTGCATTGGTTTGGTCTACTAGTAAAACCACAAATTTCCATGAAATTGAATTATAGAAAAACATTCGAAATTTTGTTTTATTTTTAGGAGTGAAGATGGAGATGGTTAATACAGTGGCCATTTATAGAGATGAGTGGTAAAATGGTCATTTGAATAGCAATTGGATTGATTATTTTTTAGTGTACTGTCAATTTCCCTCTGCATGGTAGAGGATTGTTTAGTAGGGTATGGATTTGCATGGAAGTGTTGGTAAGACTAAATTTTGGTTATTCGGCATTTGTAGGAAACCTTTGCAATTCTTCTTGTTATTAAATGACAATCCAGTGTGAGTGTATGGAAAAGACAAATGATTGTGGACCTCGCTGCATTTGGGTGCTTTCCTAGTTCATTGCAATAGAGTGATTTGTAATTTTAGCAAAATTCTTTTGTTTCAGTGATATATTTCAGTGAGATGTTGTTGATGGATCACCTGATCTTGAGTTTTGAGTTTAAGCTTGCCCACAGTCCAATTGATGTATGATGGTCAAGTTTTGCTTAGGGTTGGCCATCTTTTGCTTGAACACTCTTTTGCTTTACTCTTTTATTTTATTTTGTTTTCTTTTTGTCACTGTTTATCACAGTTTAGGTTACCTTGCCACTCCCCTTTGCCCTAGTCTTGTTAAAATATAAGTCTTTATTCAATAAAGAGAACATATCTGCTTGTTGAATCAATGTAGTTTCTTTTGAACTTTTTTTTTGTCCAGGTAAAACTCTTTTGTACTGTTTGGGAGGAGAGTGAAAATTTTGAAATAAAGGCCAGTTGAAGTTCTACTGAAATAAGTGTCTTTCTTTCATTTTTCACTTCATTTCCCATATCTTATGTTTTTGTGAGAATTTGTGGGGGGTTTTGTATGATGCTGATTTGTAAACATGATTTTTGGGTTCTTTCTTTGCATGTACATGTTTTAGATCATAAACCATAGCAATTTATATTTAATGTATTACTGATGAAAAAATATCATTTTTATTTTTAAAGTAAAACTCCATTGTTTATTTGCTGATTTAGCTTAAGCCTTGATTCTTCATTAGTTGGATTCAAAAATAGAATCTAGCCTCCCATTTATTTCCCACATTTTTCAAGCTCAACTTTTCATACATGAAGTCTGTTACTAGGAGGATGCTATTTATGAATATAGGTTGCCTTTATTGTGCAAAGGGCTTATTGTTTGCCTGTCTATTAGGTTTATGTGGAAGCCTATACATGTCCCTCGTTGAGGTGCCACCCATCTGAACCATATTTCGTCGCACAGTCAAATGGAAACTACATTGCAATATTCTCATCCATGCCACCTTTCAAGCTGGACAAGTACAAGAGGTTTGAAAGCCATGGGGTTTCTGGATTTCCCATCAAGTGCAATTTCAGCTTGGATGGAGAGAAACTCGTCTCAGGCTCGGCAGATGGATTTATTTACATCTACAACTTTAGATCCTCTGAGCTTATCCAAAAAATCAAGGTGTATGACCAGGCATGCGTAGATGTGGTTTTCCATCCCCTTATACCTAATGTGATCGCTTCATGCAGTTGGAGCGGAGATGTTTCAGTGTTGGAGTGAAATTGCATATTTTTGTTAGTCTGGTATGCTAAAAAGCTACATTAAGGAAACGGAATCACTGATAAAAGCAGTCTTAACCATTTCACTCCTTCAGGAAAGTCGAAGAAATGATGCAGAGATGATATTAGGTCCAAATTCTTTTTTGGTCCTGTGGAAATTCCAGCTTCTTTCTTCCAATGTTGTGGTACAAATATGTGACATTACATCTGGCTGCTTTTATTACCTTGCATTTTTTTAAAAAAAAAAAATGTAAATACTGTACTAAATTTTAAGGAGCAAATTTTCATATGGATATTTAGGATGAACGACCTGGATAGTAGGATTTGTAATCATACTTGTATTTAATGTTTCTTAATAAATTATTTCCCTTTGAGAAATGAAACTCTTGGCAATCCAATGCTCTACGAATTTTGGAATGCAGACAATAATTGTATTCCCAGGGGATTTTTTATGCTTTTCTGACTGATATTATATGGTTGTGTACAAATTTAGGTATAGGCTTAGAGAAATGTATTGGAAGCTTCATGGTTCTGCCCCCTTGTTGGGAGTTGAAGTGACTTTTTTCCTGTGAACATCAAAAAAGCTATTTAAAAAATACAGAATTTCAGCTTTGCTCTGGAATCTTCGACACTCTTTTAATACATCTTGTTCACAAAATTTATCACATTCTGTATTATTTTGTATTGTTACTATTGGATATGCCTTTATAAAACATAGGAGTCCCTATCTCGAGGAATATTGCCAACTTGCCAGTGCTGGGACAAACCTGCCTAATTGAATATTGAGGGCCAACCCTGTCATTCTCCTGAAATAGAACCATATAATATCATCTTGTTCTCTGATTGTTGGAGGACCATGTGATTTTAATCTCTTCAGGCATGCATGAAAGCTACCAAACAAGCCCCATCAAATTGGTCACTTTTCTTTTTTCCCCCCGGGGAGGTGTTCTACTGTGAATGAAGTCCAAATTAGTGTAGCCCTCGTGAGATAATTGATGCTAGAAGCTAGCTCAAGTATTATAATCTTTAGAGAAGCAAGATGAGATTAGCCATATGGCGGAAGGGGAGTGGTACAGCTCAGCAAATGTCTAGGTACTCCTAACCCCTACCTACCATCATAAAACAGATTATGTGGTGTGTTAAGATAGGTGTAGCCATAGGGAGAGGGAGGCGGGGGAGGGTGTAGGGGCAGCCCCAGCTGCACTTATGTTCGTTCACCTGCCTTTCATGGGAAGGGGAGGGGGGGCCAAAGGCCCAAAAGGATGCTTGGAAAGACACAATTATGGGGTTCCCTTTTTCATTCCTCATGGTGGTCAATTTTGGAGGGGACAAAACACGCCACGTCCCTTTTTAGATGCATTTGCATATGGGGACCAACCCTCCCCAGGCCCCTATCGCTCAACACCTCCACACATTAACTATAGTCAATGAAATAATCCTCCCTCTTCCTAAAATAATAAAATACCAAGCAGAAGGAACAGTGTAGCTTCATATCCATTAGCACTATCTAGATAAGCCAAGCAATTCCTGAAATACGGAGTATGGTCCACAAACTCCCCCTCTTACAAACTGTTATAGTTGGAAAGTATGATAAGAGCGGTAAGGCCATTCATAGCAAGAGGAACGCACTGTCATGCAGCCTACCTGCCTTGGTGTTCTGTTTTTCTTTTCAACTTCTGCATGAATGTGTTCCCCACCTTTCATGGTCTAATGCCTTCTTCCCGCCCACTCTCTCTCTTTTCCCCTTCTCTTTAATCTCACACTATTTTTCCCTTTTTTTTTTCTCCCAAGGAGAGAGAGAGAGAGAGAGAGAAACAAATGGAAAGTTGAAAAAGGAATGGCAAAAAATAAAAATAAAAATAAAAATAATTCACATAGAAAAGCTCAGGTGTGCCCCCCACACCAAATGACTGCAATCATCCTCTAAAAAGATAGATACTTTATGGGTACTTTGTGGTCAAGCGGATGTTCGCGCAGCGGGGTCCTACCAGCTTGCCTAAATACAGACATGAAACGATGGGCTGAAAGTTTCCCCTCCTTAGTCCTAACACAACCCAAAATCTTTTGGACTGGCCTTAAAACCCTCTTGGTCTAAATAACTAGATGCATTTTTGCACTTGATTATGGAACTGAAAACATCATAAGGGAATCTAAGCTTGTGATTAATCAACCGTCACAAGTTAAATAAAACCTCCCCAGATTATCCATCCTCTTCATCATCTTCTTCCTCTTTTTTTTTTTTTTCCCGTGTGTTGTTGTGGGGGGAGGGGAGGGGAGGGGGTGTGAGTGGGATTCTTTCCCTTTTGATCCATCTTGTCATGCTTTCAACTTTAGATTAATGTTTATCCTCTCCTACATGCCAAGACCATAATCAGTGTTTGTTTGTGCCTCAGTACACATTACGAGTTACCAGCCTTCCAATCCCGGCCTTGAAAGGTGAGCCGACACACTCATTTTTCTTGGTATTACCATGTGGTTTGTGGCCTCAGCCAAGTCACCCATTTGGTTGGTTCTTTTTTTTTTCTTCTTTTTTTATTTGTACTCCCAATGGCTAAGAAAAAATAACTAATTAACAATTAATTAATTTTGGCAAATAACCGATCATGACTTTGTAAAATGTTCTCATTTTTTTTTCCATTTTCGGAAGTTTTCCTATTAAGGACCCCCCTCTGTAGGCCATCAAACCATTCGATCCAGTGCTGGCACTTCATTGTTAATTATAGGTCTATTTATTTTTTATTATGTCACAGAATGCAGCAAAGACTTGTCAAACATGATTATAGTCTAAGCCTCACTCTGCTATGGATTCTAGTGCTAATGATATCTAAAATCTAAGGGTGGGGGTGGAAAAGATATTGGTTCCAGCTATATAGATCCTCTGTTCAATGCGTTTGTTCAATTAATTAAAACAGCTGTATTTAACCTCTTTCTTTGTTTCTCAAATTTTTAATTCAAACAGTGTACTGCATTTGCAAGAATTTCTAGTTGACTTCATTGCAGCTTTGCATTGGATGCCGGTAGCTTTATATAAAATAAAAATATTTGTTTCCAGCCATCATAGATTCAATATTGACAAACTCTTTTCTTTGGAAATATATTCTGGTAGTCGTCCAGAGCAAGCCTCCTCTCATGCACCGAATACATGCACATGTATATGTTATGCAGTTTCCCCCCCATGAATGGGCATGCAGAGTGGACTCAACAAATAGGTTGTGCTACAGCTTAATAACACAATCTATTTATGTTATGTTATAACACAAATATGTTATTACTTATTTCTGTCATAAATTATGAGAGAGAGAGAGAGAGAGAGAGAGAGAGAGAGGTGAGCCTGATGTGTTGGCAACATCATGTTGCTCCTTTCTTCATGACTTTGAATTTTAGTTTTGCATTTTAGCTATAATAAAATGTAAATGTTCTGTTGAGTTTTTTCTATCCCTTCCTAAGTTGTTCCAGGGACAATCATTGCAAGTGTAAAAGGCTCAAATTCTTAGTGAGCTCAGCTTGATGTCTCTGCACATCTAGTAAGGTTATTTAAAATGTAATAGGCCCTCTAGTAATAAGGAATGTGAAATTAAAATGCTAAAATGTTGTAGGGAAAATGAGGAATTTGAAAAGTTAATTTGAATTATTTGATGAGATGGGATTGCTTGATTGCAGAAGCATGAACAGTATCCCTTACTATATGGGCCACTTCATCGGCAAGTCAGAGGAAACAGTGAGTGGATAAAGACATAGACCACAGTAGCAGCAAAGCCCATGATCACCAACCAGGAGTAGGACAGGAAACCTCAAAGGCCAAAGTTTTCGGCAACTTTTACATATTGGTGTTAGAAAGGATGTTGTCACAGACAAGGACTTCAACAAATTAAAGTCCCCCATATGAAACCATGATTTCTGTGATTGAGCTTTGCATAAAAAAGATGCATAATTTGCAGTATCTTTGCGCTGTTGAGCTTTCTTTATCTATGTTGGAGCCTTGGAGGGAGAAAAACTGATAGTGATTTCACTTTTGTAGTAATGGTGTACTGTGTTATCCATATGCTGCATGCAGTGGAGAACATATGGCATCATATCATTCTAATTTATAAAGCTATATAGGTAGATAGATTAAACTTTTCCTCTTTGACAGTTTCTTGTAAAAGCCAGCAAGGACATGTCCGGAATGCAGTACTAGCCAAGTACCAACCCTCCGTCGTCTTGGTTAGATATACCCTGCCAAATTTCAATTTATTTCCCTAGATATGACCATGAGGCTTAGAATGCTATAGCAAATTGTTGACAACAAAAGGAGTTGGCCAACAAAGTTGAAAGCAAGATCGACAGCACATTAATTCTCATCGATAAATGCCAGAATCACATCCAAAGACTACACGAGGAACTTCTGCAAATGATTGAGCACATGACAACATTCTCTTATATTCTGCATTTTGCTAAAAAAAAATACAAAAAGGATTCTGTACTTCATACCTTATATATATAGATATGAAAGAAGAATATCAAAGAGAAAACCTCAGACAAAGTCAAAAGAAGTACACTTGCATCATGCTAATAATAACATCTAATTAAATGATAACGTCTATGTATGTCTACTCTCCTGGTTTTTATGTGATAAAAAAATTGGGAAAAAAATTGTACTTTATTATATTCCATGTCCCAATCCTGGTACAGAACCAGAGTGTCAATTGAAAAATAAAAGAAGAATCAGCAGAGAAATTTGCAGAAAAGCAAGAGACTGAATTGAGTCATATCATGTAGTAAGGAACAGCTAATGAAGCAATTACCAATAAGACTGCAGCAACCAAATTCATGAGTAATGTTGTGGATGTACCTTATACCAAAAACAAAATGGAATGACATTTTATCATATTAAAGCCAACTAAAAGAAAACCTTTTTTTCTTTTTCACTTTATATGAGATTGAAGGGCAAGTCTGCTTTCACCTCCTTCATCTGTACTGGGCAATGACACAATATAACCATCGTGCACAAACTCATCATTGATTAATTGAAAACAAGAGTGGATTGCTTGGATAAAACTTGCGTCAATATCTGTTGTCAATGCAAATTGTAACCTGAATCTAGTAAGAATGTATTGTCAATGTGATTGGAACCCGAATTTCGTGAAAAATGCCTCATCAAACAAATGATTTAGCTATGCTTTAAAAAAGACAGCATTTTTATATTGCCCACATGATGAGATATCAAGTTAACAAGGCCTTAAATCCAAAGTTGTGGGCCAATTAATGTGTGAATTCTTATTCACCATGCTTTTTCTTGGTATCACAGCATAGTAAAATAAATTTCTTTTGATCTTGTCGTTATGGCACAAGGGGAGGTAACTGCCCCCACCTTTACTTTCCTTCTCCTCCTCTTTACTTTAAAAATTCTTCCCTTCCTCTCCCTTCCAAACGCTCAAATGTGATCATACTAGTTTTCATTTAGGATAACTTGTTTATGCACAGCCTAAAATCCATTAAAAAAAAAAAGAATACAGCATGATACGGGCACTTTGATTTTGCAAAAAAGCCATGGCAGCCCTATAGTTGCTTGCGTAGATTTCATGCTTCTCATCATAGTATTACTTAGTGGCAGTTACTTCCAAATGTTTTTTTCAAAAACCATGAAAGTGCAGAAGGCCAAACATATTTATACCTGAAGTACTGAGCAAATAATGGATGTTCCCTAGAGCAATCACTCTGCTCCCTTGCCGACTATTGCTATCAATCACATTCAGATTAGCAGGCACTCACAAGGAAATCCCAAACCCAATCATAACCCCAAATTTGTTTAAAAACTCTTCCTCTTAGTTGTCCTGTTTGAAGCATCCACAAAAGCTCAACAAAAAATCAACTGTCAGGAAAATCCCACATCATATGAAAACCAATTAGCACAACGTTCTATACAAATCATTCCAACTTTGATCCCACAACTTCTGGCGTATGCTCTAGTTCTTTAGCAATATGCCAACATTGGTAGGTAATAGTATCTCCACAAATGGAGTCAACTCCATGGCATAAAGCAAGAACATCTGTCTCTGCAGAAACACTTACAAATTGACATGCCTCGTGACCTCAGCCCTTGATTTCCTTCTATACATAATAATACCAATATTTACCCACCCGACCAATTTATAAATTAATGATTTTCACTAAACAAAAATTTTACTTGGTTTTGACTACCACCCACATGAGCAAACTTTAAAAATCATGGCTTCATCCCTATGGCTGCTAGCCCCAATCAAATGTTGCCTTAGACCCATTCTGAAATGTAATGAGACATCCTACAGCCTATATGCCACATTGCCGCATTGATCCTGCTTTCAACGTTTCCGTTACTTTCATGATTTCGTCATTGCATTATTACTTCTTCAGCCGAAGAAGGTAAAAAGATTCCAACAGTGTAATATATGTAGAGAGGGACAGGGTTCTGGTTTTGAAAGTGCTAAAATTGGGAGTCTTCGGCCACATGATTACATGATTTGGAAGCTGACAATAAGTTTCTGTGGGCAGTGTGTTGAAAGCAAAATCCCGTGTAAAAAACCATAATCTAATATTTTTATATATACTACTGTGCATGAAAAGATGCAAAGCAGAACACAGGCTCCAAGGCTTTTTGAGGTTTCACAGAAAGTTGGCCAACAGATACCTTCAGCACTGTGCCTTGACACCTTCCAGACCAAAAGTTATTGCATGTGATGAATCAATACTTTAAAATTTTACATTGATTTGAATCTTTAGCAGCCAATTAATAGCAGGTCTAATTAAAGTACTTTGTTTAATCATCGTAAT
Organism: Malania oleifera; assembly: GCF_029873635.1. NCBI lineage: Eukaryota > Viridiplantae > Streptophyta > Magnoliopsida > Santalales > Ximeniaceae > Malania > Malania oleifera. The sequence continues at coordinate 142,535,306 of NC_080417.1, forward strand.
GAACAGAATGTTGCATCAAGGCAGGATCCTGCCCTAACCCATCAAGCTATGATTCCTTTCATGGGAATAAAGAAATGCCTCCATGTTAGCATTGCCACTGGCATAATCTTCCATTCTCCATCCCAACGCCAACATTATAATTGGGACCACACTTTTGGTTTCTTAAAAGTAATTTACATGTTAAAAGTTGTAATGTTTACCAAACTATTGTGCATACTAATTCTTTGTGCTTTGGGCTGGAATTATTTTCCCTAAAACCCACCTCAATTGCTAGCTTGACCGTTTCGTGCTGCAAAATCTTGCTCAAATGTTTGCTACCCCACAGGTTTGCTAAATAAAAATAGCTTTTGCAACTCGTAGTCCACGACTTCACGTGACAGGTGTGTATTCTATAATCCATATATATATATATATATATATATATATATATATTAACGTACATATCTTTAAAACTTATTGTGCATGAAAAATTTTGTAATGATTTCTCATGGGGTTATACGGTAAAGCTGGTTAAATTGGAGGGAACTGCGGAAATCTAAAGAAATTCACATCCACCATTTGAATAATTTTGAAAGCTTCATGCAATCCTATAAATAGCTGGGATTGGTTCTCCATATCCTTTTTCATAATATATATATATATATATATATATGTTTATTTATATATGTCCCTGAGGAGCTAGCTAGCTGTTTGCATCTCATTAAATCATATTATAACATTTGGCATTTAAAAAGCAAATTTGCAAATCACAACTGAAGAGATTCATGATGTCTGATTCTACAGCACCTATATTACCTTTTGTTGCGAGATTTGCATGTACCATGTCAATCAGAAATTTATATTAAACTTAGGAACACACAGACATAAGAAGATTACGAACAGCCCTAGGGTCAAATGGGCATATTAAGGTGTAGGATCAACACTAACTAGATTCATTCACTTTGGTTCATTAGCCACCTAGCTAGCACACCCCTAGCTACCATATTGTACGATTTGTTCCACTTCCAACTAGCTACAACTGTATCAGCTTTTTCTTAATTAATTATTGTCAGTCCAATTGCTTGCATATCCTTTTAAGGAAAAAAGAAAGTACATGCGCAGATCCATGACTTAATCCTCGATTATTACTCCATTAGCTAGTTACCAAATCTTTCAAAATGCCCATCTAAACAAGAAAAACAAAAACAGAACAAAGATTTGTCTGGCTGTCAAGAAGAGAAAAGCTACAGACATGGATGCCTATGCTCAAGAAAAGGGCTTTAACAGTGTACATAAGTAAAAATGTGCAACTAGGCCATTCTCCCTCAATCAAGAAAAGGGCTTTCTCCCCTTCTCATCATCTTTCATTTGGGAACTGAAACGAGACTCTGGTCAACTAATTGTACATTTTTGTGTTGTGGGAAAACCAGCTGGGTCCATGACTTCACCAGGATTACAATATATGGCATGCAGAAGGCTACAAATTTTTTAAGTAGTGCGCACACACACATATGAAGCAACTATGGAAAAAGGCAGGGTAATGGGAGACAAGGAAGGAGGAGGAAGCATGGAGTTGGGGGATTTTTACACAATTCACATCTTTTGATTTTTATTTTATAATTTTACGAGTTAAAATTTTTTTTTTTTTAAATAATTTTATAGAATACAATTTAATTGCCTCGAGATGTTAAAAGAAAAATAAATAAATAAATAAATAGATAGAGAAATAACAAAGCATAGCAAAAGAAAATATATTTTAAAAAATGGAAAAGTCAACGGTCAAAGATTTGCATTACTTCTCTGTCTCCCACACACTAACATAAACACACACACACACACACACACACACACACACTCTCTCTCTCTCTCTCTCTCTCTCTCTCTCTCTCTCACACACACACACACATTCTCTCACTAAAACAACATTCCCAAAAACCCTCTCCCACACTAGTCACTACACCAAGCACAAGGCAACCCCCACTTGGTTGGGTGCGGTCCTACCTGCCTTGATGCACCCGCCCTCCCCCTAATTTCTCCCCCACCACCCCACGAGCAGCACCCTTGGATGATCCAACGGTCTCTTTTCCTTTATAAAGATGTGTCTTTTCTGCCGTCCGATCTTCTGACCGAGACCCGGGGGTCAAACGTTGACGGGTCAACGCCGTTGGCTCGGAGGGGCAGAAAGGGAAGGCGAGATCAGGGCGACGAGGGCGGGGCGGAAACACGTGGCAAAAGCCGAGACATTCGCGGTGGGGCGGCCGGAGTGATGACGTGGAGATGACGCACAACCCACCCACATCATCTCTTCAATTCTGGGCATTTGGGCATAAGATTTTAGCGGGAGTGCGTGCGGGGCTCGTGTGCAGGGAGGGTGAATAAATTTTTGGTGATGCCGCAGTGACGTGGCTGTTTTAATCTTATTCTTAAATCATCGCCGGTCATTTGACTACACCACTGCATGACAATTTGATTTATTTCTCTAATTATTATTATGTTTCCGGGGGATTAGGTGAGACTAGGGCTGCAAATGGGATTAGGGCTTGATAATGACTTAGCCAAACTCATTTATCAAGTTAAACAACTCGAATTTAAGTTCGAATTCCAAGTTCTTCCCTTGAATAAGTTGAACTCTAGTTAAATCATGATCAATTTATTAGGCTCTTATAAACTCGCTCATATTTACCAGCTTGTTGATTCTGCTTGTGAGTCGACTTGTTATTAGCTTGCGAACTAAGTCAAAACTAGACTTCTGAATTAATTTGATATTAGTCACATCAAATATTTAATTTTTAAAGTTTCAAATATATTTTTTTCTCAAATTATTTTTTATTAATTACCAATTATGTTTAGCTAGTTAGTGGTTTGAATCTATTATTAATTTGAAATGAGCTTTAGTCAAGTCGAGTTTGAACTTGAACTCATACTTTTGAATTATGTGTTGTGAATGATCTCGAAATTGTACAACAGAATCTAAATGCAGCAACCAATGAAGATCAAATATGGAACACACACACGCAGTATATATGAAAGTAACACTTAACAATGCAAAGATTTGCATCGTTCAACAAAGCTTACATCAACGAGAGCAATCGACAAAAGGTTTTCACTATAAGAATGTCAAAGAACATAATATAATACAATACAATGATCTTCCACACTCAGAATATACCTAGAATGATATATTTATAAACACTTCGGAGGCTTCCCTATAAGCACCAAACCATATTAACGTTCACATTCAAATTTTGAAATCAGTCTCGCTACCCTGAGCAAATCAATCAACTAATTAGGCCAATCAATCGAATGGTTGGCTATTTTAGAAAAAATGTAATTATCTGAATTATGGATCAATCAGTCGGTTGATTTGGCCAATCAGTTGACAATTTGATGCTACTCCTCAGCACAAGTGACTTTCAACTATGTTTTCTTCCTTGTTTATGCACTCCATCAAATATATGAGCCACAAAAACACAACAATCTCCACCTTGGCCAGCATACGCCCCCTTAGGAGAACCTAAAAACATATCTTGTTGCTCCATATTGACCTTGGAACGTTAGGTTGGGTCCGTCTCCCTTCTAGCACTTGGAGACATGAAGTAAGTCCAGGCAATGCTTGAACTTTTCAATAGTAACCAATTTTGTCAAAATATCCGCTGCGTTTTCTTCAATACAAAGTTCACTTGAAATAATCAATTCCTGGACCCTATGGAACCTTACATCAATATGCTTGGTTCTAGCATAGTATACTTGATTCTTTGCTAAGTAGATAACGCTCTGACTGCCACAATGTAGCACAACCCCACTTTATTATATACCTAACTCTTTGACCAAACCGACAAGCCATAAGGCTTTCGTTGCAGTTTCGACAACTGTTATATATTCATATTCAGTTGTAGACAATGCCACCAAATATTGTACTGTAGTGATTCCAAAAAAAAAAATAATAATTAAAAATAATAAAATAAAATAAAAAATTAATTAATAATTATTATTAATTAAATAATATTTTATATATATATATATATATATATATATATATATATATATAAGTTCCTTCAGGATACTTCCTGAAGGAAAATTTCTTCCTGAGAACCAGAGAGGCGCCCCCCCAATTCACCAACTCTCTCTCTCTCCTCACCGATTCTCTCTCTTTTCAATTTTTCGACGATACGTGTGCTGATTGAAGAACAAAAAATAACTCTAGGTTCCATTTCCAGTTACCAATGTTTTAACCAGGGTGATTTCACCGTTAGGGTGTTGTAGATACCACTCTTGGGATAAGGTAAGAAGAATAGATTATGTCAATTTATTTTGAAAATATTCCCGATTAAATTGTAGTATTTGGTTTCAAGAATAATATACATGATTTTCTGAGTATTTAGGCTTATGGGAATGGTAATTTTGAATTATTATACATATGTTTTGGGAAATAAATTTTAATTAAATTAAATTGCAGGGTTTTGATTAGATCGGGATTTTTGGGAATATATTCTAATTAAGTTTAACTTTATGGGTTTGATCAAATCATATTTTTTTGAAAATATTTTGGAGCTAAATTAAATTGCGGGAATTTGATCATATTCGGGTTTTTAATATATATTGGGGATTAAATTTAAAAATGGGGAATTGATCACACCTGCATTATAATTAAATTTACCAATTATATATTTTGAAAATTCTGCAGGCAATTAGTGAAATTATAATTATTGAATAAGTCGTGTGGCATGAGATTCAATTATATTTTATAGCATAATTGAATCTGAGTATTTTTGTGGTATTATTGTGAAAATGTGATTTGGACTATTTGATGAAAATAATGGAAATGTGGTGGAATTTGTGAAATGAGATATGACGGCTGAAAGCCAGGTTTGATATGACGGCTGAGAGCCGGATTTGATATGACGACTAAGAGTCGGGTTTGATATGACGGCTGAGTGCCGGGTTTGATATGACAATTATATTGAATTACGAAAATGAGAATTTTATTACAGTTTTATTACTTTAATTGCATTATATGGTTTAAGAACCTTGAGGATTAGTTGTGATGAGAGTACGGTACCATAGCTAGTATTTCAGATAGTGCAACCACACTGTTTTGGATAGAAGTGTTGGTAATGAAAAGTCAATTTGGCCACGAAAGGGTTGTGCACCCTTTGGAGTCTAGACTAGGTTAGGTAGGCAAATTGGACTTGTAGACATGATGTTTGACTTGTCCTGGTGGGCCATCCAGGGTTAGGTCCAGTCTTCGGACTACACAACCCGATCATGGGGGTTTATACATGATGATGTATTTGTCTAAAAGGGAGTTTCTTCTATGCATATATGTAAATTTATGTAAATGATATTATTTATGGAACTGGTTTATATTATGGAGAAAATGTGCATTTCCAATTGTATAGATGTGAGTTATATTATACAAAAGCCATATTTGCGAGATAGAGTAAATTAAGTGAGGTGTTTGATTTCACTAAAACTCATGTTAGCCACATACTGACAATAATTTATTCCGTCTTACTGAAAAATGTCTTACCCCATTAAATATACAAAATTTTCAAGACCTTTAGGAAACTGAGTCTAGGAGCTTCAAGACGAGACCCAGACGAGCTAGCTGAGAGTGAGTAGTGTTGGGATAATATTTTGTTTATATTTGGTTGTTTTGGTTATTCGGGGTTGTAATATGTTTTTGGGAAGATGTTGATATTAAGGTTGAGAGGTAATACTCTGGTATGCATGGTTGTAAAAGTATATTTTGTTTTCACTTTTTATTTGTTAGAATTAATTATGGGATAATATTACTTTGGACCCCACTAGGTCCGAGGATATGGTGTGTGTGGTATCAAAATAGCATTGATGATGTCATTATTATGATTATTTGTGGATTAATTTCAAGGGGGGTTACAATTGTGGTATCAGAGCCCACGTTGCTAGGTTCTGCAGACTCTAGAGGAATTATACTACTAGAGTATAGGAATGAGTGGTGATAAGAGTATGAAAGGGGTAGCCTAGGTAAGGTAAAGTGGGTCAGGTATAGGGTGGATAGTGGATCAGAGTACCTGACTTCTATGATTTTCCTGAGGTGACGGTCTCAGAAAAATCATGGCAAACCATCAACGGTTTTGTTTCTGAGTGGTAATGCTGATCGTTGGATTAAGGAGTTAGAGGTCAGATGATTTATTTGTGCGGGAAAAGTCTATCAGGGAAGGTCTAAGTATTCTTGTAACGACCCCAAAAATAGTATGTGTGTAAGCATAGAAAAAAATAAAATAAAATATTAAATTAATTAATTAAATAAACAAATAAAATGAATAGTATTATAATGGAAAAAAAAAAAGAGAAACTAATTGGAATAAAGATATATAAGCTTCCTGTAGAAAAAGGAATTGAAAGGAGATTTCAATCTCCAATTGCACAACTAGAAGCCTCTCACCGTCCCAACAGTCTCTCTCTCTCTCTCCTCACGCCTCTTTCTTTCTTTCTAGATTTCTCCCTTGTTTTTCGGCTAAATTGAAAAACAAACACCACCACAGGATTCTAACTTCGATCCTTGTCATTTTAATTAGAACAGATTTTTTATTTGGGGATCCTAGGCACCACTTCAAGGCTAAGGTAAGGAGTACAAATTATGTATGTTGATTTAAAAATTTAATCGATTAAATTGTAGTGTTTAACTATTAAATTGTAGTATTTGATTATATTAGATTTTTGAAAATATTCTTGAAATTAAATTAAACTGCAAGGATTGAATTATATTAGATTTTTGGAAATATTCCTGAGATTAAATTAAACTGTATGATTAGATTATATTATATTTTTGGAAATATTCCTAGGATTAAGTTAAACTGTAGGGATTTGATTAAATTGAATTTTTGAGGAATTTTGGAATTAAGTAAAATTGTAGGAATTTGATTAAATTAGATTTTTGGGAATATTTTGGAATTAGATTAAACTGCGAGGAATTGATCATATCGGTATTTTTAAATGTGTTAGAAATTAAATTTAAATAAGGGAAATGGATCATACCTGCGTTTCTTTAGAATTTAATCAGTTAACGGGAGCGTGTAAGCCTAGGGATGTTAGGATAGCAATTATTCCGAGGTTGAACTGATTAAATTAGGGCATGTGAATATAGGGGTTTATGCGAATGTCATGAGCGTTGGTCAAGGAAACTTGCAAGCACATCCTTAGGAAATAGGTAAGGGAAATTAAATTATGTCAGGAATTTCTAGAAATTAATTGATTAAATTAAAGTATGATGTGAAAATATTATATGTGATATTCTGACTTATCAGGCATATATATAATAGTTTTGGGACTATCCTATGTTTTACTATTAAATATTACTAAAAACTTGTGTGGCATGAGAAAGAATTTTAATTACTATAAAATGAATAGACGAATATATTATATGATGAGACGTGATTTTTGTTGAGATATGTACATATATGTTTAACACTAATATGATAATACGAGTTATATACAGATATGTTTAATACAAATATGTTGATATGAGATATATACAAATAAGTTTTATCAGATATGATGATATGAGATATATCTACAGACGCGAATTTCATTGATATATTGAAATGAGATATATTGTGATGCCCTGATTTTCGTACCAATTTTTTTTATATAAACAATAATAAATATTCACACGTCATCAATAATATTCACAAATCGGCCACGTCAACAACCCTGTTACCACCCATAAAACCTGACTCGCAATGGGTAGCGGGTAAATAGTCATTTCATTTATACAACCTAACAGCGGAAGACAGTATATACATAACAACTAGAATTCAATACTTAAGAGTATCAACATACATATATATACATTACCATCTCATACCCAAAAACAACACAACCCTAAGGAAATTACACCTTCCTAGTCCAAGAACTCACCCTGCGTATCAGGGTCTCAGCTCCCTACTGTCTCGAAGCTCTTTCACTTGGCATATCTTTGTTCCCTAAAAAGTTTAGATAATTTTGGTGTGACACATCTCAGTAAGACGGAATAAATTATTTATAGTGTGTGGTAATATGAGTTCAGTTATATCAAAATACTCATTAAAGTGATTTTCATCTGAGAAAGTATACAAGTTCATTTTCATACTCATATAGATATACATCACAAGCATTTAAAAGCTTTTAATTTCATTTCCAAAATCATTCGTTCACAACTCATGTTTACTGATGAAGTTCCTGTGAATAGGGAAGCTTACCCGCCCATACAAGCAGCTTCCCTCTGCCCTGATATTGTTTGTATTCTTACTCGAATAACCTGGGTTCGGTAACAACTGATACTTATGAGGGCACTCACCTTACTCAGTAAGCCCTCAAGCGGTGTGTTTTACTTCGCTTTAGTTATTTATATTATTAACTCACACTATTTCTTTCCTCATTTTCTTTCACATTTCCATTTTCATTTTATTTCCACTTTCATTAAATTTCCATTCTCATCTAACTCATGAGTTTCTCAAGTAATTAACATACCCATGTATGTAACTCATGGTTGCCCTCAGGATATTCACTACGCCATGCTTCCCCCCATGGTCAGGGTTGTGCGGCTTGAAGGTTGGATCTAACCGTGGTTGGCCTACCTGGTTAGATCAAAATATCATATCACATATCTCGTCTCTATAGTACGACTGACCGGCCTATAGCCTTAATCCGGACTCAGGGGGCACAACAACTCTACTATACAGCTCAGTTGACTGTCACGCCACACGCTCCATGAGTTCGTGCGGTTGCACTAACACCACTAGCAACGGTACCGTGCTCAATATCACAACCCATCATTACGGTTTCTATATCCGTCCATTAGGGTTAATCATTGTCACATACCCACAATCATTATACGATACTGACATTTCATTAATCACATTTCAATGATCCCATTTCAGCTTTCGCACTTTACAATGTTCACATTTCCCTAGTATTCACAATCAATATTCTCATACATTTCAATTTTCGTATTGCATTATTTATGTTGTAATATTCTCATTTTCTTATTCTTAACTAAACATTTATTTTGCCATTTTCACATTTCAATATACTCATTTCAAAATTCATTTTTCCATGTTCATTGTAGCATTAACATTGTAATGTATTTTCATTTCAACATTCACAACTCATTTCATCATTTCAATAACATTACGTTGATTCAATATTCATTTCATCTCATAATAACGTGTGTATTTATATATTTCATTTCACGTTATTCAATCTTTCTCAATAAATATTTCCATAATTCATGTTTCATCATTTCTCAGAAGAAATATTTTCCAATACTTATCACTTCCATCATTTACCACATCAAAAAACATATATTTCAATATGCATTTCATAATCTCATAATTCTCAGGGTAAGTCATTTAATTTAGTTTTAAACATATTTCAGTAAAAATCATATGTCACACAAATTTCATCTGATATTTATATCATAATAAATTTCAGGTAAAATATCATAACATCATTTTATATTAACAACTCAATCAGTATTTCTCAAATCGACTATAATAATTTATTCCCCTTACCTGACTTACTGAGAGTCTCGTTAAAACCCAGATCCTACGCCCCCGGCACCCGAAACTCAAATCCTGCAATTCACGTTTTCCCCAGATTAATTAACTCATTTTCCAAAATAATACTCATATAACCTTCCCTAGGCTCCATATACTCCAAATTAACATTTAAACTAATATTTAACACCCCTACCTAGTTTCCTGAACTATACCTGCAGGATCTCGAAATTACACCTGCGGCGCTTACCCGAGCCCTGAATTCAATAACCCAAATTCAACCTCAAAAGGCCCAATATTCTAGCATTTCTAAATCTACATTAATTAAGTAATAATTAGCCCCTTAATAACTCCCTTATCCTAATTTTGGGGTTATGCCTACGACGACCCCACGAGAAATTCGCTCTGCTAGACTTGTAGAAAATTATCCCTAGATTCTCGTGGTGGTATCCGATTGTCAATTAGGCTTAAGATTTACAAAAAATTGAGGTAAGAGTGAGAATTTAGCTTACCCCAAGAGATATGCCTACGCCGCTCCTACGATAAATTTGCTCCGGTAGAAATGACGGTGATGGAAAATGGAGTCCAGTGGTATTTCCTAATTTTCGATTAGTGCCCGTTTGGTCGAAAAATCGAAGAGAGAGAGAGAGAGAGAGAGAGAGAGAGAGAGAGAGAGAATGCTGGGGGCTTCTGTGCGAATAAATGAAAAAAAAAAAAAAAAAGGGAAGGGGGCTTCTATGGCTTCTATTACATTCTTGAAGGATTTTGATCCTTCAGGATAACTTATATATAGAAATAGTATTATAATTTATATTATGTTATAATATAATATAATATAATATAATATATTCTATAATTAATAATAATATAATTAATTAATTAATTAATTAATTTACTTTTAATTAATTTTTTTTTTAATTTTTTAAAGATCACTACACCTAAATATTTTTGGGTTCCTTACATATACATGGACATGATGAGATATTAACAAACATGATAAAATATGATAAACAATCATGAATTACAGACGAGATGTGTTATTTACACATGGATACTCATGAACTTGAGCATGTTTATGAGAAATGAAAGCTTTTGGAAATATATTATTATGTATATTGAGTGATGGAAATAAGAACTCGGTTTGTTAATGATATGAGAGCATGGTACCGTTGCTAGTGATTGAATTAGTGCAACCACACTTCTTAGGGAGCGTGTCGGTAATGGAGGTCGATTGAGCCTGTGAAGGGATGTTGACCGCCCCTGGGTCCGGACTAGGTTGCGGTGGGTCAGTCGTACTATAGACGAGGTATTTTGACTTAGCCTGATAGGCAAACCAGGGTTAAGTGTCACCTTCGGGCTGCATAATCCGATCATGTGGGGTTATTACATGACGGTGATATGAATGAGTTCCTCAGTATGGACACGATACACTCATATTGTAACGACCTGCCTAATTTACCATGCTATTTTTTTTCACATAAAAACATAACATCATTCTTAATTACCCTGTTTTCCTGTTATACTGATATAAATATAGTCCACCCAGATCCGTGGGTACTAGGGATATACCTGCCAAACAACTTTGACACCTAAGCAGTAGGAAACGTAATTTACATGTAACCATCCAATAAATCACAATACCAGAGTTCTATTAAATCCGCTAATTATATAATCCCCAGTTTGAAAATCCCTGTATCATTTTAATATTTTTCTGAAAGCAGTAATAATATGCTTATTTTGTAAACATATTATTTCATCATCATAATTTCCATGGTAAATGTTCACATGCCACAAAAAAGGGTAATATTCAGATCATAAAACCTGTTCTAAAATTATATTTCTGATATTATACATGAAAACCATATTTCTGATCAACAACATATCTTCCAACATATTCTTACAATATACATATTTATCTAAAGTTAAATGTTGTAAATTAGTAAATACATTTTCATAAAAACTTGACTTAGTTTATCCCCTTCCTTACCTGACTTCTAAAAAGCCCCTAAAATGACCAGTCCTACACCCGCAGGGTTCCCCGTTCAACACCCTATAAACAACATCGCCCCGAACAAAACTTCTGTATTTCTTCAAATACTACCTTTTTTATAACTGTACGAAAGCCAAATACTAAATAAAAATCCTTACCTTGAACTTGGGATGGAGTCCAAGTTAGCCCTACCAACGATCCACTCCAACAGACTTGAAGAGAACTTCCCTATGAGTAGCGTGGTGGCTTCGGATTGTCGATCCGGCGAAGAATGGACCCAAAATCTTAGAGAGAAGGGAGGACAACCGAAGAGGAGTGAGAGAGAGAAGTTATTTGTGTGTTTTCTGCTGCGAAAACCGAGTTTAGGCTATTTATACACCTGCACTCGTCGACGAGACACATCACCTTGTCAACAAGGCCACGGAGGGAGTTCGTCGACGAATGCTTATTCCTCGTTGACGAAATTTAGAACTGAAAATAGCCTCTCGGTAACTTCTCGTCGACGAGACACTTGTCCCAGTCGACGATCCCATCAAGTGTGTTCGTCGACGAATGTGATGCGTTCGTCGATGAGACCTTGTTTGAATTCCAAATTCAGTTTCTTTTTCTCTTCTCCTCCTATTATTTATTTAATATAATTGGCCGGGTCTCTACAGACAAAGTCCTCTTATTTCATTTCCATTAAAGTCAACTACTCCATGGATAGACTGGCAGAGTTATATATTCAGGAGATCGTGCAATCACATGGAGTGACTATTGTATCAGACCGAGACCCACGTTTCACGTCACATTTTTGGAGGAGCTTGCAAGAGGCTTTGGGGTCTCAGTTATCTTTCAGCACGACGTTTCAACCTTAGATGGGCGACCATACTGAGAGGGTGATTCAAATATTAGAAGATATGTTGCGGGCGTGCTCGTTGGATTTTGGGGATAGTTGGATCCAGTATATGTTACTAGTAGAGTTTGCATACAATAAAGCTATCAGGCTAGCATTAGCATGGCACCGTATGAGGCGCTCTACGATAGGAGGTGTCGTTCTCCACTATATTTGGATGAAATAGGTGAGAGGCGAGTGTTGGGACCGGAAATAGTGTAATAAGTGTACGATAAAGTCCAGCTCATTAAAGAAAGAATCAGTGCAGCTTTGAGTCGGCAAAAGAGCTATGTCGATACTCGTCGCTGGAAGTTAGAATTTGAAGTTAGAGATCACGTGTTTTTGAAGATAGCGCCACTGAAGGGGATTATGAGGTTTGGGAGGAAGGGTAAGTTGAGCCCTTGGTTTATTGGCCCTTTCAAGATTCTTGAAAAAGTAGGGTCTTTTGCCTATGGCTAGCTTTACCACCAGCTTTATTCAAAATTCACAACGTATTCCATATTTCCATGTTAAGGAAATACATCTCAAATCCTCCCCATATCATTAGTTATGCAGAGTTAGAACTCAATGATGCTTTGGCTTATGAGGAAGCCCTAGTTCAGATTCTGGACATGAAGGAACATGAATTACACATAAGAGAATTCCATTAGTAAAGGTCCTGTGGAGGAATCATGTGGTGAAAGAAGCTTCTTGGGAGTTTGAGGAAGAGATACGACAGAAATACCCATATCTCTTCAGTGGAGATTAGCAGTAATCAAGGAAAAATACAGGTAAATATGTAAAGTCTCTTTTGTGTAGGTTAGTTAGTAAATGTAATAATTTTCTACTGGTAGGTAGTGAGTTGGTTGTAGGAGAATTCTATTTTATATGTATTTGTAATCTCCCAGAACCCTGAATGTAACCACGGTATTCCTCCACCGCAGGTGAAGGTAAGTAATAAAATAAGTAGCCCATTTTTCCTTAAGGGATGGTGTATAGTACAGATAGCAAATTTTGAGGACGAAATTTTTTCTAGAGGGGAGAATGTATTGATCCTAAAAAAAATTATAATTAAGATTAATTATTAATTAATTAATTAAAAATTATTAAATTAATCAATGAAAGAAAAAAAACTAATTAGAATATATATATATATATATATATATATATATAAACAATATAAGTTAAAAAAAAAAGATGGAAAGATCCTGAAGGATCTTTTCCATCAGGAAATCTTATTTCCTGTAGAGAGCATCGCCCCCTCCCCAGATGTTTCTCTCTCACTCTCCATCTTTCTCTTCATTCTCTCTCCTATTCTCTTCAATTTCTCGGCAAATATTCGGCCGATCGGAAAACGGAAGGTACCATTGGGCTCCTAACTTCGCCACCGACATTTCTACTGGAGCGAATTTGTCATGCGAGCGGTGTAGGCATCATTCTTAGGGTAAGGCAACTTTTTCCTATTTTCTCAATTTCTCCTTAGATCTTCAGCCAAATCGACGATCGGACACCACCATGGGGTCCTAGTCGAGATCATCGTCATTTTGGTTAGAGTAAAATTTCAATTTGGGTTTCCTAAGCACCATTCCAAAGCGAGAGTGGGATTTAGCAAATTAAGCAAATTTGTTATATTTTAGGGTATAATTATTTATTTGGAATTTATGGGCCTAGGAAATATTAAAATAGTATTTTATTTAGGATTGATTTAATGGAATTAGGATTTTTGATATAGGGTCCGGATGAGCACCGCCGCAGGCATCAGTTTGGGATTCCGTAGCGTAGTTCAAGAAACCAGGTAAGAGAATAAATTAAGTCAGTATTTTTCATGGAAATATTTACTATTTTACAGTATTTTATTCCAAAAAATTATGTATAACATAGAATTATGTTTGAAAAATTTACTGCTGTTAATAGGAGATTATTTTAATACATTTAATTAGGGAAAATGATTTCAGTGCATATTTTATGAGTAAAACATGATTTACTTTCGTGTGGCATGGGTATAAAATTTTATAATTTTATGTAATGGCAAAATGCTATGTTTTCAGAATAAGCATGCTATCACTATTTCAGGAAATTGTTAAAAACAGTACAAAAATATGTTTAAAGTATATTATAATGCAACGGCGCAAGGGCCATAATTTATATGATACGACACAAGGGCCGTAATTTATATGAAATGGTACAAGGGCCATAATTTATATGATATTATATGCCGGTGCAAGGGTCGTGATGTATGGTATGCTATTTTCATAAAATTATTATTATGTCAGATATTATAAAGAAACAATTATGTTCAGCATATGAAACATAGTATATGATATCAGAACCCGAATGACTTAGTTTAGTTCAGTTTTCAAGAGCACGGTACCATAGCTATATATATTCAGATTATGATAGTGCAACCACACGATTAGAGTGTGGTAAGGTGGCAGCCAATGTGGCTCTAGTGTAGTTTAGAGATGTTCCCCTAATAGTCCGGACAAGGTGGGGCAAGCCCATCGTACTTACAGATCAGAGTTTTTGATCTAGCATGGTCGGCCAGCCATTGCTAGGTCCAGCCTTCGGGCCGCACAACCTAGTCATGTGGGGGTAATACATGACACCAACTAGCTATCCATCCTGAGACTTATTTCATGTATTATACAGTTGTATAAGATGATTTACATGTATAGAGATATAGCATGACATGTATGTTACTTTTAAATATGTTTATTCAGTAAATTATCTAATAGTTTTCACAGATATGATTTATATACAGTATATGCTTATGACACATGAAAATACCCATCTTGCCACACACAAATATTAGTTTGTTTCCCTTACGGAGAGGTATCTCACCCCAGCTCTAAAACATTTCAGGGAATCTAGGTAGAGGAGCGGATAGAGCTCTGTGGCGTTAGTGGTCGCCCGATCTACCCTACTAGAAGGCTAAGTCGCTATGCTAGGGTCAGATGGGTTTTTGGGTAGTGACCCTAGGGAACTTTATGATCATTTTGGGATGTGTGTATATTTATATAAATGGTTGTAAACCTCTGGTATTGTATTTGGATGGTTGATTTGTTATGTATATGATATATGTTTTCCGCTGCTAGGGTGTCAGTGATATATGATAGGTTTATTCCTCAGTACCCATAAGTCTGGGTGGATTATGTTTATGGTCATCATGATTATTGGCATGCTATTATGTAAAAATATATATATCTATTTATATATATATATATATATATATATGGTAAATTAGGCAGGTCATTACATATACCCTAAAATATAACTAATTTACCTAATTCCCCAAATCTCACTCTCGCTTTGGAGTGGGGCCTAGGAAACCCAAATTGGAAATTTACTCATGCCAAAATGACGATGATTGCGACTAGGACCCCATGGTGGTGCCCGATTGTCGATTTAACAGCAGATTTAAGGAGAAATGGAGAAAATAGGGAAAAGTTGCCTTACCTCAAGAATAGTGTCTACGCCGCTCCCACAACAAATTCGCTTTAGTAGACATATCGGTGGCGGAGCTAGGAACCAAACGACACCTTTCGTTTCCTGATCGGCCGAATATCCGTCGAGAAATGAGGAGAGAAAGAGAGAGAGAGAGAGAGAGAGAGAGAGAGAGAGAGAGAGAGAGAGAGAGAGAGAGAGAGAGAGAGAGAGAGATGGAGACAAAGGAGTGAGAATGGAGAAATTCAGGGGGGGGGGGGCGCACCTCTCTGCAATTGAATTTAAGATTTCAAAAATTTTGGATCACTACATTCTCCTCTCCTTAAGAAATTTTATCTTCGAAATTTGCTATCTATATTATACACCATTCCTTAAGGAAAAAATGGGCTACTTATTTTATTACTTACTCTCACTTGCGGCGGAGGAATACCGTGGTTACATTCAGGACTTTGGGAGATTAAAAATACACATAAGATAAAATTCTCCCACAACCAAAATACTATCTACTACCAAAAATTATTACATCTAACTATCCTACACAAAAGAAATTTTACATATTCACCAGTAACTTTTCTCGATTACTACTGATCCCCGCTGAAGAGATACGGGTACTTTTGTAGTATATGCTCCTCGAGTTCCCATGAAGCTTCCTCTACCGTGTGGTTTCTCCACAAGACTTTTACTAGAGGAATCTTCTTACTATGCAATTCCTATTCTTTTCTATCCAGTATTTGTACTGGTATCTCCTTATACGTTAAAGTATCACTGAGTTCTAACTTAGCATAACTGATGATATGGGAGGGATCTGGTACGTATTTCCTTAGCATGAAAACATGAAATACGTCATGAATTCTAAATAAAGCTGGTGGTAAAGCCATCCGGTAGGCAACTGACCCTACTCTTTCAAGAATCTCAAAAATGTCAATAAACCTAGGGCTTAACTTACCCTTCCTCTCAAATCTCATAACCCCCATTCAGTGGAGCTTTCTTCAGAAACACATGGTTTCCTACTTCAAATTCTAATTGATGGCGACGAGTATCGGTGTAGCTTTTCTACTGACTTTGAGCTGCACTGATTTTGTCTCTGATGAGCCGAACTTTATCATATTCCTACTACACCAACTCTGGCCCCACCATTCACCTTTCACCTATCTCATCCCAGTATAGAGGAGGATAACACCTCCTACCATAGAGCACCTCATACGGTGACATGCCAATGTTGGCCTGATAGCTGTTATTGTATGCAAACTCTACCAGCGGCATCTACTGGGTCCAACTAACCCAAAAATCAAGCATGCATGCCCGTAAACATATCTTCTAATATTTGAATCACCCTCTTAGTCTGGCCGTCTGTTTGAGGATGAAACACCGTGCTA
Organism: Malania oleifera; assembly: GCF_029873635.1. Taxonomy (NCBI): domain Eukaryota; kingdom Viridiplantae; phylum Streptophyta; class Magnoliopsida; order Santalales; family Ximeniaceae; genus Malania; species Malania oleifera. The sequence goes on from NC_080417.1 coordinate 142,552,469, forward strand.
AAAGATAACGGAGACCTTAGAGCCTCCTGCACGCTCCTCCAAAAACATGACGTGAAATGTGGGTCTTGGTATGATACAATAGATACTGACACTCCATGTGATTGCACGATATCCTAAATATATAACTCTGCCAGTCTGTCCATGGAGTAGTTGACTTTAATAGGAATGAAATGAGTAGTCTTCGTCAATCTATCAACGATCACCCAAATAACATTCTGCCCCTACCGTGCCGACGGTAAACCCATCACTAAGTCCATAGAAACATGGTCCCACTTCCACTCTGGGATGAAAATTGTCTTAACTGGCCCGCTGGCTTCTGATACTCGGCCTTAATCTTCTGGCACGTCAGGCACTGCTGCACAAATTCGGTAATTTCTCTCTTCATGCCGCTCCATCAGAAGGACTCCTGTAGATCCCGATACATTTTACTGCTACTAGGATGAACTGTATACAGAGACCTATGAGCCTCTTCATCCTCCTGATATTAGTATCTGCAGGCACGCATAATCTAGAACGGAACCACAAAGTTTTGTCATTTGAAATACTGAACTCTTCCCCCTGTATGTCCTACACTTTCTCGATCAATTCCACCAACTCTGTGTCATACTTCTGGGCTGCTTTAGTCCTTCCATACAACGTAGGATGCACCACCAAGTTGGAAACAAAAGCCTGGTGATCACACTTAACCAACTCCACGTCAAGTCTCTCCTGATCCATCAGGATCGGATGCTGAATTATTGCCACTAACTGTGCCGCATCCCCTGATTTACGACTCAGTGCATCATCTACCACATTTTCTTTACCTGGATGGTAGCCAATGGTGCAATCATAGTCCTTGATAAGTTCCAATCATCATCTTTGCCGCATATTCAAATCCTTATGCGTAAGGAAGTACTTTAGACTTTTGTGGTCGGAGAATATCTTTCATCTTTCATCGTCCAAGTAATTCCTCCAAATCTTTAGCGTGTGTACCACTGCAGCTAATTCCAAATCGTGGATAGGGTAGTTCTTTTCATACTCTTTCAACTGCCTGAAAACATACGCTACTACCCTACCTCGCTGCATCAATACACAACCAAGTCCTTTCAAAGACGCATTATTACAGATAACATAACCATCACTCCTTGACGGGATGATCAACACTGGTGCAATGACGAGCCTCTACTTCAATTCTTGCAAACTCTACTCACAACTGTCATCCTATTCAAACTTGACATTCTTTCTGGTCAGTCGAGTTAGAGGCCCTGATAATCCTGAGACCTTAACAAATCAACGGTAATAACCTGCCAACCCCAAGAAACTCCTAATTTCCTTAACATTCTTTAGCTTGGCCCACTTTACAATTGCATCAATCTTGCTGGGATCCACTGAAGTTCCATCACTTGAGAGAACGTGCCCCAGAAACGCCACCTTCTCTAACCAGAATTCGCATTTACTGAACTTAGCATACAAACTCTTTTCCCTAAGCGCCTGGGGTACTAGACGTAAGTATGCTTCATGCTCCTCAAAACTCCTCGAGTCAACCAGTATATCATCAATGAAAACCACAACTAACTGGTCTAAATACTGATAAAAGATTCTATCTATCAAATCCATGAATACTGTAGCAGCATTCGTCAGACCAAAAGGCATAACAAGAAATTCATAATGTCCATACCTAGTCCTAAAAGCTGTCTTCGAGACGTCTTCTCCTTTTACTTTCACCTAATGATAACCTGATCTGAGGTCAATATTGGAATAAACTCGTGTACCCTGGAGCTGATCAAATAAATTATTTATACGGGGTAAAGGATATCTGTTCTTAATGGTTACCTTGTTTATCTCCCTGTAGTCTATACACATTCTCATAGACCCGTCTTTTTTCTTTTCAAATAACACTGGAGCTCCTTGGGGAGAAACACTAGGTTTGATAAATCCTTTATTCAATAGATCTTGCAGCTAGTCCTTTAATTCCCCCAACTCTACTGGAGCCATACGATAAGGAGTTTTAGAGATCGGTGTTGTCCCGAGGAGTAGATCAATAGAAAAATCTACCTCACGATCGGGAGGCAACCCTGGCAACTTCTCTAGAAAAACATCTAAAAAACTCCTTAACCACTGGTGTGCTACCATGCTTTAATTCATTTTCTGACACCTCCTTTACAAAGGCCATAAACCTCTGACATCCATTCCGGAGCAATTTTCTCGCCTGCATGGCTGATACTAACTAAGGTGGAGAGCACACCTGCGACTCCACAAATCTGAATTCTTGCTTACCCAGTGGTTTGACAATCACCTCTTTCATATGACAATCGATATTAGCATAGTTAGCTACTAGCCAATCCATACCCAGTATTACATCGAACCTATGCATATCTAACACAATCAGGTTAGCTGGTAACACTCTCCCCTGAATTTCTACTAGATAACCCCTGAGTATTCTACGACACCTCACCACTAACCCTGACGGTGTAGCTACAGAAAATTCTACCTCCAATGACCGGGTCTCACCACTAGACAATTTAATATAATTTGCAGAAACAAAAGAATGAATAGCACCCGAATCAAATAAAACAATAGCATGACACGATCATACAGTAAGGGTACCTATCACTACGTCTGCGGAAGTCTTAGCGTCTCCTAGCGTCAAAGCATAAACCCTCGCCGAGGCTATATTCCTCTGCTGGCCTCCATGGGGCAGCTGGTAACCTCTCCTGAATTTCCTGGGAGCTGGAGTTGTACCAGCTGGTGCAAGACAATCTTGTGCGATATGCTCTGATCCGCTACAGCGATAGCATATGCCTCTCTTCACTTGGCACTCTCCCAGATGTCTCTTTCCACATGTTTAACATAAACGGTGGGTCTGCACACCCTGAACCTTATGACCCCCAGACTCCTGCCTTTAACCCCTACCATAATTTCCCCTTCTCCACTGGCCCTGACCAGAACTATGCTGAAAGCTTGAAGGTGTGGACCTCTTCTTTTATCCCTGCTCCTCAACACCCATCCGCTTATTGGCCTTAGCCAAAGCGACTTTATCTACCAAATCAGAAAAATCCTATATTTTCAATACCATAACTTGTATATAGATCTCACACCTCAACCCTCTTTCAAGCTGTATCTCCTTCCTTGCTTCATTAGGTATAATAAACAGGGCAAAGAGAGACAATTTCATAAACCTCGCCACATATTGCTGGACTGACTGCTGTCCATGCTTTAGATTCAGGAACTCCTCCACTCTAGCCTCCCTGACAATGGCTGAGAAGTATTTGTCGGAGAACAACTCCTTAAAACGGCACCAAGCCTTTTCTATAGGCACCGCCCTCTGATTCTCTAAAAATTTCACTACAGTCCACCATCTTTCAGCCTCCCTTGTCAGTTTATAAGTGGTGAATAGAACCTTCTGCTCTTCAATATACTGCAGCACCGCCAAAACCTTCTCTATTTCCTGAATTTTTTTATGTTGCATATTTTACGAAAATATGAGTAAAAATGAGATTTTTATGATATTATTTTAATTGTAGAACTTAAATTAATAAAAATGTTTTTAAAACCCCTTATGGATCAGACAATACAAAAAATTATGAATGCTCGGTACCGCAGCTTAAAGTTTAAATGGATCAGAGTGCACCCACACTGTTTACAGAGTGGTTCTATATGGTAGTGGATTTCTCCTTAGTGCACACCTGGGTCGGACTAGGGTTTAATATGGAAAATCTCACTTAATGATGATGTACGTTGATTTAGTTTGGCCGGCCAGCCAGTTAAGTCCAGTCTTCGAATCGCACAACCTAATCATGGGGGTAAACATGACTTACGATTAACAAGCCTAAGAGTGGTTTTTACAGTACGTGTATATACATATTTAATTGTGTATATAGAACTATTGATGAATTGAAGGAAAAGTATATGTTTATGTGAGAGGGGGCATTTTTGTGCCTAGATAATGATTTAGTAAGGAAAAGTATATTTATATATATATATATACATGATTGAGTATTATAGTTTTAGTTTTAAAAGTTAAAAAGTTCAGTTTAACAACTATAGTATATGATTATATGATTTTACTGATAGTAAAAGTTTTATACAGAAATTTTTAAATTTATATTTATTTTTAAAGCAATTTTAAAGTTATAGTATTCAGTATTATTTTATGAAATTCAAATATTTTGAAAGCTCATTTTGGCCACACACTAATAATAATCTTATTTACTTACTGAGCGTCATCTCACCCCAATCATTATTTTATATTTCAGATCATTTTGAAGAGTGTACCAGAAATTTGGTGTAGCAAGTGCATGGGTGGGAATAGAAAGAGTAGAGTAAAATAAAAAAATTAGAAAAATACAGTTAATAATATGTTTGTATATTTTAGAATTTTAGAAATTTTCATTTTAATAATTAAGACATATATTTGTAATAAAAAGAATTAGTGTTCTGGTAATAAAAATAATTTAGATTTATTTGCTTCCGTTAAAAAATTTATATGTAGGAACCCACTCGGGTTTGGGTCCTTACAAATGGTACCTGTGACCACGTCTCCAACTGTCTCAACATCTCCCGACATCAACGCATATACCCTCGCCGGCGCAGTATTCCTCCGCTGACCTCCGTGAGGTGCCTGATATCCACCTTGAAACAGTATGGGAGCCGATGCATAATTCGACGGCATCTGACATGATCGAGCCATATGGTTGGGCCTCTCACAACGATAACAAACATTCTCCCCCAGTCGACACTCACCAAGATGTCTCCGTCTGCATCTAGGACAAATGGCAGGAAGCTGTCTGCCTTGAAATCCACCATGCTCTACCATCTCTCTCTAGCCTCCGCCAGATCTACCTCCTCTCCAAGGGCCTCGATTGGGACCAGCCTGAAAACTTAAGGGTGTGGTCCTCTTCTTCTGACTTTGCATCTCAATCTCCCTCAACAAACTTTCCTCTGCTATAATAGCCCTGAAAACCAACTCTGAGAAGTCCTGGATCCTCAATACTGCCACCTGCCTGTAAATATCTCGCCTCAGGTTCCTCTCGAACATTCTCGCCTTCTTCACTTCGTCTAGAACAATATAGGGGCAGAAACACTATAGCTCAATAAATCTTGCAATGTACTGTTGGATAGTTAATTATCCTTGGTACAGACTCAGAAACTCCTATACTCGAGCCTCTCTAACTGAGGTAGGATAGTATCTATCGAAGAACATGTCTCTGAATCGTGCCCAGGTCATCGGTACTAGAATCGCCCTATGCTCATCCAATAGTCTGGTGGTTGACCACCATCTCTTGGCCTCCCCCGCCAGTCTATATGTAGCATATAAGACCCTCTGCTCATCGGTGCAGTGAAGTACTGTTAGGATCTTCTCTACCACCTACACCCAGTTCTCAGCAACTGCAGGGTCAGCTGCTCCAGAAAACGCTGGCAGGTTCATCTTCGTAAATTTCTCTATGGTATATCCATGAGCTGGAGATGGACTTCCCTGCTCTCTTGAGCTCCTCACTATCTCGGCCATAACTTGCTGAGCCACACTACGTAGCACAGCATCTGAATCTCCACCCCCTACGCCAGAAGGACTCGCTCCATCATCACCACTGGAGTGAGTGCTACTCCCTCCTGGGTCTATCCTGCAAATATATAGAACACCGTTTCAGAATCCTATTTCCCATGCAGACCTAACTTATTGAACTAAAACTTCAAATCCTCTATTAACCATCTCTCCTGATCCTAACCCCAAAATCCAATCCTGCAACCCAAATACATGACTTGTGGATAATTTACTATGGCTTTCCTGAAATCGTCACCCCAGGAAAAACACAGAAACCACCACGAAATCCTGTATCCAGATCATAGAACAAAATCTCAAATCCTTTTTCCTATATTCTGGTATTGTTTCCCACTGCACTCTAGAGTCTGCAGAACCTAACAACCTAAGCTCTGATACCGAATTGTAACGATCTCAAAATTTATATCATTATATATATATATATATATATAATCATACCTATGCAGTTGAAACATAAGTCATACATCCATATAAACTATACAATACTAGAATTCAGTACGTACAAACTATAGCTATAAAACATTTATCTCTCGTTTCATATACCCCTGTCGCGACGTCCCGGGAGCGCGTGTGCCCCGGGCGGCGAAATCAAAAATCAATTTAATATTTTCATGGAAAAACATGGATATCGGAGTCGCCACTAACCTTTAGTGCGGTTAGAACACATGATTACTACCCCGTTAGGGGTAGAACCGGTCTACATTACCAGAGTTGGGGCCGGGAGTTCGGTTATGCGAGGGGAAGGTACGAGCACCCCCTACGCGCCCGTTCTTACGAACGGTACCTAATTAATTTGAAATTATCCCTAAGTTAATCTAATAATTCTTTAAATTACTCCCTTTTATGAATTTATAAATACATGTAAAATAAATAAATAAATAAATATATACATATATATATATATATATATATATATATATTCCCTCAGAGCTTAGGGTACGTGATGCCCGAAGGCTCATACCCCCGCAATAAAATCATAGGGATTAAAAATCAAAAATACTTTATAAAATACGCTCCCAAATTTTAGAAATTTTATGGGTTTTCCTAAGTATGAAAATACTAGTTTGGGAGGTTTTGGATAATAGATATAATAATTTAAACATAATAAATAAATAAATAAATAAATAAAATAGTAAGAAACTTGAATATTAGCATACCACAATACGTACTAATCAACATATATAATAGAAGCTAAAATATCTAACATACCAATAATAGTAGAATGTAAACATATAATATAGACTAAGATAATGAGCATATCATAATATTAAAATATTACATGTACGTTATAAACAAAAATACTTAAACATACCATAATACACATAATCACGATAATAATTATAAATATCCATGAATAATATAATACGTAATAAATTACTATAATACAATATATACTAAACATACCATATAATGGCATGATACCAAAACACCAAATATACATTATTAACTAAAATGCCAAACTTACCATAATAAATAATACCTTGTATATTAACATACTAAAAATATAATAATAATATATAATATTACCTAAAATGCTATATTACTAAATGTACATGGTCACCTAAAATACTAAATTAAATGTATAATGTTACTTAAAATTCTAAGTTGCTAAATATAAATATCACTTATTCAAATAAATATTATAGCATTAAAAAGTCCACAACAATGTTATGAACACGACAAACTAATAATACAATCATATACAAGAAATAAATAAATAATAAACAATAATGAACATAAATATATACGCAATAACAATATAAAGTAAATTAAATAAAACACTACTCAAAACCCTAATAACGTGAAATAGCCAAAACCCTAAAATAAAACAATAACCCAAAACCCTAAATGGTCGTATTATGAAAATAATGTAAATAATCAAGAATCCTAGATGTGCATAAATATTACAATCCTAATAATAAACAAAATCCCTAAACATCGTATGAAAAATAAACATGATAAATATCCTAAATACACCGAAACCTTAAATAATATCTACACAACAACATGATATACAAACCCCTTAGATATATATAACAATGATAAAAAATCCTATGATAATATACCCACCATAATATATAATATACCACAAATATGTAACAATCACAAAACTCTATATAATAACAATAAGGAACTAAAATGATAAACTATATACATGATAGGACAACAATAATGAGAGCAAACCAGGTAATATTTATAATAATTATCACAACAAAAAAAAAAAAAAATTTAAACAAACATCACCGCGATTAAATAAGATCATGAACACAATATTTAAAACTCTGTCACAAACTCACCTTATAACCAGGGTAATCAAGAAATCTCTATCCGTGAGCCTAATATGCTCACCTAACTGGCTCACCTGAAAAATGTTAGAATAATAGGGTGAGTTGACGCTCAGTAAGTGGAAATATGCTATTACTAGTGTGTGGCGATTAAGTTACATATACTTTAATATAACATCTGAGCTGTAATAACATGATTAATCTGTAAAGCATATCTTACATTTTTCGTAGTTTAAAACATAACTGTATCATTTGAGTTTTCTACTTTTCATACTGCTAATATCATACTATATTTATCAAATACTGTAAAACTATATACATATACATAACTGTGATTTATCCCTAGAACTCTGTACGTCATGATTTGACCCCCCATGATAGGGTTGTGCGGCCTGTAGGCGGGATTTAACCTAATCGGTCCTCCAGGAAAGTCACTATACTCTACTCTACCTCAGCCTGACCAAACCGCATACTCTCCTAGGCATGGGACTGGCTGCTACCTCGCCAAACTGGCCCCCTCAACCAAGCGAACTGAGGAGCTGCATACTCTCCGAGCACAGTTGACGATACCCACACACTATCTGAGATATGTGGTTGCACTCTATCTATATTAGCAAGGGCACCGTGCTCTATATTTTGTATCTGTATCTGCTTGTAATCTTTTCACAGGGATCTGATACTATATATACATACATTCTTTTACTGTTTTCATCATGTTTTCAAAATAACCATAACACTATAATTTTGTACTGTAAATACTGTAATATTTGTAGCATCTTGATGCTAAAACTGTATCATCTGTCTGTATACTCCGTCTGTATAATCTATCTGTATAATCTGAGTGTTATGGCATTTAGGAAAACATAGCTTTCCATATACACTGCATATACTGATATAAATAAACATCTGTATACTGTTATATATATATATATATATATATATATATATATATATATATATATCTGTCTATGTAATCATTTGAATGAAAACTGTATATGTACTCACATTCTATCTATATAAAATCTATAAATATCTAACTATATCTGTACAACTTGATATACTAAAAAATTGTATAAACTCCATATCAGATAATATCGACTCGGGCCACATATACTTTAAAATCACATATTCTGTAAAAACTCCATAATTACTGGTATACATGCATGTTCATAAAATTTCTATTAATATATTCAAATTTCCTAGCATAGCTTATTTCCCTTACCTAGTTTCTGAAAAGCCTTCACCGAACTCTAGCCCTACACCCCCAGGGTTCTCCACTCAACACCCTGAAAACGACATCCTCTAAAACAAAACGTCAGTATTTTCCTACAAACAACATTTCCTATAACTGCAAGAAAAATAGATTCTGAATAAAACACCTTACCTTGAATTTAGGATGAATTTCAAACCAAGTTCTCCCACAATCAGCTCCAGCAGACTTACAGAGAACTTTGCTAGAAGCGTCGTGGTGGCTTTAGATCTTCAATCCGGTAAGAAACGGAGTCAGGATCGAAGAGAGAAGGGGAGGGGTGCGTTTTAGAGAGAGAGAGAGAGAAAGAGAAAGAGAGAGAAAGTTTGCACCAGTTTTCTGCTGAAAAATTTGGGTTTTTACTATTTATAGAGCCAGATTCATCGACGAGACACGTCATCTCGTCGATGATTCCTTAAGGAATTTCGTTGGCGAACTTCCTTCCTTGTCGAAGAATTTCAGACTGCCCCAAAAACCTCTCTCGGTATTTTCTCATCGATGAAACCTATCCTCATCAACGAGCTCCTCTTATATCCTCGTCGACGAATCCCTTGTGTTCGTCGACGAGAACCCTTCTAATTCTTTGGATTATTACAGTCAATCTTATGGATTACATTTTCATTTTGTCTAGACTTCTACACTATAGGGTTGGAAACGTAGTAATGATAGGGTCCTCATCATATAGAGAAAGTTTTGGTAACATGCTACCATTATTAAGGTGATAAGAAATTGAAATGATCACTTGTAAAGGTATGTGCTCGGTGTTTCCAGTTGGCATGATTTAATTAATTTTATAAATGATTTCTTCTACTTTTAAAGTATGTTTGTTTTGTAGCATTAAATTTATACATTCTATGATAGAATAAAATAAAATCAATTAAAGTTTAATGATTACTTTGTTTTATGTTTTAATCAGTTGTCTATTAAAAAAAAAAAATAAGAGTATGCATTATTTTTTTTATTTTATGAAATTGTGATCATTAGCTAAAATGGCTTGAAAAGTATGAAAGAATAAATGATTGTCTGTGTAACGACCCAAAGAAAATTTATTAGGGCCTCGTCGACAAACACAGGGGATTCATCGACGAGGGTACATGAGGACCTCATCGATGAGGCAGCATTTCGTCGACGAGAAAATACCGAGAGGGGTGTTAGGCAGCCTGAAATTCATCGACAAGGATGTAAGGCTCGTCGACGAAATTCCTTAAGGACTCATCGACGAGATGACGTGGCTCATCGACGAAGCCCACAATATAAATAGTGCTAAGCTTGGTTTAATCACAGAAAAATCAACGCAAACCTTCCCCTCTCTATCTCTCCTACAATCTCTCCTCCATCTCTCTTCGATTTCGGCCCCGTTGTTCGCCGGATTGACGATCCGAGGCCACCACGACGGTCCTGGCGGGGTTCTCTTCAAGTCTACTGGGGTGGATCATTGGTGGGGTCGAGTTGAATTTCTCCCCAGAATCTGGGTAAGACCTTTTATTCAGTTTTTAGCCTTCTGGCAGTTGTAGAAAATGATGGAGACAAAAAAATAATGATATTCTGATCTAGCGAATGTTATTTTCACGGTGTTGAGTAGGAAGCCCTGTGGGTGTTGGACCAGTGTATATTAGGGGCTTTTCAATAGTCAGGTAAGGGAAATATGCTATGCTAGGAAACCCTTTTACTATTTCAGTATGAACTATATGTTTTTATCAAAATATTATATTATATATATATATATTTATAGTTTCCGAAACTTGATAATATTAATATTTATTTGTGTGGCTTGAGTTGATAACATAACAGTATTTTTAGAATTTTTGAATACCATGTTTATAGTTATTAACAGAAATACCATAATATTTGCATGTATATAGAATGGCGAATTTTTCAGTGTACATTATACTCAGAAATATGCATTTTCAGTAATTTCAGAATAACACGTTTATCGGTACCATAATGCCCCAATATACAGATATTCAGACAACAGTTCAGTTATACAGAAATCAGATTTTCAGTCAGTTTATTTAGAATTTCAGACAAATTCTATAGGGTTATAGTTATTTTAGAAACCACAGTAAAAACAGTATATTACAGATATCAGTTACCTATATAGTGTCAGACCCTGATGGATCAGACAACAGAGCACGGTACCGTAGCTACAGATATTCAGTTCAGAGTGCAACCACTTTACTCAGATAGTAAGTGGTATGAGGTCGATCGTGCCCATGTCGAGATAGGCTCTTCATCCGATATGGATTGAGGGGGCCGATCAGACTGTCGGAGTTCAGTTGACTTACCTTGGTCGGCTAGCCAGGATAGGTCCCGCCTTTGGGCCGTACGACCCTGTCATGAGGGATTAAATCATGACATACATCCATCTAGGGAAATTTCTTACATATTATGAGTATTATCAGACTTTTAGGAATAGTAGTATTAATATGAAAAGTAATTTCATACGGATTGGCATGTTAAGTTATGTAGTTAATGGTTTTATTATACATTATGTAATATCAGCATTTTCAGGTTCAGTTATTCATACTATTCTTAAATCAGATTATTTTTACCAAACTATAGCTCAATAGCCACACACTAGTAATAACATGTTTCGTCTTACTGAGCGTTGGCTTATCCTAGTGTTGAATTTTTTTTTAGGTGAACCAGTTAGGCGAGCGGAGCAGACTCACTAGTAGAGGGGCTGTTGTAATGCCCTTTTTGAGAGTGAGTATTTTTGGGTGACATGTTTTTGTAAACCCTTGGTATCAGTAAGGGTAGTTTCAAGAGAACAGAGATGATTGTATATCGTGGGTTGATTTATCACTCTAGTATTGTACTATATGTGGATTTATTTTATATGATTAGTCTTCTGCTACTTAGGTTAATGTTTGATATTAAAATGGGGGAAAAAAATTTATTTCTATTAGCAGGTTATTACAATTTGGTATCAGAGCCTAACTTGCTAGGTTCTATAGACTTTAGAGTACAGAGGAAGCAATACCAGAGTATAGGAAAGAATTTAAGGTTTGTTTTTTGGTCTGGGTAGAGGATTTTCTGTGATGGTTTCTGTGTTTTTCCCGGGGTGACGATTTCAGGACAATCATAGTAAACTATCGTCGGGTCGTGTGTCTAGGTGGCAGAACTGGATTTTGAGTTAAGATTGGGGAGGGTAGTTAATTATAAATATAGGATTTGAGTAGAATGAAATAGATAGGGTCTTTGCATAAGATAAGGTTCTTAAGTGCGTTCTTGTTTTTCAGGATGGATCCAGGAAGTAGCGGTACGAATGCTAGGAGGGATGGAGCAGGACCTTCTAGTATGGAAGGTGCCGATACTGATGACGTTTTACACAACGTCACCTAGCAGGTGATGGTTGAGATGGCCAGGAGTTTAGGGGAGCGTAGCTGCACGATCGAGTAGCTTACACGGATGAAGCCCCCATCCTTTGCTAGAGGAGATGACCCAATTATAGCTAATAATTGGGTCCAAGATATTGAAGAGACATTGGTGGTGCTTCCTTGTTCGGATGAAAATAAAGTGGTACTTGCGGCATTTAAACTGACCAGGGAGGCGAAGCACTGGTGGAGATCAGCGCGACTGATAGAGGAGCAGAGGCAGGTTCCAACACTAGTGACATGGGACCGATTCAAGGAGCTGTTCTTTGAGTGATATTTTCCTTCTGTCATTCGGAGCATGAAGGCAATAAATTTTATGCATTTGGTACAGGGGCAGATGACCGTATCCTAGTACGCAGCTCAATTTATCGAGTTGTCACGTTTTGCTCCACATCTATCACCTGATAAAGAGAAAAAGGCCAGGAAGTTTGAAGAGGGATTGAGGCAGAACTTATTTGAGCAGGTGATTGGCTTCAGAGCTCAAACTTTATGGAGGTTGTAGATAGAGCTGCGATTATTGAGAGTGGTATTCAAAGTGGTTCGGCAGCACAGACTCAGAGGAAGAGGCTGGCGCCTCAGGGTTACCAAGTTGGCTCCAATAGGGCTCCATGGAGGGGAGGCCGTGATAGAGGAAATTAGAGGCAGACAATAGGACCTCGGGAGTACAAGGGTATGCAGACCTTCCCAATGTTCTTAACATGCGGGAGACGTCATTCGAGGGAGTACCTTGTAGGGAGAGGTGTATGTTACCAGTGTGGGAGACTCGACTGTATGGCATGTGCATGCCCAGGGCCGTAAGACCAGGTTCCAACTCCCAGGCCCTATAAGGGAGGACATCAGGTAGCTCGGGGAGGATATTAGGTGCCTCGTGAAGGCCAGCAGAGGAATGTAGCCCCAACGCAAGTTTACGCTCTGACGTCGGGTGATGCTGAGGCTACCGCGAATGTGGGGATAGGTACATTTACTATTTTATCATATCCAGTTATTGTTCTATTTGACTTAGGTGCCACTCATTCCTTTGTCCCTGCATCTTACGTTAAATTATCTGGAAGTGAAATCCAGTTATTAGATATAGCATTGTCAATAGCTACACCGTCAGGGTTAGTGATGAGATGTCAAAGGGTACTTAAAAGCCATCCAATAGAAATTCAGAGGAGAGTGCTACCAGCAGATCTGATTGTATTTGATATATGTGGGTTTAATGTAATACTGGTTATGGACTGATTGGCTGCTAATCATGCCAGCATTGATTGTTGTCAGAAAGAAGTAATTTCCAGACCCCCTAGTGAGCAGGAATTCAGATTCATTGGTTCACGGGTATGTACTTCACCGCAGCTGGTGCCAGCTATACAGGCAAGAAGATTACTCTGGGACGGAAGTCAGGGATTCATGACTTTTATAAAGGAAGCGTTAGAAAAGGAATCGAAGCTCGACAGTGCCCTAGTCATGCGAGAGTTTCCAGATGTTTTTCTAGAGGAACTACCTGGATTGCCTCCTGAACGTGAGGTGGATTTTCCTATAGATTTGCCTCCGGGGATAGCACTGATCTCTAAGGTTCCCTACCGTATGGCTCTAGCTAAATTGAGAAAATTAAACGAGCAGTTGCAGGACTTGCTGAACAAGGGTTTATACGATCGAGTGTATCGCCAAGGGGAGCTCCAATGTTGTTTGTAAAGAAGAAAGATGGGTATTTGAGGATGTGTTATGATTACAGAGAAATCAACAAGGTTACTATCAAGAATAAATATCCTCTACCCCGTATAGACGATTTTTTTTTATCAGCTCCAGGATACACAAGTATATTCCAAGATCAACCTCAGATTAGGGTATCATCAGGTGAGAGAAAAGACAGAGGATGTTTCAAAGACAACATTCAGGGCCAGGTATGGGCACTACGAATTCCTCGTTATTCCGTTTGGTCTGACGAATGCTCCAGATGTGTTCATGGACTTAATGAATAGAATTTTTCACTAGTATCTAGATCAGTTTGTGGTGGTTTTTATTGATAATATACTGGTGTACTTGAAGAATTTTGAGGATCATGAGGTGCATTTGAGACAAGTACTACAGACACTCAAAGAGGAAAAGCTTTATGCTAAGTTTAGTAAGTGTGAGTTCTGGCTTGAGCAGGTTGCATTTTTAGGCCATGTGATCTCAGGAGACGGTATATCAGTGGATTTCAGTAAGATTGATGCAGTGGTGAGTTGGGCCAGGTCGAAGAACGTGCAGCAAGTCAAAAGTTTCATGGGATTGGCAGGTTATTACCGTCGATTTCTAGAAGGATTCTCAGCCCTATTAGGACCTCTCACGCGTTTGGCCAGGAAAAATGCCATATTTGTGTGGGATGAAGAATGCGAGTAGAGTTTCCAAGAATTAAAGTAGCGGCTCATCACTATGCCAGTTCTGATGATTCCATCAGGAGGTGGTGGGTATGTGATTTACAGTGACGCGTCTTTGAAAGGGCTCGGTTGTGTACTCATGCAGCATGGTAGGGTGGTAGTGTATGCGTCCAGGAAGTTGAAAGAATATGAAGAGAACTACCCTACTCATGATCTGGAATTGGCTACGGTTGTACATGCATTGAAGATCTAGAGACATTACCTATATGGTGAGAGGTGTGAGATATTTTCTGATCAAAAGAGTCTAAAGTCTTCACACAAAAAGAGTTGAATATGTGGCAAAAGATGGTTAGAACTCATTAAGGATTATGATTGCACCATCAGTTACCACCCAGGCAAAGCAAATGTGGTGGCTGATGCTTTGAGCAGTAAATCAGAATATACAGCGCAGCTAGCAGTAGTAGTTCAACACCCAATTCAGGTGGACTTGGAAAGGCTCGGCGTAGAACTAGTAGTAAATGATCCTCAAGCGTTCATGGCCAGTCTGGTTGTACAACCTACACTTTATGAAAGAATTAAAGCTGCTCAGAGAAATGATCCCGAATTAGTGGAGGTGCTAGCCAGAGTTCAAGATGGTCAGGGAGAGGAATTTTGCATTTTCGATGATGGGACTCTCAAATTTCGCACTAGATTGTGCGTGCTTGTGGATGATAGCATTAAGAGAACGATTCTAGAAGAGGCACACAGATCTCTATACACTGGTCATCCTGGCAGTACGAAAATGTGTAGGGATCTGTGGGAGTATTTATGGTGGAGTGGCATGAAGAGGGAAATAGCAGAATTTGTACAGAAGTGTTTGACGTGCCAGCAGGTTAAGGCTGAGCACCAGAGGCCGGCAATACAGTTGTAGCCACTTTTCATTCCCAAATGGAAGTGGGACCACGCATCCATCCATTTTGTTACTAGGTTACCGCCGGCGCCGCATGGTCAGAATGCCATTTGGCTGATTGTTGATAGGCTGACGAAGACAACTCATTTCATGCCTATTAAAGTTAACTACCCTATGAACAGGTTAGCATAGATTTACATACAAGAGATTGTTCGACCCCATGGAGTGCCAATATCCATAGTCTCGGACCGCGATCCATATTTTACATCGCGGTTCTAGAGGAGCTTGCAGGAGGCACTGGGGACCCCAACTAGCATTCAACACCGCTTTCTATCCTCAGACAGACGGCCAGACAGAGAGAACGATTCAGATACTTGAGGATATGTTGCAAGCGTGTGTACTGGATTTTGGGGGTAGCTGGACTCAATTTTTTCCGCTAGTTGAATTTGCTTATAATAACAGTTATCAAGCTAGCATCAGCATGACACCATATGAGGTGTTATATGGTAGAAGATGCTGATCTCCTATTTTCTGGGATGAAGTTGGCGAGAGGTGAGTTTTGGGTCCAGAGATGATTCAGCAGGAGTGCAAAAAAGTTCGACTCATTCGAGATAGAATCTATGCAACACAGAGTCGGCAGAAGAGCTACGCGGATACTCACCGTCGGGAACTGGAATTTGAAGTGGGTAATCATGTGTTTCTAAAAATAGCACCATTGAAGGGTATCATGAGATTTGGGAAGAAGGGTAAGTTGAGCCCTAGATTTATTGGCCCATTTGAGATACTTGAGAAAATTGGGTCAGTGGCCTATCAGCTAGCTCTTCCACCATTTTATTCAAGATTCATGACGTGTTTCATGTCTCTATGTTAAGGAAATACATCTCAGATCCTTCCCATATCATTAGCTATGCAGAATTGGAACTCAGTGGTGATCTAGCGTATGAAGAAGCTTCAGTACGGATCCTAGATAGAAAAGAACAGGTATTGCGCAGCAAAAGGATTCCATTAGTGAAAATCTTGTGGATGAATCACACGGTAGAAGAAGCCTTGTGGGAGCTTGAAGATGAGATCAAACAGAAATATCCCCACTTATTTATTGAACACAGCGGGGATGTATAGATTAGGGTAGTAGTAATTTTATTTTGTTTAGCATAGTGTAATTGTAATGTAGTGTATAGGATAGGTAGTATTTTGGCTTTGGGGGAATTTTCTTTCATAATTTTAATCTCCTAGGACTACCCATGTAACCACAGTATTCCTCCGCCATAAGTGAGGGCAGCTAATAAAATAAGTAAACCATTTTACCTTTAAATGATGATGAGATATATAAACAGTAAATTTTGAGGACGAAATTTTATAAGGAGGGGAGAATATAACAACCCAAAGAAAATTTATCAGGGCCTAGTCGACGAACATAGGGGATTGGTCGATGAGGGTACATGAGGACCTCGTCGACGAGGAAGCATTTCGTCGATGAGAAAATACCAAGAGGGATTTTAGGCAGCTTGAAATTCGTCGACAAGGACGTAAGGCTTGTCAACAAAATTCCTTAAGGACTTGTTGATGAGATGACGTGACTCGTCGACGAAGCCCACAGTATAAATATTGCTAAACTTGGTTTAATCGTAGAAAAATCAACACAAACCTTCCCCTCTCTCTCTACTGCGGTCTCTCCTCCATCTCTCTTCGATTTTGGCCTCGTTGTACGCCGGATCGATAATATGAGGCCACCACGACGCTCCTGGTGGAGTTCTTTTCAAGTCTGTTGGGGTGGATCGTTGGTGGGGTCGAGTTGAATTTCTCCCCATAATCCGGGTAGGGCCTTTTATTCAGTTTTTGGCCTTCTGGCAGTTGTAGAAAATGATGGAAACAAATAAATAATGATATTCTGATATGGCGAATGTTGTTTTTAGGGTGTTGAGTAGGAAGCCCTACGGGTATTGGACCAGTGTACAATAGGGGCTTTTCAATAGTCAAGTAAGGGAAATATGCTATACTAGGAAACCCTTTTACGATTTCAATACGAACTATATGTTTTTATCAAATTATTATTCAGATTATATATATTTATAGTTTCTGAAACCTGATAATATTAATATTTATTTGTGTGGCTTGAGTTGATTACAGAACAGTACTATATTTATAGAATTTGTGAATACCATGTTTATAGTTATTAATAGAAATACCATGATATTTGCATGTTTATAGAATGACGAATTTTTCAGTATACTGTATACTCAGAAATATGCATTTTCAGTAATTTCAGAATAACACATTTATCAATACCAAAATGCCCCAATATATAGATATTCAGACGGCAGTTCAGTTATATAGAAATCAGATTTTCAGTCAGTTTATTTAGAATTTCAAATAAATTCTATGGGGTTATGGTTATTTTAGAAACCATAGTAAAAACAGTATATTACGGATATCAGTTACCTATATAGAATCAGACCCAGATGGATCAGACAGCAAAGCATGGTACCGTAGCTACAGATATTTAGTTCAGAGTGCAACCACTTTACTCAGACAGTAAGTGGTATGAGGTCAAACGTGCCCACGTCGGGATAGGCTCTCCATCAGATATGGATTAAGGGGGTCGATCAGACTGTCGGAGTTCAGTTGACTTACCCTGATCGGCTAGCCAGGATAGGTCCCGCCTTTGGGCCACACAACCCTATCATGAGGGGTTAAATAATGACATACAACTATCCAGAGAAATTTCTTAGATATTATGAGTATTATCAGACTTTCAGGAATTGTAGTATTAATATGAAAAGTAATTTCATAGAGATTGGCATGTTAAGTTATGTAGTTAATTGTTTTATTATACATTATGTAATATCAGCATTTTTAGGTTCAATTATTCATACTATTCTTAAATCAGATTATTTTTACCAAACTATAGCTTAATAGCCGCACACTAGTAATAACATGTTTTGTCTTACTAAGTGTTGGCTCATCCCAGTGTTGAATTATTTTTCAGGTGAACCAGTTAGGCGAGCAGAGTAGGCTCGCAGGTAGAGGGGCTATTGTGTTGCCCTTTTTGAGAGTGAGTATTTTTGGGTAGCATGTTTTTGTAAACCCTTGGTATCAGTAAGGGTAGTTTCGAGAGAGCAGAGATGATTGTATATCGTGGGTTGATTTTTCACTATGGTATTGTATTATATGTGGATTTATTTTATATAATTGGTCTTCTGCTGTTTAGGTTAATGTTTGATATTAAAATGGGGAAAAAGATTTTATTTCTATTAGCAAGTCGTTACAGTTTGTGTGTTATGCTAATCTTAAGGGTTTAATTGATACAATGTGCTTGCACAAATGGATTACATGGTTTAATCCATGGAATATAGGTTTTTACACACATGGATTACATGTGTTAATTTATACAAAATGCACTAGAGATGATGTTACTATAGCTTGAAAAAATTCACATGGGTAAAATTCACATGAATTTTAATAGACCAAGTTGATGAGAGGAATTTTGAATGTCATCACTACTATACTAACGTAGTTGTGGTAATAAAAGTACATATTCAAAAATGAATTCATCTTATCACTTATAGGGAAATAAGTTTGAGAATTCAATTCCAACTTCAATACTTGAGGAGTATTTTTAAACTGAACACTTGATAAATTGCATGTATGTTCCGATTGTGTTGGGAAATTTGCTGAACACTGAGTACAGATTGTGCTTGTCTCAAGTTAATAAATTGGTTTCTTTGAAGGGTTGTATGTTCCATATTATTGGCTTAAAATTCAGACAAGTTCTGCAACCTAAATCTGATTATGGTTAACTAAGGTGAAAGCCATTGTGATTGTTTATATTGATTCAAACTATAATCATCTCACGTATCTTATTTAGATTAGTGAATCTTTAAGGATATTTGGTTGTTGTTGAAGTCCAGATTCTGATATTGAACTAACTGATTATAATTGGTATAGTACAATCGCTGATTAGTTGTTTGCATTTTTGGTGTGAGGTTGAGATTGGTTTACATTAAAAGGTTTAATATAAATCCAGATTTTGTTAAAGAACTTTTAAATACCTAATTCACCCCCTCTTGGGATTACATCATTAATTTTAGTTATTTGTTTGCCCTAACACATTAAGGGTTAGCCTTTTGAAATAACATTTGGACTTTGTAAAAATATTTTTCAAGATTTGAAATAAGTCTCTAAGTCCAATCATTAATCCTAAGAGCTTCATAAATAAACCTAAGTTTGAGAAGTACTTACATGAGACTTATATTACATTACACATGAAAGATTAACTAAGTCTTCATGCCTTGAAGCTTGATCTTCATCTCAGCCCTAGCCATTCTTCATTTTGTTTGTTTTCTTCATGACTTTTAAACTTAGTTGATGAGAGGAAATTTGAATGTCATCACTACTATACTAATGTAGTTGTGGTGTTAAAAGTACATATTCAATAATGAATTCATCCTATTACTTATAAAGAAATAAGTTTGAGATTTTAATTCCAACTTCAATACTTGAGGATTATTTTTTTTATAAGGAATTCTATAGTTTACAAAAGGAATCAATTGAGGGAACAATGTAATTAAATGAGAATAAAATTATCTATACCGCGGTTGAGAGTATGAATTTTGAATTTTGAATTTGAATTTGAATTTGAGAAGATTTTGTCATGATCTCTTCCAAACATAAAGTTAAAGTTCATTCTAATGAAATATATAGAAATATTTTCAGAATGAATAAAATATTAATTTTAATACCTATGTATTATGTTATTCTCCACTCATCCTACCCATACCAGGGCTACTATATGGTTGAAAATCACAAATTACTTTGGCATTTTGATAAATCTCACTTTTTTTTCCAACTCTAGATTATTTATTTCATGCGAAGGATACGTACATATAGCAATTGCAATACAACTTTTGATTTTTTTTTTTTTTTTTTTTAAGGTAGAGAACTAAAAACTCGTAACTAGCCTCGATTCAGGCTAGTTCAAGTCGATATTTACCAAGTCAGTCAAGTAAAT
Source organism: Malania oleifera (assembly GCF_029873635.1). Classification (NCBI taxonomy): domain Eukaryota; kingdom Viridiplantae; phylum Streptophyta; class Magnoliopsida; order Santalales; family Ximeniaceae; genus Malania; species Malania oleifera. The sequence continues at coordinate 142,573,155 of NC_080417.1, forward strand.
GTCAATTCATGTCATTTTCTAGTTTTAAGGGTATGATCAAATTGGCCAATTAAGTCTAAGTTTTGGTTTAGCCTTCCTTCAATAGATCCTGAGAACCACTGGTGTGCGGAGCACATCGAGACGGTGGAAATTGAAAACCAGATGTTAAAGTAGAAGGTGGTTGATATGCAAGCCTAAAGAGCATATATGGAACAACTTATGCATGGAGCATGTCGAGATGATATGAGTGGCTCCTTCTCTCATTATAATGCATGTAAATGGTAATGACACAGTACAAACCAGCGGTAGGGTCCTAGCTAGGGATATAGGATAACTTTGACATGGTTTAAAAGTTGGGACTTTGACAACTGCTAGTGTTTCAAATATTTGTACACTCCAATCTTGTGCACAAACTTATCCAACATTAAACTCTTTCCTAAATACAATGGAGAATATTAAAGCCATCCTACATGCTTGTGGTTCATATTCAAATCTACATGTGTGCAAATGTTTGTAACACTAGTAGTTGTCAAAGTCCCAACTTTTCAACCATGTCAATGTCATCCTATTTTCCTAAGACCTAACTGCTGCTTTGTACTACGTCATTACCAATTTAAATGCATTCTTCTTCTTCTTGACGATCACCAGAGTAGATGCCAGACACTATAGTTGTATGCGGCCTTGGACTTTTCTTGTATTTTTTGTTATCTGAATAGAATTAATTTTTGTATTTTTATTTGAAATTGTACTTGAATTTTTTATGAATGTTTTAGTAATTCTTGTTTAATTTTATGTATGCTAAAATGTAATTATAGGTTTTTACAAGAATTGATGAATAAAATCAGAAAAAGAAATATTTATTTTAGAGTATTAGTGACGATTTGTAAACCGTCACTAATAACACCACAACAAAGTATTAGTGACGGTTTCAAAGCTGTAACTGATTGCACAACTATTAGTGACGATTTAGAAATTGTCACTAATATTCCTTATTAGTGACGGTTCTTAAACCGTTACTAAATATCTAGACCCGAGAGCATTAGTGACTGTTTTGATAACTGCCACTAATAATGGACTATTAGTGACGATTTAAAACCGTTACTAATAAATGGGCTTTAATGACGATTTTGAACCGTGAAAATGTAGAAATTATAATAACGGTCTTAGGATTTTAGTGACGGTTTAGGAAATTTATCACTAATAAGAATTAGTAACTATAGATTTGGCAACTAACATAGAACCAGCACTAATGCTCACGCAACCGTAACTAATAACCGACACTAATGCTCACACAACCATAACTAATAAGTATAGTGACGGTTTAAAATCGTCACTAATGAGCTTGTTTTTTGTGGTGAGTGATGGTTTATTGTTCGTCATTGAAAGTCTTTTAGTAATGATGGTTTTTGTAACGACCAACTATTTAAATGGGTTTTTTTAATATATATGTATATATATACTATAACATTTAGCATGCTCTGATACCATATTAGATTGAACCCAATCGTCAACCTAAGCAGCGAGAAGGGAAAATCAAATAAACATATCCATATGTAATTATATACAATACCAGAGTGCTAACAGGTTTCCTAAAATACACATATATGACTGTTCCCCAAATATCCTCAACTGGTGAGGGCTATACAAAATACTCCCAAAAATATACTCACTCTCTCTGACAGGGCAATACTGTGGCCCCTCTATCTGCGAGCCTGGTCCGCTCGCCCAACTGGCTCACTTGAAAAATAATTCAACACTGGGATGAGCTAAAGCTCAATAAGACGAAATATGTTATTGCTAGTGTGTGGCAAATGAGCTACAATACTGAGAAAATCTATTACTATATAGTCATGTATCACTGAATCTGTAAAGCACAATACCAGTAACATAATCTTCATCTTTTACCTGTTTCTTAACATTTCTGTACTTTAGGTTTCTATTCAAAATACTGCTAATATATGTATATATTTTCTGTTTCTGTAAAACTGTATAAACATAATAATAATTGTAAACTTCCATGTGGATAAATGTGTGTCATAATTTAATCCCTCATGACAGGGTTGTGTGACCCGTAGGCGGGATTTACCCTAGTTGGCCAACCAGGAATAAATCACTATACTCCATATTCAGATCAGCCCTCCTTAACCTATATCTGATGGGGAGCTTGTCCACTCATGGGTTCTATGCGATCGACCTTTATACCACGTATTATCTGAATAGGTGGTTGCACTCTATAAACTATATGTAGCTATGTCACCGTGCTCTATAAACTGTATGGTCCAACAGGGTCTAATACTATATAATTCATCTCTATATACGACCATCTGTTTTACCATGATTTTGTAATAACTGTATAAACCATGACGCTGTGGGAAATTGTATCTATATCATCTGTGTTTTGTAATTAACTATAAATTTGTATGTCATGGTATTGTAAAACTGTATAATCATGATATTTCTGTAATTGCTGTAAAATATATTTTCTATACATTCTGTAAAACACATCTCTGAAAAATACTGTAAAGCATGTTTCTATACCATATCTATATTCATAAGTCACATAGAAATTTTAAAACATATTAATCATATTTGATAAACTGTATAAATCTCTGCTGTAAACGATACTCTGGTGAAACATATATAATTTTATATTGAAAACATTCTCAAGTAACCTAACATAGCCTATTTCCCTTTCCTGTTTCCTACTAAAAATCCCCTACTATTAACGAGTCCAACACCCGTAGGGTCCTCCACTCAACACCCTGAAATCATAAATCCCAGAACAAAATATCAATATTTCTTGGCCTACATCATTTCTTACAACTTCTAGAAGGCCAAAAATTGAATAAAAGACCTTACCCTGGATTTGGGATGAATTTCAACTTCGTTTCACCAATGATACACTCCGGCAGACTTGAAGAGAACTCCGCCAGGAACATCGTGGTGGCCTCAGATCATCGATCCGGCAACTGACGGGGCCAGAATCGAAGAGAGAAGAGGGAGAGGCCGTAGGAGAGAGAGAGAGAGAGAGAGAGAGAGAGAGAAGAGGGTTTGCGGCTGATTTTCTGTGATTAAAATAATTTTAGGGCTATTTATACTACGGGATTCGTCAACGAGCCATGTCATCTCGTTGACGAGTCCTTAAGGAAATTCGTCGATGAACCTTACCCTTCGTTGACGAAATTCAGAGTAGCCCAAATTCTCCTCTCGGTATTTTCTCGTCGACGAAGTTCGCCCTCGCTGACGAGGTCCTGTTGTACCCTCGTCGACGAATCTCTTGTATTCGTCGACGAGGCCCTGGTAAATTCCTCGAAATTATCATTATCTCCTTTTGTTCCTGTTTCCGTTTTCCTCCCTCTTTATTATTAAAATACTATTATTCTTTGGGTCACTACAGTTTTGAATTCATCACTACAAATCTTCCAAAAAGAGCTTTAGTGACGGTATTGAATCGTCATTAAAAATATTTGCCAAAATTTTAGTGTTAAAGGAAAATTGTCACTAAAAATATTAATAGTGACCCACACAAATTCATCACTAAAAGTTAATAGTGACAAATTGATTTCAGCAGTATTCACTGAAAAAGCATTACTAATATATTAGCTTCATGTTTAGTCCGAGAAAAAGTTCTTTTACTTATGAACACTAATTCGTCACTACTGTTTCTTTATTAGTGATGAAATGTTTTTTTCGTCACTACTACTCAAACTATTAGTGGCGGACCTTTTTTCCGTCACTAAAAATGTAGTATTAGTGATAGTTTTTGGTTGGTTACTACTACTTTCATCACTAAAAAGGGACAATTTTTGTAGTGTCATTATATAAATATCTTACATGTTATAATTAATAACCATACAATAAATAATAATACATAGTATCTAGGCAATTGTTCCAAAAGTCAATTAACACTCTTACATGCTTGGAAAAGATACTATAAATATCATCTTACGAAGAAACCACCAAGTTACAAACTCAACCATTCATGCGTGAAATTTTGCCCATGTCAATCCAACATTTATGCCTATACAAAGTTTAACCGCAAGACGCCCTTCTTCCCTTTCCATCTTTTATTGTATAACAACAAAAAGAAAAAGATAAAACAAAAAACGCCAGCCAGCAGCAGCTAGTATTATATATATTGTCCCCCAAAGCTCCTCCCAATTACACTAATAGGGTGCAATGGCGTGGCATGGCATGGGATGGGCGGCAAGTCAAACACATGGCTCACGCTCAAATTGTTACATCAATTCTTTGCCTCACATTAATCAAGACTTCAACTAGTTGGTAGAGAAAGAAGAAATTAAATACGTCCCAATCATATACAGCAGACTACAAACACTTTTTCCACATAGGCAGTGCAGTTTGCTGTGTGAGAGCTAGCTAGCAAGCTCGAATAAAATTATTGTTTATTGTGGTTGCTAGGGGGCCGGGACAACGTTTTCCCTTACATGAGTTTGACGCATACTTGCATTTATTCATTCCTTGTTCACTCACTCAAAATTAAGAAAATGGTCTGGAAAGAAATGCATGTACTAGCTGCATTGCATTATACTAGACGTCAAGCAATGTTTTTGTTTTTGTCTACTAACTTGTGTGCATACATTACGTACCAATTCTACTCAACCTAATCCTATCTAATCAATTCAACTCAACTTGATCCAAACTGCTTTTTTTTTTAATTAAAAAAAAATAGATTTTGAAAGTGTTTTACTTGAGTTGTGAATTATAATTTCGTACAGACTAAAAATGCAACAATGGGTAATTGAGCATGTAAACGTCAATGTGACTCAACTCGAATAGAATATAATGGTTAAAAGAGTAAAAGAAATAATAAAATAAAGAAGGCTGAAGGCTGTATATTGTAGTTGTTAGACTGAGGTTAGGGTTTTTCTTAAAAACTGATCTACCCCTTTCCATTTTTTTTTTTTTAAAAACACTGTAACAATCTACGTACTCTGATATCACAACATTAACTGAAGCAGGGAGAAGCATAATCATATAAACATAACCATAACCATTATATACAATACAAAACCAATACCAGAGTACTACCGTGTTCCCCAAAATATACACATATATCTGTTTTCCCAAAAATTCCCTCAACTATATTGGGATGTACAAAAACACTCCCAAAAACATACCCACTCTCTGACAGGGCACTACTGAAGCCCCTCTATTTGCGAGCCTGGTCTGCTCACCTACCTGAATCACCTAAAAAATATATCAACACTGGGATGACCCAACGCTCAGTAAGGAGAAATATGCTATTACTAGTGTGTGGCAAATGAGCTACTATATTTCATGAAATATGTTTTCATATAATCATGAATAACTGAATGTAAAAGTACAGTATAAATAATAAAATACACCACCCCTTTCCATGTTGCTTAATATAACAGTACTTTAGGTTATAATTCAAAATACTTGTAGTGTACATAAGTAGGGTCCCTGTTTCTATAAATTCGTACATATGTAATAGTAACTGAAACTGTTCCCTCTGACTATCTGTGTCATGACATGCCCCCTCATGACAAGTTTGTGCGGCCCGTAGGCTGGATTTACCCTGGCTGGCCAACCAGGAATAAATCACTCAACTTCGTCAGTCGACCTGCCCACCTCAACCCATATCCGGATGGGGAGCCTAACCTTTTCAACGGCCTAGGTGGTCGACCTTACCACGTATTATCTAAATAGGTGGTTGCACTCATAAAGTAACATAACATCTGTAGCAACGGTACCGTGCTCTATAGCTATAAGTCCAACAGGGTCTGATATCATATAATATATTTCTATACATATCTAACTGATTTACCATGATTCTGAAGTACTGAAATAACCATGATGCTGCATAAACTGTAACTGTAGTTCATACATAATATTGCTGAGAATTATATATATTCATAACACTAAAACTGCATATTCATAATACTGAGATTCGTATAATCATGGTACTGAGATTCGTATAATCATGGTACTAAAAACCATAAAATCATAATACTAAAATCCACATAATCATGGTACTGAAATCCGTAAAATCATGAAACTAGCATTCGTAAAACATATACCCGTACCATATTCATATTCATAAGCCACACCATACATAAATACATAATTTTCGTAATTAAATAAATTGTATAGTATTTTAAGAAATACCTAGCATAGCATATTTCCCTTACCTGACTACTGGAAAGCCCATAGGGAATACAAGCCTAACATCCGCAGGGCCTCCTACAAAACACCCTGAAACCAACATATGCCAGAACATAATATCAGTATTTTTCTGCCTATATCATTTCCTATAATTGTCATGAGGCCAAAAAGGGACTAAAAGGGCTTACCTTGAATTTCGGATGAAATCCAACTTTTTTTTCCCGACGATATGCTCCGGAAGATTTGCAGAGAACTCCGCCAGAAGCGTCGTGGTAGCTTCGGATCGTCGATCCGGCGACTGAAGGGGCCGGAATCGAAGAGAGAAAGGAGAGAGTGATGTAGAGAGAGAGAGGAGAGAGAGAGCTCAGTGAAAAATGTGATAAAATTCTGTTTTCCTTACTTATATAGGACCAGATTCGTCAATGAGACACGTCACCTCGTCGACGAGTCTTTCAATAAATTCGTCGAAGAAACCTTGTATTCGTTGACAAAATTCAGAGGCCCAAAATCCGTCTCTCGGTATTTTCTCGTCAACGAAGCCTTGTAATCGTCGACGAAATCCTTAAGGCCTTTGTCGACGAAACCCTGTGTTCGTCGACAAAGTTTGGCAATTTTATGAAATTATGATTATTTAATATTATCTACGGCGTCCTTCTATTTCTGTATCTATTTTCTCTCCCTCTTATTATTAAAATGCTATTATTCTTCGGGTCACTACAGCTTGGCTCATGATGAACAAAAGAAAAGTTTGGATTCAAAGATAGAAAAATTTGATGAAACTTAAAGTATATTAAAGCTTGAAAACAAAATGGAGTCAAAGAAAGACAAGCATGAAGACTTAAGTGCTTAGAATGTCAAAGTCTTAAGAAGTCTTTATGTAAGTACTTCAAACAGTTTCAATATGAATGCATGAAACTCTTAGGTTAATTACTTGAACCTAGATACCTTTTAAAATACTTGGAAAATATTTTTATAAGGTTAAAAATTATTTCAAAAAGATTAAAAATATTTTTGGAATGACAAACACAAAAATAGGATTTTCCAAATGCTGTTATTTTTTTTTTTTATATCTGTATTGATGTGCATTTTTCTCTATCAAACCCTCCTTATTTTAACACGTGTTCAACATGAAAGTTATGGAATTTTTTCTTATATTTTTTCTTATACCAAGAACATAACAATTGGAGTTATACAGAGAAAGTTATGACCAAAATACCGAAGGGTGCTCGAAGTAAAAAGAATGGTGGCAAGCGCCTCACCATAGCCAGACAGGCGCCTGCCTTGTACAGAAAGGCAATTGCCAGTGTTTTGATAGGCAACTGCCAGTGTTCTGACTTTCAAATTGAACTGGGACAGGTGCCTAACCCTGTGAGACATGCGCCTGCCATTAAAGAAGCATTTTTAAAATTACCAACGAGAAAATTTAAAAATTTGGTTTCTTGGGCTCCAAACTTTTTGTAGACTTGACCAACACTCCAAGTAAACTTGGGGAGCAAGGAATACACTTTTTAAATGTATAAATACATGATTAAACCCAAGGATCAAATACACCAAGAAAAAATTCAGCAATCAAAAACTCTCAATTACTCTCAATCAGCTCTATCTGATAGCATCTTTTGTACACAAGTTCTTGCTCTTGTTCTTGTAGTTCTTGGACGATTCCAGGTTGTTGGATCGTTGACCGAGTTTAGGGTATCACTTGGAGAGGTGTTGCTCTAGCTTATTAAAAAAGTGGCTAAGTGTGGGGTATCACTTGTAATGGTTTGCTCTGCCCATAAAGGAGTACTATAGTGGAATCCTTAGGTAGTATTGGCCTAAGGCGAGGACGTTGGCTGGGGATAAGCCGAACCTCGTAAAAACGTGGTGTCACCCTCTTTCCTAACTCTCTTTAATTTCCAGCATACTTATTAAATGCGCGGTTGATTTAAATTTCTTGATCATAAATACTACATAGATTAGACTTTAAATGAACTAAAGATTAATTTGTTTTTGGGACTTGCAGAAACTGAAAGAGAGTACGTTGGTTGATCAATAATATTTGGAAACCATAAAGGAGTATGTTGATTGGTTAACACCCAAAAACCTATTAACTGAAAGTTTATTTGAAATATGATTTTTGGAAAGAGTGTTGAATGTGATATTGCTTGTCATCTTTAAAGAAAAAATGCATTCTCTATAGGGCTTGAATAAAATACATATACACAGGACTACAAAAGTTGAAACTTGTATAAGAGCTGAATCTCATATCTTGATTGAATATATTGTGATTGTATGGTTTGATTGAATATTGTCTTGAGGATTGCTTGTTCACTTAAGCTTTTGCCGTGTGTTTGATAAAACAACAAGTGGTTAAGAATTCATAAAAATATTTAAAAGAAAATTTTATACACCCAATTCACCCCCCCCCCCTCTTAGGACTACACCTTGGTTTTTCAGTTATTTAATTTATGATTTGTCACCATGCTAAGGGTCACAATGACTTGAGCGCAATTTGAATTGTAATTGTAATTCCAAGTTTGAGTTGGAATGGGTATAAATTGTGTGGTCTATCTTATAAGATTTCTCAACCAATTCATACACATAATACAATTAGCCCAGTACGGAATAGGTCTCGATGTCTTCTCTCTCTCTCTCTCTCTCTCTCTCTCTCTCTCTCTCTCTCTCTCTCTCTCGCGCTCTCCTCTCTCTCTCTCTCTCTCTCTCCCTCCCTCCCTCCCTCCCTCCCTCCCTCCCTTCCCTCTGATCTCTTCTTACCTTTTCTACTTGAATTCTTTTCACCTATCTCTTTTCTCCCTCTTACAATATCTACGAGCCTCACTATTTCGATCCTTGTACTTATGATAGAGTTAGCATAACGAGTCCATTTCCACCTCTACATTTGACAAATCCTCAAATTCTTACTCTAGGAACGAACTATTTGAAAAAACAATAACAGTACGATAACTAGTGTTGCATAGTGTTAGGGGTTGACAGGGTGACCTCGGTTAAAGGGGGAGGAGAGATGTCTTCACTTGGCCTCGCAAGGGATTTTTATACTGGAAGTTGAATTATTCGGATGATGGCTTGTGTGGTTGCCTTGTTGATTGAATATAACAACTAGTTCCACATGTCATTGAGTATGAAGGTCGCTTGTCTCCATGAATTCATTTTTGTTAGAATTGATATTTCATGCCTATATTATATAGCGTCCGCTGCACTCTAAAATCTACAGAACCTAGCAACCTAGACTCTGATACCAAATTGTAACGACCTAATTTTTTATGCCATATTATATATATATATATATATTTTTTAAATATAAATATATATTAACTATAAAATTTCACTACTCTGATACCTTTTAATTTCAAATCATACCAACATCACAGTTTAGATAGGACCCCGTGGAAACTGAGATACCATAAACTACCTACGTAGCGAGAAGCAGAACACAGACAACCATAATAATATATACAATACCAGAGTGACAGAAATCTTCCCAAAATATACATACATAACCCTTTTCAAAATATCCTTATCTAAACCCATGGACTACTCAAAAATGACTACCCAAAATACTCACCCTACAGTCAGGGCAATAATGTAGTCCCCTTTACCTGCGGGCCTGATCTATTCGCCTAGTTAGATCACCTGAAAAATGTTAAATCATTGGGATGAGACAACACTCGGTAAGAAAAAATATGTTATTGCTAGTGTGTGGGGAGTGAGTTTACATATTTGTAAAATCTGATTTAGAAATACCATAAATAACTGAGTGTGAGAAAAAACATATAAATACTACAATATAGCTCATACCTATGTTATTATCAGAAACTATTTTTCTGAATTTTCTATTCATAATACTTCTAATAATCATAGGTATGTCTACAGTTTCTGGAAATCTGGATATATATATATATAATAACTAAGAAAATTTTCCTAAATGGATAACTGAAAGTCATGATTTAACCCCTCAAGACAGGGTTGTGCGGCCCGAAAGTGGGACCTATCTTAGCTGGCCAACCAGGATAAGTCAATTGAACTCCAAAATTCAGATAGGCCTCCTCAACCCTAACTAACGGGGAGCTTGTCCATAACATAGGCATGATCAACTGCTAATATTCACATACTATCTGAGTTATGTGGTTGCACTCTGAACTAAAAATAGCTACGGTACCGTGCTTTACTGACTGAATCTGGTCCATCGGAGTCAGATACTATATATGTAACCGAAATTTCTATATTACTATTTTATCATGATTTTGAAATAACCATAACATTGTAAAACTGAACTGAATATCTAAAAATCCGAATAACTAACTGAATATTTAATATCTATCTCAATATCTGAGTATTTGGGTGTTATGGTTCTCAAATCATGATATTCTGAATTTGCTGAAGATATATGTTTCTGTACATATATTGTAAATCATGATATTTTCAAAATACTATAAATCATATTTTTGAATATACTGTATAATTTCTATCTGTATGTATACTGAAAAGTCATCGTTCTATAAATATATATATATATATATATATATATATATATATCCCATGATATTTTCTGCTAATATACTGTAAAACATGGTATTTATAACAACATAAATACTGTGCTAATTTGCTTTAAGCTCATGCCACACGATTTAAATAAATAAGTTCACATGTTCTAAAATTTGTATTTTCTGCTATACAAATATTTTATAATCTGGGTAATAATAATCTGGTAAAACATATAATTTCTGCTGATAATCATACTAAAATTCCTAACATAACATATTTCCCTTACCTGACTATCTGAGCACTAACTACTATTACAATCTCACGCATGCATCATTTATAATTCCAACATCCTGAGATAAAACATGTATAATTCCCTATCAAACAACTAAATTTGCCAAAATAATCATCACATACATATTTCCCCAAATCCATATACACAACTTCTAGACTATTAACCATGTTATCATTTTACCTGGGTTCCTGAAATACTACCCACTGGAGTTCTCACCCTTGCCTGCAAGACCCCAAAACACCCTACTCTTGAAAATAAAATACCCTGATTTTACTCCACAAAACACTAGTATATTCTCACAGAATATAAAATCTCAACAAAGATAACCTCGTTAATACTAAGAATATCCAAATAATCTACTTACCCTGAATTTGGGATGGGGCCCAAGTTGACCTAACCAACAAATTACTCCAGCAGATTTGAAAAGAATCTTCCCAAGAGTGACGTGGCGGCTTCAGATCGTCAAACCAACGAAGAAAGGAGTTGAAATCGAAGAGAGAAGGAAGGAGGAATGATTTTAGAGAGAGAGTGTAAGCCTGAATGCAAAATTTCTCGCAGAAAGGAAATTCTTGGCTACTTATACCCCTGACTTCATCGACGAGGCACGTCACTTCATCGACAAGGCCAAGAAGCAAGTTCGTCAATGAACACATTACCCTCGTCGACGAAATTCAGGGCCTAAAAACAGCTCTCGGCAATTTCTCGTCTACGAGACATGTGTCCACGTCAACGATCCCAACAAGACAATTCATCAACGAATGCTCTGTGTTCGTCGATAGGACCCTGTTGACAAACTTTATCTTATTTTCCTTTATTATTTAATTGCTATAATTCTTCGGGTCTTTACAATCTCCCCTTCTTATAAAATTTCGTCCTTGAAATTTACTATCTGTATTGATACCATCCTTTAAATAAAATGGGCTACTCATTTTATTACTAACCCCCACTTATGGTAGAGGAATATCGTGGTTACATTCAGGATCCTAGGAGATTTCAAATATACTCAAAAAATAAAATTCTCTCAAAACCAAAACACAACCTATCCTATATTCTAAATTACAGTTACACATTCATTACCTTGTACTAAACATAATAAAATCGTTATTATTTAACGTACAAATCACTACTGTGCCCCACTAAACAGGTGTGGGTAGTTCTGTCTGATTTCTTCTTTAAGCTCCCAAGAAGCTTCTTCCACCACGTGATTCCTCCACGAGACTTTTACTATGGTATTTTCTTACTACGGAATTCTTGTTCCTTTCTGTCTAAGACTTGTACTAGAGTTTCCTTATATGCTAGAGCATCAATGAATTCTAATTCTACATAACTGATGACATGGGAAGGATCTGTGACGTATTTCCTGAACATAGAAACATGAAATACATCATGTATTCTAAACAAAGCTGGTGGTAAAGCTAGCCGATAAGAAACTGACCCAATCTTGTCAAGTATCTCAAACGGGTCAATAAACATAGGGCTCAACTTACCCTTCTTACCAAACCTCATGACTCCATTCAATGGTGCTATTTTTTAAAAACACATGGTCACCCACTTTAAAATCCAATTTCCAATGGCGAGTATCCTTATAGATTTTCTGTCGACTCTGAGCTGCACTGATTCTATCTCGAATAAGCCAAACTTTATTGTACGCCTGTTGTATTATTTTTGGCCCCAATACTCGCCTCTCACCGAATATCAATATTTCATCGCCTACATCATTTCCTATAACTGCCATAAGGCCAAAAATAGGCTAAAAGGCCTTTCCCTGAATTTGGGATGAAATCCAATTTCATTTCCCCAACGATCCGCTTCGGCAGACTTGTAGAGAACTTCACCAGGAGTGTCGTGGTAGCCTCAAATCTTCGATCTGGCGAGAAACAAGCCCGGAAATGAAGAGAGAAGTGAGAAAGAGACATAGAGAGAGAGAGAGAGAGAGAGCGAGAGCGAGAGAGAGAGAGAGAGAGAGAGAGAGAGAGAGAGAGAGAGGAAAGAGAGAGAAGCGTGAAAAATGGGTTAAAAAACTAGTTTTTAGCTATTTATAGGGCCAGATTCGTTGACGAGACACATCACCTCATTGAAGAGTCTTTCATTAAATTCGTCGACGAAACCCTGTATTCGTCGACAAATTTCCTTATGCACTCGTCGATGAAACCCTGTATTTGTCAACGAGTCCTGGCAATTTCCTTGAAATTATTATTATTATCTCCAAAATGCAATGTCCGCGTTCGTCAACAAAGTCTACGACCTCCTTCTATTTCTATTTCTATTTCTCTCTCTCTTATTATTTAAATACTATTTTTTTTTTGGGTCACTACACTAGCTATCCCCAAAATCCAATATACACGCTCGCAGTATATCCTCAAGTACCTGGATCGTCCTCTCTTTCTAACTATCTGTCTGAGGATGGAAAGCAGTGTCGAATGCTAACTGAGACCCCAAAGCCTCTTGCAAGCTCTTCCGAAACCATGGTGTGAATGTGGGTCACGGTCCGAGATTATAAATACTGACACTCCATGGGATCAAACAATTTCTTGAATGTAGATCTCTGCCAATATGTTCATAGGGTAGCTAACTTTAATAGGTAGAAAGTGAGCTGTTTTCATTAGCCGATCAACAACTACCTAGATGGCATTCTGACCATGCGGTGTCGGCGGTAGTTCAATCACAAAATCCATGAATATGTGGTCCCACTTCCACATAGGGATGTAGAGTTGCTGCAACTGCCCTGCCAACCTCCGGTGCTCAGCCTTAACCTGCTGGCATGTCAAGCACTGCTGCACAAATTCAGTGATCTCCCTTTTAATGCCACTCCACCAGAAATACTCTCGCAGATCCCTATACATTTTAGTACTGCCAAAATGAACCGTGTATAGAGATTTGTGAGCCTTTTCTAGAATCGTTCTCCTAATATCATCATCTGTAGACACACACAATCTAGTGCGAAACCTTAGAGCCTCGTCATCAGAAATTCTAAACTCCTCTCCCTAACCATCCTGTACTCTAGCTATTACCTCTGCTAATTTTGGGTCAGCTCCTTGAGCGGCTTTAATCTTTTCATATAGTGTATGCTATACAACCAAGCTGGAAATAAATGTCTAAGGATCATTCTCTACTAACTCCATGTCGAGCCTTTCCAAGTCCATCTGAATTGGCTGCTGAATTACTGCTACTAATTGCATTGTACCCTCTTATTTACGACTTAATGCATCAGCCACCATATTTGCTTCACCTAGGTGATAGCTGATGGTGCAATCATAATCCTTGATGAGCTCTAACCATCTCTTTTGCCACATATTCAACTCTTTTTGCGTGAAGAAGTACTTTAGACTTTTATGATTAGAAAATATCTCGCATATCTCACCGTACAGGTAATGCCTCCAAATATTTAGTGCATGTACCACTGCAGCCAATTCCAAATCGTGGGTAGGGTAGTTTTTTCATATTCATTCAACTGTCGAGAGGCATAAGCTATAACCCTACCATGTTGCATCAACATAAAACCAAGCCCCTTCAAAGACGTGTCACTGTAAATTACATAACCATCACCTCCACATGGAATTCTCAGTACTGAAGCAATGACGAGCCGCTATTTTAATTCCTAGAAGCTTCTCTTGCATTCATTATCCCATGCAAATCTAGCATTCTTCTTGGTCAGTCGCATCAAAGGCCCTGATAGTCCTGAGAATCCCTCTACAAACCGACAGTAATATCCCGTTAGTCCAAAGAAACTCCTAATCTTCTGAACATTTCTCGGCCTTTCCCAATTTACCACTACCTTTATCTTACTAGGATCCACTAAAATTTCATCCCTTGATATAACATGCCCCAGAAATGTAACTTTCTCTAACCAGAATTCACATTTGCTAAACTTGACATACAATCTCTTTTCCCTGAGCATCTAAAGTACCAACTGTAAGTGTGCCTCATGCTCTTCAAAACTCCTTGATTAGACCAGTATATCATCAATGAAAACCACAATGAAATGGTCTAGATATTTATGAAACAATTCATTAAATCCATAAATACTGCTAGTGCATTAGTCAACCCGAACGGCATCACCAAAAACTTGTAGTGCCTGTATCTAGTTTTGAAAGCTGTCTTTGATGTGTCCTCCACCTTAACCTTCTCCTGATGATAGCTTGATCTGACGTCGATATTAGAATAGACTCGTGTACCCTGAAGCTGATCAAATAAATCATCTATATGGGGTAAAGGATATCTATTCTTAATGGTTACCTTGTTTATCTCCCTGCAATCTATGCACATCCTTATAGACCCATCTTTATTCTTTACGAACAACACTGGTGCTCCCCAGGGCAATACGCTGGGTCTAATAAACCCTTTATTCAAGGGATCCTGTAACTAGTCCATTAATTCTCCTAATTCAGCTGGAGACATATGGTAAGGAGCCTTAGAGATCGACACTATCCCTGGAGGTAAAATCTATAGAAAAATCTACCTTGCGATCGGGAGGCAACTTAGGTAGCTCTTCTAGAAAAACATCCGGAAATTCCCTTACCACTAGTGTACCATCAAGTTTCGATTCATTTTATGACACCTCTTTTACAAAAACCATAAACCCCTGACATCCGTCCAAGAACAGTCTGCTCGCCTGCATGGCTAACACTAACTATGGTGAGACACGCACACGCGAACCAACAAATTTGTATTCTTACTCACCAGGGGGTCTAAAAATTACTTCTTTCTAATGACAATTAATACTGGCATGATTAGCTTCTAGCCAATCAATACCCAATATTACATCAAACCCCTACATATCTATTATCACAAGATCAGCTGGTAATACTTTCCCTTGAATGGCCACTGGAAAATTTCTAAGTACCTTCCTACATCTCACAATAGATCTAGTCAGCATGGCTACACCCAACTCAAAATTTAACAACTGTGCTTCAATTCCAGCTAGCTTAGCATACCTCAATGAGACAAAAGAATAGGTGGCACCTGTGCCAAATAAAACAATAGATTGATACAGAAAACCAGTAAAGATACTTGTAACGACGTCCCCAGCTGCCTCAGCATCTCCTAGCGTCAACGCATAAACCATTGCCAGAGCTACATTCCTCTGCTGGCCTCCATGAGGCGCTTGATAACCTCCCCGTTAGGGTCTAGGAGCTGGGACCTGGATCAGCAATCCTGGGCATGCTCGTGCCATGTGGTCGGGTCTCCCACAATGATAACAAACGTCTCTCCCAGTTTGGCACTCTTTCGGATGTCGCCTCCCACATGTCTGACACACAAGGTAGGTCTACACACCTTAATTCTAACGAGGTCCCGCAATTGGCCTCTGACCTCTCCTATAATAGTCTCCTTTCCATGGGCCCCGACTAGAACCCGCCTGAAAAACCTAAGGCCCAGCCTCTTTCTTTGACTCAAAGCTACAATGCCTCTCTGCACACCATTCTCAATAACTATAAGCCTATCCACGACCTCCGCGAATGTTTGAGTCCGGAAATCGATAACCTACTCAAATAGGTTCTATCTCAGACATACTTCAAACTTCCTCACTTTTTTCTCTTCGTCTGGTACCAAATGTGAGGCAAACCGAGAAAACTCAATAAATCGAGCTGCGTACTACGATACTGTCATCTGCCCCTAATCTAAATGCATAAACTCTACAGCCTATGTGCTCTGAATGATAGCAGAGAAATATCGCTCAAAGAATAGCTCCTTGAATCGACTCCACATCACTAGCACTGGATCCGGCCTCTGCTCCTCAATTAATCGCGCTGATCTCCACCAGCGTTTTGCCTCTCTTGTCAGTTTGAACGTCACAAATACTACCTTCTATTTGTTTGTACATGGAAGCAATGCCAATGTCTCCTCAATGTCCTAGACCCAATTTTTAGTCACAGTCGGGTCAGCTCCACCAGCAAATGATGGGGGCTTCATCCGTATAAACTACTCAATCATGTAGCTACGCTCCCCAAAGCTCCTAGCCATCTCAGCCATCACCTTCTGGGTGACGCTACGCAATACTGCCTCAGTATCTCCACCTCCCATACTGGAAGGGCCTGCCCTATCATCCTTTATCTTCGTACCACTGCTCCCTAGGTCCATCCTGAAAAGACAAAGAATACTATTTAAGGACTCTATCTCCCATACATATCTAATTTATTTCATTCAACTAAAATATCATATTCACGATTAACTATCCTCCCTGTTCTTAATTCAAAATCAAATCCTATAACCTAGACACACGATCCGACAATAGTTTACTATGGCTCTCCTGAAATCATCACCCTAGGAAAGACACAGAAACCACCACGGAAATCCTGTACCCAGACTATAGAACAAAACCTCAAATCCCTTCCTACACTCTGGTATTGCTTCCGCTGCACTCTAAAGTCTACAGAACCAAGCAACCTAGGCTTTGATGCCAAACTATAATGACTTGAATTTTCATGTCATATTATATATTTTTTAAAAAAAATAAATATATATTAACTCTAAAATTTCACTACTTTGATACCTTTTAATTTCAAATCATACCAACATCACGATTCATATAGGACCCGTGGAAAATGAGATACCATAAACTACCTAAGCAGCAAGAAGGAGAACACATTCAACCATAATAATATAAACAATACCAGAGTGACAAAATTCTTCCCAAAATATACATACATAACCCTTTTCAAAATATCCTCATCTAAACCCATTAACTACTCAAAAATGACTACCCAAAATACACACCCTACAGTCAGGGCAGTAATGTAGTCCCTCTACCTGCGAGCCTGATCTGCTCGTCTAGCTAGATCACCTGAAAAATGTTAAATCACTAGGATAAGACCATGTTTAGTAAAACAAAATATGCTATTGCTAGTGTGTGGCGGGTGAGTTTACATATTTGTAAAATCTAATTTAGAAATACCATAAATAACTGAGTCTGAGAAAACACGTATAAATACTACAATATAGCTCATACCTATGTTATTATCAAAAACTATTTTTTTGAATTTTCTATTTATAATACTTCTAATATTCATAGGTATATATAATAACTTAGAAAATTTCCCTGGATGGGTAACTGAAAGTCATGATTTAACCCCTTATAACAGGGTTGTGCGGCTCAAAGGTTGGACCTATCCTGGCTGGCCAATCAGGATAAGTCAACTGAACTCCAAAAGTTAGATCGGCCTCCTCAACCCTAAATGATGGGGAGCCTGTCCACAACATAGGCACGATCGACTACTAATATCCACATACTGTCTAAGTTATGTGGTTGCACTCTAAACTGAAAAATAGCTACGGTACCGTACTCTGCTGACTGAATCTGGTCCATCAGGGTCTAATACTATATATGTAACTAGAATATCTATATTACTGTTTTATCATGATTTTGAAATAATCATAACACTGTAAAACTGATCTGAATATCCAAAAATCTGAATAACTAACTGAATATTTAATATTTGTCTGAATATTTGAGTATTTGGGTGTTATGGTTCTGAAATCATGATATTTTGAATTTGCTGAAGATTTATATTTTTGTACATATATTGTAAATCATGATATTTTTGAAATACTATAAATTATATTTCTAAATATATTGTATAATTTCTATCTGTATGTATACTGAAAAGTCATCATTCTATAAAACATATATCTATATATATATACATACATATATATATATATATATATATATGCCATGATATTTTCTGCTAATATACTGTAAAACATGGTATTTATAACTGCATAAATATTGTGCTAATTTGCTTTAAGCTCATGCCACACGATTTAAATAAATAAGTTTACATGTTCTAAAATTTGTATTTTTTGTAATACAAATATTTTATAATCTAGGTAATAATAATCTGGTAAAACATATAATTTCAGTTGATAATCATACTAAAATTCATAGCACAGCATATTTCCCTTACCTGACTATCGGAGCACTAACTGCTATTACAATCTCACGCATGCAGCATTTCTAATTCCAACATCCTGAGATAATACACGTATAATTCCCTTTCAAACAACTAAATTCACCTAAATAATCATCACATACATATTTCCCCAAATCCATATACACAACTTCTAGACTATTAACCATGTTATTACTTTACCTGGGTTCCTGAAATACCACCCACTGGAGTTCTCACGCTTGCCTGCGATAAAACACTCTACTCCTTAAAATAAAATACCTTGATTTTACACCAAAAAACACCAATATATTGTCATAGAATAAAAAATATCAACTCAAATAAATTCGTTAATACTGAGAATATCCAAATAATTTACTTACCCTGAATTTGGGATGGGGCCCAAGTTGGCCTAACCAACAAATTACTCTAACATATTTGAATAGAATCTTCCCAGAAGTGACGTCGCAGCTTCAGATCATCAAACTGGTGAAGAACAGAGTTGTAATCGAAGAGAGAAGGAGGGAGGAAGGATTTTAGAGAGAGAGAGAGAGAGAGAGAGAGAGAGAGAGAGAAAGGAATCCTACATGCAAAATTTCTCGTAGAAAGGAAATTCTTGATTACTTATACCCCTGGCATCGTCGACGAGGCCAAGAAGCAAGTTCGTTGACGTACACATTACCCTCATCAACGAAATTCAGGGCCTGAAAACAAGTCTCGACAATTTCTCCTCGATGAGACACATGCCCACATTGACGAACCCAACAAGGCAATTCGTCGACGAATGCTCTGTGTTCGTCGATGAGACCCTACTGATAAACCCTATCTTATTTTCCTTTATTATTTAATTGCTATAATTCTTTGGGTCTCAACAACCTTGATGGGTGCCTCGCAGCCCGTTAATTGTGTTTAAAATGGCGGTCTGTGATAGTTGCTATCAGAGCACATTGTGCGTGAGCCCGGTGGGCGTGAACACTATGAGTTGGAAAATGAGAATTTAAAATTTTTTTAAAACAGAACAATGTGGAGGCATGTAAGGCATGGGATGACTTAAAAAAAAACACCACAAAAGAGAAAATTTATGTTGAAAATAGAATTGTGGGACTTGAGTAAGTCACTCCATGTATGAAAATCCCTCGCATGGAGTAGTTGGAAGCCTTGATAATAGGTTGAAATACATTGAGGGAATGATGCCATCTTCCATATCATGAAGGAGAAAGACAAACAGAGCTTGCGGTATTTGAAAATAGGATTGAGTAGTCACAACCTTATCAAGGGCATGATGCCATCCATCATCCCAAGGGGTAGTGCCAATAGAGCTTGAGGCCTCCCTACAGGAAGCAAACCTATAGAGTTAGAGGTCTGCTAAAGAATATTGAGTTATTAGAAGCCTTGAGTAGGCTAAAACATATCGAGGGCATGATGTCATTCATTGTCCCAATGGGCAGAGCCAATAAACCTTGAGGCCTCCCTACGGGAAGCAAACCAATAGAGCTTGAGGTCTACCATAGAATATTGAGTTATTGGAAGCCTTGACTAGGCTGAAACATATCAAGGATGTGATGCCATTCATTGTCCCAAAGGGTAGAGCCAATAGAGCTTGAGGCCTTCCTGTGGGAAATAGACCAATTGAGCTTGAGGTCTTAATTACGCGCTTAAATTGCGTAATTAGGCGTTTAATCTGGACATTAGAGCTTATATTTTTAATTAAATGCCTAATTACTCTCAATATTTAAAAAAAAATTGTCCTATTTATAATCTCTGGGTTTTATTGAACAATTTATGAATTTTTGGCATTTTTTTATCACAGAAAAATTATCGAGAGCTAAAACCGACATTAGTTAGTAATTCATGCGTAACTTTTCCGTCCAAGCTCCAATTAGACGATTCAAAATCTCGGAAAAAGATGAAAAGAATACCTAAAAATTTTTTGTTTTGAGCTTCAAGAGAAACAGACTCCAAAAGAGTCAAAAGAGGGATCAAATAAAAAGAAGAAGAAAGAAAAAAAATAGAGTTGATGTGACCCGGCCATTAAGCCGAGTCGGGTGACTGTGTGCGTGGGTAGGTTATGCTTTCCCCCTCCCCTTATATCTCTCTTTCTCCCCCTTTTCTCAGTGTGCCCGGTGCACCCCCTGCCTCCTTCGCTGTCCTCTCCTTCTCCCCTACTTTCTCTTCTCCTTTTCTCTACTCCCTCACTCCTCCTTTCTCTCCATCTTTCCTCCCTCAGTTTCAGCTTTCTCCCCTCTTCCCTCAGTCTTTTACACTCTCTGCTCTACAACTTACCTCAGCTGCAACCGGAAGCACCCGAGTATCACCTCTCTACCGCCTCAAACTAGGCCACCACTCCCAGCTGCCTGCTGCAGACAACCACACACGAACCTCAGCAACAACCACTCTAGAAACTCCCCCTCGACTGCCACCTCAATCCACCTGCCAACAACCACCACCGAAACCTGTTGCCAGCCGAGCAAAATAGCTGCGAAGACCCCCCTGCACCAGCTACAACCCAACTCCTGCAGATCACCCGAACACACCAACTGCTGCAACACAGCACCACAGACTCGAGGAGAAGTTCCACCTTTCCAACAGACACCAACCTAGAGCCACCAACCACTGAAACACAACTTCATCTTCTCTCTTTCTCTCTCTCTCTTTAACTAATGTTTTGAATTATTTAATTAGTTTGGTAAAGCTCGATTCGATTCTAAAATTAAAAAAAAAAAGAATAAAATACAAAAAGAAAAAAAATTGTTTTTTTTTTTAGAAATTAAATTAGTTGTCTTTCTTTTTAAAAAAAAAAAATTAATTATTTATTGAAACTTGATTTAGTTTAGGGTCCATCTCATTAAACTTTGTATTTTCATTGCGTCTAGTTACTGTTCAAGCCATTAAAGATTTAATTTTTTTGTTGAGTTTGTGTTTGCCTTTAAATTCTTGATTTTGGTTCAATTTCTTAATTTTGTTAAAAGTTCGGTTTTTATTGTTTGTGTTTGTGTTTGTGTGAGTTTCTTTATTGCGTGTTTTAATTACGTGCTATAGTTACCGTCTTTTCTATTCTGAAGTTAATGCGTGTTCTAGTGTCTGCCTGATTAGACGTAGAGTTTCCATTCTTGTTATTTAATTCAGTGCATGCTAGGATTAGGGTTTAATTTGTGTGCTCGTTTAATTTGTCAAAAGAAATCTCCACCAATCTTAAAAATCCCGAATTTGAACTAAGTTCAGTAACTTTTTAATTTCGATTGAGAAAACATAAGACTTGAGATTAAAATGTATTCCTTGAGGAGACGATCTAGCCATTGGGCTGAATATTACATGACATAACTCCTATACTTGGGATAGCTTCCGAGCTGCTCATTTTTCGAGTGAGTCAATTTTTTGGGGTCGTTGTCGGGAAATGTCGGTGTTGGTCTCAAATTAGCATTTTTCCCGTCATTTTAATTAGTCTTATGAAAAAGAAAAAGAAACAAAAAAATAAAAAAATTGAGTTTTGAAAAAAAAAATAAACAAATAAATATGGATGCACTTGCACCACGCACGATGATGGACTTTTTGCAACTTGAATAGACCACTGCACCATCTTCCACTGTTTTACCTACTAAAGAACTTGATTTCATGATACAGTGCGAGATGATGTCCTTGCTACCTCAGTTCTACGGGATGGAATCTGAGTGCCCTTATCGGCACCTGTCAGAGTTCGATTTGACTTACAATATTTTTTTCTCTTGTGCTAGAACTGTTGAATCTATTAGACTGCGTTTATTTCTTGCCTCTTTGAAGGATGGGGCGTAGATGTGGTTTAATTCCTTAAGACCTCACTCTATCACTAATTGGGCTGATATGGAGCATGAATTTCTACATATGTTTTGTCCCTCACAAAGAACTCCATTTTTGCAGGAACAGATTATTCAGTTTGTGCAGCAGGGCGACGAGACATTTTGGGCTTACTAGGAGCTATTCAAGGATTTGCAAAGTACTTATCCACATCACAAGTTTGAATCATGGAGGTTAGTTAATTATTTTTATACTGCTCTTACCCCTGATTGCAAGCACTTTGTCCAGACCATGTGCAATGGAGAAACCTTCAGCAAGGATCCGGATCAGGTACTTTCATTCTTTGATTACCTAAATGAAAGTGTCCCACAGCGGAATATACGATACAATCAAGCACCCATAACAGTACACCCTATCAGCACAATCAGTGGTGGAGATAAATATGAGCCAACATATTACCCAAACACCTTTCCACCTCAATATCAGCCACAACAAATTCCTCATAATTGTGCGCCATTACGACTTCTTGATGATAGCATGACATAGATGGCGAATATGCTCCAACAGTTCATGTAGATTCAAGTCAATCATTATAATGAATTACGGGACAACATTAATGTGATAAGCACATAGTTGGACATCTTAGAAAAAAAGGAATATCCTGTGGAACCTCAGCCTAGTCCTCAAGAATACCAGCAGCCACAACGACAAATACATAATGTTTCTCTTGAGACAACGGAGGTCGTCATCACTTTGAGAAGTGGTAAAGAAGTTCCCCAACCTAAGATGCTCATCGCCAGACAACTGGTTGTCCCGGCACCCGAAAGTACGGCTGAAACAGATGAAGTCCAAGAAAAATCATAGAAAGCGAGCCTAGAAGTGGAGCAGTCTGTTGATGAGGAGGCTGATATTAATAAGGCATACCAACCTATGGTACCTTATCCTCAGAGCTTGGCAGCCATGGAACCATCACTCCCGACTGAATTAAACACCAAGGAGCCTAATGCTGAACCAGCTCCTTACAGTGGTAAGATGATTGGTACACCCGATAGCAAGGGTGAGCAGAATGGTAAATGTTTAACTTCCAAGGAACCAGGTAAAAATTTTAATGCTAATGCTTCTAAAGAACTAAAGGTAACTGTTCCAACAACTTTTCCTCAAACACTAATTCGTAAAGAAGTAAATTTCCTAGAAAATATGCTAAATAAAAACCCTTTCTTGTTAAAACAAGAAAGTCGATCTGCACACGTATTGTCTGGTATGTTGACGAGAATTAATTCATTTGAGGCTGACTTTCGTGCAGGTATAAATACTGATTCATTATGGCGACTCAAAATTGGAGACTCGCTAGTTCAATTTATAGACCTACACCCACCAGACGAAATTCTTCTAGAGCCTCCACCAGATAACTGTGATGTTTTTCTTTCCCTTATTTTCCTTTTATTTTACCTTATTTTATTTTTAGTTAATTTTCAAGTACATTTTCTTGTACTTCAATTTTCATTTTCCATTACTTCCCCACCCAAGCACGCCCTATTTCTCCCGTGCACAATTTTTCTCTTTCCCCTCTGCTTTCACATTGAGGACAATGTTACACTTTAGTTGGGGGGGGGGGGTGAGCATTTGAATGTGACACTATGCACGTATACTTGCTGGGTTTTATATGTTAATTTAAAAAATATATAAAAAAAGAAAAGAAAAGAAAGAAATAGTAGTGAGGAATTACATTGAATTATGCCATGATTAACACTGACTTATACCCTTCACATTCTTGCATATAACCTAAGAATTACACACTTAAGTCATTTACGCAATTTCTCTTAATATGACTTTGTAACTCCATGAAGAATTGATTGGTAGTACACTCATGTTAATTTGGCTATAAAATCTCTTGTATTTACATGGCATCTCACGAGGTTGAATCGACACATTCACGTGATTCATTACACTTAGGGTTCCTTCTGAGCACTAAGAGAACACCAGTGGCGACTATGACACCTTGTGAGATATCCTTGATGTATTTATCGTCATTTTGAGCATTAACGTCAAATCAGAGTTCATGAAACTCGATTCTATTTTCTTCTGGACGATTCTTTGTACACTAGTGTAATGATTCAAAGAATTATGGTATTTAAATATTAAAGAGAGAGGGAAATGGAAGGTGGCAGCAGACTTCATCGACGAACATTTCGCATTCATCGACGACATGGCAACTTGTGCAACTTTGAATTTCATCTACGAAGGGGAGAGTTCGTCAACGAATTATCTCTTAACCTCATCGACGAGATGATGTGGCTCGTCAACGAGAAGATACCGAGAGGATATTTTGGGAGACTCTGAATTTTGTCGACGAAGGGGAGAGTTCGTCGATGAATTGCCTTTTGACCTCATCGACGAGGTGATGTGGCTCGTCGATGAAGCCCCTTGTATAAATAGCCTAAAACTCGCATTTAAATGCAAAAGAATCAGGAAAATCACTCTCTCTCTCTCTCTCTCCTCCCTACAGTTTCTTTCTTCTTTCTCTTCGATTTCGGCTCCGTCATTCACTGGATCGATGATCTGAGGCCACCACGACGTTCCTGGGCAAGTTCTCTCCAAATCTACCGGAGCAGATCGTTGGTGGGTGTGAGTTGATACATATCAATTAGAATACAATACTCAGAGTATCAATATACACATATACACAATACTATCTCATACCCAAAAACAACACAACCCTAGGGAATCACACATCTCTAGTCCAAACTCACCCTGTATATCAGGGTTCCAGCTCCCTACTATCACGGAGCTCTATCACCCGGTTGGTCTCTGTTCCCTGAAAATTTTAGATAAATTAGGTGAGACACATCTCAGTAAGAAGGAATAAATTATTTACAGTGTGTGGTCATATGAGTTCAGTTATAATACACTTTACTTTTCAAATCATCATTTCACCTGAGAAAATAGACTGGAAAATATATTCTCATAGTCATATAGATATACAACACAAGCTTTTATAAGCTTTAAAATCATTTCTCAAATTCAATGATTTCCAACACATAATTATCCGCGAAGTTCCTGAGAGTAAGGAAGATTACCCGCCTTACACAAATAGCTTCCCTCGGCCCTAACACGTTATGCAGCCAGATATGGCCACATCTGATACCATCAAGGCACTCACCTTACTCAATAAGCCCTCAGGCAGGGAGTTTCACTTCGTCTTAATTATTTCTGTCATTAACTCACACAGTTCATTTCTCATATTTAACATTCTTTATTTCTCAATTTCCATTCTTTCTTTCATTTCTCATTTTAGCCAATTTTATCATTCTTTCACTTTCCATTTTCATTTTACTTTCCGGCTCATGAATATCCTTGGTATCAAATACCAACATCGCGTCTGTAACTCATGGCCACTCCGAGGATCTCTCTATCCACACCATGCTTCCCCCCATGGTCAAGGTTGTGCGGCCCGAAGGCTGTGGTATTGGCATTTCATCAATCATATTCCAATATATCACAATTCAGTTCAATATAAATGTTCTCATCATTTTCTATGCACATTTCATTATCTCGTAATATCATATATCATATTTCACGTATTTTTCATATTTTCCCAAAATACTCATATCAACAATTTGTACAAACTCATATCTCATGCAAATAATTTCCACTCACAAATAAATACCACATTTCATTATTTTCCAATATCAAAAATTCACAAAATCTCATCTTTCAGGCAAAACATTTCTACTCACATATAAATATCATATTTCATTATTTTTCACTAATCACATCAATAATTCTCATTTCAATATTTTCTCAGAAATTACTCATCATTATATTTCACATTTTTCAACACATGTCATGCAACGACCTGCTTAATTTCCATGGTTTTTTTTTTTTTTTTACACTATAACAATTAACATGCTCTGATACCATAACATTAACCTAAGTAGTGAGAAGCAGAAATCACATAGACATAACCATATGTAAATATATATACAATACAATACCAGAGTACTAACATGTTTCCCAAATTATACACATACATTTGTTCCCCAAAATACCCTCAACTATGCTGGGATATACAAAAATTCTCCATAATACTCACTTCACCAATAGGGCACTACTAAAGCCCCTCTATCTGTGAGCCTGGTCTGCTCGCCTACTCGGATCACTTGAAAAATGATTCAACACTGGGATGTGTCAACGCTCAGTAAGACGAAATATGCTATTACTAGTATATGGCAAATGAGCTACAGTATTATGAAAATTTGTTTTCATATAATACAAGTAATAAAATTCACCCCCTTTCCATGTTACTTAACATAACAGTATTGTAGGTTACTATTCAAAATACTTCTATTATACATAAGTATGTTCCCAATTTCTGTAAATCTGTACATACGTAATAGTAACTGAAAACTTTCCCTATGGATAACTGTGTGTCATGATTTAACCCCTCATGACAGGGTTGTGCGGCCCGTAGGCGGGATTTACCCTGGCTGGCCAACCAGGAATAAATCACTATACTTCATCAGTTTGATCTACCCACCTCAACCCATATCTAATGGGGAGTTTGTCCACGTCAAGGGCTTTGGTGATCGACCTACTACCCCCTATTATCTAAATAGGTGGTTGCACTCATAACATATCAAAATATCTGTAGCAACGGTACCGTGCTCTGTAACTGTATAGTCCAACAGGGTCTGATACTATATAATATATCTTTATATACAACTATCTAATTTACCAGGATTCTGAAATAACCGTAATAACCATGATACTGCATAAACTGTACTGTAATTCATACGTCATAATATTGAGAACTGTTTAATCATAACACTGAAACTGTATAATCATAATACTGGAATTCGTATAATCATGGTACTGAGATTTACATAATCATGGTACTAAAATTCGTAAAATCATGATACAGAAATTCGTAAAATCATGGTACTGAAATTCATAAAACATATCTCCATACTATATTCATATTCTCAAGCCACACTATACTTTAATAAATAATTTTCACAATTTAATAAATTGTATAATATCTTAAAAATACCTAACATAGTATATTTCTCTTACCTGACTACTAGAAAACCCCTATAGTATACTGGCCTAACACCCGCAGGGCCTCCTACCTAATACCCTGAAAAAAACGTTTTCCAGAACAAAATATCAGTATTTCTCCGCCTATATCATTTCCTATAACTGTCAAAAGGTAAAAAAAATGGACTAAAAGGTCTTACCCTGAATTTGGGATGAAATCCAACTTCGTTTCACCAACGATCCGCTCCAGTAAACTTGTAGAAAACTTTGCTAGGAGCATCGTGATGGCTTCGGATCGTCGATCCGGAGACTGGTGGGGCTAAAATCGAAGAGAGAAATGAGAGAGACCGTAGGGAAGAGAGAGAAAAGAGAGAGAAGACTGAAATTGAATAAAAATTTGAGTTTGCTCTATTTATAGGCCCAGATTCGTTGATGAGACATGTCACTTTGTCAATGAGTCCTTCAGTAAATTCGTCGACGAACCCCTGTATTTGTCGATGAAATTCAAAGCAACCCAAAACCTTCGCTCGGTATTTTCTCGTCGACGAACCCCTGTATTCATCGACGAATTTCCTAATGCACTCGTCGACGAACCTCTATATTCGCCAACGAATTCTAGAAATTTCTTGAAACTATTATTATTTTTATTATCTCCAAAATGCGATGCGCGTTCGTCAACGAAGTCTATTCTGTTCCTATTTCCATTTTCCTCCTTCTTTATTATTAAAATAATATTATTCTTTGGGTCACTACATGTCATGTGCCACACAGTTTTCATCTAATATTCATAACATATTATTTTCACACTCCAAATTATCATAGTTTAAAATCACCCAATGCTACACAATTTATCTGATATTTATATCATAATAATTTTCAGACAAAATATCATATGCTCATTTTCACATATTAACTCAAATAGTAATTCTAAAAAATACATTGCTATAATGTATTCCACTTACTTGACTTACTGAGAGTCTCGTTAGGACCCAAATCCTACGCCCTTGGCGCCCGAAATTCAATTCCTGCAATTTACATTTTTCCCAGATTAATTAATTCATTTCCCCAAAATACTACCCATTTAGCTTTCCCTAGGCTCCATATACCTCAAATTAACATTTAAACTAACATTTAACAGTCCCACTTAATTTTCTGAATTTTGTCTGCGGGTCCTAAAATTACACCCGCGGTACTCACCCGGACCCTAAATTTCAGAAATCCTACTTTAACTCCAGATGCTCAACATTTTAGCATTCCGAAATTAATCCTAATTGATTAAAAATAAGCCCCTTAATAACTCCCATACCCCAAATTTGGGGTTTTACCCACGACGACCCCACGAGAATTCCATCCCGCTAGACTTGTAGAGAATCATACCTAGATTCTCGTGGTGGTGTCGTTTCGTCAATTGGGCCTATAATTTGCAAGAAATTAAAGAAAAATGGGGAAATTGGCTTACCCCAGGAGATACGTTTACGCCGCTCCTACCACCGATCCGCTCCAGTAGAAATGACGGCAGCGGAGAATGGAGTCCAACGGTATCTTTCGATTTTTGATCAGGTGAAAATCCGCCACAAAATCGAGGAGAGAGGGAGAGAGAATGAGAGGAGAGAGAGAGGACCTGTGCACGCAAGAAAAAGAAGAAGAAGAAGAAGAAGAAGAAAGAAGAAACAAAGAAAACCAAAAGAAAAGAAAAAATTTTGAATCTCCTAAAGCTTCTGGCTTTAGGAGAATAATAATAATAATAATAATAATAATAATAATAATAATAATAATAATACATTTAATTAATATTAATAATAATATATTTTATTAATAAAAATAAAAATAAATTTTAATTATTTTTTTTCTTTTTTTCCCTTTTTTTTAATCCGATTAATTAATTATTTTATTTTTTTATTTTTTTTTTTTTTTTTTAGGAAACACTCCACTAATCTTCTATAACTCTTTGTTTAGGGTTATTACATTTGATTTTGATTTGGGTTGCGGAAACCGAAAGAGAATACGTTGGTTGAACCATTATTTGCGAAAACCATACGGGAGTACGTTACTTGGCTAAACATCCCAAAGATAAATTAACTTAAGAGTTTATTTGAATTCTGAAGTTTGGAAAGAGTAATTGGATTTTATATTGAACATCATATTGAAGAAGAAATTTCAAATATATAGGGCTTTGTTCAAACTCATATTTACCACAGTGCTGAACACAACATAAAAGCTGAAAGTTAGATATACTAATCTTTAATGCTTCCATCAATCTAATAGTGCTGAAGTGAATTTATATTTGGCAATCAAATTGGTTGTTGGTTTGAGCATTGTGGTTGATTGGCTTGATTAGTTTAATTACTTGTGTGGTTGAAGATTGAATGTTTTATTAGTTGTCTTGTTGATTGTTTAAAAGAAACCAAGTTCTTATTTGATTGAAAAAATAGATAAACAAGTTAAAGAATTGGTTAAATATTAAAAGAAGTTAAGGAATCTAAAACAAAAGTTTTAAAAGCCAATTCACCCCGCCCCCCTCTTGGGAAGCTATTCCTAATTTCAATTGGTATCAAAGAGGGATTATAGAAAATCTTAACTAGTAGCTATAAAAAGATCTAAATGGCTCACTTAGGCGTAGCTCCCTTTGGAGACGAACAATCTTCAACTAGGCCACCAATCTTTTGTGGTTTGAACTATACCTTCTGGAAAAAGAGAATGCAAATCTATCTTCAAACTATGAATTGGAAAGTTTGGGAGGTTGTCATGGAAGGTGACCAAATTCCTTTTAAACTAGTCAATGGAAAACAAGTCCCAAAGAGGAAAATGATATGACAGACTTAGATTATAAGATGTTGCAAGTTAACTCTAGTGCCATGAATGTCTTATATTGTGCTTTAGATGCCAATGAATTTAATAGAGTAATGGCTTGCAAATCAGCTAAGGAGATATGGGACAAACTAGAAGTAACATATGAAGGAACAACGGATGTTAGAGATAATAGGGTTGATATGCTTACAAATGAATATGAAGCATTTAGAATGAACCCGGATGAATCCGTATCCAGCATGTATACTAGGTTCACTGATATAATAAATTCCCTAAATATCTTAGGAAAAACTTATACTACTTATGAGATGATAAGAAAAATTCTAAGTCGCCTTCCCTCCATGTGGGAACCAAAGGCTATTGCTATCACGAAAAGTAGAAATCTAAAAAACACATCCTTGGATGAGCTTATAGGTTCTCTCCTCACATACAAAATGACAATGAATGAAAAGAGCGGGAAAACCAAAGCCCAAGAAACAATAGCCTTGAAAGCCTCAAAAGAAAACTTTAGTAGTGAAAAGATGGATGAAGATGAAGCAACCTTTATATCTAAAAAGCTAGAAAAAATCCTTAGAAGGAGAAACAAATTCAAAAGAAGAAACCAAGACTCCAAATCAGATGAAAAAGATATTGGTACCAAGAAATCTAAAGATAAAACCCTTACTTGCTATAATTGCAATAAAATTGGACATATAAAACTAGAATGTCCACTATTAAAGAAAGAGTCTAAAAAGAAAAACAAGAAGGCCATGAAAGCCACTACATGGGATAGTACAAGTAGTTTGGAGAATGAAATAAGTGACCAAGAGGTTGCCTACACGTGCTTTATGGCATGGGATAACGAAGAAAGCTCCTCAACTAAATCTTCAAATAATTATTGTAGTGATAAATCAAGTGATGAGGGTATGCTATCTTATGATGAACTTAAAAATTATTTATTCAAAGTACATAAGATGTTGATCAAAGCAAATAAACAAAATACTTCATTGAAGAATAAAAATGAAAGTATAATGAAAGAATTAGAATCCCTTAGAAATGTTGAAAGAGAAAAAAAAAAAAAGAGAAAAGGATTCAAGGATCAAGAAAATAGAACATAAGTATGAATGAGCAATGAAAGAAATGGAATCCAAAAATCTTGCTGAAAAAGAAAACAACTTGAAAATCAAGAAACTAGAAAGCAAGAATGAATGATAGAAGACCTTTGATCCCTATCCTCTACGGTATATGAGAAAGATATGTATATTTCTAGATTAGATGATAGAATAAGAAAATTATCTCTAGAACTAGAGAAATCATTAAAGAAGGTTGATAACAAGAAAGACATAGAGTTAAATGATCTCAAGAATCAAATCAAAGATAAGGACAAAATTATTTACAACTTTACAAAAGGAAAGGAAAACCTTGATAAGATGATTGGCTCACAAAGAATGTCATTAAACAAAGAAGGCATTGGTTTCAATGGAGTTGAAAATAAAAAGAAAAAAAGTCTGTACATGGGATATTTCTTAAAAGGATCCAAAGACTATGCAAACACGTCTTCTAATGCCTACACTAACACCATATGCTATCAATGTAAGAAAAAGGGGCATATAAAATTTGAATGTCCATTTAAGATGAAAGATGTTAAAACAAAACAAGTATGGAAGATAAAAGAAACATCTCTTGACAAATCAACTAGACTCAAGAAGGTATGGGTACCAAAAGTGAAATAATAACTTCATACAAACATAAAGAAAATAGCATTGTTGGTTCAAAATCATAGGATGATTCTTTACAAGGCTTAAATTAAAAAAATATTATGAAATATCAAATTGAGCTTATTACTTAAGTACCTTGATTAAGAAGAAGATATTTGAGAATGAAAGCCTATATGTTACATGCTTACATGCCTATATGATATGCTCCCTGCTTATGTGATGTGCTGATATGCTATATGCTACATGAGTATGACTTGACTTAACTTGACTTATATTGATAATTTATGGCTCATTATATTGCAAACTTGAGCATGATTATGAAGCTAAATCTTGATATAAGAAGAATAGACTTTGAGCATGAGATTATTGAGCATGAGCATGAGTCTTGATATAAAATTACTTTTTAACTATGCATGCTAATAATGAATCAAGTGGATAAATTTGTCTTGTGCTGCTCTTTATATTGGTATCCATGAGCTATGAATGATATTTTTGATATCCATGAACTATGCATGATATGATATTAGCTTTGGTATCTATAAAGTTTTTTTTTTGGTATCACATTTTAAAATTTTAATTGGTATCACAATGTAAAAGACTCAATTGGTATCACAAATTGATATTTAAGAATGATAAGCATTGATGATGTTAACATGATATTGGTATTCAATGATTGTGTTCATGAGAACATACAGGATATGAATCAATATATAGCATGGATAATAAACTTAAAAGCATAATTGGTATCAAATCTAAATGTATTAAATTCAGGGGGAGTATTATGACTTATTGCTTGTATTATGGTTCTTCCCTAATTATTAAATTGGAATCATGGAATAAATAATCGGTATCATGAATTATTATGCATGCTGAAGTTTAAAGTACTATACTTTTTATGATTGCTCATAGCCTTAGTACCTAAAGTCTTACTCTCTTTGATTTATGTCAAAAGGGGGAGAAGTTTTAGGCAACAAAAATGGAGCATGATATTAAAAATTTATGAGCATAATATATATATATATATATATATATATATATATATATCAAAAGGAGGATAAGTACTTGATGTTGATTGATATTGATATTAAATAATGTGATTTTGATATATAAGCATGATACGTGAAAATATTTTTTTTTAAATGATGCTTATTGAAAGGGGGAGCCTTTTTAAGGCTTACTCAAATTTTTGCTCCTTCTTTGTCATCATCAAAAAGGG
The DNA here is from genome assembly GCF_029873635.1 of Malania oleifera. NCBI lineage: Eukaryota > Viridiplantae > Streptophyta > Magnoliopsida > Santalales > Ximeniaceae > Malania > Malania oleifera. The sequence goes on from NC_080417.1 coordinate 142,606,473, forward strand.
AGAGATTATTGGCCTTACAAGGCTTAAAATCTTGTTATCTTGTTTTGATGCTAACAAATAAGTGGAATTTAATGTATTTGTGTGATTAATGTTATTTCAGGCCTCATATATGAGAAAGCAAGGTCAAAGTGCTCACAATGATCAAATGAAGCTTAAAAGAGTCAAAGCATGGATTTAAAGATGATATATTAGACCTTGAAGAATATGAGGACATGAATGAGTTGTTGAAAACCAAGGAATATTAAAGTCAAAAGAGTCAAAGAAAGAAAAAGTGAGAAAGTTGAAAGAATATGAAAGCTTGAAGAAAAGATGGACTCAATCCAAGGACAAAACATGAAGACTCAAGAACCTTAAATGAGAAAAGTCTTAGAAGTCTTTATGTAAGTACTTTAATGTTTAAATATCATTTGAAATATTATGAAACTCTTAGGTTAACTTATTGGAACTAGATACCTTTTAAAATACTTGAAAAATATTTTTATAAGGTCAAAAATTAGTTTATAAAGGTTAGAATCATTTTTGGAATGAAAAGCACCAAAAAGAGTTTTTCCAAATGCTCTTAGTTTTTATACATTCGCATTGAGGTGCATTGTTATCTATCTGAAACTCTTTATTTTAAAATGTATTCAACATGAAAGTTGTAGTATTTTCTCTTAAATTTATTTTGACACCAATAACACCTAATTTAGAGTTATACAAAAATAGTTATGGCCAAAATACTGAAGTAGGGTCACAGCTATCAGCCAACCGAACACTGTTCACGAGAGGAACTTCAGCTGACTGAACAGCACACAAAACCACTTCAAATGAACGAAGTGTAACTTCAGACGTCTGAAGATTAAGTTCAGTCATCTGAAGATTGTTTGCTGAATTTTCTAAAGAGGCAGAACCTCCTCAGACAACTGAACCCGAAAGTTCAGTCATCTGAACACTATTAACGGGCATATTTTTCAAAATTTTTTAAATTCAAACTTATATTGCTTGGGCTCCAAACTTTCTAAAAACTTGGTAAATTATCTAAGAAAATTTTAGCAACAAGGAAACAAGTTTGAAAGCCTATAAATACAAGGTTTTGCAAATCAAAATATACCAAGAATTGAAAAATCTGTTTGAGAAGCTGAAAGCACTCTTGTTCTTCCAAAGTTCTCTTGTTCACTCATTGAAAAATTATTTTGCTGAGATATTGTAAAGTGCTAATCATTCTTCCTTTGAATTCCTACTGCTAATCCTCATCTAAGAAGGATATTGGTGAATTCTACACTTAAGTTTTATTATAATTCATATTGATATTTTACATTGAAGTATATAGTGTTGAACTTGTACTAACTTGCTCTTTGTGAGAGTATATTTGTACGCATATTATATCTTGTTTCTTGTAGTTCTTTGACGTTCCAAGGATTGTTTGGATCGTTGACTAAGTAAGGGGATATTGCTTAGAGAGGCGGGCTCTAGCCTAAAGGAGTGACAGAATGAGGGGACATCGTTTGGAGAGGCGGACTCTAGCCTAGTGAAGGAGTGTTTGAGCGTGGGGTATCGCTTGTAAAGGTTTTGTTCCACCCATTAATGGAACAAGTTTAGTGAATCCGTTGGTGGTTTGCCAAAGGCATGGACGTAGGATGGGTATAAGCCAAACCTCGTAAAAATCTCCATCTCACTCTCCCTTTCCTTATTCTTTATTTTCAGTACTTATTTAAATTGCGTGGATGGTTTAAATTTGAAAATTATATAAACTACATATATTTGGAAATCAAGTAAACCTTAAAGTTTGATTTTGATTTGGGCTGCAGAAACCGAAAGGGAGTACATTGGTTGAACCATTCTTTGCATAAACCATACGGGAGTACATTACTTGGCTAAACATCCCAAAAATAAATTAACTTAAGAGTTTATTTGAATTCTGAAGTTTGGAAAGAGTAATTGGATTTTATATTGAACATCATATTGAAGAAGAAATTTCAAATATACAGGGCTTTTTTCAAACTCATATTTACCACAGGGCTGAACACAACATAAAAGCTTAAAGTTAGATATACTAATCTTGATTGCTTCCATCAATCTAATAGTGCTGAAGTGAATTTATATTTGGCAATCAAATTGGTTGTTGGTTTGAGCATTGTGGTTGATTGGCTTGATTAGTTTAATTATTTGTGTGGTTGAAGATTGAATGTTTTATTAGTTGTCTTGTGGATTGTTTAAAAAAAACCAAGTTCTTGTTTGATTGACAAAATAGATAAACAAGTTAAAGAATTGGTTAAATATTAAAAGAAGTTAAGGACTCTAAAACAAAAGTTTTAAAAGCCAATTCACACCCCCCCCCCCTCTTAGGAAGCTATTCCTAATTTCAATTATCTTCAGATAACTCGTTTGAGCTAGTGAATCTTGCATTATTGTTGCAAGTATTCAAAGGCTTGTTCTTGTGCTTTGTGAAATATTTTTTTAAACAAGCTTGATTTCAAATATCTTTTGTGTTAGAATCTTGAGAAAATCATCTTAGATATATTTTGATTACATTCTCTGAAAATCTTTGAAACCCTATTTGTGCTTGATATATATCTATATATAGTTTCAAAGATAGATTGCAAATAGACTCTCACACTTGGATTGCCTAGTGACATTATCTTGAGAGTTGTAGTATTATCTGCACAGAGCTTCCAGTTCTTATATTATTGATGTGCATTGATTGATTGATTATACTGATCTTAGTGGTACATATCTGCTTAGTGTAAGAAGCATTTCCGTGGATGTAAATTTTTATACACATTTGTTGTATTTTTTAAATAGAATCATGGTATTATAATTTCTACAGAATCATGGTAACATAGTAATATTTATAAATAGTATTATATAGTATCAAAACCCTGATGGACCAGAGATTTACAGAGAGCGTGGTAAAATGCTATACAGTTATAGTAGTGCAACCACACTTTCAAATAAAGTGTTGGTGATCAGTCGATTGGGCCAAAGGAGGGTAGAGGATCCCTCTAGAGTCCAGACCAGGTTGGGTAGGCCAATCGTACTCACAGTTACAGTTACAGTTACATATACAGATACAGTTTGACTTAGCCTGGTAGGCCAGCCACTGTTAAGTCCAGCCTACGGGCCGCACAACCCAATCATTCGGGTTTAATTCATGATTACAGTTATCCATTCAGGGAAGTTTTCATAATTATATATGTTGACTCTATGAATCCAATCCTATTTTTGATAATGACAAATCACTTAGTATTTGATATGTGCATTGAGATTGTGAGCAGGAATATTATTAAGCATGCATGAAAGGTGAATGAGTCATGGAAGCCACGAGGAGTAAAGCACATACACCCAGCACAACTCATGGAACTAAAAGCGAAGAAGGATGAAGGAACAAGCTTCTAGTTGAAGACTTTAATGGGAATTGGTATCTAGATTTGACGTATTTACATGTCATATGATATATTTTGAAGCTCAATTACATCTTAAACTGACCTTAGACTCATGCATCTCATGAAAAATTTATTTGAAATAGTTCTAAGTTAAAATGAACTTTCAAGGAAAATTATTAGAGGCCTCGTCGACGAACCCCTTAGTCTCATCGACGAACATATGAAGGCCACTCGGCAATGAACACATTGTCTTGTTGACGAAAAAATACTGAGAGCACTAAAATTTTAGAAAGGACTCTCTTCGACGAACCTATAGCCTCGTCGACGAATGAGTGTATTTTGACAATCTTGTGAGAGCTGTGAATTCTATTGCCAACGTCCTTGCCTGTACTCCAAAGAATTGATACTTGTCAGGGCATTTGCGTCTTCAAGATCCAAGCACACTTTTGATAAATCTAAGGTTGATCTTGAGGTTTGAGTAACTTTTCATTTAGCTTTCGATATTTGATTAAAAATTTGTCTTCTTCATTATTTGTGCATAAAGAAAAATCGTTTTTGGGAACAAGCAACTGATTTTCTTATAGTTGTTTATTTGAAAATTTTGTTGAGAATTGTTTTCTAAAGTTTGAATTCTTGCTACATTCAAAGTTATAGTTTTATTCAAAGAGATCTATTGTATTAGTGCAAAAAGTGTTTTTGAAAAAAATAATATTTTTGTTGAAATTTTTTATGCACTCAAAGTTAGACTTTTATTCAAAGCTTTAATCTTATAAGTTTTTTAATAGCTAGAACTTAGATCTTTGTAATATTCAAGACTATATTTCTTTAAAGATCCTATTTGATATCTCTGTATAAAGTGTTTTAAAAATAAACCCTATGTTCTCCAAAGCTTTGATTTATTAATGTTATTTTTAGGAGATATTGATAAAAGGATAGTTCTGTGAACTGTTTCATTCGTATCATAAAGATCATATTTTCGCATACATACTGAGCTTCAAGTTGTTATCATATGATTATGTATTAGGACTCACTGTACTCACTAGTTTTGTTACAAGCAATATTTGAGTGTTTTTGCAAAAATTGTATTTATTATTATTTTTACACGGTTTGGGTTGTGAACCGAGATTGAGGAGGAAGCTACGCCTCTAATAAGTAGCAGGTTGTAAGGGAAGCTCTATCCAAGTTAAAGGAGCGGATTATTTTTTAGTGGAATCCTTGGGTGGGTTACTCAAGGCGAGGACATAAGCTAGGGTAGGCCGAACCTCGTAAAAAATCGAGTTTGTTTCTCTGTATCCTTACTCTTATTAATTTCCGCATCGCATCTCATTACTTATCTTGTATGTGTGTATGTTGAATAGCCCTACAAGTACCTGGTAATTAATTGTACACAATTGAATATATTGTATGACTATATTGAATTAATTCCAAGTCCTAGAGATAGAGTTGGGTCAATCTGAATATAGGGACTATTTGATAGAGGAAAATCAAATACTTTTAAAATACCCAATTCACCCCCCCCCCCTCTTGGGATTACACCGTAAATTACAGTATATATTCATGTACAGATTTACGAAAGCCGAATTATTTATCATAATTAAAAGTATGTTCAAATAGAAAAAAAAGTGTATTTGAAATGATATTGGTGTGGGTTATGATATATATACAGAGATGCTTTTACAATTATAGTTGAATTAATAGTTACGTTTTGATTATATAAAACTCATTTGCCACACACTGATATTAAATTATTCCCACTTATTGAGAGGTTTCTCACCCCAAGAATTCAAACATTTCAGGAGATCCAGATCGTCAAGCGGAGCGAGCTCCGAGGTAGAGGAGGTTGTGGTACTACCCTAGTTTCAAGGTAAGTGTTTGAGTTAGGAGATATATTTTTGTATAATTCCTAGGGTATTTCATGGATTGTTGGGGATGTATATGTATATGTATATGTATGGAGGTTATAACACTCTGGTATTGTATATATAAGGTTTAGGTATTTTTATGTTTTTCGCTGCATAGATAGTAAGCATTTATGGAAAGGTATATCCTCGGTACCCCACTTTGGTCTAGGTTGATTATGTGTATATTATAGTTTTGTATCAGAGCAGACATATCATATTATTTAAATAAAAAAAATATAGCCTAATTTTCGGGCCATGTCACAAGAGTTGTTGGATAAGGGATTTATCAGGCCTAGTGTGTCACCCTGGGGAGCACCAATGCTTTTTGTGAAGAAGAATGATGGGTCAATGAGAATGTGTATCGACTATAGAGAAATAAATAAAGTAATGATTAAGAATAAATACTCACTACCCTGTATTGATGACCTCTTTGACCAGCTCTAGGGAACGTAGGTTTTCTCTAAGATTGATCTTCTATCCGGGTACCATCAAGTGTAGGTCAAGCAGAGGACATTCCAAAGATTGCATTTCAAACTAGGTATAGTCATTATGAATTTCTGGTTATGCCATTCAGACTGACTAATGCTCCTATGGCATTTATGGACCTGATGAATAAGGTCTTCCATCAGCATCTGGATCGGTTTGTGGTGGTATTTATTGATGACATTCTGGTATATTCAAAGAGTCCCGAGGAGCATGAGAATCATTTGATGATAGTTATTCAGGAGTTGAGAGAAAGGAGGTTGTACTCCAAATTCAAGAAGTGTGAATTCTGTTTGGAACGAGTCACATTCCCTCGGCATGTGATATCCAAGGGCGGTATTTCAGTGGACCTAAGCAAGATAGAGGCAGTAGTGGACTGGTTAAGACCGAAAAATGTCCGCGAGGTCAAGAGTTTCTTGGGTTTGACAAGATACTACCGCCAATTTGTAGAAGGTTTTTCTAAGTTATCAAACCCTCTGACAAAGTTGGCCAAGAAGAATGTAAGATATAAATGGACAAATGAATACGAACAGAGCTTTTAGGAGTTAAAGCAACCACTTATCACTACACCGGTACTGACAATCCCTTCAGGAGAGAGGAGTTTTGTAATCTATAGTGATGCATCTCAAAAAGGGCTTGGATGTGTGTTGATGCAACAGGGAAAAGTTGTAGCTTATTCTTCTCAGCAACTCAAGGAGTACGAGAAGAATTATCCAACACATGATTGGAATTAGCAGCAAGGCTTTATGCGTTGAAAATTTAGAGGTACTATTTGTATGGGGGTAGGTACGAGATCTTCACAGACCACGAAAGCCTTAAGTACTTCTTCACACAAAAGGATCTAAATTTGAAACAGAGAAGATGGCTTGAGCTGATTAAGGATTATGACTATACCATCAGTTACCGCCCAAGGAAAGCTAATGTGGTAGCTGATGCATTGAGTCATAAGTCAGGAAGTGCATCAGTATTAACAATGGTAACTCAACATCAGATCAGGATGGATTTAGAAAGATTTGGTGTGGAATTAGTAGAGGGAAATCACCGGGCATTCATTGCTAATCTGGTAATCCAACCCACCTTGTAAGAAAGGATTAAGGTCACTCAGATGAAAGATGCGGAGTTGGTGAAAATTATAAATAAAGTGTGGAGTGGACTGAGGCCATATTTTAATGTCTTAGACGAGGGAGTGTTGAGGTTCCATACCGAAATATGTATACCTGACGATGCTGAGATTAAAAGAACTATTCTAGAGGAAGCGTATCGTTCCCTTTATACAGTGCATCCAGGAAGCACTAAGATGTATAGGGATCTACGAGAGTCTTTTTGGTGGAGTAATATGATGAAATAAATTGCTCGATGCGTAGATCAATGCTTGACATGCCAGAAAGTGAAGGCTAAGCATCAAAGACCGGAAGGACCGTTGCAACTGTTTCACATTCCCGAATGGAAGTGGGTGTATATCTCCATGGATTTCGTCATGGGGTTACCACCGACACTTCATGGACAAGACTCCATCTGGGTAGTCGTTGACCGATTGATGAAGACTATCCATTACCTTCTAATCAAAGTTAACTAATCCATGAGTAGATTGGCATAATTGTATATACAAAAGATAGTTAGATTGCATGGTGTGCTAGTGTCCATCATATCAAATTGGGACCCATGGTTCACATCTCAATTTTGGAAGAGTTAGCTAGGAGCCTTGGGATCTCAGCTAACATTCATTACAATATTTCATCCTCAAACTGATGGACAGAAAAAGAGGACAATTCAGATTCTGGAGGATATGTTATGAGCTTGTGTGCTGGACTTTGGAGGTTGTTGGATCTAGTATTTGCCACTAGTTAAGTTTGCTTATAACAACAGCTACCAGCCCAGTTTTAGGATGGCACCGTATAAAGTGTTGTATGGTCAGAGGTGCCGATCTCCGTTATACTCGAATGAGATTGGTGAAAGGCAGATTTTGGGGCCACAAATAGTACATCAGACTTCTAAGAAAATCATACTCATCTGAGACAGAATCAAAACAGCCTAGTATCGATAGAAAAATTATGCTGACACTCATTGTCAAGAGCGGGAGTTTGGTGTGGGCGATCATGTATTCCTGAAAATTGCACCAATGAAAGGAGTGTTGCAATTTGGGAAGAAGGGTAAGTTAAGCCCTAGGTATATTGGGTTGTTTTAGATACTGGAAAGAGTTGGTCCAATTGCCTACAAGTTGGCATTACCCCCAGCTCTGTTTAGGATCCATGACATTTTTCACATGTCTATATTGAGAAAGTACATCCTAGATCCTTCACACGTGATCAGTTATGAGTCACTAGAGCTTAAAGATACCCTGTCGTATGAAGAAGTGTCAGTTCAGATTCTGGACCGAAAGGAACAGGAACTATGCACCAATAAGATCCCATTGGTAAAAGTACTCTGGCATAATCACACAATGGAGGAAGCTTCAGGGGAACTAGAGGAGAAAATACGTCAGAGATACCCACACCTATTCAACGAGACCCAGCATTAGTCAGAGGAAAGTAATGGTTCTGGTAAATAAATTGTGATTGACTTGGTTAGAGTAGGTTGAAAAGTTAATTTGTTTAGTTGTAATTATTTTATTTTTTTTTTGGTTTTAAATTTTGAGTGGTTTTGGGAGAATTTTGTTTTGAATATTTGTAATCTCCTAGAAACCATTTTTGTAACCATGGTATTCCTCCGCCATAAGTGAGGGTAATTAATAAATTTGGGACAAGGCCTCTTTGTGGGTGGCCGCTGGCTCTTCCTAGAGTTAGGTAAGTAATTCAATAATTTCTAGATTATAATATAAGTACGGGTTAGCAAATTTCTAGGAGGAAATTTTTATAAGGAGGGGAGGATGTAGAGACCCGAAAAATAGAAGTAATAAAAATAATAAAGAAAAAGAGAAATTGGTTTGGTGCAAGGCCAAACCTTCGATGGTTTGTAGAACTGAGAGAAAATCATCGACGATTTTGAGTTACCGAGAGCAGATAAGGTAAAAACGCGGTAAAACGGTTTGGTTAAAGACCAAACCATCGACGGTTTCAAGGAAACCATCCTATAAATAGACTTAAGCTCATTTTTTTAGGAAATTTCTCCTCTCTCTCTCTCTCTCTCTCTCCTCAATCTCTCTCCTAATCTTAGCCCAAATTGATAAATAAACACCATTTCAGGATCCTAGCTTCGATTCTTAGCAGATTAACCAAAGTGGATTTGTGGTTTAGGGATCCTAGGCACCACTCTAGGAATAAAGTAAGGAGAATAGATTATGTCAAGCATTTTTAGAAATTTAACCGATTAAATTATAGTATGTGATTACATAAATAAAATGAATGTTTTCCTGAGTATACAGGCTTATGAAAATGGAAACTTTGAATTGATATACGTATGTTTTGAGAAAAACTAGGTTTATGAGTTTGAGTAAAACCCTAGAGTTGATTATACTATTATTTTCAGCAGAAAAATATAGTTATCCGAGGCAGAATATATTATATTATAAATTATTAACTCAAATTGTGTGGCATGAGATTAATACATAAAAATGTTATGACAAGGTTTTATATAGAGTTATGTTATGACATAGTTTGTATACATAGTTACAGAATGACAGCGTTCTATATAGATCTATAATAAGATAGCATTTTATATAGAGTTATAGAATGACAATGTTCTATATAGAACTAGAATATGACAGCATTTTATATAGAGTTGCAGAATGACGGCATTCTATACAAAACTACAGTGTAATAGTGTTTATACCGAGTTACAGTATTACAGTATTTTATATACAGATTTATAGTATGACAGTTTTATACCAAATTCTGAAAATGAAATCATGTTATTGTATTATTTTATAAATCACATTATATGGTTTAAGAACCCTAATGGACCAGAGCTAAGCACGGTACCGTAGCTTCATAGATACCAGTGCAACCACATTGCTATGAGAGTATTGGTGGTATACAGTCGATTTAGTCAGTGAAGAGTAGAGTTACCCCCCTAGAGTCCGGACCAGTTGGGTAGGCAAATCGTACTTACAGTTATAGATACAGATATAGATACAGTTTGTGTAACGACCTGCTTAATTTCCATCTATTTTTTTTCCTTCCATAATGAAAAAACAAATATAATAAACCCAGCAAATCATAATCAACCTGAACCCATGGGTACCAAGGATACAACAGAGATACAATACGGAAGCCTACGCGGCAGGAAACATAAAATTATATACATTCCATAATATCATTCATCACAATACCAGAGTTACTATATTCATCATATACATCCCAAAACGGTCAAAACTAGTCCTAGGTTCGTCACCTAAAATCTATCTGACCCTATCAAAACACTTACCCTTCAGAAAGGGCAGACCAACTGTATCTATCTTAGTGAAGGTTTATCCGCTCTCCTATCAGGGGCTCCTAGAATGTTCATATAATTTGGGGTGAGACACCTCTCGGTAAGGAAAAATAAACTAATATCAATGTGCGGCAACATAAGTTTTTCTGTGTTATACATAAACCATACATAAACATAATTAGTAAACTATTTGTATCATATCTAGGAAAACATATACTATCATAGCATGGCTGAACATACTTCATTTTCATAAATATAATTCATCTTATGTGATAATAATACAAAAACGACCCTGGTAGGTTAGCTGGCTGGTGTCATGTATTACCCCCATATAACTGGGTTGTGTGGCCCAAAGGCGGGACCTGAAAATGGCTGGCCGACCACTGCTAAGTCAAAAGTACAGTCTGTAAGTACAATGGGTCTGCCAGACCTGGTCTGTACACCAGGGGCACCAACACTTCAATAACCACATTGACTATCCATCCTCACGCTACCCCGTACGACAGCGATAACACAAATATCATGATGATCATGAACACATAGCTACGGTACCATGTAAGTGCAAGCCTAAACCAAGCCAATCAGGTTCTAATAACATATAGCATATTTCAAACTGTGATACATTGCTATTTCATAATAGTAATTGTCATTTCAATATCATCATATCACATTTCATATAAAACGTGAAAATCATCAGCCCGTATGCCGGCATTTCATATTTTATCAATCACGGCTCGTACGCCGTATCATGTATCAATAAGAAGCTCGGCCCGTATGTCAGCATATCATATAAATGGCTCGGCCCGTACGCCGGCATATCATGTAACAAGCTCAGCCTGTATGCTACCATATCATGTGAAAACATCTTCGGCCCATACACTAGTATATCATATAAAACTCTTGGCCCATACGTCGGCATATCATTTGCAAAACTTTATCTCATTTAACATTTTCCCAGAAAATAGTAACTTATAATAAATTCTACTCATGCCACACAAAATGTGTACATATATATACACACATATTAGCATTATGTTTGGGAAAATATATATATATATATATATTAAACATTTTCTCATTTACAGCAATATTTTCCCAAACATAATGCTAATATGTGTGTATATATATATATATATATTTTTTAAACATTTTCTCATTTACAACAGTATTTTCCTAAACATAATGCTAATATGTGTGTGTGTGTGTGTGTGTGTGTGTGTGTGTGTTTGTGTGTGTGTGTGTGTGTGTGTGTGTATTCCTAAAATCAAATGCTATAAAATCATACATACATATTCATGAAAATAACTAGCTTAGTTTATCCCCTTACTTGATTCCTGAAAAAACCCTTAAAACAATCACTCCACCACCCATAGGATTCCCTAGTCAACTCCCTGAAAGCAACATTTCCCAGAACTAAACTTCAATATTTCTTCATATATAACATTTCTTATAACTATGGTAAAACAAAATTCTAAATAAAAAGTCTTACCTTAAATCAGGGATGAATTTCAAGTTCGTCCCACCGACGATCCACTCCAGCAGATATGCAGAGAACCTTTTCAGGAATGTCGTGGTGGATTCGGAGCATCGATCCGACGAAGAACGGACCCAGAAATTAAGAGAGAAGGGTAGGGAACCGAAGAGGAGAGAAGGAGAGTTTCTATGCATGAAATTTCGGCCAAAAATGAAGTTTTTGCCTATTTATACATTGGCCTTCATGGATGAGCCACATCACCTCATCGATGAGGTCAAGAAGGACGTTCGTCGACAAATGTCTACTTCTCGTCGACGAAATTCAGAGATAGGAAAATAGCCTCTCGGTATTTTCTCGTCGACGAAGCGCACCCTCGTCGACAAGCCCAATATGTCATGTCGTCAACGAACACAAACTTTTAATTTCCTTTTTCTCCCTTTTTATTATTTAAATATCATAATTCTTCAGGTCACAAGAGTTTGACTTAACTTGGTGGTAGGCCAATCATGACTAAATCCAGTCTTCAGATCGCACAACCCGGTCATGCAGGGTTAATTCATGACGTTGTATGTTTATCCATCCAAGGAAATTCTTTCATACATATATGTGTATTTACGTATACAGAGGAATTTATAAGCTAGTGTATGTTTTGGAAATAAAGTAAATCTTTTTAAATATACATAAAGGTATGAGTACAATTTTATATGATTTCACAGTTAAAGTTAAATTAATTCATGGATGTGTTTTTACTACAGTAAAACTCATGTTGCCACACATTGATAATAATATGTTCCTTCTTACTGAGATGTGTCTCACTCCTATAATCTTTAACGTTTCATGAAATCCAAGGAACCAAGCTTAGAGTCTCTAAGGCAGGGTTGGATAGAGTTTTGTTCAGGGTAAGTATTTGTGAGACATAGATATATACATGGATAGACTTCGTGTGATCAGGGATGTATTATGGATGTTATTTAGGGATTCGTTTATGTATTTGCAAGACATTAGTAGTACTCTGGTATTGTACTTGATGTGTATATGTTAGTTCTAATGTGTTGTGTTATATGGATTATGAACAGGTGTACTTGGTGCCCCATTTTTGGGATATCAGGATACTATAATGTAAGGTATCAAAGATTTTGTATGGAATTGTAGCACCCCCAAACCCTTAAACCTGGGTCCAGTGCGTTATACCTGATAAAACCTTGATAATCCATGATATACGTAGCTGAAAACATAAACATAATCTCCATATAACATAATACCAAAGTTTACTAATTCTAACTATAATCCATAATAAATCATCCATCACCTACATTTCCATATACACACATATCTCTAAAACATCTCAGTATTCACAATCATTCCGTCTTCACAAACTTAAAACATGACAACATTAAACATAAACTTTAACTTTATACAAGCCCCATAGTATATAAAAAATAGACCCTTTTTCTTTACAATCCTAAAAAATGCTAAAAACCCTCGAGCTCTCTAAGCCCGACCTTGAGGATGTCCTGAAAAAGAAATAATCACATTCAAGTGAGACACATCTCAGTAAGGGAAGAAACAACATATTAAAACAATGTGTGGCTAACATAATGTTTATAAATATCATTCTAAAAACATTTTCAAAACATTATCATAAACACTGAAATCATTCTCTGAACCTAATCAAACACATGAAAAGGTTTAACCCACAAGATTACCTAAGGATATGGGTGACTACCCACCTATACAAGTAGCAACCCTCTGCCCTGATACTTTTGGCAACTAGAAGGTCACTACTGAAGCATACTAGGGCACTCACCTTACTCAGTAAGTGTAGCGACCCCGAGAAATTATAGTATTTAAAGAGGGAGAAAAGGAAATAAAAAGGGGGCGCAGCACGTCTTCATCGATGACACGACATATTAGGCTCATCGACGAGGGTGCTCTTCGTCGGCGAGAAAATACCGAGAGGGGGTTTTGCGTGATTTTGAATTTTGTCGATGAGGAGAGAGTTCATCGACGAGTTGTCTTCATGACCTCGTCGACGACGTGACGTGGCTCATTGACGAGAGTTAGTGTATAAATGGGTAAAAACCTCAGTTTTGGACGAAAATTCAGCGCAGATTCTCTCTTCTCTCTTCTCTTCAGTTCCCTACACTTCTCTCTTAATTTCTGGGTCCGTCTGCCACTGGATTGACGATCCAAAGCCACCACGACACTCCTGAAAAGTTCTCTGGATATCTACTGGAGTGGATCGTCAGTGGGTCGAGTTCAGAATTCATCCCAGATTCAGGATAAGGCTTTCTACTCGATATTTAACTTCCTGACAATTATAGAAAGCGTAGTACGCATAGAAATACTAAAATTTAGTTCTAGGAAATATCATTTTCAAGGTGTTGAACAGGGAATCCTACGGGTGCAGGATTGTTTTCTTAGGGGCTCTTCAAGAATCAGGTAAGGGGATAAACTAAGCTAGATGTTTTTTGAAAAATAAGTATAATCTTTTAGCATTTCATTTGAATATATATATATATATATATATATATAATACCTGTTTTGTGTGGCATGAGTAGAAATTATGATGAATTACTGTTTTCCTGGGAACATTATAATATTATGAATTTTTATAATGAAAATCCGGCGTACGAGCCGAGAATTTTATATGATTTGCCGGCGTACAGACCGAGCTATGGATATGTTTTGCTAGCGTACGAGCCGAGCTATGGATATGTTTTGCTGGCGTACGGGCCGAGTTATGGATATGTTTTGTCAGCGTACGGGCCGAGCTATGGATATGTTTTGCCGGCGTACGGGACGAGCTATGGATATGATTTGCCAGCGTACAAGCCGAGCTATGGTAAAAATATGAAATGTCTGCATACGGGCCGATGATTTTCATGATGTATATATATATATATATATATATATATATATATTTGTGTGTGTGTGTGTGTGTGTGTGTGTGTGAAATGATGTGATGATATTGATTTGGCAATTAATAGTATGAAATATCCATGTATCACAATTTCATTATATGCTATATATTATCAAAACATGGTTGGCTTGGTTTAGGCTAGCACTTGCACGGTACCACTGCTATGTGTTCATGTTCATCATGATATTGTGTTAACGCTGCTGTACGGAGTAGCGTGAGAACGGATAGTCAATGTGGTTTTAAAAAGCGTGAGAGCCCCTGGTGTACGAACCAGCTCCAGTAGACCCATCGGACTTACAGACAGTACTTTTGACTTGGCAGTGATCAGCCAACCATTGTCAGGTCCCACCTTTGGGCCACACAACCCAGTCATGTGGGGGTAATACATGACAACAGCCATCTAATCTACCAGGGTTGTTTTCTTCTTATTATTATTATATGAGATGAATTATGCTATGAAAATCCTATATGTTCATCTATGCTATGATTATACATGTTTTTCCCAGAAATGATACATACAGTTTTACTTGTTATGTTTATGTACATGATTATATGAATACCACAGAAATGCTCATTTTGCCACACAATAGTATTAGTTTATTTCCCTTATTGAGAGGTGTCTTACCTCGAATTATATGAACATTTTAGGAGACCCTGATAGGAGAGCAGATAAAGCTCCGTTGAGATAGTACTGTGGATTTGCCCTCTTTGAAGGGTAAGTTTTGGTGGGGACAGATGGATTTTTTTGGGAAATGTCCCTAGGACATTCTTTTTGGGATGTATATACCTAAATACAATGGATGTAGTAACTCTGGTGTTAATATGGATGGTTGTGTTTATGATATTATGATTTTATGTTTCCTGCTTCGTAGGCTTCCGTTTTGTGTGTCTATTATATCCCTGGTACCCACGGGTTTAGGTTGATCATGATCTGCTGGATGTGTTATACTGGTTTTATTGTATTATAAAAAAATATATATGTGAAAATTAAGCAGGTCGTTACAGTTTGGTATCAGAGCTTAGGTTGTTAGGTTCTATAAACTTTAGAATGCAGCGGAAACGATACTAGAGTATAGGAAAATGATTTAAGGTTTTGTTCTACAGTCTAAAGGTAGGACTTTCATGGTGGTTTCTGTGTTTTTCCTGGGGTGACGATTTCAGGAAAACCATAGTAAACTATTGTCAAATTGTGTTCCTAGAATGTAGGATTAGGGTTAGAAATGAGCTGAGAGTGCTGAAATAGGAAGCTAAGTTTAGAGGGTAAATTATAAGGATAGGAGTATTGAGTGGTGTTTGTTGTTTTTCAGGATGGATCCAAGAGGAGGTAGTGCCCATTCGAGTGGCAGTGATGGGGCAGGGCCCTCAGGTGCAGGCGGAACAAACTCTGACACAGTATTACGTAGCGTGGCTGAGCAGGTAATGGCTGAGATCACTAGGAGCTCTAGGGAGTAGGGTGGTTCGTCTACAGGCCATGGGTGTTCTATAGATAAGTTTACGAAGATGAATCCTCTGACCTTTTTGGGAGGAGTCGATTCTACAGCCGCTGAGAACTGGATGCAGAAGATCGAGAAGGTTTTGGTCGTGTTGCAGTGTACGAAAGAATAGAGGGTCATCTTTGTCACCTATAGACTGACAAGAGAGGTCGAGAGGTGGTGGACTGCTGTGAGGCTTCTGGAGCAACATAGGACAACGCCAATAGCCATAACTTAAGATTGATTTAAGGAATTGTTCTTCGATAGATATTTTCCAACTACGATCAGGGAGGCTAAAGCGGAGGAATTCCTGAGTCTGAAGCAAGGACAGTTATCAGTCCAACAGTATGCGGTGTGTTTTATAGAGCTCTCTCGCTTCGCTCCTTATATTGTCCCTGATGAGGTAAAGAAAGCAAGGTAGTTTGAAAGAAGTTTGAGGCGGAGTATATTCAACCAGGTGGTAGTGTTACGAATCCAGGATTTTGCTGAGTTAATTGATATAGCAGCCCTGGCGGAGGTTAGTGAATGTCTAGATGCAGAGGAGTAGGGATAGAGGAAGAGAACTACATCTTCGGGCTACCAGCAGGGTCCTAGAAAGAATCAGTGAATGAGATGAAACCATGGCAGAGGATGGAGCAGGACACTGGAGGTCGCGAGGTTCAAGCAGTACAGGGTCCTCCTGTCTGTTAGACTTGTGGGAGGAGACACTAGGGAGAGTGTCAAGCAGGTGGAGTTGTCAGCTATTGCTGCGGTAAACTGGGGCATATGGTGAGCGACTGCCCTACACCACCAGATGCAGCTCCTGCTCCTAGACCGTATCGGGGAGGATATCAGGCGCCACGTAGGGGGCCAGTAAAGGAATATGGCTCCAGCCAGGGTGTTTACTCTGATGTCGAGTGAGGCTGAGACGGCAGGTGACATGGTGACAGGTATGGTTAGTATGCTTTCTTTTAAAGTTATTGCATTGTTTGATTCAGGAGCTACACACTCGTTTGTTTCCTTGGGGGGCACTAGACTATGTGGGGCAGAAACACAGTTGTTAGATACAGAATTGTTGGTATCTACACCGACTGGATCAGCAGTGAGGTGTAGTAGGGTACTTCGGGATTGCCCAATTGATATTCAAGGGGAAATCTTGTCTGCCAATTTAATAGTGCTGGATATGCACGGGTTCGATGTGATCTTTGGCATGGATTGGCTAGAACCTAATTTTGCCAACATAGAGTGCCATTCATGAGAAGTGATATTCAGACCTACGAGACTAGCAGAATTCAAGTTCATAGGGTTGCGAGTGCCATCCCTGCCTCAACTAGTTTCAACTATCCAGGCTAGGAGACTACTGCTGAGTGGTTGTTAGGGATTTGTGGCAGTTGTAAAGGAGATATCAGAGAATGAAATGAAACTAGCTGGCACGCCTGTAGTAAAAGAGTTTATATATGTTTTTCCAGAGGAGTTACCAGGCTTGCCACCAGATCGCGAGGTAGATTTTCCTATTGATCTACTTCCAGGTACATCGCCGATTTCCAAAGTTTCTTACCGAATGGCACCAGCAGAATTGGTGGAATTGAAAAATCAGCTACAGAAATTGCTTGATAAGGGCTTTATACGACGTAGTGTATCTCCGTGGGGAGCTCTAGTTCTATTTGTAAAGAAGAAAGACGGGTCTATGAGGATGTGTATAGATTATAGGGAGATTAACAAAGTGACAATCAAGAACAAATATCTTCTACCCCGTATAGATGATTTGTTTGACCAGCTCCAGGGTACACGGGTTTATTCGAAGATTAACTTTAGATCCGACTGTCATCAAGTGAAAGTGAAAGTAAAAAATGTCTCGAAGATGGCCTTCAGGACTAGGTGTGGGCATTACGAGTTCCTTGTTATGCTGTTGGGCCTGACGAATGCTCCCGCAATATTTATGGATCTGATAAATAGGATCTTTCATCCATATCTAGATCAGTTTGTTTTTGTTTTTATTGATGATGTACTGGTCTATTCGAGGAACTATAAGGAGTATGAGACACACTTGAGGCAGGTTCTGTAGACGCTACGGGAAAAGAAGTTGTACGCTAAGTTTAGTAAATGTGACTTTTGGCTAGAGAAGGTTGTGTTTTTGGGGCATGTTATATCTGGAGATGGTATTTCTGTGGATCCTAGTAAGATTGAGGTAGTAGTGAATTGGGCTAAACCAAGGAACGTCCAGGAGATCAAGAGTTTCTTGGGGCTAGCGGGGTATTACCGTCGTTTCATTGAAGGATTTTCAGCATTATCGGGACCTCTAACACGACTGACTAGGAAGAATGGCAGATTTGAGTGGGATGAAAGCTGTGAGCAGAGTTTCCAAGAATTGAAGCAAAGGTTAGTCACAGCACCAGTATTGGTCATCCCGTCAGGGGGTGAGGTTTATGTAATTTATAGTGATGCGTCCTTGAAAGGACTTGACTGTGTATTGATGCAGCATGGCAGGGTCGTGGGGTATGTTTCCAGACAGTTGAAAGAATATGAGAAGAACTACCCTACCCATGATCTTAAATTGGCTACAATGGTACATGCATTGAAAATTTAGAGGCACTACCTATATGGCGAACAGTGTGAGATTTTCTCTGATCACAAGATTTTGAAGTACTTTTTCACTCAAAAGGAATTCAACATGAGGCAAAGAAAGTGGTTGGAGCTAATTAAGTATTTCGACTGTACCATTAGTTATCACCTTGGAAAAGCTAACGTGGTAGCTGATGCGTTAAGTAGGAAGTCTAGGGAATCAGTGTTGGCGGCTATGGAGATCCAGTATCCGATCATGATGGATCTAGAGAGACTCGACATCGAATTAGTTGAGAGTGATTCATAGGTATGTATCACTAGTTTAGTAGTGCAACCTACTCTGCAGGAAAGAATTAAAGCTACTCAGAAAGAAGACTCAAAATTAGCAGAGGTGATGGACCGAGTGCAGAGTGGTTAGGGGGAGGAATTCAGTATTGCAGATGACGGAGCTTTGCGGTTCCGTTCTAGATTATGCGTTCCTACTGATATTGAGATCAGGAAGACTATTTTAGAGGAGGCTCACAAATCTTTGTACACAGTTCATCCCGGCAGTACAAAGATGTATAGAGATCTGCGCGAGTCTTATTGGTGGAGTGGTATAAAGAAAAATATTGCTAAGTATGTAGCCCAGTGTTTGATATACCAGCAAGTAAAAGCCGAGCACCAGAGGCCGGCAAGGTAGTTGCAGCCATTATTTATCCCAGAGTGTAAGTGGGATCATATATCTATGGATTTTGTGTCAAGACTGTCGACAACGTTATACGGTCAGAATGCCATTTGGGTGATTGTTGACCATTTGACTAAGACCGCCCATTTCTTACCTATCAAGATCATCTACTCCCTCAACAGGTTAGTAGAAATTTACATTCAGGAAATAGTTCATTCTCATGGGGTGCTAGTATCTATTGTATCGGATCGAGACCCACGCTTTACGTTATGATTTTGAAAGAGTTTACAAGAAGCCTTGGGGTCTCAATTATCGTTTAGCATGGCATTCCATCCTCAGTCAGACGAGCAAACTGAGAGGACAATACAAATATTAGAGGATATGCTTCGAGCGTGTGTATTAGATTTTGGGAGTAATTGGACTCAGTTCATGCCGCTGGTGGAATTTACGTATAATAACAGTTATCATACCAGCATTGGCATGGCACCATTTGAAGCATTGTATGGTAGGAGATGTCGTTCTCCTTTATTCTAGGATGAGATGGGTGAGCGGCGTGTTGTGCGGCCAGAGCTGGTATAGCAAGCGTGTGATAAAGTTCAAATTATCAAAGATAGAATCAGTATAGCTTAGAGCCGACAGAAGAGTTATGCTGATAATCACCGTAGGAACCTGGAATTTGATGTGAGTAATCATGTATTTTTGAAGATAGCTCCATTGAAAGGGGTTATGCGATTTGGAAAGGAGGGTAAACTTAGCCCTAGGTTTATCGATCCATTTGGGATTTTAGATAAAGTGAGGCCGATGGCCTACAAGCTATCTTTGCCACCTTTATTATCTAGGATGCACGACGTATTCCACATTTCCATTTTGAGGAAGTACGTCTCAGATCCTTCTCATATTATCAGTTATGGTGAATTACAGCTCAGTGATTCACTGGTGTATGAGGAGGCAGCAGTACAGACTATGGATAGGAAAGTGTAGGAGTTACGTAATAAAAAGATTCCTTTAGTAAAAGTTTTGTGGAGGAATCATGCAGTGGAAGAGACTTCTTAGGAATCTGAAGAGCAGATGAAGTAGAAATATCCACAGCTATCCTAAGAGATTTGACAAGTAAAATGTAAATAATTAGGTAATATTTCTTTTGCATGCACATGTAATAGTTTAATTAGTAAGTGGTATTTTAGTTTTGGGAGAAATTTATTTTGCTTATGTAATCTCCCAAGACTCAGAATGTAACCATGGTATTCCTCCACCATAAGTGAGGGTAAGTAATAAAATAAGTAGACCATTTTGTTTTAAAGGATGATGAACTACGTGAATAGCAAATTTCGATGATGAAATTTTTATAAGAAGGGGAGAATGTAGCGACCTAGAGAAATTATAGTATTTAAAGAGGGAGAAAAGGAAGCGTTCATCAATGACGCGACATATTGGGTTCGTCGACAAGGGTGCTCTTTGTGGACGAGAAAATACCGAGAAGGGGTTTTGGGTGATTCTAAATTTCGTCGATGAGGAGAGAGTTTGTCGATCAGTTATCTTCATGACCTCGTCAACGAGGTGACGTGGCTCGTCGACAAGAGCCAGCGTATAAATGGGTAAAAACCTCATTTTTGGCCAGAAATTCAACGCATATTCTCTCTTCTCTCTCCTCTTTGGTTCCCTACACTTCTCTCTTAATTTCTGGGTCCGTATGCCACCGTATTGACCATTCGAAGCCACCACGACACTCCTGAGGAAGTTCTCTGCATATTTGCTGGAGGTGATCGTCAGTGGGTCGAGTTTGGAATTCATCCCAAATTCAAGATAAGGCTTTCTACTCGATATTTGACTTCCTCACAGTTGTAGAAAGTGTAGTACGCGTAGAAATACTGAAGTTTAGTTCTGAGAAATATGATTTTTAGGGTGTTGAACGGGGAATCCTGCGGGTGCAGGATTGTTTTCTTAGGGGCTCTTCAGGAATTAGGTAAGGGGATAAATTAAGCTAGATTTTTTATGAAAAATAAGTATAATCTTTTAGCATTTGATTTCAAAAAATATATATGTATTATGCTGGGAAATACTTCTGAAAATGATGATATGTTCTAGATATATATATAATACCCATTTTGTGTGGCATGAGTAGAAATTATGATGAATTACTATTTTCCTGGGAACATAATAATATTATAGATTTTTATAATGAAAAACTGGCGTACGTGCCAAGAATTTTATATGATTTTCCAGCGTATGGGTCGAGTTAGCATGTCCTAGTTCCCTATGTCATAGCCAACTTATTGCATTCATTGTTGCCAAACAAGTTATATTCTGATTTACTAAGTTCTCAAAATTTATACAATAGACATTGTTTAACCTATGAGGTATAAACAGGGTTTCATTGTTCTTAGGATTTTGAATAACACATTTTTCTTTTTTAAAGATTATTTCGAACCCTTTATCACTTAATTGAATAATACTTAAAAGGTTATGCTTTAATCCTTCTACTAATAGCACATTATCTATAGTGAGTGAAGGTTCTTTACCAATTTTACCGATGCCAATGATTTTACCTTTAGCATTATCGCCGAAGGTGACGTATCCTCCATCCTTTTTTTTTAATGTAATGAACTTGGTCTTGTCACCGGTCATGTGCCTTGAGCACCCGCTGTCCAAGTACCATTTATCCATTGACGGTGTTGTCCTAAAGTATACCTACAATGGAGGATTTTTTGTGTTAGTCTTTGGAACCCAAATTCTTTTGACTTTCTTTGTTTTGTTGTTAGTTCCATTATTGGCTTTCCATTCTCCTTGAACTTTAACATACTTTCTTTTCAATGGGCAATTAAACATTACATGACCTTTAGTCTTGCACATATAGCAAGTTGTGTGTTCATGTTTGTTGTTTGATGAAGTGCTAGCATAATACTTAACTTCCTTAACAAAGTATCCCATGTATAGCTTTTTGTTCCTTTTATTTGCTTTACCATTATAGCCTATACCTTCTTTGTTCCCATGAAGCCTTTGATGTCCAATCATCTTTTCAAAGTTTTCTTCTCCTTTGGTAAAGTTATAGATAATTTTTTATTTATCCTCTACTGCCTTTTTGAGTTCATTTACTTCTAAATCTTTTTTATTCAAACTATCTTTATGAGTTTTGCTTAATTCTTGAGTTACTTTATTTACTTCTTCTTCTAACTTCTCAATACAAGTGTCTTTTTCTTTTTCAATGATTTTGAATGATTCAAGTTGCTTTAATAGTTCTTTATTTTGATCTTTCAAAGTTATATTTCTCTTAAAAAATTTTATGAATCTCTTATGCAAAGAAAACAACTCAGCTTGCAATTCCTTATAGGAAGGCATGTTGTCACATGACTCATCACACGACTCATTGTGAGATTCTGTAGAGGAATAGTAGGAGTTTACCTCTTCTTCATTCGCCATGAGACATATGTTTGCCATCTCTTGTCCGCTTGATTCATTTTCTATCTCATTGGAGCTTGAATCATCCCACGTAACTTTCATAGCTTCCTTCTTTTTCTTCTTGTCTTTCTTGAGCAACGAACAATCTAGTTTGATATGCCTTGGTTTCTTGCAGTGATAACATATTGGAGGTTCATTCTTACTTTTATTTTCCTTCCTACTTGTCTCTCCTTTTTCAGGTTTTTTTTTATTGAACTTCCTAGGAAATCTCTTATTTCTTCTATAGAACTTTCCTAGTCTCTTAGTGATGAATGCTAATTCATCTTGATCTAAGTCAGTTGTCTCATTTTCCTCTTCACTAGAGCTATGGCTAGACGCTTTTAGTGCAATCGATCTTTTATGCTTTGGTTTAGGATTCCTTTCTTTTAAGGCCATTTCATAGGTAAGAAGTGAACCTATGAGTTCATCTAAAGAGGTAGTCTTAAGGTTTCTACCTTCAGTGATAGCTGTAGCCTTCGGTTCCCATATTGAGGGAAGGCCTCTTAGGATTTTTCTGATCATTTCATAGGTAGTATAGGTTTTCCCTAAGTCACTTAAGGAGTTTATTATGTGGGTAAATCTGGTGTACATACTTGATATTGTTTCATCAGAATTCATCTTGAATGCTTCATATTCGCTTGCTAACATGTCTATCCTATTGTCTCTAATATCAATAGTTTCTTCATATGTCACTTCTAATTTGTCCCATATTTCTTTAGCTGACTTGCATGCCATGACCCTATTAAATTCATTAGCATCTAAGGCACAGTATAAAGCATTTATAGTGCTTGAACTGATTTGTAGCATTTTATAGTCTGAATCGATCATATCCCTTTTTTCTTTTGGAATATGTTTTCCATCAACTATTTTAGTGGGATAAGGTCTCCATCCATAACTACTTCCCATGCTTTCCAATCCATGTGTTGGAGATAGATTTGCATTCTCTTTTTCCAAAACGTATAATTGTGTCCACAAAAAATTGGTGGACGAGTTGAGGATTGGCCTTCACCGAAGGGTGCTACTCCTATATTTGCCATTTGATCTTTTTATAGTTTCTTGTTAGGAATTACTATAACTAGGCTCTGATACCAATTGAAATTAGGAATAGCTTCCCAAGAGGGGGGGTGAATTGGATTTTAAAATTTTTTCCTTTAGAATTAGTTCTTTTAAGTTGCAAATCTTAGACACAATCACAATCAATCACAACAATATCAAACTCTCAATTTAAGTAACAATATATGTGAAAATTTGCTGCACTCAGTTTAAGCCCTGTATAACAATTTTTTTTCTTCCCTTAAATAAACTTTCAGATTAATAGGTCAAGGATAATCAACCAACGTAGTCCCTTTCGGTTTCCGCAATCAATGCTGATTTATCCAAAACAAATTACCTTCCGGTCTATTTAACAACCAAACATTCAGGATTTAAATTAAAGCAATCACGTAGATTATATCCTTGAAAGATAAAGAGTAGAGTAGAGAAAGAAGAACACAAAGATTTTTACGAGGTTCGGCTTCAACACAACCTACATCCTCACCCTTGGCCAAACTGCCAAAGGATTCACTATTACCGTTCCTTTATCAGCCGGAACAAAATCAATTACAAGCACTCCTTGGGTAAGGCTAGAGCCCGCCTTCTCCAAACAATCTCCCCTTGTTTGGTCCAATGATTCAACTACTCAAATTGTCAACAAGCCCTGTTACAAAGATAGAAAAACAATACATACAAGAACTTGCTCCTCAAAGAGCTTATTAGTACAAGTTTAAAACACTGTGAATTTCAGAATGAAGCTCTTACAAATTTATCACCGTGGGTATCTTTCAAAGAAAGAATCAGCAACTCAATGATCAAACACAGTGAAATTCAGCAAGAACTTCTCTTAATTCAAGCAAGGATGAGAGCAATGTGAAGCACTTTCAAAATTTCAGAGTGAGAGAGAGTATGACAGCAGATTGTGATTTCTTAATGATCTTGGTGATTAAATCAATGAGCCTTTAAGGGTATTTATAGATGTATAAAACCTTCTTGCTTGTTCCCCAAAGGATACTCAGACTTGTTTCCATATACAAAACTTATTTGAGTTTCCAAAAATTTAAATTTCAAAAATTATATCCGTTGGAAAACAAAAAATTGTCGCGAGGCAGATGATTGTGAAGTCCTGACAGTCATCTGTCCATTTAATATAACGGTAAGAATCATAGGCAGAAAGGTGGCAGTCGTCTGTCCCTTGAGTGGCAATCATCTGTCATCAGAATATAAGGTGACAGTCTTCTGTCCATATGATGACAGTCATCCATCCATGTGTAATTTTGAGCCTTTCAGTAACATATAAGGTGGACAATCATCTGATGAAACTTTCACAGACTTCTCACTTTTCACTGATAGTCGTCTGTGGGAGCCTTGATAGTCATCTGTCAGGCTTTTGTGTTTCAATTTTAAGCCTTATTAATTTAGTCAGTCGTCTGTCTAGTAACACACAGTCATCTATCAATTGAATGTTTTTCTTTTCTAGTCACTTTTTGATTTCTCTCTTATTGTTACTTGGAATATAAATTTGTTTTAACTTTGAAAACATGTTCCAAGGTATTATCTTAAGGTCTCTAAGTCTTTTTGCCTAATGAGCTTCAAAATGAAAACTTCATACTTGAATAAACTTAAAGTACTTACAAAGACTCGTCCTAAGTTCTCAAAAATTATTCTTTGCTCTGAACTTTCTTTGTTGCTAATCTCTAATCTCTCAGAATAGTCTGAACTTTGAGCTCTCATGTTGATCTTCTTTAATCATCATGCTCTTATGTTCTTTAAACTTTGATCCATACTATCAAACTTTGATTCATGCTATATGAGTACCTTCAATATGGAGTCTTGAGAAAACACACACTCAACTGAAGCATGTTAAATCCTATTTGTTTGTTAGCATCAAAATGGAGTATTAAACCTTGTAAAGCCAACACATAGCTATATAAGCAATCTTAGGCTCAGAAAACATAATTTTACATAGTTGCCATTTTATACCCACATGGAAACATATATACTTAAATAAAACATAATCCATTTTAATTCATGAAAAACCTGATTTAATATGTAATTTATCCTTACCTGATTTCTAGACTACGCTGGCAGGATCCCCGAACCGATACCCACAACGTTCACTTGGACCCTGATTCCAAAAATCTTAATGTAAATAAAATAAACTTCAACTAACTCAAATCTTAAGAAAAATGCTTATTTAATACTTCCTAAGCTCCAAATATTAATATTCATTAAGGAAATCCCAAAATAACTCACTTACCTTGATTTTGGAATGTTTCCAAACCTCTCAAACCAATGATTAGCCCCTACAGTCTTGCATAGAACAATCCTACAAACCTCGTGGTGGTTCCAGATCGTCAAACCGGGTCAAATCTAGCTCAAAATCGAAGAGAGAAGGCTGGAAAACCATTTTAGAGAGAGAGAGAAGAAGAAGAAGGTTTGCGAATTCCCTCGTTAAAATGAAGAAAACTCTATTTATAGGCAAAGCTTCGTCGACGAGACACATGGATTCGTCAACGAGCCACTATAGATACTTCGTCGACGAATTTCAGACTTTCGAATATACTCTCTCGGAATTCCTTCGTCGACAAGGAGCTAAGTTCATCGATGAGCTCTAGAAGGACACTCGTCGATGAAGACAGGACATTCGTCGACGAGGCCTGCTATTCTTCTAAAAATCCTTCCTTTTCCCCTTATTATCCATTAATCCATTTTATTTATCATATCTCCTAATTATTTTAATAATTTTAATTTTCGGGTCGTTACAGGAATATTGAACTTTGGACCCCACTTTTAAGTTCGGGTCATTACTGATGTGGTATCAGAGCATATTTATAGTAGAATTTTTCAAGGCGTTACGTGTACCCCCGTTTTAGCTCTTTACCAGTCAGTAATCGTAGTTAACTCACACAGTGGATGAGTCGTTTATATCTTCAGCTCTTTGCAAGTCAATAGTCATCGTAATCTCACATAGTGGATGAGTCTGTGTCCCTTTTCAGCTCTTTATAAGTGAGTGTTCGCGGTTCCCTCATACCGTGGATGAGTCATATAGATTAGATACTAAATATGTAGAATATAACTAGATAGACATGTAGTCAATGATGAAGGTCATCAACAGTAAAAGTGTAACAAAATATTTTTTCTTGGTAAGTGTAATCCATTGGATATATATCTAATTAATTTATTAATTAATATTATTAATTAAATAATATAATATAATATATTAATATATTAATATAATATGATATAATATTATATATATTCTAACCTAAAGGATCTAAATCCTTCATGAAAGAACTTCTTTCCTGATAAGGGAACAACAGCACGCCCCCTCTCATCATCTCTCCTTAATTTCTCTCTCCTCCACCTGTCTCCCTCTCTCTTCAATTTCTTCTCTAATACTCGATCGATCTAAAAACAAAAAATACCACTAGGTTCCTATCTCGGCCCCAACACTTTAACCGGAGTGGATTCGTGATTAGGGTGTTGTAGGCACCACTCTTAGGATAAGGTAATCTCTCACTCTCTCCTCAATTTTTCCTTAAATTTTTAGCCAAATCGAAAATTGGATACCACACGGGGTCCTAGCTCCGATCCTCATCATTTTAATCGGAGCATATTTTTAATTTGGATTTCCTAGGCACCACTCCAAGGCTAAGATGAGGATAGTGGAATTATATTCGTTAATTATTTTTAAAGTTTAATTAGCTATTGGGAGTGTATGGGCCTAGGAAATATTAAAATAATTATTATTCTGGGAATTGAATTGATTGATTTAAGGGAAATGTGAATTTTAGGGTTTTGAGTTTCGAATGTCGCGGGCATGGGATTGAGTATTTTAGCAGACCTCTCAGTAAGTCAAATAAGGGGAATAAATTATAACAGTTATTTTTGGAAATTACTGGTTGAGTAAATATCTGAAAATGAGAATGTGACATTTTGCGTGAGATTATTACAATACGAATATCAAATAAAATTGTGTGGCATATGATTTATATTGGAAATGTGTTTGAAACTGGGTTATGTGATTTGCACTGAGAATAAAAAGACTGTGGATATATATATTGAAATGTTTTATGCAGAAATGAAGGTAATAGAAATCAGTTATGTTTTATATACTGAATTGTGATGATATGAGATTTGAAATATGGAAAATGTTGAAAAGTGGAATACATAATTATTTTATTGAGAACGATGAATTATGATATATCAATGTGTATTTTACTGGAAAATGATGGGATATATATATGGATAGAAATGTTTTCTATGATAAACGAGGAAATACGAAATATCGATATGCTTTATTAAGAAATGTTGAAATACATGAAATAAGATATATATTATTATGAGATGGAATGTGTACTGATATGATGGGAATGAAACAGAAAATGATGAGAAAATTTTTTATGTGATGAAATGTACCAATATACTAAAATGTGAATATTGAAATGTGAATACTGAAATGCGAATACTAAAATGTGGAAATGAGAACCCTGATGGACTGGAGTTGGATAGAGAGTATAGTACCGTTGCTAGCGAGGTGTTAGTGCAACCACATGGTCTCGTGGAGAGTGTGGCGTGGCAGTCGATTGAGCCGGTGAGAAGGATAGTTTTGCCACCTAGCGTCCGGACTAGGAGTGGGCAGGCCAATCGTACTACAAACAGGCAGTTTCATTGTTTTGATCTAACCGGGTAGGCCAACCACGGTTAGGTCCAGCTTTCGAGCTGCACAACCCGGTTATGGAGGGAAGCATGACGATGTGAATATCCTCAGGGCAGCCATAAGTTACAGATAGGATGTGTATTTGTTACTAGTGGACACTCATGAGCTAGTTTGTGAAATAAAAATGAGAAATGAAAAAGTGTGAGTTTAATTGCATAAATAATTAGGGCGAAGTAAAACTCTCCGCCTAAGGGCTTACTGAGTAAGGTGAGTGCTCTAATAAGTATCAATTGTAGCCGCACCCAAATTAATCGAGTAAAGTTACAAATGACATCAGAGCATAGGTGCGCTACATGTATGGGCGTGTAATCTCCCCTCTCCTCGCGAACTTTCGCTGATAAATATTGGTTGTATATGTGTAAGTATAAAAAATGGTAACATAGCTTATGAAATTATATTTATTATCTATAAGATTATGAGTACATATCGGTATATTTTCTCAAATGATGTAATCACTTAAATGAGTATATTATGATATAACTAAACTCATACTACCACACACTATGAATAATTTATTTTGTCTTATTGACAGGTGTCTCACCCAAATATCTAAACATTTCAAGAAACTGTGATAAACCAGTAGATAGAGCTCCGAGATAGAGGAGAGTTCGTACCTTGGTAGACGAGGTAAGTGTTTTATGTTAGGGATATGTTTGTGTAATCCCCTAAGGTACGTTATGGATTTTTGGTATATGTATGGATGTATAGAACTCTAGTTATTTGTATTCTGGATGGTTTGTAAATACACTGTTAGGTTTGTTTGTATGAGATAGATTGTTTACCCAATACCCATTTCGGGTCGGGTTATGTTACAATGATATAAGAGTTTTTGACATGGCAGATGTTTGATTAATATTTATTATTTATTGGAGACGAAAATGAGAAAAAAAAAATGGTATGAAAATCGGGGCGTCACAAAGAGTGTGAAGTTTTTTTACAAATACATCGACAAGGTCGTCGATAGAGTGAGTGGAGGAGAATGTTAGGGGTTGACAGTGTGACCTCAATTAAAATGAGAGAAGAGATGTCTTCACTTGCCCTTTCCAAGGATATTTACACTGGATGTTAAATTATTCGGATGATGGCTTGTGTGGTTATCTTATTGATTGAATATAACAACTAGTTCCACATATCATTGAGTATGAAGGTCACTTATCTTCATGAATTCATTATTGTTGAAATTGATATTTCATGCCTATGATGGCTTTTGAAAACCTCTTGAGTGTTCATGACAACTAGTGTGAATGTGTAGTTGTTGGCTGACTCGTCGAGGGAGAGCCCGACGGATTCCGCGCGGCCCGTTAATTGAGTTTAAATTGGCGGTTCGTGACACATAGCCCTTTCACAGGGCGTGAAGTGTTTGGCCTCTACCGACATGCTATGCATGCATATCACACATCATTTAATCTCAAAAACTTTTAAAGTTTTGTAATTATGAATAGTTTTAAGCAATTAGCCAATAGTTTTAAGTAGTTTAAATGTATGATTTTATAACTATATTTCTTTAAATTGCCCATGTATTTTTTTTTAAGTACTTAATTTTGAGTAATTATATGTGGATTGTAAAGGACTTTTCAGAATTCATGAATGGAAAAGAAGAGATTGATATTTATATAAAATTTCTTTAATAGTATAGCATATGGATGCATGGATATATATATATAAAAAATTTACCCACGCATCCATATACTATACCTTTAAAGAAATTTGAAATAGATATCAATCCCATGCGAAATAAGAGCTTTTGGGGAGCTGCTGCCCAACTGACACCGGAATTCTACACGTATTAATAAAGTGCTTCCATGTATGGTATACGATCATAAGTGCTTTTCTAACAGATTATGAGCCTCTTTGTGAGTGCCACCTACCTTTCTATTCAGAGAGCTCTTGCTTGTTCAATGCCTCTTTCCATCCCAAATGATTTTTTTTTTTTTAAGGGTTCACTTGATCCAGAATGTGTTTAAAGTCTTAGAACTCCTTTTGAATATTAAGAAAAAAAATATATTTTTTTATTATATTTTTTTGTATCAAATACTAATAAAATTAAATTTTATTTAAATATGATTAAAAATTAAGAAATACTGCATATTAATGATGTGTGAACTTAATTTTTTGTTTACTAATTTGATCTACTCTTTATTTTCTAAGTTTCTTTGATGACTAAATATAAAAAAATAAAATAAATTAATTCCTTCTCATTCTCATTTCCTTTCCTTTCCTTAATATTTGACAAGTTTCAAATTACATCTTAAAATTATTTATTTTTTTAAAAAAATTTAATATATGTATATGTATATATATTCAGCAAGCAAGTCTCAACACTACACACTACAAGCTTTTTAGTTAAATGTCAATTAATACTACTAGTTAGGTTGCCTGTTCCCCACCTTCTGCCTTCTTTTCCCCCGGTTCACACATGCATCACATTTTTAGTCAAATATCAGCTTCTCACGTAAACATTTACTCCCTCTTTCCTTCCCTCTTCCTCTTATCACATATCTATTTCCTCTTTCCCTACCCCCATCTGTGTATTCTGACTTTTCTAATATCCGTTAATGCTAGGCTCTTGAGTTGTCTATGTTTCATACCCTCAAGGCTCCTAATTGGGTCTTACTATGATAGAACTGTCTCGCAATCAAAGATTGAGTAGAGTATGAGTTACGTATATATGGTTGGGTGCAAAATTTAATAGCTTAATTTTTTAGATTAAATTAGGGTTCATACATGTATATTGAACTCATGCCAAAACTCCCCAATTCTAACATAATGTCTCACGGTCTAAGTCATCTAACTAGGTTTTTTGCACCAACTTGGCATGTGGTCTTAGCATGCATTCCTGTTTAACTTGACCTTTTGGTTCAATTTTCAGTTTGAATTTTTTCTCACCCCGACCTAGTAGCTTTGGTTGGAATTTGAGTTCAACTTCACCCGCAAACAATCCTAGTGTGCTTGATCCTAAATTTAAAGATCCAATGGGAGAATGAGAAAGTTGTGGCTTACACGTTATTTTTTAAGGAAAAATAATTTCTTAAATTAGCCGTTAATTGAGAATTTGATTTAAATTTAGTGTAACATGAGAGCGTGATTCTTTAGAAAGTTCAATGTTTTCTAGTGTCAAAACTATAATATCACAGAAAGCTATTTAGGGGATGGTGAGTGTTCATTAGTATTCATTATAAAATTTATTAGTTTTAGTAAACGTGTTTAGTCTATTTGCTTCTCTCGTTAGAGACACCTTTCCTACAAAAGTGTGAATAATGAATTACGTTTTTTTTTTTTTTTTTTTTACAATTTACAATGCGACTCATATTTAAATGCATGCTCATTTATTGCTTACATTCAACTTTGTATTCGATGATTAGGAATTTATTCATGCAAGCGGTGAAATCATAATATACTTTAAGCTAACTAGTTAACTAGGCGTGCTATAACTAAGGCAGCACAGCCCTTTACCAAATTGGCATATGGCCCTAGCATGCATTTCTATTTAGTTTGCCATTTTGGTTCCTATGTGGCTACTCAACCGAGCTCAAGCTCAATTAGCGGCCAATACATTCAACTAACTTTGGTGTGCAAATTTTAGCCCAAACACACTAAACTAAGATAGTCACATGGAAAAGCTTACCTTAGTATTTAAAGGGTGTCTAGGAAAATTAAATATTGTGCTAAGCATTAAATTCAAATATTATTTGAAGAAATGTCTTGAATTTTAAGTTGAACTAATGCAAAGAATGTTAAATCTTGAATTAGTTAAGTTTCTTAAGTTATTAGAGGTGCTAGATGGAGGTTAAAGGTAGTCTCTTATTTGTAGAGTGAATTGGAGATTGGTTTCATCTTATTGTTGGACATTTTGGTCATTTTTTATGCTTCAAAAGCTATTGAAAGATGATTGTTACATTTCCCCTCGTAGCAAAATAAGATATGGGAATATATTTAATTAAATCATAACACTTTAGAAAAATGAAGAGATATAGTCAAATACTCTAACGTTTAAACTTTTTATCTATTCAAATATAATCTCTATTCAGAGTTCATTCAAATCAAACAAATGTCACCTTAATTAAATCGAAATTTTTAGTCTACACATTCAACTAATTAAGCATCATTGACATATTTACTTTAGTCTAACGCTTACAACAAAGTCTAGTGCATGGTTTCTAGCTCAATATAATCAACAAACCTTGGTGTTAGGGCCTTAGAGTTCAACTATATATTCTAACACATGGTTTTGGTTTATGATTATAAACTACGAGATATAATTGGTTAACCTTGATGCAACAGTGTAGTTGTCATGGAGATGATTTCGGTATATCTACGTGACGTTGTGGTTGATCTGGTTAGTTTTGATTATGATGTTCTCGAATTTAAAATGTATGATCATTAGATCCATAATAAGTGAGAAAAGTTAAGGAGCACTCAAAAGCGAGCTCTTGGCATCCTTGAGGGGCGTCTTGGGCTTCTGTGTGGAATTAGGAGTCTCGTGGACTATCCATTTGGAATGGGATTATGTGGGTCTCTCTACTCTGGAGGTTTGGGTGCATGTCCTTCTTAGCTGTTGGCTATACAGTTAGGCAGTATCATTCAAGACTCGGGTTATGCTAAGGGGATGAGAATTACTCTGGCTACTAATGGAATATGAATTATTTTCCTCACCATTTTTGAATCCAGATTCCTTAGTGATGACCTTAGTTTGTTCAAGGTTGTTGAATATTGAGACTTGATCACGAGATTGGACACTTGAGTATTTCCTTGGATAAGAATGAGTATGGTTGGACTGGACTTGGCATAGTCTTGCCACTGCATGAGCGTGATTCCTTTACTCTTTAGGAGAATTTTAGTAAGACTAATTCCTTTTTGGTCATTGTAAACTCCAAGTCAGTGACACTTGGCATGTGATTTTCAACTTTTAGTCTAGTGTGTAGCCTTTCATCCTTGTGTGGTCGACTTTTAGAGTGTGATTTTTTTGCTTATTAGTACATTTAAAGCCTGCTGCTAAAACTTCTATCTCAAGTAAGCTTAAGTCAATTTTAATTCAACTTTGTTTGAAAATAATTTTGGACCAAGTTTATTCAACCTCATTTGTTATAATACATGGGCACATAACATAAAAAAAATTATTATATTAGACACTTAATCATGTCACATTTCATACAACCAATCATAACCTTAGATTTTGAATGATTTTAAATTAAAACTATCACTTAGAATCATTCAAAATCTAAGCATTTGATTGATTAATTGTCTAAAATGTGATGTTGTCAAAAAGGCTAACCTAATCATTTCTTGTAACATATTGCCAAATTTAGAATTTAAGCTTAATATAAGAACAAATGAAGTTGGTGAATATCTTTCTCAGCACTAAAAATTCTCTTGTAATGAACAAGGTTGATACCGCCAACCTATATATATATATAAGCCCAAAGTATGGCAACCACAAAAGAAATCTAGGCTTACTTACTCCTTTTAGTCAATTATATTAATTAAATTGACTAAGTTAGCATCGAAGATGTCTTTGAGGGAAACCCTCAAGCTTCTTAAGTATATTATTTCTTCTCTTATTGCAATAAGGTCGTGATCAGATTATCGATGATTCAAAGATATAACCTAATGAACAAATTTTGACATCAATATGAATTTGACTAGACTTCAACTACATACATGCTAAAGGCATCATTTTTAGTGGTTCATTCCCCACCCTAATATTGATCCCAAATTTTGAAATTAAGACTTAATTATTTTATGTTAGAAGTCTCACAATCAAGTTTCTTAAATTTTGCATAGTCATAGCTAAAGTATAGGTCATAGAGTATGCACACTATCCTCCTAATAATGATCGACACAAATACCTTTTTAACTTTTGTAAAGTAAATCATGTGATGCTACATTGTCGGTTATCAACGGCAATAAAATAATTATTTTATCAATTTTAGTGTTTCAAGAGCATGAAAATCGAGTCTCAAATTTATAATATTTAATTTATTTAAACTAAATCCAATAAAAATTCATTAACTTTTATTAAGTTTTATATAAAATTTAATTGAATTCCTAAATTCATGCTTTCAACCACAAAATGTAGAAAAATTGTGTTTCAACATGAAGGACAAGACATAGCAACTTTTTCATTTTTTTTTCTTTTTTTTCTTTTTCCTCATTCATTTAATTTATTTTTTTGTTTGTTTGTTTGTTTATTTATTTGGATTAGCATTGAGTTTGGACTCTATGTGCACAAGAGCGAGTTTTTAGCGAGCAAATGGGACGGTTATTTTCAAAAAAAAAAAAAGGATCAAGAATTCCTATTCATACACGTGTCAACCTACTAAGTTAGGTAGCCAACTGGCGAGGGCCCCACCTATGATACTTTAACAAGGAACTCTCGCTTGCTTGGTTTACCGTTCAAAATGGAATTCTCTCCATTCTCCAATATCTTGTCTTTTAAAATATTTTGACCCAAAATACCGGGATACTTAAGGAGTCGCCCCTATTTCTATTGCCAAAAAATAGAAAAAAAAAAACCACTTTCGTAACGAGTTGTGGTAGTAGCTATCAATGTTTATACAACACCTGCATAACAAGCAATCATGTAATTGCTATACTTACTATGGGTTTATCTCGAATTGGTAGTTGCTTCTCTTTTTCTTGCACCCCTTTACACCACTTGAAATGGTTCCCGATTTTCTAATATGGCAAGAACAACATGCGCACTTTAGCACCACCCCACCCCCCAACCCAAGGAGTTCCCATTTTGTGTATAAAGTCAAAAGAAATGGGGAGATTAGAAGGAAGAAGTAGTAGAGTAGGGTGATACTTTTACCTTTTGTCTCATGGAATTTTTGCCAAACATACAAGGGAATTGAAAATTAGATAAGGGAGTTTTTTTCACCATGACATGATTCTAATAATTATTGATGGCCAATAGATATAGTTATTTTTTATAAGAGTTTTAGATGTCTTGAAAATTTTATTAATTAAACTAAAGATGGTTAATCCTATTTGTTACTGTCATTTAATAGAGGACTTGGTGGTTTATTAATTTTTAAAAACAAACATTTAAAATTACTTTTTTGTGAATTTTTCTTGTCATCGGTATAAATTTTTAGGGCAAGAGACTAAGATAAACATGCACATATTTTTATTATATAAAACTCTGAAAAAGAATAAATTTCAAAAAACATTAATGGACTGATATGTAAATTTAGACTATACAATAGCGTAATGTATTTTTCTTTCTCATCTCTATCCTTTTTGCTTCTTTCAAGATGTCAATCCTGATAAATATTTTGTGATTAAATAGTTGAATGGCCTTATCTCTCAAAAAATACAATAATATATATAATACATTGTAACAATTGTATACAATACAACTTGTGCAATAGGTAGGCGAAGCATTGAAATCGTGACACTTTGGGTGAGATGGAAGCATGTACTCATAAAAGGAAAACAAGGTGATAAAAGGGTGACGTATTTACAATTCTGCCCCTACCCATTTCTACTATTTGATTTTTGCAAGGTGTAGAATTTAGACCGAATGGGGGAGAGGGAGCGCAGCCACCTTCTATATATACCCACATCTTACTTCCTTTCTCCCCCACACACCACACCAACCACATCCACATCCACATCCACACCCCCAACTCAACAAAGACACCTCCCACTCTCCCTCTCCCTCTCCCTCTCCCTCTCCCTCCAGGTACAAAGAAAACACCATGCCTGAGGCTCCAAAGAGCACAACATTTAATAGAGGGCAACAGGAGTACAGTCTCGCGGAGAAGAACAAGAAGGCACTTCAGTTCATAGAGGATGTGACGGCAAACGCCGACCAAGTCCAGAAGCGAGTTCTGGCTGAAATCTTAACCCGTAATGCCCATGCCGACTACTTGCAGCGCCACGGCCTCAGTGGCCACACCGACCGCGACACCTTCAAAAAGACCATGCCCGTCATTACCTACGACGACTTACAGCCCGACGTCACCCGCATCGCCAATGGCGACACCTCCCCCATCCTCTGCTCCCATCCCATTTCCGAGTTCCTCACAAGGTTACAAAATAATAAAAAGAAAAAAATGGATTCTATATGTATATTTATGTTTTGGAAAATATATGTTGTATACATGGGTTTTGATTGGTTTTTGAATTTGCAGCTCGGGGACATCGGGCGGGGAAAGAAAGCTTATGCCAACCATAGAAGAGGAGCTGGACAGGAGGTCATTGATTTACAGCCTTCTAATGCCGGTGATGAACCAGTTTGTGCCTGGTTTGGACGAGGGCAAAGGAATGTACTTCTTGTTCATAAAATCGGAAGCTAAGACTCCGGGAGGGCTGGTGGCGCGCCCCGTCCTCACCAGCTACTACAAAAGCTCCCACTTCAGGGAGAGGCCTTATGACCCGTACACCAACTACACCAGCCCGAACGAGACCATTCTCTGCCCCGACTCCTACCAGAGCATGTACTCCCAAATGCTCTGCGGCCTCTGCCAGCACAAGGACGTCCTCCGGGTGGGCGCCGTCTTCGCCTCCGGCTTCATCCGCGCCATTCGGTTCCTCGAAAAGCACTGGTCCCTCCTCTGCCACGACATCCGGACCGGCACCCTCAACCCCCAAATCACTGACCCAGCGGTTCGGGACGCCGTCGCGGAGATCCTGAAACCGGATCCGAAGCTGGCTGGATTCGTGGAGGGGGAATGCAGTAAGGATTCGTGGCAGGGGATCATAACCAGGCTGTGGCCTAACACCAAGTATGTGGATGTAATTGTGACGGGGACAATGTCACAGTACATTCCCACTCTGGATTACTACAGCAATGGTCTGCCCTTGGTGTGCACCATGTACGCTTCTTCCGAATGCTACTTTGGGCTTAATCTCAATCCCCTTTGCAAGCCCAGCGACGTCTCCTACACCCTCATCCCCACCATGGCCTACTTCGAATTCTTGCCCGTTCACCGAAACAATGCCCTCTCCAACACCCCCATCTCCGTCCCCAAATCCCTCAACGAGAAGGAGCAGCAAGACTTGGTCGACCTCGCCGATGTCAAGCTCGGCCACGAGTACGAGTTGGTCGTCACCACCTTCGCCGGTAACTAATTAATCTATCACTGATCAAATTAATTAACCCGATAATTCGTAATTTTAATTTCTACACGAGCTTCAATTCGGATTCGCTATTATTTCTCACGAATGATGTGACATTTGGGGATCAGGGCTGTACCGGTACCGAGTTGGCGACGTGCTGAGAGTGGCGGGATTCAAGAACAAGGCCCCCCAATTCAACTTCATATGCAGGAAAAACGTGGTGCTGAGCATAGACTCGGACAAGACAGACGAAGTGGAGCTGCAGAGCGCGGTGAAGAACGCGGTGAACCACCTGGTCCCGTTCGACGCCATGGTGGCGGAGTACACGAGCTACGCCGACACGATGACGATCCCGGGGCACTACGTGCTGTACTGGGAGCTGAGCGTGAAGGGGTCAACCCCAATTCCACCGTCGGTGTTCGAGGATTGCTGCCTAACCATGGAAGAATCGCTGAACAGCGTGTACCGGCAGGGGCGGGCGTCGGACAAGTCCATTGGAGCTCTAGAGATAAAGATAGTGGAAAGCGGAACGTTTGACAAGCTGATGGACTATGCAATTAGCATGGGCGCTTCCATTAACCAGTACAAGACGCCACGCTGCGTCAAGTTTGCGCCAATTGTGGAGCTCTTGAACTCCAAGGTCGTGTCCAAATACTTCAGTCCAAAGTGCCCCAAATGGGTTCCAGGCCACAAGCAATGGTGCAACAAGAACTGATCACCAACTCATCATCATCATCATCTTCCATGGAATCGGGAAAAAAAAAATTTTAAATTAATTATTATTAATTAATATGTGCACCTTAGAGGAACTGTACCTGATCTAGTGATTTCCCCTCTTCTCTCTGTGTCTTCATCATCTTTCTCTCCGTAATTAAGAACTGTTTTTGTAATCATAATTTGGAGAGAAGATGAAAATTACCCATTTAGGTTAATTAACCTTTCTTCTTCTTCTTCTTCTTCTTCTTCTTCTTCTTCTTCTGTGTTTTCGGAATTAGTTGTGTACAAATTAAAATGGTTCATGTTTCAAGTAATTAATTAAATTAAGTTGCGTTTCAAGGAATTAGAAACTTGTCGTACTCTTAATGGGGGAAATCGTATCATAACGAGTTTCCAAGGGGGTGAAATTCCTTTTCCTAATTCCAGGCAGGAATCCTGCCCACCGAACTCTCATGGTGATGGGCGAAATGCTTTAATTCTATTTTATCAAATTATTATCTACTGGAAGCGCGTACAAACCCAACTCCCATCAAATCTACTGGCTCTTGTTTTCTTAATCCAATCCTTATTTAATTATTTTCAGAGAAAGGAAACCAACTTTTTCCTGAAATATAATAATTAGCTTCCACTGGTATCATATCGTACGCTCTCTATTACAGTGAAATCAAACTTACTTTATTGCGTAGTGATGGATTAAAATGATGCGCGTGAGGCAGAGCTACGGGTAGCTGCCGTTTTTAGCAATTAATCACGCTCTTAAACTTAACTCTTTTTGGTAGTTAAATAATCATGCTCGATCATTACCATACCTCTATGTGTATATGTCTCTGTGTGGCCGCCATAATCTCAGGACTACAGTTAAAATCTCCCGGACCCCCATTTCTTAATTATTCACTTGTTATTTTTCATTTTCATTTTCAAAAAATACTTTAATTTCTGATTTATCATACATTGTCAATTTCTTTTAAATCTATATATATATATATATATATATATATATATATACACACACACACATTGAGTGTGCGCAATTTTGGAGTAGTAAAATTTTGGTATATATTTATTTTGCATTTAGAAGTATGAATTTTTTCGATCTATAAAATTTTAAATTTTAATTATATCTATTATAAATCTAAATCCAAAATCTCTCCACACATAGGATTATAGTTATTACATTTACGAATTCTTTTCGGTCATTAATATTCGTCATTCTAACGATTTTTATTGAGAGATATAGGTCAATAAATTTAAAAGGATTCACTAATTTTAAAGTAATTTATGAATAAATTAGAAAAAGACCTCGTGAGCTTGACAAGTTCAATTAAATTTTGAATGGTTCAAAATGTGCGATATTGATTGAAGTAAAATTGTAAAAACCATGAAAGTCAAAAAGAATTGACGCATCACATGTCGTTGAAAATTACACTTGGAAGGTGCCTAGGTGGCTAAATTTCACAAATTATTGACCACTTGAGTTCATCCAAGTGGAGAAGAGGGAAGGGACACATCCAAATGCCCAATAAGCAAGTTTTGTTCAAATTTTAGAATTTTATTTTACATAAATATTCATGACAACATCTTTTTCCATATACACATCTCTTCTTTATTTTTAATATTAAAATTTCTAAATTGGCTCTTTTTTTAAGTCACAAGTTTCTTACCTTCTTTCCCACCATATCCCCTCCCTTTTAATTTTCTCATCTTTGTATTTTTAAAATTAGTAATTCATGTTCAATTATTTTCTTAATATTTTCTATAAGTGTGCTTAATTAATACTTCTACTAGATTACCATTTTACCTACGTTGATGTTGAATGGATGATCTCTGCTCCAAAAAATTAGTGAGATGGTTGGTTGGTGATAATTTGTAATCGCCTCTAAGATTTGCAAGATAATACAAGCTCTTGAGAGATCTTATTGATTATCAAAAAATCTTTTCAATGTCTAAGGTTTTAAATAGGTCTAAATAATTGCAAGGGGAAAGACTTTTGAGAGAGAGAGAGAGATCAATCTAAGTTTGGCTGTTTGTCTTTACCTTTAGGAGGATAGCTCCTACCATTCTTATGGCATGATGCCCCCAACATGACTCTTTTTCATAGGAAGATATAACGTCATTTGCATGTTGGTGTTCCATTCCTGATGTGGGTGATTATTAGTAGATTGGTACCTGTCCAAGTATAGTTATGTCAAATGTATGTGGACTCGTACATGGACACAATAATTTTATACATAGTTAATAGTGGGTTTCACTATATTTTGGTTTGAATATGGTCGAGTTAACACAAGAAGCAAGTTTTCTTTTCTTTTCTTTTCTTTTCTTTTTTATTTGCTCCATTCGAAGCCCATGCACGAACATTATTTCTAAACTATATAATGAGAGGTAATTAATTCATTCTATCTCATCTCATGCTTCTTTTTACCCCCTCCTAAAATTTAAGCATAAGACCTTCAACCTGTCCCACATTTTTTCAATAAGTTCAAATATTAATATAACATCTTGTCATTAGTGGATTTTATATCCTATCATGAGAAATCAGCTTTTTTTTACGTATTTTCATAATCTAACTAAATTTAATTAGAACATGGAAAATGCTAGAAGTCTCATAGAGCTAAGCTAACTATTTATACTATTTCAATCATTTTTTTTAAAGAAAAATCAAGACATACCTAGAAAACTCAAAAATAAAAAAGTACAAGAAACACAAAAGCTTGAAATGAGATATATCTAACGGCATGGAATATATATTTGTAGTGGAAGGCAGGATGTATGTATATATATAGTAGAGATAAATAGGGTGGTCGGCAGGCGGATAATTAATGAGGGGCAACCGGGCGGCGAGGAGGGACAAGAAGTGCGGTGATGATATATCAAAGAGCCGAGGGATGGATAAGGGAAGGGATCGCATGCTCATTGCTCAGAGAGAGAGATCGACAGTGATGAGGTAAATAAAGAGCATGGGACTATTAATATCAGAGCGACTTGCGTATATATATATATATATATATATATATATATAATGAGGTGTAGACTTTAAATTGTTTGGGGAAACAAACAAACAAAACAGTCGGTAGTGATTTGTTGCAGACAAACCCCGGAAAAAAAGAAGATGGTGATTCCCATACAAATCTCTGCTCACAAAAACTCCAAAACCATTTCAGATGTGGAGAGAGAATGAGCCAGAAAGAAAGAGAGAGAAGCGGATGATGATTTTTGATTGATAAGGCCTAGCTAGAGAGCTAGCTGCCGTATTCATTCCACAAGCAACCGATCCTAATATATATTATATGTCTACACAGATGCATTTGTCCTCACTCCTTCTTCCTCTCCTACGTGTTCTCTCTCCCCCATCCCCATCCCCATCCATATGTGTGTGCTCGCCAAGTAACCCTGAGGAATTCCTCAGCTGTCAACACCTGATATCTACTCCTCTCCTCCATCATATCCTTTTAATTTTTTATTTCAATAATTAATGCTAAAAATTAACTACTGGGAGAAGTTCTGCTTTAGTTAAGCAGAATTATTGAACTTGGAAAGCACTACCCCAAAAATATATATATATATACATATATATATATATATATATATATATATATGAAGAAATTTACGCCCCCATTTAGTTTTGGGAAATATTTTTAAATTTTTTAAAGAATTATTAAAAAAAAATTAGTTTTTTGGGTAATAAATTTTAAAAATTTTAGTTTTTTTTATTTTTCAAGATAATAAAGAGTTTATTTAAATGTGCAAGAAAAAATTTATTTTTTTTTTTTAGATATCAATTGATCGCAAAAATTCAACTTGTTCGTCACTTTTTCAAATTTTATATGAAGTACTATTTGAAATCATGGATTTTGGTGTTTGAATTTGAATTTGAATTTGTATGAATATAGAAAAAAAGTCTTTAGATAATTCACATAAATTAAAGTTTAAGATTCGAGTTTCATGCTTTCACACATTAAGGGTACGTCTGAATCAAGGATTTTATTTCGGAAAAGACAATGAAAGGAACATAAGAAGGAAACTCATTTTTCCTTCTATTATTTTTATTGTTTATAAAACAGATTACTTGCACTAAAGACCGTTCAATCTTTTTGAATTGTGGTAGGTATTATTATTATTATTATTATTATTATTTATTTCTTTTTTCCCAAATTTATTTTTGTCACATATATTGAGTAAACTAATTTTATAAATTGGTACAAAAATACTTTGGTTGGCCCTTCAATCCCTAAATTAGTAAATAAAATAAAATGAAAATAAGAGTGTGGTTTAAATCAAGTCTACTGTATGTGTACATCTAGATATTAGCCACACTAATTGCATTAACAATATAGTATTGATTACAGCACATATTTTTGTATTTTCTCCCAGAAATAATTTATCAATCTATTTAGATCATTCAATTTCAAGTCATGAATTTATTTGGCTAAACTAACTTTGAACCTATAATCGCATAATTAGTAAAGATAGTTAGCCTTAAAAAAGGATTAAGATAGAATATTATTTAGATAATCAAATTACTTTCATGTGGCTGGAAAAGTAAATATATGCTAGCTTACTCCATCAATTACAAAAGAGATTCTCTTCACTTTTTTAGGTTTTGAAAGGGAAGACGGAATAAATTCAATTTCATAGAAAAGTCTTTTTGTCTTTACATGCAAGTGAATGGTCGTAAGTTCCAAACCTGAATGCACAATTAGAAAATATCTTAGGTTAAACATTTTTTTTTTTATTAAAAGATGACGGCTCTTTCATTTATTTATTAATATACCCTCACTTTTGACGGAAAAATACCATGATTATAAGATAAAACAAAAGGGAGAGTACAG
Source organism: Malania oleifera (assembly GCF_029873635.1). NCBI lineage: Eukaryota > Viridiplantae > Streptophyta > Magnoliopsida > Santalales > Ximeniaceae > Malania > Malania oleifera. Next base: position 142,649,463 of record NC_080417.1, read on the forward strand.
AAAAACCCTCCAAAAAAAAAATCAACGCCAGTAACCAACCAAATTAGGACAATAAAATTAAACATAACTAATAAAAAAGATAAAAACATAAACACAACCAAAATCAAAACAAAATACACCAAACGAAACTCCAGAGTTGAACTAACGACGAACGGAAACGAGACCCCACCTATCCATCCGAAGAATACCTTTCAGATAACGTGGTAGAAAGTATTGTTCTTCGTAAATTACATTATTTCTCATTTCTCCTTTTTTAGTAAGAAAATCAATCGCACTATTATCTTCCCTATATTGACGCATCACCATGACGTTCACTCCTTCTAACTCCACCGCAAACTCCTCTCAAAATTTCCAGAGATACCACAAAGTACATCTACCTTTCTGAAGTCAATCAACTACAATTCGCGAGTCACTTTCAATAAACGAATATCTAAGGTTAAACATTAGTTTGATACATCTTTCAAATTTTTCTCTAACTAAGACGTGGTTCCTTTACAATCATTTTTTTTTTCTCCTTTGCCAAAATAAAAGTCATGATATTTGGCCTTGCGATCATTCTTTTAATAGATTGATGTAATTTTATGTCTTCAAATGCACTAAGTAATTGACAGGGGCATATATGCTTGTGACACTTCACATACATTTTTTTCCTCTCAAAATTTAGCTAAATATTCACTTGATTGGCTTTAAAATGACAGACATAATTAATTAGCGTATTCTTTCACGTTCAAAAAGTATTTGTTTATGTGATTTGTAGATGAGATGAATAGGCTTTCAAGGATAGTTATATAAACAACATGATGGTGATCAAAGGCAATACCCTAAAAGATACTTAAGTCAATAAAAAAGACAATAAGAAATTATCAAGGTTCAAACAAGAGAGGAAGATCGAGTAGTTGTCATTCAGATGATAATTCAATCTTGCCTTTAAGTAAAGACAAGCCAACACAAGGATAGTTATCATTGGGCAGTTACTTGGAAGGAGAGAAATGAAGGTCAACTATATATATCATTATATTTGAAAGTATAGATTTTGAACCTTGGAATTGAATTTGGGTGAATTTTCATAAATTCAATATAATTTTATATTATATATTTTTCAAATCTACCCAAATTCAAATTCAAGACATCTCCCAACACATGGGGTATGGGATTTTAAGGTCATAGCGATTTGTAGCCAATGTTATGTGCTTAATTAGCATTTTAGGCAATAACTTGTGTATGTAGTTGACTAGACAACTTAAGAAGAACTTAAAATGCCACATTCTTTACCAATGAACGCTTGCATGTGCAACCCCGCTTTGCATCAATTTTGCATAGCTACTCTTAAGAATATATATATATATATATATATATATATAGATCTTGTGCATGCAAACTAATTTTAAAGAGTTTTATGCATAGTAGCACTCAATCATTCTCTAGTCCATCATTTCCCACCTTAAATAAAAATCAACTTTTCAGTACCAAACTAAATTTGTAGAGAATGACCAACTTATCATATTTCTTTTGAGTGTAAAAGAAAGAATTAATGATCAAGTTCTCAATTTGATAAATTAACCTAATCGTAATTCTTTACTTTGTAGGCTAACAGGTAAGAGTTACAAGCTCAATAATCCACCCTTAAAAGTTTCTATTGTTGGTAGGATGGAAGAACATTAACAAAGCAATATCATTACATCATTAATCCAAATATGCGTATATTTATATACATTAGCTTCGTAAACTTGTCATATAATTAAGCTTGTCTCTACATTAAAAATGACCAAATTCACTAGTGAGCTTGAGCACATTTCAAACTCAATTAACAATTTATTGAGAATGCAATTGTGAACAAATACATTTAGCTTGTTTGGTTTAAACTTGACTCAAGAAAGCTTAACTAATTTTTTATTGACAAGCTTCTAGAAAGTTTGGCTCAATTAAGGTCGTTTGCAGCCCTTCTCTCACCCGTAGGAATTCCTATTTCATTTAAGTTCTTTCGACTGACAAATAATATAGATAATTGACACAATTTAAAATATACCCTTATTAAAAAAGAAAAAATCAACTGCCTTCTCTTTTCAAAACCTATCTCCCTTCACGATTTGTAGTTCAAGCCTCATAGACCAGATGTCATTTGTTCCTTCCTCATATTCTTTCTCACCATTTCGTAGCCTCTCAATATGCTTGTTTTACAAATCATATTAATCTCATGTTCAACCATAAGATTTTTCAAGAAAGATGATAGCTTTAAATAGTTGACAGACGGTGCACAATAAACCACATGGTTGACTAATGATATGTAAATTGAACTCACTCTCTCTCCCTCTCTCCCTCTCTCTCTCTCAAACACATAAGATTTTGCTTACAACAACCGGGAAAAAAAATTATAGATTTTGATTTGTTTCAAGACATTATATTTGATCATTTTTTTACCAAATAAATATTTGATAATTGAATTTTTAAATTTATTTTTTTTATAAAATAAAGCATAAGACTTAATTAGTTAATCATTTTGTAATACTTCTAAAAGGAAATTTATTTTCACACCATTGAAAAGATCATTTTGTGTATAATCAAAACATAACATAATTTCAATTTCATAAAACTCTGTTTTTGTCTTCATTTTATTCTTTTTTTTTCATTTTGATTCATTCATTAATTTTATCTCGCAAACAAATGCAACATAATAATAATAATAATAATAATAATAATAATAGTTTGACCATAACTCAAGTGGTAAGAGCGATTTATGACTTTACATTATAGTGTCCAAAGGGACACGATGATGATTGGAGTTCCGAATTATCAAATAATAATAATAATAATAATAATAACAACTCCAAAAAAAAAAAAAAAAGGTGAAGAATTAATCAATCCCTCCCCCTACAAAACAAAGACAAAGACAAACACAAGGACAAAGACAAATCCCATTCCCACGTACCATATTCATATATCGTCTACTAAAACAAATATCATAGTATCCTATGGGTGTGTATACGGTCCCACCCTCCCTGCTATAGTTATTCCCAAGAAGCGTAGAATCCGGGATAAATATATTCGGGTGCAGGGGGGACCATTCCTACGTTCTCGACACGTGCACGTTGACCTGAGCCGCTGATCTGGCCCTCCCCCCACCCGACTCTTGCTCCAATCACACATCGCCCGTCCACGTGGGGCTGTCTTTTACACGTTTGTCCTTTCTCTTATGCCCCACGCGTGACTTGAGCGCGTGCGTACCACGTGACACATACGCCTCCGTCAGCCAAAAGCGCAGGCCCACGAAGGGGGACTCAGGTTACGTGTCTGTAACCCAAGGCCATTAATACTTTCTTGCCACAAACAAACAAGAATTCTCTTATTAATATTTAATTTCTTAATAGCTACAAAAGTATTTATTCTTTATTAGCTTACCTTATCTTGGAAGGTGCCTTAAATTTAAATTTATTTTAAAATTTAGATAAAATATAATATTAAAATTTGTTCAAATCCATTTAAATTCAAATTCAAAGTTCAAAATTCAAATTCTCAAACCCTACTTAGTGCATCAAATAAGTAGATCTAATATTTTTTCTGGCCTTATATTGGAACAGGGGCGGCCCTGCCTTTAGACAATTGAGGCAGGGGCCTAGGGCCCCCAAATTTTTGGGGCTCCTTAATTTTTTTTAATATAATAATATTATTTTTGAGTTCTAAAATTTTTTTTAATTAAATAATATTAATGTTATTTATTATGCTCTATTTCCATAATTGATTTTTCAACTAATTAATAAATATTAAAATTATATTTTAAAATATAAAATAAATACAATTTAATTCTTTTTTTTCAAGTCTTATATTTTCCAACTAACAATTTTATTGTATTCCAAATTATCTATTACTCTCATCTCTCTCTCTTAGTCTCTCTAAATTTTTTTTTTCATCTATCACACTCCCACACTCTCATCTCTTGGTTTCTTTATGATTTTTGCTCCAACTATTGTGTTCATCATCTTTAGGCCTCCGATTCTATGTAATTTTCATCAACTCTAATTTTTATTTCAATGTTTGTATATTATTTTTCTATTATTTTCACTCTGATTTTTTTTTTTCTATATTTTGTTAGATTTTGGAAGCTTTGAGATTATACCGTTGTATCTGGTAAGAATCCGATATCTCTAAAGTCTTGCTCGCCGATCGATTTGCAATAATAATAATAATCAGGTTATATTATTTGAATCTACTATTTCTATAGATTGATGAAATTTATTTTTATTTGTTTACATAATTTGTCAATTTATAGTTAGTGTTAATTTTGAAATTTAATTATGTCAACGAGAAAATATGACTCCGGATATGAAAAACGAAGAAAGAAAAAAAAATAGAAGAATTAGTGTCATCTTAAAAGGGAGCTCTTGATAAATTTATTTTTAATTCTAAGCAAAATATAAATAGGCAAGATGAAAATCCTCCAAAAAACAAGCAATCAATTCCAGAGATGGAATAATAATAATAATAATAATAATAATAATAATAATAGTGATAAAGATAACATTGATATATAGGAAATGTTCACTAATGATATTTCTTTTGAAAGATATTTTAACAGTATAGAAGAAAAATAAATAAATAATGATGATAATATTTATGATCCAAAATGTTGGGAAAATATAGATACCAAATTACGAAATTTACTAGTTGAAAAAGGTCTTATTAGGGATAATGATTTAATTTTTCCAAAAGATGAAAATTCAAGACATTTTTCAAATATATATTATATTTGAAAATTATCAAATGGAGAGAAACATGATAGAAAATAGCTTATATATTTTAAAGATTTAGATAGAGTATTTTGTTTTTGTTGTAAGTTATTTGGTCAAAAATTAAATAACCAACAACTAGCTTATACTTGAAAATCTTGAATATAAAACTTTAATTAGTAATTTTGCATCTCAAAAAGTTAAAAAAATTAATTTAAAATAAAAATAAAAATTATACAAAATATTAAGGATCCTTGAATAAATTATTCGCCTAGGGCCCCATATTGTCAAGAGCCGGCCCTGTATTGGAATAACACAGTATAGGTGAATCTAAATATCTATCACCCCTACTATTATGTAACCTTGCAATGACCACAAATTATAAAAGATAATGTTACTCTAAAAAAATTGTATAATAAATTTAAAAATAAAAGACACTAACATCTCCTAAGGTTTAATGACTTTTTTTTAGATTTCAAAAATTACAAGAATCTCCTCTAAAGTTTCAAAAATTATAAGAACCCGTCACACTTCGAACCCGAAAATGGACCCCTGAGTGTGATTTAATAACCTAACATGTCCTTGTATCATACAACCATTCATGATACTATTTACAATCACTTACACAATATACGCAGCGGAATAATTCAACCTATTAATTCATAACATCATACCATCATATCATATACCATACCAGAGTCTATATAAAATCATAATCTAATTCCCAAAATACATAACCTACCCCAGGTGTGTAGTAATCGGGAAAAATAAGATTAAATAAAAATAAATAAATAAAATAATAATAATAATAATAATAATTTTAAAAAAAATAATAAAATAAATTAAATTAATTAAATTAATAAGTAAAATGAATAGTATGATAAGGAAATATATGTATGTAAGTAAGTTATTATAATATATATGTAATATATAAAAAGTTGTACAAACTTCTCCAAGAAGCTTTGTTTCAATTAATAAATTATTATAATATTAATATATATATATATATATAAAGCTGTACAAGCTTCTCCCAGAAGCTTTGCTTCAATTTGTAAGTTATTATAATACTAATATATATAATTGTACAAGTCTCCTTAGGAAGTCTCATTGTTCTCTCTCTCTCTCTCTCTTCGATTCCGGGCCAGTTTTACTCCGAATCGACAATTCGAAATCACCACGACGCTCCTAGCGAGATTCTCTACAAATCTGCCGGAGCGGATCGTCAAGAAAACAAAGTTAGATTTCATCATAAATCCAGGGTAAGACTTTTTATTCAATATTTTGATTTATGATAATTGAGAAAAGTGTTATACGCTTAGAAACACTGAACTTTAATACTGGGAATTTCCATTTCCAGGGGTGTTGAATTTGGAACGTTAGGAATCATCCCTAAGTTGAGGTAAGGTTTTTTAAGCCGAATTTGAGTTAACGGTAATTATAAGAAATGTTATGCACGTAGAAATATTAAAGTTTAATACTGGGGGTTTTCGATTTCAGGGTATTGGTCAGGAAATCTTATGGGGGTTAGACTAGATTGTTTTGGGAGGCTTTCTCAGTAGTCAGGTAAGGGGATAAATTAAACTAATTTTGTTTTGAGAAAATGCATGTATATATATATGTAGCATATCGTTTCAAGAAAAATAAATATATTTATATATATGATTTATATTTGGAAAATACTATTTAAATGATGATATGTTGAATACGTGGAAAGTTTGTTCAGTGTGGTATGAGTATAAAAATGTGGTGAAATACTGTTTTTTGGGAATGGGGATGATATGGATTTCTATGATGGAAAACCGGCGTACAAGGCGAGATATATATATATATATATATATATATGTGTGTGTGTGTGTGTGATTTTTCGGCGTACGGGCCGTGCTATGTGGATATGTCTGCCGGCGTACGGGCTGTGCTATGTGATTTGCCGGCGTACGAGCCGAGCTATGTGATTTGCCAGCATACGGGTTATGCTATGTGATTTGCCAGCGTACGAGCCGAACTATGATAAAATGTGAAATACTGGCGTACGGGCCGATGATTTTAATGATATATGTATATGTGAAAAATGATAGGAATGATTTGATAATTAATGATATGAGTTATCCATGTATCACGATTTTAGTATATGTATATGATATCAGAACCTGGTTGGCTTGGTCTAGGCTAGCACTTGCACGTTACCGTTGCTTTGTGTCCATGGTCTTCGTGATCATGATATCTGTGTTAACGCCACTGTACGGAGTGGTGTGAGATTGGATGGTCGATGTGATTATTTTCAAGAAGTGTGTTGTTATCGCCCCTGGTGTACAGACCAGGTCTGGCAGACCCATCGGACCTACAGACTACTGTTTGACTTGGTAGTGGTCGGCCAACCATTGTCAAGTCCCGCCTTTGGGCCATACAACCCAGTCATGTAGGGGTAATGCATGACAACAGCCAGCTAGCCTACCAAGATTGTTTTATGTTATTATTATTATGATACGAAATGAGATATGTTATGAAAATGCAATATGTTCTGCCGTGTTTTGATTTATATATAAGTTTTCCCAGATTTGATAAACAGTACTGAATATATTATGTATGGTATATGTAGAACATAGATTACTCATGTTGTCACACACTGGTATTAGTTTGTTTCCCTTACTGAGAGGTGTTTCACCCCTAAATCTTATAAACTTTTCAGGAGCCCCTGATAGGAGAGCGGGAAAAGCCCCGCTGATCTAGAGTGGTTTATCTGCCCTTTTTGAAGGGTAAGTTTTTGGTAGGGATATTATGGTTTTGTGAGAATTGTCCCTAGATTTCATTTTTTGGGATGTATATATGGAAGTACAATGATTGTAATAACTCTGATACATTGTGATGTATGATATGATGGTATGAATATGATTGTACATTTTCTGCTACGTAAGCTTCTGTTGTATGTTCGAATGTATCCCTGGTACCCACGGGTCCAGGAGGATTGTGACTTGCTGAGTTGGAATGTGAGATGTGTGGTATTGATTTTATGATGATATTATTAAAAAAAAATGTGGAAAATGAGCAGGTCGTGACAGCTTGGTATCAGAGGTTAGGTTGCTAGGTTCTATAGATTTTAGAGTGCAATAGGAACAATGCCAGAGTTTAGGAAAGGATTTGAGGTTTTGTTCTACAGTCTAGATGCAGGACTTCCGTGGTAGTTTCTGTGTTTTTCCTAGGGTGACGATTTCAGGAAAACCATAGTAAGCTATTGTCGGGTTGTGTTCCTAAAATGTAGGACTGGGGATTAGAAATGAGTTAAAAATGTTGAGATAAGTGGTGAGGATAGGTGGGTAAATTATGAGGATAGGATTACTGAATTGCAACTGGTATTTTCCATGATGGATCCAAAAGGAAATAGTGCCCATACGAGTGGCAGTGATGGAGTAGGACCATCAGGTGCAGCTGGGACCGACTCTAACGCGGTATTACGTAGCGTGGCTCAGCAGATTATGGCTGAGATCGCTAGGAGTTCGAGGGAGCAGAGTGGTCCATCTGCAGGCTAGGGGTGCACCATAGAGAAGTTCATGAAGATGAATCCTCCAGCATTCTTAGGCGGAGTTGATCCTATAGCCGCTGAGAACTGGATGCAGGAGACTGAGAAAATCTTGACTGTACTACAGTGTACTAAGGAACAGAGGGTCCTCTTTGCCACCTATAGATTAACAGGAGAGGCTGAGAGGTGGTGGATTACGGTGAGACTATTGGAGCAGCAGAGGGTGACTCCGATAGCTATGACATGGGACGGTTTAAAGATCTATTATTTGACAGGTATTTTCCGGCTACTGTGAGGGAGGCTAAGGTAGAAGAGTTCCTGAGTCTGAAGCAAAGACATCTATCCGTCCAGCAATATGCAACATGTTTTATCGAGCTCTCTTGTTTCGCCCCATACATTGTTCTTGATGAGGTGAAGAAGGCGAGGCAGTTTAAGAGGGGCTTGAGGCGGAGTATATTCAAGCAGGTAGTGATGCTGCGAATCTAAGACTTTGCTGAGTTAGTCGACAAGGCAGCCTTGGCAGAGGTTGGTGAGCGTCTTGATGCAGAGGAGCAGGGACAGAGGAAGAGATCTGCATCTACCGGAGCTCACAGATCTTTGTATACCGTTCATCCTGGTAGTACGAAGATGTATAGAGACTTGCGTGAAACATTCTGGTGGTGTGGCATGAAGAGAGAAATCGCCGAGTATGTAGCCCAGTGTTTAACGTGCCAGCAGGTAAAGGCTGAGCACCAGAGACCGGCAGGGCAGTTGTAGCCGTTATTCATCCTAGAGTGGAAGTGGGATCATATATCGATAGACTTTGTGTCAGGACTTCCAACGACATTACATGGTCAGAATGTCATATGGGTGATTGTTGACCGTTTGACTAAGACCGCCCACTTTATACCTATCAAGATCAGCTACTCCCTCAGCCGTTTAGCGGAGATTTACATTCAAGAGATAGTACGTTCTCATGGGGTGCCAGTATCGATTGTGTCGGATAGAGACCCGCGATTTACATCACGATTTTGGAGGAGTTTGCAGGAGGCTCTAGGGTCTCAGTTATCGTTTAGTACGGCATTCCATCCTTAGTCAGACGGGCAGACTGAGAGGACGCTACAGATATTAGAGGACATGCTCCAAGCGTGTGTATTTGACTTTAAGGGTAGTTGGACTCAATTCATGCCGCTGGTAGAGTTTGCGTATAATAACAATTATCAGTCCAGCATTGGCATGGCACCATTTAAGGCTCTGTAAGGTAGGAGATGTCGATCTCCTTTGTTTTGCAATGAAGTGGGTGAGCGACGAGTTGTGGGGCCAGAGTTGGTTCAACAGGCGCGTGATAAGGTTCGGCTTATCAGAGACAGGATCAGTGTAACTCAGAGCTGACAGAAGAGTTATGCCGACTATCGCCGCAAGAATTTAGAATTCGATGTGGGTAATCATGTGTTTCTAAAGATAGTTCCGATGAAAGGGGTTATGCAATTTGGGAAGAAAGGTAAATTTAGTCCTAGGTTTATCGGTCCATTTGAGATTCTAGATAAAGTGGGGTCGGTAGCCTACAGGCTAGATTTGCCACCTGTGTTATCCAGGAATGTTGACCTTATAGGTCACACCCTGGTTTTGATAATGACAAATACAATTGTATTTAATAAATATCTAGTTCATGTGCAGGTTCATATTAGCATATCTTCAGTGGCACGTGAAAAGCTTAAAGACTTGAAGACAATTTCATACTCTTAATTGTAATAGTTTTTAAATAAAATTTTTCTGTAATAGTAATTAGGGTTTTCGGTTTGTAATAAGCTCACACACATCACATGCATGATTTAATTTGTAAGCTCAAGCCGAACCATAGAAAGACCTTAGGCTGAACCATCGGTCGACCTTCGGTCGACCGACATCGAACTTTTTCAGTGTTTCCAAATTAGACCCCAAGTGACCTTAGGACATGCACATATGCACATATGTTTATTAGGCACTTGAAATAGACTTATTTGGGTCAATTCGGGACCGAAATGCACACTTGGTGCACTTTCGGTCGACTGGCCAACTCAGTTCAATTTGTCTCGGTCGACCGAAACCGGTCCGGGTCAACTGTTTGACCCAGGCCCGGTCGACCGAGCCCTTATAGGTCATTTGACCTCGATCGACCGAACCTCCTAGGAGTCAACTTTTTGACCTCCCGGTCGACCGACCAGATTTGTACCCCAGCTACCTGGTCGACCGAGGGGTCTTGGGAGAATTCCCAACGGCCTGGTCGACCGAGCCCTGTAGTTCAAAAAGGCCCCGGTCGACCGAACCTCGGAAATTTGGCAAATCGCCCTCTCCGGTCGACCGAGCCACTCAGTTCAAAATTGCCCTAGTCGACCGAGCTACTTGAGTCCTGGTCGAACGAACCATTTCTGGTCGACCGGACCTCTCGGGTTGCTCCCATTTTTTACCGCAGTTAATAATTTTTTAACGGGGTTAAATTATCTTAAGTGTCATTAATCTTTTCCAAAAATCCCTAATAAGTCCCCAACGGTCAAAATTTTTAGTATGTCTATATATACTCCTTCATTTGGTGATTTAAGTACGGATTAGCAAAAAGATTAAGAAAATTTCTCTCAAGCCAAAATACTCATTTTTGCCTCTCATTACTCACATTTCTTTTGATACCTACTCAAGCTTACACTCTTCATCCATCTAAATTATTTGTAAGTGTATTGAGTACTTTTACTTAGAGGTTAGCTCTCCATATTGTTGCATATTTGAATCGATTTTTGAGAGCATAACCTAAGTTTTCTTAGGAGGCTTTGCCAATAAGTCTGCCCTAAGAAAGACTTGTTGTGACATCCCAAGTATTGCATTCTCGTTGCAATATCTTAGGAAGTTCGTTTTTGTTTGGAGATTGCAAAAATACTTTCAAACATATCCGAATATCTTGTGGTGTTCATATTGATATATTTGTGAAAAGATATTCGTGTGTGTGATATATCAATCTTTGTGGTATTATTTATACAAGTATATATATCATTTGCCGAAAACAAAGATTATCTATTTTGCAACCCAAGCATATACGCATTCTACTGATTAATAATATTGAGGCTTGTTTGATATTCTGTGTGAACACTCTTGACTGAATATTTTGAAGTACACAGATTATTATTGACACTCTCACGTACTTGCTACACAGATAGAAAACATTGTTGAGAGTTGACATATTTAGACCACACAGAGCTTACATTATTAAATCATCTGTGGTGTTTGTGTGTGTGCGCATTTGTGGTACAAATCTGCTTTACGTGAAAGCACTCTTGTATTGTACCTTTGATTGTATATCTGAGTGATTCCAGGCGTGGCCTGAGGGGGCGGTAATCCATCCCGGTAAGGATTGTTGTAAAGGTTGAGGTCGGCCCTGTGGTAATTTGACCTGGTTTGTATAGGTGCCGCTCCACCCGTTTAAGTGAGCAAGGTATTGTGATAATCCTTGTGCTGGTTAGCCAAGGCGGGGACGTAGGCAGTTGACCGAATCTTGATAACATATCTGCGTGTCATCCTCTCTTTACTGCTTTCTGGTGCTTGTATGGTTGTTTAAACTGCTTTATTTAATTTCTGGCATATTTACATTATTTGCACTAGATTGACCCTAGGCTTGTGAACATACTGCTGCTAGGAGAAATACCTAGGAGATAAAATTTAAAAATACCAATTCACCCCCCCTCTTGGGATCACGGTAAAGCTAACAAGGATCCACGACGTATTCCATGTTTCTATGCTGAGGAAGTTCGTCTCATATCCTTCTTATATCATCATTTACGATGAATTGGAGCTTAGTGATTCACTGGGGTATAAGGAGGTACCAGTACAGATTCAGGATAGGAAAGTATAGGAGATACGTAATAAGAAAATTCCTCAGGTAAAGGTTTTGTGGAGGAATCATGCTGTAGAAGAAGCTTCTTGGGAATCCGAGGAGCAGATGAGACAGAGATATCCACATCTATTCCAAGAAAGTTGATGGGATAAAATGCAAGTAGTTAGGTAGTTTCTTTTGCAGGTACATGTAATGGTTTAATTAGTGTAGCATTTTAGTTTTGGGAGAATGGTTTTCTTTTGTATATGTAATCTTCCAAGACTCAAAATGTAATCACGGTATTCCTCCGCCATAAGTGAGGGTAGGTAATAAAATGAGTAAATCCTTTTCTTGGTTAAAGGATGGCGAGTTACGGAAACAGTAAATTTCAAGGACGAAATTCTTTTAAGGGGGGAGGAATGTAGTAACCGGGAAAAATAAGATTAAATAAAAAATAATAATAATAAAATGAAATAAATTAATTAAATTAACAAGTAAAATGAATAGTATGATAAGGAATATATATATATATATATGTAAGTAAGTTATTATGATATATATGTAATATATAAAAAGTTGTACAAGCTTCTCCAAGAAGCTTTACTTCAATTAGTAAATTATTATAATATTTATATATATATATATATATATATATATATGTGTGTGTGTGTGTGTGTGTGTGTGTGTGTGTACAAGCTTCTCTAAGAAGCTTTGCTTCAATTAGTAAGTTATTATAATACTAATATATATAATTGTACAAGCCTCCTTAGGAAGCCCCATTGTTCTCTCTCTCTCTCTCTCTCTCTCTCTCTCTCTCTCTCTCTCTCTCTCTCTCTCTCTCTCTCTCTCTTCGATTCCGGGCAAGTTTTATGCCAGATCGACAATCTGAAGTCATCACGACACTTCTAGCGAGATTCTCTACAAGTCTACCGGAGTGGATCGTTAGGGAAATGAAGTTAGATTTCATCCCAAATTCAGGGTAAGACTTTTTACTCAATATTTGGATTTATGACAGTTGAGAAAAGTGTTATACGCTTAGAAATACTGAACTTTAATAATGGAAATTTCCATTTCCAGGGGTATTGAATTTGGAACGTTGGGAATCATCCTTAAGTTGAGGTAAGGCTTTTTAAGCCAAATTTGACTTAACGGTAGTCATAAGAAATGTTATGCACATAGAATATTGAAGTTTAATACTGGGGGTTTTCGGTTTCAGGGTATTAGTCAAGAAATCTTACGGGAGTTAGACTAGATTATTTTAGGGGCTTTCTCAGTAGTCAGGTAAGGGGATAAATTAAGTTAGTTTTGTTTTGAGAAAATGCATGTATATATATGTAGCATCTGGTTTTAGGAAAAATAAATATATTTATATATATGATTTATATTTGGAAAATACTGTTTAAATGATGATATGTTGAATACGTGGAAAATTTGTTCAGTATGGCATGAGTATAAAAATGTGGTGAAATACTGTTTTCTGGGAATGGGGATGATATGGATTTCTATGATGGAAAACCGGCATACGGGATGAGATATTTATACATATATATATATATATGTGTGTGTGTGTGTGTGTGTGTGTGTGATTTGTCAACGTACGGGCCGTACTATGTGGATATGTCTGCCGGCGTACGGGGTGTGCTATATGATTTGCCAGCATACGGGCCGAGCTATGTGATTTGCCAGCGTACGGGTTGTGCTATATGATTTGCCGGCGTACGAGCCGAACTATGTGATTTGCCAGCGTACGGGTAGAGTTATGTGATTTGCCAGCGTACATGTTGTGCTGTGTGATTTGCCGGCGTATGGGCCGAGCTATGATAAAATATGAAATATCGGCATATAGGCCGATGATTTTAATGATATATGTATATGTGAAAAATGATATGAATGATTTGATAATTAATGATATGAGTTATCCATGTATCACGATTTTAGTATATGTATATGATATCAAAACGTGGTTGGTTTGGTCTAGGCTAGCACTTGCACAGTACCGTTGCTTAGTGTCCATGGTCTTCGTAATCATGATATCTGTGTTAATGCCGCTGTACGGAGTGGTGTGAGATTGGATGGTCGATGTGGTTATTTTCAAAAAGTGTGTTGTTATCGCCCCTGGTGTACGGACCAGGTCTGACAGACCCATCGGACCTACAGATTACTGTTTAACTTAGCAGTGGTCGACCAACCATTGTCAGGTCCCGCTTTCGGGCCACACAACCCAGTCATGTGGGGGTAATGCATGACAACAGCCAGCTAACCTACCAGGATTGTTTTATATTATCATTATTATGATACGAGATGAGATATGTTATGAAAATGCAGTATGTTCTGCCATGTTTTGATTTATATATAAGTTTTCCCAGATTTGATAAACAGTACTGAATATGTTGTATATGGTATATGTAGAACATAGACTACTCACGTTGCCACACACTGGTATTAATTTATTTCCCTTATTGAGAGGTGTCTCACCCCTAAATCTTATAAACTTTTCAGGAGCCCCTAATAGGAGAGCGGGAAAAGCTCCGCTGATCTAGAGTGGTTTATCTGCCCTTTTTGAAGGGTAAGTTTTTGGTAAAGATAGTATGGTTTTGTGGAAATTGTCCTTAGATTTCATTTTTTGGTATGTATATATGGAAGTACAATGATTGTAGTAACTCTGATACATTGTGATGTATGATATGATGGTATGAATATGATTGTACATTTTCTGTTACGTAGGCTTCTACTATATGTTCTAATGTATCCCTGGTACCCACGCATAACCCAAAATGACAACTCAACCAAAGATCAGTACTTACACAAATACTTCTACAAAACTAACCAACAACCATGCTCCTAGAACACTAGGACGGTTGTGTCGGCTACTCGAAGGACCTAAAAAACATTTGTATGATAGGGGTGAGACACCTATCAGTAAGGGAGAAACAGGTTATATCAGTGTGTGGATACATGAGTGTTATTTTAATAGTAAAACATCAACATTTCACAATTCCAGTATTTTCACAATACAGTTTTAGTATATCTCACAAAACACCTCGTTCTAGTGTCGTTACACTCTTCGACCTAAGCTGGCCGCACGGCACAATGCCCCCAATAACTTGGCGTAGCCTAAGCCTCACAGCGTTCAACCGGTGCAAACATGGCAAAACTCACACCCTTCGGTGACCAACCGGAATCATAGCTGGTATTTCACACCCTCGGCCTCAAGTCGGATATTTGAGCCTACGGTAGTTAACTGACTCGGCCGCCTATGGTATTATTCTGGCACACCTCATATCTCAGTCTTCGGTAATTAACCGGCAGGCTTCGATTGTCCTAAACTTTCGATATTATTCCAACTTGGCATTTTCACAAAACCTGGAACAATTTGGAACTCATGTTCCTATATCTCATTTCAACAACTCAAAGTCTACAATAGTTAACCAATACGCTTTTTCACAAAACACATCATTCAATATATCAACTCAATCCACACTTATTTGGGTAAACAATTAATCTCATACTAGATATTCCGAAAATACAGTTTGAAATGATCAAAAGTACGATCATCTCTATATTACAGTTTAACCAAATATAAAATTTTCTAACAAAAACAGAGATGTTACCTAAAACCCCCATTTTTCCCAAAAATTATAAACCTGAAAATCCCGTAATTTCATTTGACAGATTTTCCCAAATAAGTAACCAAAACATTCGTAGAATCGTAAACCATAAGTTTACCAATTCATATTACAAAAATAACTTATATAACTAGAAACTCCTTACCTTATTCCGAAAATCGAAACACGAACTTAATCGGTCCAAAACAACGACATGGGATCCCCAAAACCTAAAAAACGAAGAACCATACTTCAATATAATCCCAACCACTACAGATCTATCGAATTGAAAATGAAATCAGAGTCTTACCTCGATTTTGGATCAAAACCCGAAAATCCTCAAAACGAATATCTGATTCGCTATAACTCTAGAGATTCTCCTAATCCACGTAGCAACGTTGGATCATTGATTCGGGTAACAGATGGCCCGAAATCCTAGAGAGTGAGAGTCTCCTTTGAGTTCTAGAGAGAGAAAGAGAGAATCTTTGATTTCTTAGCAACTAAGCAATGAATAGGATATTTATAACTTGGTTGATCCGGCGGCGCCTTCGTTGACGAGCAGAAGAAGGGTGTTCGTCGACGACGGAGTTGCCTCGTCAATGAGCCTGGGATTTGAGAATATCCTAAAATCTTTCGGTATCTCTTCGTCAACAAGCTCTGAATTTCGCCGTCGATCCACTGAAGAGACTTCGTTGACAAGAAAGTGAGTCTCGTCGACGAGCCCTACTGATTTTTCCTTTTTAATTCTCTTTTCCTTTCTTATTTATTTAATCTACATTTCTCGGGTCAGGTTCTTACAGAACCCCTCTTAAGATTTGTCAAAAAGATATAAATTATTCGTTGTATTTTGCAAAAAAAAAAATTAAAATAAATATGTATCATTTTGACAAATTTTAAGAAAAGTCTATAACATCTATATTAAATTTAAATAAA
The DNA here is from genome assembly GCF_029873635.1 of Malania oleifera. Lineage (NCBI taxonomy): Eukaryota > Viridiplantae > Streptophyta > Magnoliopsida > Santalales > Ximeniaceae > Malania > Malania oleifera. The sequence continues at coordinate 142,666,053 of NC_080417.1, forward strand.
TTGTAGTAAGGGCAACATGCATAATAGTACATGTTAATCTTTTGCAATCCCAGAAACCAAGCTATTATATATTGGTCAAATCAAATATAGATTATTGGTCTAAGACTATGTATAACGTGTTTAAATTGAACTTAGAAATTAATGGAATTTAATATGTCAAATAATAAGTGCTCTATTGGTTTCCTACCTAAAATTTTGAAAATGTGAGAATTGTATGACTAAAATTAGAAAAGTTTTTAGAAGTATTGAACGAAAATTTAAAATTTGAACTTACACATATAGAGTTGTGGAAATTTGAAAGAATTTTAATATAGGAAAAGATATTCAATAATTTTTGGGGATGATTTTTCTATATATTTTTAAATAATTTTATTTTATATTTTAAATGTTATACAAATGAAGTTAAAAAAAAATGTTATACAAATGAAATTAAAAATAATAATAAAAGAATTAAAGGGTCGTTTGGCATCACTATCAAAAATGAGAGAAACGAAAACTAGAAACAGAAATAAAAAACTAGAAACCAACAATTTGTTTGATTAACATTTATAAAACTAATATAAATTAAAATTTTAATTAAAAACATTCATTTTCATATTTAAATTAAGTAATATTATAAATATATGATTAAAATAATAAAATTACAAATAATAGACATTAAAAAATTGCTATAATAAAAATAAAATTTATTTTAATTATTTTACTAATTGTTATACTTTTAAAACTTACTTTACAATAAAAATTTTATTGGAAGTGATAATTTAAAATTGTAAAAATATTTCGTAATTGCTTTATAATTATGATTTAAAATTTATTTATATTTTTGTTTTAATAAATATTTAAATTCATACATTCATTTTATTTTAATTTTAATTTAAAAATATAGAAAATGAATAATTTAATTCAAAAATCTATTTTTAAAATTGTCAAAACAACTAAAAATCATAGACTTAAGTTTTTAATTTTTTGACAAATAGTTGAAAATCGGAAATAGAAACGAAAAACTGATAATGTAAACAAACGCATTTTTATAATTTATTTTTTTACTGTGAGAAAACAGAAATAGAAAATAAAAAAAACTAAACAGCCCTAAACATTTCAAAATGATAGAAAAGGAGAGTAAGATAGGTTAGAACCTAATTTTATATAGAAATTTAGAAAATGTTCATAAAGTTATACACCCACGCATAACAAAATGTATTTTAAAAAAAAAACTCTTAAGACTTAATAAAATTCACGATATTAATTTGAATCATCAAACAGATATTATATTTTAAGTATTGTTTACGTTAAATTAATTAATAAACATTCACTGCATGTCAAGATGGGAGCAGAAATGTTTGGGCAGCCAAATGAAAAAGGATATTATCTTCAGATTTGGCAATCTAATAAAATGGTACAGCAGAGGTAGTGTGGCACGATAAAAATTTAATGCACCCTTTTCTTGTAAAGGGCACATGTTTTGCATGGCATCTAAATTATTTCAACAAATACCACATTGATAGTTAAATAATAATTTAAAAGGGTATAATTCTAAGATCCGGTCACATGTCACCAAGACTAGATGTCGTTTAAAATTCAATCAATTAATCAGTCGATGTCGGAACATAAGATCATGTCCCTAACAAATTATCCAGATAGCATAGTCTCTCCTCTTTTTCAACAAAATGGGATAGTTAACCGAATGGTAAGTCTTCTCCCTATATCTTATCTCAAAAGAAATAAATGAATAAAGGTCTAAACAAGTTTAGAGGTTAAGTTTGAATCAGAAACTATAGAAGATACTAACCATAAATAAATGATAGAGTTAGTTTTAGAATTGAGGGATTTAAAGATATTCAAAGGGGACTTAAGAGTATGAGTGGAAGAATTCTATGATATTGGCTTATCCCAAGTCATTGAAGTTCACTATTTTCCTTATTTTTTAAAGAAAAAGAGTTTGCTTTTTCGGCAAACGAACTTCAAATAAAAATTAATTAACTCCAAATTGATTCTAAACCTTTTTCAAAATTGACTAATTTACTAACTGACACCTCCCCCTCAATTTCCATACCTTTATCGAATAATGAAATATGATTTAAACCCCTAACCAATAATAAGAACTATTATCCTGTTAGGGATTTAGGAACAATAATCACACACACAAGCATTCATTTTTTATACATGAATTATAAAAATGAGGAAAGCTAATCAGGAGAGTAAAACCATAGTTTTGAAAAGGGTTCAAACCCAGTAGTTCAACTTGGTTCGACCGGAATCGGCCACATGTCTGATCTGGGTGTTGGCTAAAAATAAAAAATAATGCGAACTAACCAAGAATCGGTTGACTCGGTGAAAACTGGTCGAAACCAGTGCAACCTAGGCTTGTTGTCAAGTTAACCCGGTTCATTTATTTTAATTTAAAAACTAATTTTTAAAAATTAGTTTTTTTTTTTAAATGGTAAAACTCATTTATCTGAAGGGTACTTTTGTAACTCAAAATTCTAAAAATTAATAAATAAAAATAAAATAAAATAAAATAAAACAAAATAATAATTAAAAAACCTTAAAGCTAAATATATTGTTGACATAACCGGTTCGACCACTGTTCACATCGATCTGGTGGCCTTTCCGGTCAGTCACCGCTACAATTTTCAAAACCATGAGTGATACGTTCAATTAAATCGGTCCATGAAGGCAAAATTTTTTATGCACAGAACAAAAGACACCACACGATTGATATCTTTCAAGACACATGTCATGTTTAATAAATCAAAACCACATGTGCAATATGGTCAAACATAAATTTTTGCAATGTGTTTTTTTTTTTTTTTTTATATTAGATAGACACATTTTTCATGACATCTAAATTTCTTTATCAACAAATATCACGCTAATAATTAAAATAAATGATTAATAAACAAATAAATAGCAGAAGGCGTAGCCAAACTAAGTGGCCAGCCGGTGGCCAAAACTTCACGTGAATTTTGGGGCCAAAGGTGAAAGAAAGCCCTACTTGGGCGGGCTTGCGGTTGTGGACCTGTGGTGCGGAGGCACTCTTAACTCTTTAGCGTCACCTCACAGGTGGCTACTACCCATCCCGACACGGACACGTACGTGTGGCCCCTCTCAAAATGTTGACTTTGACTGCCCCACAACCCCACGCACACGTGAGGAATATCTGCTTTGTTTCCTGAGCAGGCCCATTGGCTGGGCCCAGTCCACCCAGTTTTGGGCCCGGCACTAGTCATGGTGCTGGAGCTTCTAGGGGAGGTCTATCCATAGTAGGCCTTTTTGTCACAGCCCCTATGCCCCCTTCATTCCTTTAATTCATTTTTTTTTCTTTTTTTAAAAAATGGGATAATTAATTACTACATATTGATCACCCAGTTAGAAGACGACATATAATATTTCAAGCTTCACATTTTTCGCCTATATATACTAATCGTATATATACTCAAGATTTTTTGTATGATAATTTTAATATATGTTATCTTATCTCTCACATGTGCAAATCTCGAGTATGTTTTTTTTTAGGAGGCATCTGTGTAGTTAAAGTTTGAGATTTCAATATTAAAAGTTTCGGCTCAAATACTGAAAAGGATGTTAAGTGAAATAGGTTACATCGTATCGTATAATGAGTTTGACATATTCACAAAACAAAATGTAGCAATGAATAATAGAATAGCAAGTTAACCATTCAATTTGATAAACTTTTGTTTAATTAAGACTAAATTTATGAGCAAATTGATGGGGACCTGGTTTATATATTATCCATTCCATCAGTTAATCTAAGGGTTGGGATTATTTAAGACATAATTTTGTAGAAGCTGATGAGAGTTTGGTGGGTGAGATGGGACTGAGATTCATTGGTTGAGTTAATTAATTTGGGGAAGTAATTAAATAGGAGATAGGAAGGGCGTGTTGGGGAGTTGATGTCAATACTGTCTGCCTAACACAGCAAGAGAAGCAAGCATCAATGAAGTTTGAAGTAAACAAGATTTGTTCTTTGGAGGAATTGTTATTATTATCCTGTTGGGCTGTTAGGAACTCATTTATACCATCTCAATTATACATGCTTCTCCAACATCCTGCATCCATTTATATTTTTCAATATATATATATATATATATATATATATATATATATATATAGAGAGAGAGAGAGAGAGAGAGGTCTAGTGGGTAGGTAGCAGCTAGGCTATAGGGTTCCTGTTCTAAGCTCTTACCAGCATCAGAGGCCATAAAGTAAAATAAAACTACTAAGAAATTCATCATCAATAATGAACTAATTAATTAAGTAATTAAGAAGGATAATCAGTAATAAATAGGCATGCTATGACTAGAGAAGGAACAAAGCATGAATATATCTATGTGAAGAAGAGATACCATGAGGGCCACTTAACTCATAATTCTCTCTAGCTAGCTAGCATGTTGTTTTGAAAATTAAACCTAGGTAGACAGGGGGATGTATGCCTACGCAGTTAGGCTTTCATCAGTGATTGCTACTCAAAGCATTTTTATATTTACAAAAGAACAAAATGAAGAAAGGAAGGGTTAAGGTATTACCCTCTTTTGTACGTTAAAGCAAGCAGCAATTATCATTGTCTTATATTTTGAAAGCAAACGCAGACCCCTTAATCAATTCATTGATGTTATTCTTCTTGTGCTTGGAACAGGACTAATGCATATTTCAATCTTGGTTAGGTGGATGAGGGACATTATGTTGTTTTTTTACTATTTTTTTTTGTGTGTACAATTTGTTAGGGTTTGAATTATTTTTTATATTTTTTTGGGAAGAATATTGTAATTGGTGGCTCATTTCTTGAATTGATTAACTTATACAAGGAGAAGAACATAGTGTAACATAGAAACATGCTCTCAGTATCTCAAATTGTTGACAGTTTCAGGAAATCTCAGTAAAATCGTCGACGGTTTTGTTTCTGGGCAGCAAGACTGAAATTCAAAATTTGAATTTGAACGTTAAGTTTGTTGGTTTTTTGGGGTGAACCTCCGAAGGAAAGTCCATATATTCTTGTCTAAGTGTATTGTGAGACAAGAGAGATCATTTTGATAAGTGTTTTGGGTACCCAAAAATTTCTTAGTAAAATTCTTGTGTCATTTGTTCCTGTGGATGTAGACATTACCGAACTACATAAATTCTCGTGTTGTTATTCTTATTGTTTCTCATATACTAGTTGTGTTTGATTGCTTGTTGCGTTTTACTTATTCCGCTGTACTTCTTATATCCGATCAATTTACAACGAAGAACGTATGAAGGAATATGAAATGAAAACTCATATAATGCTTACCGAAAACTCTTCTCAATCAGCGTAGTTATCATTCATTTGGTTATATTTACATGTAGATACACCAATACATTCATTTACTCAAACCCTACATTTGGGAGCATAGATTAATTTCAAGTTTGGAATTTGAATGAAATTTAATATTATTTTGTATTATATTTTGTCTGAACAGCAATTAAGTATAGTAAAATATCCTATCCCTTTTCCTCACTCTACCCGTGTTTAACAGCTTCACACATATAAAAAATAATATATTTTGTATGAGAATGTTCGATGTAGAGCCAAGATGGAATCAATTCATGATTCGGTGAAAACTGTGTGACTTGATATTAAATATTGGCTAAGATCTATTTCAGACAAGTTAAATAAATGTGCACTTGCTTCTTGCACGGATACTGCAGTCATTCATGCTTTGGATATTTAAGTAAAAAATGTGGGGGTTCGTCTTCCTCGTGTAGTCAGATGGTGTAAACCTAGGATAGGTTGGGTTAGGTTGAATGTGGATGGAAGCTGTAGAGGTAACCCAGGGAATTGTGGTGGTGGAGGTGTGATAGGAGATGAAAAAGGTTTATTTAAAGCAGTTTTTTCCTCATTATTGGGTTATGGAACAAATAACATGGTTGAATTGAAGGCGATTATTTTAGGGATTAATTTATGCAAAGATCTCAAATTTGATCAAGTGGAAATTGCATGTGACTCTGCTTTGTTGGTTCAGTAGATAAATTCTGGGAAGTGTTCGGTTTGGAACTTATGAGAATTGTGGGAAGAACTTATGCTAGCATTAAGAGGCATACAGTTCAAAGTGGAACATGTTTACAGGGAGACGAAAAAAAGTGCAAATTTCTTTGCCAAACAGGGTGAATCTGGTATTTCTCGATCATATAGTTGCCAAGATGATCTTCCTCAACAAGTCAGGGGAATGATTTGATTGGACTTGTTAGGTTTTTCCTTCTTTGCGTTCATGATGTTTTGTATTATTATACTTTTAGTGGTTTAGTTTCTTAGTTTTTTGGTTGTTGGTGTTTGGTTTTTTGATTTGGTTTATGTTGGTTAAGTTAGTTTTAGGGTCTTGGAATTTGCTTTTGTTGTCCCAAAGTCTCAAAATTGTAACCACGGTTTTCTTCTACCACAAATGAGGGGTTTTCTAATAAAGTTAGGAGGTGCTGCCCTCCTTTACCAAACAAAAAAAAAGAAAAAAGTAAGGCAATCTTCATAAAACACAAAATTTCATAGATATCTCACTTGATAAAAATTATTTCATTTTAGGGGTGTTACCCTCGAGCCCCCGCCTAGGGGCACTAAGCTAACAAAACCATCGCTGAGGAGGGGTGCACCTCCCTTCGACTCTCCCATGAAGCCGCACATAAAAGTCACCCGAAATACTATTTATATGATATTTCAAGTACTAGAAACCAAACTCGACATACAATAATATGGTTATTATCTCCCCTTCTTATGTCACCCCATCATAATTCAGCTCAGTAGAGGCAGCATGCTTCAATTAATTTAGAAAAATTGTACAGCGTTCCAGAGCAGGATGCCCGCATTATTGAGAAACATAGGCGTACTTGCAAAAATCCCAGTGTCATTTTCGTCTACTTCTCTAAAATTAATACGAACTTTCAGGGGCCCTTTCTTTGTTGGGCCACTGAACTTTTGAAGGTGGGCTGGTTACGCAAAAAGAGGACCAACCCAAACGGCCACGGGCCCATAATGCACAAGTGGATCATGCAGCATGGGCTTTGGAAATACTAAAGACCTACATTCAAGAAGTGGATGGATTCTTGGGCCAGCCAAGGTCGAAGACAGCTAGGGCTGTTAGTGGGCAGATGTTAGTTGTTGAGTTATAGTTATTTTTCTGTTTTTTTTTAACCAAGTGAAATGGTAATATAGTACTTTTGCTATTATCTGTGATTTATTTAATTTTTCCTATTTTTATTTGTATAATTAATAACTAGTACTTATTATTTTTACTCAATTAAAATTATCATGTAAAGTAATTTAATCATTATGAACTCAGAATAGAAATTAAACTACTTATAAAAGCACAAAAACTAAAATTGGATAGTCATAGGTGACAAAAATTAAAATTTCAAAATTACCCTTATGTTTAATTCATAAATAATTGAAATCTCATCTATGTTCTAACTCTTAGAGTGCAATAGCCCTTTCATCTTCCTCACCGGACCGTTGATGACCTCCCAACTCTCACGCATCTTCAACTAAATCCGACGGTTATGGTGTAAGATATCTAAAAGTCTCTCACCTTCAGAATGTCAAGCGTTCTATCTTTAAAAAGAAAGTAAATAATTTAAATATATAAATATATAAGAAAATTTTTGAAGCTTCTATTTATTAGGACTTTTGTTTTGCATCATCATAATTTCTATTTTACTTTTATATTGAACCTCCCAAAGAATTGGTTAGGAAAATCCTGGCAAAAACATATGATGAGGATTTTCTTTATTTTATTTAACTCTATTTCACAACTGGATGATGGATTTATTTATTTTTTTTTAAGTATGACTAACTCATTTCCATTTCAAAATTTACAAACAATTGTTTAGTTTTTCCATTAGACCAATAAATCTCTATTTTTTTTTAATGGAAAGATGTTTGAGCATGATTGCAGAAAATTTTCAACATATGCTAAAATTTTAATGGGAGAAATATGCTCTCTTTGATTAGAATTGTTTTAATGCTAATTGTTTAAAACTTTATTATAGATTTATTTGCCCAAAGTGTAAAATTGTTGATTGCATTGCTTATTTAGACATGAAAATTGTCATTTAAAAAATATTTAGCTCACCGTAGTTCTGTTTTATAATTAAAAACTGTGATTTGAAATCATGTTCCAGAGCATATAAATTCAAATTCTAAGAAATTGTATTTGTGATCTATCTTAATATTAAAGACATCATCATTTCTTCCTTCATTGCATATCCATATGTGGTGACTTTTGGATTGTTCATGTCTATATATGGTGACTTTTGGATTTGGACATTAATGTAGGATTAAATCATTGATTCATATGTTTATATGCATGCATTGTATACCTCGTCATTTCAGGCTTATTTTCTTAAATGAGATTCTTCCTTTATTCTATTTTTTTGAAATTCTTGCCTCTTAACTTGGAATCAAATTTGAATTCTTAAAACACAATTTATGTTGCCTTATTCACGATAAGGCGTGCACACACACACACACTTATATATATAAGAGTAAAGGAAAATTTTGATAGTCCTCAAAGTGATAAAATACCATGGTTAAAAATAGAAAGCATGGAGTAGTAACACAATAACTCCAATGATCCAATTGTTGAATCAACTTAAACCTATAATAATTTCTAGCAGAAGAAAGATAAGTATTCTGTAAAACCTTCCTTCTTTCATTCATATTTTGGATTTCAAATAACTTGTTTAATAAATGATTACTTTTATAAAAAATTCTTATATTTTTTTCTAAATGTAATCACTAAAAGTCCTACCGATAATAATGATTCACATACACTTACATGCATCATTAACCATTGGGATTAAAGAGTGGGTACTAATATTGTAAATTGGTGCATTTGAGTTAAAAGACTTGAAGTAACAAAATTTTAGGTCAAAATAGCACTTGCTGCAGGTATTGCGCTTAAATATCTTTTATGTTTTAAAACGAAATGTGAAAACAAAACTCTATGAATAATGGAGAAACTCCATGAAAGGAAGATTAATGATTTAGATAAATCATTTAATGAGAAATGCTTCAAATAAGTCCAACGAGAAATGAATAATCCTCTTATATAGAAAAAAAAATAACTCCCATGCCTTTTTTGACAAATCATATAGTCCAGTGATTTCATTGACTAATAAAATTATCAAATAAATTTATGTTTATCATGCACTTGAGGCCACACTCCGGGAATAAAATTTCATGAGCTTTTTTCTCTAACATTTTGGTAATTCTCTAATATTTTTATATTTAATTAGAGTGACAAAAAGAATTACATGAAATTAGTAAGTATAAGTCTTTAATTGTAGTAAATAAAAGCACGAGGATTAAAATAGTTTGTTCTTAATAGTATAGGGACTAACTTATAATTTTACTATTTTTTTTCAACAACTAGTCAGGTACACATGCGTTGCATGTGAATAAATTAATTTTTACAAATTTATTAAATTTTCAAAAAAAAATACATAAAATTAAAATAAAGAATATTTTTTTGCTCAAGTTTGTTTGTTTATGCAAATGAACAAACTTACAAATCCTTTTATAAGTTATCGAGATTCTCACGAATGGTGTCTTACTAATACTGTCTTAGGATTTTTTAGTTTCCACTAAACTAGCCTATTGGTCTTGGACACTAACCCTATTTTTAAATTGAGGTCTTGAAATTTGAGTTAAACAAACTCTTATCCAAGTAGTCGTTATTTTAAAGTCCACTATAATCTATCAATCCTAATTCAATCTCATTAAATTAGCTCATAAATGAGTCTACTCCAACCCAATAAACAATTTCAAACCGAGTCTATAATTGAGCCGCTCAGGAGTTGAGTTCATTCATATTCACGAGTAGAATCCATTCATATTTAGGCTCCAAATTACAAAATTGGACCATAATTGCCCATTTATATAATGAAAGAATTTGAACAAGCTTTTACTAAACTGAACCCCGAACTGCTAGTGAGCTGACTATATTAGTCTGCAATAATATTGAAGACTGTTAAATTTTTACCTTTAATATTGTAGTAGTTTCAACTAGCATTTTAATGGCCCAAGCATTTGACAATATGGGGATGCAACCAAAAGTTTTCCAAGCTTTGTAATGGTGAAAATCCTTGACAAGCTGCCCCCCACCCGATTCCACCCAGCAAAGCTGTGGAGACCAAAGCCCAAATTTTTGCTGCCTCGTTAATTTAAAGGTTGAAGCTATTGCAAGATTGAACTTGATCAAAATTAATCAAATGATTTCATGTAAGCAATAAGAAGTTAATTATTTGTTGTCCACCACCCTAGCGACCTCTCATATGGATTTGGATTTGAACCCATCAAGTTAAATAGCTAAACTTCTCACATGCCCCTCAGTTCACCAACTATATATATATAATTGCATTCTATTACCTATGTATGCCATTCAATAATGGAATAAATTAGGAGTCCAAAGAACTAAAAAAATTAAACTATATAAGGTATAAAAGTAATATACTTTTCTCAGTTTTATCTTGATTCGCCTCCTTCTCTGTTTTTTTACCTTACATTAAAAAGATAAAATAAAATAAAAAGGCGTCCTAGTACACAAAACTCCGACATATGCAGAGTCCAGAGGAGGCGAATCACGATGGATCTATAGTATGCAGCCTAGGCGCAATGGTAAAGTTATCGATGTGTGACCTGCAGGTTACGGGTTTGAGATGTCAAAATACTCTCTTACAAAAATGTAAGGTAAAATCTACATGCTATAAACTCATCGTAGTCCGCCTCTTCTCGAGACCCCAGATGTGGGATTTTGTGCATCAGACTCTCTATTAAAAAGAACAACTCCATAGTTTGCCACAAAAGTTTTACCTTGATCTATTTTTAAGTCTAAAATATGATATAATGCTTTTAAAATCATAGATTTTACACATTTGATTTAGATTAGTGTGAATTTTTAAAAATATAACACAAAATTTTATTATATTTCATTTATTTAAAATTCTAATTTCGAAGTCTTAAATTGCCTTATCAGAACTAATTGTTAAGCTACTTCTAAAAGGCTAAAGAAAAATTCTTGATCGTTATCTAGCACCTTTCAAATTATCTAAATTGTCCTCCAATATCTTCAATTTGGTTTTAATTTCATTTTATGTTCTAAAATGTTATAAAATGCCTAATCTACCCCCATTAAAATGTTTTCAAGTTATTAAATTCCTAACTCGTCCAAGTGATATGAATGGTCAAATAACTGTTTGTCTTCCTCACACTCTCAATTCCTTCTATTTACCTCTCATAATAAAAACAAGATTTCTTGGTATTCCTTATGTCCCAACTTTTGAAGTGTTTGTCTTGTCGTTTGAGTGTTTTATATTTTAATTTAAAATTTCTTTTATGTTAAAAAAAATTATAAAATATTCATATATTCCCATCAAACCTTTCCATATTATTAAAATTCTTAATATGTGCAATTAATATAAATTAAAACGCCCCAACTTGGGTCTATCATTGAGCACTGCGTCTCTCCTTCTCCACCTAGACCAGACAACAAGGGGCGGGCCTTATCGGACTAATGACTGGCCCCACAGACCAACACGTGTCATTTTCAATGTGTTTTGTCCTCACTTACACACTTCCTGAGAAAACTTCCCAAAAGGTCACTCATCCAAAGATGTTACTCTAAGCCAAACATGCTTAACCGTGGAGTTCTTAAAGGAAGACTCCCAAAAAGAAATGTACATCTTGTTGATATGAGTAGTAACATCTAATCTTTTTTAAGTCTTTTTTTCACGGGGTATCACATTCTCCCCCACTTATAAAATGCAACGTCTTTGTTGTGAACCCACATTTCCAAACCTAGGCGATGTGAATCTCATCAAACTTCCAATTAGGTAATTTCTCTGAAAAAATATCTAGAAATTCTCTGACTACTAGAATATCAACTTGCTTCAATTCTTCCTTTGGTAGCTCCTTTATGTAAGCTACCTACCCCTGACAACCACCCAGAAGCAATCTCTTCACCTGAATAGCTGACACTAACTGTGGCAAGGCACGCACACATAATCTCACGAATCTAAATTCCTGCTTCCCTGAAGCAATCTCTTTACCTGAATAGTCGACACTAACTATGGCAAGGCATGCACACGTAATCCCATGAATCTAAATTCCTACTCACCCAGGGGTCTAAAGACCACTTTTTTTTTATGGCAATCAATGCTAGCGTAGTTAGCTGCCAGCCAGTCCATACCCAATATCACATCAAACCCCTGCATGTCTAATACCACAAGATTGGCTGGTGATACCTTCTCTTGAATACTCACTGGATAGTTTTTAAGTACCCTCCTACACCTCACTACTGATCCAGTCGGCAAGGCTACTGACAACTCAACATCCAACAGTTGTGCCTTAACCCCAGATAATTTAACATATCTCGACAACACAAAAGAATGGGTGGCACCTAAGTCAAACAAAATACAACTTTATATGGTAAAGTTGTAAGAATACCTGTTACAACGTCTCTGGAAGTCCCTACATCTCTCGACGTTAGTGCATAAACCCTCGCCGGAGCTGTGTTCCTCTTCTGGCCTCCACGGGACACCTAGTAACCTCCCCGAAATGGTCTAAGAGCTGGTATGTGGGTTGGCGGTCCATGACATGATCGTGCCATATGGTGGGGTCTTCCACATTGATAACAGACGTTCTCTCCCAAACGACATTCTCTCGTATGTCTCCAGCCACACCTAGGGCAGGTGGGATACATCTGCTCACCCTAGAACCCACGGTGTCCCATCATCTGCCTCTGGCCTCCACTATACCGGTCTCTTCTCCATGAGCCCTAGCTGGAACCCGCCTGAAAACCTGGAGGCGTGGGCCTCTTCCTCTAACTCTACGTCTCAGCATCCTTCGGTATACTCTCCTCTACTATTGTAGCCCTGTCTACTAGCTCAGAGAAATCCCGCATCTTTAGAACTGCCACCTATCTAAAAAATTTCTACTTTAAGCTCCTCCCAAACATTCTTACTTTATTAACCTCATTTTGCACGATATAAGGAGCAAAACGTGACAGCTCAATGAACTTTGCCACATATTGTTGGACCGTGAGATTTCCCTGAGTCAAATTCAAAAATTCTACTACCTTAGCCTCTCTAATAGTGGCAGGAAAATATCTATCGAAAAATACCTCCTTGAACCGGCTCTAGGTCATAGCCACTAGAATGGGTCTCTGCTCCTCCAATAATTTCGTAGTAATCCACCATCTCTCAGCCTCACCTGTCAACTTGTATGTAGCATAGAGGACCCTCTGCTCGTCAGTGCAGTGGAGCACATTTAATACCTTCTCAATAACCTACATCTACTTCTTACCAACTGCAGGATCAGCTCCTTCTGAAAACAATGGAGGGTTCATCTTTGTGAACTTTTCTATCGTACAACCTTGGCCTGTAGATGGGCCTCCCTACTCCCTAGAGCTCCGTACAATCTTAGTCATCACCTACTGAGTTACGCTACGCAAAACAGCATCTGAATCCCCTCCGCCCATGCTAGAAGGTCCTGCACCATCATCGCCCCTAGTGTGAGCACTACTACCTTCAGGGTCCATCCTGCAATAATACCAAATTATTCTGAGAATTCAAACCTCATAATACTATTCTTACTTTAATCTAACTAAGATATCCTTATATCACCTATCACTAATTTAAGGTCTAGTCCTACCAATATGGAAATAGAAATAGACGATAGTTTACTATGGTTTTCCTGAAATCGTCACCCTAAGAAAATCACAAAAACCACCCTAAAGTTCCTGCTTCCAAACTACAGAACAAAACCCTAAATTCTCGTCTTAATTTCCCAACATTAACTCACTGAAATTCTATTCTATCCTAATTTCTATCCTTCTCAAAATTCCATTCCTATATTCTGGTATTGTGTTCCGTTGTACACTAGAGTTTATAGAACCTAACAGCCTAAGCTCTGATACCAAATGTAATGACCCAAAAATTTATGCCATTTTGTTTAAAAATCATAAAAGCTGTAAAACTATATTACACTGATATCCCTGTAATATCTATTATGACATCTCGGTCCCAAAGTGGCACCAAGGAATCCCTGTTCAAAAGATAACACACCTATGCAGCGAAAAATATAAAATCATAAAACCAAAATTACAATACCAGAATTCAGTATTTTCCCAAAACATACATATACATCTCTCAAGTATTTTCCACTAGATCATCTAGTGTCTACATAAAAATACATCTCCCAACATACACTTACCCTACAGACAGGGCAATACAAGATCCTCTTTATCTCTGAGTCTGATCTGCTCGTTTAATTGGATCACCTGAAATGTTTAAATTTACTGGGGTGAGACAACTCTCAATAAGACGAAATATGCTATTACCAGTATGTGGCAATTGATTTTACATGAATGATACACTATAATCAACTGAAATTGAGATAACAGGTAAAATAAAATACATCATAACTCACACCTATGTGACTTAAAATACAACTATTTCTGAAATTTCTATTTAATCATACTTTTAGTATCTATAAATATATATATATATATATATATATATAATTGTGAAAACTTCCCTAGATGACTGTATGTCATGATTTAATCTCTCATGATAGGGTTGTGCGGCCTGTAGGCAGGACTTAACACTGGTTGACCTATCAGGATAAGTCAACTGAAATCTCTATCATCAAATCGGCTGCCTCAACCCGGACTACCAAGGAGCTTGCAATCTCTCCCAAGGCATAATCGACTACTCATAAAATCCACACACTATCTAAGATATGTGGTTGCGCTCTATATTGTATAGCTACGGTACCATGCTTTATAATCTGATCTGTCCTATCAGGATCTAATACTATATAATACTGTTTTGTATCTTATTGGCATACCATGATTCTGTTCAACTGTAATAACCATGATTCTGTAAAACTTTATTAATCATAACACTGTAAAACTGATCTGTATAAACTATAATATTTGTATGTTATGGTTCTGTAATATCTGTATATCATGGTTCTATAATTTGTATATCATGGTACTATGAAAACTGTATATCTGAATAAACCTGTATATATGAATAAAACTGTATATCTAAATATAACTATGTAAATCATAGTTCTGTAAAACACTGAATAATTGTAGCTCCATAAATAAAAACTGATTCTATGTAACGTAATTCTATAAAACTATATAATCATAATTCGTTAAAAGCTGTGTAGAATACTGTACTATACCAATATTTCTCATGCCACAAAAGTAAATAATACTCATTAACTATAATCTGTAAAACAGTATAATTCTTACTCTTGAAATCCATAAACATATACTACACTTTTCTAGTAAAAATTTATGATTTAACTGGTATAGCATATTTCCCTTAGCTAACTGACTGACTCCCACTTTACTCTTATGCTCACAGTGTACCAAACTCCAAAACCCTGAAGTAATGTACATTTCCTAATTCAGTCAATCCAAACTCAGAATAATAACTATACTCGCCTTTTCCCCAAGCTCACATATCTCTTTTATCCATAAAATTCTAAACTACTAATTATTTATCGATGTTACTTGAGTTCTTGAGAAAACACCCGCTGGGGTCCTCAACCCATGTCTGTGGTGTTTGGAAACCCAAACCTTGAAATCACAATACCCTAGTTTAATCAACTCAAACTTCAATATATTTTCATCTAACATCAAATCTGGGTGCAAAAAAGCCTACTAACTATATAAATCCCAAAATAATCCACTTACCCCAATTTTGGGATGGTGCCTGAACTACTCAAATCAAAATTCTACCCTGGCTAAGTTGTAGAGAATTTTCCCGGGATCATCATAGTAACTTTTGATCGTCGAAATGGGGAGAAACAGAGCCTAAATCATAGAAAGAAGGCAAAGGATCTGAATTCTGGAGAGAGAAAATGGATGAAGAAAAGTTTTCTCGCCAAAAACCTTATTTTTGCATATTTATAGGTGGCTGGCCATGTGGCTTCGTTGACGAGACACGTGGACTCATCGACGAACTGAAGAAGGGAGTTCATTGACGAAGTTTATGAGTCCGTCAATGAACTAAGGTCTAAAATTTCCCACTCTCGGTATCTTTTCGTCGATGAGACACTAAAGTTCACCCACGAATCATACAAGGGCGTTCATCAACGAAACCAGGGTGTTCGTCAACAAACCCTGCTTTGTCCCTTTTTAAATTTCATTTTTCTCCCATTTATCCCTTTTTCTCTATATTATTTAATTGCTATTATTTTTCGATCTTTACATTATGGTATCAGAGGAATTACCTAACTTACCACCAGATTGAGAGATTGAATTTGTCATGAATTTACTACCAAGGTTAGCACCGATATCTAAAGCACCCTACATAATGACTCTAGCTAAACTGAAAGAATTGAAAGATCAGTTGCAGAAATTATTGGATAAAGAGTTTATCAGGCCTAGGGTGTTGCCTTGGGGAGCACAAGTCTTGTTCGTGAAGAAGAAATATGGGACTATTAGGATGTGCATTGATTATAGAGAGATAAATAAAGTGACAATCAAGAATAAATATCCTTTTCCCAGAATTGATGATTTATTTGCTCAACTCCAGGGGACCTAGGTCTACTCTAAGATTGACCTTTGGTCGGGATATCACCAGGTGAAAGTTAAAGTAGAAGATGTTTCGAAAACAGCCTTTCGAACCAGATATGAGCACTACAAGTTCTGGGTAATGTCGTTCAAATTAACTAATGCACCGGCTGTGTTTATGGATATAATGAATTGGGTGTTCCATTAGTACTTGAACCAATTTTTTGTGGTATTTATTAACGATATACTAGTCTACTCGGAGAGTTTTGAGGAGCACGAGGATCATTTGAGGCTAGTGTTGCAGGTATTGAGGGAAAAGAAGTTATACACTAAACTCAAGAAATGTGAATTCTGGCTAAGGCATGTCACTTTTCTCGGGCATGTGATCTCTAAAGATGGCATATTAGTAGATCCAAGCAAAATAGAAGTAGTGGTGAATTGGGTAATATCGGGAAACGTATTGGATATCAGAAGCTTCCTAGGTTTGGCAAGATACTACCGGCATTTTGTGAATGATTTTTCTAGATTATCGGGTCCACTAACACGACCCACAAGGAAAAATATGAGATTTGAATGGACCGATGATTGTAAGCAGAGCTTCCAGGAGTTGAAGTAGCGGTTAGTCTTTGCACCGATATTATCTATTCCATCAAGGGGATAGATTTGTTATATATAGTGACGCGTCCCAGAAGGGACTCGGGTGTGTATTGATGCAACACGGGAAAGTTATTGTTTATGCTTCTTGGCAGCTTAAAGAGTATGAAAAGAACTGTCCAGTATATGATTTAGAGTTAGCTGAAGTTGTAGACACCCTAATTTTAACCAGGCCTTTCCAAAGAGACCTCATGTCAAACCCTCCCCCATGCTGCTTGTGGACCTCACACATCTTTATAGGTCCCACGCTGCTTGTGGACCCCACATATCTTTGTAGGTCTCACGCTGCGACCCCACACATCTTTGTAGGTCCTATGCTGCTTGTGGACCCCACATGACTTGTGGGCCTCACATCTCCTAGAACGCTAGCTCGGATTCCTACATCCGGTGCACGTTATCCCTTTTAGTACGCTAGTTCAGATTCCTACATCCGATGCACGTTACCCCCTTTTGGTACGCTAGCACGGATTCTTACATCCGATGCATATTACCCCACCTAGAACGCTAGCTCAAACTCCTATAACCCTCACGCGATTTGTACGCCCCGCGTAACTTGTGGGACCCATATATCTCCATTGGGCCCCACATGGCTTATAGGCCCCACACATCTCCATTGGGATCTGCACGACTTCATGGACCCCCATATATTTATTTTATCATCACCATTATTATTATTATTATTATTATTATTATTATTATTATTAATCTAATTTGTAAAATGCAAGCATGCTTTGTTTTTCTCTTTATTATTCATCCCATGCTTTATTCTCCTCATTATTATTCACACCATGCATTGTTCCCCTCTTTATAATTCATCCTATGCTTTATTCCTCTCATTATTATTCACACTATGCATTGTTCCCCTCTTTATCATTCATCTCATGTTTTATTCCCCTCATTATTATTCACACCAAGCATTATTCCCTTCTTTATCATTCATCCCATGATTTATTCCCCTCATTATTATTCACACCATGCATTGTTCCCCTCTTTATTATTCATCACATGCTTTATTCCCCTCATTATTATTCACACCATGCATTGTTCCCTCTTTATTATTTATCTCATGCTTTATTCCCTTCATTATTATTCACACCATGCATTGTTCTCCCATAATTACTCCCCTGTGTCTTATTTTCCATGCATGCCATAAGCTAAGTCTATAAATAGTCTTCTCATTCTAAGCACAAAAAAAGAGAAGTTGGTTTTTGTTTGGGGAGAGATTGAAGTCTTCCATTGTTAAGTTTGTTTCTCTCCTTGTGAGTAAGCGATAAGGCTACGTTTCATTCTATTGGGAAATCCAGTGGTCGGCCAATCCTATTTTCTACTACAGCCGAGTCATCTCACCTGAAGAAAGTGCTCCGCTGCACCACAACTCATAGTTCAGGAACCATCCTTGAAAGGACACTATAGACAGACCCCTCGAAGACTAATTAATAAGAAAAGAAGACCGGAGGAGAGGAAGACGAAAGGTAAAACTAATAGGTCTCTCCTTTCTGAGTCACATTCTAAAATGTGATAGAATAGGTATGAAATTGTGAATGATGGAATTCAAGCTCAACGTTAGGTTCACCCCCCGGAACTGTTTGGCACCGGTCTTCTCGACTTTATTCGTTTAGTATCACTTCAATGTTTGAAAAGTTCATCGAAAATCCACAAAAATCACAAAATTTTAGAAAAATTCAAAAAATATTTTTAAACTTTGACTTCCATCATTTTTGTCTTAATTTTATTTGTACTATTTTGAAGTTCGGGAAAATATTGAAAAAGAAAAAACACAAAAAATCACAAAAAATGTTTTCACACTTAAGGAAAAATCACGAACATATTTTTAGGGTCCAGAAAGTCATTTTCACCCCAAATGAGCCCAAAACCTCCCAAGGTTTCAAAAATGTTATTTTTCTTTACTTAGAAAAATCTTAAATTTCAAAAGACCTGGGAGTTATTTTTGTAAAAACCTATTTTCTCAATTTTCTGATCCCTATGATTGCAACAAAAAGGCATGAGCTTTTAAAGCTTCCCATGCTTTAGTTCTAAGGGAATATGTATACTATATTATTTATTCCTTTGTTTGCATTTTGTAAATTTACAAAGGAAGGAATCTAAATGGTAAAAATTACCTCTGCTAACTAATCACTTTAAAGTTTATGTGAATAACCTTCAAGGTCATTTCTTCCATTACAATGTCTCTCTTTTTTAAGAAGATGGTCGATCACAGATTAAGCCGTTCAAGCTTCGTATACTTCGGTTCTGAGGGAGTATATATTGTATATTTTTGTGATTCATTTATTTGTATTTTTGTTCGTTTTTGTGCATTTCATAAATTCATAAAAATGGATAATTTCAAAGACTTGTTAAATTTAATCTGTGGGATCATTTTTAATTAATTAGGTACCGTTCACAAGAACGGACGTGTTGGGGGTGCTCACTGTAACGACCCAAAAAATCTAAGTAATAAAAGTAATAAAAGAAAAGAAATGGAAAAGGGAGAAGGGAAGAAAAAGAAATTTTTAAGAAGTGTCAGCAAGCATTCGTCGACGAACCAACCGGTTTCGTTGACGAACATTCTTCCTTGGCCCGTCGACGAAGACACATGTCTTGTCGATGAAGATTTACCGAAAGGGGTTTTAGACATTTCTAAAATTCTTCAACGAACTCACGGGTTCATTGACGAATGTTCTTCTTGGAATTGTCGATGAATCCACATGTCTCGTCGACGAGTCCCTATCTATACATAGTGTTTCCTTTCATTTTCAACAAAGAAATCTCTTACTTTCACTCTCTCTCTAAAAAGTGGCTTCTCTACCTTTTTCTTCGAATCCGGCTTGGATTCAACCCAGTTTGACGATCTGGAACCACCACGAGGTTTCTGTGATCATTCTCTGCAAAGCTACTGGAGCAGATCGTTGATTTGAGATTTTGGGGCACCATCCCAAAATCAAGGTAAGTGAGATATTTCAGGGTTTTATTATTATTTTGAAATATTTGAAACTTAGGAAGTATTAAATGAGTGTTTTTCTGAGATTTGAGTAAGTTGGGATTTTTGAAATACAAGGTATTGTTTTTGTTTGGTTTAGGTTGGAACTTGAGGACCAGGTAAGGGGAAAACATTAACGTTATAGTAGTCTTTTAATTAATTTGGAACCGATTAAATTTCAATATAAATTTATATATATTTAGGTATAATTTTCTGAATGATTAAACTTTTGGATAAAGGATGATTTTAATTAAATATATGTTATTTGGGAAAAATCGTGTGGCATGGAAAAACAACTTCCATAATTAAATGGTTCCGAGTACTATAGGATTATGATTTATTGTGTGCCTGTGATTACTGTTTGGGCTGCAAATTCTGCTTGATTGAAAATACTGATCAGGTGTGAATACTGTTTGATTATGTATACTGTGGTAAATGCGTGGATGTGCTTGATTGGTTGGTTTTGTTATTAATATGCACTATGGTTCATGTAAATTGCGATATAGAGTTGGTAGTGGTATGAGGAGGTTGTTATATCATACCTGATATAAATCGCCATATAGCGTTGGCAGTGGTATGATGATATCGTTATATAGGCATTTATATTAAGGGGGTAAAACATTGGCAGTGTTATGAGGAGTTTGTTTTACCGATTTACTATGAACGGGATTGTGTGTGTGAATTTGTAACCTGTGTGGTTGATAGTTCTATGTGGACCATGTAATCTAGGTAATATTAGTCCTGTGTGGACCAGTCCTATGTGGATGTTGCATTTTGTGTGGATATGAACTCTATGTGGGTGTGAATGGAGACTATGTGAATAATCCTGTGTGGATGTGGGTCCTGTGTGGATTGTATCATTCGTGTGGTTATGGACCCTTTGTGGGTGTGCATGAACTATGTGTGTATCTTGTGTGGATTGGTTGTGGTATGTATATATACGTGGATCTTTGTGAAATGATGGCATTGGAAACGTGTAACTTTAATTACATAAGTATTTATGGTAAAGTAGAATGCTCCACCTGAGAGCTTGTTGAGAAAGGCGAGTGCCCTGGAAATATTCTGTGGTACCAGAGCAGAGGGGAGCTACTTGTATAGGCAGGTAATCTTCCCTATTCTCGGAGACTTTACTTGGATACATAACCCGAGGGCTTCCTGAGTAAGGTGAGTGCCCTGGTATTATTGCTAGAGTAAAGGGAAGTTACTTGTATGGGTGGGTAATCTTTCTTATTCTCAGGAATTATTAGTAAAAATAAATATGGTTGTGTGTATAATATCATATGCTAGTGTGATTGTTGATAATGGGACTTCTCAGTTTCTATGTTATTGATTATCAGACAATTACTTTTGGTATGTATTAAACTCTCTGCCACACACTGTTTATAGCTTTTTCTTCCTTACTGATAGGTGTCTCACCCCGTCAAATTATTAATCTTTTTAGGTCCTCTAGGTGATCGAGCAGAGAAAGCTCCGAGGTGGGATTAGTTTTGTGAGTAGTTAAAAGAATGGCTCTGTGTATAGTTTTGTGTTGAATAACTTTGTCCTGATTATGTAATATGGAGAATATGGTTGTATCTTTTATGGGTTTGCATATGTAAATATAGTACTCTGGTATTATAGTTCAGGTTGTTTAATTAGTTTTACTACGTGAATGGTATCAGAGACATGTGATTGGTCTCATAACACTCTAGGCCCCACATGGCGGGTTCGAGGCATTACAGTTGGCATCAGAGCTTTAGGTTATAGATTCTGCAAACTTTAGGAGGATTAATACCAGAGTATAGGTTTAGGTTGAATAAGGGTAGGAACAAGTAGATTAAGGTACAGATAGGAAATTGAGTTTTGTTTCATAGCTTGGAGGCAGAAATCCCTTGACGGACTTCTGTAATTTTTTGAATCAGATGACGATTTCAGAAAACCACGGTAAATCCATCGATGGTGATGTTTCCAAGCAGAGAGACTGAAACTTGGAATTTGAATTTGAAGGTTAAGATGATTATGAATAATTGGATGTTGAATGTTTAATTGAGGATTTGGATATTAATTTGGTTTCCTGTTTTACAATTATGTCAGTTATGTAAAGATGTAGAGATTCTAAACTTACCTCTGTTATATATATATTTAGGATGGATCCTAGAGGCAAAGGCATGGATGAAGGAGGAGGAAGCGAGTTGGGAGCTTCTAGAGGGGATGAGATTGACACCTCCCCACTGTTTTGAGGTATAACTCATCAAGTTAAGGAAGGGATGAGACGAGACTTCAAGGGATCAAGCTACTCACCAATGCACTAGAGTTGTACGATTGATCAATTCACCCGCTTGAAACCCTATACTTTTGAGGGTGGCACTGACCCGATCAAGGCTGAGAGGTGGATGCAAGAGATGGAGAAGATATTAACAGTGTTGAATTGCACTAAGGAGCAGAAAATTCTTTTCATCACCTTCAAGCTGACAAGAGAAGCTGAACGGTGGTGGTATGTGGTGAAGTTGTTGGAAGAGTAGCGAGGAGTACCTATAGCAATGTCCTAGGGTCGTTTCAACCTAGTCTTCTATGACCGATATTTTCCCACCACCACCAGAAATGCGAAGGCGGAAGAATTTTTCAACTTGACTCAGGGGTGTCTCACTGTTCAGCAGTATGCTACTAGGTTCCTAAAACTTTCCCGCCTTGCATCTTCCATGGTTCTAGATGAGGACCAAAAGTTTAGGTGGTTTGAAAGGGGCCTAAATGATAGGATTCACGAGCATATGGGGTGTTTGCAGATTCAGGATTTCATAGAACTGGTGGAAAAATCCACTTTTGTAGATTCGAGTTTGCAGAGGCATCAGAACGAAGAAGGAGACCTGTGTCTCCTTGTCCCTAAGCAAATGATAGACAAGGGTCATAGAGGGGATACAGAGATGCTGCAGGTCAAGGGTCGGAAAGGAATGATCGAGGGCGATAGGGAGATTCGTTATGCCCACACTGTTCTAGATGCAATCAAAGACATATGGAAGAATGTCGGGGTAGGGGTGTCATGTGTTATAGATGCGTCAAATATGGCCATATAGCTCGAGAATGTCGGTAACCGCCGAAGCAGCTGCTCCAAGTTAGAATCAGAGGAACAACCCGATGTCTCATGGCGGCGGCGGCGGCCCAGCATGGGTTTATATGCTTGGTACAGCTGAGGGGGACAATACCAGAGGTGCAGGCAATATGTTTACGATTGCATAAGTAATTATTTTGTCTGACTTTGAGTGATTCGATGCTACATATGTTAAAATTAATTGAATTGTATGAATGTTGTGATTAACGAATTTCAAGGACGAAATTTTCTAAAGGAGGGGAGAATGTAACAACTCGGAAAATCTAAGTAATAAAAGTAATAAAAGAAAAGAAATGGAAAAGGGAGAAGGGAAGAAAAAGAAATTTTTAAGAAGTGTCAGCAAGGATTCGTCAATGAACCAACCAGTTGAACATTCTTCCTTGGCTCATCAACGAAGACAAATGTCTCGTCAATGAAGATTTACCGAAAGGGGTTTTAGAAATTTCTGAAATTCATCGACGAACTCACGGCTTCGTCGATGAATGTTCTTCTTGGAATCATTGACGAATCCATGTGTCTCATCGACAAGTCCCTGCCTATATATTGCGTTTCCTTTCATTTTTCAACGATGAAATCTCTTACTTTCACTCTCTCTCTCTCTCTCTCTCTCTCTCTCTCTCTCTCTCTCTCTCTCTCTCTCTCTCTCTCTATTTTTAAAAAATGGCCTCTCTACCTTCTCTCTTCAAATTCGGGCTAGATTCAACCCGATTTGACGATCTGAAACCAGCACGAGGTTCATGGGATCGTTCTCTACAAAGCTACCAGAGCAGATCGTTGATTTGAGATTTTAGGGCACCATCTCAAAATTAGGATAAGTGAGATATTTTAGGGTTTTATTATTATTTTGAAATATATGGAACCTAAGAAGTATTTGTTGGCCTTACAAGGCTTAAAATCTTGTTTTATGTTAACAAACAAGTGGGAACTTAACATATCTAGTTAAGTGATGGCATTTTAGGGCTTAGAGAAAGTAAGGTCAAGTGTTCATAAGGATCCATTGAAACGTTATACTTCAAAGAAGGATGATCATATGAAGCTTAAGGCATGGATTCAAAGATGATTTAAAGAAAGCTTGAAGAATATGAGAGCATGATGTTAGAGAGAAAGCTCAAAGAATATTAAAGCTTGAATACTAAGAAAGAGCCAAAACAAGCATGAAGATTTAAGTGTTTAAAATGTCTTAGAAGTCTTTATCTAAGTGCTTTAATGTTTAAATATCGTTTGAAATATTTTGAAAATCTTAGGTTAATTTCTTGGACCTAAATACCTTTTAAAATACTTGAAAAATATTCTTATAAGGTCAAAAATTATTTCAAAAGGTTAAAATTATTTTTGGAATGAAATCACCAAAAATAGGATTTTTCAAATGCTGTTAATTTTTATACATTCAAATTGATAAGCATTTTTCTCTATCAAAAACTCTTTATTTTAAAAAATGTTCAACATTGAAGTTGTCCTATTTTCTCTTATCTTTCTATTGATATCAAGACCAACTAATTTGGAGTTATATAGAAAAAGTTATGACCAAAATACTGAAAGGGGGTCGAAGTTATTAGGTTTTTGTCTACCCAGAAGACTGAACATTAAGTGCAGAAGACTAATGTTTTTCCTATTGAAAACCTGAGGAGACAATGTACCTTCAGAAGAATGAAGTGTGAGTTCAGTTGACTGAATTGAGATTTCAGAAATCTGAACCTCAAGTTCAGTCGTCTGACCCTGTGTCCAGACTTGATTTTTCAGTGCTTTAAAGAATTTCAGAAGACTGAACTCGAGATTTCAGTCATCTGAACACTGTTAACGGGCAAATTTTTTAAATATTTTAAATTTGAAATAAAGGTTGCTTGTGCCCCAAATTTTCTAAATACTTGGAAGATACTCCAAGTAGTCTTGGGCAACATGAAAACATTTTTGAAAGCTTATAAATACATGGTTTTGCAAATCAAAACACACCAAGAATTGAAAAATCTGATTGATAGGCTAAAAGCACTCTTGTTCTTATAAAGTTCTCTTGCTCACTCATTGCAAAACTCTTTTGCTAAGATATTCGGAAGTGCTAATGCTTACTACTCTGAGTTTATACTACCAATCTTCATCTAAGAAAGAATTTAGTGAATTCTACACTTGAGCTTCATTCTATTTCATATTGATATTTTTACATTGAAGAATATAGTGTTGAACTTGTACTAACCTGCTTTTTTTAGAAAGTGTTTCTTGTACACAAAAATTCTTTTTGATTTTCTTGTAGTTCTTTGACGTTCCAAGGTGTTTGGATCGTTAGCTAAGTGTAGGGTATCGCTTAGAGAGGTGCTGCTCTAGCCTATTGAAGGAGTGACCGAGTGAGGGAATATCACTTGGAGAGGCGGGTTCTAGCCTACTGAAGGAGTGTGTAACGGTGTTGTTCCGCCTAGCAAAGGAACTGGTTTAGTGAATTCTTTTGTGGTTTGCCAAAGGTAAGGACGTAGGTTGGGGATAAGCTGAACTTCATAAGAACTAGGTCTCATTCTCTCTTTACCTTACTCTCTTTACATTCAGCATATATAAACTGCGTGGATGATTTAATTTTCTTAATTATACAAACTACGTAATTTGGAAGTTAAATAAACTTAAAGTTTAATTTTGATTTGGGATTGTGAAAATCGAAAGGGAGTACGTTGGTTGATCAAAACTTTGCAAAAACCTCAAAAGGAAGTACGTTGTTTGGTTAACACCTAAAGACAAATTAACTAAAAAGTTTATTTAAATTCTGAGTTGTTTGGGAATTGAGTTGTGGTTTGCATTGAAGGAACGATTTCATATATACAGAGCTTGGTTCAAATTCACATTCACTACAGGGCTTGAATATAAATCATATACACAGGGCTACATACAACAAAGCTGAATCTATCAAAGTGCTGCATCTTGATTGATTGAATATATTTTGTTTGATTGAGTTTTGTGTGATTGTTAAATCAACAAGAGGTTGAGAATTCTTAAAAAATTTGAAAGAAATTTTTTAAAAACCAATTCACCCCCCCCCCCCTCTTGGGACTACACCTTTGCTTTCAGTATTAAATTAGTGTTTTTCTGATATTTGGGTAATTTGGGATTTTTGGAATATAGGGTCTTGTTTTCGTTCAGTTTAGGAAAGAACTTGAGGACCAGGTAAGGGGAAAACGTTATAGCAGCCTTTTAATTAATTTTGAACCGGTTAAATTCCAATATAAAATTATATATATTTAGGTATAATTTTCTGAATGGTTAAACTTTTGGATATAGGATGATTTTAATTAAATATATGTTATTTGGGAAAAATTGTGTGGCATGGAAAAATAACTTTCATAATTAAATGGTTTCGAGTACTACGGGATTATGATTTATTGTGTGCTTGTGATTACTGTTTAGTCCGCAAATTCTGCTTGATTGAAAATACTAATCGGTTGTGAATACTGTTTGATTGTATATACTGTGGTAAATGCGTGGATGTGCTTGAGTGGTTGGTTTTGTTATTAATATGCATTGTGGTTCATGTAAATTGCGATATAGCGTTGGCAGTGGTATAAGGAGGTCGTTATATCATATCTGATATAAATCGTCATATAACGTCGGCAGTGGTATGAGAAGGTCATTATATGGACATTTATATTAAGGGGATAAAACATTGGCAGTGGTATGAGGAGTTTGTTTTACCGATTTACTATGAACGGGATTGTCTGTATGAATTTGTAACCTGTGTGTTTGATAGTCCTATGTGGACTAGTTCTGTGTGGACTGTCTAATTTGGGTGATATTAGTTCTGTGTGGACCAGTCCTGTGTTGACGTTGTATTTTTGTGTGGATATGAACCTTGTGTGGTTGTGAATGAAGACTGTGTGAATGATCATGTGTGGATGCGAGTCCTATGTAGACTGTATCATTTGTGTGGTTATGGACCCTTTGTGGGTGTGCATGAATTATGTGTGTATCCTGTGTGGATTGGTTGTGGTATGTGTATATACGTGGATCTTTGTGAAATGATGGCATTGGAAAAGTGTAACTTTAATTACATAAGTATTTATGGTAAAGTAGAATACTCTACCAGAGAGCTTTTTGAGAAAGGCAAGTGCCCTGACAATATTCTGTAGTACTAGAGCAGAGAGAAGTTACCTGTATAGGTAGGTAATCTTCCCTATTCTCGAAGACTTTACCTGAATACATAACCTGAGGGCTTACTGAGTAAGGTGAATGCCCTGGTATTATCGCTAAAGCAAAGGGAAGTTACTTGTATGGTTGGGTAATCTTCTTTATTCTTGGGAATTATCAGTAAAAATAAATATGGTTGTGTGTATAATATCATATGATAGTGTGATTGTTGATAATGAGACTTCTCAGTTTCTATGCTAATGATTATCAGATAATTACTTTTGGTATGTATTAAACTCTCTGCCACACATTGTTTATAGCTTTTTCTTCCTTACTGAGAGGTGTCTCACCCCGTCAAATTATTAATGTTTTCAGGTCCTCTAGGTGATCGAGCTTAGAAAGCTCCGGGGTGGGATTAGTTTTGTGAGTAGTTAAAGAACGACTATGTGTATAGTTAATGTTTAATAACTTTGTCCTAATTATGTAATTTGGAGAATATGGTTGTATCTTTTTTGGGTTTGCATATGTAAATATAGTACTCTGGTATTATAGTTGAGGTTGTTTAATTAGTCCTTCTATGTGAATGGTATCAGAGACGTGTGATTGGTCTCAAAACACTTTGGGCCCCACATAGCGGGTTTGGGGCATTACACTCACAACTTACCCTAGCGTAACTGAACTCCTGATCATGGCTTTGGTAACATAGATTGATTCTACCCTTAATTGGGTAGTAATCAAGTGTTCTAACCACACTAAAAGGTTAGTGAAAACTCCATTACACTATTTGTCACAAAAATTTAAATTCACTTTTCATTCGCCTCATTCCGATCCGGGACGTTGCGACAGCAGTGGTGTATGCTCTAAAGATCTAGAGGCATTACCTTTATGGTGGGAGATGTGAGATCTTCACTAACCATAAAAGTTTGAAGTATTTTTTCACCCAGAAAGAATTGAATATGAAGCAGAGAAGATGATTAGAACTCATTAAAGATTATAATTATACTATCAGCTACCATCCAGGGAAAGCAAACGTGCTGCCTGATACACTAAGCTGGAAATAAGTCGGAGCAGCATTGCTAGCAGTGGAGATTCAGCATCTGATTCAGATGGATTTGAAGAGGCTTGGTGTGGAGCTAGTAGAGGACGAACACTATGCATTTATTGCCAACCTAGTGTTACAGCTTACCTTGCAGGAGAAGATTAAAGTTGCTCAGAGGAATGACGCAAAATTGGTAGAACTGATAGATAAAGTGTAGGACAGACAGGGAGAGGAGTTCAGTATTTTAGATGAGGGAGCTCTGAGGTTCCGTACCAGATTGTGCATGTCTGTAGATGCTAAGATTAGGAGGATTGTCCTAGAGGAGGCTCACAGATCCCTTTACGCAGTGCATCCTGGCAGCACTAGTGTAGAGACCCGGGAAAATAAAATAATAAAATAATTGAAAAATTTTGATTTTTTCCTAGGGAAGGAGAAAATTGGCAATGGTTTTCAAGAGAGGAAGAAAAATTAATGACGGTTTTGGGGTTTTACTGCAGGTCAGTAACAGGAAAATGGTAAATCTTGACCAATTAAATATAAAATCGATAACGGTTTTCTGAGAGATAAAGAAAACCGACGACGATTTTCCCTTCAGTATTGAAAAATATAAAGGAACCTAAGAGTTCATTTGAAAACATAAAAATAAAATCACTCTCTCTCTCTCTCCCAAACCCTAGGAAGCTCCCTCATTCTCTCTTTGATTTCGGATCTGATTAAACTCGGATTGATGATCAGGAACCACCCCAGTGTTCCTGGGAAGATTCTCTGCAACCTACGCGAAGCATATTTTCAGTTTGAAGTTCCGGGGCACCATCCCAAAATCAGGGTAAGTAGGGTATTTTTAAGTTTTATTATTAATATGGAGTATATAGGGCTTAGCGAATGATAAAATAGAGTTTTACTGAGATTTGAGTTGATAAACTCAAGTTTTTGAATGAGGGTTTGGGTGAATGTCGCAGACATCATTTGGGGTCTTTGTGGGCGTAATCTAGGAAACCAGGTAAGGGGAATTAATTATGGTAGGTTTTTATTAAATTTTAAACCAGTTAATTCGAGTATACAAATATATATATGGAAAAGAAATTGTGTGGTAGGAATACAACTTTCATAATTTAATTGGCTATTGATTACGCGCTTAAATTGCGTAATTAGGTGTTTTAACTCATACATTAAGGTTTATATTTTTAATTAAATACCTAATTATTCTCAATATTTTAATATTGTGTTTTATTTATAATATTTGGGTTTTATTGAGTAATTTATGAATTTTTGGTATTTTTTATTACAGGGCAACTATTGGAAGCTAAAACTGACACTATTTTGTAATATGGGCGTAACTTTCTCGTCCGAGCTCTGATAGAGGCGATTCAAAATGCTGTGAAATTTGAGAAAGTGCTCTGCAATTTTTATGCTTTGAGCTTTGAGAGATTCAGGCTGTAAGAAGATCAAAATCAGACTTGAAGTGCAGAACCGACTATGTGTTAACAAAAGGAAGAAAGAAAGAAAAAAAAGAGGTTGATGTGACCACGTGAGGGCCACATGCAATGTGCTGGGAGTGAGGCATTGGGGAGAGTTCTTTGAAAAGGCAGGAGAGGCACGTGAGAAAAAAAAGAAAAGGAGAAAAAAGTAAAGAAAAAAAAAAGGAAGAAAAGTCAAAAAAGAGGGCTAGTGTGTAGGCTTTTAGCTAAGGTTCTTTTAGGCTTTTGGAAAAGAGCTAAGGGGCTTTGGCTGGGGGGTTTTACGCACCAGCACACAGCAAACACAACAGTCGTAGCTGCTGTGTGTAGAGCTCCTCACGGCCTCCTCCTCCTTCTCTCTCTCTCTCTCTCTCTCTCTCTCTCTCTCTCTCTCTCTTCTTGTTTAGTTATTTTAAATTTTCGTTTTAATGGATTATGGGAAGAAGTTCATGTATTTTAATGGTAGTTTTTAATACTTTATTAAAGTGTTTTAATACTAAGTTTCTTTATTTTATTGTTTGAGTATGGTCATTAGATTAATTAATTGCTTATCTTTTACTTTGTTATTTTGAATGCTTTCAAAGTTGAGTTAATTTGTTGTTTTAGTTTAGTATACATTTATTCTAATGATTGGAATGATTTTTGGTTAGATTAATTAGTTTTTAAGTTTTAGTATACATCTAGTTTACTGTTCTTTTAAGTTGTTGTTTTTTTTTTCTCCTATTTTATTATTGCAATGATTTATTGTGGAATTCATTTGACCTGAAAATTGTGGATTGCAAGCATGAGTGACTAGGTTTTATAACTTGGGTTGTAGGTCAATGTCGATTGCTTTCCATGGTTTACTAGTTTTCCTACGATATTATTGTTAAACTTTTATTTGGCTAAAACCGAAAATTGAAGGCATCGTTGATAAATCGCTGGCTCTAATGTCTTGTTTTGTTGTTGATGTTAGGCACATCAAAACCTTGATTTAATTTAGGATTTTTGTCAATAAATTTTTACATGAAATTCGATTGATGCTTAATGAGAGTACTTAATTTCTTCCGTTTGGATGTGACCAATTTACTCGAGCTTTAGTATGAAAATTTCATCTTATTAATGCCTTGATTGGATTAACAGGAAGAGGAGTAAGGCCTAGGGAATTAGTAAATGGTGGAAGCCAAAGGACATTGAACTCATAACCCAAGTGTTTGGTAAAATGTTTCAGTTAATCTGTTTAGTTTTGGCTGCATTATTAGATTTACATTTTTAGAAAATTGATAAAATTTTAGTCTCATTTTGATAGTTTACTAAAGCATCTCCCGCTCTTTTTACTGTTTTCAAAAATCATAAAAAATGAAAAAGATTTTCAAACCACATTTTACAGCAACAGGATTTCACAAAACTTTCATAAATACTTTGATACTCAGTGGTCCCTGTGGAATACGATTCTGGACTTATCCTTGATACAACTTGAAACTTCTGCACTTGGAAGCAGAACTCAGAACGAGTCAAGTTTTTGGCGCTGTTGCCAGGGACCAATTGGTGTCATCGAAGTGTTTCTCAGATTTCAGAGAGGGTGTTTATAGATCTGTGAACGTCTTCACAGCCTAGGTGATATTTACTTCCTCTCCTTTGACATTTTTGCTTCTATTTTTGTTTTATTTCGTTTATACTGAGTTTGTATGTCTGGTTGGGTTAGAGATAACACATTTAGACTAGTTAAGATAAACTCATCCATCTCATTATTGAGTGCACCTGTTTCACTTGAATCACTTGAATCATCATCTGACACTCATAGCATCATGACTAAGAATGAACATCATGATAGAGAGAACCCTAATAGGACCCTCAGAGAATATTTGCAACCTGTTAGGACTAGCACTCCATCTTGCATTATTCTACATTTGAGTGCAAATGCTTTTAATTTTAAACTTGGGATTATTCCATTGTTACCTCATTTTCATGGCATTGAATCTGAAAACCCATATTTGCATATTAAAAAGTTTGAAGAAGTGTGTTCCATATTCATGGATAGAACATGCACTGAAGGGGTAATAAGACTCAAATTGTTTCCATTTTCTTTAAAAGACAAGGCAAAAACCTGGTTGAATTCCTTAAGACCAAGATCCATTGGGACTTGGCAAGAAATGCAAACTGAGTTTTTAAAGAAATTTTTTCCCATGTAAAGAATTAATGTTTTGAAAAAACAAATCATGAATTTTTTCCAAAAGGATGTGAAAACATTTTATCAGTGTTGGGAACGTTTCAAAGACCTCTTAGATGCATGTCCTCACCATGGATATGAGAATTGGAGGGTCATCAGTTTTTTCTATGAGGGGTTGCAACCAAAGATAAGGCAATTTGTAGAAACAATGTGCAATGGTGAGTGTTGATTTAGGTGTAATCCCAAGAGGGGAGTGAATTGGGTATTTTAAAATTCTTTGAAACTATTTACCACTTAATCCCTATATGTATATTTAACAAATCAATTACAAAGATTTAAGAGTGAATTAAATTTATTTTATCAATGAGTTCTTTTTATCCAATTAAATGCGTGTAAAGTTGTTCAACATACACATGCAATACAAGTAATGAAATGTAGTTCAGAAAGTAAAGAGATAAGGGAAGAGAGAATGCAAACGCGATTTTACGAGGTTCAGCCAACCCGGCCTACGTCCTCGCCGTGAGCAACTCACTCAAGGATTCCACTATAATCCCTACTCCTTAAATTAGGACGGAGCTTCCCTTACATCTGCTGCTTACAAGAGGTACAACTTCCTCCTACTCCATCACTTATAAGAGATACAGCTCTCTCCTCAAACCCGGTTCACAACCCAAACTGTGATTACAATCAAATCTGTAAAACACTCAAAGTTGCTTCTAACAAAGTTAGTGAGTACAATAGAAATTCCTAATACATAATCATATGATGAAACTTGAAGCTCAGTATGAATGTAACGATATAATCGTTATATGCAAGAATATGATTCACTGACTTCCCCTTTTATCAAATCTCCCAAAAATATTTATATAAATCAATGCTTTGGAGAACTTAGGTTAAATTTTTGAATACAAAAAAAAAAACTTTGAAGATTGAAAGATTTGAAACACACTTTGTCACAACAATATTTCTCTTAAGTTTGCAACCACAATATGATCTTTGTAATATGCAACTTAATATATATATATATATATATATATATATATATATATGATGTGATTACCAAAGATCAAAACCTAATATAAGATTTTTCAGAAAATATCCCTAAAAATATATATATAGTTATGAACTTCTAAGGATATTTAATCAAAAGATTTTAAAGTATCCAAAATATCAAGTCTTTAACTAAGGACACACTTGAATGATAACTATTTAATCAATGGAAAAAGAAAAACTTTCTCAAGTAGTGAACTTGTCAAAAACAATCTCTATATGTAATGAACACTCGAGATCAATCTCTCTAATGATATTCAATAACAAGTGCTGAGATGAGAAACTCTTGAAAATAATAAATTGATTTACCAAACCTCAATACAAAGTTGAAATCAAGATGTGTAAATGACTTCCTTTTGATTTTCTGAGTTGATTTGCCCAAGCTTGATGAGTATAAGTTGGTGTGCTGGCAATCGTATAGCAATATGTTCAAGTCTCTCAAATATCTTTCAAAAGCAATGTTCTCTTCTCTTCTCTTTGATCTTAGCTAACGCACTAGCGTTTAGATGTTCAATATATATGTATCTTTCCCTTAGAATAGATCTCAACCGTTGGATCAAAAAATATCTCACGAGTTTTCTTATTAAAAATTAGATTTTTAAGTTTTCCTACAAGTTCAAACAACTGAGGTTAAAGGCCTAGATGACTGAAGTTCCTTAGAGCTTCAAAAAATTATCCTGGACACAGGGTCAGACAACTAAAGTTTGGTGTTTAGACGACTGAAGTGTGGGGTTCAAACGATTGAAGTCTAACTTCAGTCTTTTGAGGTGCTTCTGCCAGGTTCTGTGTTTCACCATAAATTCTTCAGGTGACTAAACTTAATTTTCGGTATTTCGAAGAAATTCTTCAGACAACTGAGGTTAACTTCGGTCTTCTGAAGTAGCAACTTCAGGCGACTGAAAATTGACTTCAGTCTACTGAAGTTCTTATTTCCTGAATTTTTTATTTATATTTTGAAAAATTGCTTTGCTCCCTTCCTTGGCCCTTTTATAAAAATAAAAATATTTTTAAGTCCATGAAATTCCCCCAATGATGTTCATGAAATGCATGAGTCCTAAGGTCATTCTAGGGTATATGTTGAGTCTCAAACTAAATCATATGAAAATGTAAATACATTGGTTCTAAGTACCCATTCCTATGACATTCTTGAACTTGTTGCTTGCATCTTCATTCTTGTACTCTTTGAGTTCCATGGATTTTGCCAAGTTGTGTATGCTTTGCTCTTCATGGCTTCTATGACTTGTTATCCTTCAGTGCATGCTTAATATAGTTCCATTCACAATATTAATGCACATATCAAATACCAAGTGATTTCTCATTATCAAAACAAGATTGGACTCATAGAGTCAATTGTGAGTTTTTTAATAAAGGGTCTGAAGAAGCTTTTGACTGTTTTAATTATTTGGCTGAAAATGGCCAATCTTAGGATGTCTCTTATGTGTATGATAGATCTTAAAAGCACAAATGTATTAGTGGGGGTGGTAAGTATCAATTGAAAGAAGTTGATGATTTGAATGTTAGGCTTGCATTGATGTCCAAAAGGTTAGATTCCATTGAGCTTAAGAAGGTAACTGAAATGCATGTTTTACCATCATCTTCTTAAAAATGTAGCATATGTGAGGATCCAGGGCATGTGACTGATGCATGTCAAACTATTCCTGCTTTTAAGGAAGTTCTACTTGATCAATCTAACCCAGTGCATATGGTTTCTAAGAATTCTTCTGGACCTTATTCTAATTACAATGCAGGTTGGAGAAATCATCAAAATTTCAGTTGGAAAAATGACCAAGTGGAGCCACCTACGCAGGGACCAAGTCAATATACTCCTTATGCAGCAGTTGGCCAAGGCTTGAGACCACCTCATTTTCCAAATCAGTCACCCCCAATGAAGAGAAGAGGAGTGGAAGACTCCATACAACAGCTAAATGTTCGCTTGCAACATTTCATGCAGAGTCAGAGCACGATCAACAACCAGAACTCCCAGGCCATCAATGACATCAGAGGGACTCTCATTATAGTAACCACCACATTAAGTAACCAAGAGCAATGAAAATTTCCAACTCAACCCCAAGTCAATCCACAAGGGCACAGTCAATCATCTCAGACTTCGGGTGAAGGGAGCAATGTGAAATCAGTGAAAGCTATTACAACTTTGAGGAATGGTAAGGTTTTGGATAATCCTGCCCATAGTGCAGGAAGTTCAAGTAAAAATGCTAACCCTCCTCTTGATAGTGGTGAGTCAAGTACTTTGAATTCAAATAATGATGCATGTCAGATACCTGCACCGTTCCCACAATGTTTGCTTTCTTTGCACAAGGATAAACAGCATACTGAAATCCTAGAAATTTAAAAGCAAGTTAGGATTAACATTCCACTTCTTGATGCTATAAACAAATTCTTGCTTATGCAAAATTTCTAAAGGATTTATGCACTGTGAAATGCAAATTGAATGTGCAGAAAAAGGCTTTCCTCACTGAGCAAGTTAGTGCCATTATTCAAAATTACACACCACCTAAGTACAAGGATCCTGGGTCACCTACTATTTCATGTTTCATTGGAAATTCTAAGATTGGGCAGGCCTTGCTAGACTTAGGTGTGGGGGCTAATTTGATACCTTATAGTGTGTATAAACAATTAGGGCTAGGTGAATTGAAAAACACATCCATTATTTTGTAGCTTGCTGATAGATCCATAAAAATTCCTAAGGGTATTGTTGAGGACGTCTTGGTCCAAGTGGATAAATTTTATTACCCTGTGGATTTTGTGGTCTCAAATATGAAAGTGTCATCCCATGCAAATTCTTCACCACCTGTGATTTTGGGAAGACCATTTTTAGGAACTTCTAATGTCATAATCAATTGTAGGAGTGGTGTTTTAAAATTGAGTTTTGGAAATATGACTTTAGAACTGAATATCTTCAATTTGTGCAGGCAACCTCAAGAACATAAAGACATTCAAGAAGTCAATTCACTGGAATCCTTAATTGCAGACACTCCTTGGTTAAATTATGATTGTGATGAGCAGTGGGAGGATTTAGAAGACTCCCTTGATTTAACTGAGTCCACTGATCATTTTTCCTCTCTTTGTGCTGCAGGTGATTCAACTGAGATGCAATGGAACCTCAAATTTGAACCACTATCAGCAATACAAACCCTAGCACAACCATCCAACCAAAAGACACTAGTGCTAGAATTGAAGTCACTGCAGCCGGAGCTGAAATACGCCTACCATGGACCAGAGAACTCATTTCCATTGGTGATTTCTGCATTGCTGACCCTAGACCACGAAAGTAAGTTGTTGAGAATTTTGACACAACACAAATAAGCTATTGGCTGGTCCATTGCCAACATTAAAGGTATAATTCCTCTCATTTGTACACGTAAGATATATTTGGAAGAGGATTCAAAACCCTCTAGAGAAATGCAAAGGAGACTAAACCCCACTATTAGCCTTAGTGGCTACACCATCATTGTTTAATGTGTTTTGATGATATTAATCTATATGTTGTTCCTAGTGTTTTCCTATCCTAGTGTGAGGTAGTATGTTTTGTAACTCTTGTGAGTGTGTTTCTTGCATGATTTCTGAGTAAGATTTGAGCAAAACACATGCATACTAGGACACATGAGTTTATAGGATTGCACTAAAGACATAAACACAAACTCACCTTTCATGGCTTTCTAAGTTAAAACAAGAGTTTGTCAAATGAATCCTAAAACTCAAATATGTTTTCAAAGGGACAAGTTTTTAACATCTTAGTTTTAAGAACATTTTTATACTTAGTCCTGATTGTTTCAAAACAAGTTTAATGTCCTAAAGGTTCAAAGAAAGTCAAGTATATTTACAAGAGGACATACTAAGCATATAAGATATCAAAATGGGTTTTCAAACGTGTTTTATTAATTAAAATATCTTATATTCAAAAGGAAACTCATTCGACAAGTTTTAATCTTCATTAGACTTAATATATTTCATATACTTTTGTCCAAGAATGTTTTGAGTCATTAAAACACATTTTGACAAGGAAAAACAAAGTAATCGTCACTGCCATAGTGTAGTCTTGAGTCCTAAACACCTTGCAGTAATTTGGGCATAAATTTTTCTACAAAAGTTCAAAGGGGACAATCTTGGAGTCCCTGGAAAGCTAAGACAAAATTACACAACTTTCATTTTGGTGACTTTTTCTGATTCAGGGACCTCGTCGAAGAAATTCAGATTTCGTCAACGAATTCAACGAGTAGAAGCGCTCCAACGGGCGAAAAACGGCTAGTTTGCCAAATAAAATATTTTTTCTTCCCCCTAACAGCTAGTTAACAGCTCCTAAGGTTCTTGGGCTATAAATACAAGCTATTAGACTTGTATTAACATGGTTTTGAAGGTCTTTGATCATTGTTAGTAAAAAACATCATTTTATACAAAACTTAGCACATTGCATATTAGTTCTTCATTACATGTGCTCATTTTCTCTTGCTCACTTATTGTGTTTGATTCAATTCTTGAGAGAATAGTGTGAGGTTTGAGTTGTAAATTATATTTGCTCATTGTAAGGAGCATTCTTTGTAATCTTCCATCTTCTTGTGAAAGTTCTTTGTGAACCAAGTTGTAAGGCTCTTTGTGAACCGAATCGGTAAAGACTCTTTGTGAGCGGTAGGGAATTGTTCCCGAGTTTGTAGGACTTGCTCCGCCGCGGAAGGAGCAATTATAGTGGATTGTAGAATCCTTGGCTTGGTGCTAAGGCGTGGACTTAGGCTTGGTGCTGAACCACGTAAAAATACTGGTGTTGTTCTTTCTCTCCCTTACACTCTTTATTTTATATTTATATTGCGATATAATTTCTTATTTTATAGAAAAATACGTATTCCGCGAAAAGAGTCTATTCGCCCCCCCCCTCTAGACTATATACTCCGAGTTGGGACTTCCAACACCCACAATGAAGGAAGTGGTAAAAAAAAAAGTCTTGAAAATGTTAGACATAGGCATGATATATCCAATTGCTGACAGTAAATGGGTTAGTCCAATATAAGTTGTTCCAAAAAAATCTGGTATAATTGTTGTAGAAAATGATAAGGGAGAATTGGTGCCTATTAGAGAGACCACTAGCTAGAGGATGTGTGTAGACTATAGGAAATTGAATGCCGCCTCTAGGAAGGATCATTTTATTTTGCCTTTCCTTCACCAGATTTTAGAAAAAGTGGCAGGACATGAATATTACTGTTTTTTATATGGATTCTACGGTTATTATCAAATAGAAATAGCTCTAGAAGACCAAGAGAAGACTACCTTCACTTGTCCTTTTGGAACTTTTGCCTTCAGGAGAATGTCATTTGGGCTATGCAATGCCCCGACTACTTTTTCAAAGATGCATGTTAAGTATTTTCAGCAACTTGATTGAGGACAGCGTAGAGGTTTTCATGAATGACTTTTCAGTTTTTGGGAAAACATTTGATGCATGTTTGTCTAATTTGCAGGTTGTTTTGAAAATATGTGAAGAAAAAAAATTGTTGTTAAATTGGGAAAAATGCCACTTCATGGTCCAACAAGGAATAGTTTTGGGGCATATTGTATCTTCTCGAGGCATAGAGGTGGACAAAGTTAAAATAGACTTGATTTCAAATTTGTCTGCACCTAAAAATGTGAAAGATGTTAGATCATTTTTAGAGCATGCTGGTTTTTATAGAAGATTCATAAGGAATTTTAGCTTTATCTCTAAACCTCTTTGCAAACTTTTGATGCATGATGTTAAATTTGAATGGACCCAAGAGTGTCAAAATAGTTTTGATGAACTGAAAACATGTCTCACCACTGCACCTATCATTCGATCTCCTGACTGGTCACTTCCTTTTGAATTAATGTGTGATGCAAGTGACTTTATTGTGGGGGCTGTCCTTGGACAATGAAGAGATAAACTACCATATGTCATATACTATGCTAGTAGAACTTTAAATGCTGCACAAAAGAACTATTCCACCACAGAAAAAGAACTACTAGCTATAGTATTTGCATTGGGTAAGTTTAGATCGTACCTTCTTGGTTCTCCTGTCATAATATTCATTGACCATGCAGCTCTAAAATTTCTATTGTCAAAAAAGGACACTAAGCCAAGACTGGTAAGGTGGATACT
The DNA here is from genome assembly GCF_029873635.1 of Malania oleifera. Lineage (NCBI taxonomy): Eukaryota > Viridiplantae > Streptophyta > Magnoliopsida > Santalales > Ximeniaceae > Malania > Malania oleifera. Next base: position 142,705,236 of record NC_080417.1, read on the forward strand.
TCTGCTGTAGGAATTTGATCTCACAATAAAATATAAAAAGGGAGTGGAAAACGTGGTGGCGAATGTTAGAATTAGTGTATTCCCAAGAGGGGGGTTGAATTGGAAATTTAAACTTTTCTCCTAGGTTAAATCAGAAATCAATATGATTTAGATGCCTAGGGTCTTTCTATACGATCCCAAATGCACAAGTAGATATAATGTACAAAAATTTAAATCATGTGCATCATTCATACCCTAATATACACGTGTGGGAAATATAAAGTGCAAAAATATAAACAAACACACGATATGTTATCGGGGTTTGGCCAACTGTGCCTACGTCCCCGCCTCTAGCTCGCAAGCCCGAGGTTTCAACTAAAGGCTCACTTAAAGGGTGGAGCGACACCGATTACAACTAGGTCAATTAGCACAAGGCTGACCTCAACCTTTACAACCAGGTCAATTAGCGGGGCTGACCTCAACCTTCACCTTAACCAGATGGTGCACCTAACTTTCCTAATCGGGTTTAAGCCAACCCGAGACTATTTCAAAGGGCTAGTCTCCCTCTTCAGGCTAGTGCCTGGAAATACAACAGTATTTTTTACAAAGTAACTGGTATAGTGATTGTGTTTTTGTGTAAAGCAAATATGTACCCAGATGCACTCAGTCAGATATACCACAAGATGATTTAATATGTAAGCTCAATGTGGTCTAATGTTTCAACTCTCAAATATATTTGCTATCAATGTAATGAATGCGTGAGAGTGTCAACAGGCAATCTTTGTATCACAAGATATTCAACTAAGGTATTCACACAAAGATATCAAGAAAGTCTCAAGTATATTAATCAGTATGATATCTCAGTCACATAAATCAGATAAAGTATATGCTTGGTTTGCAAAAGATATATAATCTTTGTATTCAGCAAATAATATGTGAGTTAATGAATACTGCAACAAAGATTAATATCACATAAACAAATATCTTCTTAAGAAAATATGTTCAAATAAATCAACCAAGATATTTGAAAATATTTTTGCAACTTAAAAACAAATACAAGCTTTCTAAGATATTGCAATACAAATGCAATACTCAAAAGCTTAATGCAAGTCTTCTTAGGATAAGCTTATGAGCAAAGCCCTTAAGAATACTAAGGTTTAGCTCTCGTAAAAATTGATTCAATCAAACACGAATGGTAGAGCAAACCTATCTAAACAAACACTTAATCAACTTACAGAGATTTTAAGCAATGAAAGAGAGTAAGTATGAGTGATTGAAGTATAAAAAAATGAGTAGTAGGATTTTTGAACTTGAGAGAGAATTTATTAAACAAGTAGGCTAATCAAGTTACTAATTTTCCCAAATGAAAGGGTATTTATAGACACCCCATGAAATATAACCGTTGGGGATATAGTTGGGATTATTAGAAAAGATTAATGATGTTTTAAATATTTTAACCTTGATAAAAATAAGTTAACCATAGTAAAAATGCAGGGCACCCCGAGAGACTCGGTCGACCAAAAACCTTTCGATCAACCAGAAACCTTTCGGTAGACCAAAGTTCATATGGGTCGATCGACCTAGCATATTTTGAACTGGGGACTCGGTCGACCGAACATACATGTCCAAGGCGATTTTTCTATTTTACCAAGGTTCGATCGACTAGGCTGATTTTGAACTGAGCGACTCGGTCGATCAAACAATTGGGATTTCTCCCGAGAACCCTCGGTCGACTAGATAGTTGGAATACAATTTGGGCTCGGCGAACCAGGTAGTCAAACGTATGACTCCTAGGAGGTTTGGTCGACTGGGTGATTTTGAACTAAACTGATTCAGACGACCAGGCTGTGAACAACTGGTTAACCTAGACCGGGTTCGGTCGACCGGGAGCAAAATGAACTGCATGGCCTGATCGATCGAAAGTACACAAAGTGTGCATTTCAGTCCTATTTTGAATCACAAACACCCTAATCAAGTGTCTAACATTTATGAGTGCAAAGGTAAGTGTCCTAAGGTCATTTCTAGGTCCTTTTGAAGACACCGAAAAAATTTGGTGTCGATCATCTGAAGGTTAAACCCTAAGGTCATTCTAAGGTCATTTGTATTATGAGCTTACGTATTTGACCATGCATGTGATGTGTGTGATTATTATATACAAAATGTCCTAATTGCTATTACAGACCCTTTACATGAATGAATTATATTACAACATAAGAAATTGGGTCTTCAAGCTTCACTCTTTCATGTGCATTATGATCTGTCAATTTAAGTTTCTGCACAAAGTCTTAAACACTCATTAGATATAATAAGTATTTGTCATAATCAAAACCGGGTGTGACCTATAAGGTCAATAGCAGATAAGCTTTCTCAGCTTCAACTAGAAGTTTCTGAGAATTTTTCTTTGATTTCTGATCATTTTCCTGATGAACCGTTATTTGTAGTTGAATCTTTACCATGGTATGTTGATATTGTGAATTTCTTTGTCACAAGGAAAACTCCACCTCAATGGAATGCTCAGGACATTAGAAGGTTGAAGGCTGAAGCTAAGAATTTCTTTTACGATGATCCCTATCTATTTAAGTATTATTCAGATCAAATCATTAGGAAGTGTGTGCCTAACAATGAAATTTCTGGTGTCTTAAATTTTTGCCACACAGAAGCTTGTGGTGGGCATTTTTTAGCCCACAAAATAATGGCTAAAGTTCTTCAAAGTGGGTTTTATTGGCCAAGTATGTTTAAGGATGCTTTGAGTTTTTGTAAAGCTTGTGAACCTTGTCAAAAATTAGGGGGAATCACTAGGAGAGACATGATGCCTTTGCAAGTTATACTAGTGATTGAAATTTTTGATTGTTGAGGTATAGATTTCATGGGACCATTTCCTTCTTCTTATGGCTATTTATACATTTTTCTTGTCGTTGATTATGTTTCTAGGTGGGTTGAGGCAGTCCCTTGCTTAACTAATGACCATCAAGTGGTTATAAAATTTTTGAAAGAAAACATTTTTGCAAGGTTTGGCATGCCTAAAGCCATAATCAGTGATCAGGGCATGCACTTTTGTAACAAACAAGTTTCAGCCTTATTGAAGAAGTATGGTATCCATCACAAAATCTCTACTGCTTACCACCCTCAAACCAATGGACAAGCTGAACTAGGAAATAGGAAAATTCAAAACATCCTTGAGAAAATTGTTAACCCAAACAAGAAGGATTGATCTTTGAGATTGTCGGATAGCTTGTGGGCCTATAGAACAGCTTTTAAAACCATTTTGGGCATGTCTCCATGTAGATTAGTGTATGGTAAGGCTTTCCATTTGCCTATAGAGCGGGGACATAGGGCGTATTGGGCTATTAAGAAATGCAATTTTAACATTGATGATGCTGGTTGTGTGAGAAAATTGTGGTTATCTGAATTGGATGAGCTGAGGATGGATGCTTACAACAATTCTAAATTGTCCAAGGAAAGAATGACGAACTTCCATGATAAGCACATTCAACATAAGACTTTTGAGCCCGATCAACAAGTGTTATTGCACAAATCTTGATTGCACTTGTTTCCTAGTAAGTTAAGGTCTCGGTGGAGTAGACCTTTTGTGGCAAAGACTGTTTTTCCTCATGGTGCTATAGAGATTCTGAATCCTCACAATGGTAACATTTTTAAGGTTAATGGTCAAAGGCTCAAGCCTTTTATCTCTAACTTTGCACCTGAGGAATCTACTTTACATCTGCTTGATCCCACTTAGTATAGTTTTTTATTTGTATTTGTATTTTTCTCATTGATTTCTTTTGTTCTTTAATTGTTATTTCTTATTCCCTAGGATTGAGTTCTTTTTAAAGCGGTTTAGGCACTTCTTTTCCCTCTGTCTTGTAATTTTTCCTTTACTGTTTTGCTCGTCTTATAGCTGATTTGCTTTACTTTTAACTACTCTCTTGGGTAAATTCTTTCATTTCTCCTGCATCATTGAGGACAATGCTACATTCTAGTTGGGGGGTTGAAGAGAATTTACCTTGTGGTTTGCACTTTAAACATATGTTGGTTTACCTTGGGAAAATATTGTTATGGAGCTCAAAGCATGCTAAATTCCTCATTTGTGAACGTTACATGCCAATTTTTTTTTTTAGGATATAGAACATGTAGGATGTAGTGCAATCAAAGTTTAAATCAAAAGACATTTTTAAACATTTCACTTAGTTTCAACCAAGGGAAGGATGTTAAGAGTCTTGCTACACACACTACACAGGTGAGAAAACTTAGAACGACTACCTTAGACCATTTTTGGTTGATATGTACTTCAATTGTTTGGGACTCTAATAAACCATATCCTAATGGCTTAGAAAAGAAAATAAAAAAGTTTGAAGCAAATGAAAATAAGAAACAAGCCAGGGATTAATTGCAAGAAGGAAAAGAGAAAAAAAATTAAATTAAAAAAAGGGAAGCACTTGTGTATTGGAAAGGACTACCTATTATCGAGGTCCTAAATAAACAAAAAGTGGGTACCTTGTTGTAGCATGACCTACTACTGGGTTTCTAACTAATCAAGAAAGTAGGTGCCTTTTAAAGTGTAATAGTGTGAAAGCCACCAATATGATGATTTTGAATTAGAGTAAGACCGTACGGTTGTCTTAGACTAATTGATTGTGATTGAAATCGTTAATGTCTATTGGCAGCCAATCTTGGAATTCTAGCCTTATTCTCATGACATGTGAGCTTTGTTACGTTCCATAATATTGGTTGTTTTACTAAATGGTGTATAAATCTCTCAGTTGATACGTAACTTAAGTTAATTTGTGTCCTGTGTTCCTCAACTCATTAAGAATATTTCATGGCATGTAATTTTCATAAGTATTGGAATTTTAGTTGCTTCTCCCCTGGTTTGAATGCATTCACGTTATTTGCTAGGGATTAGCAAAACGGTAGTTGGGGGTGTGATTACGCGCTTAAATTGCGTAATTAAGTGTTTTAACTCATGCATTAAGCTTTATATTTTTAATTAAATACCTAATTATTCTCAATATTTTAACATTGTATTCTATTTATAATATTTGGATTTTATTGAGTAATTTATGAATTTTTGGTGTTTTTTATTGCAGGACAACTATTGGAAGCTAAAATTGACACTATTTCATAATCTGGGCGTAACTTTCTTGTCCGAGCTTTGATCGAGGTGATTCAAAATGCTATGGAAATCTGAGAGAGTGCTCTATAATTTTTGTGTTTTGATCTTTGAGATATTAGGGCTTTAAGAAGATCAAAATTAGGCTTGCAGTGCAGAACTGACTATGTGTTAACAAAAGGAAGAAAGAAAGAAAAAAAAAAGAGGTTGATGTGACCACGTGAGGGCCACATGCAGTGTGCTCGGAGTGAGGTGCTGGGGAGAGTTCTTTGAAAAGGCAAGAGAGGCACGTGAGAAAAAAAGAAAAGAAAAGGAGAAAAAAGTAAAGAAAAAAAGAGGAAGGAAAGTAAAAAAAGAGGGCTAGTGTGTAGGGTTTTAGTTAAGGTTCTTTTAGGCTTTTGGAGAGGAGTTAGGGGGCTTTGGTTGGGGTTTTTTACGCAGCAGCACACAGCAGTCATAGCTTTTGTGTGTAGAGCTCCTCACGGCCTCCTCCTCCTTCTCTCTCTCTCTCTCTCTTCTTGTTTAGTTATTTTAAATGTTTGTTTTAATGGATTGTGGGAAGAAGTTTATGTATTTTAATGGAAGTTTTTAATACTTTATTAAAGTGTTTTAATACTAAGTTTCTTTATTTTATTGTTTGAGTATGGTCATTAGATTAATTAATTGCTTATCTTTTACTTTGTTATTTTGAATGCTTTCAAAGTTAAGTTAATTTGTTGTTTTAGTTTAGTATACATTTAGTCTAATGATTGGAATGATTTTAGGTTAGATTAATTAATTCTTTTGTTTTAGTATGCATCTAGTTTATTGTTCTTTTAAGTTGTTTTTTTTTCTACTATTTTATTATTGCAATGATTTATTGTGGAATTCGTTTGACCCGAAAATTGCGGATTGCAAGCATGAGCGGCTAGGTTTTATAACTTGGGTTGTGGGTCAATGTCAATTGCTTTCCATGGTTTACTAGTTTTCCTACGATATTATTGTTAAACTTTTATTTGACTAAAATCGAAAATTAAAGGCATCATTGATAAATCGCTGGCTTTAATTTCTTATTTTGTTGTTGACGTTAGACACATCAAAACTTTGATTTAATCTAAGATTTTCATCAATAAATTTTTACATGAAATTGGGTTGATGCTTAATGAGAGTAATTATTTTCTTCCGTTTGGATGCGACCAATTTACTCGAGCTTTAGTATGAAAATTTCATCCTATTAATGTCTTGATTGGATTAACAAGAAGAGGAATAAGGCCTAGGGAATTAGTAAATGGTGGAAGCAAAAGGACGTTGAGCCCATAACCCATAACCCAAGTGTTTGGTAAATTGTTTCAGTTAATCTGTTTAGTTTTGACTGCATTATTAGATTTACATTTTTAGAAAATTGATAAAATTTTAGTCTCATTTTGATAGTTTACTCAAGCATCTCCCGCTTTGTTTACTGTTTTCAAAAATCATAAAAAACCAAAAATATTTTCAAACCACATTTTACAGCAACAGGATTTCACGAAACTTTTATAAATATTTTGATACTCAATGGTCCCTGTGGAATACGATCCTGGACTCATCCTTGATACAACTTGAAACTTTTGCACTTGGAAGCAAAACTTAGAACATGTCAGCTATTGTGAGTACGAAATGATGAAATATACTATTGGATTGTGAACATTAGCTAATTGTGAGTACAATTTATTGGTGAATACAGATTGGTTGTGAATATTAGCTACTTGAGATTACTGTGTGATGAACAATGTGGCGTGTGTGTATGGGTCATTTTGTGTGGTTATTTGTTTATATCACAATATAACATTGGCAGGCCTAAGGAGTTCGTTATATTGCCTAGATGTAATCACAATATACGTTGGTGGCCCTAAGGAGTTCGTATATTGTCATTATATATTGGGGTAGAGCATTGGTAGGCCTGAGGAGGTTGCTCTACTGATATACTACAGGAAGGTCATGGGGATTGGTACTGGTGATTAGTGGTGCCTGTGTGGGCCACGTTATATCTTGTGTGGACTGGGTATCCTGTGTGGATGAGAGTCCTATGTGGACCGTGTATTCTATATAGATGTGAGTCCTGTGTGGACTGTGTTCTTATGTGTGGATAACTTATGTGGAATGTGATATGATAAGATAAATGATATGTAAATCTAATTATATGTATATTTATGGTAAAGTAAAACTTTCTACCAATAGCTTGGTAAGAAATGCGAGTGCCCTGGTTATTTTCAGTTTGGTACCAGAGCGGAGGGAAGCTACTTGTATGGGCGGATAATCTTTCCTATTCTTGGAGACTTTGCCTATATACATAACTCGAGGGCTTACTGAGTAAGGTGAGTGCCCTGATATTAGTATTAGAGCAGAGGGAAGCTACTTGTATGGGTGGGTAATCTTCTCTATTCTTGGGAATTATCATTAAAAAAATTATGAATGTGTGTTTGATATCAGATGTCAATATTGTTAATAATGATGCATTTTCTCAGCTACTGTTGATAATGAAATACAAATGAATATATGTTCTATATTTATTTAAACTCTCTCCCATACATTGCTATGATTTATTCTTTTTTACTGAGATGTGTCTCACCCTAGTAGATAATTATATTTTTAGGTCCATCAGACGATCGAGCTTAGAGCTCCGAGCAGGGTAGTGTTTTTGGTAAATTTTGGAGTGTTTATGATAACAATTTAACGTTTAGTTTATATTTTTAAATACTAGGATGCAATATAAACAGATGGTGCAGTTGTTTTTTTTTTTTTTCAGGGTTTATAGATAGACTCTGGTGTTTAAATTGAGGTTGTATATTTGATTCTGCTGCATGATTGTCGTGTATGATATCAGAAACGGGTGAATGAAACATGCAACCTTCAAGCCCCACTTGGTGGGTCTAGGGGTGTTACAGTTTGGTATCAGAGTTGTTGGCCTTACAAGGCTTAAAATCTTATTTTGATGATAACAAATCAGAGGAACTTAGCATATTTGGTTAAGTGATGATATTTCAGGACTTAAGTATGTGAATACAACAAAGTCAAATGCTCATAAGGATGATTGAAAGCTTGTGTTTCAAAGAAAGATGATCAAATGAAGCTTAAAGAGTCAAGGCATGGATTCAAAGATGCTTTATTAAAGCTTGAAGAACGTGAGAGCATGGATGTTAAAGAGGACTTTCTAAAAGCTTAAAAGTATGTTGAAGCTTGAAGACAAGATGGAGCTAAAAAAAAAAGACAAGCATGAAGACTTAAGTGCTTAGAGTGTCAAAAGTCCTAAGAAGTCTTTATGCAAGTACTTCATATTTTAAATATCAAATGAAATAAGTTGAAAGCTCTTTAGGGGTAATTATGGACTTAGAGACCTTATTTTAAAACCCTGGAAAATGTTTTATAAGAAATCAAAGCAAGAAAGCAAAAGGAATTTTTGAAAACTAAAATGAAAATTTTGGATTTGGTCTGCCCATACGACTGAGGAGTAGCCTTAGAAGCCTGAAGATGTACCGCAGAAGACTGAAGAATTAGTTCAGTCTATTGAAGATTTTTCTGATGGAATACAGAAGAGGTAGTACACTCTCAGATGACTGAACCCTCAATTTAGTCATCTGATCTAGGACTTCAGAAGACTAAACCCATAGTTCAGTCGTTTGACCCTGTGTCTAGTTCAAATTTTTCAGTGTGTTAAGGAACATCAAAAGACTGAACTCAATACTTCAGTCATCTGAACACTGTTAACAATTAGAAATTTTAAATGTTTTAAAGTTCAAATAAGGGTTTCTTGTGCCCCAAAATTTATAAAAACATGGGAGATACTCCAAGTAATCTTAGGAAACACGAAATAACTTTTCTAAGGCTATAAATACATGGTTTTGCAAATCAAATAAGATATAGAACAAAAGAATTGAAAAATCTGTTTTAAAAGCTGAAAGCACATCTTGCTATCTTGTTGCTCTTTCTTGCTAAACTCTTTGCACAACTGAATTGTTGAATATCTGAAGTACTGAACATCCTACTACCAAGTTCTGAGTTTCTAATTCTCATCTAGAAAGAACTTGGTGAGTTCTTACTTGAGCTTTATTGTATTTCACTTTGATATTTAATATTGAAGTACATAGTATTTGAAATTGTACTAATCTGCTCTTTGTGAGAGTATTATTGTACGTAGATATTGTTTCTTGTTTCTTGACGATTCCAAGTTGTTGGATCGTTGACCGAGTATGGGGTATCACTTGGAGAGGCGTTGCTCTAGCCTAGTGAAGGAGTGACTGAGCGTGGGGTGTTGCTTGGAGAGGCATTGCTCTAGCCTACTGAAAGAGTGTCTAAGCATGGGGTATTGCTTGTAAAAGGTTTGTTCCGCTTGGAAAGGAACAGTATGGTAGAATCCTTTGGTGGTATTGGCCAAACGTGAGGACGTAGGCTGAGGATAAGCTAAACCTTGTAAAAAATGTGGTGTCACTCTTTTTTCATAAGATCCATAAACACAGCAGGAGCATTTGTCAAACCGAACGACATAAACAAAAACTTGTAATGGCCATACCTAGTTCAGAAAGTCATCTTTGGTACATCTTCTAATTTAACCTTCACCTAATGATACCCAAATCATAGATTGATCTTGGAGAAAACTTGTGTGCTCTTTAGCTGGTCAAACTAATCGTCAATACAGAGTAACGGGTACTTGTTCTTCACTGTCATTTTATTAATTTCTCAGTAGTCAATGCATATCCTCATCGACCCATCCTTCTTCTTCACAAACAACACCAGCGCTCCCTAAGTTGATACGCTCAGTCTGATAAACCCCTTATCAAGTAGTTCCTGCTACTGCTTATTTAGCTTCTTTAATTCAACCAGAACTATTCTGTATGGAGCCTTAGAAATTGGTGTTGTCCCTGGATTTAATTCAATGGCAAACTCCACCTTACGATCAGAAGGCAATCTCGGTAAGTCCTCAGGAAACAAATTCGAGAACTCCCTTATCATTGGGATATCCTTTAGCTTAAGTCCCTCCTTCGGTACTTCTTTTACAAATGCAAGGTACCCACCCCTGGCTACCCTCCAAAAGTAACCTATTTTCCTGAATTACTAAAAGGATTTGCGGTGCAGAGCGCACACATGACCCGACAAATTTAAACTCTTGCTCCCCTAGAGGTTTGAACATTACCTTCTTCCTGTGGCAGTCAATGCTCGCATAACTGGATGCTAGCCAATCCATCCACAAAATAATATCGAACCCATGCATGTCAAAAACAATTAGACTAGAAGGCAACCTTCTTCCCTAAACCTCCACTGGGTGATCCCTGATCACCTTGTTACATACTCATACTGACCCTGTCGGTGTGACTACTGCTAACTCGACATCTAACGGTTGTGTCTCTACTTTATACAATTTAACCAATCCCCGAGACATGAAAGAGTGCTTTGCACTTAAATCAAATAACACAACAACACTATTCGACAAAATGGAAGTAGGACTTGTCACCATATCATTGGCATTCTCCAAATCTCCTAGCGTAAGCGAGTACACCCGCGCTTGGGTGGTGCCCCTCTGGTGACCACCTCGGGGTGCCTGGTTACCTCCCCGATACTGATGCTGTGGAGGACTGTGAGTAAACGTCATGCAGCAATCCTACGCCATATGTCTAGCCCCACCACACCGATAGCAGTTAGTTGGTCCAACCCTGCACTAGCCCTAATGCCTTTAATGGCATATGGGACAGGTAGGATGTAGTGGATTCCCCTAATGAGCTTGATATCCCATCTCCTACCACTAGCGAGTGAAATTACCAGGCCTCCTCCATGTACCCTGGCTAGTACTAGTCTGAAATCCCTGAGGCAAAAGCCTCTTCTTCTGGTTTACTACTAGTTTCTCCCCCTCTTGAATGTTGGCCTCAACTGCCATAGCCTTATCCACCAACTCAGAAAATCTTTGAGTCAACAATGCCACCACCTGTGCACGTATTCCCTGCCTCAATCCTTCTCAAACCTTCAGGCCTTCTTTGGCTCGTCCGGGATCATGTATGGAGCGAAGCAGGATAGCTCCATAAAATTGGCCACATATTGTTGTATGGTCAAGTGTTCCTTCGTCAGATTTAGGAACTCATCTACCTTAGCCTCTTGGGTGGCAATAGGGAAGTATCTGTCAAAGAAGACCTCCCTAAAACGGCTCCACAATAATAGCCGCAAGTCTTGACCGTTATTCCTCCACTAGTTTTGCCGATCTCCACCACCTTTTCGCTTCTCCCACTAATTTAAAAGTGGCATACCACCCCTTCTACTCCTCCAAGCACTCCAGCACACTCAGCAATTCCTCTATTTCCTGAACCTAATCTTCAGCTATGACTGGGTGTGCTCCTTCTGAAAAAACAAGCGGATTCATCCAAGTAAACTGCTGAAAAGTGTAGCCCCGACCAACAGGTGGTTGATCTTGCTCTCTAGAGTCCTTCCAATTCTCCTTTCTGACCTGTCCCACTAAACTTCGCAGCACTTCTGAAGCATCCATATCATCTTCACTAGAAGTATTCACGTGATTATCCCTTCCAGCTGCGATGTCCTTCCCCCTGGAATCCATCCTAAAGATAGGCTAGAAACTAGCCTAAAAAATCCACATTTATCATGGCTGATGCAAATATGGAATGAAGAAATAATATAACATATGAATTCGTAGTTAAAAGAATCATTTACACAATTCTGCTACAAAATTTTCAAGGTATTGGCCTCTAATCACAACTCCGGAACTAAAAACCTACTCACCCAACCTAACATTCCTACTTAAGTTTCCAAGTTCCAGTCTCTCAATGCAGAAATGAAACAATCGATGGATTTACCATGATTTTCCAAAATCGTTATTCTAAGAAAAACATAAAAGACCGTCAAAGGATTTCCGCCTCTAAGCTTCCAGACCAAGACTCGCTTAATCTACCCATTCTTATCCTTATCTCAACCTATACTCTAGTAATTATCAACTGTCAAAGTCTGTAGAACCTAACAAACCTAGGCTTTGATACCAACTGTAACACCCCGACCCGCTATGTGGGCCTAGGGTGTTACTTTAGTGACGTCTGAGTACTTGATACCATAATCATAATATAAATGTAGCGTAAATAAATGATACACCCTCCAAATACATTACCAGAGTTCTATACTACCTTATACACTAAAGTCTCCAAATATTCATATCACAGCCCAAAATATCATACAAAACCAACTAAGTCCATATAACCATCATACACATCCTAGGGAATTCAAATATAACTTAATACATTAAAGTTCTTATAGACACTCACAAAAACTAAAACTAGCTATCACCCCGCTCCGTAACTTGCTAAGCTCGATCTTGAGATGGTCTTGAAAAAAAAAATGATAAATTGTATATTGGGGTGAGACACTTCTCAGTAAGGAAGACTAAGTTAAAATTAGTGTGTGGCCAACATGAATTTTAGTATATACAGAAAATAATCAGTTCTCCATTTAACCGATAATGACATTTATATAATATACTCTTTCTACATAGTTGAAAATGCCCTTTTTCCTGCCCACAGTATAAACCTGTTCAGTAAAAAAATTAACATGATTTACATAAATCAACAAATATGCATATAAGACAACTCTCTGTGACTAACACCATTTGCTTCCCCCTTGGTACGAGTTGTGCGGTCCGAAGGCTAGACTAAGCCTGGGTGATCAGCCCAGAACAAAGTCAAATTATCCCTCTACAAGTCCGTCTACAGACATCCACAACCAAGTTGCAGGCCCGACACCCTTACTTCATCCTCATGCAGGCTGTCGGTTGAGACCACCCTACACTTCTATTTAGAACAGTGTGGGCGCACATGGTCTAATAATCAATCACTAGCAATGGTACTGTGCTCACATAACAATTGGTCCCCAAGGTTCCTAAAGCATATCATGCAATTTAAGTAATAAAAACTGTAATTTAAATCATTTCGTTTTACACTTGCAATTTAATAAAAACTCGGACACCAACCGTCAAATAAACTCGGCTCACAGCCGTCAAATAAAACCTGGCCCCCAGCTATTATATAAAACCCGACCCTCGATCATCATATCAAATCCTTGTATTATTCATAAGTAGTTCTAGTATGTTTCACAAACAGTTCCAGTATATTTCACAATCATTCCCAAATTCAGTTTCACTATAAACCATAAAATCATTCACCTACCACACATTTTCAGCATTTGAATACTGTCCAGGAGATAACCAAAGATACACAGTATTTTTAGTTCATAAAATAAATCAGATTTTCCACCATTCATGTTATTCAAAATACTATATCATATATCCTAGATTTGTAAAATCCCAGTTGAACGGTTGGTTTTCAAAATAATCTTTGAACTCATAATAAATAAATATATAACAGTTTAATCAATTCACATTTAATAAAAAAAATCCTGATTTAACTTAATTCCCTTACCTGAATCCTGAAAAGCCTAGTAAAAATCCTAACCCACGCCCGCGGCGTTCATAACTCCAAACCCTGAAACCACATTTTTTTCAGTTCCATCAGTTCAACCCCAAAATTATAATTTTCTTAATATTTATAGGCTCACAAAATTTCCAATAACTATTTTAACATTTCCTAAGTCTATAAACTCCAAATAAATAATTAAATTCCCCAAAACAGAAAATTTTCTAAATTTCCTAAATCTTACCCTAGCCTTGGAGTGGTGCTTGGAAAACCCAATTCAAAAATTTACTCCGTTAGACTTGTAGAGAAACGCTCCTAGAACATCATGGTGGTTTCTGATCGTTAGTTTGGTTAAAGATTTAAGGAGAAATTGAGGAGAGAGAGAGAGAGAGATTACCTTACCCCAGGAGTGGTGCCTACGTTGCTTTTACGACAAATCCACTCTGGTTAAAATGTCGGTGGTGGAGAATGGAACCCAACGGTATTTTCCATTTTTTGATTGGTGCCTGTTTGACAGACAAAATTGAGGGAGAGAGAGAGAGAGAGAGAGAGAGAGAGAGAGAGAGTGCGTGAGAGATAGCTTGGGGTGGGATTCCTCTCTATTGAAGATTGAATTCAATCTTCCTCATGAAGATTGATTTTATGTACATATATATATATATATATATATATATATATTATCATTACTCTATTATATAATCTTATATATATATATATATATATATATATCTAACATATTATTTATTTATAAATTAGATTTAATAATACTTAATTAATTCATTCATTCATAATAATAATTTTTTTTTCACTCCCAAGCATATCAATTTCTAGGGCATTACATAAATGGCCCTAGACAGATTAACTCTTCAAAATATGGAGAAAAAGTCAAATGAGACATTCAAAGAGTACGTTTATCAATTAAAAGAAGCAGGGACATAGGTGCATGCTTCAATCGAGGATAAAAAGGCAATCTCCTTTTTTTTTTTTAATATTCTTAAAGACCCTGTTATTGAAAGCACTCCCTAAAATTTCACAGATTTAGTGATTATAAAGGAAAGAATTGAAGGTGCATTCATGATGGGAAGGATGAGCAATTCTAAGCTAGGGGCTAAAAAGAAAGATGAGGATGTATCAGCAATACAAGATCACCCTTATAGGGGTAGTAATGCCAAATGGCAGCATAATGTTCAAGTCTCAGAAGGAAGATTTCCAAGGGACACAAAAATAATAAAAATTCAACCTATCCCAATGACCTATACAGAATTGCTCTCGCAATTAATGAAGAGTCAATTGGTTGCCCCAATACCAGCAATATCAATACAACCCCCTTACCCAAAGTGGTATGGACCAAATGTTCAATGTGAGTATCATGTTGGGGCAATAGGTCACTCAATTGAAAAGTGTTGGCCCTTTAAGTACAAGGTGCAAGTTTTGAGGGATGCAAGGTGGTTGTCTTTTGATGAGAAAGCCAATGTACATGGTAATCTAATGAAAGGAAGGCAGCAAAGATATGAAGAAAAGATGCACATGTTGGGTTGTAAGAGTGACTGATTATCAACTTTGGCAGTGGAACAACATGATACATAAGTGAGAATGAAAAGCTAGATTAAATATATGACATGTGTACCTAATGGCTGATGAAATCTACAAAATCCTTCATTATTGTCAATAAAAGGACAACGTCCTATAAATTATTTTTGTTCAAATTATTTTGAGTTTTAATGAAATAAAATGTATTTCAGTCTCATCTCATCACATCATCCTTTGACTATCACCTTTCGCCAAAATTTGTCTGTTTTTGTTTGTGTTTCGTGTAGTGATACAAGGAATGATTTTGCCAGTATGGAAGACTTGGAACCAATAATTGGTTTTGAAAATCTATTTTAATGGAGCAAAAACAAAAGCAAAAAAAAAAAAAAAAAAAAAAAAAATTAATGAAAAAAAAAAATAATAAAAATACTAATTCATGCTTAGTGGAGCTGAACGATGGACTTTGAATTATGAAGGACCTTATGTTGTAAAGGAGACCCTTTCAGGAGGAGCTTTGCTGCTAACTGATATGAATGGAGATGATCAACTACACCTTGTCAATTTAGATGCAAGTAAAAAAGTATTTTTGCTTGATGTATGGAGTACCTCTTGGTGAAATTAATGAACAAACTTCCTTGACTTTTTATTCCAAATTGTGGTTAGTGTTTCAAGGGTATGATTGTGCTTTGATTAAATGATAGGTGGCCATCTTTGGTTGACTAGTATTCCCAAAAGAACCAAACAATGCATTTACCACTTGATAACCTATTTAAGTCTGAATTTAAACCAACTTTTTCTTAAAGTCAATTTACCAAAAATTTGACCTGAGTTTGGGTCCCTTGGTGTTTGACAATTCATTTAAGGCAATGATTACTGCTAAAAGGATGGCAGACCATCTTTTTGCCACTCAAAATAAAATCAAATAAAAAATCCCTTACTAGCCTTGTTGAGCCTGAAGAATATTTCTTGAATACACCGTCAAAAGATCAACCCCCATGCTGGGGCAATTTCAAGAAGATTAACATAGAACCCCAACTAAATCCCAAATAAAAAGGGAAACCAAGATCCCTTTACTAAAAAAAAAAAATGATGAAGAAAACTGATGAAGGACATGCTTCATAGGTGATCCTTGACTAATGTTACCTTTGATAAAATTGTTAACTTTAAGTCTTATTTAATCTTTTTCTTTTTTAGTTCATACCCCCAGCCTACATTATAATCCAAAAGAAAAGTCTTGACCTGATTGGTATGTGCCAGTACCTTAAATGAATTGTCAAGCTCATTAGAGTTTGAACTACGTTTTGACTTGATCATAATAAGGTATGTAGGCAGCTTGTTCAAAGAACAAGTTTGGTTAACTTTTTCCACCACTAGGGGCATAAATGTCATTTTAGGGGGGAGTTTTTGAGCTTTAGTTTCCCTATTATTTTGGAAACCCATATCCTTAGCCTATATTTCGTCCTGTGTCTTAAAGTCCACCCTGAGATTAGAATACTAATCAAAATACCCAATAAGATACTTATTATAGTTCAAAATGGAAAGGCTAAAATGGGTTACAAAACACAAATCAAGAAGGTACCATTGGAAGTTGGCATAATATTTACAGTGGAATAGTCTAGAAGTGGATGTAGTAGATGGGCAAAGCCGGTTATGCTCATTCCTATAAAGAAAGCAAGTCTAGGTCATCAAGAAGAAGGAAAATTTGAGGTGATTGCCTATTGATTTGATTCTCTGAGTTAACAACAAACTGCATGGCATCAAAGTATTGGTAAAGCCGCTTCTTGTTAAGCAAGCACAGAAATAAGTAAATAGACAGGTTTGAGAATGTCATTTACATCTTTAATGAGATTGTGTTATCTTATTGAATTTTGATTCATTTTATTTTAAAATAATTATAAAATTAAGGACACCGTCCTTGAAATTGTCAAGAAAATCCAGCCAAGCATTGGATCAAGTTGAATAATTGGGTCACAAGTAGCCTTCGGCAAATGACATGCCAAGTTTTGGGAGATAATTCAGGGGCATTCACATCAGATAATGTTGGCCCTATAGTCAAATCTAGCGGGGGTGAATGGACTCTTTTGCATATTTAGGCTTTCTTCTACAAAATAATAATCTTGGCAGTATACTAATGATTATATCACAATATAAAGAATATAAATCATGCACAAGACGTAAATTAAAGAGTATAGGGAAGAGAAACTTGACAAATGATATTTACGTGGTTCAGCCCCTTGCCTACGTTCATGCCTTGAGACATACTCAAGGATTCCACAATCCACTATGAACCTCCTCCACTGGCCGAGAAGCTTTTACAACTAGGAACAAATCCTTTTCGCTCACTAAGAGCCTTTCCAAGAGAACCAATCCCTTTCGCTCACCAAAGTCATAAGGTTCACCAAGAATTTTTGTAATTCGGTTCACTGAGATCCTTCAACCACGGTTCACCAAGAACCCTTCGCAACTTGGCTCACCAAGAACCTTTTGCAACAAGAAGATGAATTACAAAGGCAATACTCCTTGAATAAGCTGAAATTTAATACAATCAAAACCTCACATAAATCTCTTCAAGTAATGATGCACAACTAGATTAAAGAGCAAGAGAGAAGTGGATCTTGAGATACCTACGTGACACTATTGATAAGTGCCTATGTTTTGGAAAATGAGACTTGGAAATTCAAGGGTATGCTGATGCCAATTTCATTGGTGAAGTTAATCACCGCAAAAGCACCACCGGATATGTGTTCACTATTGACACAATAACCGTTAGTTGGATGTAAAATATACAAAAGATTGTTGCTTTATCTACTATAGAAGCTGAATACGTAGTAGTGACAGAAGCTAGCAAATAGATGATTTGACTTCAAGGTTTGTTGACAGAGCTTGAAATAAAGTAGGTGAGAAATGTTTTGCACAGCGACAGTCAGAGTATGGTATATCTGGCAAAAAACTCTGTATTTCATTCTAGAACCAAATACATTGAATTTCGTTATCACTTCATCAAATCTCTATTAGAGGACGGAGTGTCGACACTTGAAAAAAATCCAAGGTAGCAGGAATCCAACAGATATGTTGACAAATGTGGTAACTATAGAGAAGCTGAAGTTGTGCTCAATTTCAGTTGGTCTTCATGTTTAAAGACATATTTGAGCACATCATTTGCCTATATACTAGTGAGATTATGTCTCAGTCTCCAAGTGGGAGATTGTTGAACTTTAATGGAAACGGAGCCTTGATGAGTTGTAGAGAGACAACCTCAATTAGCTATAGAGAGCCAACTTTGATGAACTGTAGAATGCCAGCTTTGATGTGCGGTAGTGTCGGTGCTAATCCCAGCTCACCTCATTGAATCACCTCATCGAACCTCATTACTATCTTTCATTTATATCCATCCCTATCCATCTATATAAATGGAGATGTGTGTGCGTGAAATATAATGTGAGTGTAATTGAGTTGAAGGTAAGAGAGAGAGAGAGGTGTGAGAAAGAGTGAGTTGAGTTGAGTGGAGTGCAATTGCCTCCTCCTCTTCCTCTTGTATTTTCTTCCAATTTTAGTGAAGTTTGGTATACTCCGTGGACGTAAGCCAGTTTAGGCCGAAACACGTTAAATCTTGGTGTTTATTTTTGATTATGGTGTGATTGTTGCTCCTAAGCCCAATTCCCCAACAGACTCCCCTCCCCCCTTCCAAACACACACACAAATATTTCAAAAGTTTTGTTGTATACATTACAAAAACTTGGTGAAAAGAAAAGAAAAAAACAGACACTAATATCAATTTAGTATAGTGAAATGAAATTTTATACGAGTCATCCAAATAAGATATGTTAGTTAAGTATTTTGAGGATATTCAATGAATTGAAGACTGAACTTTGTATAATTACATTACAGTCAAAAGAAGTTGAGATAAATAACAAATTTTTTATTTGCTATTGTATTATTTTTTGAGGTGTCCCAAAAAATAAATAAACAAATAAATAAAAAATTCAAAACATTAAAATGAACAAAGAGAAAAAAAGAAAAATAATGCCAAAAAAAAAAAAAGAAAACAAAAAAACAAAAACAAAAATCCAACTAGACCGGACAAACCCTTTATATAGTTATATTTTGCATTAAAGAAATCCTCAATTCCGCTGTAGGCTGAAGTCTCACTCTCCTTTCGATCTTTCCAAAGGTTCAACCTAATCTCTGAATCTCTCTCGCTAGCTTCAATGGCAACGGCGTTCGCGTTCTCTCTCGTCCCCAAAACCTTAATCTGTTCTGGACTTCCCCTCCCAAAACCCTCACCTAAACCTCGCCTCCACCTCTCTTCTCCGTTCAGATTCAACCCACTATCTTCCTCCTCGCTTGGCACTCCCTGGTGCTCTCGCACGCCCTCTGGATCGTTAGTTCGAGCAGGGATTAGAGATGAGGAGTACTCGACGAAGAGGAGCAGCAGTAGTGAGCCTAGAGATACCATTATGTTGCCTGGCTGTGATTACAACCATTGGCTTATTGTGATGGAGTTCCCCAAGGACCCTGCACCGACCAGGGAGCAGATGATTGACACCTACCTCAACACTCTCGCGACTGTATTGGGAAGGTTCTCTCTCTCTCTCTCTCTCTCGAATAGTGAAGCCGTGACTTTATAATCCTTACTTCACCATTAACTGCTAATTTTTATGCTAAGTGGAAACAAGTATGGTTCTATCCGCTGGGGTTTCATTGTTCCTTTTTCGGGTGAAAGACACTGACCTCCCTAAGTGTCGTGAGTCAAGCTCGTTCAGGGCATTATGTTTGCCTGTTTAACCTGTGTGCATGGGGTGGTAACTGAGTTTTATGCTTTGAGTATATGTAAGCCTTACCGTAAAGTGGAGTATAATTCCTTGGGCAATTTGATGTTTCCTAGTGCAGAGCTAAAATAGAGTATAAAGCTCTTTAGGAACGTCCATGTCTAGACCTATAAACTATTCATATCAAATGGATTATATCCATTGATAAGTTGTGAAGAATTTAACCATAAATAATCTCTTAACCATCCCATCAAATAAGTAGATGACTCATTAAACTTTGAAACTTTACCCTGCCATAATGTGATGTGCTTCCAATGCCAATAAAAAGAGGTGACTCGGGTGAGTGTCGATTAATCTTCTAAAACTCACTAGCTTTTGTAAACGTGTTTAGTTTACTCACTTCCCTTGCTAAACACACGTTGCTTACAGAGGCGGTGTTAATGAATTACATTGCTTTAATGTTTACCGCTTACTTGTCATTTGCTTTCATGAATTGCTTATTGCGTTTGCTTAAATTTCATTTAATTGTTGTGAATGTGTTTTTGTGGTTAACTGCAGTAATATTTGGCTGATTAGTTAAGTAAGAATTTTTTAGTAAGTGCTGCATGGTCCTTCACAAGGTGTGAAGTGTTTTGCCTGTGACATTGAGGTTTGGGAAAAAGACACAGATCTCCCCTAATGTTTTAGAAAGACACTAAATTCCCTCGTATTTGACAAAAATAAGTGTCTCAAATATCAAATTTCAGAGGATGTCTATGGAATGTTTAAAATTTCAAGGAAATTTGTGGAATTTTTGAAACATCAGAGAGGTTTGTGTTTTTTCTTGCCAAACCTTAGGAGAGAACAGTATTCCCCCCCCCCCCCCCTTTTTTTTTCTTTTTTTTATAAGCATTGGCTCTCCCTCATGGTTGGTTGGTTGGTTGAATAAAGGAGTGTATTTCAGCCCCTTGGTTTTACCTTTCTATCAATGGTTTCATAGAATGATTCTTTTGAGGTTAAAAAAAAAAAAGCTGAGGCAAGGGGAGCCTATCTCTCATGCTTTTCTTTTAGGGCCTGTTTGGATCAAAGATTTTACTTGGGGGAAGGAAAGAAAAATAAAAAGGAAAATTATTTTCTACTGTGTTTTCTCTCTATATCAAATAATATTAAGAATAAAAAATTATTCTAATACGATAAAAAATTAAGAAAGATTAAATGTTAATCATATGTGAAATCAAATTTTTGTTCATTCATTTGATTTATTTTGTATTTTCGTTTTCACTTTTCTTGATAACCAAACATAAAAAGTCAATTCCTTCATATTTTCCTTTCCTTTTCCTAAGATTTTTTGAGTTCCAAATGGGGCCTTGATGGTTATGGACTTCCTTACGAAGCTCCTTCATAGAGCTGGTAGTACAGGATGTCTCATTTATCATAGTAATTGCAGCAAAATTGGTTTAGCCCTCATTTGGGAGCACTTAAAAAATAAGTACTTATGGCACCTATCACTTAGAATAAGTGTTATTGTAAAAAAAAAAGTGGTGTTTGGTTGAAATTGCAATAAGTGATTATTGTAAAAAGTGGTACTGTACAACCATTTTTAAAGTGGTTTCTATGTGAAATTTAAGAAGCTATTCAAAATTGCTTTTTCCCAACTTATATGTGGGCACTGTAGTGAGGCAGTGGCAATCATGTAATTATGATGAGTCCAATGGCAGATTTGAATTTCTAAAATTTCTCCTCCTCTTTCTCCCCTTTATCTGTGCAGCTCATTCTTTCCGTCTCTCTTCCTCAGTTTCTCCCTCCCTCCGCAAGCTCTCTCTCTTCCATCATTGGCAGTGGTTCTACTCTGCGGTGATCCAGTGGTGTTCTGCGACTGGTCTGGCCAAATCTCATAGAATGGCACTAACTCTCTTTTTCCTTGAACCCACTCCATTTCTGAATCTCGATCGTAGAATGCCACCACAACTAACTCCTGCTCCTCTCCTCCTCTGCGAGCTGTTGGTGCTGCCATCGCCTCCGCTCTTCCTTCATGAGTCATTGGCGCTGCGACAAGCGCTGGAGAATGGGGTCTTTGCATAAAATCTCTTGGCTGATAGCCTGATTGGCATAGCTATGGCCAGAGGGGATAGCCTCCAAAAGCCCCTATGGCGTTTGATTGGCTGATAGCCTGTTGGATCCATACTTGCTCTTGCAGATTAAATCTGAAGAACATGTATTAATTGAAAGTTATATTAAATTTAATATTAGTTCAATTAATAATATTATAATTAATATAAATTAATATGATCATTGAATGTTATAAATATACACTAATAACAATATTACTGTTAATTAACTTATAATTACATGTTGTTTTGCTTAATAGAAAATATTAATAGTTTAATTAAAATAAAATATTAATAAAATTTTTAATTAGAAAATACTAATAATTTAAACTAAAAATATTATTTACAAAATAATCATTTATTATTTTATTATATATTATATCATGTTAATTATTGATTTAATATTGCAAATATAAATTCACACAACATTTATCTGCACTTATTGAGTTCAGCATTTTTAAAAAAAAAAGCACTTCTGCATAAAGTGGTTCCAAACGATCATGAATGAAGTCGATGGTCTTCTGATTTTGGCTTGTGGAGATATTGTTTCAGCAATTAGCATTAGACAATGCCTCAACAACTTTGTTATTCTCTTTGGTTTGATTTCAAATCTTGCTAAAGAAGAGCTATTCAATTCTGGTCTTCCACTTCATTTACAGCAGGAGATGCTTCTCCTCTTGGGAGTTTTTGAGGAGTCAAATACCTTGTTCTCCCTCTTAGTGCAAGGGTAGTCTTAGAGGAAGAATGTGAGATGCTTGTTGAGAAAATATCTAGTAGAAAAATTACTGAACCCATTGGCATCTTTCCTATGCTAGGATACTTGAATTATTCAAAGTGCTCCAAGTATTCTTGGTTGTTGGTGCTCAACTCTGATACTTCCTAATCAGCGGCAAAAGATTTGGAGAAAAAATTTGAAGCTTTCTTATGGAAGGGGAATGATTGGAATAATCAAGGCTGCAAACTTAAATGGTGGGATGTTTGTAAGCCATTCAAGTAAGAGGACCTTGGTTTAAGTCTTATTTTGTATTTAGATAAACCTTTCATCTTTAAAATTCTTCGGAATCTTTGCATCCAAGACTTCTCTGTGTCATATGGATTCACTCCTACAAGCTGAAGGGCAAAAGTCTATGGGCACTGAAGTATCCTCAAATTTGCATTTGGAGAACAAGATTTTTACTCTTGCACCAAGTATCCTCAAGAGCACTTTGACGAATATTCCAATTTACTTCATGTCTCTTGTTCCCTTGCCAGTCTCAGTTGCTAGGAGATTGAAGGGTATTCAGAGAAGATTTCTTTGGGGAAGCTTAGGGGATGATTTTAAATATCACCTTGTTGGATGGAGAGTGGTCAAATAACCCATGTGTTAGTGAGGCTTGAGGTTGAAATCCCCCTCACTTTCAATAAAAGCCCTCCTCGAGAAGTGGTTATGGAGATGAAGGAGAAATACCACTTTTGGTGGGTTATTATTGTTTATAAATATGGGCTTGAGTACAATGATTGGACAACTCACAATAGAAGGGGTCCCTATGGAGTGGGAGTATGGAAATTCATTAGGAAAGGATGGGTGATTTTTTCCAATTTTTGACGTTTCAAGTGGGGAATGGGGCCAATGTTTACTTTTGGCATGATGTGTGGTGTGAGAACAATAATCTTAGAGCTGCTTTTCCTTCCATCTATAGCTTGGCTTGTGACAAAAATGCCCTTATCAGTCATCATCTCCAAATCACTGATCAGGGAATTTTTTGGGTCATTCCTTTTACTAGGAACGTGGCAGATTGGGAACTTCACACACTCTCTGGCTTTTACAAATTTTTCTACAAATTCTGTCACCAAAACATTCCCAACAAACCAAAATGGGCTTTGGACAAAAATGTTGTTTCATTGTTAAATCTTTCTACAAGAAGCTCTCTTCGTTGGGAACAAATTGCAATAACTCTCCTTGGGTTCACATTTGGAGAGGTTGCCTTTTTTTGCTCGGGAATCCGTACATGGAAATATTTTAAGCCTCAACAATCTATATAAAAGAGGACTTACAGTCACAAATAAGTGTTTTCCCTGTATGGCTGATATAGAATCAGTCAACCACATTCTTCTCCACTGTCCCTGGACAAGGAACTTGTGGAATTTGGCTCTTTCCTTGGATGGGCAGCAGTGGGTTACGGAAAATTCAGTTGGAGGGGAGATTTGGGCTTGGAAAGGCGTTAAGGCCATCAAGGAGAAGCGAAAGGCTTTGAACCTTATCCCTCTTGCCATCTTTTGGTGTGCTTGGAAAGAAAGAAATTAGAGAGCCTTCAAAGATTCAACTACTTTGCTTCAGACTTGCAATTTCCAATGGATTGCTGCTGTCTCCAGCTGGCTTAGTGGAAAAATTGTCAATGATCATTATGTAATCTTTGATGTTTGTGGCACTCTACAGAGTGGTTGATGTTTTGTACCATGGGCTGGCATCCCCTTGATGCCTTGCTGTTATAATTTTCTCTTTGTTGATCAAAAAGAAGAAAGGTTGCAAAGGGTACTTCCATTTCCTTATTTTTTGACAATTGGCATCCTAGTAGTCCCCTTATCACTACTTATGGGCCAGGTATGGTTATTAGTCCTCCTTATGATTCTGTTGTTGCTGGAATTATTGCTAATTGGAATGGCCTAGAAGGTCCTCAATATCTACTAATGATATCAAGGTGAAAATGCCTCTTGATTTTATTTCTGACCAAGGCACCAAGCTATTGAAGATAGTCCAATTTGGAGTCCTAGTTCGAAAGGGATTTTTACCTCTATTCTGCTTGGCGGAAACTAAGGGCCAAGAATCCTGTTGTTCCTTGGGCTCCTTCCATTTGGTTTCAAGGCCACATACTAGGCAATCTTTAATTTGCTGCTGGTAGTCTTAAACGGAAATTACACTTTACAGAAGCTGTGGAAGTGGGTAAAACTGATAGCTTCTGTCTTTAGAGAACCTGAAAGTAGGAGGCATATATCTTTGTCTTTTCTCCTCTGAAATGTATTCTAAAACCATCAGGTGTGAAAGTTGGTATATTGAATTTAGTTGGTTTTCTTCTTTTGGGTTCAGTAACAGAGTAACACTGCCTCAGTTATCTTCTAATGGTCATTTTGGATCTCTATTGTTTATAATATATGGAGAGCAAGGAACTCTGAGGTCTAAATTCTATGGGCAATGATCTATAGACATTGACATTATATTTAGAGGATATTACTGGACATGGTGTTGAGATGGGAAGTTGAATGATAGAAAGTGATGAATGGAGAGAATCAAAGGAACTTTGCAGGAATTTGATTGCTACAAAGAAAAAAATGAAGGATTGGAATTGAACAGAAAAATGAGGAAGAAGAAATCTTGGGAAAATAAGGTATTGAAATGGAAGAGTGGAGATCGATTTTGGCTCTAGTATCAAATGATGTAGAATGATGTCAAGGAATTACAGCCAAGAGAGAATTTGGGAGTGATAAAGGAGAGAAGAAGAGAGAAGGAAAAACAACCTCTTACATGACTTTCAGACCCTATTTATAAGAAAGACTAAATTAGAAGAAATTACATATAAGTCCCTAAAGATGCAAGAATTATAAATGAACCCATAAAACACATATATTGCAAACAAATGCTTTAATTAACATAAGCATAATTAATTACATCTATTACGCTGAAATCCAATAATTCTTTAATCAGCATCCAATGGGCAAATTGGGTTTCCATCCATTGCCCTGCTTCCTGTTCTACATCACCACATTGCAAGGCCCAGCCCTCCAAATTTTGGTCTCCTAGCAACATCAAGCTGAATTAGATGCTATTTCTTAATCTCTCTAGAGCCCAACTAGAGAAAGTCTCGCATCAAACTCTTAATAGCCCTTAGCTATTAAGGGCACTCTAAAAGGAGGAAGTGAATAGGAATGTTGGAAAGGGAGGCACTAGTGTGCATAACACAACCCCCAAGAGAAAAAATGCACCCTCTTCCCCCATCAAACTTCTTTTCCAACCTCACAGTGCCTCAAAAGTCGCATAACTAAGATTGCTCCCTACAAGGAGAGAAAGCGACCACTCTTAAGGAGAGACAAAAGTCCTTCCCGCCCAAATTGATACAAACCACCCCACTCTTGGACAAGTTGATCTTCAAATCCGAAATCTTTTTGAAGACTTTAACAAAATAATAACCTTTCAAGAAACGTCATAGTATCAATGACAAACTGAAGATGAGGCACCTCAACTTCCTCCCCCTCAACAGATAGACCGCTCATCACCCCTAAACCGTGGGCATGTATACACACTTGCGCAAGGTATCCACTACGAAGGGGAACAAAAATGGAGACAACAGTCCCTGCCTAAGCCCCCTAGGTAGCCCTAGACTGCTCTCTTGGTTTATCATTGCCAATAATTGACAAATTGGTTGAGCTTAGGCAACCTTTGATCCACTTCCTCAAATTTCCAAGACTTTTCCTTATCATCACCTTATCCAGAAAACCCAGGCTACCCTACTGTAGGCTTTCTTGGAATCCAGCTTAAATATGAGTCTCTCTTACTCCTTCTCACATCCTCTATCAGCTCATAGCCATGAGGACAACATCTAAAATTTGTTTGTCTTGAATTAATGCTGATTTGAGTCATGGTCACACTGTCCCCCAAAACATCTCCCAATCTCTTAGCTATTACCTTAGAAGGAGTCTTCGACTAGCGTCATGGAAAAACTCAAGACCTCAATATGTCCTCCCGCGCCCCCTCCCAATTCTCTTGTAAAAAGGCCATCATGAACGTCAGGGCTTGGAGCTTCTCCCTGCTCATCTCAAACACATTTTTTTTTAAAAAATATTTTTATAAATTTCAATAGCTTGAAAAGGTCTATCCAGCCATTGAGCTAGGCTTGCTTCTATGGGGTCCCAATGGATGCTCGCAGCGATCGATTTATTCGGGAGCTCTTCAGTATGCAAATGCTTGTAAAAATTTGTAATCTCTGCCCCAATCTGAGAATGTTCCCTCACCAGATTCCCCGAGTATAATTCCAGATCCATGATAAAACATTTACCTTTTCTCCCACAAGCCGCTTGCCAACCCTATGAAAAAAAACCAAAATTGCAATCCCCTTCCTTCACCCATCATTATTAATGATGGGAAATAACACTTGTAAAATTACTGCAACAAATTCCTTTACTGAATCCCTTATATTATGGATTTGCTATTATTTTTTTAGTGCTCCATTCTTCTATCAACTTTATCTTTCCTGTTTCTCTCACTTGTAACATCATTTGGCTGAAGTCTTGTGGCATCCACGATAGTTGCAATAGCTTGGCAGGAAATTTCCAACCTTGCTCATCCTTCTTGTCCCCTTTGCAATCACTGAATTCCTCTTAGCTTGTGCCCTTTTCTTATTCATGTTATTTCTCCATCAGTTATATACACTGAGTAATTTTTGCATATAATGAATTCATGATAATATCTTAAGTTTTTCATTTTCTTTTGCGCCTGTAAAAAATATGAGTATCCAAACATGCATATGGAATTATTGTGGAAGGAGGCAAATTATCTAATACATA
The DNA here is from genome assembly GCF_029873635.1 of Malania oleifera. Classification (NCBI taxonomy): domain Eukaryota; kingdom Viridiplantae; phylum Streptophyta; class Magnoliopsida; order Santalales; family Ximeniaceae; genus Malania; species Malania oleifera. The sequence goes on from NC_080417.1 coordinate 142,732,657, forward strand.
ATATTCATTCTTTGAATAAATTAATACAAAATATGCTTAGGCTTATTAAATTATACCAATCTTGAGGACTTGGGGGGGCATAACCTGAGGAGTGAGGATGGTATATCTATGGTAGAAAAAGAAAGACGTGTATCAAATATAAAACCTTTATGTTGATGCCAAGTTGAAATGAAAAGTTTTAAAATTAGAATAGAGCACCTGGGAAGCATCAATATAAGGGCAATAGATATATCCTATTGTACATGCAGATAACCTCCTTTTAAAAACATTTGGCAATTTTTCTATCACACTTATAAGTTTTTTAACGGAATTTTATGTATATCCCTACATGCACATATGCGTACACAAATAAACATGTAGACTTTAGAAGCATGCATGTGTTGACATTCTTAGACCTTGTAGTCCATGTAGGATACTTTAGAAAATATTTTGCCACATCTAAACTTAATATTGGTCCTGGATTGAAATTTGATGAGTTTGCCATGCATATAGCATTTTTTGATTTAAAATGAATCTTTACCCCCAAAAAAGTGTGACTAAAAGGCACTTTTTGCTTTAAAAATTACCTTTAAATAACCTCAAAACTGACCCTATAATTAATATTTTAGAGTGTATCTTCTAAATGACAAATATGATGACAAACTGATTCTATAAGTAATATTTTTATTTAATAGGTGATATTTTCTCTAATTAATACATGTGTGTGTGAGGGTGTGAGCGTGTAAAAAAAGCAAGAAAATTTTGGAAATAAGTTATATTTCTAAATTACTAGCGGTTGAGCACATGCTATGCATGTGCAAGTACCGTACATTATTTAATCTCAAAACTTTATTTTTTTTTTGCAATTATGAGTAGTTTTAAGTGGTTACAAATGCTAATGGATGTTTTTAAACGGTTATATGTTTAAATATTTACCAATGCATTCTTCTTTTGAATATTTAATTTTGGGTGGTTATGTGTGAATGTTGAATGAATTTTTTGGAATATTATGACCGAAAAATGGATGTTGAAAACTGCCTGAAGTTCTTTTAGTTAATAGCAGAACATTGAAATCTAAATTATAAATATTACTGGTATGATCGTTTCGATCACAATATTTGACAGTGAGCTGAGCGAAATGAAGATCGGTGAGTCTTATTTGTTAAAAGTAAATAATAAAGAGAGGTTCCTGAATTTATCTTTTGAAAACCAAAAACAGATAATTTTCTTTCTACCCATCCCTACTATTTTTTTACCCCATTCTAAATAATATAGTAAAACAGTTTCTCTTCTACAAAGGCCGAGTATAGAACCCTTACTTTTGTCACACTTATAGAAGGGGTTTAATAGTACTCTTTCATTTTTAGCGCATTTTTTTTAAAACATGATTGTGGAGTTTAGAATTAGCAGTTGAATGGGATCCCATGTTACCTACCTTCGATGATGCAGACATTAAATTGCAACAGTGGTGACTTCAGGAAACTGCAACCAGAGCTTAATACTACCCCCTGTTCTATAAAGATTTGAAAGACCACGAAATTCACAGGCAAAAATTCACCTGAAGGAGCCTATTGCAATCATTTGGATTCATCTAAAAATAGATTTTTTAGATCATATTATTCACCATTATCTGATCTTTCCTTTATTTTCTTGACAATCAAATGAAGAACTATAAACCAAAAATGACAAAGACGACACATCTTGTAAACTGGCTTGCTGATTCTAAGAAAGAGTCCACCACCCAAAGATGCCACTATTCTCCTTGAATCAGGGGTGACACAGAACTCTGGTGAAGCATGGGCTTGCCGCCTCCTGTGGTTCCTACCTTGGTCAGAGTCACTGGAAATACGTTCTGGTTTGTTGGACAGATCCTCCATTGGTTTGGTGAAAATCTTGATTTTGTAGGAGTGTGTTAGTGTTGAAGAAAACACACAGTTTGAGTGGTATCTGATCAATGTTATCTAGAAGGCTAGAATGTGGAACATTCCGGTTCGCAGAATGGGAACACGATTGCAGTAGCAAATGCTCTAAAAGGTGGAACATTAGGAATTTGCTTTTATGGATATATTGGTGAAAAATGTGTAATGACACTTGCATATTCTGGAGAAGATATTGAGGTGTTTCTCAATCTAGAAGATATTTTCTTCTGTGAAATGGATTAATAACGAAAGAAAATAGAATTACAACCCAATGATTCCCAATTTTGACTAATAAAAAATGTTATTTGAAAAATATTGAATTTAGAATTTGGATTGACAGATTTAGCATTCTGAGGCAAAAATATGCCATGTTTTGGAAAAATCGTACCAATTCGTTGTTTGCTAGGTTATCATCATTTTCTGGTATCTATGCATGAGTATGAAACATGGTACTTGATTCATAGAATCGTATGATTCTACGATTCAATTTCACCCCCACGATCCAACTAATCGCATTGCTGTATAATTGTGGCAGAATCATTGAAATTGTGGAATCAAAAACGTAAGTAGGATCATTATGATCCTACAATGCTGCCTGGATTGGGTTGTCCCCCTCTTTGGGCTTGAATGGTAAGGCCAAATATGTGTTTTTCCTGTACCAGAGGGCCCAAAATTTTTGCATTTAGCCCAAAATCTTCAATTCTTGGGCAAAATAGCTCCCAGCAGCTGTAGGCTTTTTGGCGTTCAATCAGAAGCTGTGTTTGACAGCTTTGGTGTTCGATCAGCAGCAAGCCAGCAACCAGCCAACCCTTCGAACATCTCTTGTCACTCTCCTCTAGTCAACTACACCTGTAGGCTGTAACGGTCCTGTTTGTATTCGATCAGCACTCTCCACAGTCCACTCTCAAATTGTCACTCAGTTCTGATAGTTCTTTGGTGTTCGACTCCTTTCCTGAGTCCTCTTCTCTCTGTCGAACACTTCAGCAGTCAGCCGACTCAGCACTCTTCAGTCTTCTACCAGGTTCTAGGTATGCTTGAGTCTTGAAACATTTTTTCTTGAATCTTGAAAAGAAAGAACTATTCAGCAGAATGAGCACTCAGCACTCAGCACTCAGCAGTGAGCTACTGCTACTGAATATTGAGTTTTATTTGTGTCGTGTGGGAAGTTGGGAACTGAGAATTTTGTTGTGTGGCTACTGGCAATGAATTGGATGGTTTGAAATTTTGTTGGTGATGATCTCTTTTTTGTTTTTTTATGATCTACATTCCCAAATATAATAGGAATGCAAGGATTTGAACCTTGATCTCCCTGGCTGTGCCACTTGAGCTACATTCCTAAATTATGTTTTTAACTTGATTGACTTGTTAATTAATCTTATAGTCTAAAGAATTGTCATAAAATTCCATATACATTTATTTTAAATATATTTTTTACACTGAAATTAGAATATTACGATACTCGATCTGATTCTACAATCTGATCCTGCAGACCCTTCCAATGATCCTACGCAGAATCCCGATTCTGACAACTTTGGTATGAAATTGGAAAGAGGAGGTACTGAGTTGAGGGGAACAAAGTGAAGAGGATATTTTTTTAGTTAGAATGACTGTAAACTCTGTAATCTGAATTTAGTGAGAAAAGATAAGATGAAGGAGTGGGGAAAGTTGCAGGGGGGGGGGTGGGAGATTGTAAGGAAATTGTTTCAATAAGCATTAAAAATGTGTAATGCTGCTGGACACTCATACAAGGAATAACACGTCCTTTGAACAGAATATCATTTGGAAACTTAACCCTTGAACGATACAGTTGAGATTTTGTAGAAATTGTATCAGACTTAGAGGGGAACTAATGCCCATTTGGAGTTTATGCAATCAGATCAGATGGATGGTTTTAAATAGCACCAGCTGGTAGTGTAGTTTTATAACAGGTGTGGTAGAAAGTCGGAGTAGCAGATGTTATGTTGCAGGAGGCAATTTGATGTGGGACAAGTGGCAAGACCATTGGAAGATCCTTGTTGGAGAATAACTCAGAAGAATTGGGTCAAAGAATTGTCGGGTTTAGTTAATAGTTAATTGTGTGTTTAGTTTAATTAGTATATGATTATGTGTATTTGGGGGCCTATTTGTAATATTTGCTTATTTTAGGGTTTGTTTGTAATTTCATATGGTTTTAGGGATATATGTAATTGCTTAGGATCTGCAACCATGGAGAATGTAGGAGAGATAAGAGGGGGAAGGAGAAGAAGGAGAAAGAGCTAAGAGAGGAGATACAAGGGGGGAAATCACACATTCACTTTCAATTTCTACATGGCTTCCACACTATTTTTAAGAAAGCTTCTAATACATGAAATTGCCCCTAAAACTGCATGACATTACAAGCAAACCCTAAAATATGCAAGTTACAAATAAGCCCCAAACACACTCCTACACTAATTAATCTAAACACACAATTAACTATTAACTATTAACTAGCCCAACAATCCCTTGATCTAGTTCTTCTGAATTATTCTCCGACAAGGATCTTTCCATGGTCTTGCTTTTTGTCTGACATCACAAGTGTAACAGTGATGAATTTTTTCCCAGCATGTAGATCCTTGACTAAACTGCGAGATTTGCATGTTTTAAGCCCTTGTTTCTTCTTAATAGGATTTTAAAATGTATCTTGAAGGTTATAGTTCAACTTACTAACATTGTTTACCAAGGGCAATGAATTTAATGTGGGTTTTAAAATGCTGTTGATTGAAAAATATGCATTTCTTTTCCCTTTTCCTTACTTTATGACCATATGTGTAGAACGATCTTGGATTAATTGTGTGCACTAAATAAATTACTGAAACAAAATATTTTCCTTGAGAATAATGTCGTGAAATTTTGCAAGGTTCCAACTTTGCTAGAAAATGTTGGGTTGAAGATTAATATGTTTTAAGTCTGGCTTAGTGGGTATCAATTTGTGTAGTGGGGATTAGAGATTTTTAGATCTTTAGCAGGTTGTGAGTCCCTAGCCTGGTTTTTATTGTATCTTGGTTTTCCTCTAAGGGTAATCCATTGTCCGATGTTTTCTGGAATCCAGTGATTGAGAGGGAAAAATAGTAGAGGGGTGGAAAAATGCCTCTCTCTTTATGGGGTACAATCACTCTTATTAGTTTCTCCATGCATATTAATTATATCCTCATTTGTTTTTCATCCCTTTTGAAATTACCTTCTAGGGTGGTTGAGAAGTTGAAGAGGATTATGAGAGATTTCTTGTGGTCAGGTATGAGGGACCACATAGCTGGGATGCTGTTAGGAGTCTAAAAACATCTCATTAATTGGGAAATGGTTATGGAGGTTTCCATTAGAATCTGATTTCTTATGGCATCAAGTATTAAAGAGTAAATATGGAATGCACAATTCTAGAGGGAGTGGTGATGCTACTCATGCGGGCCCTTGGAAGTTTGTTTCACAAGTAGCTTCCTTTGTTTTTTTCGTCTCACATTTCAAAGCGGGGATTGGGGATAAAATTTGTTTCTAGGAAGACACTTGGGTTGATGAGTCTTCACTGGAGCTGTTGGTGCTGCACTCGTTTAGGCTTTCTTCTGTTAATGCACCAATTTCTGATTTTATTTCTTTTTTTGTGGGGGGAGGGGGGGAGGGTGGGGTTTGCTCTTTTTCTTGGGAGTTCCACTTTTTTAGGAGTCTATGGCAGAGTGGTTGATGATTTAACTTGCTTACTGGGTTTGTTGGATTCTTTTTTTCCAACTTCGCAGGGGGACACTAGGCTTTAGATCAATGTTTTAAAAGGCGAAGGCGTAAGGCAAGTCCTTTAACCCTTAAAAGGTGAGGCGTAAGCCTTTTAAGAAATTTTTTTAAGATTTAAAAAATGTAAATAAATTTAATATATTTTAAAAATGAAGAAAAATTAATAAAATCACATATATAATGCAAGAAAGAAAAATTATATATACTTCGCAACTACTTTTCGATCATTCGAAAAATTGCTAACTTGAATACAAGACATAAATCATGACAAGAGATAGCTATACTATTATAAAGTTCAAACTATTTTCATGATCTAAGATACAACTCTATTATTTTGGAAAGATTGAGGTTCAAGAGTTATAGAAATCAACTCATATTATGAGATTCTTTTTATACAAACATGTAGTTGGAATTTTTTAACCAATTCTTACTTGTTTCATACACACCCAAAATGCGTTAGCCTTAACTAAAAAGGCGCAAAAGGCGTGCCTTCTGTAAAAATGCGTTAGCCTCAGCATATAATGGTGTTAGCCTTTTTGGAATTTGGTATTTTAGATTGTGCCTCTAGGAATTTTAGGCATGTTGTGACTTGAGGCGAGCCTCAATTGATCCTTTAAAAACACTGCTTTAGATTGCAGGTGCCTCGGGGTCTTTCGCTTCAAAGTCCTTCTTTTATGATCTTACAAAGTCCACAAATCCTAGGCCCTCTTTTAAACAGATATTTGGAAAGCGGATGTTCCATTTTGAATCTGGGATTTTGTTGGGACCCTAATTCTCAACACAATCAAAACAAATGATGTGTTACAGGTAAGGAGGCCTTACAAAGCCCTTAGTCCAGATATTTTGCATGCTGTGCTGCGTGTCATATGAGACTTCTTGCCTAATCTTCCTTAATTATAAGGTTGCGAGGTATATGTGGAATAACTTGTTTTCATATTTTGGAGAGGAGTGGGCGGCTGTGGAAAATTGTTAATATTAAATTGTTAATTAATGCATCACCTTTAAATATTAAAAAAATGAATAATTTTGTATAGTTGTCATTCTCATTATAATTTTTTCCTCCCCTCTTCACATGGATAATTGGGATTGAACTATGAACGGAAAAAATGAGAGAAATTGTGAAGAAAAATAAAAGAAATTATAAAAATTCATGTAACGAGATGTTACATAATGATCGTGATTACTATTTAAAACAATATGACTAGATGAAAGGCGGGAAGAATGGGACACATGAGAGAGAGCACTGTAAAGATGCATCCATTGTGCCTGTTCACTTACGGAAGATTTTGTTTTCCAATTTCAGTTTTCTAAAAAATTACAAAAATTCCATCTTGTTTTTCAAAATTGTTAGTAGGTTTCCCAGTGAAATATTCATTTTCATCAATTGAACTTCAATCATATGGTAGCTTAGAAACGGTGGGACTAGACAGTGTTTTGTTTCTTTAGTTCTGGCTGTATGGCAAGAAATGAAGAATTCAAGTCAACTTAGCTAGATAATTGACTTAATTTGAGTTGAGGACTTATTGGATGCTATGTTATGTCACTGATAAAAGATTGGTTAACTGAGAGTGTTTTGCTGGTCCATATTCTGTTTTTGATCTAACTTGCATTTTCTTTTGTTAAAAAGCATGGAAGAAGCAAAGAAGAATATGTATGCTTTTAGCACCACCACTTACACTGGATTCCAATGCACAGTATCTGAAGAAACATCTGAGAAATTCAAGGGTAATTACACACTAAAAAATTTCCTGTTTGTTAGAATTATTATTTTTTACATTGATTTCTATGAACCAGGTTGTATTTTTCCCTTTGTTTAGGATTGCCTGGAGTTCTTTGGGTCTTGCCTGACTCATACATAGATGTGAAAAATAAAGATTATGGAGGTTGGTTTGTTGAATTCTTTGTGACATGAGAAGGCTGTTTTGATGCTCCTCTAATATGCTTTTTTCCTTTCATTTTGTGCTTCATAAGGTGATAAATATATAAATGGGGAGATAATTCCTTGTAAATACCCCACTTATCAGCCAAAGCAACGTGGGCCAAAATATGCAAACAGAAGATATGAAAGACGAACAGATTCCCGCCCTCAGCCACGACAATCAAGACCGGCTCCCTCAGAATCATCCTCCAGATGAGGTATTCTCGATCATATTTTATATGCCAATTCTGTTTAAACTGTACATTTCTTGGCTTGATTATGATCTTAATTATTTTATTGATTTCTGTTTGGCAGTTTATTTTATGTTTGACTTGGGAGGCAAATGCTACTTTAGGAACTGCTTCTTAGATTTGTACTTGGATCTCCCTATTTTTGTAAAATCTGCGGTGTAGTTTATTCAGATGAAAATGCTCTTATATGAGCATGCTATGTAGGGCAACATTACTTGTGTCAACTTGGGTTCACCATTCCATTAGTATTTGTTCAGAATCTCCTCTCTCAATCCCCACAGGGATATGTCGTGTATGTGAGCTTTCCATGCCAACTATCTTCTTGTCCGATTTGGTATAGATTTGGAATATATTTGTCTCTCACAATATTATTTTTTTCTATTACAATATCCATGCAATGCTTATTCCTGAGAAACTTTGAATAAAATGAAAATATTCTAAAATTTGTTTTGCTGTCTGTGGAACAAGAACAAGGCAGTCCACACAGTACAGTCGCATCTAACTTGAAATACATAATTAAGACAACCAACTCATTAGATGGGCTTATACAAGCTTTTGTGTTTGTTTAGAATTCCCAAATACATTTCACAGTTTCCATTAGTAAAATGGGCAGAATACATGTCATTATAAAAAAGACATTCAAGTGAAGAAACATATTTACCTACAACACTTGCATTAAAATCCATCTTTAACCGTGGCATGGATTCCAAGTACACATTCAAGTTTCCGTTCCAATTGCCAATGCCACTCTCGAGCAAAGGGTTCAAGTTGACCAGATTTGTTTTCTCAACACAGATGTTGCATATTAGGGACTCAAGAAGCATTTAACCTGCTGGGCATTGTTTCTTGATGGAATAACTATGATACAGCCTCTGAATACTCTGATGAGGGGGGGTTTTTTTATGTTTGCCGCGGGGGGCAGTTGTTCTCTTATCATCTTGCATGAATTGTGAAGACCTTGAGTATTTTTTCACCAGCTGCAATAGGACTTTCTTTTGTTATTGATTCTTGTTAGTTATATTCATCCAGAGCACCCTCAGCTGGGTCAGGCTCATCAGATCAAAAAGTTGGTTGCACTTTGAATCCTGACAGTTCTTGAAGATAGGTGAGCCTACTTAGTCCTAAGGTAGGAAATGGAGCACTGATGTGAGATTTAGAGCTTCAAGTCTCATCAATTGAGGGCTGTTTGGTTGGTGGCATCTTTCAAGATTTTTGGGAATGTGATGTCCATGACACCTTGTTCCCATTCTTGTTTGAGCACAGGAATCAAACATGGTAGGAATATTCACATACTTACGAATGAGAGGATTTCTATGAAATATGGACATCATATTCTCACCTCCTCCCTATGAGTAAGTTTCATTGCCCTTGCTATTTTGGATTTTGGATAGTAATGCCCTTATAGTATAACATAATCATACTTTATTATTATATTTTAAAAATAATAAATTATTAATAAAATAGAAGTGAAAATTTTAAATGAGCAAAAATATTAAATTATTAATCATTGTTAATTAGATATATATATATATACACACACACATATATATATAATGTTAATTAAAGATATTAATTATAAAGATTTATTTATATTTTTAATTAAAATTTTTCATTGATTTTTATTAGAAAATATTAAAATAGAAATTAAAAATATTAATTAACTTAATATTAGTTATCTTGTTAATTAGAAAATATTAAAAGTGTTAATTATGGATATTATTTAGCAAATTAGTTAATATTTAATCAAAAAAATATTTAAAATGTCTATTAAAGGTGTTAATATTTATGTTAATTGGCATTTGTAATTTATTGAGAAAAAGTATTATAATTGTTGTTATATAAAAGTTAATATAATAGTTAATATTTAGATACTACATTGCCCTCAATTATTTCAGTTAATCAACTATATAGTGTTAAATGTTTTGATGGGGACACTTTTCTTAGATTATGGTATTCAATTAAGATAAAAAATTGGAGTTTTAGAGCTTTCTAGGTGCCTTGAACTTCACTGAGGTTTAGATAGGCAAGGTGTTTTAGGGAAAATATGCAAATCTAGTAGTTTTTGTACAGAAATATTGCTACCTTGATTTTTGAAAAATCTAGTAGTTTTTGCTTATCTCATTAATTGAAGATACGTAATGCCTCATCTTCTGAAGCTTTTATGATCATTTTCACACCATATCATGCATCTTATAGCTAGAGGGACTAAAGTCGCATTTACAAATTTGAAGTATCTGCCAACTAGCTTTGATAATTATTCAAAGCCTAATTCCATAGCAATTTTGGAGTTTCGTTAGATGAGACCCTCCGAGACCATCAGAGAACCAATTGTTCAATGCATATCTCAACCTTCAAAGTAAACAATGAAGCATAATAAGCATTGTGTCATGGTGCTACAATTCTTGTAGATGTGACACATGGCTTTGGCTCATTTGTCCTACCTTGGAGGGAATTCTGTTTCACATGAATTTGATTATGGAGATGCCATTGGGGTGGATTTGGTATGTCTCTGTGATGTTTGGTGATGGATCCAGACAGTCTTGATGGTGGCATTCTCGAGCTAATATGTATGATCGTTAGATCCATGGTTGGTTACTCGTATGTAAGTGAGAACGCTTTGAAGATATTCCACTTGGGGGGTATATTAGGTGATGGCCTACTTCCTTTGGTGTCTTATTGAGTACTAAGTGAGCATCCTAAGAAGAGCTCAAAGGTAGGCTCTTGACATCCTTAAGGGGTATCTTGGGTTTCTATATGGGATTGGAAGCTTCATGGACGAATCAATTGAAAATGTGGTCATTGGTCACGTAGTACTCTTGGCTTGGAGGTTGCGATGTTTGCCCTCGTTGGCCCTTAGTTATACTGTTGGGTGTGTCATCTTAGACCCACTTGGACTATCAAAGGGATGTTGATCCTTTGTGTGTCTTATTCTACTAGTGAATGTTGTTACTTCCCTTAGCTCCAACTAGTGGGTGGTAGGTGATAGGTACTCTAATACGAGGATTGTGCTGTGGGGATGAGAGTTACCCTTACTGTTGGTGAAATATGAGTTTAATTCCTTATTATTTGAGTCATGGTTCCTCTATGATGACCTCCGTTGGGACAAAAGCTTCAAGTCGTGAGACATGACCACTAGTTTGAATATTTTGAGTGTTTCCATAGATGAAGACAAGTATGGCTGGGTAGGACTTGATGTAGTCTTGTTACTGCACTAGCATGACTTCGTCAAACTTTAGGCAGATCAAGGCAAGTGTCGTTCCTTTAGTCTTGGAAATTTGTAGCCCCAATTGGGATTTCATCTAGGAAGTTTCCCAATACTGATATGGGATATGGATATGACAAATCGGCGATACGAAAATTTTGTAAAAATGAGGATACGATGCGGTCAGAATATTTGCAATTGCTTGTATTTGTTGTACATCCTGCACTCACATATCCTCCTATCACCATTAATTCATGGAAACTTTTGCAAATCTCTTACACAAAGCGAATGAATATTTGATGCCGGTACAGATGCTGCTGTCTTAATTGGCATCCTAAATCTTCGGCAGTATCTTCAAAATATCCATGTTTGTATCTTTGTGCTGGGTGCTTGGGCATATTCCTCAGCTTGCAGAAGTGTAGGACCTAAAGGTAGTTTCATGGATGAGCTACTTGCATCCATTGCTTGTATTTGTTGTACTTTTACAAGACCATGCCCTTGCCTGATGTGCTGAGCTTTTATTTGTGTACATCCTGTAATGCTGGTTGGCCTATGTTCTTCCTCTCTTAGGATAATTCGGGCTGCTGCTTGCCCTAAAGGAAAACTAGGCTATATTTGCAACTAATAGTGATGTGAATTAGAGTCGAAGCATTTGTTCTCTCCATACGAATAGAGCTAGTCATGGATGACAATGGGGGATATAGCCTTCTATAGAAATAATCTTGTGTTAGAAAAAAGACATTCATGAATTATCTTGTGAAGATCCTATTCACTCTTGTTTAAAATAACATCATTTCTCCATTTCCAAATTGTTCAGTAGCAATAAGAAATTGTTTTCAAAGTAGCCAACTTATCTGTGTTGGAGATGTGGCTCATATTTGAGTGGAACACATGTGTTAGGGAAGCATAATGATGGAAATAACAAGGAAGGAGGTTGTAGGAGGAAAACTGCCAACGGTTTCAGTCGTCTACAGGATTAAGCTCTCGATATCTTTTCGTTGACGGTTTTGTTCGGCGCATGTCATGAATTTTGAATCGGGAGATCAATAGATTGGGGGATTTAGAGGATTTTCCTCCGAGATTTACTATAGAAGTATTTTAGAGTCTATGCCTTTTGTATAGATAGGGTTTGATTATATACAAAGATAGGGTTTGATTATATACAATATTTTGCAACCCTTGATGAGCTTGATGTTTTGATAGTGAAAATTCAGTCGCTGCTCCCGTGGACTTAGGCACATTGCCGAACCACGTGAATTCGTGTGCCATTGATTTTATTGCTTTCCTTTATTTATTGTGATTGATTGCTTGTTCCGTATATTCATCATTGAGTGTTTGCATTACTTTTTTTGGATTGATTCGAGTTTGTGAGTTTCTACTCTGCATTCGTATCAACAATTGGTATCAGAGCTATTGGTTCGCAATGGCTAGGATTTATTCGGCGAAGTTTGAGATTGGTAAGTTCGATGGGACAGGAAATTTCGGACTTTGGCAGAGGAGGGTTAAGGACGTATTGGTGTAACAAGGTATGGTGAAGGCACTATATGGAAAATAGCCGGAAGGCATGGACGACGCGAGTTGGAAGCCAAGGCTATGGTTACTATTGGGTTATGTCTGGCCGATGATGTGATGTATCACGTCATAGATGAGGAATCGCTGGCTGCAATTTGGCTGAAACTGGAGAGCTGATAGATGTCCAAGTCTTTATCGAACAAGTTGTATCTTAAGCAAAGATTGTACAGGCTTAAGATGGCAGAGGGTTCGGACCCGAATCAATACATCAACATATTTAATCAGATCATCAGCGATCCGAAGCGGGTTGATGTGAAGTTTGAAGATGAAGACAAAGCGTTGATGTTGCTGAATTCCCTATCTACGTTTCCAACGTACAAGAATCTGATTACGACTCTGACATTGGGGAAAGAAAACTTGGAGTTGGAGGATATCACGAGTATCCTGTTGAGTTTTCATTAGATGAAGAAGGTCAGCGACGATAATACTCAAGGTGGAGGGCTCATAGTAAAGGGTAATCAGGATCGTGGAAGGAGCAAGTTCCAGGGTGGACTGAGTAACAACAGGGCTTGGTCCAATTCTAGGAAGAGGAAGGATGTGTAGTGTTTTAAGTGTGGGAAAGAGGGGCACATAAAACCCAATTGTCCAAAGAGGAAGAAGGGGAATGTTGAAAACAAAAATGGTTCTTCAAATATAGCGAATGTAGAGGAAGGAGACTCTCGGAGCGGTGACAGTGATATGCTCTTGGTTTTATCTAGGTCAGATGAGTTCGCAAATTCTTGGATCTTGGATTCGGCGTTTTCTTATCATATGACACCCAACAAAGACTAGTTCACCACTTACAAATTGGTGAGTTCAGGTTCTGTTCTGATGGGAAACGATGCTGCGTGCAAAGTTGTTGGGATGAGGAATATCATAATCAATATGTATGATGGTGTAGTAAGGATGTTATGTGATGTTAGCAACATACTGGAGTTGAGGAAGAATCTGATTTCTTTAGGCACATTAGACTGCGAGGGATTTAGTTACAAGTTTGAAAGTGGGGTATTGAAAGTGAGCAAGGGTGTTTTGACCGTGATGAAGGGGCAGAGAGTATTGGGTAATATATACACACTGTTGGGTACGACAATTGTAGATGGAGTTTCAGCTTTAGAGTCTGAGTTTGACAGTGTTGTTTTGTGGCATATGCGGTTAGGGCATATGGGGGAGCATAGGATGAAGGAGCTTCACAAGAGGAGTCTTTTGAAGGGGGTAAAATCATGTAAGCTGGGTTTCTACATGTACTGTGTGCTTGGGAAGCAGAATAGAGTTCAGTTCATGACAACCACGCACAAGACGGGGGGAATACTGGACTATGTTCATTCAGATGTTTGTGGACTGGTGAGAGTAGCGTCATGAGGGGGGCATGGGTACTTCGTGAGTTTCATTGACATTTACTCACGAAAGGTTTGGGTGTACTTCATGCGGCACAAATCTAAGACATTTGCCAAGTTTAAACTATGGAAAGTTGAGGTGGAAAACCAGACCGGGAAAAAGATTAAGTGTCTCAAGTCAGACAATGACACTGAGTACACGAATTCGAGCTTCAGAGAATTGTGTGAGTAGCATGGCATAAGGAGACACTTTACAGTACGCAAGACACCACAACAAAATGGTGTGGTGGAAAGGATGAATCGAACCCTAACTGAAAGGGCTTGGTGTCTCAGGTTGAATGCTAGGCTTGCTAGGAATTTATGAGCCGAGGCAGTGAGTATGACTTGTTTCTTAATTAATTGATCATCAAATGCATCACTAGATGGGAAAGTTGCCGAGGAGATGTGGACAGGAACGAGGTAGGTTACTTCGATTTGAGAGTATTTGGGTGTCCAGCCTATACGCACACTCCTTGTGAGGAGAGATCAAAGCTTAAGGTGAAATTTTAAACGATGCATCTTTCTAGGATGTTAAAAAGGTGTGAAAGAGTTCAAGTTGTGGGATTCGACGGCAAACAAGGTGGTGATTTGTAGAGATGTGGTTTTCGATGAGAAAACCATGTTGCGGCGTACTCAGGAAGAAGAAGAGAAACATGTGCTAGAAAATTGCAGCAGCAACAAGCATGTGGTTCAGGTGGAGTTGGAGACTCAGGGAAGAAGTGTAGGAAGTTTTAGATCGAGAGATTAGTCGGCGGTGCAGGTGGAGTTGGAGACTCAGGATAGAGATGTTGATGTTCAGAATGCAAGGAGCTTTAGCTCGGGAGACTAGTAGCATCGCAGCTTAGTTGTAGACAGACCTAGATGCATCGTCAGGCCACCTCCCAAGTTCAGATTTGACAATCTTGTGTCTTGTGCACTTATCACTAGCAGCGGTGATCCTACTACCTTTCAAGAGGCTGTGTACAGTCAGAAGAAAGGTAGCTGGATGGGCGCTATAGTGGAAGAGAAGGAAACATTGCATAAGAACCAGACGTGAGACTTGGTGGAGCTTCCAGTTGGAAAAAAGGCGATTGGATGCAAGTGAGTGTACAATAGGAAAGAAGCAGTTTTGAAAAAAGAAAGAGAGAAGTTCAAGGCTCGATTGGTAGCAAAGGGATACTCATAGAGAAAGGGAGTTGATTATGTTGAGATCTTCTCCCCTGTGGTCAAGTACACTTCCATCATGGTAGTTGGGACTGGTGGCACAATATGATATGCATTTGGAGCATATGGACGTAAAGACGGAGTTCCTCCATGGTGATTTGAAGGAGTTGATTTACATGACACAACCAAAAGGGTTTTGCCAAAGTAGATTGGAGCACTTAATTTGTAAACTGAAGAAGTGACTTCACAAGTTGAAGCAGTCTCCGAAGCAGTGGTACAAAAGGTTTGACGCCTATATGATCCGTATTGGCTACATGAGGTGTGAGTATGATTTTTGTGTCTATGCGAGGAGTCTTGAGGATGGTTTTCTGATATATCTGTTGCTTTATGTCGACGACATGCTGATTACTGTGAAAGATATGATTGAAGTGAATCAGTTGAAGACTCTGTTGAATAAAGAATTCGACTTGAAAAACTTGGGTGCAGCCAAAAGGATTCTTAGCATGGAGATTCACAGGGATAGAGTTGTAGGGAGGTTTTGGTTATTTCAGGGCAGCTATGTGGAGAAGGTGTTGGAGAGGTTTAGAATGGGTAATGCTAAACCATTGAGTACACTATTAGCAAGTCATTTCAGGCTGTCCTACCACTTAGTGTCCAAAGACGGACGATGAGGTTTGTGATATGTCGAAGGTCCTTTATGCTAGTGCAGTGGGATGTCTGATGTATGTCATGGTGTGTATAAGGCCGGACTTGCTTCATGTTGTTAGCGTGGTGAGCAAGTTTTTTTCGAATCCGAGTCGATAGCATTTTAATGCAGTCAAGTGGATTCTCAAGTACTTGAGGGGTACGACCGAATATGACATTATGTTTAGTAGACAACAGAGTGATACATTAGTGGTAGGGTATGTGGATGCTGACTACGCAGAAGACTTGGATGACAGGAGGTCTTTCATAGGGTATGCATTCACTCTTGTGGGAGGACCTATTTGTTGGAGGTCTATGGTGTAGTCACTTGTTGCCTTATCTACTATTGAATCAGAGTACATGACATGGCTGAGGCTGCCAAGGAAGTGCTGTGGCTCACATGATTAGTCAAGGAACTGGATGTCTAGCAAGGTGGAGTTCGGTTAGTGTGATAGTCGAGTGTCATCTATTTGACAAAGAACCAGGTGTATCATGTGAGGACAAAGCATGTTGATGTGCGATTTCACATGATCAGGGAACTAGTTGCTTCAAGCTTGAGAAGGTTCACAAATCTGAGAATGCGGCTGATATGTTGACAAAACCTGTCACAACAGACAAGTTCAAGCATTGTTTGGATTTGATCAATGTCTCCAGGTGGTAGACGGGAGGTAGTTCCAATCTACTGTCTCGGGGGGAGTAACGGGGTTATGCTTTCGGATTTCTCCTAAGTGGTGAATATTCACCAAGTTGGAGATTGTTGGAGATGTGGCACATATTTGAGTGGAATACATGCGTCGGGGAAGCATAGTGATGCAAAGAATAAGGAAGGAGGCTGCAAGAGGAGAACTGTCAACAGTACTGTCAATGATTTTGTTTGGCACAGGTCACTGAATTTGAACTGTGGGATCAGTAGATTGGGGGATTTGGAGGATTTTCCTCCGGATTTACTATAGAAGTATTTTAGATGGTCTCTATGCCTTCTGTACGGATAGGGTTTGAATATATACAATATTTTGTAACCCTTGATGTAAGCTTGACGTTTTGATAGTGAAAAATCAATTGTTGCTCTCGTGGGCGTTGGCATATTGACGAACCACTTAAATTCGTGTGTCATTGATTTTATTGCTTTCCTTTATTCATTGTGATTCGTTACTTGTTTCGTATATTCATCATTAAGTGTTTGCATTACTTATTTTTGGATTGATTCGAGTTTGAGTTTCCGCTACGTATTCGTATCAACAATCTCGTTGACTCCAATTGTTGCCTTCGAAAAACAACAAATCCCACCAGTTGCTTCATCAAACCTAGTGTGTAGAGGAGATGCAAACAGTTCAGGAAGAGGTGGTTAGTGTCCTCTCCTTGGTTACCGCAAAGGGCGCAAGCATCTGACTCGAGTCTATGGAGTTGTTTTAATTTTGTCCTCGAGGTCCAGCATAAGTCTTTAACATTGGGCATACATTTGAGTTTCCTGATCAGGTTTAGGGTCCTGTTTTTTCCTCCTTTCTTCCTTATCATTACGAGATTACAGGAGATGAGGTCGTTCAAGCGACAGGAAGTAATGGTAAGCAGATTTGACTGAAAATATTCCGTTTTTAGAATGGGTTCAAATCCACCTATCTTTTCTATTTGCTGAGGAGATAATGATGCATTTAACTAAGATGGACAATTTCTGCTGGGAATAGCTCATTCAATTTTGGATCTGTCCCAAGGGTTAAAACAGAATGATAACTTTCTGGGACATGAATACTCTGAATGAACTGTGCTCGATCAATTCTAGGAATCAAGGTTCATCCCTGATTTTTGACTTGTAGAAGGCCATCCCTTTGTCGTGATGTTGACGCTATTGTAAATATTTTTCCAACCCACTGAACTTGGGCGCTTAGCTTTTCCAAATTGAAAAGTTAGCAAAATGGATTGACTCACATGTTTTGGGCCAAAGGACGTCTGGCCTATCCAGTAAACTCCAAACTTGTTTCACGAGGATCCCTAAATATCTTTGGGCATTGGCCCAAACCCCCATCCCCACAGTGCCAACTCGGTGAAGTTTGTTGCCTGTGAAGAAGCGCGTCTTTCACTTCATCTCAGAAAGGTTGAGAGAGCCTGCAAGGTCTATCGGATAACTTCTGCATATTCTCCAAATGCGAGAAATTGGAGCAGAGCCCGAGTCCGTCATCGTCTTTGTATACCTGAAACAGTTTTGTGTTATGAGAGAAGCCTTGATAATACCAACCCGCGTCTTCATCTCAAATAGCGCCTGCCAATGGAATTGTGCAATGAGATTGTCGTCGCCTCATCAAATGATTTTGGCTAAACTGAAGATTACTGATCTATAAATCAAAATTGTTTTTGAAAAAACCTAACCCTATGTTTGCGTAGGACTCTTGGATTTGAATAAATTGCATAATAAAGTTGCATTAAAATTTATTCAAATTCAAGGTCGGAAGAAGTCATGCTTCCAACATCCCAAAAATCCATCTCTCTCTAGCTTTGTTCTGCTAAGATTCCTTGCGGAAAAATAAAATGTGCTATGAAAATTTTGGATTTTTATAAATTATATGAAACTGACCAAATTAGCAAATCATACATGCAGGAGGGAATTTCAATCCTTGTTTGATCTTAATATTCTCAAATAACATATAAAGCATGGGGAATGAATGATATAAAAGCACCCCACCCCTTAAGAGGGCAAGATGTAGGAGAGCTACAGACCCGGGGAAAACTAATTTAATTGATTAATGAATTAAAACAGCAAACAGAATTAATATTTGATAAAAGGCTTGCTTTAGAAAATCAACATATAGTTCCATTTATTTAGAACTTTAGCTGTAAATTAGCTAATTAATCCTATTTTCTGGTTTTCTTTTTAAATGCATTTGATTTTAGAACAAAAATAAACCCAGAACGTCTGGATTTATGGCTTGTCCTATAGTTGTACTAGCTTGCAAAAAGACATGGGTTTTTTTTTTTTAAATTAAGGGGTGAAAATTCTTGTGATCTTGGATTTTAATATTCATTTCCCTGATTTATCAAGTGTTAAGATTTCTATAAGGTTTTGTTTGGAATTTAGAAAAAAAATAGGAAATGAAAAGAAAATATTGAGGAATCCACATTCTAGGAAAGTGAGAAATATATATATATATATATATATATATATATATATGCTAAATTCATAAACAAAAAATTAATTTTACACATAAATAAAGTTAAGTTTTTCTTAATTTATAATCATATTAAAATAATTTTTTTATAATATTCAATAAAGGAGGAAAATATTAGGGAAAATGAGTTTTCCCCTTATTTTCTTTTTCTCTTTTTTCTAAATAAAATATTTGATCCAAATGAACTCTTAAGTATTTTGAAAAAATTAAATATTTAGAAGATTCAGATGAATTTTAAAATTGAAATGAATAAATTTTTTTTTTAACTTCAAAAAAAGTAGTATAACTATTATTATCAATTTTATGTGACGTTAGTGTTTTTGTCTTTTTGTTTAACTTATAGATTAAAAGGAATTTAAAAAGCAATAGCAATTGTGTGAATATTTTAAATAATTTTGCATCCCATTAATTTTATTGGAGTTGTGGGCAAGCATTTTTTACGTCACGCGGAGGGACCAGGCGTGAGGCGCACGTGGGCCAAAAACCATGCCCGCTGGGGGCGGTGGGCAGAAGACAAGACAAGCCCACGGTTCGCTGTTGGAATGGAGGAGAGGAAAAGATAAAGAGGTGGGGTGGGGAGTGTTTTTGATTGGCATTGGCATTGGCATTGGCATTGGGGTACTAAAAAGAGGAATACTAATGAAACTTTTGGGGCATCCCTTCCCTTCCATAATCATTAACTACTGGAAACTCCTGCGCATAGTATCATACCCTCTGCCCTCCATGAGCAAGAGAGGGATGAAATTTTCTAATCAAATTTATTACTTAATTTTATCATATTTCAATTTAAATATCTTATTTTATTTTATTTTGTTTTAAATATAACTTCTTTTTTTTTTTTTTTTTTTGCAAATGAACATCTTAGTGTAATATGATACTTCTCTAGCAAGGTGCATCTCATCTTATGGTCTAAACTTTATGACATTGAAAAAAAAAAAAAACCAATTTATGAGTAATGAAATTAACATCCCTGCTGCATTGTGTGAAGTATTGCTCCTATTGAGCTTCTTTTTTCCCTTTTTCTTTTCTTGAGGTTAAAAATGGTTGCTTCTAGGTCATCTGTCCAATATTATGCTCTTATTTGGACACGCATTGTGGGTTTAGCTTGCAAAAATACTAATCCCATGTTTGTAGAGATTTTAAATTTAACATGAAATTGTATTGAAATTTATTCAAATCCACCAAGTCCAAATTCAAGTCCAAAACCATGCTCCCAACCATTTCCTAAACACATTTTATTTAGGCATGTATTTTTGTTCTACTTTGTTTAACTTTTAGGAATTTATTAATTGTACCTGTATTAAACTTCAATACGCAAGAACTTGATAAAATAAGGATTTATATAAAGTAACCGGATCGAGAAACTAAATTCATGTAGAAAGTCTTTTGATATACTTTATGTTGGATATGTATTTAATCTTTTGATATACTTTCTGTTGGATATTCAAATACATAATAAGTAAAACATAATTAGAGCAGAAATACAATTCTAATTAGGTCGAGGTGTGAAAATTTTGTTTTCTTCAAGGAGACTCAATCTCTTTATGGTTTTGGCTTAGCCCATAATTTATTGCATTTCAGCAAGACACCTCTTGACTTGTATCTTGTAGGAGTATGGATTGGATTCACTAATAAACATTACTTTTTAATATTCGAATGCACTTAACAATTTATTTTGCTGCAAATATCCCACTCTAAACATACAATGGGATTCATATAAGAATATAGTATTAAGACTTGCAGGTGTCGTATTGCTTTATTTTAATAAAAATAGCACTTTAGTTTAATTCTTTCTATTTTTTAGGAAGATGAAAGCCTATACCGTTCATGTATGTACACAACAAAATAATAATAACATCACATTTTTAGTTCTTTACATATCAATCAATTCAAGAACATACAAATTTTTTCAAATTTTAAGCTTAGAGTTTCTTTCCTTTTGAAAAAATAAATAAGAGAAATGATGTAATTATCGTTTATTTAAAAAATATTTCGTACTTTCTTGGATTACAGAATGTTTATATTAAAGGTCGTTAGTGGATAAAATACAATGTATGCATAGACAGCAAATTGCTGAATATGAGAGCTTAAGGAAGAAATTGCTACAATTAATATATTTTAAGGGAAAAGTGGAAATTAAATAACGTTTTTATTTCTTTAATTTTCAATCTTATTGGCATTATAAGACTATAAATAAATTTCTAGAGAATAGCCCCTCAACCTCACAATCATTGAATTGGCAAGTCACCAGTTCCTTTCAAATATATGCTCGTGAGAAAGTGGCGTGCAAGGCAGATGATTTCAAAGTACCCTCATTCATTATAAATTATGCATGCCCTCCACATGTTTGTGCATATGTTGCTTAGATGAAAGACATGTAACGAGTGGGCTCCACTTTTAGCATCATGATTATCCCGGGCTTACTTGTCGCTTGTCTTACATTAAAACAATAGGTGCAGGGACGACGTAGAGGGGTAGCTACATTCGATAATTTCTCAAAAAGTGTTGTTTGTGGTTCTTATACTTTGTATTTGTAAGCAAAGAAAGAAGAGGGGAAAAACATGAAGGGGCAGCACAGCAGAGCTCGTCGACGAATGCCCTGTGTTCGTCGATGAGTGGACAACAATGAGTCATCAACAAAGGTTCTGAAATCGTCAACGAGAAAATACCGAGAGTAGGAAAATTTCAGAGATCTGGACTTGTCAACGAAAGCATGTTCTCGTCGACGAATTGTCTTCTGTGGATCGTCGATGAAGCCTTGTACTCGTCAACGAATGACACCTGGGCTGAGAGTAGTTTTTTTGAATTTTAAATTTTTGAACGTTGGGTGGTTGGGTAAACGGATGGAAACCTCCGAGGAACTTCTATATATGTTATTCTGGACATATATTGAAGAGGGTGTGATCATTTTGAGAAGTGTATTATGTACATTGTGATTTCCATAGTGAAATTTGTGTGTCATTGCTTCCGTGGATGTAGGCTTTACCGAACCACGTAAATCATATTGTTGTTATTATTCTGGTTGTTTGCATTTACTTGTCGTTTATTCCGCTGTGCATCTTCATTAGTCAATCCATATTACAACAAATTGGTATCAGAGTGATTGTTGTTATGACATCGGGATCGTCTTTTGCAAGATTTGACGTTGTCAAATTTGATGGAACCGAAAACTTTGGTTTATGGCAGAGGAGAGTGAAAGACATTCTTTTTCAATAAGGAATGACTAAGGCTTTGCTTGATACTCAACCAGAAGGAATGGATGAGGCAACGTGGGTAGATTTAAAAGCAAAGGCAACGTCTACAATACGCTTGTGTTTGGCTGATGAAATTCTCTATCGGGTAATGGATGAGGATTCTCCAGTGGCTATCCGTTGAAAGTTAGAAAGTCGGTACATGTCTAAATCCCCCAATAATAAACTTTTTATTAAGCAGCGTTTATATAGGCTTAAGATGATTGGATGATCAAGTCTGAATCAACACATCAATGCTTTTAACCAAATCATAAGTGATTTGATGAGGGTTGATGTGAAGTTTGATGAGGATGATAAGACTTTGATGCTGTTAAATTCTTTGCCCTCAACTTATACCCACGAAAATCTTGTGACCACTCTTACGTGGAGAAAAGAAACTCTTGATTTGGAAGAGGTAACAAGTGTCTCGTCAAATTTTCATCAAAGGTTAAAGATATGTGATGAAGGAGAAGGACTTGTGGTAAATGGTAGTAATGATCGAGGCAAAGGAAAGTTTAAGAATGGGTCTAGTAAGAAATCATCCCGAAATCAATCAAAGAAGAAGAAGGAAATCTAGTATTATAATTGCGGTAAAAAGGGGCATGTGAAACCGGAGTGTCCGGATTGGAAGAAGGGAAATTATGAGAGACGTGAAGGTGTTTCAAAATTTGTGAATGTTGTTCAAGAAGAAAATTCACCGGATGGTGATGTTCTATCAGTTTCAGCGGGGTCGAATAATCTAATGGACTCCTTGGATACTTGACTCGACATGTTTTTATCACATGACTCTCAACAAGGGGTGGTTCAGCACTTACAGGTTAGTGAATTTTAGATCAGTTCTTATGGGTAATGATGCTTCTTGGAAGATCGTTGGCAAAGAAAATGTAAAGATAAAGATGTTCGATGGTGCTATAAGAACATTGTGTAATATAAGAAATATACCTGAGTTGAGAGAGTTTAATATCTCTTGGCACTTTGAATTGTAATGGCTTCAATTACAAGTCCAAAGGTGGAGTCTTGACGGTATGGAAATGTAATCTAATTGTAATAAAAAGGCAGAAACTAGATGAGAATATTTACACGTTGCAAGAAACTATTGTTTGTAGGTGGAGTTGCAGCCATGAATGCTGAATCAGATAAGATCGTCTTGTTGTATATGCATCTTGGGCATATGGGGGAACACGACATGGAGGAACTACACAAGAGGAAACTCTTGAAGGGCCTGAAATCATGTTAGCTGAAATTTTGCAAGATATGTGTTCTTGGAAAACAGAACAGGGCAAAATTTAGACCAACTATTCACAAGATAAAGGGTATTCTTGACTATGTACATTTAGATGTTTGGGGCCCAATTAGAGTTGCATCAAAGGGTGGACATGTGTATTATGTGAGTTTCATTGATGATTACTCACGGAAGGTCTGAGTTTACTTCATGCGTCACAAATCAAGTACGTTTGCCAAGTTTAAGATTTGGAACGCTGAAGTGGAGAACCAGACGTGGAGGAGAATTAAATGTTTAAGGTCGGATAATGAGACTGAGTACGCTGATTCTCAGTTTATGAAGTTTTGTGCAGAGCAGAGCATCAAGAGACATTTTACAGTTCGCTGGACACCTCAACAAAATAGTGTGGCAGAACGGATGAATCAGACTTTTTGCTGATAGGGCTTGGTATCTCAGATTGAATGCAGGGCTATCGAAGAACTTCTAGGCCGAGGCAGTTAGTATGACTTGTTTTCTAGTCAACAGATCATAAAGAGCGTCACTAGGTGGTAAAATGGCGGAAGAGATGTGGACGAGAAATGTAGTAGACTATTCCGAATTGAAAGTATTCGAGTGTCCAGCCTATATCCACGTGTCTAGTGAGGAGAGGTCTAAGCTTGATCCGAAGTCTCGTCGTTGCATCTTTTTGGGGTATCCAATAGATGTAAAGGGGTACAAGCTATAGGACCAAGTGGTAAACAAGGTGGTGATTAGTAGGGATGTAGTCATTGATGAGAAGGTTATTGTAACACCCTAGAAAATGAAAAAAAAGTAATAATAAAATAAATTATAAAATAAACATAAAAATGAAAATAAATAATTAAATTTTTTAAATAATTATTATCATTAATTAAATAATAATACTATAATATACATTAGATATATATGTATATATATAACAACCAAAGCTTCAGGAAGCACCTCAGATATCTAGAGACCCCCCCTTGTTTCTTTTGCGCGCAGAGTTGTCAGTTTTCTCTCTCTTATCTCGTTCTCTCTCCTTCTCTCCTTAGTTTTGTGATGAATTCTCGTCCAATCGGAAATCGGAAGATATCGCTGGACTCCATTCTCTATTGCCGTCATTTCTACCAGAGCGGATTGGTGGTAGGAGCGGCATAGGCGTATCTCCTGGGGTAAGCTAATTTCCCTTTTTATCTCAATTTCTTGCAAATTTTAAGCCCGATTGATGATCGGACACCACCACGAGAATCTAGGGATGATTTTCTATAAGTCTAGCAGGACAGATTTCTCGTGGGCATAACCCCAAATTTGGGATATATGGGTTATTAAGGGGTTTATTTTTAATTAATTAGGATTGATTTAGAAATGCTAGAATATTGAGCATTTGAAGTTGAAGTAGGATTTTCAGAATTTAGGGTTCGGGTGAGCGTCGCGGGTGTAATTTTGGGACCCGCATGCATAATTCAGAAAATTAAGTGGGAGTGTCAAATATTAGTTTAAATGTTGATTTGAGGTATATGGAGCCTAAGAAAGGTTAGATGAGTATTATTTTAGGGAAATAAGTTAATTAATCTGGGAAAAATGTAAATTGCAGGATTTGAGTTTCGGGAGCCAAGGGTGCAGGATTTGGGTGTTAATGAAACTCTCACTAAGTCAGGTAAGTGGAATAAATTATAACATCATTTTTATAATTATTGTTTAAATTAATATATGAAAATGAGCATATTGTATTTTGCTTGAAAATTATTATAATATAAATATTAGATAAATTGTGTGGCATTTGAGTAATATCAAATTGTGATGTTTTGGAGTATGAAATTAATATATTATAAATATTAGATGAAAACTGTGTGACGTATGATATGTGTTGAAAAATGTGAAATATAACGATGAGTAATTTCTGAGAAAATATTGAAATGGGAAATTATTGATGTGATTAGTGGAAAATAATGAAATATGGTATTTATATGTGAGTAAGAATGATTTGCATGAAAAATGAGATTTTGTGAATTACTAAAATGAGTATTTTGAAAAATATTGAAATACGTGAAACACGATATATTATGAGATGAAATTAGGAATAGCTTCCCAAGAGGTGGGGTGAATTGGCTTTTAAAAATTCTTTTAATTCATTTTGAGACACCTTAAACTTCCTTTGTTTCTTTTAACAAATTCTTGACTTGTTTGTTTAATTATTTAATCAATCGAGAACTTAATTCTTTTATCCAATCAATAACACAATTAAACAACCAATCAATTAAACAATATCTTCAAGCCAAACAATCAATTTATTTTCCAAGTATAAGTTAAACAACAAACAACCAAACCAAGATATAAAGTATTCAGCACTTTGGCAATATAACAACTCAAGATGGTTGTTTGTTTATAGTTTTCAAATTTGAACCAAACCTTGTAGTGAATGAGAATTTATGCTTGCTAATGTAAAGCCTTGTATAGATGAATCAAATCACTATTTCCAAGTATTTAGAACTGAAATAAACTCTTGGTAAATTTATCTTTGAGATGTTAACCAAGTAAAGTACTTCCGTAAGGTTTCCGCAAGATATGGTGTAACGAACGTACTCCCTTTCGGTTTTCGCAACCCAAATCAAAATTAAACCTAAAGTTTGTTTGGTTTCCAAATATTACGTAGTATATATGATTATCAAATAAACCATCCACGCAATTTAAATATGCTAAAAATAAAAAGTAAGAGAAAGAGAGAATGAGACGGAGATTTTTACGAGGTTCGACTTATACCCAGCCTACGTCCTCGCCTTTGGCAAACCACCAAAGGATTCACTAGTTCAGTTCCGTTGACGGGTAGAACAATACCGATTACAACACTCCTTGGTTAAAGTTAGAGCCCGCCTTCTCCAAACGATATCCCCTCGTTCGGTCACTCCTTACATAGGTTAGAGCCCGCCTCTCTAAGAAATATTTCCTTGCTTAGCCAACGATCCAAACAACCCTTGGAATCGTCAAAGAACTACAAGAAATAAGATATAATCTGCGTACAAGTATACTCTCTCAAAGAGCAAGTTAGAACAATTTCAGCACTATATACTTTGAATGTAAAATATCAATATGAAATACAATGAAGTTCAAGCGTAGAATTCACCAATATCCTTTTTAGAAGAGGATTAGCAGTAGGAACTCAGAGAAAGAAGGATTAGTACTTCAGAATTCTCAACAAAAGAATTTTTCAATGAGTGAACAAGAGAGCTTTGGAAGAACAAGAGTGCTTTCAGCTTTGCAAGCAAAATTTTCAATTCTTGGATGAGTTTTGATTTGTAAAACCATGTATTTATAGGTTTTCAAACTTATTTTCATGTTGCAAAAGTTTCCTTATAGAGTTTCCCAAAATTTTAGAAAATTTGAAGCTCAAATGGCTATATTTTAAAACATTAGAATTTAAAAAATTTTCCCGTTGAACAGTGTTTAGATGACTGAAGGTTCGAGTTCAGTCATCTGAAGTTCCTTAAACCCCTTTAAAATAGAACTGGATACAGGGTCAGATGTCTGAAATCAGGGTTTAGTCATCTGATGTCGCAGGTTTAGATGACTGAAGTCGCAAGTTCAGTCGTCTGAACTTGATACTAAAACTCTCTGCCTGTTCTGTCTTGTTCTCTGTCCACAGTGACCCCATTTTAGTGTTTTAGCCATAACTTTTTCTGTATAACTCCAAATTAGGTTTTCTTGATGTCAAAAGAAAGTTAAGAGAAATCCTACAACTTTAATGTTGACCATTTTTTAAAATAATGAGTTTTTGATAGAGAAAAAGTCACCTCAATGTGGCTGTATAAAAACTGACAGCAAATGGAAAAACTCTTTTTGATGCTTTTCATTCCAAAAATGACTCTAACCTTTTTAAAATAATTTTTGACCTTATAAAAATATTTTTCAGGTATTTTAAAAAGTATCTAGGTCTAAGTTAACCTAAGAGTTTCAAAATATTTCAAACGATATTTTAAACATTTAAAGTACTTACATGAAAACTTCTAAAACTTTTCTCATTCTAGGTTCTTGAGTTTTCATGTTTTGTTTCTTTAAGCTTTCATCTTTTCTTCAAGATTTCATATTATTTGAGCTTTCTCACTTTGCTTTTCTTTGGCTCTTTGGACTTTAATATGCCTTGGCTTTCAACAACTCATTCATGTCCTCATATTCGTCAAGGTTTCATATATCATCTTTAAATCCATGCTTTGACTCTTTTAAGCTTCATTTGATCCTTGTGAGCACTTTGACCTTGCTTTCATCATATTTGATCCTTGTGGGCACTTTAACCTTGCTTTCTCATATATGAGCCCTGAAACAACATTACTCACACAAATATGTTAAATTCCACTTGTTTGTTAGTATCAAAATAAGATAACAAGATTTTAAGCCTTGTAAGACCAACAATCTCCCCCTTTTTTATGATGACAAATAAGGAGTAAAAATGTGAGTAAGCCTTAAAAAGGCTCCCCCTTTCAATAAGCTTCATCTTATTAAGATCAATATTAATTTCATCAATCATGCTCATCACTTTCTTTTGGTTTTACAATCAATATTATGCTCATGCTCAATTATGCTCAATTTTTTGTTTCACAACTTCTCTATCTTATTTTGATGACAAACAAGGAGCAAAAATGTGAGTAAGCCTTAAAAAGGCTCCCCCTTTCAATAAGCTTCATCTTATTAAAATCAATATTAATTTCATCAATCATGCTCATCACTTTCTTTTGGTTTTATAATCAATATTATGCTCATGCTCAATTATGCTCAGTTTGCTTCACAACTTCTCCCCCTTTTGACATCAATCAAAAAGAAAAGAAATGATTTAAATTTAAATACAAATCATTTTAAGCATATCAATAACCATGTATTCCAAACATGTGTACACACTCAAGTTATTATTTTTCAATATAGCATGTGTAGTGTGTAACTCACAACATTTATTTAAGATACCAACTGATATTAATTTGATGGCTGATATTAATTTGATGGTTTTTATAATACCAATTTAAAATTTAAAATTTAATTCATGATATCAATTGATTAATGATTCATGACACTTCCCCTGAATTCAGTACATTCAGTTTTGTTATTAATTTTGCTTTTATCATCTCATGTAAAATATTGAATCATATCATGCATCAAGTATCAATATCATGCTAAGATCATCAATGTCACATCATGCTTATAGACATAATCATGCTCATAAATAATTTGACTTTGTGATACCAAGTGAGCTTTTAGATTTGATATCTATTGAAATTGTTTAACATGTGAAACCAAAAATACTTTATAGATACCAAAACTTAATATCACATAACGTATAGTTCATGGATACCAATATAACTACTATATCTTTCATAGCTCATAGATAAAGAGTAGTATGTTTATCCATGTGATTCATTTAAAATCATATATGTTCAAGAATTATCCTTATATAAAAAATTTATGCTTAAGCTCAATAATCTCATTCTCAAGTTTCAACATAGTGAGCCATACTTTTCAATATAAATCAAGTAATACACATGTAGCATATAGCATATCAATACATCACATGTAGGCAAGTAAGCATGTAGCATGTAACATCAAGGCGCTTATATAATAAGCTTAGATTTGATATTTTCTATTTATATTTCCTTAAGTTAAGCCTTGTAAAAAATCACCCTATGATTTTGGCCAACAATGTCATTTTCTATTTTATATATGTGTGAAGTCATTATTTCATTTTTGGTACCCATATTTTCTTGGGTCCGGAGGATTTTTCAAGGGAGGTTTCTTTTATTTTCAATACTTATTTAGTTTTAACACCTTTCCTCTTAAACGGACATTCAAACTTTATATACCCCTTTTTCTTACACTGATAGCATATGGTGTTTGTGTAGGCATTAGAAGATGTGCAAGTATAGTCTTTGAATTCTTTCGAGAAATATCCTATGTAAGAATTCTTTTTCTTTTTATTTTCAATTCCATTGAAACCAATGCTTTCTTTATTTAGAGGCATTCTTTGTAAGCCAATCATCTTATCAAAGTTTTCCTTTCCTTTTGTGAAGTTGTAAATGATCTTATCTTTATCTTCAATTTGACTCTTAAGATTTTCTATCTTTTTCTTGTTATCAACCTTCTTTTGTAATTTCTCTAATTTTAGAGATAATTTTCTTATTCTATCATCTAATCCAGAAATATACATATCTTTCTCATAAACTGTAGATGATAAGGATCGAAGGTCTTCTATCATTTGGTCATTCTTGCTTTCTAGTTTCTTAATTTTCAAGTTATTTTCTTTTTCAGCAAGATTTTTGGATTCTATTTCTTTCATTGCCAATTCATACTTATGTTCTAATTGCTTGAGTTTTGAGTCTTTATCTCTTTCAGCATTTTTTAAGAATTCTAACTCTTTCATTAAACTTTCATTTTTATTCTTCAATGAGGTGTTTTGTTTATTTGCTTTCATCAGCATTTTATGTACTTTGAATAGATCATTTTGAAGTTCATCATAAGATGGCATACCCTCATCACTTGATTCATCACTACAAGATTTATTTGAAGATTTAGTTTAGCAGCTTTCTTCGTTATCCCACGCCATAAAGCACGTGTAAGCAACCTCTTGGTCACTTATTTCATTCTCCGAACTACTTGTACTATCCCAAGTAGTGGCTTTCATGGACTTCTTGTTTTTCTTTTTAGACTCTTTCTTTAATAGTGGACATTCCGATTTTAAATGTCTAGCTTTATTGCAATTGTAGCATTTAGGAGTTTTATTCTTTGATTTCTTGGTAACTTCTTCTTCTGATTCATCTTATTCATATTTTTGATTTTTTCTCTTGAATTTGTTTCTCCTTCTTAGTATCCTTGCTAGCTTTTTAGATATGAAGGCTTCTTCATCTTCTTCCATTTCACTACTTGAGTTTTCCTCTAAGACTTTAAAGGCTATTTTTTCTTGGGATTTGGTTTTCCCACTCTTTTCATTCATTGCCATTTCATATGTGAGAAGAGAACCTATAAGCTAATCTAAAGATGTGTTTTTCAGATTTCTACCTTCGGTTATGGCAGTGGCTTTTGGTTCCCATACGGTTGGTAGCCCTTTAAGAATTTTTCTTATCATCTCATAAGTAGTGTAAGTTTTTCCTAAGGCATTCAGGGAATTTATTATATGAGTGAACCTAGTAAACATATTTGTAATTGATTCATCCGGGTTCATCTTAAATGCTTCATACTCGCTTGTGAGCATATCAACCCTATTATCCCTAACATCCGGTGTTCCTTCATATGTTACTTCTAGCTTATCCCATATCTCCTTAGCTGATTTGCAAGCCATTACTCTATTAAATTCATTAGCATCCAAGGCACAATAAAAAGCATTCATAGCACTAGCATTAACTTGTAGCATCTTATAGTTTAGGTCGGTCATATCATTTTTCTCTTTGGAAACTTGTTTTCCATCAACTATCTTAGTGGGAATTTGATCACCTTCCATGACAACTTCCCATGCGTTCCAATTCATAGTTTGAAGATATATTTGCATTCTCTTTTTCTAGAAGGTATAGTTCAAACCACAAAAGATTGGTGGCCTAATTGAAGATTGTCCCTCTTTAAAGGGAGCTACGCCTATGTGAGTCATTACGATCTTTTTATAGCTTCTAGTTAAGAGTTGCTATAACCCCTCTCTGATACCAATTGAAATTAGGAATAGCTTCCCAAGAAGGGGGGGGGGGTGAATTGGCTTTTAAAAATTTCTTTTAATTCCTTTTGAGATACCTTAAACTTCCTTTGTTTCTTTTAACCAATTCTTGACTTGTTTGTTTAATTATTTAATCAATCGAGAACTTAGTTCTTTTATCCGATCAATAAAACAATTAAACAACCAATCAATTAAACAATATCTTCAAGCCAAACAATCAATTTATTTTCCAAGTATAAGTTAAACAACAAACAACCAAACCAAGATATAAAGTATTCAGCACTTTGGCAATATAACAACTCAAGATGGTTGTTTGTTTATAGTTTCCAAATTTGAACCAAACCCTGTAGTGAATGGGAATTTATGCTTGCTGATGTAAAGCCCTATATAGATGAATCAAATCACTATTTCCAAGTATTTAGAACTCAAATAAACTCTTGGTAAATTTATCTTTAGGATGTTAACCAAGTAACGTACTCCCGTAAGGTTTTCGCAAGATATGATGTAACGAACGTACTCCCTTTCGGTTTCCGCAACCCAAGTCAAAATTAAACCTTAAGTTTGTTTGGTTTCCAAATATTACGTAGTATAAATGATTATCAAATAAACCATCCACACAATTTAAATGTGCTAAAAATAAAGAGTAAGGGAAAGAGAGAATGAGACGAAGATTTTTACGAGGTTTGGCTTATACCCAGCCTACGTCCTCGCCTTTGGCAAACCACCAAAGGATTCACTAGTTCAGTTCCGTTGATGGGTGGAACAATACCGATTACAACACTCCTTGGTTAAGGCTAGAGCCCGCCTTCTCCAAACGATATCCCCTCGTTCGGTCACTCCTTACATAGGCTAGAGCCCGCCTCTCTAAGAAATATTTCCTTGCTTAGCCAACGATCCAAACAACCCTTGGAATCGTCAAAGAACTACAAGAAACAAGATATAACTTGCGTACAAGTATACTCTCTCAAAGAGCAAGTTAGTACAGTTTCAGCACTATATACTTTGAATGTAAAATATCAATGTGAAATACAATGAAGCTCAAGTGTAGAATTCAGCAATATCCTTCTTAGAAGAGGATTAGCAGTAGGAACTCAGACAAAGAATGTGCGTTAGTGATTGTTTGAGGATGAGGTGAGAATTTAGGGTTCTATTTTACGGCCTAGAGGCAGGAGTACCGGAGTTGTTTCTATGTTTTTCCTAGGGTGACAATTTCAGGAAAATCATGGATACTATCATTGGGTCTTGAATCTGAGTGGTAGGACTGAATCCTAAATGGGGATTAAGGATGTGGAGATAAATGGTCATAGAAGAGTAATTTATGAATTATTGCAGTGTATAGGTTGTGTGATGGTAATTGTATGCTGAGATTAGTTGCTTCCTTTGCAGAATGGATCTTGGGAACAGTAACACGAGTGTGAGAGGTGATGGAGTAGAACCTTC
The DNA here is from genome assembly GCF_029873635.1 of Malania oleifera. Taxonomy (NCBI): domain Eukaryota; kingdom Viridiplantae; phylum Streptophyta; class Magnoliopsida; order Santalales; family Ximeniaceae; genus Malania; species Malania oleifera. The sequence continues at coordinate 142,765,140 of NC_080417.1, forward strand.
CAGTATGGGTGGTGCAAACTCTGACATAGTGTTGCGTAGCGTCACTCAGCAGGTGATGGTTGAGATGGCCAAGAGATCGGGGGAGCAGAGCTGCATGATCGAGCAGGTCACGCATATGCAACCCCGGTCTTTTGTTGGAGGCACGGACCCACTGGTAGCAGAGAATTGGGTTTAGGATATAGAGGATATACTAGCAGTCCTCTCATGTATAGATGAGCAGAGGATGTTATTTGCTACATTTAAATTGACTAGGGAAACAAAGCGCTGGTGGAGGTTAGTGAGACTACTTGAGGAGAAGGGGCCTGACCTTGTAGCGATAACGTGGAGTCGCTTCAGGGAGATTTTCTTCGAGTGGTATTTTTCCACTACGATCAGGAGTGCAAAGGCATCGGAGTTTCTGTATCTAACACAGGGGTCTATGACGATGCAGAAGTATGCAACGAGATCTGTTGAACTGTCCCGATTTTCCCTGTATATAGTGCCAGATGAGGAGAGGAAGACGAGGAAGTTTGAGGAGGGCCTGAGGCAGAATCTGTATGAGCAAGTGGTAGACTTCCAAGTTTAGACCTTCTCAGAGATAGTGGACAGGGCTGCGATGATTAAGAGCAGCATATAGAAAGACGCAGCAGCATAGAGCCAGAGGAAGAGACCCGCGCCTTCTGATTTTCAGGCAGGGTCCAGTCGAGGGCCATGGAGGAGATATGATAGCAGAGGGGGACGATGACAGGGAGGAGGAGATCGAGCAGTACAGGGCAGGCAGATGCCCCCTCCTTGTCCCAGATTTTTGAGGAGGCTTCTTGGGAATTGGAAGATTAGATGCGCCTGAGATATCTATACTTATTCAGTGGAATTTAGAGTTGAGCTAGTCAAAGTGAATGGAATAAATCAGTGTATTTTTATTTGTATAGTGTAATGTAGGATAAATAGAGTTTTTAGTTTTGGAACGTTGGCTTTGGGAGAATTTTGAATAGTTTTAATCTCCTATAACCCTTGTTGTAACCACGGTATTCCTCCGCCATAAGTGAGGGTAATTAATAAAATTGAAAGTATTTTCTCTAAGGATGGGAAGCAGACAAATAGCAAATTTTGAGGACAAAATTTTTATAAGGAGGGGAGAATGTAACATCCTAGAAAATGATAGGCTTGGGAATGAAAAAATTAATAATAATAAAATAAATTATAAAAATTAATTAATTAATTAATAATTAAATAATAATACTATTATATACATTAGATATATATGTATATATAAAAACAAAAACAAAACAACCAAAGCTTCCTGAAGCTTTTAAGCTTCAAGAAGCACCTCAGATATCCAGAGACCCCCCCTGTTTCTTCTGCGCGCAGAGCCGCCAGTTCTCTCTCTCTCTCTCTCTCTCTCTCTCTCTCTCTCTCTCTCTCTCTCTCTCCTCTCATTCTCTCTCTTTCTCTCCTTAGTTCTGTGACAGATTCTCGCCCGATCAAAAATCTGAAGATACCGCTGGACTCCATTCTCTGCTGCCGTCATTTCTACCGGAACAAATTGGTGGTAGGAGCGGCCTAGGTGTATCTCCTAGGGTAAGCTAATTTCTGCTTTTATCTAAATTTCTTGCAAATTATAAGCCTAATTGATGATTGGACACCACCACAAGAATCTAGGGTTGATTCTCTACAAGTCTAGCGGGACGAATTTCTCGTGGGGTTGTCATGGGCATAACCCCAAATTTGGGATATGAGGGTTATTAAGGGGCTTATTTTTAATTAATTAGGGTTGATTTAGAAATTCTAGAATATTGAGCATCTGAGGTTGAAGTAAAATTTTTGGAATTTAGGACCCGAGTGAGTGCCGCGGGTGTAATTTTAGGACTCATAGGAATAATTTAGAAAATTAAGTGGGGGTGTCAAATATTAGTTTAAATGTTGATTTGGGGTATATGGATTCTAGGAAAGGTTATATGGGTATTATTTTAGAGAAATAGTTAATTAATCTGGAAAAAAAATGCAAATTATAGGATTTGAGTTTCGGGAGCCAAGGGCGTAGGATCTGGGTGTTAACGAGACTCTCAGTAAGTCAGGTAAGGGGAATAAATTATAGCAGCATTTTTAGAGTTATTGTTTAAATTAATATGAGAAAATGAGCATATGATATTTTTCCTGAAAGCTATTATGATATAAATATTAGATAAATTGTGTGACATTTGAGTAATATCAAATTGTGATGTTTTGGAGTGTGAAATTAATATATTATGAATATTAGGTGAAAACTATGTGGTACATGACATGTGTTGAAAAATGTGAAATATAACGATGAGTAATTTTTGAGAAAATATTGAAATGGGAAATTATTGATGTGATTAGTGGAAAATAATGAAATATGGTATTTATATGTGAGTAAGAATGATTTGCATGAAAAATGAGATTTTGCGAATTACTGAAATGAGTATTTTGAGAAATGTTGAAATACGTGAAAACACGATATATTATGAGATAATGAAATGTGATCTGAAAACGATGAAAACATTTATTTTGAGATGAGTTAAGAAATACTGATATGAGAATAACGATGTATATTGATATGGAAATACTGAAATGTGAAAATAGGGAATATGAATACTTTAATATGGAGTTGAAATATGATTGATGAAATGTCAATACCACATAATGATTGCGGGTATGTGGTAGTGAACCCTGATGGATGGTTATGATATTAAGCGCGGTACCGTTGCTAGTGGTGTAGTGCAACCACACGGACTCTTGGAGCGTGTGGCGTGACAATCGACTGAGCCATTTTGTAGGATTGTTGGGTCCCTTGAGTCCGGATCAGGGTTATAGGCCGGCCAGTCGTACTACAGACGTGATATCATATTTTGATCTAACTGGGTCGACTAATCGCAGTTAGATCCAGCCTTCGGGCCGCACAACCTTGACCATGGGGGGAAGCATGACGTGAAAAGAAAGATCCTCAGGGTGGCCATGAGTTACAGACGCGATGTTGGTATTTGATACCAAGGATACTCATGAGCCGGATAGTGAAATGGAAATGGAAAGTGAAAGAATGATAAAATGGGTTAAAATGAGAAATGAAAGAAATAATAGAAAATGAGAAATAGAGAATGGTAAAATTAAGAAATGATTCTGTGTGAGTTAATGACATTAAAAAGAAAATTGAGGCGAAGTGAAACTCTTCGCTTGAGGGCTTACTGAGTAAGATAAGTGCCCTGATAGGTATCAGATGTGGCCATACTTAGCTGCATGTCGTGTTAGGGAAGAGGGAAGCTACTTGTATGGGCGGGTAATCTTCCCTATTCTCAGGAATTTCCCGGTAAATATGTGTTGGTAATCATTGAATTTGAAAAATAGTTTTAAAACTTATAAAAGGTTGTGTTGTATTTCTATATGATTATGAGAATGTGTTTATGAGTGTATTTTTCTCAGATGAAATGTTGATTTGAAAAGTAAAGTGTATTATAACTAAACTCATATGGCCACACACTGTAAATAATTTATTCGTTCTTACTAAGATGTGTTTCACCCAAGTTATCTAAATTTTTTAGGGAATAGGGATAGGCCAAGTGATAGAGCTCCGAGACCATAGGGAGCTGAGACGCACACAGGGTAAGTTTTGGACTAGGGGAGGCGTAATTCCCCTAGATCAGGGTTGTTTTTGAGTCTATGATGGTGATGTATAAATATATGTTTGTTGATACTCTGGGTACTGTATTCTGACTGTTGTATATATATACCGTCTTCCGCTGTTAGGTTATATAAATAAAATAACTTTTTACCCGGTACCCTGTGTGGGTCGAGTCATATGAATGGTAGTAGGATTGTTGGCATGGCCGATTTATGGATGTTGTCGATAACGTGTAAATTATTTATTATTGTTTATAAAAAAATTGTACAAAAATCAGGGCGTCACAGTTATGGTGAAGTGCACTCAAGAATGTGATGAATAGAAATAGGAGCCAGAAAGTTGGGGTAGTAATGAACATATTGTGCAAGTGGAGTTGGAAGCTCAGAGTGTAACTGACTCACTCGAAAAATGAGCAACTCGAAAGCTATCCTAAGTATAGGAGTTACGTCGTGTAATATTAAGCCCAAGGGCTAAATCGTCTCCTCAGGGAATGCGTTTAATCTCAGATTTAACGTTCTTCCAATCAAAATTAAATTGCACTGAACTCGGTTCAGATTCGGAGTTTTTCAGAGTTGTTCAATTTTACTTTTGACGAATTAGATGGCACGTAATTTAAAAAATCCTAAAACTAACATGTACTAAATGAAAGAAACAAGAATAGAAATCCTAATTTACTTAAAGAAACATTGGGACACACACTAATTTAAAATGGAAACTACAAATAAGGAATTAAAACACGCTAGAATGGAAACTCTAATCTACCTAAGGAAACATCGACACACGCACTAATTAAAGATGGTAACCTAGAACATGGAATTAAAAACACACAATGGAAACTAAATTAGACACACACTAAAAAAAAACCAAACCTACTAAAAATCGAACCTTTAGCACAATTAAGAGATCAAATCAAGACTCACAATTTAAATGTAAACATGAACGCAACGGAAATTTAAAAGACATAAACAATAACGGAACACAATAAAAACACAACCTTTACTAATCATAGACCCTAACTAAATCGAATTTCGACAAAAAAATATTTGAATTTAATTAAGAATGCTAAATTAAAATAACTATCAATTAGATAAACAAAGAGATTAATTTAACAATAATGAAATACTCAACATTACTCAACTTAAACAAAAAGAAAGAAAACTCCAATAACATTAAAAAAAAACTAAACTTTCTTCAATATTCCAAGATTCAAAGAAAAGTAAATAAAAGAAAGAAAGAAAGGAAAAGAGAGAGAGAGAAATAAATCCACGGAGCCATGAAGTTGCTGCTGTGCTGGAGAAATTGCTGCTGCGCTTTGGTGGTCCTGCTATGGAGTCGGCTAGTGTTCTGCTGTGCTTGGGGACTGCTGAAGATGGTGGAGGAGGCTGGCCATACTGCAAGAGGGCAGAGGAGGCCAAGAGAAACAGAGGAAAGGGGGAGAGTGAGGGAGGAAAGACAAAGGGAAGGAAGAGAGACAAGGGGAGAGAAGTAGAATTGAAAAGAACAAAAAAAAACAAACTAAAGAAGAAGAAGAAGAAGGAAAAGAGGAGAATGGGGAGCCATGGGGGCTGCCTCCCTAGGGGGAAGAAATAGAGGAGCTTAAATAGGAGGCATTGGGTGCCCTAGACCCGGATGGGAAAGGGTTGACCCGTCAACTTGATTTTTTTCATTTTTTTCATTCTCTGTTCATCGCAAATTCTGTTCTTCTGGAGCCCGTATCTCATAAAACTCAAAACACAAAAGTTGTAGATGATCCTTTTCTCTTTCTCCAGAAATTTGAATCGTCTCGATCGGAGATTGGACGAAAAAGTTATACACAAAATACGAACAGGTGTCGGTTTTGATTCTTGGGAATTTTCCTGCGACAAAAAATTACCAAAACTTCATAAATAGTGCAATAAAGTTCAAGAATGATGATTTTGGCACTTTATTAAAATATTGGATAATTTTGGAAATTTAATTAAAAATATAAACCATAAAGCCCGAGTTAAGCGTTCAATTACGCAGTTTCGGCGCATAATCAGTAACGCCCCGGACTTGCCAAGTGGGGCCTAGAGGTTACGTGTTCCATTCTACTTGTTTCTAATACCATACTCCATAATGATGTAGCGGAATTAAAATGCATAACCTCAATTTTAAATACCAGAGTCTATATATATATGTATCCTATAACAATTGTCACCATTTGTTTATATTATATACCAGTATTTAAAAACATAACATAAACTATACATAAGCTGTTTTTACAAACTTTCCAAAATTACCAAAACGCTACCCTGCCGGAGCCTTAAGCTCGATCTCCTGATAGACCTGAAAATATGATCACCCACTAGGGTGAGACACATGTCAGTAAGGAAGAACAAATCATAACAGTATCTGGCAGAGAGTTTAAATAATACATAACATATATCCATTTATGTTTCATTATCCACAGTAGTTGAGAAAACGCATCATTAACAGCAAAACCATCATCTGATATCATACACACGTTCCTAAATATTTATAATGATAATACCCGAGAATAGGGAAGATTACTTGCCCATTCAAGTAACTTCCTTCAACTCTAATACTAATATTAGGGCACTCATCTTACTCAGTAAGCTCTCGTGCCATGTATATAGGCAAAGTCTCCAAGAATAAGGAAGATTACCTGCCTATACAAGTAGTTTCCCTCTACTCTGGTACCAATTTGAGAATTACAAGGGCACTCGCCTTTCTCAACAAACTCTTGGCAAAAAGTTTTACCTTGTTATAAATATACATATAATTAATTTAATACTATTTATCTTTTATTATCACATATCATACAAACTATCCATATAGAAGAACACTATCCACACAGGACTCTCAATCATACAAAACACACAGTCCACACAGGACTCACACTCTCATAGGATACACAATCCACACAGGACTAGCATCATACAGATTACACGGTCCACACATGACTAGTCCACACAGGACTAACATCATACAAATTACACGGTCCACATAGGATTGGTCCACACAGGACTAATATCTTCACGGAAATACATGGTCCACATAGGACTAACATCTTTACAGAAATACATGGTCCACACAGGACTGGTCCACACAAGACTAACATCACACATAAATATATCGTGGCCCACACAAGCACCACTAACCACCAGTACCAATCCCCATGACCTACCCGTAGTATATTAGTAGAACAACCTCCTCATATCTGCCAATGCTCTACCCCAATATGTAATGAAAATATACGAACTCCTCAGGGCTGCCAACGTACATCGTGATTACATCTAGGAAATATAACGAACTCCTTAGGCCTACTAACATTATATTGTGATACACACATCACATTATTTGTCACGCAGCAATCTCAAACAACCAGTATTCACAAACAATCATTATTCACCAATAAACTGTACTCACAGCTAACCAATGTTCACAATCCAATAGTATATTTCATGATTCTGTACTCATATAAGCCAATTCAAATTATGAAAGTTGTATTCCTGCCATACAACTTCTTTTTCATATATATATATATATATATATATATATAAATTATATCAAAGGTCAATATTTCAAAATGCCCACTGTTCAAATAAATCATACCTAAATATATATATATATATATATATATTGTATATCCAAATTAACCGATTTAAAATTTAATAAAAACCTATTATAATTAATTTCCCTTACCTGGTTTCCTAAATTACACCTGTGGAAACCTTATAACATCGCCTGCGGCACTCACCCGAACCCTAATTCAAAAACTCGACTTTATCAACCCAAACTTCAATAAAATGCTATTTTATCATTTCCTAGGCCATATATACTCCATATTAAGAATAAATCTTAAAAATACCCTACTTACCCTGATTTTGGGATGGTACCCTGGAATCTCAAACTAAAAATCTGCTCCACGTAGGTTGCAAAGAATCTTCCCAAGAACCCCGTGGTGGTTCTTGATCATTGAAATGAGGCTTAACGGAGCGAGAATCGAAGAAAACGGAGGGAGAAACCATAGGGTTTCGGAAAAGAAGAAAGAAAGAATTTTGATTCTTTGAAAAATGCTCGTAGAATCTCTCTTTAATATCACCTTTGTGCAAAAAACCGTTGCGGATTTTCTCCTTAATCGGCCCAGAAACTTCTTTTTCCCATTTCTTTTATTATTTTATTTTTTAGGGTCCTTACATTCTCCCCTTATAAAATTTCGTCCTCGAAATTTATTAATCCATCATTTCCACAATTTAAAAGTTAAGTAACCACATTTATACAATTCTATCTATTCTAATATATACGACATTCAATCACCCAAAATATAGCAAAACTATCACTCATTCAAACATAAATATATATTACCTGTGCCTTTAGCATTGTCCCCCTCAGGCGTACCAAGCATACAAACATGTGTCGGGCCGCCGCCACCTCGAGGTACCAGGTTGTTTCTCCTATTCTGATCAGGTATGGGTGCACTGCTCGGTGGAGCACGACAATCACAAGCGATGTGGCCATGCCTACCACACCTATAACATATGGTATTCCCGCCCCGGCATTCCCCCCAATGCCTTCGGTTATATCTCGCACAAAGGGGGCAGAATGAATTCTCCTGGTAATCTCGATCAACCCTATTTGACCTCTGACCCCTAGCATCACGATCTCCCCTCCAGGAATCCTGTCAGACATCAGTATGTGAGTTGGAAGGCATGAATCTCTTCTTCTGTTTCGCTTTTGCCTCACTCTCCTGTATACTGACCTTAACTGCCATGACCCAGTCCACTAGTTCAGAGACACTCTAAGTCATTATTGCCACCACCTGAGCGCGTATCCTCGACCTCAATCCTTTCTCAAACATCCGGTCTTTCAACGGCTCGGTCGGGACCATGTGTAAAGCGAAACGTGATAACTCCACAAACTTGGCCGCATATTGTTGCACCTTCATGGACCCTTGGGTCAAATGTAGAAACTCCTCTGCTTTCACCTCTTGGGTGGCAACTGGGAAGTATTTGCCAAAGAAAACCTCCCTGAAACGGCTCCAGGGAATAGATGTATACCTTGGTCGTTGCTCCTCCACCAGTTTTGCCGACCTACACCACCTTTTGGCCTCCCCAACCAGTTTGAAGGTGGCGTATCATACCTTTTGCTCCTCAGTACAGTGTAGAACAGTCAGAAGTTCCTCCATTTCCTGAATCTAGTCCTCAGCTACGATCGAATTCGCACCTTCTTCAAAAGCCAGCAGACTTTGTAACAACCCAAAATTTATTCTCTTATAATTTATTATATATATATATATATATATATATATTATATTTCTATAAATTACTTTAATATCCCTGCTATAGTCTCAGGCCTCAAATAGGCACCGAAGTATATTTGTATGTAATGGGCACACCTATGCAGCAAAAAAAAAAAAAACGTAAATCACATAACCATATATACACATACAATATTAGAATTTAGTGTTTTCCCATATCATAATTACATATACCAGTATTGTCTCCCCAAAAACTCAACTTCCCAACCAAACTTACCATATATACAGGGCAATAAAAGGGGTCTCTCTCTATTTGCAAGTCTGATTTGTTAGCTTAGCTGGTTCACTTGAAAAATATTTGAGTAATGGGATGAGTTGACGCTCAGTAAATGGAAATATGCTATTATTAGTGTGTGGCGACCAAGTTGCATAACTTATAATAATAATATTTAAAACTCTATAAGCTGGTAAAGCAGTAGAGCATATCTTACATTTATCGTAGCTTAAAATATAACTATATCATCTGAACTTTCTATTTTTCATACTGCTAATATCATACTATATTTATAAAATGCTGTAAAAATGTATACATATACATAACTGTGCTTTTTCTTTAAAATTTTGTATGTCATGATTTGACCCCTCATAACAGGGTTGTGCGGCCCGTAGGCAGGACTTAACTCTAGTTGGCCTACCAGGTAAGTCACTGTACTCTACACTACTTAAGCTCGGCCAAACTGCGTCCTCTTCTAGGCACGGGACTGGCTGCTACCTCATCAAATCGGCCCCCTCAACCTAGAAACTGGGGAGCTGCATCCACTCCGAACACAATTTGACAGTACCCACTCACTATCTGAGATATGTGGTTGCACTCTATCTGTAATAGCAACGGTACCGTATTCTGTAGTCTGTATTTGTCTGTAATATTTCATAGTGATTTGATACCTATATATATATATATATATATATATATAATACTATAATTTGTTACTATTTTCATCATGATTCCAAATAACCATAACACTATAATTCTGTACTGTAAATACTGTAATATCTGAATAACATAACTGTAGCATCTTGATGCTATAACTGTATATCTGTTTGTATAATCTGTCTCTATAATTTGAGTGTTATGACATTCGAAAAATATGGCATTCTATAAAATACTGTAATATACTGAACTGGATAAAATCTATTTATAGTTGTCTATTTAATATCTATGAACATCTGTCTATATCTGTATATACTTTATAACATGATATATTGGAAAAACTATATAAATTCTATATCAGGTAAATATCTACTCAGGCCACATATACATTAAAAACTCTTATTTTGTAAAAGTTGAGTAATAATTGGTATACATGTATATACATAAAATCTCTGATAATATAATTAAAAACTCCTAGCATAGCATATTTTCCTTACTTGATTTCTGTGAAAGCCCCTTACTGTGCCTAGTCTTACTCCCGCAGGGTTCCCCACTCAACACCCTGAAACAATATCTCCTAGGATAAAATATCCTTATTTTTCTACATACAACATTTTATATAACTATAGGAAAGGCAAATTCTGAATAAAATGCCATACCCTGAAATTGGGATGTAATTCGAACCACTCCCACCAACGATCCATTCCGGTAGACTTGCGGAGAACTTTCCCAGGAGCGTCGTGGTGGTCTCAGGTCATCGATCTGACGAAAAACGGAGTCGGGATCGAAGAGAGAAGGAGAGGGAGACGTTTAGAGAGAGAAAGAGGGATTCTTGCACCAATTTTCTCTAAAAAAATTCGAGTTTTAACTATTTATAGCCACAGGTTCGTTGACGAAACACGTCATCTCGTTGACGAGTTGAAGAATTTCATCGAAGAACCTTCACCCCTTCTTGACGAACTTCAGACTACTACAAACCCCCTCTCGGTATCTTCTCATCGACGAGACGTGTCTTCGTCGACGAGATCCTCTTGTATCCTCGTCGACGAATTCCCTAGGTTCGTCGACGAGACCCCGATTAATTTCTTGGGTTATTACATTCTCCCCTCCTTATAAAATTTTGTCATCGAAATTTACTATCTGTGTTGAACACCATCCATACAATACATCATCCCATAAAGGCAAACGGTCTACTTATTTTATTACTTACCCTCACTTATGGCGGAAGAATATCATGGTTATAATCTAAGTTCTGGGAGATTACATATATAAAACTAAAAGATTTCCTATTAACTAAATTAATACATGTGCCTGCAAAAGAAACTTTACCTAACTACTTATACTTTACCTGTTTACCACTAAACCTCTTGAAACAACTGCGTGTATCTCTGTCTTATCTGCTCCTTGAGCTCCCTAAGCGGCTTCCTTTATAGCATGATTCTTCTACAAAACTTTTACTAACTGAATTTCTTTAGTGCGCAGTGTTTGTGTCTTTCTATCCAAGATCTGTACTAGTATTTCTTCATAAGTTAATGAATCCTTAAACTCTATTTCTGCATAGCTAACTATGTGGGACGGGTCTAAGACGTATTTTCTCAACATACCAACATGAAACACGTCATGTATTCTAGATAAAACTGGCAGCAGAGCTAGCCTGTAGGCAACTGACCCTACTCTTTCTAGTATCTCAAAAGGGCCAATATACCTAGGGCTTAACTTACCCTTCTTTCCAAACCTTATAACCCCTCTCAGAGGAGTTACCTTCAAGAATACTTAGTCTCCCCCGTCAAACTCTAACTCCCGATGGCGAGGGTCTGTGTAGATTTTCTGCCAACTTTGTGCAGTACTAATTCTTTCTTTAATTAGTCGAACCTTTTGATACGTCTTCTGAACAATCTCTGGATCCAAAACTTGCCTTTCTCCTACTTTGTCCTAGAAGAGAGGAGAACGACATCTCCTACCATACAGTGCCTCATAAGGTGCTATGCTGATGCTAGCCTGATAGCTATTATTATAAGCAAACTTGACTAACGACATGAACTGGGTTCAACTACCCCCAAAATCAAGCACGCAAGCATGAAACATATCTTCTAATGTCTGGATCGTCCTCTCAGTATGTTCATCTATCTGGGGGTGGAAAAAGTGCTGAATGCTAATTGTGTACCTATAGCCTCCTGAAAACTTTTCCAAAATCGTGAAGTGAATCGAGGATCTTGGTCTGAAACTATGGATACTGGTACACCATGGATACGAACTATCTCCTAAACATATATTTCGACTAACCTGTTTATGGAATAACCAAACTTAATAGGGATAAAATGAGTGGTTTTCATCAGTCGATCAACGACCACCCAAATTGCATTGAACCCCTGTCGCACTAGTGGTAATCTCGTAACGAAATCCATCGAATCGTGATCCCATTTCCACTCTGGAATGAACAGTGGCTACAACCGCCCTGCTGGTCTTTGGTGCTCAGCCTTAACTTTCTGGCACGTCAAACACTGCTGTACAAACTCGGTTATCTCCCTCTTCATTCCACTCCACTAAAAATACTCTCGCAGATCCTTGTACATTTTTGTACTGCCAGGATGAACCGTGTATAGTGATCTGTGAGCTTTCTCTAAAATTGTTCTTGTAATTTTGTCGTTTGCAGGCACACATAGTCTGGTGTGAAACCTTAGAGCTCCATCATCAGAGATACTGAACTCCTCTCCCTGACCATTTTGCACCCTTGCCATTACCTTTGCCATTACTGCGTCATCACCCTGAGCTGCTTTAATATTCTCGTATAGTGTAGGCTGAACCACTAGTCTGGTGATAAAAGCCTGAGGACTATCCTCAACTAACTCTATGCTGAGTCTCTCCAGATATATCAAAACTAAGTGCGGAATCTCCATGGCTGTCAGTGCTGGTCCCACTGATTTCTTGCTCGGAGCATCAGCTACCACATTCGCTTTCTCGGGGTGACAACTAATGGTGCAGTCATAATCTTTAATGAGTTTTAGTCGTCTTATTTGCCTTATATTTAGTTCTTTTTGGGTAAAGAAATATTTCAGGCTCTTGTGATCTATGAAAATTTCCCACTTTCCACCATATAAATAATGCCTCCAAATCTTTAAAGCATAAACTACTGCAACTGATTCTAACTCATGCACATGGTAATTCCTTTCATAATCTTTACTCTATTTAGACGCATAAGCAATGACTCTTCCATGCTGCATTAGTACACATCCAAGACCCTTCAAAGAGGCATCACTATATTATCACAAATTCGTCCTCCCCTGATGGAATAGTCAATACCGGTGCTGAAACCAACCGTCGCTTTAATTCTTGAAAACTCTGCTCACATTCAATGGTCCAATCGAACTTTACATTTTTTCTCGTAAGTCATGTTAATGGACTCGACAATCTAGAGAAGCCATCTACGAAGCACCGGTAATAGCCTGCTAATCCCAGAAAACTCCTGACCTCTTGAATATTTCCCAGCCTTTCCCAACTCACCACTACCTCTATTTTACACGGATCAACTGATATACCTGCCTCAGAGATTACATGGCCGCGAGAGGTAACCTACCTTAACCAGAACTCACATATCTTAAATTTTGCATACAATTTTCTTTCTCTCAATATCTGCAACACTAGCCTCAAGTGATGCTCATGCTCCTCAACGCTTCTCGAGTAGACTAGTATATCATCAATAAATACAACCACAAACTGGTCTAAATATTGATGGAACACCCGATTCATTAAATCCATAAATACTGCTGGTGCATTAGTCAACCCAAATGGCATCACTAAGAACTCGTAATGCCCATACCTGGTCCAGAATGCGATCTTTGAAATATCTTCTGCTCTAACTTTTACCTGATGGTAGCCCGACCGCAGGTCAATTTTAGAGTAAACCTAAGTCCTCTGGAGTTGATCAAATAAATCGTAGATCTTAGGGAGAGGATATTTATTCTTGATTGTTAACTTGTTTATCTCCCTATAATCGATACATAACCTCATGGTCCCGTCTTTCTTTTTCACGAACAGAATTGGTGCTCCCCAAGGGGGCACACTAGGCCAAATAAATCTCTTGTCCAGCAATTCCTGCAACTGATCTTTCAATTCTTTCAACTCGACTGGAGCCATACGATATGGTGCTTTAGATACCGGTGCTGATCCTGGTAACAGATCTACAGTAAACTCGATCTCTCGATCTGATGGTAAACCAGACAATTCCTTCGGAAAGACATTTGGAAATTCTCTCACCACTAGTATATCAACTTGTTTTAATTATTCTTTTGGAAATTCTTTTATGTATGCAACATACCCCTGGCAACCACCCTGTAGCAGTCTCCTCACCTGAATAGCCGACACCAGCTATGGCGAGGCACGCACGCGTGAACTCACAAATCTGTATTCTTGCTCGCCCGGGGGTCTGAAAATCACTTCTTTCTGATGGCAATCTATACTGGCATGATAAGTAGTTAACCAATCCATATCCAGTATCACATCAAACCCCTGCATATCTAGAACCATGAGATCAGCTGGTAGTACTCTCTCCTGAATACTTACTGGAAAATTCCGAAGCACCTTCCTACATCTTACCACAGATCCCATCGGCGTACCCACACACCACTCTAGTTCTAATAACTGTGTCTCTACCCCAGTTATTCTCACATACACTACCGATATAAACGAATAAATGACACCTTATCAAACAAAACAATAATTTTATATGGTAAAGCAATAAGGGTACCTGTGACTACGTCTCTGGCCGTCTCAGCATCACCCGACGTCAACGCAAAGACCCTTGCCGGCGCAGTGTTCCTATGATGACCTCTGCGAGGCACCTGGTATCCACCCCAAAATGGTCTGGGAGCTGGTACATAATTCGATGGCATCTGACATGATCGAGCCATATGACCGGGCCTCCCACAGCGATAACAGACATTCTCCCCTAGTCGGCACTCACCTGGGTGTCTCCATTTACATTTCGGACAAGTGGTAAGAGACTGTCCACCCTGAAATCCACCGTACTCTATCATCTGTCTCTGACCCCTGCCAGATCTACCTCCTCTCCAAGAACCTCGACTAGAACCCACCTGAAAACTCGAGGGTGCGGTCCTCTACTCCTGGCTCTATATCTCAATCTCCTTCGGTAAACTCTCCTCTGCTATAATAGCCCTGTCAACTAACTCTAAGAAATCCTGGATCCTCAGTAGTGCCACCGTTCTGTAAATATCTCACCTTAGAATTCTCTCAAACATTCTAGCCTTCTTAACTTCATCCGGGATGATATAAGGGCAGAAACACGAAAACTCGATAAATTTCACCGCGGACAGTCAATGATCCCTGGGATAAGCTCAGAAACTCCTGTACTCGAGCCTCTCTGACTGAGGCAGGATAATATCTATAGAAAATACGTCCCTAAATCAGGCCCAGGTCATCAATACTGGTGTTGTCCTCTGCTCCTCCAACAGTCTAGTGACCGTCCACCATCTCTCGGCCTCCCCTGCCAATCTATACGTAGCGTATATGACCCTCTGCTCATCAGTGCAGTGAAGTACCATTAGAATCTTCTCTGCCTCCTACATCAAGTTCTCCGCAACTACAGGGTCAGCTGCTCCTGAAAGTGCTGGCGGGTTCATCTTCATAAATTTTTCTATGGTACATCCTTGAGCTGGAGATGGACCTCCCAGCTCTTTAGAGCTCCAAGCTATCTCAACCATAACTTGCTGAGCCAAACTACGTAGCACAACATCTGAATCCCCGCTTCTTGCACCAGAAGGACCCGCTCCGTCATCGCCATTAGCATGAGTGCTATTACCTCCTGGGTCCATCCTACAATATTACCAAATTGTCTGAGTATTCGAATCCTGCAATACTATACTAGCTATAATATTCCTATACTCTCATTACTAATTTTAAGGTCGAGCCCTACAACATGAAAATAGAAATCATCGATAGTTTACTATGATTTTTCTGAAATCATCACCCTAGGAAAATTATAGAAACCACCTCGAAACTCTACCTCCAAACTGCAGAACAAAACCCTAAATTCTCATCCTAGTTCCCAACATTACCTTTACTGACCCACTACCATTCTTCTTAAAATCCATTTTCTAAATTCTGGTATTATTTTCCGTTGCACTCTAAAGTCTACAGAACCTAACAACCTAGGCTCTGATACCACAATTGTAACAACCCAAAATTTATTCCCTTATTATTTATATATATATTTTTATATATTTCTATAAATTACTTTAATATCCCTGCTATAGTCTCTCAGGCCTCAGATAGGTACCAAAGTATTTATATGTAATGGACACACCTATGCAGTGAAAAAAAACATAAATCATATAACCATATATATACATACAATACCAAAATTCAATGTTTTCCCATATTATAATTACATATACCAGTACTGTCTCCCCAAAAACTCAACTTTCTAACCAAACTTACCCTATATACAGGGCAATAAAAGGGGTCTTTCTTTATCTATGATCCTGATATGCTCGCCTAATTGGTTCACCTAAAAAATATTAGAATAATGGGATGAGTGGACGCTCAGTAAGTAGAAATATGCTATTACTAGTGTGTGGCGACCAAGTTGCATAACTAATAATAATAATATTTAAAACTGTATAAGATGGTAAAGCAGTAGAGCATATCTTACATTTATCATAGCTTCAAATATAACTATATCATCTGAACTTTCTATTTTTCATACTGCTAATATCATACTATATTTATAAAATGCTGTAAAACTGTATACATATACATAACTGTGCTTTTTCCCTAAAATTTTGTATGTCATGATTTGACCCCGCATAACAAGGTTGTGCGGCCTGTAGGCGGGACTTAACTCTGGTTGGCCTACCAGGTAAGTCACTGTACTCTACACTACCTCAGCCCGACCAAAATACATCCTCTCCTAGGCACAAGACTGGCTGCTACCTTGTCAAATCGGCCCCCTCAACCCAGAAATTAGGGAGCTGCATCCACTCCGAGCACGATTTGACGGTACCCACACACTATTTGAGATATGTGGTTGCACTCTATCTATAATAGCAATGGTATCATGCTCTGTAATCTGTATCTGTCTGTAATATTTCATAGGGATCTGATACCATACATATATAATACTATAATCTATTGCTGTTTTTGTTAAGACCCAAAAAATTAAAATGATTGAAATAAAAAATAATAATAAATAAAATAATAAATGAACAGATAAAGGGAATAGTATGAAAACAAAATAATAATAATAAAATAAAATGAATTTAGATTAATTATTAATTAATTAATTAATTAATTAATTAATTAATTATTATTTAATTGAGTTAATAAATTAATTAAGCGTTATTTAATTGATTTAATTAAATTAAGTATATGATATTTATATATTTATATATATATATGTTTATATAATAAGGTATAATGTTATAATATTATAATATAATATAATATATTTTATTATATATGTATATGAAATCTGGATGCTAGGAGCATCCAGATTGAAGATTTAATGTCAGAACAGTGAAAGGCCACCCCCCTTCTCTAAATTCTCCTGCGGCCCCTCCGGCTGTCTCTCTCTCTCTCTCTCTCTCTCTCTCTCTCTCAATTTCTCAATGGGTTTGCGGCAGATCGGGAAAAGGATGGTGCTGTTGGATTCTTGGTTCCGCTGCCGACATTTCTATTAGAATAGATTTGTCGTGGGAGTGGTGTAGGCACCATTCCTAGGGTAAGACAGATTTTCTTAATTTATTAATTTTTATTTAAATCTTTCGTTAAATCGACGATTGGATACTACCACGTGGTCCTAGTCGCGATTGTCGTCATTTTGGCATAGATAAACTTCCAATTTGGGTTTTCTAAGCCCCACTCCAAAGTGAGAGTGAGATTTGAGAAATTTGGCAAAATAGTTATATTTGCCGGTATTATTATTTATTTAGAAATTATGACCCTAGGGAATATTTAAATAGTATTTTATTTAGGAATAATTTAATAAAACTAGAGTTTTTGAATCAAGGTCCGGGTGAGTGCCGTGGACATCTGTGTGGTATTCCTGTCGGTGTGGTTCAAGAATTTAGGTAAGGGAAAATTATATATTAAATCAGAATTTATGAAATTAAAGTTAATAATTTACGTTATATTATATGTATGTTTTGGTGTGAATTATTAAAATGCCAACCATGTAAAATTATGATTTCTAAGCCTAGGACCACTTATTTAGGTATGTATTTGTGGAAATGAACTGAAGAAAGTGGAATCAATTTTCTGGATAATTATGTAAGAAATGAAAATTGTATTTTCAGTAATTAAATGTTAAATGTGGGTTGGCCTATTTTATAAGAATATGTATGAATTTTACTGCTAAATTGTGTGGCATGAGATTTTATGCAAATATATATTAAATATATGAGATACAGGCTAAGTAAGTAAAGCATTGAGAATAAAATATGAAATGGACTATGTTACTTGTGTAAGTTAAATACAACCATGTAAACATAAGACCGCTGAAAGACAGCCATGTTAGCAGATCTAGCACACTTTCGTGTAGACTAACTGATGACAGCTAAAATGAGTTGTAGACTAACTGATGATGGCTAAAGACCAACTATAGTACGAAGGAAATGAAATGAAAATGTTATGCAATGACTATGAATGACCATGATATGAAATGACAAATGTGAACAATGAAATTTTGATGATCACGTAAAGTGAAATGCAATGAAATGTAGACGTTATGAACATGAATAGATGTGTATGATTGAATAATGACAAAAAGGATAATGTATTATGATACTAAAAGTACCTATGTACGTAGAACATGTTATGGTTAGGCGGGGTGTACTCTTTGCCTGAGGGCTTGCTGAGAAAGGCGAGTGCACTAGTAGCTTTAGATGTGGCAGTAGCTACATAACGCACTAGGGCAGAGGGAACCTACTTGTATAGGCGGGTAGATTTCCCTATCCTTAGGGCCTTTGCTAGAAAGCTATTGTTAAACGGTGTGAGTACGAGATCAATGATCAATCTAACACTTGAGGGCTTGCTGAGTAAGGTGAGTGCTCTGGTATGCTTCAGTAGTGACCTTCGGGTTACTTAAGTATCAGAGCAGAGGGGTGCTACTTGTATGGGCGGGTAATCACCCCTATCCTTGGGTAATCTCATGGGTTAAATATTTGCATGTGATTGTTTAGGTTTAGAAAACGATTTTAATGTTGTGATAATGATTTGAAAATGTATTTAAAATGATATCTATATACCTCATGTTAGCCACACATTGTGTTTAATATATTGTTTCTTCCCTTACTGAGATGTGTCTTACCCGAATATGAACTAATCTTTTTCAGGACCTCCACGAGATCGAGCATAGAGAGCTCGAGCTGTGATATCACTTTTGAGGATAAGGGTATAGTTTTGATAATATTTTGGGATGTAGATATTTTATGTTTTATGTAGTTATGTTTTAAGTCTGTTGAGAACAGAATGGTTGTAAACATACTGAAATGTTTTGGAGATTTGTGTATTTATGGAAATGTAGGTGTTGGATGGATATTTTGAAATTTAGATAGGGTTAGTAAACTCTGGTATTACGAAATTATAGTTTTATAGGATTATGTTGTTTGGAGATTTTTTTTTATGTTTTCCACTGCGTATATGTTGACTTATGGATTATCAGGGATTTTGTCAGGAATAATGCACCGGACCCGGGTTTAAGGGTTCGGGGCGTTACAGTTTTCATCATGTTTCTAAAATAACTATAACACTATAATTTTGTACTGTAAATACTGTAATATCTAAACAACATAACTGTAGCATCTTGATGCTATAACTGTATATCTGATTGTATAATATGTCTGTATAATCTGTTTGTATAATTTGAGTGTTATGGCATTAGGAAAACATGACATTCTGTAAAATACTGTAATATACTGAACTGAATAAAATCTATTTATATCTGTTTGGTTATATGAGCATGGATGTGTGTGTGATATGCGGAATTGCTGATGGGACCGCGATTCCAATGATTCCAGGGACTGAGAGTGACCGGCTTTATATCCGAGGGGGTAAGCCTATTCCGGCAGATCAGGCCGAAGGGTGTGGATCCACCAGTTAGTGCCGGTATGATGCCATGGGAGTCGAGGACTAGCCATGTGCCAGTGGCGCCATGCTTCGCGGGTTGGCTATGGACCAACACCGGAATGCTGGACCAGCTTCGGGCCGAAAGGGTGTGACGACACCAGGATTGCTGATCATGTGTTGTGTGTGCGTGTATACACTGTGTAAATTAGTACTGGATTTGCATTTAACTGCGTATATGTTACATCATGATAACACTCAAATGCAACACACCGATATAACGTGTGTTCTTCCTTATTGAAAGGTGTCTCACCCCTGCTGTACATAGATTTTTACAGGTCCTTCGGGTAACCGAAACTAGCTTCTTGGTGTAGGGATCGTAGTGGCTGGTGTATCGCGTTTAGCGCTAGGTAAGTGCTAGGACTGTAATTTTGGTTGGTTGCCATTTTGGGATGTGTTGGACACCCGTTTGTACGTTTTGATAGAGCATTGTGTCTGCTCTTGTATAGACTCTGGTATGGTACTGCATATGTATGTATGGTTATTCTGCTGCCTATATGATTGTGTTTGGATGTGTTTAGGGTGCCTAGGAACCCCACGGGGTCGGACCCTCATCCTTTGTACTGTATCTGTGATGATTTGTATGATACAGGGACAGGTTAGGTTACACTATCACCCCTGGGTCCCATTTCGAGGTTCAGGGCGTGACAGCTTGGTATCAGAGCTAACCAGGTTACTAGATCTTGTAGACTTGGTTAGGCTTAGTTATAAGTACATACCAGAGTATAGGATGTGGATATAGGTAGAGTTGGTTGAGGGTTGTTCGGTTGTTAGACCGGGATTGTCGACGGTATTCCATGTTTTTCCTGGGATGACGATTCCAGTAAAAGTAGGGCAGATCATTGATGACTTTTGTTTCGGTGTGATAGGACAGACCTAGACTTGGCAAGGGGTAGTTAACACGATTAGTGTAGATCATGGTGTTAACTGTATGTGTCGTAGGGATACTGATAGATTCCTATTGTGTTGCAGAATGGAGCCCAAGGATAATTACCTGGGAAGTGGCTCCGAGAAGCTTGCGAGTGATGAGTCTCCTTCTGTGCCTCGAGGTTTGATGAAGCAGGTATTATGGGAGATTGGGCGGAGTTTGAGGAGACATGAGTGTTCTCCTGTTGCTACGGGGTGCACCATTGAGAGGTTCACACATATGCATCCTCCGACGTTCTCTGGAGGACCTGACCCGACGATAGCAGAGGATTGGGTGGATAAGACTGAGAAGATCTTGTAGGTCCTGCACTGCACAGATAGGCAGCAAGTTCTTTATGCCACCTTCTAGTTGTATGGGGAGGCGGGTCGATGGTGGACTGCGATGAATCTGCTGGAGAAGCAAAGGGGTGGTCCTGAGGAGATTACGTGGAGCCGTTTCAAGGAGGTGTTCTTTGAAAAATACTTCCTAGCTTCCGTACGTGATACGAAGGCAGATGAGTTTTCTGCGCTGACTTAGGAGAGTTTGATGGTGCAGGAGTATGCGACTCGATACATAGAGATGTCCCGCTTTGCACCTTGTATGATCTCGAGCGAGTATGAAAAGACTCGGAGGTTCGAGAAGGGTTTGAGGAAGGATATCCACAGATTGGTGGCTATGCTTCAGATCCGTGAGTTCTCGATGTTGGTGGATAAAGCCACGTTGATTGAGACTGGTATCCGAGAGGACGAGGCAGATCAGGAATCGAGGAAGAGGACAATACCTTCTGGTTCTCAGATAGGATCTCATCAGGGATCGTGGAAGAAAAGGAACAAGGGCTTGGGCTACCGTCAGAATACCGAGTGCCAGGCTTCTCAGCGGAGCCAAACTAGTGGTAGTTGTACCAGGTGCCACAGGCGGCATGAGGGTGACTGCCAGCCTTTTGAGGGTAACTACTACAACTGTGGCCAGCCAGGCCACAAGTCTCGTGATTGTCGAGCACCGAGGCAAAATGTGCCTGTAGTTAGTGGGGACCGAGGACGCAATCAGATATCTCGGGGAACTGCTCAGACGAATACAGCTCCGGCCAGAGTATACTCCCTTACTCCAATGGATGTTGAGCATACAGGTAACGTGGTGACAGGTACCTTATTATTGCTTTTGAATAAAGCTTCTGTTTTGTTTGATTTAGGTGCAACTCATTCCTTTGTGTTTGTAAATTTTGTGGGATGGTAGACATGAATGAGGTGTTATCTGTTACTACGTCATCAGGGAGTGTATCTTTCTATAGGAAGATGTTGGTAGACTGCCTAATGGAAATTCAGGGAAAGCTGCTACCGGTGAATCTTGTGGTATATGACATGTTGGGGTTCGATGTCATTCTGGGGATGGTTTGGTTGTTCTCCAGTTATGTTGTGATCGACTATCATAGAAAGGTGGTAGTTTTCAGACCTCCTGGGGAGCAGGAGTACGAATTCGTGGGATCGTGTGTGCGTCTAGCGCCACAAATTCTGTCGGCACTACAGGTGAAGAGGCTACTCCTAGATGGATGTCAGGGGTACCTAGCTTGTATGAAGGAACCACCACGGGATGAGTTGAGTCTCGAGGACATTCGGGTAGTCAGTGAGTTCCCGGATATGTTTCCAGATGATTTACCCGGTTTACCTCCGGATCGTAAGGTGGAGTTTGCGATAGAGTTGCTGCCCGGTAAGGCACCGATCCCTAAAGCTCCGTACCGGATGGCTCTAGCAGAACTTTGGGAGTTGAAGGAGCAGTCGCAAGAACTACTGGACATGGGATTCATTCGACCTAGTGTTTTTCCCTGGGGAGCTCCGGTGTTGTTTGTAAAGAAGAAGGACGGATCGATACGGATGTGCATTGACTACCGCGAGATTAATACAGTGACTGTGAAGAATCGCTATTCTTTACCTCGTATAGATAATCTTTTTGATCAGTTGCAGGGGACACGAGTCTTTTCGAAGATTGACTTGCGGTCAGGATATCATCAGGTGAGGGTTAGAGCGGAGGATGTAGCGAAGACAGCTTCCCGAACCAGATATGGCCACTACGAGTTCTTAGTCATGCCTTTTGGGTTGAAAAATGCTTCGACGGTGTTCATGGATCTGATGAACAGGGTTTTCCATGAGTACCTGGATTTGTTTGTGGTGGTATTCATTAACGACATTCTGGTATACTCGAGGAGTATGGAAGAGCACGTAGAACATTTGAGGTTAGTGTTACAGATTCTGCAGGAGAAGAAGTTGTATGCTAAATGAAGAAATGTGAATTCTGGTTGAGTTAGATTGCGTTCTTAGGCCATGTGGTTACTTGGGATGGAATATCAATTGATCCTAGCAAGATTGAAGTTGTGGTCGACTGGGTAAGGCCGAAGAATGTGCAGGAAGTTCAGAGTTTTCTAGGACTGAGGGTTACTATCGTCTGTTCGTAGAGGGTTTCTCTAAACTGTCTGGACCTCTGACACGATTGACCAGGAAGAGAGTACAATTTGACTGGACCAGTGATTGTGAGCAGTGCTTTTAGGAGTTGAAGCACCAGTTGGTTACTGCTCCAGTATTGACCATTCCTTCGGGGGATGGTGGGTTAGTGATTTATAGCGACGCGTCTCTGAAAGTCGTGGGTTGTGTGCTTATGCAGTAGCGTAAGGTTGTGGCATATGCCTTTTGGTAACTGAGGGAGGGAATATGAGAAGAACTACCCTACGCATGATCTGGAATTAGCTGCTGTGGTATATGCACTGAAGATCTGGCGACATTATCTGTATGGGGTGCAGTGTGAGATCTTCATAGACCATAAGAGCCTCAGGTATTTCTTCACACAGAAGGAGTTGAACATGAGGCAGAGGCGGTGGCTAGAATTGATTAAAGACTACAATTGCACGATCAGTTATCACCCTGGGAAGGCTAATGTGGTGGCTGATGCGTTGAGTCGAAAGTCAGAGCCTACGACTATATTTGCAATTGTAACTCAGTGTCACATCAGACGGGATTTGGAGAGCTCGGGTATAGAGTTGGTGGTTGGTGATCATCAGGCTTATCTTGCTGGTTTGGTGGTCCAACATACCTTATTTGAGCGTATAAAAGTCACGCAGGCTGGTGATGCAGAGGTTGTGGAAAAGGTACAGCAGGGACTGGCTACAGAGTTTAACATCTCTGAGGGAGGTGTGTTGAGGTTTGGGATCAGATTGTGTGTTCCAAATGATGATGAGATCAGAAGGACGATTCTAGAGGAAGCGCATCGTTCTATGTATATGGTACATCCTAGTAGTACGAAGATGTATCGGGACTTGCGCGAGACCTTCTGGTGGTCTGGTATGAAGAGGCAGATTGTGCGGTTCGTGGAGCAGTGTCTGACGTGTCAGCAAGTGAAAGCTGAACATCAAAGGCTGGCAGGGCCGTTGTAGCCTTTGCCTATTCCGATGTGCAAATGAGAGCATATTTCCATGGATTTTGTGACCGGATTGCCGCCAGTGCTTCACAGGCAGAATTCTATTTGGGTGATTGTAAATAGATTGACAAAGTTTGCTCATTTCATACCGATGAGAGTTAGCTATCCTTTGAGTAGGCTAGCAGAGTTGTATGTGCATGAGATTGTGAGAATGCACGGAGTACCGGTGTCCATAGTATCGTATCGAGATCCGAGGTTTACTTCTCGATTCTAGGTGAGGTTGTAGGAGGCATTGGAGACGAAGCTTACTTTCAGTATAGCGTTCCACCCCCAGACTAATGGACAGTCGGAGAGGACGATACAAATATTGGAAGATATGTTGCGAGCTTGTGTGTTAGACTTTGGTGGTAGCTGGATACAGTTCATGCCACTTGTGGAGTTCGCTTATAATAACAGCTTCTAGTCTAGTATCGGGATGGCACCGTTCAAGGCTTTGTATGGTCGAAGGTGTCAATCTCCTTTGTGTTGGGATAAGGTTGGTGAACGTCAGGTGTTAGGACTTGAACTTGTGCATCAGGTGTCTGAGAAGGTGGGTTTGATCCGGGAGAGGATTAGATCAGCTCAAATTCGATAGAAGAGTTATGCAGATGTTCGCCGCCGTGAGTTAGAGTTTGAAGTGGGAGGAAAGGTATTTCTACGAATTGCTCCAATGAAAGGGGTGATGAGATTCGGCAGAGGGGGCAAGTTGAGCCCGAGATATATCGGACCATTCGAGGTACTTGAGCGAGTGGGTCCGGTAGCCTACAGAGTTGCATTACCTCCAACACTTTCGAGAGTCCATGATGTGTTTCACGGCTCCATGTCGAGGAGGTACGTGTTGGATCCTTCACATGTTATTAGTTATGATGAGTTGGAAATTGGGGATACTTTAGTGTATGAGGAGATACTTGTTCAGGTTCTGGACCGTAAAGTTTAGAAGTTTCGTACCAGAGAGATACCGTTAGTGAAGGTATTGTGGCGAAACCACGAGGTTGAGGAAGCTTCTTGGGAATTGGAAAAGGAAATACGCCGGAAGTATCCACAATTTTTTTGAGCACTTGTACATGATCCTACTATGGGTTGGGATAGGTGGTTAGTCGTCGGGAGTGTGTGTGTGTATTGTGAACTCCCGAGACCGTTGTATACTTAACCACGATATTCCTCCGCCATAAGTGAGGGTATGTATGTGTATGTGTATGATGGGACTGCGCTGTGATGATCGCCAGTCTGCTCTTAAGTTGTGTTTATGTGTTCGATACTGCGCTATGATGATCGCCAATTCGCTCTTGAGTTGTGTCTATGTGTTCGATTGTATGTATGACTTTATGAATGAGAGATGGAAAATTTCGAGGACGAAATTTTTGTAAGGAGGGGAGATTGTAAGAACCCGAACCGTGATAAATGGGTTTAAATAAAAAGAGAGGGGAAATTGGGAATTCGACGGAATTCGTCGACGAAGTCAGATTTTTTCGACGAAGGCCATGCATTTCTCATCGACGAAATTCAGAGATTCGTCGATGAGGAGAAGCCGAGGGGTCTGGGAAAATGGAAATATCAGACATCGTCGATGAGGCCAACTATTCGTCGACGAATTCAGTGAAAGATTCGTCGACAAAGGTACCATTTCGTCGACGAAATTGCTTGGGTCAAAGGGCTATAAAATGAAATTTCTATTACTTATTCATTAAGTAAACTCAATCTCATCTTTCTCTCTCTCTAAACTCTCTCTACTCTTTCTAGATTTCTTTGCCGATCATTGATAGAATCGAGAAACGGAAGTTACCACGAGGATCGTGGAAGAATTCCTTGCAACTTCTATGGATCAAAATCTTGTTTGGGAGGTTTTCGGGTTTTGGCAAAAAATTGAGGTAAGGTTCAATTTTCATTTCTGATCCGGTAGTTTTGTAGGTAACAGTGTTGTGAACATATTCTGTACTGTGATTTGTAGGTTTTGGAACTCGGTTCACTGTTTAGGAGGCTTTGAGTTCGGGTTTTGTTATATGAGGTTAACGTAAGGGGAACTATGTTTATATTGGTTCTTTTTGTAATCGGACTCGGTGGAACTGTGGTCCACGGTCCTGTGTGTGTTTTGACTATTCATTTGGGGGGATCTAATGGGGAAAATTATAGGTTTTTCATTATTGCAGTTTTTGGGAAAAAGGGGCGATGGGCTGAATTCCGGGTTTTGTTGAAAACTGAGTATATATGTGATTTATACTGTGATATTGGGATAGCCATGTCTTGACTTTGTTTAAACTGTATTTTTTTGGAAAACCATGATTTAGATTACCAAATGAGTGTGGTTTGTTTCGTTATATGAGCATGCATGTGTGTGTGATATGCGGAATTGCTGATGGGACCGCGATTCCAATGATTCCAGGGATTGAGAGTGACCGGCTTTATATCCGAGGGCGTGTGTTTATCACCTGCCACGTAGGCAAGAGTGACCGGCTCTATATCCGAGGGCGTGAGCCTATTCCGGCAGATCAGGCCGAAGGGTGTGGATCCACTAGTTAGCGCCGGTACGATGCCATGGGAGTTGAGGACTAGCCATGTGCTGGTGGCGCCGTGCTTCGCGGGTTGGCTATGGACCAACGCCGGAATGCTGGATCGGCCTCGGGCCGAAAGGGTGTGACGACACCAGGATTGCTGATCATGTGTTGTGTGTGCGTGTATGCACTGTGTAAATTAGTACTGGATTTGCATTTAACTGTATGTATGTTGCATCATGATAACACTCAAATGCCACACACCGATATAATCTGTGTTCTTTCTTACTGAGAGGTGTCTCACCCTTGCTGTACGTACATTTTTATAGGTCCTTCGGATAACCGGAACTAGCGTCCTGGTGTAGGGAGCGTAGTGGCCGGTGTATTGCGTTTTGCGCCAGGTAAGTGCTAGGACTATAATTTTGGTGGGTTGCCATTTTGGGATGTGTTGGGCACCCGTTTGTACGTTTTGATGGAGCATTGTGTCTGCTCTTGTATAGACTCTGGTATGGTACTGCATATGTATGTATGGTTATTCCGCTATGTATATGATTGTATTTGGATGTGTTTAGGGTGCCTGGGAACCTCACGGGGTCGGACCCTCATCCTTTGTACTATATCTTTGATGATTTGTATAATACAGGGACAGGTTAGGATACACTTTCATCCCTCGGTCCCATTTCGGGGTTCAGGGCGTGACAATAATTCTTTATCATATGATCCTAGAGGTGTAAATCAAATGTCGTCGGTGAGACATAAATCATTTAAAGGATGAAATCACTTATCACTTCGGCGACAAAGAACACAGAATCAATAAGTGACAAAGTCTCTTATATTATCAGCTGAAATTCACCCAAAATATTTAATAATAATTGTAACCTAACTCATTAGATAAAAACTACCTATCATTAAGTAAAAAGGCGGAAAAGTATTAGACAAACATGTTAACTATAATATAATTTCGACTTTAATGTTATTAAACAATCCCAATTTATGATTAGAAATTAAATGTGATATATTTTCTAATTAAAAATTATTATTTTAAATGTATACTTGTAACTATAGAATTAAAATATGTTTGACCTTAGATATAAATACATGTAATGGTAATTGTAAAGAGATTTTTTACTTAACTTAACTATAACGACCTGAAATTTCATACAATTTTTTCCCTTTAAATATAGACTGTAAATTACCTTACTCTGATATCTTTGTAATGACTACTGAAAAATACGTATGTAGCGAAAAACACAAAACTGTACAATCATTTACACAATACCAGAATTTAGTATCTCCCCAAAATATACATACATAATTACACATCATCTCCACATCTTCTACTTAAAAACTCATGAATGCTACTAAAAAATACAACTCCGTGATAACACTTACCCTACAGATAGGGTAGTGTAGACGACTTCTTTACCTACGAGCCTGATCTGCTCGTTTAGTCGGATCACCTGAAAAATGTTAAATTAATGGGATGGGAAAACTCTTAGAAAGAAGAAATATACTATTTACTAGGGTGTGGCAATTGAGTTTACATACATAATTTACTGATAAATAACTGAAAACTGAGATAGCTTGTAAAATTATACACAGTATAACTCACACCTATGTTGTAACGACCTGCTTAATTTACTACATAATCAACCATATTAATTATCATTAATTTAAACCATAATAAAGTCAACCCGAATCCGTGGGCAATGAGGACACACTTGTCATACATAGCGGAAACCTAAGTAGCAATAAACATAAATTTCATTCACAAAACCATAAAGTACATTATACCAGAGTTACCTACATTCCATCATAATACTCTATATATATGTATATACAATCCCCAAAATCATCAAATGATATATCTAGGATCTAATATCAAAAACTTACTAACCCTAGTTCAAAAGACTCACCCTCCTAGGGGGGTGGTAAACACTGCCTCAACGGTAGCCTCGGTCCGCTGGTCTTTTTGGGTTCCCTGAAATGGTTTAAGTTGGGGTAAGACACCTCTCAGTAAGAGAAATAAACTAAATACAGTTGGGTGGCAACATGAATATTCACATGCTATAATAAATATACAGTACATATTGCATGCTTGAAAACATTGATAATATCAACTTAATAACATACAACTCATAGTTACACTGAATCATATTGTATTTCACTGTTCATAAAATCGTCTGATATAACTAGTAATCTTGAAATTTACCTAGGATGAATAACTAGTTGATGTCACGTATTACCCCCCATGACGGGTTGTGCAGCCCGAAGGCAGGACCCGGCAATGGCTAGCCAACCACTGCTGAGTCAAAAATGTCTGTAAGTACGATAGGCCTGCCACACCCTGGTACAGACTTCCAGGTGGACATCGACTATTCATCTCCCACCCCCTCTACTAGCAGGGGTGGTTAGCACAAGTCTGAACTGAATTGAACTGTATAGTTATAGTGTCGTGCTCTTGAAACTGATTTGAACTATCATCCGGGTTCTGATAACGTATAATACATGATAATATACTATTTTAACATAAATAGATTGTAACGACTTGCTATTTATCTTCTAGTACTGATTGATTTTTTTTTTTTATACTAAAACATTTATAATGCTCTGATACCAAATTGGATCAAACCCAACCATCAACCTAAGCAGCGAGAAGTAAATTCAAATAAACATAACCATATATAATTATATACAATACCAGAGTGCTAAAATGTTTCCCAATATATACATATATGACAGTTTCCCAAAATACCCTCAACTGGCTAGGGCTATACAAAAATACTTCTAAAATACTCACTCTACTGTCAAGGTAATACTGAGGCCCCTCTATCTGCGTGCCTAGTCTACTCGCCTACCTGGATCACCTGAAAAATATTAAAGTAATGGGATAAGTCAACGCTCAGTAAGACGAAATATGTTATTACTAATGTGTGGCAATTGAGTTACAATACTATGAAAATCTATTACTATATAATCATATATTACTGAAGTTGTAAATACAATATCTGTGATATAAACTATCACCTTTTTCCTGTTGCTTAACATATTTGTACTTTAGGTTTCTACTCAAAATACTTCTAATGTATATAAGTATATTTTCTGTCTCTGTAAATCTGTATATACATAATAATAACTGAAAACTTCCTTGTGGATAATTATGTGTCATGATTTAACCCCTCATGACTGGGTTATGTGACCCATAGGTGGGATCTATCCTGACTGGCCGACTAGGATAAACCACTATACTCCATCGATCTGATCAGCCCTTCTCAACCCATATCTGATAGGGAGCCTATCCACTCGTGGGCTCTATACAATCGACCTTTATACCACGTATTATCTGAACAGGTGGTTGCACTCTATACTGTATATAGCTATGCTACCATGCTTTGTAAACTGTATTTGTAATGTCCAACAGGGTCTGATACTATATAATACATTTCTATATACAACTATCTGTTTTACCATGGCGTTGTCATAAACTGTATCTGTATCTGTATCAACTGTATTTTCTGAAATAAACTATAAAACTGTATGTCATAGTAACTGTAAACTGTATCTGTATCAACTATATAATCATGGTATTCTGTAATTACTATAAAACATATCTACTATCTGTATATTCTGTAAAACATAACTCAAGAAAATACTGTAAAACATGTTTCTATACTATATCTATATTCTCAAGCCACACAGTAATTTTAAAACATATTTAACATACTTGATAAACTGTATAAATTTCTGTTATGAAGAATAATCTGGTAAAAATGTATAATTTATACTGAAGCATACTAAAATTGCCTAACATAGCATATTTCCCTTACCTAACTATTAAAAAAGCCCTTATCGTATATTGGTCCTACCCCTGTGGAGCTTTCTACTAAACACCCTAAAAACAATATTCGCCAGAACAGAATATCAATATTTCTTTGCATACATCATTTCCTACAGCTGCCAGAAGGCCAAAAATTGACTAAAAAGCCTTACCCTAATTATGGGGAGAAATTCGACTCGATCCCACTGATGATCCATCACAGCAGACTTGAAGAGAACTTTTGCCACGAGCATCATGGTGGCTTCAGATCGTCGATCTGGCAACTAACGAGACTGAAATCGAAGAGAGAAGAGGGAAGGACCGTAGAGGAGAGAGGAGAGAGTTTATAGTGAATTTCCTATGCAGAAAAAATGAGTTTAGCACTATTTATACTGCGACCTTCATCGACAAGCCACGTCACCTCGTCGACGAGTATTGTAGAAAGTTCATTAATGAACTTGCACCCTCGTCGACGGATTTCAGACTTCCAAAAAAATCCACTCTTGGTATCTTCTTGTCAATGAAACTTGTCTTCATTGACGAGGCCCTCTTGTACCCTCGTCGATGAATCCCCTGTGTTCGTCGATGAGTACCTGCTAAATTCTTTTGAGTTTTAGTCGGCTGCCTTCTTCTGTTACTATTTCCATTTCTATCCTTTTTATTATTTAAATACCTTTATTCTTCGGGTTATTACATACATTGATAGCATTTTCTGATTTCTGTAATAACATAAATAATTACAGCCTTGCGCCGATTACATTATAACTGCGGCCTTGCGCCGAAAATATGCATAACTGCGGCCTTGCGTAGGCTATCAATCATGGCCTTGTGTCAAATATATCATACATATTGATCTAAGTAAATGTATTATTTATCATGTATTCTGAAATCATAATGTACTGCATTATCGTGTTATTTCTGAAAATCACTGAAACATGTTTTATCTGTAAAATTGATTTAACATAATACAATATGCGTAAAATAATATTCATGCCACACAATACTAAATAAAATCATACATTCTGTTCTAAAATCATATTTCCTGATATTTCATACTAAAAATATACATTCTTGTATAACAGCAATATTTTCCTAAATATACATTTTCTTAATAATACTCATATATAATACATGCTTTCTGAACATAAATCTACTAATAAATAATAATAATTTTCATGGAAAATTACTGTTTTAGTTTACTCCCTTACCTGACTACTGAAAAGACCTTATAGTGTCCAGTCTTACACCTGTAGGGTTCCTCGTTCAATACCCTGAAAACAATATCTCTCTGAACAAAACTTCAGTATTTCTTTGAGTACTACATTTCCTCCAATTGTAGGAAAGCCAAATATTGAATAAAAAGTCTTACCTTGAATTTGGGATGAAATCCAAGTTAACCCCACTAGTGATCCACTCCAAAAGACTTGAAGAGAACTTTCCTAGGAGTATCGTTGTAACGACCTGCTACTTATTAAGCATTTTTTTTCATCTGCATATCATAATATCATTTGTCTAAAATAGAACTGAAAATAACTTAGGCTCAAGAGAGCACTGAAGAAACTCTATCTATCACACATAACTAAGCAGTGGTACATAAAACTGGGAATTTCCTAATACAATACAATACCAGAAAACTATAGAGCTCTAAAATATAATTACAACAGTGACAATATCCCAAAACAATCTACCCCAAATCACTAGCATAAAAAATACACCTACCCTTCCAACTAGGACAGCTCAAGACAATCTCTAGCTGCGAGCCTGATTTGCTCGCCTAGTAGGATCCCCTGAAAAATGATAAGTCACTGGGATGAGACAACGCTCAGTAAGTGGAAATATGCTATTACTAGTATGTGGCGGTTGAGTTAATCATTTAAAATACTGAAATAATACTGATACTGTAATATGGGAAAACTGATAAACTGTACAGAATATATCTATCTATCATGTAATCTTTAAAATATGACTGTGTATCTGAGTTTGCTATCTAAAGGTACTACTAAAATAATAATATAAACTGTTGCTATGTGATATATCTATACATAGGAACTTCTGCTATACCCTGAGATCTGTATATCATGATATATCCCCTCATGATAGGGTTGTGCGGCCCGTAGGCTGGACTTACTCTGGTCGTCCCTCCAGGTAAGTCAATCTCTATCATCCGCCAATCTGTAATGATCTATGTAGATCTTAGCCCACTACAATCACTTCGGGCTATCTCATACCTTTTCATCGTCTAACCAGCTACCTCAACCCAGCATGCTGGGGAGACTACGAATCTCTCCTAACACAGTTAGACGGAATCCACATGCTATCTGAGTCATGTGGTTGCACGTGTCTAAAACTGGCAACGGTACCATGCTCTACTTTAAATATATTTGTCTGTAATTTCCACAAGGATTTGATATTGTGTAATACTGTATACATATATAAATATATAATCATCCCGCTGCTTTTAACATGATTTCAAAATCAACTATAACACTATAATTCTGAATTGTATTATCTAAGATATCTGACAGAAATATATATATTATCTGTCTATAACATCTGTGTTTTCTATATGTACTATCTGTAATGTCTATATAAAAATCTGTATATAATACCTATATACTCTGTATATAATATCTGTAATCTCTGTATATAATATTTGTATACTCGGTATATAATATCTGTAATCTTTGAATAATTTGCTGTAGCATCTTGATGCTATAACTGTATAATCTTTCTAAATAAACTGTCTGAGTGTTATGATTTAGAAATCATGTTTTTCTCTGGGAAATACTATAAGTCTCATTTATTGCTAATAAATGAAATATCTAAATATCTTTATATCTGTAATACTGTAAAATCTATATATCGTACTTTAATAAACTCATGCCACACATTTGAATAAACACAATCTCATGCTCAATTTCTGTAATTCTGCTATAAAAATAATATTCATAATTCTCTGGAAAAATAATATGATCTGCATGCTTGTAAATACACATTCATAATATTTTGTATACATATTAAAAATTGCTACCATAGCATATTTCTCTTATCTTAAATCTGAAAAGCCCCTACTAAATTCTGACCCTATACCCGCAGGGTTCTTAACTCAACATCCTGAAAATAATATCCCCCAAGACAAAACATCAGTATTTTTATGTATACAACACTTCTTATAACTGTAGGGAAAGCGGATTCTAAATAAAACAACTTACCCTGAATTTGGGATGAATTTCAAATCAACTTTCCCCACGATCTGCTCCGACAGACTTGCAGAGAACTTCGCCAGAAGCGTCGTGGTGGCCTCAGATTTTCAATCCGACGAGAAATGGGGTCAGGATCGAAGAAATAAGGGGAGGGGGTCGTGAGAGAGAGAGAGAGAGAGAGAGAGAGAGAGAGAGGACAGTTTCTGCACTGAAGATTTTGATTAAAAATTTGAGTTTCAGCTATTTATAGGGCTGGATTCATCGACGAGACACGTCACCTCGTCGATGAGTCTTGTAGAAAGTTTGTTGACGAACCCGCACCCTCATTGATGAGTTTTAGTCTACTTTAAACCCCCTCTTGGTATCTTCTCATTGACGAAATTGAACTTCATCAACGAGATCCTAAAGAGCCCTCGTCGACGAAACCCCTGTGTTCGTCAACGAGTCTTGTAGAATTTCTTGGGTTATTGCATTCTCCCCTCCTTATAAAATTTCTTCCTCGAAATTTACTATCTGTATTACCTTCTATCATCCCAAAGAGCAAATGGTCCACTTATTTTATTACTTACCATCACTTATGGCGGAGGAATACCGTGGTTACATACTATGTTCTGTGAGATTACGTATATAAAACTAAAAACTATCTACTAACTAAATCCATACATGTACCTGCAAAAGAAAATTATCTAACTATTATACTTTACCTGATTACCTCTATACCTCTTGGAACAACTTCGGGTATCTCTATTGGATCTGCTCCTCGAGCTCCCAAGAAGCTTCCTCTATAGCGCGATTTTTCCGCAAAACTTTCACTAACTGAATTTTTTTTGTGTGTAATTCTTGTGTCTTTCGGTCTAATATTTGTACTAGTGCTTCTTCATAAGCTAATGAATCCTTGAGTTCTATCTCTACATAGCTGATGATGTGGGATGAGTCTGGGACGTATTTCCTCAATATAGCAATATGAAACACATCATGTATTCTAGATAAAACTGACGACAAAGCTAGCCGATAGGAAACTGACCCTATTCTTTCTAGTATCTCAAAAGGGTCAATAAACCTAGGGCTCAACTTGCCCTTCTTCCCAAATCTCATAATCCCTCTCATAGGAGCTACTTTCAAAAATACCCGATCTCCCACTTCAAACTCTAACTCTCGATGGCGAGTGTCTGTATAACTTTTCTGCCGACTCTGTGCGTTACTGATTCTTTCTTTAATTAGTCGGACCTTGTCACAAGTCTGCTGAACAATCTATGGACCCAAAACTCGCCTCTCGCCTACCTCATCCCAGAAGATAGGAGAACGACATCTCCTGCCATACAGTGCCTCGTATGGAGCCATGCCGATACTAGATTGGTAGTTGTTATTGTAAGCAAATTCAACTGGTGGTAGAAACTGGGTCCAACTACCCCCAAAGTCCAGCACGCAAACAGGAAGCATATCTTCTAAGGTCTGAATTATCCTCTCAGTCTGACCATCTATCTGGGGATGAAAGGCAGTGCTAAATGCTAATTGTGTACCCATAGCCTCCTAAAAGCTTTTCCAGAATCATGAAGTAAACCGAGGATCCTGGTCTAAGACTATGGATACTGGTACACCATAGACGCGAACTATCTCCTAAACATATATCTCTGCTAGTCTATCCATGGAATAGCCGACTTTAATGGGGATAAAATGTGCAGTTTTCATCAAACGATCAACAACTACCTAAATTGCATTCAATCCCTGCCGCACTGGTGGTAACCCCGTAACAAAATCCATGGAAACGTGGTCCCACTTCCACTTTGAAATAAACAACGGCTGCAACTGTCCTGCTGGTCTCTAGTGCTCAGCCTTAACCTGCTGGCACGTCAAACACTGCTGAACAAATTCCGCAATTTCTCTTTTCATTACACTCCACCAAAAGTACTCTTGCAAATCCCTGTACATTTTAGTACCGCCAAGATGGACTGTGTATAGTGATCAGTGAGCCTCCTCCAATATAGTTCTCTTGATTTCGGTATTAGTAGGAACACATAGCCTAGTATGGAAACGCAAGGCTCCATCATCTAATATGCTGAACTCCTCTCCCTGACCATCCCTCACTCTAGCCATAACCTCTGCCAACTTTGTATCATCATCTAGAGCTGCTTTAATTTTCTCATATAGGGTAGGCTGTATAACTAGGCTGGCAACAAAAGCTTGTGGACTATCTTCTACCAACTCTATGTTGAGTCTCTCCAAATCCATCAGGATCAGGTGCTGAATCTCTATGCTTGCTAGTATTAGTTCTACTGATTTCTTGCTCAAAGCATCTGCTACTACATTCACTTTCCTTGGGTGGTAAATAATAGTACGGTCATAATCTTTGATAAATTCTAACCACCTTCTTTGTCTCATGTTCAATTCTCTCTGGGTGAAGAAATATTTCAAACTCTTTTGATCCGTGAAGATTTCTCATTTCCCACCATACAGATAATGCCTTCAGATTTTAAGAGCGTACACTACAGCTAACTCCAAATCATGCACAGGGTAATTCTTCTCATATTCTTTAAGTTGTCTAGAAGCATATGCAATGACCTTACTATGCTGCATAAATACGCACCCAAGTCCTTTTAGGGACGTGTCTTTGTATATCGCAAACTCATCCTCTCCTGATGGAATAGCCAATATTGGGGCTATAAATAACTTTTGCTTCAACTCCTGGAAGCTCTACTCACAGTCATCAGTCCATTCAAACCTTACCTTTTTCCTCGTAAGTCGCATCAACGGACCTGACAAACTGGAGAAACCATCCATGAAGCGCCAATAATAGCCTGCTAAACCCACAAAACTCCTAACTTCTTGAACATTTCCAGGCCTCATCCAATTTACCATTGCCTCTATCTTACTCGGATCAACAGATACACCTGCCTCAGAGATCATATGGCTGAGAAAAGAAACCTATTTCAGCCAGAATTCAAATTTCTTGAACTTCGCATATAACCTTCTCTCTCTCTCTCTCTCTCTCTCTCTCTCTCTCTCTCTCTCTCTCTCTCTCTCTCAATGTTTGCAATACCAGCCTCAAATGATGCTCGTGCTCCTAAAAACTCCTCAAGTAGACTAGTATATCATTAATAAATACAACTACAAACTGGTCTAAGTACTGACGGAACATTCGGTTCATTATCCATAAATACCGCTGGTGCGTTAGTCAACCCAAATGACATCACTAAGAACTTATAATGCCCATATCTTGTAAAAAATGTCGTTTTCGAGACGTCCTCTGCCCTCACTTTCACCTAATGATAACCTGACCGCAGGTTCGATTTTAGAATAAACCTGGGTCCCCTGGTGCTGATCAAACAAATCGTCGATCCTGGGAAGAAGATATTTATTCTTAATTATCAATTTATTTATCTCTCTGTAATCGATACACATCCTCATGGTTCCATCTTTCTTTTTCACAAATAAGACTGGTGCTCCCCAGGGCGACACGTTGGGCCTGATAAATCCATTATCCAGTAATTCTTGCAATTGATCTTTTAATTCTTTTAACTCGGTTGGGGCCATTTGATAAGGAGCTTTAGATATTGGCGCTGATCTCGGTAGAAGGTCCACTGTAAACTCAACTTCACGGTCTGGTGGCAAACTAGGTAATTCCTCTGGAAATACATATAAAAATTCTCTAACTACAGAGACATCAGCTTGTTTCAATTCTTCTTTTGGTGATTCCTTAATGTATACCCAAATTCCCTAGCAGACTTCTTGGATCAAGTTTCTTACCTAAACAGTTGATGCAAGCTGAGGTGAAGAACGTACCCGCGAACCAAGAAATCTGTATTTTGGCTCGCTTGGAGGTCTAAAATTCACTTCTTTCGAATGACAGTCAATACAAGCATGATTATCTATCAACCAATCCATACCCAGAATGATTTCAAACCCTTACATATCTAATATCACAAAATCAGCTGGCAATATCTTTCCCTGAATAGTTACTGGAAATCTCCTGAGTACACTTCTACATCTCACCACTGACCCAGTCGACGTAGCTACAACTAACCCAATATCTAATAACTGTGTCTTATACCCCGTTAATTTAGCATATACCATAGAAACAAAAGAGTGGGTGGCACTTGTATCAAATAAAACAATAGCTATAAATGAGAAAGTAGTAAAGGTACCTATAACTATGTCTCCAGCTGCATTGGCGCCACCCGACGTCAACGCGTACACTCTCGCCGGTGCTATATTCCTTTGCTGTCCTCCACGGGGTGCCTGATAACTACCCTGGTATCGTCTAGGAGCTGGTGCTTGAGCTGGCAATCCCTAACATGACCACGATCGGTGCCCGGGTCTACCGCATCTATAGTAGACGTCCTCACCCATCCTCCATTCACCTGAAAGTATGCAGCCACATCTAGGAAGGGTAGGAGTAGCCCGTCCACCCTGAAAACCACCACGGCCCGTCATCCGTCCCTGACCACCTCCATAGCAATCTCCTCTCCATGGCCCTCAGCTAGAGGTTGCTTGTAAATCCTGAGGCACAGACCTCTTCCTCTGATCCTAGGCTGCAGCGCTCCTCTGCATACCACTCTCAATAATAGAAGCTCTATCCATTACCTCGGCAAACATCTAAGCTCGAAAGCCAAAAAATTGCTAAAAAATCCTCTGCTTCGAACCTTCTTCAAACTTCTTGGCCTTTTTCTCTTCATTTGGTGCTAAATGTGGGGCGAAACGGTATAACTCAAGAAATCGTGCAACATACTGTGTAACCATCATGAACCCCTGAGACAAATGTAGAAATTTCACAACCTTTGCGCACCGAACGATAGCAAGGAAATATCGCTCAAAGAATAGTTCCTTGAACCAACTCCACAACACTGGCACTGGATCCGGCTTCTGCTCCTTAATCATACGTGCTGATCTCCACCGGCGCTTTGCCTCTCCTACCAGTTTAAATGTCGCAAACACCACTTTCTGCTCGTCTGTACAAGCCAGTATTGCTAAAATCTCCTCGACATCCTAAACCCAATTCTCAGCCACGATCGGGTCAGGTCCTCTAGAAAAAGAAGGAGGCCTCATCTGCGTAAACTGCTCGATCATACAGCTATGCTCTCCTCCACTCCTAGCCATCTCAGCCATCACCTTCTGGGTGACGCTGTGTAGTACGACATCTGTATCTCCACCTCCCAAACTTGAGGGTTCTGGTCTGTCATCTCCAGCGTCTGTACCACTGCTACCCAGATCCATCCTGAAAATACACAAAACACTATTTTAAAATCCTATGCAGATCTACTTTACTTTATCCAACTAAAACCTCAAATTCAGTGTCAACTATTTCCCTTGTTCTTGCCCCAAAATCCAATCCTACGACCTAAACACACAACTCGTTGATAGTTTACGATGGATTTCCTGAAATCGTCACCCTAAGAAAAACATAGAAACCACCATGAAAATCCTGTATTCAGATCACAGAACAAATCCTCAAATCCTTTTCCTATATTATAGTATTGTATCCGCTACATTCTAGAGTCTACAGAATCTAACAACCTAGGCTCTGATACCAAACTGTAACGACCTGCTACTTAAGCTTTTTTTTTTTTCATCTGCATAACATAATATCATCTGTCTGAAATAGAATTGAAAATAGCTCAGTCTCAAGAGAGCACTGAAGAAACTCTATCTTTCATACATAACTAAGCAGCGGTATATAAAACTGGGAACTGCCTAATACAATAAAATACCAAAAAATTATAGAGCTCTGAAATATAATTACAACACAAAATACCCAGTGACAATATCCCAAAACAATCTACCTCAAATCAATGGCATAAAAAATACACCTACCCTTCCAACAAAGGTAGCTCAAGACAATCTCTAACCG
Source organism: Malania oleifera (assembly GCF_029873635.1). Lineage (NCBI taxonomy): Eukaryota > Viridiplantae > Streptophyta > Magnoliopsida > Santalales > Ximeniaceae > Malania > Malania oleifera. The sequence continues at coordinate 142,804,765 of NC_080417.1, forward strand.
CGAGTCTGATCTGCTCGTTTAGCAGGATCCCCTGAAAAATAATAAGTCATTGGGATAAGATAACGCTTAGTAAGTGGAAATATACTATTACTAGTGTGAGACAGTTAAGTTAATCATTTAAAATACTGAAATAATACTGATACTGTAATATGAGAAAACTGATAAACTGTACAGAATATATCTATCTATCATGTAATCTTTAAAATATGACTGTGCATATGAGTTTGCTATCTGAAGGTACTGTTAACACAATAATATAAACTGCTACTATGTGATATATCTGTACATAGGAACTTCTGTTATACTCTGGGATCTGTATATCGTGATATATCCCCTCATGATAGGGTTGTGCGGCCCATAGGCTGGACTTACTCTGGTCGGCCCTCCAGGTAAGTCAATCTCTATCATCCGCCAATCTGTAATGATCAATGTAGATCCTAGCCCACTGCAATCACTCCGGCCTATCTCAAACCTTTTCATCGTCTAACCGACTACCTCAACCCAGCATGCTGGGGAGACTACAAATCTTTCCTAGCACGGTTAGACGGAATCCACAAGCTATCTGAGTCATGTGGTTGCACGTGTCTGAAACTAGCAACGGTACTATGCTCTGCTATAAATATATATGTCTATAATTTTCATAGGGATCTGATATCGTGTAATAATATATACATATATAAATATATAATCATCCTGCTGCTTTTAACATGATTTAAAAATCAACCATAACACTATAATTCTGAATTGTATTATCTAAGATATCTGATTGAAATATAAATATTATCTGTCTTTAACATTTGTGTTTTCTGTCTGTACTATCTGTAATGTCTGTATATAATATTTGTATACTCTATATATATAATATCTGTAATCTCTGTATATAATATTTGTACACTCGGTATATAATATCTGTAATCTCTGAATAATTTGCTGTAACATTTTGATGCTATAACTGTATAATCTGTCTAAATAAACTGTCTAAATGTTATGGTTTAGAAATCACGTTTTTCTCTAAGAAATACTGTAAGTCTCATTCATTGCTAATAATCTGAAATATCTGAATATTTGTATATCTGTAATACTTTAAAATCTATATATTGTACTGTAATAAACTCATGCCCCACATTTAAATAAACACAATCTCATGCTCAATTTATGTAATTCTGCTATAAAAATAATATTCATAATTCTCTGAAAAAATAATCTGTTCTGCATGCTTGTAAATACACATTCATAATATTTTGTATACATATTAAAAATTTCTACCATAGCATATTCCCCTTACCTTAAATCTGAAAAGCCCCTACTAAATTCTGGCCCTATACTTACATTGTTCTTAACTCAATATCCTGAAAACAATATCCCCCAAAACAAAACATCAGTATTTTTCTGTATACAACACTTCTTATAATTGCAGAGAAAGCAGATTCTAAATAAAACACATTATCCTAAATTTGGGATGAATTTCAAATCAACTTTCCCCATGATCTGCTCCGACAGACTTGTAGAAAACTTCCCTAGGAGCGTCATGGTGGCCTCCGATCTTCAATCTGGCGAGAAATGAGGCCATGATCGAAGAGAGAAGGGGAGGGGGTCATGAGAGAGAGAGAGAGAGAGAGAGAGAGAGAGAGAGAGAGAGGACGGTTTCTGCGCTGAAGATTTTGATTAAAAATCTAAGTTTCAGTTATTTATAGGGCTAGATTCATCAAAAAGACACGTCACCTCATCGACGAGTCCTGTAGAAAGTTCGTCGACGAACCCGCACCCTCGTCGACGAGTTTCAGTCTACTTTAAACCCCCTCTTGGTATTTTCTCGTCGACGAAACTAAACCTCGTTGACAAGATCCTGAAGAACCCTCATCGACGAAACCCCTATGTTCGTCGACGAGTCTTGTAGAATTTCTTGGGTTATTACACGACCTGCTTAACTTACCACATAATTAATCACATTAAACAGCCTGCTACCACTAACTAATCATATAATAAAGTCAACCCCAACCCGTGGGTAATGGGGACACACCTGTCATATATAGCGGAAACCTAAGCAGCAGTAAATATAAATTTCATTCACCAAACCATAAGATACATTATACCAGAGTTACCTACATTCCACCATATACTATTTAAATACACAATCCTCAAAGTCACTAGAAGATGAAACTAGGATCTAACACAAAAACCTATTGACCCTAGTTCAAAAACTCACCCTCCTACTGGGGTAGTAAACACTGCCTCAACGGCGGCCTCGGTCCACCTGTCTTTCTGGGTTCCCTGAAATGATTTAAGTTAGGGTGAGACACCTCTCAGTAAAGAAAATAAACTAAATACAGTTGTATGGTAACATGAATATTTAGGTGCTATAATAAATATACAATACTTATTGCATGCTTGAAAACATTGATAATATCATAGCTGAATAATATACAATCTCATAGTTATACTCAAACATACTTTTCATAAAATCATCTGATATAACTAGTAATTTTGAAATTTACCCAAGATGAATAACTAGCTGATGTCATATATTACCTCCCATGACAAGTTGTGCAGCCCGAAAGCAGGATCCAACAATGGCTGGCCGACCATTGTCAAGTCAAAAATGTCTATAAGTACAATGAGTCCGCCACATCCTGGTCTGGACTGCCAGGTGAACGTCTACTACTCTACACTGAAAACCACATTAACTATCCATCTCCCACCCCCTCTACTTGCAGGGGCAGTTAACACAAGTTTGAACTAAACTGAACTGAACTGTATAGCTACGGTACCGTGCTCCTAAAACTGATCTAAACTATCATCCGGGTTTTGATAACATATAATACATGATAATATACTGTTTGAAGATAAATAGATTGATAGCATTTTTCTGAGTTATGTAATAACATAAATAATTACTGCCTTGCGCCGAAAACATGCATAACTACGGCCTTGCACCGGCTATCAATCACGGCCTTGCACTGAACATAACATACATACTAATCTAAATAAATGTATTGTTTATCATATATTCTAAAACCATAGTTTACTATATTATCATGTTATTTCTGAAATAACTGCAAATATGCATTTCCCGTAAAATTAACTTAACATAATACAATTTGTGTAAAATAATATTCATGCTACACAATACTGAATAAAATCATGAATTTTGTTTTGAAATCATGTTTCCTGACATTTCATACTAAAAATACATATTCCTATGTAACAGAAGTATTTTCCCAAATATACATTTCCACAAATATGCTTACATATAATACATGCTTTCTGAACATAAATATACTATTAAATAATAATAATTTTCATGAAAAATTACTACTTTAGTTTATTCCCTTACCTGACTACTAAAAAGCCCCTACAATGTCTAGTCCTACACCCATAGAGTTCCCCGTTCAACACCCCTGAAAATAATATCTCCCTGAACAAAACTTCAGTATTTTTTCAAGTACTACATTTCTTCCAACTGTAGGAAAGTCAAATATTTAATAAAAAGTCTTACCTTGAATTTGGGATGAAGTCCAAGTTAACCCCACCAACGATCCACTCCAACAGACTTGAAGAGAACTTTCCCAAGAGTATCGTGGTGGCCTTAGATTGTCAAACCGGCAAGAATCCAGCCCAAAATCTTATAGATAAGGGAGAGGGGACGAATAGGAGAGAGAGAGAGAGAGAGAGAGAGAGAGAGAGAGAGAGATGAGGGTTTTCGCGTGATTTCTACAGATAAAATCAAGTTTAGGCTATTTATATACCTGCACTCGTCGACGAGCCACGTCACTTTGTCGATGAGGCCACGAAGGATGTTCGTCGAAGAATGCTTATTTCTCGTCAACAAAAGTTAGAGCTGAAAATAGTCTCTTGGTATCTTCTCGTCGACGAGACGCGTGTCCCCATCGATGATCCCAATAATTAGCGTTCGTCGACGAGGACCTACTGTGACCCCCTTTACAATTTCCTTCCTTTTTTCTCCCTCTTTATTATTTAATTATTATAATTTCTTTGGGTCTCTATAGTCATGGTAGCCTCTGATCGTCGAATCGATAAGAATCTAGCCCGAAATCTTAGAGAGAAGGGGGAAGGGACGAACAAGAGAGAGAGAGAAGAGAGAGAGAGAGAGAGAGAGAGTTTTTGCACGTAATTTTGCAAAAAAAATTTGAGTTTAGGCTATCTATACACCTGCACTCGTTGGCGAGCCACATCACTTCATCGACGAAGCCACAAAGGAAGTTCATCGATGAACACTTGTTCCTTGTTGACGAAATTCAAAGCTGAAAATAGCCTCTCGGTAACTTCTCGTCGACGAGACACATGTCCCCATCGACGATCCCAATAGGCCTCTTCGTCAAAGAACGTGTTGTGTTCGTTGATGAGACCCTTCAAGTTCAATTTCCTTCTCTCTCCTTTCTCTTATTATTTAATATTATTATAATTTTTTCGGGTCTCTACATTCTCCCCTCCTTATAAAAATTTTGTCCTCAAAATTTACTATCCATATGTTTCACCATCCCCTAAAGGTAAATAGTCTACTTATCTTATTACTTACCCTCACTTATGGCGGAGGAATACCATGGTTATATTCAAAGTTCTAAAAGATTACATATACAAAATAAAAAATTCTCCCAAAACTGAAAGACAACTCACTAACTAAACTAATACATACACTGACTAACCTGCAAAAGAAACATTACATAATTACTTACCCTTTACTTGGTTATAACTGAACCACACGGAACAATTATGGGTATTTCTACCTTATCTGTTCCTCGAGTTCCCAAGAAGCTTCTTCTATTGCATGATTTCTCCACAGAATTTTTACTAGAGAAATCTTCTTATTACGTAATTCTTGTTCTTTCTTGTCCAGAATCTGTACTAGTACCTCCTCAAAAACTAGTAAATCATTGATCTCTAATTCACTATAGCTAATTACATGAGAAGGGCCTGGGACGTATTTCCTCAATATGGAGACATGGAATACGTCGTGTATCCTGGACAACATAGGTGGTAAAGCTAACTTGTAGGCAATCGGCCCCACTTTCTCTAAAATCTCAAACGGGCCAATAAACCTAAGGCTAAGTTTACCTTTCCTTCCAAATCTCATAACCCCTTTTAATGGAGCTATTTTCAAAAACACATGATCACCGATATTAAATTTCAATTTCCTACAGTGATTATCGGCATAACTTTTCTGTCGGCTCTGAGCTACACTGATTCTATCCCTAATGATCTGAACCTTATCATACGCTTGTTGCACTAATTTTGGTCTCACAACTTGCCACTCACCCATCTTGTCCCAATATAAAGGAGAACGACATCTCCTACCGTAAAGTGCCTCAAACGGTATCATACCAATGCTACCCTAATAATTGTTATTGTACGCAAACTCCATCAGTGGCATGAACTGAGTCCAACTACTCCCAAAATCTAGCACGCATGCTCGAAGCATATCTTCTAATATCTGTATCGTCCTCTCAGTCTTTCCATCTGACTGGGGATGAAATGTCGTGCTAAAAGATAACTGAGACCCTAGTGCCTCCCATAAGCTCCTCCAAAAACATGACGTGAAATGCGGGTGTCGATCTGACACTATAGACACTGGTACTCTGTAAGAATGGACTATCTCCTGAATATAAATCTCTACCAGAAGATTAAGGGAGCAGCTGATCTTGATAGGAAGGAAATGGGCGGTCTTAGTCAAACGATCTACAATCATTCAGATTGCATTCTAGCCATGCAATGCCGATGGCAACCTCGAAAAAAAATCCATATATATATAATTCATTTCCACTCTGAGATAAAAAGTGGCTGCAACTGTCCTGTCGGCCTCTGGTGCTCAGCTTTTACTTACTGGCACGTCAAACACTGTGCTACATACTCGACAATTTCCTTCTTTATACCACTCCACCAATAAGATTCTTGCAGATCCCTATACATTTTCATGCTGTCGGGATGAACTGTGTGAACAAAGATCTATGAGCCACTTCTAGGATGATCTTTCTAATATCAGCATCAACAGGAACACATAATCTAGAATGGAATTGCAAAGTTCTGTCATCTGTAATACAGGATTCCTCTCCCTGACCATTCTGTACTTTGACCATTACCTCTACTAACTTTGGATCCTTCTTCTGAGCAGATTTAATCCTTTCCTTCAGAATAGGTTGCACCACTTAATTGACAATACATGCCTAAGGATCACTCTCAACCAACTCTATGCCAAGTCTCTCTAGATCCATCATGGTCAAATACTGAATCTCCAAAACTACCAGCACTAGCCCCACAAATTTCCTACTCAATGCATCAGCTACCACGTTTACTTTACTTGGATGGTAACTGATAATACAATCAAAATATTTAATAAACTCCAACTACCTTCTCTGTCTCATGTTCAATTCCTTCTGAGTGAAGAAGTACTTTAAACTCTTATGGTCGGAGAAGATTTTGCATCACTCACCATATAAATAATGCCTCCAAATCTTCAATGTATGTACTACTACAGCCAATTCAAGATCATGGGTTGGGTAGTTCTTTTAATATTCTTTCAATTGCCTGGAAGCATACGCTACAACCCTGCCATGTTGCATCAATACATAACCAAGTCCTTTTAAGGACGCATCACTGTAGATAACATAACCCTCACCCTCTGACGAGATGATCAACACTGGTGTCATGACAAGCCTTTGCTTCAATTCCTGGAAGCTTTGCTCACAGATGTCATCCCATTCAAACCTGACGTTCTTCCTAATTAGTCATGTTAGAGGCCCTGATAACACTGAAAATACCTCAACAAAATGACAGTAATAACCAGCCAGCCCCAAGAAACTCCTGATCTCCTGGACGTTCCTCGGTCTAGCCCAATTCACTACCATATCAACTTTACTAGGATCCCTAAAAATTCCATCCCCTGAGATGATGTGCCCTAAAAACACAACCTTCTCGAGCCAGAATTCACATTTACTGAACTTGGCATACAACTTCTTTTTCCCGAGTGTCTGTAAAACCTGCCTCAAATGTGTCTCATGCTCCTCATAGCTCCTCGAATGGACCAATATATCATCAATAAAAACAATAATAAATTGGTCTAAATATTGGTGGAAGATTCTATTCATCAAATCCATGAATATTGTAGGAGCATTCATCAGACCAAAAGGCATAACAAGAAACTCATAATGCCCATACCTAGTCCTGAAGATCATCTTCGATACATCTTTTTCCCTTACCTTTACTTGATGGTAGAGATTGCTGTATGAAAAATAATGTGATGTGTGTATATGGGTCATTTTGTGTAGTTATTCATGTGTATCACAATATAACGTTGACAAGCCTAAGGAGTTCGTTATATTGCCTAGATGTAATCACGATATATGTTGGCAGGCCTGAGGAGTTCGTATATTGTCATTACATATTAGGGTAGAGCATTGTAAGGCCTGAAGAGGTTGTTTTACTGTTATACTACGGGTAGGTCATAACGATTGATACTGGTGGTTAGTGGTTCCTGTGTGGGTTCCTGTGTGGGCGACGATTTATTTCTGTGTGATGTAGTCTTGTGTGGACTATGTATTTCTGTGAAGATGTTAGTCCTTTGTGGACCATGTAGATCTGTGAAGATATTAGTCCTGTGTGGACCAGTCCTCTGTGGACCGTGTAATTTGAATGATGTTAGTCCTGTGTGGACCAATCCTGTGTGGACCGTGTAATCTGTATGATGCCAATTGTGTGTGGACTGTGTATCCTGTGAGAGTGTGAGTCCTGTGTGGACCGTTTGGTTTGTATGATTCAGAGTCCTGTGTGGACAGTGTTCTCCTATATGGATAGTTTGTGTGATATGTGATAATAAAAGATAAATAGTACGTTAAATTAATTATAAGTATATTTATGGTAAGGCAAAACTTTCTTCCAAGAGCTTGCTGAGAAAGGCGAGTGCCCTGGTAATTCTCAGTTTGGTACTAGAGCAGAGGGAAGCTACTTGTATGGGCGGGTAATCTTCCCTATTCTTGGAGACTTTACCTATATACATGGCTCGAGGGCTTACCGAGTAAGGTGAGTGCCCTGATATTAGTATTAGAGCAAAGGGAAGCTACTTGTATGGACATGTAATCTTCCCTATTCTCGGGTATTATCATTAAAAATATTTATGAATGCGTGTATGATATTAGATGATGGTTGTTGTTAATGATGTGTTTTCTCAGCTACTGTGGATAATGAAACATAAATGGATATATGTTCTGTATTATTTAAACTCTTTGCCACATACTACTATGATTTGTTCTTCCTTACTGAGATGTGTCTCACCCTAGTGGATGATCATATTTTCAGGTCCATCAGGAAATCGAGCTTAGGGCTCCGGCTGGGTAGCGTTTTGGTAATTTTGGGGAGTTTATGAAAACAGCTTATGTATAGTTTATGTTATGTTTTTAAATACTAGTAAGTAATATAAACAAATGGTGGCAATTGTTAATGGGATATAATATAGATAAACTCTAGTATTTAAAATTGAGGTTATGTATTTTAATTCTACTGCATGATTATGGAGTATGGTATCAGAAACAGGTAGAATGGAACACATAACCTTTGGGCCCCACTTGACAAGTCTGGGGCATTACAATTAGTATCAGAGACTAATGGTCTTGCGGACTTTAAGGATAATTAATACCAGATCATAGGTTCGAGTTAGGATAAGGATAAGAGTGGGTAGGTTAGGAGAAATAGTGGTCTGGAAACTCGGAGGCGGAGATCCTTTGATGGTCTTCTGTATTTTTCTAGGGGTGACAATTTTTAGAAAACTACGGTAAATCCATTAATGGTTTCGTTTCTAAGTTGAGAGACTGGAACTTGGGCACGTAAGTCAGAACGATAGGTCTGTTGAGCACGTAGTTGTTCTGGTGTTACAATTCTGTAGTAAGATGATATGAATGAATTGTGGATTAGAACTTATATGTTATAGTAACTTTCGTGTTAAACTTGTTTCAATTATGATAAATGAGGGATTATAAGCTTATTTTTGTTCTATCTTTAGTATGGATCCTAGGGGGAAGGATGTTGATACTGGGGGAGATATACACATGGATACCTCTAGTGAGGATGACGTTGATGTCTCGGCAGTTCTGCGTAGCATAACAAGTCATGCTAGGAAGGAAGCTCGGAGAGAGCAAGGTCAGCCACTAGTAGTTGGGGACTGCACATTTCAGCAGTTCACCCAAACAAGTCTGTAATAACCCAAGAAATTAATCGGGGTCTTGTCGACGAACCCAAGGAATTCATCGACGAGGGTACAACAGGATCTCGTCGATGAAGACACGTCTCATCGATGAGAAGACACCGAGAGGGGGTCTGTGGCAGTTTGAAATTCATCAACGAGGGGTGAAGGTTCATCTACGAAATTCTTTAGGAACTCGTCAACGAGATGACGTGTCTCATCGTCGATGAACCCATGACTATAAATAGTTAAAACCCGAATTTTTTTAGAGAAAATTGGCGCAAGAATCCCTCTTTGTCTCTCTAAACATATCCCTCTCCGTCTCTCTTCAATCTCGGATCCGTTTTTCACCGAATCGATAATTTGAGACCACCACGATGCTCCTGGAAAAGTTCTTCGCAAGTCTGCCAGAGCGGATCGTTGGTGGGAGTGGTTCGAATTCCATCTCAATTTTAGGGTAAGACATTTTATTTAGAATTTGCCTTTCCTGTAGTTATAAAAAATGTTGTATGTAGAAAAATAAAGATATTTTATTCTAGGAGATATTGTTTCAATGTGTTGATGGGGGAACCCTGCGGGAGTAAGACCAGGCACAGTAAAGGGCTTTCACAGAAATCAAGTAAGGGAAATATGCTATGTTAGGAGCTTTTAGTTATATTATTAAAGTTTTTATGTATATACATGTATACCAGTTATTACTCAGCTTTTACAGACCACACTAATTTGGTAATCTAAATCATGGTTTTCCAAGCAAATATAGTTTAAACAAAGTCAAGGCATGACTATCCCAATATCATAGTATAAATCACACATATACTCGATTTTCAACAAAATTTGAGATTCAGCCCGTCGCCCCCTTTTTCCCAAAACTGTAATAATGAAAAACCTATAGTGTTCCCCGTTAGATCCCCCCCAAATGAGTATCCAAAACACACACAGGACTGTGGACCACAGTTCCACCGAGTTCGATTTCAAAAAGAACCAATATAAACATAGTTCCCCTTACCTTAACCCCATATAACAAAACCCAAACTCCAAGGCTCTTAAACAGCGAATCGAGTTCCAAAACCTACAAATCACAGTACAAAATATGTTCACAACACTGTTACCTACAAGACTATCAAATCATAAATGAAAACAGAGCCTTACCTCGATTTTTCACCAAAACCCGAAAACCTCCGAAACGAGATTCCGATACGTAGAAGTTGCAGAGAATCCTTCCACGATCCTCGTGGTAACTTCCGTTTCCCGATTCTATCAACGATCGGCGAAGAAATCTAGAGAGAGAGAGTAGAGAGAGTTTAGAGAGAGAGAGAGAGAGATGAGATTGAGTTTACTTAATGAAGAAGTAATAGAAATTTCATTTTATAGCCCTTTGACCCGGGCAATTTTCGTCGACGAAATGGTACCTTCGTCGACGAATCTTTCACTGAATTCATCGACGAATAGGTGGCCTCGTCGACGAAGTCTGATATTTCCATTTTCCCAGACCCCTCGGCTTCTCCTCATAGACGAATTTCTGAATTTCATCGAGGAGAAATGCATGGCCTTCGTCGACGAATTCCGTCGAATTCCCAATTTGCCCCTCTCTTTTTATTTAAACCCATTTATCACGGTTCGGGTTCTTACAATTATCTTCAAATACAAGAAAAAGCAAGGACGAAGATTTTTTTATTTTTTTTCCATTTATTTTTAAATCTTATATTTATTAATATAATTTTGGTGTCATATTGATGTTATTCGAAGAACTTGAACCATTCGAAATGGTTAGACCAATTGGCTCGAGAAGTAAGGTTGCTGATTCGGTGTCTGATCTGGTTATTTTAAAACATTAGTTTAGTACTCTCTCTCTCTTTCCACACACACACATATGTATATATATATATATATATATATATATATATATATATATATAAACATTAGTTTAGTCCTCTCTCTCTCTCTCTCTACACACACACACATATGTGTGTGTGTGTATATATATATATATATATATATATATATATATATATATTTCTTTTAGATCGGAAAGATCTTGTTGGATGACCAAAAGGTATTTATACTGTTTCCCTTCCTTGTTTTTTTCTTTTTCATACACACATTTGCTAATTTCCAATTATCATTGTGATGGTTAACCTTTCTTTATGCACTGATTTATTTATGCACAATTTATTCATTTTGAAGAATTTTTTAGATTTTTTTTATGCCTTTTTGAGAAATAAGGTGGCAACTGCAATATTTGTTTTGAGTTGTTTTACTCTAAATTCTTCTTAGTTTTTTACCTCTTTTTTTTTTGGCTTTCTTGTATGAGAGTATCCTGTTCTCTTGTTGGTCCCTAAATAGAATATGGTTATGTCGGCAAAGTGTTTTGATTTTCTAACAGTATTGGTACCTAATATTGATATTCTTTGTATGACTTTCATAATTTGATTAAAGTGGCGATAGCTTTTCCTAGTCACTTTGATCAAGTCCATGATAATAATAAGTAAAAAGTGAAAGTGAGTAGAGAAGGAGAAGGAGAAGGAGTAAGAACTATCACAAAGGAAATGTGAGAGCGAGGGGGATTGGTTTCTTTTTTATTTCAAATTTCACAATAGGTCGTCGATCTATATAATTGTACACTATTTAATATATTTGAAATATATACTACACAATGGCCTTAAACAATCAAAATTATTAGTGTTGTGTTTGATAACATGAAATTTAGACTTTTAATTTTAATTTAAGTAAATTTTATAAAAATTAATATAATTTTATATTACACTTAGTCCAAATTTATACAAATCTAAATTCACCATTTCTCTGAAGATAGCATAAAAATCTATATTTGAAGCTGTAGGTAAATCTTATAAACAACGAGATTCATTGCAGAAGAATTTGTCTGATTCAAATCCCATAGACCGCCCAAAGAAAAAATAAAACTAAAACCCTAATCAACCCTTTGGCTCCCAAAAGAAACCATGGGCAGCGTAGTAACTCACTTTATGTAACGCCCTTTAAAACAGCCTTTCTACTTTCCCATATTCCCTCCCTTCACTTTTCCTAAAACCATCCCAAAAAACTGTCTCTCTCTGCCCTCAAGCAGAGATGCCGACCCTTCAGAGCCGCTTCCTCTCCGCAGCACCTCTACTTCTTCTGACCCTTCTCCATCTCGCCGTCTCCTCTTCCGTACACGACCTTCTCCGGTCGAGAGGCCTGCCGGCCGGTCTCATTCCCAAAGAAGTCAAGTCCTACGCCCTCTCGGACAACGGCCTCCTCGAGGTCTTCCTCGACGCTCCATGCCTCACCAAGTTCGAGAACAGAGTCTTCTTCGACAGCGTCCTCAGGGCCAATCTCAGCTACGGCGAGCTCATGGGCGTCGTGGGTCTGTCTCAGGAAGAGCTCTTCCTATGGCTTCCCGTTAAGGACATCATCGTCGACGACCCAAGGTCCGGTCTCATCTTGTTCGACATTGGAGTGGCTCACAAGCAGCTCTCTCTGTCTCTCTTCGAAGAACCTCCAGATTGCAATCCCCAAGGTAAAAATCAACTTGATCTCAACTGCTTCTGGGTTTTGTTGCAGATTAATTGTTCTTTATTTTTTGTTTGGCTCTCTGGTTTGTTGAGTTCTTCTCTGTCACTTTGTAACGTGCGTTGAAGTTGAACTCTCGGGATTTCTGTTTTTTATTTTTTTTGGGGGGGGGGGGGGGGGTGTGGGGGTCAAACTGATATGAATACAAATGTTTGACTCTTCCAGTTTCAGTGTTGCACTTTTAACTTCTTTTCTTCAATAAAATGATTGTTTATTCTCTCATTTATGATATTCTTACTGAATTTACGAGAATCCCGTTAAAATGTGTATTGGCTGCAGCATCTTTTTGAACAAGGTGCCAGTTCATTTACTGCGGAAGGTACAGTTACTCGCTGCAGAGCAGGCCTGAGTGTTTTGGAATAAAGATTTTCCATTTTTTTCTTCCAACGTTTAGATGTTTACCTGGTTGTGCACTCTTTTCAAAAGCTTAAATCTAGTTTTCAACTCTTGGCATCTGAATTCATATTTCCTGCAGGTGTGTTGGAGAAGACGACAAGGATGCAGAGAGGGTTTGAGGCTCAGAGGTAGAGATAGAAGATGCTGACCTGTTTGAGCAGTTCCTCTTTAATGTGTCAATAGATGTTAGTCATCAGCATCCGTAACTGGCTTAGCTTTTGGTTGGTTGGAGATGTAAAGATGTAAATTTTGGAATCATATTTTCCAGTACTAATCAAATAGAATATGTAGCCCTAGTGTTCTAACTTTTATTAATTCCTTCTTGTTTGTTCCTATTCACGAAAGATCAGATAAGAACCAAAGCAAAGGACCCAATCCCATCCTCCCCCCCTCTTCTCGTAACTTCAAGTTATGCGAATCTTGTTTCATTTTAAGCACAGAGAACAGATTGGATTGAGTTGGGATTTTGGTAAATTAAAAATAGAAAAGCTCCACTCTTCACGGGATAGCCCTTTTTGGCTTGCCCCACAGGGCCACAACAGAGAGAGAGAGAGCGAGAGAGAGAGAGAGGGTCACAGATTCACAGGCAACCATTGCCTTGGATTCACTAATCGTCCTTGGATGCTTCCACCTTACGCGGGAAAAGTGGGACCATAAGGGGCAGAGTCCTACAAATGGGTCCACACGCATTTTGCTTGTGGGGTACCCCTCCGGGGCTGCACTTTCCTCTCCTGCCTCTTGGCTTTTGGCTTTGGCATGCCCTTGATGGCCCCCATCCAGCAGCCAATACCCAGCCCCCCTTTTGTGCTATCTGGTGGGACTCATGGTGGTTGCATTGGTATTGGAGGTTACATGCTTTAACTTTTTTACGCTTTGATATATGACTAGGCATTTCATTTGAAATGGAAATAGGCTACAACATATACATATTCTTAAAAAGATAAATGGATATAGGAAGTCATATGGTGAGGATCTACCCCCTCTTTTAAATATAAATAAAATAGATTTGAATCAAAGGTCTCATGCAGTTTAGTATAAATAATTTTTTTAAATTTGTTTTTTATATTTTTGAATTCAGGCTTGGACAAATATGTGAAGCACGAAGGATTGATTAAAAAAAGAAAGAAATATTAATAGTTTTTTAAATCATGTTTTTTTTTTTTTTTTTTTTTAACATTTTCTCCAAAAGTCCTTTTTTTAAGACAAACTTACAATCAAAATACAAATAGTATATATTGTTAATTTACACACCCTAGTAAGTGAGCATCACAAATTTTACATATGACCGGTAAAGATAAAAAGAAACTCTTAACTATAGTGAAGTCTTCTTAGTCAATTTATAATAATGTAATGGAATAATCAATAGCGACCTGTCTCTCCTGTGTGCGTGGTTCATTTTTTAATTTAATTAATCACTTTATTTAGTAAAAAAAAAAGTACCCATAAATTGTGAGGAATTAGAAAGAAATATCTACACATTAATATTTGGCCTGCATTTGGTTTTCCCTTTAAAATAAAAAATTTGGGGGGATTACTTGAAGTCAACTTGCACCTAGAGGCCAAGCATGAGTGCAAGTGTAGGGTTCTATATGGGCCTAAACCTCGATGACAATGGGATACTAGGTTCAAGCCTTTCTCCAATTTTTTTCTTTTTAAAATGAAGGCATCTAAAATATGGCCTATTAATTATAGAATAGGGTCGCTCTCTCTTCCCTGAAGATTTTTTTGATAGTGAGAATCTGGCCTAATGGGTTGCTTTGTCTTCTCATGTTTAAAGGGTTGTGAGAGGTCATGGCCTTACACCACTTTTTAAGGACTGGTCAAGTTGAGGGGTTGGCTATAATGATGAAAAGACAGGTATAATGCTTGCAAGCGGCTCCCTGTCGTCACTGCTCACCTGAGGTTTTGGTCTTTCTTAGGGTAAAGCAACAGTACTCGGAGGAAGAACGTCCTCAATAATCTTTTTATAGATACGTTCCTGCTTTCAAGGGTGTGCTTGTTTTGTTGATTAAGATTTTAGAGATTGTATTTGGCTGAATCGTGCTGTAGTAGATTCGTTATCACAGTTATCTACATAAATGAGAGGGTTGGAAATCTTAACTCATAAATGGACTAATATTGCTTTCATTTTGCCTAATTCTGTATATTACTGTTGTGTTGTACAGACATATAACAAGAGTATTTGACTTAATTTATGTTAGTGAAGTCATCAAAATAATTGCATTTTTAGGTTCCGTTTAGAACTCGAAAAGTATTAGGGAAAGGAAAAAAATATATCAAGGAATTTAAATTTTCATATTTGATTATTAAGAAAAGTGAGAAAAAAAAATCAAATTCATAAACATAATTTTGATTTTACACATCATTAATATTTAGTTTTTCTTAATCTTTAATCATATTAAAACAAACTTTCACTTTTAATAATTTTAATAGAGAAGGAAAATATAAGAGAAAATGAATTTATTCCTTATTTTCCTTTCCTTTTTTTTTTTTTCTCAATAAAATCCTTGAAGAAATTCAGAGCCTAAAATTTGGAGAGGTATAGAATTGAGAGAAAGATTTTCTATATTTTCGGTGTGTATTTACATTTTACAGTGCTCCTATTTATACAATTTCTTCAGTAGACAATTAAAGTAAATCATGTTGATTACATCAATTACATATCCGTGTCTAGTGGTTTGATCAATCTCAAGAGAGAATTTCGGTCTTTATTGCCACACGGTGAATCTTGGGTTGCCTTGTGTGTCCGTGTCTGGTGGTATGACCAATCTCGAGAGAATTTAGGTCTTTATTGCCACACAGTGAATCTTGGGTTGCCTTGTGTGTATGATCTTCATATGGAAATCTTGTTATTTCCTTAACACTCCCCCTCAAGTTGGAGTAGATATTGATCATACTCAACTTGCTCAGTAAATTGTCGAATTGTGTGGGTCTGAGTGCTTTTGTGAATTAATCGTCAGGCTGCTGACTTGTGGGTATATGAATAGTTTGAATAACTTGATTTTGGATCTTCTCCCGTACAAGATGACAATCAATCTCTATATGCTTTGTTCGCTCGTGGAAAACTGGAGTAGATGTGATGTGAATAGTTGCTTTATTATCACAATACAACTTGATTGGTTGTGGGTAAGCTATTTGGAGATCTGTCAAAAGTTGCTTTAATCAAGTAATTTCACAACAAGTTGATGTCATAGAACAGTATTCTGCTTCAGCTAAGGATCATGAAATTATTGTTTGCTTCTTGATTTTCCAAGAGATAGGTGATTTTCCAAGTAAAATATAGTACCCAATAATAGATCGCTAAATGTCTCTGCATCGAGCCCAATCGACATCACAGAATGCATGTAATTGAATACCACTAGAAGCTGACAAAAGAATTCATTGCCCAGTTGACTGTTTGAGATAGCGCAAAACCCGATGTGCTGCATCCAAGTGGGAAGTCCGAGGCTTATCCATAAATTGGCTCAATGTGTACACTGCATATGCCAAATCAGGTCTAGTGATAGTCAAATATATCAGTTTCCCAACTAGTCTTCGATATGAATGTTAGCCTAACAAGACTTTCACCTCTTGTTTTGATGATAACAAATGACGAAAAGGTTAATGACATTATATGTTTTCAAGTAATGATGTTTTCAGGAATTTGAAAAGGCCAAACTCAATAAAGCTTCAAAAGATTACTATCAAGCTTAAAGGTATATGGTGTGTCATGAAGTGATCAAACTGGGAAGCACAAAGACATCTTAAGATGAAATGAACCAAATGCTTCAAGATGATCATGAAGTTTCAAAGAACAAGAAATGTTCATATTGTTAGGAAATCTTCATGTAAGTACTTCAAAGTTAAAAATGTCATTGTGAATGAAATGAAACTCATTAGGGGATAAAGATGGACTTAGAGACTTTATTTTAATACCCTAGAAAATGTTTTTCAAAAGTAAGAAAGCAAAGAAACCAATGTCTTTGAAAAAGAAAGAAGGAAAGTGGTTTTGTACTGCCCAGACGACTAAAGTTAAATCCTCAGGCAACCGAAGATTTTTGCTAAAGAAAATCAAACAGGCAGTGTATCTTCAAGCGCCTAACCCTGTGTCTTCAAGCTCCTGAACGTACTTTAGGCTACTGAGGTTGCACTTCAGGCAACCGAAGTACGGCAATGGGCAGATTTTTCAAATTTCTCTTTTTCAAATCTAATTAACTTGCCCCCTAATATTTTTGGAAACTTTGGGGGCACTCCAAGTAAACTTAGGGAGCACGAATGAAAGTGTTTTTGAAGCCTATATATACATGGTTTATGAGAAACAAATCAACTAAGCATTGAAAATTCCTTCAAGATCTCTTTCACTCAAAGCTTCTTGCTATTTGTTTTAAAGTTCTGAATTGCTACAAAATTTTTGAGAAATCGCTGAGCTTTTACAACTTCTCTGAAGTATTTGATTTAAGTTCTTGATCCTCATCAAAAAGAAGCACAAATCGATGATATTTATATTGAGCTTCTTACTTCATTCTTTTGATATTTTGAATTTGAAGTATATTAGTTGTGTTGTAGTTGTTGTACTAACTAGCTTTTTGAGGAGCAAGTTCTTTGTACACTTTAATTTGTATCTTGTAGATTGATGATTTCAAGGGTTGTTTGGATCATTGGCTAAGCAAGGGGATATTGCTTAAAGAGGCAGGGCTCTAGCCTAGTTAAGGAGTGACCGGACGAGGGGATATCATTTGGAGAAGGCAGGCTCTAGCCTTAACCAAGGAGTATTGTAAAGGTATTGTTCTGCCCGCTAAAGGAACAGTTTTAGTAATCTTTTGGTGGTTTGCCAAAGGCGAGGACGTAGGCTGGGTATAAGCCAAACCTCGTAAAAATCTCTGTCTCACTCTCTCTTTCCTTATTCTTTATTTTTAGTACATATTTAAATTGCGTGGATGGTTTAAATTTGAAAATCATATAAACTACGTATATTTGGAAATCAAGTAAACCTTAAAATTTGATTTTGATTTGGGTTGCGGAAACCGAAAGGGAGTACGTTGATTGAACCATTCTTTGTGGAAACCATATGGGAGTATGTTACTTGGCTAAACATCCCAAAGATAAACTAACTTAAGAGTTTATTTGAATTTTGAGTTTGGAATGAGTAATTAAATTTTATATTGAACATCATATTGAAGAAGAAATTTCATATATACAGGGCTTTGTTCAAACTCATATTCACCACAGGGTTGAACACAAAATAAAAGCTGAAAGTTACATATATTAATCTTGAATGCTTCCATAAATCTAATAGTGTTGAAGTGAATTTATATTTGGCAATCAAATTGGTTGGTGGTTTGAGTATTGTGGTTGATTGGCTTGACTAGTTTAATTATTTGTGTGGTTGAAGATTGAATGTTTTATTAGTTGTTGTGTTGATTATTTAAAAGAAATCGAGTTCTTGTTTGATTGATAAAATAGATAAACAAGTAAAAGAATTGATTAAATATTAAAAGAAGTTAAGGACTTTAAAAAGAACTAAAACGAAAGCTTTAAAAGACAATTCACCCCCCCCCCCCTTTTTGGGAAGCTATCCTAATTTCAATTGGTATCAGAGAGGGGTTATAGCAAATCTTAACTAGTAGCTATAAAAAGATCGTAATGACTAACTTAGGTGTAGCTCCCTTTGGAAAGGGACAATCTTCAACTAGGCCTCCTATTTTTTGTAATTTGAACTACACGTTATGGAAATAGAAACATATCACACGTTGATAAGTTAAGTTATTAAAACTAGTGGTATATACATTTTCATGATGCTCAACAGTTAATAGAATTTTGTTATCAGTTTGATATTCAACAGTGCACTAGTCATGTTCAAAAGATAGTTTATAATCTTTATCACACAATTGACTTATACTCAATAAGTTATGTTTTAAACCTGTTGACCTACCTAGGCTTTTCAATCCTGTTTTGATGATAATAAATTGAATGATGCTTTAACATATGATATTAAGTGATGTGTTTTAGGTAAAAGAACTCTCAAGGTTGATAGGTTGAAACTCAATGTTAATCTAGTGAAAACTCCTCAGAATGTTGAAGGCAATGAATGACAAATGAAGAAGTTTAAGGGCAAGCAAACTCAGAGTCAAAAGTGAACCTCAAAAGGCTGAAGGAGGCTGAAGAATTTAAGAAGACCATAATTAGAAGAACTGTTGTAAGTACTTCAAAACCAAATGCTAGTTAGAAATGTGAAGCTCTCATAAGTCAAAAGAAACTAAGAAACACCTTGTTAAAAGAGCTTAAAATATATTTTTTCTTTTTTCCATTTTGAAGCTCATTAGGCAAAGAGACTTAGAGACTTTAGTTTAAGTCTTGGAACACATTTTTCAAGGTTAAACATGTTAATATTCCAAGATTAATTAAGCAAAGAAGAGTTTAATTCAACAATTAAATTAAATGAGGAAATTGTTCTTTGGAAAAATTTTGAATTTCAAAATTAGTTCAATAATTTAATTAAATGAGGAAATTGTTCTTTGGAAAAATTTTGAATTTCAAAGTTAATTCAATAATTTAATGCTACCTAATTAAATGAGGAAATTGTTGTTTTGAAAAATTTTGAATTTCAAAATTAATTCAATAATTTAATTAAATGAGGAAATTGTTCTTTGGGAAAATTTTGAATTTCAAAATTAATTCAATAATTTAATGCTACCTAATTTTATGAGGACATTATTCTTTGAAAAAACCTATAAATACCTCTTTGGGTAATGAAAAAAAAACACAAGAAAAGAGAGAAATCAAACAAAATTTGAAATTCATCTTGTGCTGAAATTCTCCTGAAGTTCTTCTTTGCTTATATCTTTTGTTGGAGAGGAATTCTACAATTTTGGTTCAAAGTTCGATTCCGGTTTGCAATTCCATTTCTCTTTTAAACGAACCATTGGTGACTTCTAAAAACTTTAGAGTTTTATATATTCTAATTTGTTTTGTTTTTTGAAGTATAATTTACATCTCAATTTGTACAACCTGTTCTAAATTTTCAGAGTATTTTTTGTACACAGAATTTCTATTATATTCTTGTAGATTGTGACGATTCCAGGTTTTCTGGATCGTTGGTTAGGCAAGGGATTATCGCTTAGAGAGGTGTTGCTTTAGCCTTCTGAAGGAGTGTGTAAAAGTATTGTTCCATCCAGTAAAGAAACATATTTAGTGAATCCTTTGGTGGTTTTGCCAAAGGCGAGGACGTAGGTTGTATTGAAGCCGAACCTCGTAAAATCCTATGTCTCTCACTCTCTCTTTCCCTTACTCTTTATTTTCAGCATATTTATATTGCGTGGATGGTTTAAATTTGAAATCATATACACTACGTATATTTGAAATCAAACAAACTTAAAGTTTAATTTTGATTTGAGTTGCGGAAACCGAAAGGGAGTACGTTGGTTAAACCATACTTTGCGAAAACCATACGGGAGTACGTTATTTGGTTAAAACACCCAAAGAAAATTAACTAATAGTTTACTTGAATTCTAAATTTTGGGAAGAGTGTGGATGTGTAGTTGTAAATCATATAAAAGAAGCAAATTTATTTTAACAAGCATATCATTCAACTACAGGGCTTGATTCATATTTATAAGGCATACATAAACAAACAACAGTTCTAATTTCTTACTACTGTATATCTTAATTTTGGTTTGGTTGTTTGCTTTCAAATTGTGTTTGATTAGTTTGGATAGTGTGGTTGATTGAAAGGTTGTTTCGTGATTTAGTTGTTTAAGTGCTTGTGTTGTTGATTGTATAAAAGAAACCAAGTCATTGTGTGTTTGACAAATTAAACAAACAAGTAAAAGAATTGGTTAAACAATAAAAGAAGTTAAGTATTCTTAAAATGAATTAAAAAGAAAGTTTTTAAATTCCCAATTCACCCCCCTCTTGGGAAGCTATCCTAATTTCAATTGGTATCAGAGCCTAGTTATAGCAAAACCCAATAAGTAGCTATATAAAGATCTAAATGGCACAAATAGGAGTAGCTCCCTTTGGTAAGGGTCAATCCTCAACTAGGCCACCTATTTTTTGTGGATTAAATTATACCTTCTGGGAGCAACGAATGAGAATCTACCTTCAAGCTATGGACTGGAAGGCATGGAATGTTGTAACAAATGGAAATTTAATCCCCACTAAACTAGTTGATGGAAAAGAGGTACCTAACGAAGATAAAGAACTAAATAACTCAGATTTTAAAACGTTGCAAATTAATTCAAGTGCAATAAATGCTTTATACTATGCACTTGATGCAAATGAGTTCAATAGAGTAATGGCATGTAAAACTGCCAAAGAGATTTGGAATAAATTAGAAGTAACCAATGAAGGCACAGTAGATGTTAGGGAAAGTAGAATCGATATGTTAACCAGTGAATATGAAGCCTTTATAATGAACTCCGATGAGAGTATAACAAGCATGTACACTAGGTTCACTAATATCATAAATTCACTTAGTGCTTTAGGAAAAACTTATTCCACCCATGAGATGATTCTTAAAATTCTAAGAGCACTCCCATCTATTTGGGAACAAAAAGCCACAGCCATTACAGAAGGAAGAAATCTTAAAACAACTTCTTTAGATGAACTCATAGGATCTCTTCTAACCTATGAAATGATGTTGAAAGAAAGAAGCACAGAAAACAAAAATAAGAAGTCTATAACTCTAAAAGCTTTGAAAGAATATTCAAGTGAGGAAGATAAAGAATCTAGTGAATTAGAAGACGATGACTTAGCTCTAATAACTAAAAGGCTTGGAAAATTCTTAAGAAGAAACAAAAAATTCACTAGAAAATTTAATGTATCAAAAGCTGAAAAAGGAGAAAGCAATAAAAAGGAATACAAAAATAAAAATGATCCTCCCACTTGCTATCATTGTAAAAAGGTCGGGCACATCAAACCGGAATGCCCACAACTCAAGAAGGACAAGAAGAAGAAGAAGAAGAAGAAGCCTGCAATGAAGGTAACTTGGGATGACACTAGTTCGAGTGAATTGGAAAGTGAACCAAGTGATCAAAAAATAGCAAACATGTGCTTCATAGCGCATAACGAAGAGGTAAACTCTTATTATTCCCTCTCTGAAGATTCGTGTAACGAATCTTATAGTAATTCATGTGAAAGTATGTCCTCTTCCAAAGAACTTCAAAATGAATTACTCTTTATACATAACAAGTTTATTAAAGTCTCAAAAAGGAACATTAGCTTGAAACAAAAAAACGAGGCACTTAAAAATCAACTTGAATCTGCAAAACATGTTGAAAAAGAAAAAGACTTAAAAATTGAAGAACTTGAGAAGAAAATAGATAATTTATCTCAAAAACTAGCTAAGTCTCAAGAGAGTGAAGATAGCAAGAAAATGCAAGAAATGAATGATCTCAAAAACCAAATTCTAGAGAAAGAAAAGGTTATCTACAACTTTACTAGAAAAAAGGATAATTTTGAAAAGATGATAGGACAACAAAGGATGGCAAACAACAAAGAAGGAATTGGATATAACGGAGCCTCAAACAAAAGAAAGAAAAACTTGTATACGAGATATTTTGTAAATCAATCTAAATATTATGCAAGTACTTCATCAACAAATATTCATGAGCACACCACTTGCCACATGTGCAAAAAGAAAGGACACATAAGGTTTAATTGTCCACTTAAGAAAAAGTATACTAAAGTAAAAGATGAGTGGAAGATAAATACTAAAAATAGACAAAATTTAAAGAAAATTAAGAAGGTTTGGGTTTTAAAAGTAACAACTTGAATCATTTCTTGTAGGTTTGCTTTAGGACCACTCCATCTAAGGATAAATGGTACTTGGACAGTGGATGTTTAAGGCATATGATGGAAGATAAATCTAAGTTTACCTCTCTCACTCCAAAGGATGGAAGATTTGTAACCTTCGGTGACAATGCAAAAGGCAAGATCATCGGAATAGGTAAAATAGGTAAAGACTCTTCATTTTCTATAGATGATGTCTTGTTAGTAGATGGTCTAAAGCATAATTTACTAAGTATTAGTCAACTTAGTGACAAAGGATGTGAAATAATGTTTAAGAGAGACAAATACATAATACAAGATTCTAAGAATCAAAAAACGTTATTCACTGCACTTAGAATGAACAATGTTTATTACATAAATTTTGATAGTTTAATCTCTCAAGACATAACTTGCCTAGCAACCATGAGTGAAAATAGTTGGCTTTGGCATAAGAGGTTAGGACATGCTAGCATGGATCTTATATCCAAACTCTCCAAAAAGAATTTAGTTAAAGGCTTGCCTAAAACAAAATCTGTCAAAGATAAAGTGTGTGATGCTTGTCAATTAGGAAAACAAACCAAGAAAAGTTTCAAAAAGAATAAACATATATCAACTAGTAGACCCCTAGAACTCATACACTTAGACTTGTTTGGTCCTATTAGAACCCAAAGTTTAGGAGGAAAACAATACGCCTTTGTAATTGTTGATGATTACTCAAGATACACATGGGTGTTGTTCCTAACTAACAAAGAAGAAGCTTGCAACTCATTACTCACTTTATGTAAGAAGTTTCAAAATGAGAAAGGGTATTATGTCTTAAATATTAGAAGTGACCAAGGAAGAGAATTTAAGAATCAAAATGTTGAAAATTTTTGTAATGAATATGGCATAAATCACAACTTTTCGGCACTTAGAACCCCACAACAAAATGGAGTTGTGGAAAGGAAAAATAGAACCCTCCAAGAAATAGTAAGGACCATGCTTAATGAAAATGACCTACCCAAATATTTTTGGGCCGAAGCTGTAAATACAGCTAACTATATAATTAATAGGGTCTCCATTAGATCAAACCTAAACAAAACACCCTATGAATTGTGGAAAGGAAGAAGGCCTAACATAAAATACTTTCATGCTTTTGGATGTAAGTGTTTCGTCCTAAATAACAAAGACAACTTAGGAAAATTTGATGCTAAATCGGATGAAGGCATTTTCCTAGGATACTCCACAAATAGTAAAGCCTATAGAGTCTACAACAAAAGAACTCTAACCATAGTTGAATCAATTCACGTAGACTTTGATGAATCTAGCCCTTTTTCAAGAGAGGTTAAAAATGAAGAAAAAGATGATGTATTCAAAAAGGATGATGAGATAGAAATCAAGGAGGAAAATGAAATAATCAAAGAAAAGTCAAAAGATGAACTCATAGAAAATATGGAATTTCCAAAAGAATGGAAATATAAGAAAGATCACCCTCAAGAACAAATTATAGGTGAACCATTTAGAGGTGTGACTACTAGATCTTCACTAAAGAACCTTTGCAATCATTATGCATTTCTATCCCAAAATGAACCTAAAAATATTGAAGAAGCCCTTAAGGATGAATCTTGGATAGTTGCAATGCAAGAAGAATTAAACCTATTTGAAAGAAGTCAAGTATGGAAATTAGTAGCCAAACCGGAAAATCATTCGATCATAGGAACTAAATGGGTATTTAGAAATAAAAAGGATGAAAATGGTATAATCACTAGAAACAAAGCTAGACTTGTAGCAAAGCGGTACAATCAAGAAGAAGGAATAGACTATGATGAAACCTTTGCCCCTGTAGCTAGAATGGAAGCTATTAGAATGTTGTTAGCCTATGCTTCCTACAAAGAGTTTAAGTTATACCAAATGGATGTCAAAAGTGCATTCTTGAATGGATATATCAATGAAGAGGAATATGTTGAACAACCCCCTGGTTTTGAGAATATTGAAAATCCTAACCATGTATTTAGACTAACTAAGGCTTTGTATGGACTTAAACAAGCCCCTAGGGCTTGATATGAAAGACTTAGTGGATTTCTAATTGAGAAGGGATTTTTAAGAGGAAAAATTGATAGCACCTTATTCATTAAAAATAAGGAAAATAATATACTTTTAGTTCAAATCTACGTAGATGATATAATATTTGGTGCTACAAATGAACATCTATGTAAAGAATTTGTAAAATGTATGCAAGAAGAATTTGAAATGAGTTTGATGGGGGAATTAAACTATTTTCTTGGACTGCAAATTAAACAAGCAAAAAATGAAACTTTTATAAGTCAAACAAAATATATAAAAGATATGATACAAAAATTTGGTATGGAAAATAGTAAACTCATAGGCACTCCTATGAGTACCTCCATCAGCCTAGACAAAGATGAAAAGGGAAAATCCATAGACACAAAGCACTATAAAGGCATGATTGGAAGTCTATTATATCTAACAGCCAGTAGACCCGATATACCGTTTAGTGTGTGTATGTGTGCACGTTTTCAATCAGCACCTAAGGAATCACACCAAATTATCGTTAAAAGAATCCTAAGATACTTAATAGGCACAATGGACTTAGGACTATGGTATCCGACACTGGTTTTGAAATGATCAGTTATTCAGATGCGGACTATGCCGGTTGTAAGATAGATAGAAAAAGTACAAGTGGCACATGCCACTTCTTAGGAAGATCTTTAGTTTCTTGGTTTTCTAAGAAACAAAATTCCGTGGCTTTGTCAACTACTGAGGCCGAATATGTAGCAGCTGGTAGTTGTTGTGCACAAACTCTTTACATGAAACAACAATTAAGAGATTTCAATTTAAACTACACAACTATACCAATTAAGTATGATAACACGAGTGCGGTTAACATATCTAAAAATCCTATTTCACACTCAAGAACAAAGCACATTGACATAAGACACCACTTCCTAAGAGATCATGTTCAAAAAGAAGACATAAATCTGGAATTCATCAATACAAATGACCAATGGGCTGATATCTTTACTAAACCACTCTCAGAAGATAGATTTGTAACCATAAGAAGAGAACTTGGTCTACTACATAGTAGAAAAGTAAACTAAAAGGAACCAGACTTAAAGAAATATCTACAATCTCTAGGATCACCTAGGGTTTGTCTCTTTTAAGTGATCAAAATTTGTTTTGGCATGTACTTTGATGTGTTGTATAAATCAACTATGAGTTTGAATTGCTTTCCTTGTTGCTTGTAAAATAGACTCATGATATGTGATATGTAGCATGCTACATGTGGATGTTTGAAAAATTGGCATCTTGAAATTGGTATTTTGAAAATCTAAGCATAAAGTTATTTTTTAAATATCTTGACCATGTATGCTTATGATCACATGAAAGAATGAAAAATTACAATCTATGAGAAGTGCATGATAAAATTTCAATATGAATAACTAAGATGTATATTGGTATCCATGAATATATCACTTGATCTTTAAGCAATACAACATGATTATAAGCATTGGGAATATTGTCATGATCTTGGTATTTGAATGATGCATTATGCATGACAAATTTTTTTAAGTTTTTTTTTTTTTTCACAAATATGAATGTTGAGCATCATATGCATGATTGAAAATTCCAAGATGTAACAACACATATGAAATAAGAATGCCTAATATGAAATATGATATTGAATCTTGGCATGATTGAGGAGTGTGTGGTCATATGTACATTTTAATGATTACCCTTTTTGATTGATGTCAAAAGGGGGAGTAGTATTTGAGAGCAAAATCTTGGCATGATTGTGAGCTTGATGGGCATGATAAAGATTAAATTGATTAAAAGCACGAGAAAGCATGATATTGATAGCATGATATTGAAACTTGAGCATGTTAAGTGTGATTAGAATGAAAAATTTAAGCAATAAGAAAATTGAGCAATGAGCATGATTGGACTTGAATCTACAAATTGTTAAAGAAATGCTTATTGTAAGGGGGAGTAGAATAAAGCAAGTTGTAAGGGGGAGATTTTTTATGCTTATTCATATTTTTTGCTCTTCATTTGTCATCATCAAAAAGGAGGAGATTGTTGACCTAACTAGGCTTTTCAATCCTGTTTTGATGATAATAAATTGAATGATGCTTTAACATATGATATTAAGTGATGTGTTTTAGGTAAAAGAACTTTCAAGGTTGAT
Organism: Malania oleifera; assembly: GCF_029873635.1. Classification (NCBI taxonomy): domain Eukaryota; kingdom Viridiplantae; phylum Streptophyta; class Magnoliopsida; order Santalales; family Ximeniaceae; genus Malania; species Malania oleifera. The sequence continues at coordinate 142,831,851 of NC_080417.1, forward strand.
AGGTTGAAGCTCAATGTTAATCTAGTGAAAACTCCTCAGAATGTTGAAGGCAATGAATGACAAATAAAGAAGTTTAAGGGCAAGCAAACTCAGAGTCAAAAGTGAACCTCAAAAGGCTGAAGGAGGCTGAAGAATTTAAGAATACCATAATTAGAAGAACTGTTGTAAGTACTTCAAAACCAAATGCTAGTTAGAAATGTGAAGCTCTCATAAGTCAAAAGAAACTAAGAAACACCTTGTTAAAAAAGCTTAAAATATATTTTTTCTTTTTTTCATTTTGAAGCTCATTAGGCAAAGAGACTTAGAGACTTTAGTTTAAGTCTTGGAACACATTTTTCAAGGTTAAACAAGTTAATATTCCAAGATTAATTAAGTAAAGAAGAGTTTAATTCAACAATTTAATTAAATGAGGAAATTGTTCTTTGGAAAAATTTTGAATTTCAAAATTAGTTCAATAATTTAATTAAATGAGGAAATTGTTCTTTGGAAAAATTTTGAATTTCAAAGTTAATTCAATAATTTAATGCTACCTAATTAAATGAGGAAATTGTTGTTTTGAAAAATTTTGAATTTCAAAATTAATTCAATAATATAATTAAATGAGGAAATTGTTCTTTGGAAAAATTTTGAATTTCAAAATTAATTCAATAATTTAATGCTACCTAATTAAATGAGAAAATTGTTCTTTTTAAAAATTTTGAATTTCAAAATTAATTCAATAATTTAATGCTACCTAATTTAATGAGGACATTATTCTTTGAAAAAACCTATAAATACCTTTTTGGGTAATGAAAAAAAAAAAAAACACAAGAAAAGAGAGAAATCAAACAAAATTTGAAATTCATCTTATGCTGAAATTCTCCTGAAATTCTTCTTTACTTACATCTTTTGCTAGAGAGGAATTCTACAATTTTGGTTCAAAGCGCGGTTCCGGTTTGCAATTCCATTTCTCTTTTAAACGAACCATTGATGACTTCTAAAACTTTAGAGTTTCATATTTCTAATTTGCTTTGTTTTTTGAAGTACAATTTACATATCAATTTGTACAACCTACTCTAAATTTTAAGAGTATTTTTTGTACGCAGAATTTATATTATATTCTTGTAGATTGTGACGATTCCAGGTTTTCTAGATCGTTGACTAGGTGAGGGATTATCGCTTAGAGAGGTGCTGCTCTAACCTTCTGAAGGAGTGTTAAAGGTATTGTTCCACCCGGTAAAGGAACATATTTAGTGAATCCTTTGGTGGTTTTGCCAAACACGAGGACGTAGGCTGTGTTGAAACTGAACCTCGTAAAATCCTGTGTCTCACTCTCTCTTTCCCTTACTCTTTATTTTCAGTATATTTATATTGCGTGGATGGTTTAAATTTGAAATCATATACACTACGTATATTCGGAAATCAAACAAACTTAAAGTTTAATTTTGATTTGGGTTGTGGAAACCGAAAGAGAGTATGTTAGTTGAACCATACTTTGCGGAAACCATACGGGAGTACGTTACTTGGTTAAAACACCCAAAGAAAATTAACTAATAGTTTACTTGAATTCTGAATTTTGAGAAAAGTGTGGATGTGTGGTTGTAAATCATATAAAAGAAGCAAATTTATTTTAACAAGCATATCATTCAACTACAGGGCTTGATTCATATTTATAAGGCATACATAAACAAACAACAGTCCTAATTTCTTACTACTGTATATCTTAATTTTGATTTGGTTGTTTGCTTTCAAATTGTGTTTGATTAGTTTGGATAGTGTGGTTGATTGAAAGGTTGTTTAGTGATTTAGTTGTTTAAGTGCTTGTGTTGTTGATTGTATAAAAGAAACCAAGTTATTGTGTGTTTGACAAATTAAACAAACAAGTAAAGAATTGGTTAAACAATAAAAGAAGTTAAGTATTCTTAAAAGGAATTAAAAAGAAAGTTTTTAAATTCCCAATTCACCCTCCTCTTGGGAAGCTATCCTAATTTCAAAACCATCAACCAGTAAAACATCATCTATAATAAGTGATGGATGTAAGAACCAGAAATATGAAAAATGGGTTTAAATATTAAGAGAGGGGAAAAATTGGAAATTGCTCGGATCAAAGGGCTATAAAAGGAAATTCTCATTTCTTCCAAGCTAAGCAAACTTAGATTTTTATCTCTCTCTCTCTCTCTCTCTCTCTCTCTCTATAAACCTCTCCCTACTCCTTCTCTCTAGAATTCTTCACCGATCATTGACGGAATCGAAAGACGGAAGCTACCACGAGGATCGTGGAAGGATTCTCTACAACTTCTACAGATCGGAATCTCGTTTCAGAGGTTTTCGAGTTTTGGTGAAAAATCGAGGTAAGACCCAATTTTTAATTCTGATCTGGTAGATTTGTAGGTAACTGTCTTGTGAACATATTCTGTACTATGATTTATTGGTTTTGGAACTCAGTTCGCTATTTAGGGACCTTGGAGTTCGGGATTTGCTTACAGGGTTAAGGTAAGGGGAACTATGTTTATATTGGTTATTTTTGAAATCGGACTCAGTGGAACTCTGGTCCACGGTCTTGTGTGTGTTTTGGCTACTCATTTGGGGGGATGTAACAGGGAAAACTATGGGTTTTTCATTATTACATTTTTGGGAAAAAGGGGGCGACAGGCTGAATCTCGGGTTTTGTTGAAAACCGAGTATATGTGTGATTTATATTATGATATTAGGATGGCCGTGCCTTGACTTTGTTTAAACTATATTTGTTTGGAAAACCATGATTTAGATTACCAAATGAGTGTGGTTTGTTTGGTTATATGAGCATGCATGTTTGTGTGATATGTTGAAATGCTAGTAGGAACACGGTTCCGAAATTGTCCCAGGTACTGAGAGTATCCGGCTCTATATCCGAGGGCGTGTTATCGCCTGCCATGTAGGCAAGAGTATCCGGCTCTATATCCGAGGGGGTGAGCCTATTCCGCCAGATCAGGCCGAAGGGTGTGGATCCACCAGTTTAGCACTGGTACGATGCCATGGGAGTCGGGGACTAGCCATGTGCCGGTGGTGCGGTGTTTGCGGGTTGGCTACAGGCCAAAGTCGTATGTCGCAGGCCGGCTACGGGCCAATGCCATATGTTGCAAGCCGGCTTCGGGCCAAAGAGTGTGACGACACTGAGGATTACTAATCATGTGTATGTATTGTGACGGGGCCGCGTCGATGACATTGCATTTTGGAGAATAAAAATAATTTCAGGAAATTGCCTAGCTTCGTCGACGAACACAGGGCTTCATTGATGAGAAAATACCGAGCGAGGTTTCCGGCTACTCTGAATTTCGTCGACGAATACAGGGCTTCATCGACGAATTTTATGAAAGACTCATCAACGAAGTGACGTGTCTCGTCGACGAATCTGGCAGTATAAAAGGAGGGAAACCGGGATATTTTGTCATTTTCACCGCACCTCTCTCTCTCCTCTCCCTCCCTCTCCCTTCTCTCTTCGATTCCGAACCGACCAGTCGCCGGATCGACGATCCGAAGCTACCACGACACTCCTGGCAGAGTTCTCTGCACATCTGCCGGAGCGGATTGTTAGAAAAATAAAGTTGGATTTCATCCCAAATTCAGGGTAAGGACTTTTAGCTAGTTTTTGGTTTTCTGACAGTTATAGGAAATGATATAGATGAAAAAATATTGATATTTTGTTCTGGCATATGTTGGTTTCAGGGTGTTTTGTAGGAGGCCCTACGGGTGTTAGGCTTGTATTCCCTAGGAGCTTTCCAGTAGTCAGGTAAGGGAAATATGATATGCTAGGATGTTTTAAAATATTATATAGTTTATTTAATGATGAAAATTACGTATTAAAGTACCATGTGGGCTGTGAATATGAATGTAGTATGAAGATTCATTTTATGATATTTCAGTGTTATGATTTTACTATATTTTAGTACCATGATTTTATGATATTTTAGTACCATGATCATACGGATCTCCGTATTACGATTATGCAATTTTAGTGTTATGAATATACAATTCTCAGCAGTACGACATATGAATTACAGTACAATTTATGCAACATTATGGTTATTACGACTATTTCAGAATCATGATAAATCAAATATATTTATATTTATATATATATATATATATATATAGAAATATATTATATGATATCAGACCCTGTTAGACTTGCAGCTATAGAGCAAGGTACCGTTGTTACAAATATTATGTTACTTATTTAGTGCAACAACCTATTCAGATAATACGTGGTAAGGTTGACCACCTAGGCCCTTGAAGAGGTTAAGCTCCCCATCCAGATATGGGTTGAGGTGGGCAGATCGATTGACGGAGTTCACTGATTTATTCCTGGTTGTCCAGTCAGGATAAATCCAGCCTACGGGCCGCACAACCCTGTCATGAGAGGGGCAAGTTATGACACACAGATAGTCACAGGGAACAGTTTCAGTTACTATTACATATGTACGAATTTACAGTAACAAGGACTATACTTATGTACACTTGAAGTATTTGAATTATAAACATAATACTGTCATGTTAAGCAATAGGGAAAAGGGGTGGTGTATTCTATTATTTGTACTGTACTTTTGTACTCAGTTATTCATGTGTATATGAAAACAGATTTCCTGATATATATATATATATATATATATATATATATATATATATATATATATATAGTAGCTCATTTGCCACACACTGGCAATAATATATTTCTCCTTACTGAGCGTTGGCTCATCCTAGTGTTGATATATTTTTCAGGTGATCCAGGTAGGCGAGCAGACCGGGCTCGCAAATAGAGGGACTTCAGTAGTGCCCTGCCAAAGAGTGGGTATGTTTTTGGGAGTGTTTTTGTACATCTCTGTGTAGTTAAGGGAATTTTTGGGAAAATAGATATATATGTAGATTTTGGAAAAAACATGTTGGCACTCTGGTATTGATATTGTATGATATGGACATGTTTATTCAATTTATGCTTTTCGCTGCTTAGGTTTATGATTGGGTTTTTCCCCAGTATGGTATCAGAGCATGTAAAATATTATAGTATGGAAAAAAAAAAAACCCATTTAATTAAGCAGATCGTTACAAAACAAGCGATATTTCACACCCTCAGATATAGAATCGGACACTCTCGCCCACGGTATTTAGTCGAGACATGGCGTTTGCCCATGGTAATTAACCGAGACGTGGAAAATTTCACAAAACCTAGAACAATTTTGGAACTCATGTTCCTATACCCATTAGCTTACAGTAATTAGTCGTCGCAACTATTTTACAAAACCTAAAACATTTTACATACAATAGTTCATTCCACACTTATTCGAGTATACAATAAATCATATCGTTTTCAATTTGAGAATACAGTTTAACACAAACACAGGTACGGTCATCTCATTACTACAGTTTTATACAACATACGATTTTCCAATAGAAATAGAGATGATACCTGAAACTCTCAATTTTCCCCAAAACTGTAACCTGAAAATCCCGTATTTTCACCCGATAGATTTTCCCAAATAAGTAGCCAAAATATACATACAATCATAAACTACATGTTTACCGATTCTGATTTCAAAAATAATTGATATAAACAGAATCCCCTTACTTTAACCCAAACAAAAATACGAACTCTATGGCTCCAAAACTACAAACCGAGGCACCAAAACCTAAACAAAAAAGAATAATACTTCCTTACAATACTATTCTCTACAGACCCACTGAAACGAAAACGAAATCGGACCCTTACCTCGGTTTTGGATCAAAACCCGAAAATCCCTGAAATGAATTTTTGATCTGCTATAAACGTAGAGCTTCCCCTCCCGATCCAAGTGGTAACATCAGATCGTTGATTCCGGCAATAGACGGCCTAAAATCCTAGAGAGAGAGAGAGTATTCGAGTTCTAGAGAGAGAGAGAGAAGTTTTTTTGGTTTATTCTTCATTAAGCAAAGCTAAAAGATATTTATAAGTATATGACTCAGCCAACCTCGTCGACAAGATGATGTCCTCGTCGACGAGCCATAGAAGGAAGTTCGTTGACGTCATGGTGGCCTCGTCGATGAGCCTCAGATTTCAGGATCCCAAAATCTCTTGGTATTTCCTCGTCAATGGGCTACTGAATTTCATCGCCGAACTACACAAGAGACTTTGTCAATGAGGCTTCCTTGCTCGTTGACGAGCCCTACAGATTTTTACATTTTAAATTTACCTCTATTTTCTTATTTATTTAATACCCTTATCTCGGGTCGGGTTCTTACAACAATCATCTTTCTAAGCATCTTCTTATTATTCTAGTGATTCCGTGTTGACCTTATAAGTCACGTCTGGTTTTGATAATGACAAATACTCATTATATCTAATGGTGTTTAAGGTTATGTGCAGGAACTCAAATTGGCAGATCATAAGACACAAAGAGAAAGTGAAGTTAAAAACTCAAGTGTTATGTGTATTGTATTTAATATTTATGCAAAAGGTCTGTAATAGTAACTAGGGCTTTTACTTGTAACAATCACACACATAACATGCATGATCTGATTTGGGTGATTGCATGCTTGAAAAATGACAGAAATGTATAAGTTATGTACTTTCGGTCGACCGACCTACACAGGTCATTTTCTCATGGTCGACCGAAACTGGTCCGGGTCAACAAGTTAACCACTATCTGGTCAACCGAGCCACTACAGCTCATTTGACCCTGATCAACCAAACCATCTGAGAGTCAATATTTTGACCTCCCGATCGACCGAGAGATTTTTATACTACACCAAACTGGTCGACCGAATCCCCATGTGTGGGATCCAAATGTCTGGTTGACCAACCAGTCTAGTTCATTCTAGTCCTGGTCGACCAAACCTAGGGGAGTCAAAAAATTGCCTCTTTCCGGTCGACCGAGACTTTAGTTCATTTTTACTCTGGTTGACCGAATCTCGATAATTTGGAAAAATTGCCTCGGACATACTGATCTGGTCGACCGACTCTGAAGTTCATTTTTGGCCTAGTCGACCGAACCATATGAACTTGGGTCGATTGAAAATGTTTCTAGTCGACCGGTGCTCTCGGGTTATTTTGAAAAGTTTCCATATTTAACTATATTAATTACTAAAAACGCTATTATTCTTTTCTAAAAATTTCGATCGTGTCCCCAACGAGCATCATTTATGGTATACCTATATATACCTGCTATTTAGAGAAATTAGATACATATTGAAAATATATGATTAAGAATATTTCTCCAGAGCTTTTACCTTGCGACTTCGAATATCCATCCACTCATACTTACCTGTCACTATTGTCTAAACACGCTGTAAGTCGATTGAGTGTTTTTTCTTGGAAAGGTTTGCTTTCCTTGGTTTGTTTGATTGACACGATTTTCTTGAGAGCCAAACCAAAAAGAATTCTTAGGGAACTTTACTAATAAGTTCATCCTAAGAAGACTTTATTTGATCTTCTGAGAATTGCACTTTCATTGCAACATCTTAAGAAGATTGTATTTGTTTTTGGTTGCAAAATACTTTCAAATATCTAGTGTGCTTTTGTTTTGATAAATCCTTGAGTAGATATTCTTTGTGACAAACATTCATTGAGTTATATCTTTTATTGGATACAAAGATTCAAACCTTTTTGCAAACCAAACTTATACAAAGCTTCATATACTTATATATATTGAGAGAACTTGTTGATTAAAATATATGAAGTGTGATTGGCATCTTTGTGTGAACACTATTGCTTGAATATCTTGAGATGTAAAGATTGTTTGTTGATAGTCTCACACACTCATTACACTGATAGTAAACATACTTGAGAGTTAAACTATAAGATCACATTGAGCTTACATATTGAATCATATTGTGGTGTATTTGATTGAACTTATTTGGGTACATATCCGCTTTACATGAAAGTATTGTGATTGTACCATTTGATTATAATTTTGAGCATTCCAGGTGTGGCCTGAGGGGGCGGTAATTTAGCTCGGTAAGGATTGTGTAAGTTGAGATCAGCCCTGTGATAATTGACCTAGTTATAAAGGTTAAGGTCAGTCCTGTGCTAATTTGACCTGTTTTGTATAGGTGTCACTCCACCCGTTTAAGTGAGCAAGTTATAGTGGTAATCCTTGTGCTTGTTAGCCAAGGCGGGGACGTAGGCAATTGGCCAAACCTCGATAACATTTCTGTGTGTCACCCTTACTTTACTGCTTTTTAGTGCATGTATGTTTGATTAAATTGTTTTATCTACTTTCTGGTATACATTTACATTACTTGCACTAGATTGACCATAGGGTTGTGAATATACTGGTATTAGGTGATTGACCTAGAGCTTAAAATTTAAAAAATACGAATTCACCCCCCCTCTTGGGATCACAGTAAAGCTAACATTCCGAAAACGAAAATAGCATGCTTTCTTATAATGAATTGTAACAAGAATATTTGTACACTTTTAAAATGCTTGAAAAGAAAACTAAGAAAATTTCTGATTTGAAATGTAAAGTAAAAGAACTCTCAAAACTTATTGAAAAACAAAATGAGTCACATGCATCTGTGATAAAAGAAAAGGAATTAGAAATTGAGGAATTGGAAAGGAATTTGAAAGACAATTTTAAAATTATTCATAAATTCACAGAGGGTCAGAGTAACTTTGAAAGACTTCTTGGGACACAGAGAAATTCCCTTGATAAAGAAGGACTTGATTTTAACGAAAAGGAGAATTTGAAACAAAAACATCTTTTCATGGGTTATTTTGTAAGAGAATCAAAAGTGTTGGCCTAATAAGGCTTACAATTCTTATTTTGATGATAACAAATCATGATATGTTTAATGTGGTTCAAGTGAAAGTTTTTCAGGAATAAGGCAAGGCTTAAAGGAAGTGACAAAGCTCAAGAGCATGAGAAAGCTTATGGATTACAAAGAGATCTTAAAGAGCATAAAGATTAAAGATAATCTGGTGAAAGCTTAAAGAGAAGATCAAATACTCAAAGATGATGGAAGAACAAGATTGAAGATCAAATGATCATTTTTTTTAAGGATGTTCTGAATGTAAGTACTTCAAGTTAATTTCAAATATAAATTAAATTGAAGCTCTCAAAATATTCAGAAATATATTTTTAATACTCTAAAGAATAATTTTTATAATCAATAAAAAGAAAGGGTTTTTGAAAAAGAAAAACTTTTGAAATAAAGAAGGGTCAGGCGACTGTCATGATATGGCAGGCGACTGCCAAATTAAGTAAAGGTTTTTTTAAAGAGACAATAGCAAGACAGGCGACTACCTGAACATGCCAGGCGCCTGAGTGAACATGCCAGGCAAATGCCTTGGTTTTGGCAGGCGATTGCCAGTGTTCTGTGTTGTGAGTTTGTTCTATGACATGCGACTGTCAAGTCGTGGCAGGCGACTGCCACTCGAACGTTAGCTCAAAAACTCTTAATGGGAAGATTTTTTAAACAAAGTTTTTGGACACTATTATTTTAAAAAAACTTGGAAACTATTTTAAGGAAACTTTGGAGGTAAGGAATTGCTTCTAAACATCTATAAATAGCCCCAATCTTCAAAGGTTTGAGACACCCAAGCAATTTTCAAGCAATCAAAGTTCTCAAAGACTCTCAAACTCTCTTGTGTTCAACCACTGAATTGCTACTGATTCAAACTCAGAAGCAAAGCTTTCAAAGTCAGAATCTTTCATATTTTGGAAGATATTTGGTGATTCATATTAAGTATTGAGCTTCAAATTCTTTTATATTTGAATTACTTTGAAGTATTATTGTGCTGAATGTTGTACTAACCTACTCTATTGTGAGAGTGTTTTCTTGTACACAAAATTTCTTTATCTTGATTCTTATTCATAGACAATTTAGGGCTGTAGAATCGTTGGACCAAACGAGGGAATATTGTTTGGAGAGGCGGGCTCTAGCCTAACGGAAGGAGTGTTTGTAATCGGTATTGTTCCACCCGTCAACGGAACTAAATTAGTGAATCCTTTGGTGGTTTGCCAAAGGCGAGGACGTAGGCTGGGTATAAGCCGAACCGTGTAAAATCTTGTGTTTCTCTTCTTCCTTACTCTGTACTTTTTCAGCAAAGACTTATAACCTGCGTGTACGTTTTTAAATTGTTAATTCTGAGTGTTTAGTTGTTAAATAGACCAGAGAATAATTTGTTTTTGGTTTGATCAGCATTGATTGCGGAAACCGAAAGGGACTACGTTGGTTGATCAACCTAAACTTATTAATTTGAAAGTTTGTTTAAAAGCTAAACATAAAGAAGATTTGTGAGTTTAGAATAAACACAGGGCTTACATAAATTCAGCTTGATTTACAATTCATTACAGGGCTATTAGGACAAAGATCGAATTCTTGATTATCTTGACTAGTTGTGATTGAATTGTTTTATATTTACTTATTGTGGTTGTTGATATTAAACAAAGAATTAAAATTGAATTAATCTTAAAAATTCCAATTCACCCCCCCCCCCCCCAACTCTCTCTTGGGAAGCTATCCTAGTTTCAAAAAGGTTATGTTCCATCAAAAGACTCTTATAAATATACCACATGCTTTAAATGTAAAAAGATGGGTCATATAAAATTTGATTGTCATTTTAAGAACAAAGATGTTAAAATGAAAAAGGTATGGAGAGTTAAAGGAGATTCAAGTACTAACCCCTATGGACCCAAGAAAAAATGGCTACCAAAAATAGTTACTTAAATGTCTATTGTAGGTGTGCTTGAGATCATCCTGCTCAAAAGATAGATGGTATATGGACAGCGGATGTTCACGTCATATGACTGAGGATAAAGCTAAATTAGCATCCGTCACACCAAAGGACGGAGGATTTGTCACTTTTGGGGACAATGCAAAAGGGAAGATCATAGGAGTAGGTAAAGTTGGTAACGATCCATTGTCACGCCCCGAACCCCGAAATGGGACCCAGAGGTGATAATGTAACCTAACCTGTCCCTATATCATACAAATCATCACAGATACAGTACAAAGGATGAGGGTCCGACCCCGTGGGGTTCCTAGGCACCCTAAACTCATCCAATCACAATCATGTACGCGACGAAAAAAGTATTTCTATATCAACATATGTAGTACCATACCAGAGTCTATACATGAGTCAAACACACCTCTATCAAAACGTACAATGGGTGCCCAAATACAACCCAAAATGACAACCCAACAAAACTACAGTCCTTGCACATACCCAAGCACTAACGCAGTACACCGGCCACTACGCTCCCTACACCAGGATGCTAGTTCCAGTTACCTGAAGGACCTGTAAAAATGTACATACAGTAGGGGTGAGACACCTCTCAGTAAGGAAGAACACAGGCTATATCGGTGTGTGGCATTTGAGTGTTATCAAGATACAACATACACGTAGTTAAATGCATTTCAGTACTAATTTATACAGTACATACACGCACACGTACGGCAGCCATTTATACGCAGCCCCATCACAATACATACACATGATCAGTAATCCTCAGTGTCGTAACACTCTTCAGCCCTAAACCGACCCTCGACATACGGCGTTGGCCGGTAGCCAACCCGCGAACACAGCGCCACCGGCACATGGCTAGTCCCTGACTCCCATGGCATCATACCGGTACTAAACTGGTGAATCCACACCCTTCGGCCTGATCTACCGGAATAGGCTCACGCCCTCGAATATAAAGTCGGACACTCTCATTACCTGCGACAATTTCGGAACCGCGTTCCTACTAGCATTTCAACATATCACACACACATGAATGCTTATATAACCAAACAAACCACACTCATTTGATAATCTAAATCATGGTTTTCCAAACAAATACAGTTTAAACAAAGTCAAGGCACGACTATCCCAATATTACAGTATAAATCACACATATACTCGGTTTTCAACAAAACCCGGGATTCAGCCCGTCGCCCCCTTTTTCCCAAAACTGTAATAATGAAAAACTCATAGTTTTTCCCGTTAGATCCCCCCAAATAAGTAGCCAAAACACACACAAGACCGTGGACAATAGTTCCATCGAGTCCGATTTCAAAAATAACCAATATAAACAAAATTCCCCTTACCTTAACCTCGTAAGCAAATCTCAAACTCCAAGGTCCCTAAACAACGAATCGAGTTCCAAAACCTATAAATCACAGTACAAAATATGTTCACAAGACAGTTACCTACAAATCTACCGGATAAAAATTTAAAACCGAGTCTTACCTCGATTTTTCGCCAAAACTCGAAAACCTCTGAAACGAGATTCCGATCTGTAGAAGTTGTAGAGAATCCTTCCAAGATCCTCGTGGTAGCTTCCATTTTCCGATTCCGTCAATGATTGGCGAATAATTCTAGAGAGAAGGAGTAGGGAGAGGTTTAGAGAGAGAGAGAGAGAGAGATAAAAATCTAAGTTTGCTTAGCTTGAAAGAAATGAGAATTTCCTTTTATAGCCCTTTGACCCAAACAATTTCCAATTTTGCCCCTCTCTTAATATTTAAACCCATTTTTCATATTTCGGGTTCTTACAATCTCCCCTCCTTACAAAAATTTCATCCTCGAAATTTGCCATCTCTCATTCCCAGATTCATACATACAATCAAATACATAGACACAACTTAAAAGCGAACTGGCGATCATCACAGTGCAGTCCCATCATACACATACACATAGACACAACTCAAGAGCAAACTGGCGATCACCACAGCGCAGTCCCATCTTACACATACACATACATACCCTGACTTATGGCATAGGAATACCATGGTTACATATACAACAGTCTCAAGAGTTCACAATACTCACACTCCCGATGACTAACCACCTATCCCAACCCCAAAGTAGGATCATGTACAAGTGCTCAAAATAACTGTGGATACTTCCGACGTATTTTCGTTTCCAGTTCCCAAGAAACTTCCTCAACCTCGTGGTTTCGCCACAATACCTTCACTAATGATATCTCTCTGCTACGAAGCTTCTGAACTTTACGGTCCAGAACCTGAATAGTTATCTCCTCATATGCTAAAGTATCCCCAATTTCCAACTCATCATAACTAATCACATGTGAAGGATCCAGCACGTACCTCCTCAACATGGAGACATGAAACACATCATGGACCCTCAAAAGTGTTGGAGGTAATGCAACTCTGTAGGCTACCGGACCCACTCGCTTAAGTACCTCGAATGGTCCGATATACCTCGGGCTCAGCTTGCCCTTCCTACCGAATCTTATCACTCCTTTCATCAGAACAATACATAGAAATACCTTACCTCCCACTTCAAACTCTAACTCACGGCAGCGAGCATCTGCATAACTCTTCTGCCGACTCTAATCCGATTTAATCCTCTCCCAGATCAAACCCACCTTCTCAAACGCCTGCTGCACAAGTTTAGGTCCTAACACCTGACATTTACCAACCTCATCCTAACACAAAGGAGATCGACACCTCCGACCATACAAAGCCTCGAACGGTGCCATCCCGATACTAGATTGGAAGCTGTTGTTATAAGCAAACTCCAAAAGTGGCATAAATTGTATCCAGCTACCATCGAAGTCTAACACACAAGCTCGCAACATATCTTCCAATATCTGTATCATCCTCTCCGACTGTCCATCAGTCTAGGGGTGGAACGCTGTACTGAAAGTAAGTTTCATCCCCAATGCCTCTTGCAAGCTCATCCAGAATCGGGAAGTAAACCTCAAGTCCCGATTTGTAACTATAGACACTGGTATCCCATGCATTCTCACAATCTCATGCACATACAAATCTGCTAGCCTACTCAAAGGATAACTAACTTTCATCGATATGAAATGAGCAGATTTCGTCAATCTATCCATGATCACCCATATAGAATTCTGCCCGTGAAGCGCTGGTGGCAAACCGGTCATAAAATCCATGGAAATATGCTTCCATTTCCACATCAAAATTGGCAAAGGCTGCAACGGCTCTGCCAGCCTCTAATGTTCAGCTTTCACCTGCTGACACATCAGACATTGCTCCACGAACTGAGTAATCTGTCTCTTCATACCAGATCACCAGAAGGTCTCGCGCAAGTCCCGATACATCTTTGTACTATCAGGATATACCGTATACATAGAATGATGCGCCTCCTCTAGAATCGTCCTTCTGATCTCATCATCGTTCAGAACACACAGTCTGGTCTCAAACCTCAACACACCTCCTTCAGAGATGTTAAACTCTGTAGCCAATCCCTGCTGTACCTTTTCCATAGCCTCTGCCAACTCTGCATCACTAGCCTGCGCGGCTTTTATACGCTCAAATAGGGTCAGTTGGATCACGAATCCATAAAAATAAGCCTGATGATCACCAACCACAAACTCTATATCTGAGCTCTCCAAATCACGTCTGATGTGACACTGAGTTATAACCGTAGATATAGCTGTAGGTCTTGACTTCCGATTCAACGCATCAGCCACCACATTTGTCTTCCCCAGGTGATAACTGATTGTGCAATCGTAGTCCGTAATCAACTCTAACCACCGCCTTTGCCTCATATTCAACTCCTTCTGCGTGAAAAAATACCTGAGGCTCTTATGGTCAGTGAAGATCTCACACTACACCCCATACAAATAGTGTAACGATCCGAAAAATATTGATATTTAAATATTGAAGAGAGAGGAAAATGGAAACAGGAACAGAAAGAGTACATAAGGAATTGCCAAGGCTTCGTCGACAAGTACATAAGGAATTTCGTCGACGAATACAGGGCTTCGTCAACGAGCACATAAGAAAATTCGTCGATGAATATAGGGCTTCGTCGACGAGAAAATACCGAGAGGGGGTATGGAGCAGCCTGAATTTCATTGACGAATACAAGGACTCGTTGACGAATTTAATGAAAGACTCGTCGACAAGGTGACGTGTCTCGTCGACGAATCTGGAAGTATAAATATTTGAAAACTGGGATTTTATCCATTTACCAGCGCCTCTCTCTCTCTCTCCTCTCTCTACATCTCCCTCTCCCTTCTCTCTTCGATTCTAGCCCCACCAGTCGCTGGATTGACGATCCAAAGTTACCACGACGCTCCTGGCGGAATTCTCTACAAGTCTGCCGGAATGGATCGTCGAGAAAACAAAGTTGGACTTCATCCCAAATTCAGGGTAAGGTCTTTTATTCAGTTTTTGACTTCCTGGCAGTTATAGGAAATGATGTAGGTTAATAAATACTGATGTTTTGTTCTGGGGAATGCATTTTCAGGATATTGAGTTAAGAACCCTGCGGGTATAGAGCCAGAATTGTATAGGGACCTTTCAAAGTTATGGTAAGGGAAATATGCTATGCTAGGAGTTTTTATAATGTTAACATAGATTTCGTAGGCATATATTTTTTCTAATTTATTATACAGTATTTACAGAATATGAATTTAAATGTTGTGTGGCCTGAGTGGATTTTCATGTGATAAAGAAATTTATATAGCTTTTATAATGTATCATACTATACTGAATACATAGTTATTGACAGTATATACAGTTTATATAGTTTTTCCACTATATGAGATTATACAGAATACACGTATATAGATATATATATATATATATATATATATTCACAGAGATTATACAGAGAATGTCCATGCATATATAGTTTTTATATGAATAGTTTCATGAAATAGATATGTACATATATACATACACGTGTATACAGTTGCTCAGATCAGTAATTATATTACAGCTTTACATAGAACATATATACAGAGTTATAGCATGTCATGTTTCCTATTATCATAACATACAGAGTATACAGATAGAGTATATAGACAGAGATATAGACAGATATATATATATATATATATGTAGCATCAAGATGCTACAGATATAGTATACAGAAATTACAGAATATACAGTACAGAAAGATAGAGTTATGGTAATTTTGGAAACATGACGAAAACAGAAAAAAAAGAATATATGTATATATGTATATAGTATCAGATTCCCTATGGAAAGATTTTAGATAGATACAGTACAGATATAGATTACAGAGCACGGTACCGTTGCTATATACAGATAGAGTGCAACCACATATCTCAAATAGTGTGTGGGTACCGTCTAACCGTGCCCGGAGAGGATGCAGCTCCCCAGTACGCTGGGTAGAGGGGGCCGGTTAGACGAGATAGCATCCAGTCCCGCGCCTAGGAGAGAATGCAGTTTGGCCGGGCTGAGGTAGTGTAGAGTATATTGACTTATTTGGAGGGCCGACCAGATAGAGTCTTGCCTACAGGCCGCACAACCCTGTCATGAGAGGTCAAATCATGACGTACAGAGTCCCAGGGATAAAGCAAAGATATGTATATGTATACAGTATTATAGTATATGATGAGTATAGTATGATATTATCAGTATGAAAAGTAGAAAATACAGACGATACAGTATATTTTAAATTGAGAAAGATAGACATGCTTGAAAGATGTATTTTACAGATTGTTGCATTACAGTTTAGTTGTTATTTTTAAAAGTATTCTTAACTTAGCTGCCACACACTAGTAATAGCATATTTCCACTTACTGAGCGTCGACTCACCCCATTATTCTAACGTTTTTCAAGTGAGCCAGTTAGGCGAGTAGATCAGGCTCATGGATAGAGAGAGTGTTTGATCGCCCTGGTTTAGGGTAAGTTTTTGACAGAGTTGGGTATATTTTGAGTAGATGATGATAGAAGGGCATTTTTGTATGGATATAGTTTGTAGATATTGGATTCTGGTGTTGTTTTTTATATGTATGTAAACGGTTATATGATTTATGTTTCCGCTACTTATGTATGGATGTAAATGCATAGATATATTTAAAAAAAAATGTATGAATTTTGAGGACGTTACAAATAGTGTCGCCAGATCTTTAGTGCATACACAACAGCAGCCAACTCTAGATCATGCGTAGGGTAATTCTTATCATACTCCTTCAGTTGCTGAGAAGCATACACCACAACCTTACCCTGCTGCATAAGCACACATCCTAAGCCCTTCAAAGACGCGTCGCTATAAATCACAAATCCACCATCCCCCGAAGGAATGGTCAACACTAGAGCAGTAACCAGCCGGTGCTTCAACTCCTAAAAACACTGCTAGCAATCATTGGTCCACTCAAACTGGACTCCCTTCCTAGTCAATCGAGTCAGAGGTCCAAACATTTTAGAGAAACCCTCTACGAACCGACGATAGTATCCCGCTAGTCCTAGAAAACTCCGAACCTCTTATACATTCTTCGGCCTTACACTGTTGACCACAACTTCAATCTTGTTAGGATCAACTGATATTCCATCCCCATTAACCACATGGCCTAAGAACGCAATCTGACTCAACCAAAATTCACATTTCTTCAACTTAGCATACAACTTCTTCTCTTACAGAATCTATAACACTAACCTCAAATGTTCCACGTGTTCTTCCGTACTCCTCGAGTATACTAGAATGTCATCAATGAATACCACCACAAACCGATCTAGGTACTCATGGAAAATCCTGTTCATCAGATCCATGAACATTGCCGGAGCATTCATTAACCCAAAAGGCATGACTAAAAACCCGTAGTGGCCATATCTAGTTCGGAAAGCCGTTTTCGCTACATCCTCCACTCTAACCCTCACCTGATGATATCCTGAACGCAAATCGATCTTCGAAAAGACCTGCGTCCCCTACAACTGGTCAAAGAGATCATCTATACGAGGTAAAGGATAACGATTCTTCACAGTTACCTTGTTAATCTCACGATAATCAATGCACATCCACATCGACCTGTCCTTCTTCTTTACAAACAATACTGGAGCTCCCCAGGGCAAAACACTAGGTCGAATGAATCCCCTGTCCAGTAATTCCTGTAGCTGCTCCTTCAACTGCCAAAGTTCTGCTGGAGCCATCCGGTACGGAGCTTTAGAGATCAATGCCTTACCGGGAAGCAACTCTATCACAAACTCCACCTTACGATCCGAAGGTAAACCGGGTAAATCATTTGGAAACACATCCGGGAACTCACTGACTACCCGAATGTCCTCGAGTCTCAACTCATCCCGTGGCTGTTCCTTTATACAAGCTAGGTACCCCTGACATCCGTCCAAGAGTAGCCTCCTCGCCTGTAGTGCTGACAGAATCTGTGGCGCTGAACGCACAGACGATCCCAAGAATTCATACTCTTACTCCCCAGGAGGTCAGAAAACTACAACCTTCCTACAACAGTCGATCACGGCATAACTGGAGAACAACCAGTCCATCCCAAGAATGACGTCAAACCCTGACATGTCATATACCACAAGATTCACTGGTAACATCTTTCCCTAAATTTCCACTGGGCAATCTATCAACATCTTCCTATAGAAAGATACACTCCTAGATGGCGTAGTAATAGCTAATACCTCATTCATGTCTCGGGTCTCAATCCCACACCATCCCACAAAATTTACAGATACAAAAGAATGGGTTGCACTCGAATCAAAGAGAACAGAAGCTTTATTCGAAAGTAATAATAAGGTACTTGTCACCACGTAACCTGCATGCTCAGTGTCCGCTGGAGTAAGAGAGTATACTTTGGCCGGAGCTGTATTCGTTTGAGCGGTTCCCCGAGGTATCTGATTACTCCCTCGGTCCCCACTAACTGTAGGCACGTCTTGCCTCTGTGCTCGACAATCACAAGACATGTGGCCTAGTTGGCCACAGTAGTAGCAACTACCCCCAAATGACCAGCACTCTCCCTCGTGCCACCTATGACATCTGGTACAACGACCACCACTCCGGCTCATCTGAGAGTCCTGGCGCTCAGTATTCTGGCAGTAACCCGAGCCCTTACTCCTCTTCTTCCACGATCGTTGACGAGATCCTGTCTGAGAACCAGAAGATACCGTCCTCTTCCTCGATTCCTGATCCACCTCAGCCTCTCGGATACAAGTTTCGATCACCGTGGCTTTATCCACCAACACCGAGAACTCGCAGATCTGAAGCATACCCACTAGTCTGCGGATATCCTTCCACAAACCCTTCTCGAACCTCCGAGTCTTCTCATACTCACTTGAGATCATACATGGTGCAAAGTGGGACAACTCTATGTATCAAGCCGCATACCCCTACACCGTCAAACTCCCCTGAGTCAGCACAGAAAACTCATCTGCCTTCGCATCTCGTACGGAAGCCGGGAAGTATCTATCAAAGAATACCTCCTTGAATCAGCTCCACGTCATCTCCTTAGGACCAGCTCTCTACTTCTCCAACAGATTCACCGTAGTCCACCATCAACTCGCCTCCCCAGATAGCTGGAAGGTAGCATAAAGAATTCGCTACCTATCCGTGTAGTGCAGGACCTCCAAGATCCTCTCAGTCTTTTCCATCCAGTCCTTTGCTATCATCAGGTTAGGTCCTCCAGAGAACGTTGGAGGATGCATGCGTGTGAACCTCTCAATGGTGCACCCCACAGTAGTAGGAGAGCGTTCACATCTCCTCATACTCCGCCCGATCTCCTGCAATACCTACCTCGTCAAACCCCGAGGCACAAAAGGAGACTCATCACTCGCAGTCTCCTCAGAGCCACTTCCCAGGTTATTATCCTTGGGCTCCATTCTGCAACATAATAGGAATCTATCAGTATCCTTAAAACACATACAGTTAACACAATGATCTACACTAATCGTGTAATAACCCAAAAAAAAAATGAATAATAATAATAATTATAGTTAGTATTAAAAAAGAAAGTGTTTCTCTGTTAGGATCCTTGATTCCATGTTTGATGCCTAAGAAAGACCTTGTTTAAGCGAGTGCTCAGAGACCATTGCGGCTCAGTTGCTCCCTGGAGGTCGGCCTGGTCAAAATGGAATTTCATAGGATAAAACAGGATAGACACTGTTTATATACGTAAATAAGTACATAAAATAATGTTTTGACTGATACAATTTATAGAAATATATGATAAAATAATAATAATATAGGTATCCTATGCGGGACCCACAAGACTGTGTGGGGCCCACATGAGTCCCGAAGCCGTATAGAAGTTTACACGAGTCTCAAAGCTATTTAGGATGCATAAAATCGTATAAAAATTATTCGAGGTACGTAGGATCCATTCGGGTCTCGAAGTTATGTGGGGCCCACATGAGTTTTCAAAATTTAAATTTAATTTTTATTCAAAAATAAATAATAAAATAAATAAATACTAAAAATGGTTCAAAATTAATAACAATGATAATAATAATGATAATAATGATTAAGAAAAATAATAAAATAATAAAATGATTAATTAACTAATTGATTAATTAATTAGGTAAGTGATTAATTAAAAATTTATTTAATAGGAATGGTGGCAAGCACTCCCACATGGCCTCCATCCCCATCCCATACTCAACCCATACCTTGCCCATCCCTTGCCCATTTTTTAATTTTTAAAAATTATAATTTCACCCATCTCCCCACACTTTTATAAATTTCATTTCTTCCTCAAAATTTTCCTATAAATAGGGAGCTCTTAACCTTCATTTTTCACAACAATTTTCCAAGGAAGAGAAGGATTAGTGAGTGAAAAAATTTGTGGTGGAGAGAGAATTTTGAGTAAGTTCTCACTCACCCACTCTTTCCGATCTCATTGCTTAAAGATAGTTTTTATGTTCGTAGCACACGGTAAAAGAAGAAGGTAAGTAAATTTTGATTATGTTAGTTTTTTTTTTTTTATTTAAAAGTCATACCCGAGTTTATTTTATAAGTAAAGTTCAATTATGTTAATTAGTTCCACAAAATTTTCATGAGTTTATTTTACACATATTTAATTATACCAGTTCTATCTTTAATATACTTGCATCTATTTTTGAATTAAGAAATGTTCTAATCCCTTCGGGTAAATTTTCAGCATTTATTTATATTCAAAAATAAAATTATATATATTTTTAACACAAAAAAATTGTGTGGCATGAGTTTATTTCTACGTTCTATTTTTTATGAAAATATGAGTAAAGTTGAGATTTTTACGATATTATTTTAAATTGCATAAATTATAATAAGATGATTTTAAAACCCCTTATGACAACGAAAGTTCAAAGTTACAGATGCTCGGTACCGCAGCTTAAAGTTTATACGGATCAGAGTGCACCCACACTGTTTACAGAGTGGTTATTTATGTTAGTGGATTTCTCCTGAGTGCACACCTGGTTCCGGATTAGAACTTAATAAGGAAAATCTCACTTAAAGTTTACGTACGTTGATTTAGTTTGGTCGGCCAGCTAGTTAAGTCCAGTCTTCGGACTGCACAACCCAGTCATGGGGGTAAACATGACTTATGGCAAAAAGGCCTAAGGGTGATTTTTTTTTATAATATATGTTTATACATATTTAATTACGTGTACAAAGTTACTGATGATTTGAAGGAAAAGTGTAAGTTTACGTGAAAAGGATCATTCTGGTGCTTAAATGACGATCTAAGGAAAACGTATAAGGAAAAGTATATGTATGTTTATCATAAAATATTTTTACAGTTTTAAAGTTAAAAGTTTAATTTAGCAGTTATAGTATTGATTATAAAAATTTACTGTTGAAATTGATGACAAAAGTTTTATGCAGAAATTTTTAAATTTATATTTATTCTAAAAGCAGTATTGAAGTTATAGTATTAAATATTGTTTTACGAAATTCTTTAAAAGCTCATTTTGGCCACACACTAATAATAATCTTATTTACTTACTGAGCGTCGTCTCACCCCAATCATATTTTATTTTAGATAACTCTGAAGGACATGTCAGAAATCAAGCTTAGCAAGCATGCGAGTGGGGATTAGAAAAATAAAGATTTATTAGAAATATTAGTATGGTTTTAGATATTTATGTTTGTGTAATTTTTCTTCTTTTGAAATAAATGATTGTAATATGGATGATTAGTGCTCTGGTTTAATAAAAATTGAGTTTATTTTGCTTCCGCTGTAAATCAGTAGTAAAAAGTTAATACCCCAAGCCCCTCGGGGTCGGAGTGTTACAAATCGTGTTAACTACTTCCTGCCAGGTCTAGGTCTGTCCTATCACACCGACACGAAAGTCATCAATGATCTGCCCTACTTTTACTGGAATCGTCATCCCAGGAAAAACACGGGATACCATCGACAATTCCCGATCTAGCAATCGAAAAACCCTCAACCAACTCTACCCATATCCACATCCTATACTCTGGTATGTACTCATAACTAAGCCTAACCAAGTCTACAAGATCTAGTAACCTGGTTAGCTCTGATACCAAGCTGTCACGCCCTGAACCCCAAAATGGGACCTGGAGGTGATAATGTAACCTAACCCGTCCCTATATCATACAAATCATCACAGATACAATACAAAGGATGAGGGTCCGACTCTGTGGGGTTCCCAGGCACCCTAAACACATCCAATCACAATCATGTACGCAGCGAAAAAATACTGGAACTGTATTGTGTTATGTTTTATGTCGAAATAACACTTGTATGTCACACACTGATATAACCTATTTTCTTCCTTGCTGAGAGGTGTCTCACCCTAAATATACAAATGTTTTTTAGGTCCTTCGAGTAGCCGAAACTAGCATCCTAGCATTTGGAAGTGTGGGTGTCAGTTAGCTACGTATAGTATTTAAGTAAGTACTGATTTTGTAACCGGGTTGTCATTGCTGGGTTTTGTACACACCCAGGGTATATACTGTATTTTGGAGTGTAGACTCTAGTCATGCATAGACTTTGGTATGGTACGTTGTATGTATGAGAAATAACATTTTCGCTGCGTATTTGATGTGTATGAATATGTATGTGATTGTGTATAGGGTTTACGTGTACCCCACGAGGTTGGACCCTCATTCAGTGTAGTATCATATATGTTTTAAATGATACAGGGACATGTTAGGTTACTAAAATCACACCTAGGCCCCATCTGTGGATTCGAGGCGTGACAATTGTACCTCAAAGTCATCATGTGCCATTAGACACAGATTAGCTACCAGATCATCACTTGACTCAATGTCTGAACTGCTTGTGTTGTGCGTATCCCAACCAACTTTTAGAGCCTTCTTCTTTTTCTTAGAGGCTTTCATTAGTTTAGGACATTCAGGCTTGATGTGTCCAACCTCATTGCAATTGTAGTAAGTTGGTGGATCTTCCTTCTATTTCCTCTTGCTAGACTCTCCTCTTTCTGATTTCGAGTTTCGAAATTTTCTATTAAACTTCCTATTCTTCTTTAGGAACTTTCTGAACTTCCTTGTTAGCAAAGCCATGTCATCTTCTGATTCTGAGTCACTTCCTTCACTGGAGCTTTTAGACGATGCCCTAAGAACTGTAACTCTCTTTGCTTTATTCTGCTCATTTTTCCTCTCATTTATTGTTAGCTCATAAGTGATGAGCGATACAATCAGTTCATAAACTGACATCTCTTTTAGATTACTTCCTTTGGCTATAGTAGTAGCTTTAGCTTCCTATACTAGCGGTAGTCCCCTAAGGATTTTCCTGATCAACTCATAAATAAGGTAAGATTTACCAAGAGCATTTAATGAATTCGTAATGTGTGTGAATATGGTGTACATGGATTGAGTAGACTCATTAGCAGTGTTAGCTTTGGTGCAATCCCAAGAGGGGGGTGAATTAGGTATTTAAAAATTTTATCCCCTAGGTCAATCACTAATCAACAGTATTACGCAAGCCTAAGGTTAATCTAGTGCATGTAAAATAAATCAATCCAAATATACAATGGAATTTAAACTGCAATGGAAATTTAATCAAGTATGTACAATAAAGCAGTAAAAGAGATGATGCCTAGAAATGTTATCGAGGTTTGACCAAATTGCCTACGTCCCCACCTTGGCTAACAAGCACAAGGATTACCACTATAGGCTCACTTAACGGGTGGAGCGGCACCTATACAAACCAAGTCAATTAGCACAGGGCTGACCTCAACCTTTACAACTAGGTCAATTAACACAGGACTGACCTCAACCTACACAATCCTTACCGAGCTAGATTACCGCCCCCTCAAGCCACGCCTAGAAATATAACAGCATTCTCTCAAATAGATGGTACAGAAATAGTGCTTTCACGTAAAGCAAATATGTACCCAAATACGCACGTTCACACACACATCAATAACATGGATATAGTGTAAGTTCAGAGATGCTAGTTTTGTGCGATCCACACTCAATGCAATATAATCAGTAAGATGCTCAAGAGTCTTCAACATAAGAAATATCTTGGAATATAAACAAGGTATTTCAATAACACATCAATATTCCAAGTATACGAATCAGTTAATCAAACTAGTTTAAAAAAAAGTTTCCTTCAGAGTGATATGCACAAAACTAGTTTGAAAATGTTTGCTTGTTTGAAAAATTTTTGCACAACAAAAATCAAGCTACTAGAAACTTGCAACAAAGATGCAAATATCCTAAGCTTACTTGGTTTATCCCCATACAAGATTTATAATATGCAAATCTGTGGGATAAACCTAAACTAAACTCCCTAAAAAATTATCTCAATCACACAAACAAGTGAGAGTTTCTAGCAAAGTATAACAATCACAATCACACAAGAAGAACTCTCACAATCTTAGAATATATCAAAGGAATGAAAGTTTGAGAGTATTTGGCCAAAATATGTATTTTCAAAAGAGAGGATATTTTGGCTAATCACCTTGCTAATCTATTTTCAATCTTGCAAATGGACTTATATTTATAGTTAGGGGTAAAAATATAACCGTTTGGGATATGATGGGAATAATTAAAAAAGTCCCAAAAGATTAAAATCCAATTAGTACGAAATAACCCTGTTTACCCGCGGTTAAACTAATTTTAACTGGGCAAGGTTCGGGTGGCTGAACCTTGGTTCGGTCGCCCAACCTGACTCAGTAACAAAAGGTGTTCAACGCAGTTCAGTCACCTAGATAGTGCTTCGGCGGTCCAAATTAAAGTCAGTAGCATTTGTTCGTGACTTCGGGTGCTCGGTCCAATGTTCGGTGGCCCGACCCATGTGTTTGGTCGCCCGGGGGCCCTTTTCAACTAAAACAGTCGGTCGCCCAAGTTGGTGAACTGTCCCTTCCGAGGCGTTCAGGCGCCTGAGGAAGATAAGCACATTAAAAGTTCGGTCACCCGAGAGCCTTGGTCAACTGTTGACTCGACCACATTTCGGGCGCCCGAGGAGTTTTGTACTCCTAGGGTTCGGTCGCCCGAGCTTTCTCAAGTTGCTTAGAAATATTAAATTTAAGCATAGATTTAACACTTATATATATTATATGATGTGTGTGTGAATGGTGGGACCTATAGTCATACTAGGGTCTTTACTGAGACCATTTTGAGATAGTTCCAAAAATCTGGCGTTGGTCGACCGAAGGGTGCCGCCCTAAGGTCATTCAACCCCTATGGTCATTTTGAGCTTACCATATATCCAATATGCATGATGTGCAGGTAAGATAAATACAAACCACATCCTAAGTTACTATTATAGACCCATATTACAAATATTGAATTTACAATTACAAATTAAAAGGTCTTTAGGGTCTTCATGCTTTGCCTTCATGTGCCATCAATTGGTTTGCTAATATAAACTTGCACATACACTTGAAAGCCATCAAATACTTGAGTATTTGTCATTATCAAAATTGGGTGTGACCTATAAGGTCAACATTCTCCCCCTTTTTGATGATGACAAATACATCATGTAAAATATGGGTATAGCCTTAGAAGGCTCCCCCTAACAATATGCATAATGTATATCATTGCAAATAATTTTTCATTTAATTCAATTCAACCCAATTTTTGCCTCTTCATCTCCCCCTTTTGGCAACAGCAAAAAGGGCCATAAAAATAGCTGTTATAGGCAATGGGTAAACATCCTTTTTATACATTATAAGTTTTGGAAAGTTTTGAAAAGTTTCGGCAGAGTGCCGTTTGAAAATAGGACTTCCCAAAACAAGTTTTGTATAAACAATGACTTGTTTGAGTTAATAAAATCTAACAATTTATTCACAACTACTCAAACAGAGTTGGTATGATCAAGATATATTACTTTCAACATCCAAAGAGATAACAATATAACTATACAATGCACAATGAATGATAAAGTATGAGATAGAGCAATTACGCACCCAAACAATATAACTGGTCATTTAAAGATTTAAATGACATGACAACTAAGTTAAACCATAAATATGCACAAGCCATGACAATTGAAACATATCATAAGACCCGTGAAAGATTTGAGTTTAAAACACACGGCATATGATACCAAATAGTAGGTTTGAGCATAAAAACGATCTAACTAGTTCGCATGCATTTTCATATAAAATCCATGAACCAATTATGCAACTTTAAAACCATATATAATAACAAGGCAAGAGAGGAAAAAAAGAGTTTAGTTTTGAAATTAGTTCTTGCCATAAAATATTACCATAACTATATATATAAATAAATAAATATATATATATGTATATACATGTAAATATATATCCCCCTTATGATGTTTACAAAATAGTGCCGGGGGTTGCTTGCCAAAAAAAAAATTAAAGATAATGCAAGCAAACAACATTTTTCTGGTTTTAGCAATTAAGTACATTCATAACATAACTAGAAAACCAAAACCATAATGATCTTAAAAATTCAACAATCACATGCAAAATCACATGGCAAAAAAAAAAATAAACAACATGTGACAAGGAAATATATATCAACGTAAGATTTTCACAAAGATCATTTCGATTAAGCACATGCCACGGTGAGTTCACAATAGATCTAAGCAAAGAATATTTGTGAGCAAAACAAGATAGGAATTTATGCCTAGATGCTCCCCCTATCAATTTGAATTCTAGCTTAGATGCAATAAGCTGCTTATACCAATTAAAGACCATTTTCAATATGCTTAGTAGTATAAGCCATCAATCCAATTCTTTAAAACAATTATACTGAGTATTTGTCGATTACATTTGTCACTTGATTAGTATAGTTGTCCCAATAGATCGTAGATGCATTAGAGAATATATATTAAGGCATGAAATAAAGCATATAACCAAGAACAATCCATATCTAAATATATAGCTTTAAGAGCTGGATATGATGTTCACAATTCTTATAAGAGCCTCAATATTTCAATAAACGATAGTGATGCATATAGATCATTTATGCGCTTCCTATAGGGATGAAGCTGACCCTTTCTAAATAGTTGATGATTATGTTAGGATGAAGTTTAATTATCTATTTGGTTTCACTCATCCTTTAAAAAATGTTTCAACATTAATTTTATCATAATCATCTTTAGCACAAGGTTTTATGTTGGGAAAATTCCTGTCGAAATTTCGGCAGCATGCCGTCTGTAAATCGAACATTTTCCCATAAAACCTACACTTGATAGGTTCAATTAAGCAATTTATAATTAAGTTCAAGGCACACGAGAACCTATATCTGCTACCAGCATGCAATACACAATATACTGCATCTGCCATGTAGAAGACATTCTAGACTAAGCATGCAATCAAGTAGTATAATCAACAAAAGATAAACTATCCATTAGAAGATATACTCATTTAACGCATAATGAATAGTAGGAATTCAGTGCTTTTCGTATGAAGACATACGGGCATAGAAGATAAAAATCATGAGAGCATTTAATGTATAAATATATTCATGAAGAAAAATGCTCCCCCTGAGTTATGCACTTATTCAATTTATGCCTTTTCATTTTCTACTTACTTAGCCAAGTGTTTAGATTTTTCATGATTTAATCTTGGCTAAACATGCTTAGGCTTAGAGGACCAAAGATTCACATGCAATACTTCTTCAGGGTCATAAGCCAATGTATGCCTCTTTACTTATGAATTTCAATATATGATAGAGACCCACGTTCAAATGACTTTTCTTTCTTAACATTCATGGATAGGTTTCTTAGTTATTGCATTTCCATATATGTTGAAACCTATGACCATCATATTAGCCATTTATCTTATTTCTAAGGACATGAAGTTCTAAAGGACATGACTTAACGTTTTGAGAGCTATGCATATGACGTAAATTAAATACTCTTAAAGATTATAATTCTTGTTATGTTCAAAGAGTATTCAATATAAGTGGACATGATTTAAGATATTTTCATGGAAAAGGATATGTCCACCCGCTTAGGCAAAGAGCATTTATAAGTATTTGAATTTTCTTGAACAATGCTCTTTGGAGAATGGAAAGTATCCTATATATATGATCACATAGAGGAGCAAGGATACAAACCAAAGAATAGACAAAATCTCTACCTGATATGATCGTGGTGTGGTAAAGA
The DNA here is from genome assembly GCF_029873635.1 of Malania oleifera. NCBI lineage: Eukaryota > Viridiplantae > Streptophyta > Magnoliopsida > Santalales > Ximeniaceae > Malania > Malania oleifera. Next base: position 142,860,023 of record NC_080417.1, read on the forward strand.
TTTCCTATGGATGAGATGAACCAAAATTAGAGGATTTTTATATCTTTGGTTCAAAGGGAATATTTTGATTTAATCAATAAAATACAATTCCCTTAGCGGATCCCTCTAATTCTGATTGTGAGAGGGGTGTCTTATTATTAGCACAAGATAGATATGAAATTTATTATCATTGATTCTTATACTTAGAGTGACGACTTAATTTTGATTGATGAGTTTAGGGTAAAATGATACAAGGCAAGACGAATTCCCTAAAGCTCAATTATATGCAATGAACAAAGTATGCTTAACTTAAGATGTTTATATTTAAGTGTGGGTTAAGCATTTTGAATTAAATACCAGGCATAGATGTCATGTCCATTTGGAAGTGAATAAAGATTTTTAGTATAACAAGATAGGTGAGTGCATATACTAAGATTTTCATTTTTAACAACAACCACTTCCCAACCCTACAGTCATCACAACCCCCTAAACCTAAGCCTAGGAACTAAGGAAACATTTAATAAAGTAATATTAATTTAAATCCATTTTTCCTTAGAACCTACGGGGTTTGCCTTCATGATTACCCAAATCATTTTCTTATCTAAGCCTCTTCCATTTTTACTTGACGTAGCATGATTATGGGTTTGATGAACTAACCATGAACCCTTTTTGAAAAATTTATTTCTTTTAATTCTTAAGGATTCATTGTGATTATTCTTTTTATTTTTAATTTCAAGTGTTATGCTAGAATAATCATTTATCTCTTTCTCTAAGAAGATGATTTTCAAGATCTTCTTAACCTTTTTATTTTCAAGGATGGCATAATACTCTTTTAATTTTTCTAACTGCTTTGCCAACCTATTACTCTCATTTTTCAAAAAGGTTTTCTTCTTAAATATCCCGACTAGAGTCTTATGCATTTTAAATGATTCATTTTCTAGTGTTGTATGTGAGGGCATGCTTTCATTGTAAGATTCAATGCATGATTCATCACAAAATTTATCACTATAACATTCATATGAATCCATGCATACAGTATTATCATCAGAACCAATGGATGACTCATCATACAATATGTCATAGGATTTGGCACAAGAATCATCACAACATGCATCACATGGATTATTATATGAGCTAATAGCATAATTATCAATAGGGCAATCAAATGATTCATCAAACGAATTAACACAATAACTTTCACATGAATCATTGCATGCATTAACAACAATATTTTCACCAAGAACCACAGATGATTCTCCACATTATATTTTGCAACAATCAACATAAGAATCATCAACTGCATAACAAACTGAAACAGAAGGTGAATCATATACCTCCTCGTCGGTTATTGCAGTATGCTCATGATCTGCCATTACCTGATTATAAAGATTTGGAGCATTTGGAGTGGTAATCTCGTTTTCCTGGGATTCTCCATATTTCTTTTCAAGTTCATCCCAGATTTCCTATGCACTATGACATGCCACAATTTCAACAAAAATATTAGTCTCTAAAGCACAATACAATATATCTATGGCATTATAATTAATCATATTAAAATCATTTTCATTTATTTGTGCACATCTTCCTTTAGCAGTCACAAGCCACACCCTCCAGTCCATAGATTTCAAAAATATGATCATTCTAATTTTCCAGGTGGTGTAATCGACACCACAAAATAATGGAGGACTGGAAAGTGACTATCTCTCACTGAATGGGGATACACCAATGTGAGTCATCTCAATCTTTTAGTAAAAACGTTTAAGTCAATACTACGAGGCTCTGATACCAACTGTTAGCTTTGGTGCAATCCCAAAAGGGGGGTGAATTGGGTATTTAAAAATTTTATCCCCTAGATCAATCACTAATCAACAGTATTACACAAGCCTAAGGTCAATCTAATGCATGTAAAATAAATCAATCCAAATATACAATGGAATTTAAACTGTAATGAAAATTTAATCAAGCATGCACAATAAAGTAGTAAAAGAGACGACGCCTAGAAATATTATCGAGGTTCGGCCAAATTGCCTACGTTCCCGCCTTGGCTAACAAGTACAAGGATTACCACTATAGGCTCACTTAACGAGTGGAGCGGCACCTATACAAACCAAGTCAATTAGCACAGGGCTGACCTCAACCTTTACAATTAAGTCAATTAACACAGGGCTGACCTCAACCTACACAATCCTTACCGGTCTGGATTACCGCCTCCTCAGGCCACGCCTGGAAATATAACAGTATTCTCTTAAATAGATGGTACAGAAATAGTGCTTTCACGTAAAGCAGATATGTACCCAAATATGCATGTTCACATACACATCAATAACATGGATATAGTGTAAGCTCAGTGATGCTAGTTTTGTGCAATCCACACTCAATGCAATATAATTAGTAAGATGCTCAAGAGTGTTCAACACAAGCAATATCTTGGAATATAAACAAGGTATTTCAATAACACATCAATATTCCAAGTATACGAATCAGATAATCAAACTAGTTTTACAAAAAGTTTCCTTCAAAGTAATATGCACAAAACTAGTTTGAAAATGTTTGCTTGTTTGAAAAATCTTTGCACAACAAAAATCAAGCTAATAGAAACTTGCAACAAAGATGCAAATATCCTAAGCTTACTTAGTTTATCCCCACACAAGATTTATAATATGCAAATCTATGGGATAAACCTAAGCTAAACTCCTTAGAAAAATTATCTCAAGCACACAAACAAGTAGGAGTTTCTAGCAAAGTATAAAAATCACAATCACACAAGAAGAACTCTCACAATCTTAGAATATATCAAATGAATGAAAGTTTAAGAGTATTTGGCCAAAAGATGTATTTTCAAAAGAGATGATATTTTGGTTAATCACTTTGCTAATTTATTTTCAATCTTGCAAATGGACTCATATTTATAGCCAGGGATAAAAATATAACCATTTGGGATATGGTGGGAATAATTAAAAATGTTCCAAAGGATTAAAATATAATTATCTTGAAATAACCCTGTTTACCCACGATTAAACTAATTTTAACCGAGCAAGGTTCGGGTGGCCGAACCTTGGATCGGTAGCCCAACCTGACTCAGTAACAAAAGGTGTTCAATGCAGTTCAGTCGCCCGGATAGTGCTTCGGCAGCCTGAATTAAAGTCAGTAGCATTTGTTCGTGACTTCGGGTGCCCGGTCTAATGTTCGGTGGCCCGAACCCATGTGTTCGATCGCTTGGGGGCCTTTTTGAACTAAAACAATCAATCGCCCCAGTTGGTGAATTGTCCCTTTCGAGGCGTTCGAGCGCCTGAGGAAGATAAGCACATTTAAAGTTCGGTTGCCCAAGAGCCCTGGTCAATTGTTGACTCGACCACATTTCGGGCGCCCGAGGAGTTTTGTACTCCAAGGGTTCGATCGCTCGAGTTTTCTCAAATTGCTTAGAAATATTAAATTTAAGCACAGATTTAACACCTATATATATATATTATATGATATGTGTGTGAGTGTTGGGACCTATAGTCATACTAGGGTCTTTACTGAGACCATTTTGAGATAGTCCCAAAAATCCGGCGTTGGTCGACCGAAGGGTGCCGCCCTAAGGTCATTCAACCCCTATGGTCATTTTGAGCTTACCATATATCCAATATGCATGATGTGCAGGTAAGATAAATACAGACCACATCCTAAGTTACTATTACAGACCCATATTACAAATATTGAATTTACAATAACAAATTAAAAGGTCTTCAGGGTCTTCATGCTTTGCTTTCATGTGCCATCAATCGGTTTGCTAATATAAACCTACACACACATTTGAAAGCTATCAAATACTTGAGTATTTGTCATTATCAAAATTGGGTGTGACCTATAAGGTTAACAAGCAGTCAATTTAAATGTCTCATATTCACTAGTAAGCATATCTATCCTACTATCTTTTACTTCCTTAGTGCCTTCATATATTACTTTTAATTTTTCCCATATCACTTTAGAAGTTTTATAGGTCATTATCCTATTGAACTCATTAACATCTAATGCACAGTATAGAAGGTTTATGGCAGTAGCATTTATTTGAACAGTTTTCATTCATCATCAGTATACTCATCTTCAGCCTTAGGTACATTTACTTTATCAACAACTTTCATAGGAACATGATTTCCTTTAGAAATTATTTTCCACACTTTCCAATCAACATTTAAAAGATATATCCTCCTCCTTTATTTCCAGTAGGTGTAATTTACACCGCAAGAGAGAGAGAGAGAGAAAGGGGTTTTAATTTTTCCAAAAAAATAACTTGATCCCCTTTCTATAGGCTGCTAGCACAGGGGGAAACCGTCGATGATTTTCTGAGCTCTATCAAAATCGTCGACGGTTTGATCTATGTCAAACAAAAATTCTTCTTTTTTTTATTATTTTGTTAAATACTATTTTTCGAATCTCTACACCATACTCTTAAATGTGAGAGCTATTATCTTTACACGTATGATTATGTGTCATGTAGTCATAAACTATTGGATTTGAACTAATATATTTTTTGGATCGATTGAAAATTTGTTCTTAAATATAGACTACACAATAAAAATATCTTATTTCTCTTTCTCATTTTATGTTCCTCTTATTACAATTAAAATCTAAATATAAGATCTCACTTATCCAATAAGTATAATAATTTTACAGATCAAATGGTACCATACACATAGTATGCGAATTAAATGTATATATATATATATAATATATAGAAGATAAATATAACATTTTCCACTACCTTATTTATTTATTTATTCATTTTTAAATTTTTTTTAGGCAAAGATATTCGCTCCTCCATACTCGGATGGGATAAGATTTGAAGCTTAAGATAGAATGCGCAACACTGAAGTAGGATCTTTCATGTACGGACTCCAAGTCTCAAGTCAACTCCACAGGCACAGTGGCGTGGCAATTGGTCTTTCCACTGATCAGATTATCCTACCTTCAGATCGACGGTTCCGATCAATTTACTATACATTTACAATCCTCGGAACAAACATACCCCAAACTTTCTCGTACACCTTGCTTAGCCTGCGAGACATCTTCGAGACTGACACGTGTATCAACCTCAGACATCGCCACCTCTCTCTCTCTCTCTCTCTTTTATCTTCTCTGTCTGTACAGATCCTCCGAACACGTTCCTTGTTTCTTTCTCGACCCGGTTGGCTGCAGCTTCTCCTGATCTCTCTAGGGTTCCTTAGGTCTCAGAAGAAACAAAGCGACCACTACCACCGCTATGGGAGGCGGAGGAGTTATGAGGGCGGCGGCCAAGGTGGCCGGCATGGGGGCACTGAACGGTGGGCTTCGCGGCGTTCCGACTGTGCCGGCGGCGGAGTACCCTGTCGCCGCCGCGGCGCTCAAGGCTTCTCGCCCTGTTTCGGCTATCGCATCGTCTTCTCCTGCTCAACCCGAAGCCGTTGAGATGCAGCGTTCGTCGTGGGACTCCGACGACTGGGAGTTCGCCGGCGTCGGAGAGGAAATGATCTTGGATGTCGACTATCCGCCGCCGAGGCTCGTCTTTGGCGACGTTCCTACTCTTGAGGAGGCCAAATCCGCCACTGCCGATTTGACAGATGCTCTTGAGAAGTACGCACATTTGAAATTCCTAATTCTTGTTAGGTTTTGAGTATTTATCCAAGCAAAAGTGGATGATTTTACAATTCACTATTTTTTCCCTTTTCGTAGTCTGAAAACAATTGGATTAAAATTATTTGATTTTAGGGTTTAGTTTTGATGCGGCATGTACTATTTTTGTATATGTAACTGCTTGTCACGTGTCAATTGGTGGTGTGATCTAAGGTAGTTATTTCTGTGAACTTTATAACATATTATAATCCCATGAATGAAGGGTTTAAAGTTTCTTCTTCCCCAAACCAAAGAAAAGGGTATTCTACCTTGTGTGAAGGGTTAGGACGTTCGGGTTCTCGAGTTAAATAAAGTCTGGTTCTTCTTGAATTGGAAGGAACTGCTGCATTCTCTTTATTCAAAGAAAGGAAATCATTGTCATGTTTGTTTGCTGTTTTGGTTATGGAGAAAACAAAGCAAGAGAAAGTAAATGTGAAGAAAAAAAATGTGGAAATCTTGTTTGCAACTTTTTTATCTTTTGCAAAAAGATTGGTCTCTCTTCTATCTTTCAATTTCTTGGTATTAAATGGTGTTAAAAGTGCCTCATCTAGATTGGAATGGTTACCATATTGTATTCCTATGGTGTATATTTTGAATTAAATTGTGTTACCATGTTTCTCTTTATGGTGTGAAATTTGCTTTAGAAATTATAATGCATTTATTTTGCTTATTTTTTATGCTGTAGGATTGTCTGGAACATGTTATAAAGCCCTAGTTTTTGCATTATATACTTTGAGTTGCGTTATTTTGCACAGTATCTGCAGCATGTGATTTGCTTTAATTTTGTGTTTCGTATGTAGAATCTCAATACCTCAGAAAATGATATATTGCAGTCAACTGCTGTAGTATCTACTTGAATTTGCTTTTGTGCTTCGTCCCCCCAAGAGTTTGACAACTTCTTCAATATCATTTTTTTTTTTCTCAATATCAAATGAAGAGTTTCCCCTCTCCTACATCCTCTATGTATTGTGGTTGAAAATATTAGCCATGAGTGCAGAGTGCAGAAGATTTTGTTAGCATCTGGGGACAATATGCCACAGTTTCTCTTCCAATTTGAAGGCTGATAAATTATTCATGCTTTATATCGTAAACGAATTTTAGTTTCATTTTGAGATCAATGTACTGGTGATATGACAACAACAAACTAAGTCTTAAGTAGTGGAGTCAGCTACATGAATATTTTTCTGCCAATTTACATGTTTATGGAAAATTTTATCTAACAAATTCAGGGTTATTAAATTCTTATTATCTCATTCCAAGTTAATTTATGCTTACCACTCTCTCTTCTATTACCCCTTGTACTAAGGCTGATAAATTAATCATGTTTTATATCATAATTGAATTTTAGTTTTACTTTGAGATCAATGATGTTGTGAGGTATTATATAATATATACAACAACAACAAACAAACTAAGTCTTAAGTCTCATTAGGTGGGGCAGCTACATGAATCTTTTTCCACCAAATTTACACATTCATGAACAATTTCCTCTGAAAAATTTAGGGTTATTAAATTTTGCTATCTCATTACAAGTTAATTTAGGTCTACCATTACCCTTTCTACTACCCCTGGCAGTAACTAACACACTCCTCATTAATGCACTATTTGGCCTACATTGTAAATGTCCAAACCGTTTGAGTCATCCTTCCTTTATCTTATCATATATAGGAATTACGCGTAGCTTACCGCAAATATGTTCATTCCTTAGTTCATCTTTTAATTCTATACCACTCATCCACCTTATCATTCTTGTCTCGGCAACTTTTATTTTTTAGATATGTTGTTTCTTAGTTACCTAATATTCTAATCCATATATAATAGTTGGCCTTACACTCGTTTTATAGAACTTCACTTTTAATTTTAAGGGTATTCTACGATCACATAACATGCTTGAAGCTCTTCTCCATTTTATCCAACCTGCTTTAACTCTATGCATTTCATTTTCTTCAATTTCTCCTCTAGCTTGCACAATAGATTCAAGGTATCAAAATCTATTAGTGTTTTTGATTTCTTGACCATCAAGTTTAACCTTTTCTCCAATATTCCTCCTATTATGGCTAAAATTACATTACATATATCCTGTCTTCTCTTTATACTTATCCTAAAACCTTTAGATTATAAAAATCCTCTCCATAATTCTAATTTAGATTCTACTCCACCCCTAGTTTCTTTAATCAAGATAATATCATTTGCAAAGCTATTTTGGATACTTCTAGTAAGGGCTCAAAGGTAATCCTTGATGTATATCTATTGTCATTGAAAACTTCCTAGTATCTCCGTATGTAGTCCTAATGATGGTCACTATTCCATGACACATATCCTTAATGTCATTAGTATACCTATTACATATGCCCTTTTTTCTAAAACCCACCATAGCACTTTTTTAGGTACCCTTTCATATGCTTTCTTTAGGTCAAAAAAATTATGTGCAAGTTCCTATTTTTTTTCCTAAACTTTTCCATTAATCTTCTTAACAGATATATAACTTTTTTAGTACATATCTCAAGCATAAAACCGAATTGATTTTATGAGACGCTCATTCTAACCTTAATCTTTGTTCAACTACCCTTTCCCACAATTTTATTGTATGACTCGTAAGTTTAATTCCACAATAATTATTGCAATTCTATGTCTCCTTTATTTTTATATGTAGGTAGTTATTATATAACATCAATATCCAATTTCATTCATCCCAAGCCAACCATAGGCATAAGAGAGCATGAAAATATGCAGTGAAAATAACAATAGCTTGCACTTTTGAATGGTGATTTTTTGTTTGGGGTCTTGAGCATTCATATGCCTGTGGAGAATGAGGTACCCTCCTCCCCTCTTCCCAAGTTGAGGCTCTATTGGAAACTCTTGTGTCTTGGATGACACCATCCAACCTTATGGTTGACAACCAAGAAAAGTGAACTCCTAAACCTTCGGGCTGATAGTACTGCGTGATCTCATTCTCAAATGGACTGTACATGGGTTTCCCAATCCCACATGGAAGCCCAAGACACCCCTCAAGGATGTCAAGAGCTTGTTTCTTATCGCTCTTCGGGGTGCTCACTTAATATCCAATAGGATACAAGGGGAGGTACGCCGCTCACATACTGTTCTCTAAAGGACATCTCCAAAAGATTCCCGCTCACAAATGAGTAGCAACTAAGGATCTAATGATTGTACATCTTAGGTTCAAGAACACCACTATCATTACTTCGGATCCACTACAACATCGCAATGACATGCTGAAAGTATCGCCATGACATTCCCCCAGTCACAAGTTAGAATCATCTTGAATCCATGTTAACCAATTTCCCTTCAAGTCAGAATCATACACCAAAACCATGTGTCATGGTTGCAGAACTCTTAAGACGGTGACACATTGCTTTATTCTTGTCTTAGAAACACCTTATTAGTACGATATTCTCAAAAAGTAAAGGCTTGGTGCAGAGGATGTAACAGAAGTTACTTGGAAGGGGTTGGGGGAGCAGGAAATGCTAGATAGGATGAGAAGAAATATTTTAATTCCGAGAAATTCTTGATGATTTGAAAGTGGGTGCTTTTAATGTCCTTGGGAATCACTTCATGGTAGGAAGAGATTGTCATTGCCTTACTTTTGAAAAGGAAAGGGATATCTGTTTTAGGAATTTACTGCTCTTGAGGTTGCAGAAGAAGCTAGATGTTTCTCCATGAGTAAGTTTCTTTTAGTTGTGTTAAATATTTTTAATTTTATTTGTAGAAGCATCTACGGGCTTTGTCTTCAGTCTGCATGGAATTATGCTATATTTCTCAAGTGGCATTGCCTTACAATAGAATTTTTTGTGCATGGGCGTTTATGTGCTGAAACTATGGACAAGAGTGCTTTTATTTTAACTTGTCCTTTCACATTTTCATATCATGTTATGAGGTTGTTGTGGAAACATGTGAATAAATGTCAAGTGAACCACAATGTGTTTACTTGCTGCTAGTAAATAGTCTGTTCGTGCAGTCATGCTGCTATGTGGTATCATATATTCAGATATGCGCATCCTGCCTCTATTCATTTTCCTTTTTTCACAATTGTATTATTAAGAAATGTACATTAACAGATGCTCTGCTAACTGCTCTTACTCTCTGTTTACTTTCAGGGACTTCAACTCACCAAAGTCTGCTGGATCCATGGGATCATTCTCAAATGATCATGAGCCCAACCAGCCTCTGCTTTCAAACTCTTCAGAGATTAAGGGATGTGTTACAAGTGATAATTCAGTGACTCCAATGCCCAATCATGCCATGCAAGCATTCAAGTTGCTCAAAGAGAATACTGCTGCTCAGGTTCAGACCCTCAATCCATGTAACTTTAACTTTTTCACATGAATTTTTTATTTTGGAAAATGGATGAGGGTAGTGCATTAGAGACCAGAAATTTTGGAGATGATAATCCTGCCATTCAGAAGTTGGTGCTTGAATTGCATGTTTACACGGTCATCCTTTTTTTCTCAATCATATACATGAATTCTTACATACTGAACCTTGGATGTATTTCACTTCAAAGCGCATTATATATTTGTAGGTTATATTTTTTTTAGATGGACTTTCACACTGTAGTGTCTTTTTTGAAAAATAAAATAAAAATGCAAGTGTTGCACTTGACAGCATTTATTTTAGAACAGGTCTTGTGGATTAGATTTTATCTGGTGTGTTCTTGGTTTCCCAAGCCCCTTACCATCTTGTGTTTGACAAAGAATTTAGCTGAGCTGTTAAAAGTACTGTTAGGACACTGATGAAGTATCTGAGGGAACTGCTAAAGAAATTCTTATTATGTTTGACAGTACATGCTTTAAATTTTGAAATACCAATTCTTGATATTTAGAGCTACTTGCATGTTGGTTGAAAAATATAATTAAACAAAAAGAAACTGTAACACCCAGTGCACAAGGGTCTCAGGCCATTGGGAGTCTTGGGAGGGGGAGGGCATATTTTATGCAATCTTACCTCCTCTACTTGAGGAACTTGTGAGGGAGTAAAAAAAGGTTAATTAATTTCCTATATTTTACTGAGGCTTATCATTAGAGCCTCTTTGCTTCAGTGTCTTATTCCCAGATTCATGTTTTTGGTGACAATTGCAGTTGAAGTAAATGCAGTGAACTGATAATTGAACTTTTTGTTCGATGAGATGCATACTCTTATGAAATTATATTAGCCTACTTTGTTGCGTGCAGACTGTTGTAGCTTCAATTGCCAGTGACCGAAATGTTTGGGATGCTGTCATGAAGAATGAGGCACTTGCGGAGTTCTTCCAATCGCAGAAAACCAGTAAATTGTTCTACTTTTCATCCCAACTTGTCTCTCTCTCTCTCTCTCTCTCATATATATACATATATCTATGTATGTAATGTATATTGCAAACTCACTTCGATCTTTTTGTGAGCAGATGCCCCTTCATTTTATGGTGTTATGGAGGAAAAGGAATCTGTTGTGGACAATGAAGATTCATCTGTTCCAAAGCAATCTGGGAATGTTGGAAATGCATTTCTGGGTTTTATGCAGGATGTAAAACATTCAGTTGTGGAGATGGTTAACAGAGCTTCTGATTTGTTCTGGAACGTATTTGGAGTTGGAGCAGGAGATCAGAAATCTGGTGAGGCTGGCATGGAGGGAATGGCAAGCTTCATGCAGAGCCCCACAGGAATATCGATCATGGGATTGGTAGTAATGGTTATTACTGTGGTGGTGATGAAGCGAGTTTAGGCATCCTTTCTAGATAGCCTCTTTCCCTGAATTTGCCGATGTTACATAATCCTTTTACGATATGGTTGAATACTTGTGATTGCCATGAGTGATAAGAACTTGGATAATGGGTGAGAAGTTGTCATACACAGATTTTAGTGGTTACTCCAGATTTCTTTTTTCCCAAACAGATCTCTATTTGCTTGGACTAAAAGTATATATTTGCCATGTTTTGTTGAGTAAGATAGTTCATCTCCATGGTTCGTCTCTGCTGTGGAATGGGATTAGTATTTTGGCCATCTTTCCCCCAGCCTAGGCCTATTTGGCTTGCTATGCTAGGGGTCAATTTTGGTCCTTGAAATGTTAATTTTATAATATGAAACTTGATGTTCCAAGTCAACATTTGATCATAACTATTAACTAAATGTGTTCAGATATCATTTTTGAGATCAACTTCCTGGTAGGTGTAGAGGTTGGTTTTTTTGTGTTTATGCTTGTATAGCATGTGTACTATTAGTGGTTGGAGCTAATAATAAAATGCATCAATTTAAATGTGAACATTGATGAACTTATTAGGAAAATTCAAAATGAGACTTCTTGGTATATGTGCATTTACAGATTGATGATATTGTGTTGATTGGTTATAGGAGGCATATTGGAGTTTAAAAGTAGATAAGTAAGAACAAGATAGAATATATGAAATGTAATTTCAATAATATAAGTAGAGGAGGAAATATTAAACTAAATAGTCAGGAAACTAATAACACTAATAAATGTAGATATCTAAAAGTTATTATGCAAACGAAAGGGATAACTGAAGATGTTCGTAGAATTAAAATGGGTTGGGTGAAATGAAGGGGCATGTTAAGTGTGTTATATGAATATAAAATATATTTAAAATTAAAAGAAAAGTTTTATAAGACAATTATAAGGTCACTTATATTTTATGGTTTAGAATGTTAGACGAATGTTATGGTATGACATCAAAAGATACAAATAAAAAATGAGCATATAGTCAATAATTTAGTCATAGTTCTCCTTGATAAGAAGATAAGGGAGGGTGACTTAGATGGGTTGGACATTTAAAATGTAGGTCTAATAGAGTACATATGAAGAAGAGAAGAGTGAGTTATTATTTTTAACATGAAAAAAGGTAGGATAGATCTAAAATAACTTAGAATAAGGTAGTAAGAATTTAATAACCCTTAATTTAATAGAAGGAAATGTTTTTCCATCAGGTGAATTGACAAAAAAAAATTTTTGTAGCCAACTCCACCTAGTGGGACTTAAGGCTTGTTGTTGTATCAATATGAATGTTCGCCAATGGTTATGAAGAAATTCCTTGACAAACTAAAATGAGCCCGGAAAGTATGGAGCATGAGGTTTAACTTTGTATTTGTAAATTTTAATTTTGTATAATTTTATAATAACATTTTTTCTACTGTATACAATTTTACATAAAGATTTGAATTCCACAATAATAACAATCTTCAATTTAGTGTGCTTTCTATATGAAGATTTTGTTGTTGTATCAATATGAAAGTCGCCAATGGTTTGAAGGAATTCCTTGACAAACTAAAATGAGCCTAGAAAGTATGGCGCATGAGGTTTGACTTTGTATTTGTAAATTTTAATTTTGTATAATTTTATAATAACATTTTTTCTACTGTATACAATTTTGCATAAAGATTTGAATTCCACAATAATGACAATCTTCAATTTAGTGTGCTTTTTCTCAATTTTTTTTAAACAAGTTTATGCTATTAAAATGCAAATAATGACAATTGTAATGTTTCGGAGAAGAGGTCTATAATGGCGAGGGATGATAATAGTATTGACGGTTCGATGGAGTCGCCATTAACCTATTATTTACTTAGGTGCGGTTAATTCACCTAATAACTACTCGTTGATTGGTCTCTAAACTAATCCGAAGCTCAAAAAACTAGTAATCTTGGTCTACCCTTACTAGAATTGAGATCAAGAGTATAGTTATGTAAGCGGAAGACATTAGCACCCCTTACGCACTCGTTCTACGAACAGTACCTAATTAACCATAAATTAGCTCAAATCGAATGAATTGATCCTTAATTAACTCGTAAACAATCTAGTGAACATTAAAATTTCAAGAGAGAATGCAAAATTAAGCACGATTTAAGAGTGTATAATAAGAACTCTAAAGGAGGGAAAAACCTCCCTCATAATTAATATAGGTGAGATTTGAAACACTTATTTACCTTTTATTTTATCATAAGGTCGCACACATGCACATGCACATGCACACAAAACATGCTGCGTACAAATATTAAAAATACAAAATGGTCATGCAAATGTATCAATTCAAGCAAAAAAACGATCTCCAAAACATTCCCAAATTTTCTAGGATTTTATGGAATTTTTCAAGAGTTTTTTGCATTTTTTGAGAATTTTAGGGAATTTATGCCAATTTTATTTTTATTTTTTTACTTTTTTTTTGTTCCTTAGGTAAAAAAGGGCTCAAGGAATTTTTTTTTTCTTCAATTTTTCTCAACTATTTTGGATTTTTAATGATTTAAAAGTGAACTTAAAAATTATTTTACTTAAAGAAAAAGGAAAAGCAATTTAGGCGGACCAAACCAAGTTGACCCGATTCAAAAGAGAGGGTAGGCAAGACACACCTAGGCCTGCCATATGTCACCCATCCAAAGGTGCCACATGGCGGCCCTAGAGCAGCTTAATTTTTCTTGTCTCCTTTTGTTTGAGTTGATACATGGCAAGCCACGTGGCACCATGTCATTGGACCAATCCAAAAATCACTAACATAGCAGCAATTCGCTCGCCTATAGAAAATACAGTACAGACAACCAGGATTAGGCCACATTGCTGGGTGACGTCACCCAGCAGACATGGTCCAAACTATGCCACATGTCACACTCCGATAGGTGACATGTGGCTCATTACAGCTGATATTTTTTAATATATAAAATTTAAAGATTTTTTCTTCTTTTTTTTTCCTTCCTTTTTTCTTTTCCTTTCTCCATTCTTGAATGTTCTTTTTCCCTCTCTTTATCTCTCTCTCTCTCTCTCTCTCAAGTCCCCCTCTCAGTACTCACCTACCTCTTTCACTCCCCTTTTGCTCACCTCTCTCCCTCACTCCACTCTCATCTTACCTTTCTTACTACTAGCAGCCATGGCCGCCACCATGGCCTCGGCCTCCTCCGACAGAGTCACCTCTCTCTCTCTCTCTCTCCTCTCTCTCCTCTCTCTCTCTCTCTCTCTCTCTCTCTCTCTCTCATTTCTCTTTTCTCATTCTCTCTCATCTCACCTATTTCTCTTCGATTTCCCTCTCATCTCTGCTTTCTTTTTCACCTCTCTTCTCTCTCGATTTATTTCTTTATCAGTCTTCCAGTTCCCTCTAATCCCTCTCACATCTTTGTTCTCTCTCTCTCCCTCTCCGTCTCCCTCTCTCTTAGATCTCCCTCAGATCTCTCTATCTAATCCCTTCTTTTTCTTGATTTTTTTTTTTTTTTTTTTTGCAAGTTGGGCCCAATTCCGCCTCTTTGCCTAACCCCTTACTACAGATCCAAGTTGAATTTGAAAGGCACCCTTAGGTATAACCTCTCTTCCCGATCTTTTTTATTTTTCTATTCTTTTCTAATTTTTCTAGGATCGTTTGTGTTTTCTTGCGCTTTCTTGCGAGCCAAGTAGGTGGGGTAGGTGGTTGGTTGATCTAGGTACTAACCCAAGTTAAGTTAGGGTTGGAATTTGGGTTAGGTGGTGTCAAGGGTTAAGGTTATGGTTAGGTTTTGGTTAAGGTCAAGGTTAGGTTTAGGTTAAGGTTAGGGTTTAGTTTGGCACTCTGGTTGGGTTTAGGGGTAAGTTGGGCCATGCTAGTTGGGCCAGGTCTAGTTGGGGTTGGTCATGGTAGGATTAGGGGTAAGTTGGGCCAGGGTGAGTAGGTGAGCGAAGTTTTGGTTTTGGTTAATTGGGTTAAGTTAGTTAGACCTGGGGCAATTTGGGTTTGGGCTTAGGTTTAAGTTAAATTTAGGTTAGGTGGATTTTGGGCTTAGGTTTGTTATGGGCTAAGTTAGGTGCAATTTGGCCTTAGGGTTTTTGGGTGTAGTGAAGACCAATTAGGCTGTAAGTTTTTTTGGTTTAAGTATGTCCAAATGGGCCTTAGGTTGTAGGCTTGGGCTGGGTTTTAGGTCCAAGGGTTAGGCTGGGTCAGTGGGCTTGGGTTAGGCTTCTAGATTGGATGTTTAATTAGGGTTTATGTTTAGTTAGAGTTAGATTTGGATTGGGCTAGGTTAATCGGTCAGTTGACCCCGGTCAAAGTTAATATGGATCCAAGTAGTTAGGTCAAACCTGAATCCTTGAGTCCACAACTCCTTATCCTTTGATCCAACCTCCTTCTTCTCCTCTGCTTCTTTTCTTCTTAACTTTTATGCTTCTCTCCTATTTCCTTGGCAGCTCCCTACTAATTCTCTAGCCCTAAGAAGCAAGTGTGTCTCCTTTCTCTCTACTTGGCAGAGTTCTAACTTTCTTTTTAAGAAGCTTTTGCTTCTTCTTCCTTTTCTCTTGGTAGAGTTCTACCTATTTCTTTCAATCTCTCTACTTCACTCTTTTGTCTCTCTTTCTCAATATGAGAAATCAATTTTTTTTTTCGTACTCTTTTAAGAACCCCTTTTTATAGATAATGGAAAGGTTGGGAAGGGCTATTTTAGGAAAGTAGGCTCTAGAGAGCATACCCCCTTAATGGCTATAGAGGGGAGTGGGTGGGTAAGCATTAATGCTTGCTTACAAGAGGGGAGGATATGGGGGCAAAGCTAGAGTGAGGTTTCTGTTGACCCTATGGGTCATGCCCAGTTTTGATAATAACAAATACTCTAGTATTTGATAGCTTTCAAGTTTGTGTGCAGGTTTATATTATCAAATCATATGCTGGCACATGAGAAGACTTGAAGACTAAAGACCCTGAAGACTTATTGTTGTAATTTATATTATTTGAGTCTGTAATAATTTATAACAGTCTGTAATAATCTCTGCATGTCATGCATGTAGGATTTGTAAGCTCAAATTGATCGTAGAATGACCATAGGGGCTGACTGACTTTAGGGCACCATTCGGTCGATCGATGCCGGATTTTTGAGACTATCTCAAAATGGCCTCAGTAAGACCCTAGTATGACTTTAGGTCCCAACACTCATGCACATATATCATACTAAATCGAGGAGTGTTAAAAATGCGCTTAATTGAATATTTGTAATAATTTTGAGAGAGCTTGGGCGACCGAACCCCAGGAGTTCAAAACTCTTTAAGCGTCCGAACTGTTAAAAAGTCAACAATTGACTTAGGCTCTTAGGCAACCGAACATAATTGCACACACCTTCCCCAGGCGCCCGAACCCTTTAAAGGGAACTTTTCACCAACTTGGGCGACCGAACCTTTTAGTTCAAATCAAGCCCCTAGCGACTGAACACATGAATTCGGGCTACCGAACCCATGACCGGGCACCCGAATTTACGAAGAAATGATTCTGACTTTAATTTGGGCCACCGAACTATAACTCGAGTGACCAAACCTATTAAATACCATTTATGACTGTGTCTATTCGGGCGACTAAACCAAGGTTTAGCCACCTGAACCTCGTCGGGTTAAAAAGTTTTTAACTGAGGTAATTACGAGTTATTTTGGATTAAATGTGCTTAAACGCTTTTGAACTTTTCTAATAATACTCAATAGGTCCAAAACGGTTATATTTTTTACCTAGCCTATAAATATAGGTTCAATTTGTGTGGATTAGCATAAGATTGAGAAAATTTATTAGCCAAAAGCCTCTCAAACTTAAAATCTCATTTTGCCTATAATACTTCCAAACACTCTCATACCTTCATTCCATTAATTATTTTTAGTTTTGTGAGAGTTCTTGCTTGGGTTATTGCTAAGTAGTACTGCTCATACTCTCATTGCTTTGCTTGATTGTTTGATATTATTTTTGGGAGTCAAGCAAGAGTTTTCTCACAGATATTTATTTGATAAATCTTGTGTTCGGAAAAACTCATTAGCTTAAGGATCTTTGCATTGTCATCGCAAAGATTCTTGTAACTATATTTTTTGTGTGCAAAGGATTTTACAAGCCATAATTTTTCAAACAACTCTTGTGCCTATTTTATTGAGGAAAATCTTTTGAATTAAGTTTGAATATTTGATTAACATCTTTGAAACCCTGATCTGCTATTGAGATTTCATTTAAATTGTTTCAAAGAAATAGTTTGATTAGAACACTCTTGAGCATATTAGTAATCATATCTTGTTGAGTGTGGCTTGCACAAAAATACACATCATTGAACTTACATTTACCTACATTGTTGATGTGCATTTGATTGATTAAGTATACTGCGCGTATCTAGGTACACATCTACTTTACATGAAAGCATAATCACTGTACCATTTCGTTATATTTCAAATACTATTGTATTTCTAGGCACGGGCCTGAAGATAGAGACTAGCCCTTTGAAATAGTCCCGGATTGGCTTTGACCCAGTTAGGAAAGTTAAGTGCGCCATCCTGGTAAGGTGCGTTGGTTGAGGTCAACCCTTTAATTGACCTGGTTAAGGTTGAGATCAGCCCTGTGGTAATTGACCTGATTGTAATCGATGCCGCTCCACCCTTTAAGTAAGCCTTTAGTAGAATCCTCGAGCTTGCGAGTTAGAGGCGGGGACGTAGGCACAGTTGACCGTACCCCAATAACATATCATGTGTCTGTTTATATTTCTACACTTTATATTTACTGCACGTATATGTTATTATGTGAATGATGTGCATGATTTGAATTTCCACATATTATATTTATCTGTGCATTTGGAATTGCATAGAAAGATCCTAGGTTGTGAATATACTGCTGTTATTTAGATCAAACTTAGGAAAAAGGTTTAAATTCCAATTCACCCCCCCTCTTAGGAATACACCAAAGTTAACAGTTTCTAAAAAGGAAAAATTTATTTATCTAACTATTTATTTATTGCATATATACATATATAATATTTATTTAAACCGCCCTCTCTAGACTAGGCCAAAAATCAGGTCAGGCCCACTATGGGCCTCCATTCACAAAACTAGCCCATCATGAGCCTAATGGTGGCACATGCCCACAATGGGCCTCGAAATGCAAAATAGGCCCAAAGTTGAGCCCTCTATTGGGTTGCAACCAAACGGTGAGGATGAGTGAAATGAGAGACCACGTCTAGGGAAAAACCTTAGATGACATCAAGATTGAACTAAAAATAATTAAAAATAACAAAAAATAAAAAATAAAAGAACCCTAAGTCTAACCTAAAGCCAAGTGAATGTATTGGTTTGGCAAGCGTACATGGACCTAGGTTCAAAAGATGGTGAGTATAGTTATTCTTGAGAGGTAATAGCACGGTAGTTATACTTCCCACTAGGTGAATCAAGAATTGACATAGGGTAATGTGGTTTTTTAGAATGCAAGATTGCTTGTACTCTTATATATTTACTAGCGATATTAAATCAATTTATGAGGCATTAAAAAATTGACTAGCATAGTCTATTCGAGACATTTTAAGAATTGAATCATAGGATTTTCATATTATAGATTTCAGACTTTACAAAATGAATTTTTTTTTTTTTTCATAAAAAAGCTCTGGAAAAAAATTTAGGCAAATCTATATAAAATTTCTCCATTTTGAAGCGACTGAAAGAACGCTGCTCGGTCGCATTTAAATATATACTCTTTTTTTCTTTCTTTTCTTAGCAAGTAAATCAAAGCCATGTTGAACAATGATTATAGAATCTGTATGTCATTTTTCAACTACGAGGATTTCAAGCGTTGTAAAAGGAGAGAGTTATCAGTTTGCAATTTGAATTCTATTCATTCAACAATTAGGGAGCGTGATCCTATTTATCTCCCTTAATATTGGAGGTCAAAGAAATTGTGTATGAAAAAATATGATTGAAGATGGAGAAGAAGCTGAACTTTTGTTGGAAGGTAACTCAAAAGAATTGGATGAAGGACTGTTGTATTTAAGATACCATCAAGACGACACTCATTCATCTACTGCCATTCAATAGATAATAGGTTTACACATACGCCACCAAATAAAAATGTAAAAACTTTTAGACATTGTGGAAAATATTTTTATATTTTTCATTTTTAACTGTCCAAAGAATTCTAAAAGTCTTCTAACCTTCTTTGTGCTCGTGATGTTTTGTGTTATCTTCCGGAGTTTTATTTGTTTTCCACTTACAATTTTTTTAGTTCTTAGTTTTTTGTTTGGTTGCTGGTCTTTGGTTTTTTGGTTTTGATTTTGTTGGTTAAATTAGTTTTAGGGTCTTAGAGTTTGATTTTGTTGTCCCAAAGTCTCAAGATTAGAACCACGGTTTTCCTCCGTTATAAGCGACGGATTTTATAATAAAGCTAGGAGGTGCCACTTATTACTTGGTCTGGCCAACAAAGCGACTGTAAAGCCAATTATGCATGTGGGGTTACAGTAATTTGATTTAACCATTTTCCTTTTACGGCTTAGAATGAGACTGCAATATATGCATGTTTTTTATTGACAAAATTTAAAATGTTTTAACCTTTTTTAAACCCCAAAAAATAAATCCTTACAATTTGTTATCGTTTCAGTAGATCTCAAGTTAGTGTACATTTATCCTTGTCTGTTTTATAATATTTTAGAATCTAAAAATAAAAAATAGAATTTATTTTACATAACTATACAGGCGCTTTAGATTTTACCATTTTAATACAAATCTTGAAAATTTTAAAAATAAACTAATTTGTTTATAACTTCTTTAAATAACAAAATGAACAAAAAAGATCGATATGCCGTCCTGAAGCTTAATGATAAAATCAACTGAAACTTGAATACAACACTTATCAATCATAGAACTATTCTCTAACGGTACATACCAAAATCATACTACACTACTTGACAGCAAAACTCTAGGCTTGAGCCAATTGTCTGCCCCCAAAAAAAATATAAATACTATAGCTAAGACTTATGTTACAAGTACTTCAACAAAATTGAGTCACCCATTTCACGTCCTGTTAACCAACTCAGTTGAGAAGAAAGGGAGTCTCCAGAAATCTCCCCTCACTGACAGTTGTCTGCAGCATTATTGTTGTCATGTTATTATACTTTTTGTGGCAGATGCTATTATATGCTGCTGTTGATGTACATGATGTCCTCTTTCGAGATTTGCATCTGCCCTTTATCTCTCCTGCCACTTGTTTGCGTCCGATCTGCTTGACCTCGCTGAAACGAATGACAAATTTTCACCCCCAATGCCTCAAGAAATAAGAACACAATGGTTTCTCATAGTTGGGCATGAAATTGGGATGCTTACCTTTCTCAAGACAAATGCCAAATATAAATAAGCTACTTCCCACTCATCTTGTGACAGTGTGCCTGGATGTTAGGAAGGAAAAAGAGTGAATCAGTAATTGTGTCATTACCAATGGAACAACAGGCAACAGCATACAAATTTGTGGAAACAATACAAATATTACCTTCTGTTTTTTTTTTTTTTTTTTTTTGGCAAAGCAAATCAAAGAAAAAGAAAACTATAAAGCAATTGACTTACTTCTATCTTGGTTCCCATCACCCAGAGCACCAAGCCTCCGCATGAGCTCAACAAATTCTGGTATTTTCAGGTACTCATCCACAAACTGGTGTGAATTTTTGACAAAGACGAGCTCCAAATCATACTGTTAAGATCAAAGACGAGCAAAACTGTATTTCAGAACCATGTACTCCATGCTAGAAAGTTGAATGTATGTCTTGAGGGCGACAAAGTGAATATTACAAATTCTTGTTAATGGGATTTTCAGTTTTCTAGTTGCCCTTCCCCTATTCTGATTAAACAATTCTATGCCAACTTTTCAATCCAAAAAGTTGACAGGAACACCATTTACTCCCTATGTTCGTTCACCAACTCTGAACATGAAATAGGCCCACTCTAATGACAAGTCGAATGAGGAAAAATGCTAACATGAGTGTGCCATTGAAGTTTTGACTGCTTGAACATCCAAGGAATGTGTTTTTTTTTTCCATTTTTTAATTATTTATTGTAAGAAGGTGAAGACCAACAAAATTATACCTCTTCTGCTAATGACTTGAAGACATGAAAGGGAACAATCCATTCAGGACAATCAACAGCATCCTGCAATTGAAAGTTGGGTTTTATGAACAATATTGGCAAGGAGTGATTTCATAACTTAAAGCCCACAAATAGAGCTGAGCAGAAGAATTATAAGCAAAACCAGTCTTAAAATTTTATAGGTTTTGCTTGATAAACCTACTTATATACACCTGTGGGCAGCATGATTAAAAATTATAGGTAATCTGCACATCCTGTAGGAACTTGATCCCCAGTACCACAGGATACAGAGTACTGCCAGTTTTACCAATAGAAAGCATAACCAATAATTACAACTGAAATCAGATTAAAAAGAAAGTACCAAACAGCAATACCTCTAGGTGGAATGTATACTTGATGCCAAATGGGCTAGAAGACCTGAATTTCTGCGCCAAACAACAGAAGTATTTCTCATAGTTAGGAATAAATTCTAGTAATAAAGCAGACACAAAAAATCCTTTTTAAGGACTACAAATCACAAAACATGGCCAAAGAATTCACCTTGTCAGAGAATTCTTCATCAAAACGAACCGAATAGACACTATTGCCAAAGGCCAGTCCTTCAGCTGCATACTCATGATGAAAATAGCATCATCCATCAAGAATCACAAAACTGGTTTGCCATGCGCAAAAGTTCTAATGTTTATCTATGTTGGGGAAAACAAAAAATGAGAATTTCTCAAACACAATGTAATCCAGTCTCAAAAGCAGATGTTTTCCAGAGATTTGACCTATTTCTAAATTAATCCAATAGAGAAAAATTGAAATATTTTTCAGCACTAAATAATAATTCATATTTTAAGATCAAAATTCGAATGCACAAAAAAAAAAAAAAAATATATATATATATATATATGCACATATCAGAGGGAATAGTTAAGCAGGTTATAGTAGCCCTTAAATAATTATCAGGGACAAGGGGAGACATGATTATTTACAAGGTAGCAAACCTAATAAGGAAGCTATTAGCTACTATCTAGTCCAAAAAAAAAAAAAGCAACAATAACAACAACAACAGGTTCATGCTTCTCAATGATCGCCATAGAGGATAAATTGTAAAGTTATTATATGAGCTTCTAGTATATCACCTATACCAATAGGTCTTTGCTCAATCCTGTAGAGAAATCCTAGACATTGCGGCTACCTTATACAGTTGTTTAGTGGATATTCTAATTAAGAAAATTTTCAGCTGTTTTCTATCCATCCAGAAAGAGGTGCCTTGACAATGGCTGTCTTTAATTGAAAGCCCATGACACTATCCTCAAATTATGGCTACACAATGATTTGATCTAGTGTCTGTCTTGATTTAAAAATACTGGGAAGACATGATATGCACCTAGTGTTGCATAGCTACAAAGGTGTCATACAAACAACTGTGAAATAGTTGTGATTTAAAGCTTAGTTTTACTTGACATCGTCGATTTATTTTTGTTTTTTAGTACCATTTTTTCCTTGTTCTGGTGGATGAAATATGTACGCACACATTTCTTAAAAATTCAGAATTAAATTAAAATATGCCAAGGAATTTTGAAATAGTTCCTCGCACTAGTAATGAAATTCTAAAAATTTTAATTTTTATCACATTTCAGCTCTGGCAAGAACAAACAGAAGGGCGCAAGTCAAAACCTTCTCTAAGCTTTTTGATGATAACATTGGCATCTGGCATTGTCCCAATGAAGGTACCTCCTGGACGAAGTAATGCTGATATATTGGCCAAAGCACGCCGAGCCCGTGCCTCTGTAGACCATGAATAATGCATTGCAAACTGCAAAATTTTAAGCACAAATGGTCAATGATCATAACACATATTATACACTAGAACAAAAAGGGGAAAAAAAAAACCCCAAAAATGAAATTCAGGTAATTTGCATGATCCACTATAAAACAAGAATTAACTGTGAAACAGAATGTCCAGCATTGCAATGCACAGAAAGCCCATTTCAGAAGAGCACCACAAGACTATAATTTTCTAGGTAAGATCATGTTTAGGTAATTTTACTAAAGAGATTCTTTGTGCGAATGTGTGTGTGATGTTATAGCATGGACAGGCAATCACAGGGATGAAAAGGAAGATTAACATCCATCAAAGGAGACTTCCTATACTAAGTCAAGGCAGTGAAAATATTCTGTAAATAAGTCTAAAAAGCCAAATTACCAAAAGATTATTAATACTAGAGGTGGTGTACATGCATACGTTAGATGCTATCCAATAAGATGTTTGAAGAAGTGCAGAGGAATGAATGTTTTTTTTCTGGAGAGAAAGAGAGAGAGAGAAAGAAAAGGGAATATATATATATATATATATATATGTGGGTAAGCTGGGAATGGGATTGAGAAATTTCAAGGAAAAGGGATTTGCTTTAATCTTTGAAATTGCATCTTTAATCCAATATGAAAACTCACCAACAAAGTGAGAATATTTCTTATCTAAGGCATTTCAGTATACCCCTTCAAAATTTAAATTGTTACGCTAAAAGGCCTCCTGGCTTAAGCATGCAATAGATAATGAAGAATACAATGAGCCAAAAACCAGTAGTGTGTCTCTAAGCATATATCACCAAATGTAAAACAGTGCTTGTTTACTTTTATCAGGAAAAAGAAAATGTTTACTTAGTGACAACAGAATCACTCACTTGGCAACTGCAAATATCAAAAGGCGCATCATCTTCCAAAACTTTATCCAACCGAACCTGAAATTCATCAACCAAAAAAATAAGGAAATCCCACTTTCTTGTACTGATGTATGGATAAGGAACTAATTGTATGAAAAGAGCAGCAGACTCTTATAATATAAGCAAAAGCAGCGCACCTCAAGGTCGTTTAAAAGAAAGTTTAAATAATAATATTACATTATTGGGTATAATGACATTTCTTTTTTTGTGTTTTGCAGATGCAAAAGAATCTCATAACAGCATCAAACGGAATCTTTGGACACAGAAAAAAGTAAAGGCTGGTCAGGAACGAACTTCAGCAAGGAAAAAGCACTCTCTTTAAACCCGAAGCTTTCTTGGTAAAAAATATACAAAAGGCAGAATATCACATAAATCAGCTGCTAAAGCTACAGTTACCTCAAAGCAATCCCCACATATGAGGCGAGCAGGAAATGTAAACTTTTTACGGCGCTGATGATGGTCAGCATCACCATTGTAACGTGTGCGACAATCCTCTATCTGCACATGATTGTTGAACATAATGATCAAAAAAATTGACAACACACATGTAATAGCAGAGATCGCTCAAAGAAATACAAGAGAAAAATTCTAACATGAATTGAACAGGCTTGATCACCAAAGTTGATTCTCAAAACTATAAGCTAATAATATTTTAAAACTTAAAAGTAGTAAAGATAAAACCCTGACACCTGATGGGAAGGAGTTAAGAGCCCCATATCCTCATATTAGATATGTCCTTTTTATCTACTTGCCTTGAAAAGACATGTCCATATAGTACTACAGTAACTTGATTGTTCATGTAGAGACTGTAAATCAGAATAGTGATCCAATTTTTTTAAGAAAAATAATTGATTCAAATGAGCATATAACCATTTATTTCCCAAAAATCATAACTCTTCTTTTGGTTAGGACTAACCGCCCTTTACCCACAAGAGATGGTGGCTTAGAGAGAAGGGATTACTTCCATGGGTTTTGAAGGATGAGAGATCATGAACTTCAATTCCAGGAGGAGCTCACGCGACGGGATTGCTACTCATGATCTTTAATCACATGCCCCCACCTTTGTACCAGTTAACCCTCAATGTGGCTGGTCTGGCTATGACTCATCTGTCAGAGAGAGCTCCTGCTACTCAGCCCATGGTCTGCTTATGGCCTTGTCTGTTTACAGCCCTCTTGTCCCTAATGAATAGGAGTTCCTGTGATCATGCCCAGGGATTGCTACAAAGTAGCTGCCCCTTCCTACCCTTTCTCCATTTTAGTGAAAATAAAAGGACTAGGAGGGCCCCTAAATAAACTGTTGAATGTACTCACTTCGAACCAGTATCACAATTCTGTAGAATGGTTCTAGTGTTTTACCGTAATTATAAAATGCTTTACGGAAATACAATAAGCCAAAGTTTGCTACATAGGAATGAAATGGAATTCAAGGGAATGGAATCAAATATTCATAGTTCCTGTGGCAGCATGAGCACAATTTAATATTAAAAAGTTTTTAATACAAGCAGCTAAAAGTTTCTTCTTTAAAGTGAACATCAAATGCTTATACCCCATTTATACAAACTAGCATTTTTTTTTCTTCATATATTAAAATATTGTTCTTAATATTTCCAAAAAACTGGGCACATTTAACACTTTCTTTGATTGCACATCAGTGCATCACTATGTGGGAGGACTAAACCTAATTCATCACCTATTAAGCTTATCTCTGCATCTAGGTAAGCAATATCTGCATTGACATTAGAAGCATTATACGTGCATGCTAAATTTCAAAAGAAAATTGTTTTGACAGGAACGCACATGTTTTGAGAGGCATAAAAACGCATCACTTATATCCACTTATTTTGCAAGTTCAGTTTGCACAGACTACAGCAAACTAGAAAATTATTTAAGTGCAGTATTGAGAGTTCAACATTGAGAATTTTGCAACAAAATAACAATTGGGACAATTTGCTCAAACTGGAGTGAACCATACTCATAGATCAACCATAACTTAATCCAACTAATGTTAAGTTTGGTCTGTGGAGTGGAATGTTATTCCTAGGAATAGAATGGAATGCAATGGGAATGTAGTAAAAATTTTATAGGAATATAATAAATTATAGAAAAGGTCACTCATGCAAAGGCTTATATTACCTCATACAACATGGAATATGATAGGAATAGGCATTTCCATCTTAAAATTTAAGAATAGTTAATCCTTCCACGTTATGGATTCATAAAAGCTTTTGTATTTATTTGCTTTATGATGACAACACATCTTCGTTTGAAACCTACTAAATCCTTACAGCTCATTTGGTTCGTAGAATAATTATTCCTCGGAATAAGATGGAACATAGTGAAATTTTTGAGAATGCAGGTAATAACTATCCCTTATATGTTCCTAAGTATTTCATTCAACATGTAAATAATAAAATATTAGACATCCCCATGGTGAAATTTGGGAATAATTATTCCTTGTATATTATTTGTTATAGATTCATAGCTTGTTATTTGGTTCATGGTATCAATGTAATTTTATTTTTTGTATAACTAATTGTAACTAACCTATTATAACTAATCTATTTCTAGGAATAAACATTACACAAACCAAACAGTAGGGTTATGGGATCATTTTATTCCTCATAATAAGCATTCCATGAACCAAATGTACCTTAATATCCAGAGAGAACAAGTGTACCAACAAACAAGTAAAAAGTGTTTAGCACATTACCGAGCCTTCAGCTATGTCAATGCCAACATAATATCCAACCTTTGCCTTGTCCCATTTGATGAGATCACCACCCTAACAAACATAGAAGAATTATGAAAAAAAAATGTTGCAATGCAAAACAACAGTGGCAGCAGCAAGAACGATCAAACTGCTAATAGACCTACAATACCTTGCCACAAGCAAGATCAAGAACCTCATCTCCACGATGAGCATAAAGCTGAATTAAGACACTTTTAATCTGTCGAAGGAGGAAAACAATCAGAACACATATTAAATGCATCTGGCCACCATAATTTTCAATGTGATTAAGCGCAGGACTATACATACCCAGTTGTTGAGTTTCTTCAAGTGAATGATTGGACTTGCTTCTCGTTCTTCCAGGGTCTGATTTGTCCTCGCACTGTAATGGTCTGCCACTTTTCGGGCAAAGATTTTTGTGCTTTCATCCTCTAGAAAGTGTGCATCGCCTAAAAACCATTGACATATGATTAGAACAGATTGACAACACCCATCAACACCACATTAGTTGCTGAAAAAAATAAAATTACAAATATCCGATTGCTCGGTATTTAGTACACGAAAAAACAAGCAGCCTCTACTCAATGAACTCTAAAATTATCTGTTTGAAAAAATAAAAAAAGAAAAGAAAAATCACGTTTGGCCTCATAGAAGTTGTGAAATTTCACATTTTAAGTTCGCGAATTATGAAACCCAGATCCAGAAATTAACAAATTAACGAAATAAGGAACAAGTACCAAGCAAAACCCAGAAATTAAAACTGGACTAACACTGATTGTCTGGGAAAAAATTACCCTCTCGGTTATATTTGAATCTGGATTGAGGCGGACCGACAGAGGTCGCCGGAGATTCTGCGTATCCTCGCTTCATGGGTTGCGATCTCAGTGTCTCTTTTTGATTGAACAAGGACAGCGTCTAGGTTACACCTTTTCTAGAGAGAGAGAGAGAGAGAGAGAGTTCAGGGTATAGTTGGGTTTTCTTCGAAATAGCTGTAGAGGCAGCGAAGGAATGGAGGGAAAGGGATGAATTGAAAGCAAGGAAGGAACAAAAGGCGAAGGAAGCTGTTGGATTCAACAGATGTCTGAGATTGATGTCTTCGTTTCATGCTATTGTTCCGTAAGAAGTAGTTCTCTTCTTGGGGGGCGTAGAAGAAGCAAGCAGCTCACGCCATCCACCTAGCCTGCGATCGCTACTTTCTCTATGCGGGTATTCTCTATATATATACCCGTAGAACAGATGTTATCAATATATTAGAATTATACTGAAGATGTTATCAATATATTAGAATTATACTGAAATTCGGAGTGTAATCTAAATTCAAATTTTAATTCCTAACCAAATGTTTTATCTTCTTTTTAAAAAATTAAATTGATAAACTAATTTAAATTAAAATTTCTTTGGAAAATAATTATAATTTTGTGTCTTTTTCAATAATAATAAAATTAGTATTGAAGAAGGATCAATATAATATAGTATATTTAGTTTGATAAAATTAGTTAGGTGGATTTTTTTAATTTTGAAAATTATTTGATAAAATATAATATTATCTATTTAATCTTAGAGAGAGGTTCTGTAAAAAAAAATAAAAATAAAAATTGAGGGTTTTCTACTAAAGATAATTGAAAAGAAAGTAGTTTGGGAATAAAAAGGAGTTAAGAAGATCATTGAAGTGATAATTTTTTTAAAAAAAATTAAGATAACTTCTAATTTATTGAATTATCTATACACCCATAATTTCTACATAAATTTAAAATGACTTGTAAATTAAGGATATTTTAGAAATGATGATTAAATTTTAAAAAAACATTTCTTTAATTAATAGTAGAGATTAATAGTAAAGACTAGTTCTGAGCAAATATTGTGTGTGCATGCAGATAATATAATTCAAATTTAAAATTGGCTCAACTTCCTAGTTTTTAGGAGAGATTGAAATAGTTAAAATATTTTTAAAACTATTTTACCAAAAAAAAAATCAATTTGTTTTAAAAAATAGAAGATAAATTAATAAAATACCCTTGAATTTAAGGGGAATTGAGGGTTTTTTTTTTCAAATACAACTTGAAAATTGTTCAATTTATTTAACTAATGATAGAGATGTGTATATATGTAATATCACTCATACAATATAAAAGATAATAAATTTAAAATATTTATTTAGGCTCACGAGGAATATTGTTGCAAAACACAAATATAATTCTTCAAGTAACTTGCATAAATCAAATTGGAATAAAGTTAAGACAAATTGACTTATAAAATGAATCCAATTTAAATAGCTCATGATCCAGCATAACTTACATTTTTATTTATATATAATTACCAAAATGAATATAAACCTAAAAGTGGTCGTAATGTCTCAATAAAAACAACATAAGATTAAATTATTTTATAAACTATATTTTATAGTTTTTAAATTTGGTCTGTAATATAATACATTGCATGCATGATGTGAATGGATAGCTCAGAACGACCATAGACAGACCCGAGGGACCAACACACTTCACAAAAAATCTTTTCCTAAAAGATTTAAATCATACAAAAGGTTTAGAAATAATTTAGGGTCAAATTTGGGGCAAAAAAAGACTTTAGTCGACCAACATTAGTTTTTTGGGCTAAATTTAAAAGCCCGGTCAACCGAATCCTTGGTAGTATGTGTGACGCCCCGATTTTCGTACAAATTTTTTTTTCAATGATAAATAAATAGTCACATGTCATCCATAACATTCACAAATCGACCACGTCAACAATCCTACTATCATTTGTACAACCCGACCCGCATTAGGTACCGGGTAAAAAGTCATTTATTTCATTATTACAATCTAACAGTAGAAGATAGTGTATTTATATCATTCAGAATACAATATCTAGAGTATCTACATACACACATATACACAATACTATCTCATACCCAAAAACAATACAACCTTAATCCAAACTCAACATGTATATCAGGGTTCCAGCTCCCTACTATCACGGAGTTCTATCATCTGGAAAGTCTCTGTTCCCTGAAAAAATTTAGATAAATAAGGTGAGACACATCTCAGTAAGAAGAAATAAATTATTTACAATGTGTGCCCATATGAGTTCAATTATAATACACTTTACTTTTCAAATCATCGTTTCATCTGAGAAAATACGCTGATATACATATTCTCATAATCATATAGATATACAACACAAGATCTTATAAGCTTTAAAATCATTTCTAAAATTCAATAATTTCCAACACATATTTACCACGACGTTCCTGAGAATAGGGAAGATTACCCGCCCATACAGGTAGCTTCCCTCTGCCCTAACACGTTATGCAACCACATATGCCCACATCTGATACCTATCAGGGCACTCACCTTACTTAGCAAGCCCTTAGGCGGAGAGTTTCACTTCGTCTCGAATACGTATATTATCAACTCACACGGTTTCATTTCTCAATTTATCATTTTTTATTTCTCAATTTCCATTCTTTCTTTCATTTCTCATTTTAACCAATTTTATCATTCTTTCACTTTCCATTTTCATTTTACTTTTCGGCTCATGAGTATCTTTGGTATCAAATACCAACATCGCGTCTCTAACTTATGGCCACCCTGAGGATCTTTCTATCCACGCCATGCTTCCCCTCATGGTCAAGGTTATGCGTCTTGAATGCTAGATCTAACCGCGGTTGGCCGACCTAGTTAGATCAAATATCATATCACATATCGCGTCTGTAGTACGACTGGCCGGCCTATAACCCTGATCCGGACTCAGGGGGCCCAACAACCCTACACAATGGCACAATCGACTGTCACACCACATGCTCCAATAGTCCGTGTGGTTGCACTAACACCACTAGCAACGGTACCGTGCTCAATATCATAACCATCCAATAGGGTTTACTACCACATACCCGCAATCATTATGTGATATTGGCATTTTATCATTCATATTTCACGTATTTCCACATTTCTCATTTTCATATTGCAGAATTAACATTACAATATTTTCATTTCACATATTCACATTTCAATATCAGTATTCTCAACACATTTCATCATTTAAATGATATTTTCTCAGTTCATAATTCATCTCATCTCATACTATCATATACATATCTTATTTCACAATTACTCAATATTTCTTAAAACACATTTTCATATTTCACCTTTCTTTATTTTTTCAGAGAATACATTTCTTGCACATTTCACTTTCATCATTTTCCCACATTTCAATTCTCATATTAAAATACATTTCAGTATCACATATTTCACAGGGTAAATCATCTAACTCGGTTTAAACATTTCTCAATATAAATCATATGCCACACAAATTTCATCTGATATTTATATCATAATAAATTTCAGGTAAAATAACATACGCCATCTTCACATATTTCTCAACCCATAATTTTCATAAAAATACTATTATAATTTATTCCCCTTACCTGGCTTACTGAGAGTCTCGCTAGAATCCCAAATCCTACGCCCTTGGCGCCCAAAATTCAACTCCTGCAATTTGCATTTTCCCTAGGTTAATTAATCTCTTTCTCCAAAATAATACTCATCTAGCCTTCCCTATACTCCATATACCTCAAATTAATATTTAAACTGTTATTTAAAACCCCCACTTAATTTTTTGAATTTTGTCTGCGTGTCCCAAAATTACACCCGCGGTGCTCACCCGGACCCTAAATTTCAGAAATCCTACTTCAGCCCCAAATGCTCAATATTTTAGCATTTCTAAATTAATTCTATTTAATTAAAAATAAGCCCCTTTATAACCCTCGTACCCCAAATTTGGGGTTTTGCCCACGACGACCCCACGAGAATTCCATCCCGCTAGACTTGTAGAGAATCATCCTTAAATTCTCGTGGTAGTGTCCGTTCGTCGATTGGGCTTATATTTTGCAAGAAATTAAAGAAAAAAGAGAAATTGGCTTACCCAAGGGGATATGCCTACGCTGCTCCTACCACCGATCTGCTCCTGTAGAAATGACGGCAGCAAAAAATGGAGTCCAGCAGTATCTTCGGATTTTCGATTTGGCGAAAATCCGTCACGAAATCGAGGAGAGAGAATGAGAGAAGAGAGAGAGAATTCAGAGAGAGAGAGAGAGAGAGAGAGATAAAAAGAAAAGAAAACTGAAGGGGGGGGAACTGTTCCTATGCCATAGAGAGATCCTGAAGCTTCAGGATGTTAGATTTATGTATATATATATATATATATATTAATATAATAATAATAATAATAAATTTAATTAATATTAATAATATATTTTATTAATAAAAATAAAATAAATTTTAATTATTATTTTTTTAATTTTTTTATTTTAAATTTAATTAATTTATTTATTATTATTATTATTTTGGAATCACTCTACTAATCTTCTATATCCCTTTTTGGGGTTATTATATTCTCCCCTCCTTATAAAAATTTCGTCCTCGAAATTTGTTATTCATCTACTTCCCATCCTTAGAGAGAAACACCACAATTTTATTAATTACTCTCACTTATGACGGAGGAATACCGTGGTTACAACGAGAGTTATAGGAGATTACAACTTTTCCAAAATTCTCCCAAAGCCATTCATATTTCAAAACTAAAAACCCTATCTATCCTATGTTACACTATACAAATAAAAACTACACAATATTATTCTTTTTACTCAGACTGGCTCAACTCTAATCTCCACTGAATAAATACGGATATCTCTTACGCATCTGATCCTCTAGTTCCCAGGAAGCCTCCTCAATGGCATGGTTGCGCCACAAAACTTTTACCAGTGAAATCTTCTTCATGCGTAGCTCCTATTCCTTCCAGTCAAGAATTTGCACTAACACCTCCTCATAAGCTAAAGTATCACCCAACTCCAGTGCTTCATATCTGATCACATGGGAGGGGTCTGAGATGTAACGGCCTGCTTAATTTTCTATATTCAACATGCTCTGATACCAAACTGTAGGGTAAACCCAAACATTAATCTAAGCAGCGAGAAGCAGAAATTAAATAAACATATCCATATATAATTATATACAATACCAGAGTGCTAACAGGTTTCCCAAAATTTACATATATCACTGTTCCCAAAATATCGTCAACTGGTGAGGGCTATACAAAAACACTCTCAAAATATACTCACTCTCTACTGACAGGGCATTACTGTGGCCCCTCTATCTGTGAGCCTATTCTACTTGCCTACCTGGATCACCTGAAAAATGATTCAACACTAGGATGAGTCAGCGCTCAGTAAGACGAAATATGTTATTACTAGTGTGTGGCAAATGAGCTACAATATTATGAAAATATGTTTTTATATAATTATGTATAACTGATTATGTAAATACAGTACAAGTGATAAAATCCACCACCCTTTCCATGTTGCTTAACATAACAGTATTGTAGGTTACTATTCAAAATATTTCTAGTATACATGAATATGTTCCCTGTTTCTGTAAATATGTATATATGTAATAGTAATTGAAAAATTTTCCTGTGGATAACTATGTGTCATGATTTAACCCCTCATGACAGGGTCGTGCGGCCCAAAGGTGGGATCTACACTGGCTGGCCGACCAGGGTAAATCACTATACTCCATCGGTCTGATTTGCCCACCTCAACCCATATCTGATAGGGAGCTTGTCCACGTCAAGGGCCTAGGTAATTGACCTACTGCCACGTATTATCTAAATAGGTGGTTGCACTCATAACATAAATATCTATAGCAACGGTACCGTTCTCTGCTGTATGGTCCAACAGGGTTTGATACTATATAATAAATTTCTATATACAATTATCTGATTTACCATGATTTTGAAATAACCGTAATAACCATGATACTGAATAAACTGTAACTGTAATCCATACGTCATAGTACTGAGAACTGTATAATCATAACACTGAAAACTGCATAATTATAGTACTGAAATTCGTATAATCATGGTACTGAGATTCGTATAATCATGGTACTAGAATTTGTATAATCATGGTACTGAAATTCATAGAATCATGATACTAAAATTTGTAAAACATATCTCCGTACTATATTCATATTCTCAAGCCACGCCATACTTTAATACATAATATTCATAATTTAATAAACTATATAATATTTTAAAATTACCTAGCATAACATATTTCTCTTACCTGATTTCTGGAAAGCCCCTATGGTTTACTGGCCTAACATCCGCAGGGCCTCCTACACAACACCCTTAAAATCATAAATCTCATAACAAAACATCAATATTCTTTGGCCTACATCATTTCCTATAACTGTCATAAGGCCAAAAACTGAATAAAAGACTTTATCCTAGATTTGGGGCGAATTCCAACTTTGTTTCACCAACGATCCGCTCCAACTAACTTATAGAGAATTTCGCCAAGAGCGTCGTGGTGACTTCAAATCATCGATCTGACAACTGGTGGGGTCAAAATCGAAGAGAGAAGGGAGAGAGACCATAGGAGAGAGAAAGAGAGCACTGAATTGTGATAAAAATCCGAGTTTTCACTATTTATAAGGTCAGATTCTTCGACAAGACACGTCACCTCATTGACAAGTTCTTAAGTAAATTCGTCGACGAGTTCTTAAGTAAATTTGTCGACGAACCTTACCCTTCGTCGACAAAATTCAGAGTAGCCTAAATCCTTCTCTCGATATTTTCTCGTGAACGAATCCCTGTATTCATCGACGAAGTCTACTGCCTCATTATGTTACTGATTCCATTTCTCTCCCTCATTATTATTTAAATACTATTATTCTTCAATTTACTACATGAGACATATTTCCTTAGCATAGAAACGTGGAATACGTCATGGATCCTAAATAGGACCGGTGGTAATGCCAAACGATAGGCAACTGGACCCACTCTCTCAAGAATCTCGAATGGTCCAATATACCTAGGGCTCAACTTACCCTTCCTCCCAAACCTCATAACACCTTTCAGCGGTGCCACCTTCAGGAATACGTGATCTCCTATGTCAAACTCCAATTCTCGCCAATGAGTATCATCATAACTCTTCTGTCGGCTATGCGCTGTCCTGATCCTGTCTCTGATAAGTCTGACTTTATCCTGAGTTTGCTGTATCAACTCTGACCCCAATACCTGTCTCTCTCCAACCTCATCCCAGTACAATGGGGATCGGCACCTCCTTCTATAAAGCACCTCATACGGTGTCATCCCAATGCTGGCCTGGTAGCTGTTGTTATACGCAAACTCAACCAGTGGCAAATACTGCATCCAATGACCTCCAAAGTCCAACACACATGCTCGCAGCATATCCTCCAGAATCTATATCGTCCTTTCTGTCTGTCCATCTATCTGAGGGTGAAAAGTTATGCTGAACGACAACTGAGAACCCATGGCCCCTTGCAGACTCTTCCAAAAACGAGATGTGAATCATGGGTCTCTATCTGAAACTATGGACACTGGGACACCGTGGAGCCTAACTATCTCCTGGATGTATAACTCAGTCAATCTGTCCATGGATTAGCTAACTCTAATAGGCAAAAAGTGGGCAGTCTTCGTCAGTCAATCCACCACTACCCAAATAGCGTCTTGTCCATGCAATGTTGGCGGCAATCTTGAAACAAAATCCATCGCTATATGCTCCCACTTCCACTCAGGAATGTGAAGTGGCTGCAATGATCCCACCGGTCTCTAATGCTCAGCCTTCACTTGCTAGCACATCAAACACTAATCCACAAATTGAGCTATCTTTCTCTTCATGTTGCTCCACCATAAGGACTCTCGAAGATCCCTGTGCATTTTAGTGCTACCTGGATGTACAGTATATAGGGACCGATGTGCTTCCTCCATGAATGACCCTCTTGATCTCAAGATCAGCAGGAACACATAACCGGGTACGGAACCTCAAGGTTCCATCATCTGAAATGATGAACTCTAGTTATTGACCATCATGTACTTTTCCTATAAGCTCTACTAGTTCTACGTCATTCCTCTGGTCTTCTTTAATCCTCTCTTGTATAGTCGGCTGCAAAACCAAGTCAACAATGAACACCTGGTGATCGCCCTCTACCAGCTCCACACCGAGCCTCTCTAGATCCATCTGAATCGGATGTTGAATCTCCACTGCAGATACAGATGAATCCACTCATTTCCAATTCAAAGCATCAGCAAACATTAGTCTTTCCCGGGTGGTAGCTGATAGTGCAGTCGTAATCCTTTATTAGCTTCAGTCATCTCCTCTGCCTCATATTCAATTCCTTCTACGTGAAAAAAATATTTTAAACTCTTATGGTCAGTAAATATCTCACACCTACCCCCATATAGATAGTGCCTCCAAATATTCAGCGCGTAAACAACTGTCGCCAACTCCAGATCATAGGTAGGGTAGTTTTTCTCATATTCTTTCAATTGTCGTAAGGCATAGGCTATTACTCTCCCTCGCTGCATCAACACACATCCGAGCCCTTTATGGGACGCACCACTATAAATTATGAACCCCTCTTCTCCTGAAGGAATTGTCAACACAGGCGCGGTGATGAGTCACTGCTTCAATTCTTAGAAACTCTGTTCATATTCATTAGACCACTCAAACTTCACTCCCTTCCTGGTCAATCGGGTAAGTGTGCCTGACAATCTAGAGAAGCCCACAACAAACCTGCGATAGTACCCAGCCAATCCCAGGAAACTCCTGATCTCGTGCACGTTCTTTGGTCGTACCCAGCCTACTACCGCCTCAATCTTACTTGGATCAACAGAAATACCACCTCTACCTCTAGATATAACGTGTCCAAGGAAGGTAACCTGTTCCAACCAGAACTCACACTTCTTGAGCTTCGCATAAAGCTTCTTCTCTCACAATACCTGAAGCACTATACTCAGATGCTCCTCTGGCTCTTCGAATACACTAGTATATCATCAATAAATACCACCACAAACTGATCCAAATACTGGTGAAAGACCTTGTTCATTAGTTCCATAAACACTGTAGGAGCATTCGTCAACCCAAATGACATAACTAGAAATTCATAGTGACCATACCGTGTTCTGAATGTTGTCTTCGGAACATCTTCCGCCCTAACTTTCACCTGATGGTATCCGAAGCGTAAATCTATCTTCAAAAAGATCTGTGTCCCCTGTAACTGATCAAACAAATCATCGATACGCGGGAGCGGGTATTTATTCTTGATAGTTACTTTATTTATTTCTCAATAGTCAATGCACAACCTCATCAAGCCATCCTTTTTCCTCACAAACAAAACTGGTGCTCTCCAAGGCGACACACTGGGCTGAATAAACCCTTTATCTAATAGTTCCTGCAACTGCTCCTTCAATTCTTTCAGCTCTACCAGGGCAATTCTATACGGCGCCTTCGAAATCGGCGCTGTCCTTGGAACCAAATCAATAAAAAACTCTACCTCACGATCAGAAGGTAGTCTCAAAAAATCCTCAGGGAATACATCAGCAAAATCCCTCACCACTGGATATCCTCCACCCTCAGTTCCCCTTCCGGTACAACCTTCACGCAGGCTAAATATCCCTAACAGCCTTCTGATAGCAACCTATGTGCCTAAATAGCATATAGCAACTGAGGTGGGATGCGGACACGTGATCCCAGATTCTGTACTCCTGTCCCTCCAGAGGTCTGAATATTATCACTCTCTGATGGAAATCAATGCTAGCATAGTGGGCAGTTAGCCAATCCATACCCAAGATTATCTCAAACTCATGCATGTCTAAAACCACCAGTTTAGCTAACAAAGACCTCCCCTGAATATCCACTGGACAGTCCCTGGGTACCTTTCGACATACCCCTATAGCCCCAGTTGGCGTAGCAATAGACAAACTAATTTCTAACTACTGAGGCTCAAACCCACACAATTTAACATAATCCTAGGCGATAAACGAATGTGTCACCCCATAATCAAACAAAGCAGTAGCTTTAAACGATAATATTGAAACCGTACCTATCACCACATCTCCCACCGCCTCAGCATCTCTCGGCGTCATTGCATAAACTCGCGTCGGAGCAGTATTCCTCTGTTGTCCACCTTGAGGTTCCCGATAGCCTCCTCTGTATGGTCGAGGAGCAACCGCTACCGCTGGGGGTGCCTGGCAGTTTCTCACGATATGCCTAGGCTGGTGGCACTGATAGCAGATAACCCCTCTCGCTCGGCACTCTCTTGGGTGCCTCCTCAAACATCTGGGACAAGGAGGGGGCATCTGTCTGCCCTGTACTGCTTGATCTCCTTCTCCCTGTCCTCGTTCCCCCCTGGTATCATATGTGACGACCTGCTTAATTTCCAGATTTTTTTTTATATACAATCAATATCACATATCTCATATCCCAGCTCAACAGATCATAATCCACCTTGACCCGTGGGTACTAGGGATACATCTGAATACAAATGGAAGCATAGGCAGTAGGAAATATACAATCACAATATAATATATACTGAGACATCCATCACATTACTATAACTACCAGAGTCACTATAACCACTGTATTTCTATATATATACAACCCAAAAATGAGATCTAGAGACATTTCCCCAAAATCTAACTATCCCTACAAAACTTACCCTTCAAAAATGGCAGATAACTGCTCAAGATCAGTGGGGCTTTTCCCGCTCTCCTATTTGGTGCTCCTGAAAAGTTTATAAAATTTAGGGGTGAGACACCTCTCACTAAGGGAAATAAACTAATACCAGTGTGTGGCAACATGAGTATTTCGTGTTCTACATAAACCATACATTATATATTTAGTAACTATTTCGTCAAATCTGGGAAAACATATATATGTCAAAATCATGGCAGAACATAATGCATTTTCATAAGCATATTTCATCTTATATAATAATAATAATAACATACAACATCCTAGTAGGTTAGCTGGCTATTGTCATATATTACCCCCACATGACTAGGTTGCGTGGCTCGAAGGCGGGACCTGACAATGGTTGACCGACCACTGCCAAGTCAACAGTACAGTCTGTAAGTCCGATAGGTCTGCCTGACCTGGTCCATACACCAGGGGCGATCACACTCTTCTTAAAAACCACATCGACCATCCAATCTCACACCACTCCGTACAGCGGCGTTAACACAAATATTATGATCATGAAGACCACGGACACATAGCAACGGTACCTTACAAGTGCTAGCCTAAACCAAACCAACCAGGTTCTGATATCATATAAAATATATTAAAACTGTGATACATGGATATCTCATAGCACAGCCCATACGCTGGCAAATCACATCATAGCACGGTCCGTACGCCGGAAAATAAATATAAAAATCTCGGCCCGTACGCCGGTTGTACACATTATAAAAATCCATATCATAATCTCATTCCAAAAACAGTATTTCGTAACATTTTATACTCATGCCACACTAACATATTTTCACATATATTCCACATAACATCATTTTCAACAGTATTTTCCCAAATATAAATCATATATATGTAAACATATTTACTTTCTTGAAATTAAACGCTATATATATAAACATTTTCTCAAAAGAACTAGCTTAATTTATCCCCTTACCCGATTCCTGAAAAGCCCCTAAGAAAATCTGCCCCGCACCTGTAGGGTTCTCAACTCAACACCCTAGAAACAATATTTTCTCAGAACTAAAGTTCAGTATTTCTAAGCATATAACACTTTCCTCAACTGTCAAAAATCCAAATATTGAGTAGAAAGCCTTACCCTGGATTTGGGATGGTTTCCACCTTACTTTCACCAACGATCCGCTCCAGCAAATTTGGAGAGAACTTCCCCAAGAGCGTCGTGGTGACTTCGGTTGTCGATCCAGGGAAGATCTGACCTGAAATCAATAAAATAGAGAGAGAGAGAGAGAGAGAGAGAGAGAGAGAATCGAAGGGGAGAGAGAGAGGAGAGAAATGTTTGCTTAGTAATGAAGTAAAATCCAGATTTTTCATATTTATAGAATAAGGGATTTCATCGACGAACCACGTCATTCATCGACGAATCCTTCAATAATTTTGTCGACGAAATTCAGTCCTTCGTTGATGAAATTCAGTCAGCTCAAACCTCTCTCGGTATTTCTTCGTCTACGAGTCCCCTGTATTCGTTGACGAATTCTCTTAAACCTTCGTCAATGAATCCCCTGTATTCGTCGACGAAGCCCCGATGCTTTCCCCTCAGTTTTTCCTTCCAAAGTGCAATGTCGTCGACGAAGTTGACTTCCTCCTTCTGTTACTGTCGCTATTTCCCTCCCTCTTATTATTTAAATCCTATTACTATTCGGGTCATTACATTCTCCCCTCCTTATAAAATTTCGTCCTTGAAATTTACTGTTCACGTAACTCGTCATCCCTTAACAAGAAAAAAGGTCTACTCATTTTATTACTTACCCTCACTTGTGGTAGAGGAATACCGTGGTTACATTCCGAGTCCTGGAAGATTACATATACAAAAGAAAATTTCCCCCAAAACTAAAATGCTACACTAATTAAACCATTACATGTACCTGTAAAATAAATACTACCTATCTATTTACATTTTACCCAATCAAACTTCTTGGAATAAATGTGGATACCTCTGCTTCATATGTTCCTCGGATTCCCAAGAAGCCTCTTCAATAGCATGATTCCTCCACAAAACTTTTACCTGAGGAATCTTCTTGTTATGTAGCTCCTACACCTTCCTATCCAGAATCTGTACTGGTACCTCTTCATACACCAGTGAATCACTGAGTTCTAGTTCATAATAACTGATGATATGAGAAGGATCTGGGACGTATTTCCTCAACATAACAACATGGAATACGTCGTGGATCCTAGATAATACAGGTGGTAAAGCTAGTCTGTAGGCTACCGGCCCCACTTTATCTAGAATCTCAAATGGGCCGATAAACCTAAGACTAAGTTTACCCTTCTTCCTAAATAGCATAACCCCTTTCAATGGAGCTATCTTCAAAAACACATGATTACCCACATCAAATCCCAGATTCCTGCGGCGATTATCAGCA
The DNA here is from genome assembly GCF_029873635.1 of Malania oleifera. Lineage (NCBI taxonomy): Eukaryota > Viridiplantae > Streptophyta > Magnoliopsida > Santalales > Ximeniaceae > Malania > Malania oleifera. The sequence goes on from NC_080417.1 coordinate 142,900,802, forward strand.
TAACTTTTCTATCGGCTCTGAATTGTATTAATCCTGTCCCTGATAAGCCAAACATTATCACACTATTGTTGCACAAGCTCCGGCCCCACTACTCGCCGCTCACCCATTTCATCCCAAAATAAAGGAGAACGACATCTCCTACCGTATAGTGCTTCAAATGGCGCCATGCCAATACTGGACTGATGACTGTTGTTATACGCAAACTCTACTAGTGGCATGAACTGAGTCCAACTACTCCCAAAATCCAAAACGCATGCATAGAGCATATCCTATAATATTTGTATCGTCCTCTCAGTCTGCCCATCTGACTGAGGATGGAACGTCGTGCTAAAAGATAGCTGAGACCCTAATGCTTCCTGCAAACTCTTCCAAAAACATGACGTAAAATGCGGGTCTCGATCTGACACAATCGATACTGGCACCCCAAAGAACGAACTATCTCCTGGATGTAAATCTCCGCTAAATAGCTGAGGAAATAACTGATCTTGATAGGTATAAAGTGGGCAATCTTAGTCAAACGATCAACAATCACCCAGATGGCATTCTGGCCATGTAATGCCATCGGCAGTCCTGACACGAAGTCCATCAATATATGATCTCACTTCGACTCTGGGATGAATAACGACTGCAACTGCCCTATCGGCCTCTGGTGCTCAGCCTTTACCTATTGGCACATCAAATATTGGGCTACATACTCGGCGATCTCTTTCTTTATTCCACTCCACCAGTACGACTCTCGCAGATCTCTGTACATCTTCGTACTACCGGGATAAACTATATACAAAGATATGTTAGCCTCCTCTAAAATAGTCTTCTTGATCTCAATATCGGCATGAACGCATAATCTGATACGAAACCGCAAAGCTCTGTCATCTACAATACTGAACTCCTCCCCCTGACCACTTTGTACTCTGTTTATCACCTCTGCCAATTCCGGATCTTCCTTTTAAGCGGCTTTAGTACCACTAAGCTGGCAATACATACTAGAAGATCACTCTCTACCATCTCTATGCCGAGTCTCTCCAGATCCATCATGATCGGATATTGGATCTCCATAGCCGTCAACACTGGTTCCCTGGATTTCCTGCTCAATGCATAAGCTACCACATTTGCTTTCCCTGGGTGATAACTGATGGTACAATCAAAATCCTTAATCAGCTCCAACCACCTTCTCTGCCTCATATTCAATTCCTTCTACGTGAAGAAATACTTTAAACTCTTGTGGTCAGAGAAAATCTCACACTGCTCGTCGTACAGGTAATGCCTCCAAATTTTCAGTGCGTGTACCACTGCAGCCAACTCAAGATCTTGTGTAGGGTAGTTCTTTTCATATTCTTTCAATTGCCTGGATGCATACGCCACTACCTTGCCATGCTGCATCAATACACAGTCAAGTCCCTTCAAGGACGCATCACTGTAAATAACATACCCCTCACCCCCAGACGGGATGACTAATACTGGTGCTATGACTAATCTTTGCTTCAGTTCCTGAAAACTCTGCTCACATCTGTCGTCCCACTCAAATCTGACATTCTTCCTCATCAGTCGTGTCAAAGATCCTGACAAAGTTGAGAATCCCTCAACGAAACGATGGTAATAGCCTCTGCTAGCCCCAAGAAACTCCTAATCTCCTGAATATTTCTCGCTCTAACCCAATTCACTACCGCCTCAATCTTACTAGGATCCACAGAAATACTGTCTCCGGATACAACATAACCCAAGAACACAACCTTCTCAAGCCAAAATTCACATTTACTGAACTTGGCGTACAACTTATTTTCCCGAAGTGTCAGCAAAACCTGCCTCAAGTGCGTCTCATGCTCCTCATAACTCCTCGAATAGACCAGTACATCATCAATAAAAACAACAACAAACTGGTATAGGTATTGGTGGAAGACTCTGTTCATCAAGTCTATAAATACCGAAGGAGCATTCATCAAACCAAACGACATAATAAGAAACTCATAATGCCCGTACTTGGTCCTGAAGGTCGTCTTTGAGACGTCTTCTGCTTTCACCTTTACCTGATGGTAGCCGAATCTAAGGTCTATCTTCGAAGACACCCGTGTACCCTAGAACTGGTCAAACAAATCGTCGATACGAGGTAGAGGATACTTGTTATTAATCTCCCTATAGTCTATACACATCCTCATGGTCCTGTCTTTCTTCTTTATAAATAAAACCGGAGCTCCCCATGGAGATACACTGGGTCGTATGAAGCCTTTATCAAGAAGATCTTGCAACTGATTCTTCAACTCTACTAACTCTGCTGGCGCCATTCGGTATGGTACTTTAGAAATCGGCATTGTACTGGAAGGTAGATCAATAGAGAAATTTAGCTCACGATCACGTGGCAAGCCTGGTAACTCCTCTAGAAAAACATCTGTAAACTCCTTTACTACAGGTGTGCTAGCAAGTTTCAATTCATTTTCTGACATCTCCTTTATAACAGCCACAAACCCCTGACAACCACTCAGCAGTAATCTTATGGCCTAAATAGCTGAAACTAGCTGAGGCGGGGATTGCACTCACGACCCTACGAACTTGAATTCTACTTTCCTCGGAGGTCTGAATATCACATCTCGTGCTCTACAATCTATGCTGAAAAAATTAGCTACTAGCCAATCCATGCCAATTATAACCTCAAATCTGTGCATGTCTAGCATTATCGAATCAGCAGACAAAGTTTTTCTTTGAATATCAACTGGACAATCTCAGAGCACCCTATTACACCTCACTGCTAACCCAGTCGGTGTAGATACCAACAATTCAACATCTAACAATTGTGTTTCGGCCCCACATAATTTAACACACCTCGAAGACACGAATGAGTGTGTAGCTCCTGAATCAAATAATGCACTAACTTTAAAAGAAAACATAATAACCATACCTATCACCACGTCACCTGTCGTCTCAGCCTCACCTGGCATCAGAGTAAACACCCTGGCTGGAGCCGTATTCCTTTGCTGGCCCCCATGTGGTGCCTGATAACCTTCTCAGTATGGTCTGGGTGCTGGAATTACATCTGGTGGGTTAGGACAGTCTCGCACCATGTACCCCAATCTACCATAGTGATAACACACTATACCAACATTTGGTGGGGTAGGACAATCTCGCACCATATGCCCTGATTTATCGCAGCGATAGCACACCATACTACCAGCTCGACACTCCCCCCAGTGCCTCCTACCACAAGTTTGACAGACTGGAGGACCCTGCCCTATCTGCACCTCACGTCCTCCCGTATCCTGCCTCCACCCTCTGCCATGATTTCCTCTTCTCTACTACCCCGGTCTATGACCCTACTAGTAGTCGGTAGGTAGATGCAGTTCTCTTCCTCTGTCCCTGCTCCTCTACATCAAGGCGCTCACCAATCTCTGCCAAGGCTATCATGTTGACTAACTCAGCAAAGTCCTGGATCCGCAGCACCACCACCTGCTTTCGCCTCAAGCCTCTCTCAAACTGCCTTGCCTTCTTCACCTCATCAGGAACAATGTATGGGGCGAAACGAGAGAGCTCGATGAAACGTGCTACATACTACTGGACGGATAGCTGTCCCTGCTTCAAACTCAGGAACTCTTCTACTTTAGCCTCCCTGACAGTGGCTAGAAAATATCTATCGAAGAACAACTCCTTAAACCGGTCCCATGTCATGGCTATAGGAGTCGCCCTCTACTACTCCAGCAGTTTCACCGCTGTCCACCACCTCTCAGCCTCTCCCGTCAATCTATAGGTGGCAAAGAGGACCCTCTGTTCCTCAGTACACTACAATACATCCAAGATTTTCTCAGTCTCCTGCATCTAGTTCTCAACGGCAATAGGATCAACTCCACCTGAGAATGCCGGAGCATTCATCTTCATAAACTTTTCTATAGTACACCCATGGCCTATAGAATGCTGGAGCATTCATCTTCATAAACTTTTCTATAGTACACCCATGGCTTGTAGATAGACCACTCTGCTCCCTTGAGCTCCTAGCAATCTCAGCCATGACCTGCTAAGCCACGCTATATAATACCGCATCAGAGTCGATCCCAACTGCACCTAATGGTCCTGCCCCATCACTGCCACTCGTATAGGCACTATTTCCTTCTAGATCCATCCTGAAAACAACAACCACAACTTAGGAATTCTATCTTTACAATTTACCCACCTATCCTCACCACTTATCTCAACATTTCTAGCTCATTCCTAATCATCAGTCCTATATTCTAGGAACACAACCCGACAATAGCTTGCTATGGTTTTCCTGAAATCGTCACCCCAGGAAAAACACAGAAGCTACCATGTTAGTCCTACCTCTAGACTGTAGAACAAACCTCAAATCATTTCCTAAACTCTGGTATTGTTTCCACTACATTCTAAAGTCTATAGAACCTAACAACTTAGGCTTTGATACCAAACTGTGATGACCTACTTAATTTCCACATTTTTTTTTATATATAATCAATATCACATATCTCATATCCCAGCTCAACAGATCATAATCCACCTAGACCCGTAGGTACCAGGGATACATTTGAATACAAACAGAAGCCTAGGAAGCAGGAAATACACAATCACAATATATAAATACTGAGACATCCATCACATTACCATAACTACCAGAGTCACTATAACCACTATATTTCTATATATATACAACCCAAAAATGAGATCTAGAGACATTTCCCCAAAATCTAACTGTCCCTACAAAACTTACCCTTCAAAAATGGCCGATAACTGCTCTAGATCAGCAGGGCTTTTCCCACTCTTCTATCTGGGGCTCCTGAAAAGTTTATAAAATTTAAGGGTGAGACACCTCTCAGTAAGTGAAATAAACTAATACTAGTGTGTGGCAGCATGATTATTTCGTGTTCTACATATACCATACATTATATATTCAGTAACTGTCTCGTCAAATCTAGGAAAACATATATATGTCAAATCATGGCAGAACATAATGCATTTTCATAAGCATATTTCATCTCATATAATAATAATAATAACATAAAACATCCTAGTAGGTTAGCTGGCTATTGTCATGTATTACCCCCACATGAATGGGTTGTGTGGCCCAAAGCCAGGACCTGACAATGGTTGGCCGACCACTGCCAAGTCAACAGTATAGTCTATAAGTCCGATGGGTTTGCCTAACCTGGTCCGTACAACAGGGGCGATCACACTCTTCTTAAAAACCACATCGACCATCCAATCTCACACCACTCTGTACAGCGGCGTTAACACAAATATCATTATCACGAAGACCACGGACACATAGTAACGGTACCGTACAAGTGCTAGCCTAGACCAAGCCAACCAGGTTCTAATATCATATAAAATATACTGAAACTGTGATACATGGATATCTCATATCATTAATTTTCACATCAATCATATCATTTTGCATATATAAGTATATCATGAAAATCATCAGCTCGTACGCCGGTATTACACATTTTATCATAACTCGGCCCGTACGTCGGCAAATCATAGCACAGCTCATACGCTGGCAAATCACATCATAGCACGGACCATACGCCAGCAAACATATCATAGCACAACCCGTACGCTGGCAAATCACATCATAGCATGGCCCGTACGCTGGCAAACATATCATAGCACAGCCCGTACGCTGGCAAATCACATCATAGCACAGCCCGTACACTGGCAAATCACATCATAGCACGGCCTGTACGCCGGCAAATAAATATAAAAATCTCGGCCTGTACGCCAGTTTTACAGATTATAAAAATCTGTATCATAATCCCATTCCAAAAACAGTAATTCGTAACATTTTATACTCATGCCACACTAACAGATTTTCACATATATTCCACATAACATCATTTTCAACAGTATTTTCCCAAATATAAATCATATATATGTAAACATATTTACTTTCCTGAAATTAAATGCTATATATATATATATATAAACGTTTTCTCAAAAGAACTAGCTTAGTTTATCCCCTTACCTGATTCCTGAAAAGCCCCTAAGAAAATCTGCCCCGCACCCGCAGGGTTCTCAACTCAACACCCTGGAAACAATATTTCTCAGAACTAAAGTTCAGTATTTCTAAGCGTATAACACTTTCCTCAACTGTCAAAAATCCAAATATTGAGTAGAAAGCCTTACCCTGGATTTGGGATGGTTTCCAACTTACTTTCACCAACGATCCACTCCGGCAGATTTGGAGAGAACTTCCCCAAGAGCGTCATGGTGACTTCGGATTGTCGATCCGGCAAAGATCTGGCCCGAAATCAACGAAAGAGAGAGAGAGAGAGAGAGAGAGAGAGAGAGAACCGAAGGGGAGAGATAGGAGAGAAATGTTTGCTTAATAATGAAGTAAAATCCGGATTTTTCATATTTATAGAACAAGAGATTTTGTCGACGAACCACATCATTCATCGACAAATCCTTCAATAATTTCATCGACGAAATTCAGTCGGCTCAAACCTCTCTCGGTATTTCTTCATCAACGAGTCCCCTATATTCGTCAACGAATTCTCTAAAACCTTCGTTGACGAATCCCCTGTATTCGTCGACAAAGCCCCGATGCTTTCCCCTCGGTTTTTCCTTCCAAAGTGCAATGTCATTGACAAAGTCGACTTCCTCCTTCTATTATTGTCTCTATTTCCCTCCCTCTTATTATTTAAATCCTATTACTATTCGGGTCATTACATCATATCTCCTCTACGGCCCTCGACTGGGCCCTGCCTGAAAATCAGAAGGCGCGGGCCTCTTCCTATGGCTCTGGGCTACTGGGCCTCTCTGTATGCTGCTCTCAATCACCGCAACTCTGTCCACTATCTCTGAGAAAGTCTAAGCTCGAAAACCTACCACCTACTCATATAGGTTCTGCCTCAAGCCCTCCTCAAACTTCCTCGCCTTCCTCTCCTCATTTGGCACCATATACGGGGTGAACCGGGACAGCTCAACAAACCTTGCCGCATACTGCTCTACCGTCATAGGCCCCTGTGTCAAGTACAGAAACTCTGATGCCTTTGCGCTCCTGACCGTAGAGGAAAAGTATCGCTCAAATAAAATCTCCCTAAAGCGACTCTATGTCATCACTATAGGATCCGGTCTCTGCTCCTCTAGTACTCTCACTGACCTCCACCAGTGCTTTGCCTCCCCGGTCAATTTAAATGTGGCAAATAACAGCCTCTGCTTGTCTGTACATGAGAGAACTGCCAGTATGTCCTCTACGTCCTGAACCCAGTTCTCTGCTACTAGTGGGTCCGCTCTTCCAGCAAAAGATGGGGGTCGCATACGCGTGAACTGCTCGATCGTGCAACTCCGCTCCCCTAAGCTCCTAGCCATCTCAACCATCACCTGCTGAGTGACGCTACGCAACACTGTGTCAGGGTTTGCACCACCCATACTGGAAGGTCCTACTCCATCACCTCCCGCACTCGTGTTACTATTCCCCGAATCCATCCCACAAAGGATACAACTAATCTCAGCATACAATCACTATCACGCAACCCATACACTACAATAACTCATACATTATTCTTCTATCTACATCCTTAATTCCCATTTAAGATTCAATCCTACCACTCAGAAACAAGACCTAGCGGTAGTATCCATGGTTTTCCTGAAATCGTCACCCTAGGAAAAACACAGAAACAACCCCGGTACTCCTACTTCAAGGCTGCAAGATAGAATCCTAGATTCTCACCTCATCCTCTAGCAATCACTAACCCCCATTTCAATTTACCCATCACTTATTTTCCGCAAAATCCACTCCTATACTCTGGTATTGTATTTCGCTGTCTACTAAAGTTTACAGAACCTAACAACCTAAGCTCTGATACCAAACAGTGACAGCCCGATTTTCGTATAATTTTTTTTTTCAATAATAAATAAATAGTCACATGTCATCCAGAACATTTACAAATCGGTCACGTCAACAATCCTACTATTATTCGTACAACCCGACCTGCATTAGGTACAGGGTAAAAAATCATTTATTTCATTATTACAACCTAACAGCAGAAGAAAGTGTATTTATATCATTCAGAATACAATATCCAGAGTATCTACATACACACATATACACAATACTATCTCATACCCAAAAACAATACAACCCTAATCCAAACTCACCCTGTATATTAGGGTTCCAGTTCCCTACTATCACGGAGCTATATCACCCGGTCGGTCTCTGATCCTTGAAAAAATTTAGATATATTGGGTGAGTCCAATCTCAGTAAGAAAGAATAAATTATTTACAGTGTATGGTCATATGAGTTCAGTTATAATATACTTTACTTTTCAAATCATCGGTTCATCTGAGAAAATACACTGATATACACATTCTCATAATCATATAAATATATAACACAAGCTTTTATAAGCTTTAAAATCATTTCTCAAATTCAATAATTTCGAACACATATTTACCGCCAAGTTCCTGAGAATAGGGAAGATTACCCGCCCATACAGGTAGCTTCCCTCTGCTCTAAAACGATATGCAACCACATATGGCCATATCTGATACCTATCAGCGCACTCACCTTACTCAGCAAGCCCTTAGGCGGAGAGTTTCACTTCGCCTCAAATATGTATATTATCAACTCATACGGTTCCATTTCTCAATTTTATCATTCTTTATTTCTCAATTTCCATCCTTTCTTTCATTTCTCATTTTAGTCAATTTTATCATTCTTTCACTTTCCATTTTCATTTTACTTTCCGACTCATGAGTATCCTTGGTATCAAATACCAACATCGCGTCTATAACTCATGGCCACCCTGAGGATCTTTCTATCCACGTCATGCTTCCCCCATGGTCAAGGTTGTGCGGCCCGAAAGCTAAATCTAACCGCGATTGGCCGACCCGGTTAGATCAAATACCATATCACATATCACGTCTATAGTACGACTGGCCGGCCTATAACCCTGATCAGGACTCAGGGGGCCCAACAACCCTACACAATGGCACAGTAGACTGTCACCCCACACGCTCCAAGAGTTCATGTGGTTTCACTAACACCACTAGCAATGGTACCATGCTCAATATCATAACCATCCAACAGGGTTTACCACCACATACCCGCAATCATTATGCGGTATTGGCATTTTATCATTCATATTTCACGTATTTCCACATTTCTCATTTTCATATTGCAGAATTAACATTGGAATATTTTCATTTCACATATTCACATTTCAATATCAGTAATCTCAACACATTTCATCATTTAAATGATATTTTCTCAGTTCATAATTCGTTTCATCTCATACTATCATATACATATCTTATTTCACAATTACTCAATATTTCTCAAAACACATTTCCATATTTCACCTTTCTTCATTTTCTCAGAGAATACATTTCTTGCACATTTCACTTTCATCATTTTCCCACATTTCAATTTTCATATTAAAACACATTTCAGCATCACATATTTCACAGGGTAAATCATCTAACTCAGATTAAACATTTCTCAATATAAATCATATGCCACACAAATTTCATCTGATATTTATATCATAATAAATTTCAGGTAAAATAACATACGTCATTTTCACATATTTTTCAACCCATAATTTTCATAAAAAGACTGTCATAATTTATTCCCCTTATCTGACTTATTGAGAGACTTGCTAGAATCTAAAATTCTACGCCCTTGGCACTCGAAATTCAACTCTTACAATTTGCATTTTCCCTAGGTTAATTAATCTATTTCTCCAAAATAATACTCATCTAGCCTTCCCTAGGCTTCATATACCTCAAATTAATATTTAAACTATTATTTAACACCCCACTTAATTTTCTGAATTTTGCTTACGGGTCCCAAAATTACACCCGCGGCACTCACCTAGACCCTAAATTTCAGAAATCCTACTTCAACCCCAAATGTTCAATATTTTAGCATTTCTAAATTAATTCTATTTAATTAAAAATAAACTCATTAATAACCCCCGTAACCCAAATTTGGGGTTTTGTCCACGAAAACCCCACGAGAATTTTGTCCCGCTAGACTTGTAAAGAATCATCCCTAAATTCTCGTGGTGGTATCCATTTGTCGATTGGGCTTATATTTTGCAAGAAATTAAAAAAAAAAAAAAAAGGAGAAATTGGCTTACCCAAGGGGATACGTCTACGCTACTCCTACCACTGATCCGCTCTGGTAGAAATAACGGCAATGGAGAATGGAGTCCAGCGGTATCTTCGGATTTTCGATTGGACGAAAATCAGTCATGAAATTTAGGAGAGAGGGAGAGAGAATGAGAGGAGAGAGAGAGAATTTAGAGAGAGAGAGAGAGAGAGAGAGAGAGAGAGAGAGAGAGAAATAAAAAAAAATAACTGAAGGGGGGGGGGGAACTGTTCCTGCGCCACAGACAGATCCTGAAGCTTCTGTGAAGCTTCAAGATGTTAAATTTATATATAATAATAATAATAATAATAATAATAATAATAATATATTTAATTAATATTAATAATAATATATTTTATTAATAAAAATAAAAAAATTTTAATTATTATTTTATTATTTTTTTATTTTAAATTTAATTAATTTATTTTTTTTATTTTCTTTTAGAATCACTCTACTAATCTTTTATATCCATTTTTGGGATTATTACAGTATAAATACCTCAGTTGACCAAACCATTTAGAAGTCAACATTTTGATTTCGCACGATCGACCGTTCTGAAATAAACGTATCGTCCACAGTCAACCAAACCAACACGTGTCTGACATCCTATCAACTTGGTCGACCGAACTCATAGTTCATTTTGGTTACGATCAACCGAACCTAGCTGAGTAGCTGGCTGAACCTGTCATGGTTGACCGAACGCACGAAGGGGTTTAAAATCGCCCGGAGACGGTCAACCATATTCTCAATTCAAAATCTCCACGATCGACCGAACCTCTTAAAGTGGTCGACCGAACCCTTAATACAATCGACCAAACCTCTCAGATTGGTGAGATTTTTACCACGGTTAAATAAGGTTAATTTTTATTAAACATAATTAAATAATTTTCAAAATTTCTGTTATGTCCCCAACTGTCATATCTTTCCCAATATCTATATATACCCCTCATAACTCTAGATTTGTAACTTGATTAGCCCAAAACTCTCTCAAATTTTATTCTTAATCTTTCACTCTCTTTTATTATTCCTTTGATGTATCTTACAAGAGGGCATTGTTTTAAACATTTTTTGGGCATTTGTTTTACAAATCTAATATCTTTCACTCTCATATATTATTCATTTTTATATCTTATTTTGAGAGTATTATTTTAGTTTCTCCCACTTATTTCATTTGATAAATATTCTTGGGAGCTAATATTATTTGCTTGTAAATCTTGCACATCCATTGCAAGATCCAAAGGCTCATTTGTTTGTACTTGCGAAAATATTTTTGAGGTATCTTATTGAGAAAAATATTTTTGGAGAAATTTCTTATTTGGGCATAAAATCTTTGAGCACTCATTATATACATTTTTTTTACTCAAAGATTATATTGAGAAAAACACCATACTCACACTGAGCTTGTATTCATATCATACGTAAGGGCATTGTGCTTATTGTTGTACACATCTGCTTAGTTTAGAAGCATCTTTATTGTATGAAAAATACTTCATTGATTATATGTTGTATTCCCGATGGGTTGTCGGAAGAGGGAGACTAGCCCTATGAATAGTCTCAGACTTGCTCAAACCCAATTAAGAGAGCACCGAATTAAATCAGATCCGGTTAGAAGAACTAGGTGCACCAACCTGTAAGGTATTGTAAACGGCGTCGCTCCACCCGTGAAATGAGCAACTAGTGGAATTCTTGAACTACGGCTTAAGACGAGGACGTAGGCAGTATTGGCCGAACCCCAATAACAATTCTTGTACCTGATCTTAATTTCTACAATTTAAATTTTTGCACTTGAATGTTAATATTTTATTATTGTGAATGATTGATAAACTAAGTCTGCTATGCTTGCTCTGATTATTCGCTTAGATAAATACGTGTTGGGTAATTGGTATTTGTTTTTACAGACCCTAGGTTGTGTTTTACTACTACTGGTTTAATTTGACCTAGAGAGACATTTTTTAAATATTCAATTCACTCCCTCTTGAGAATACACCAATTCTAACAAATCAGCACTGATCTCCCGAGAGCAATCGTCAGCAGTTTAGAGCCAAACTATCAACAAAAAGATATCGAAACCAAACTTCATTATTGAAAGTTCAGACAAACCATCAACAATTCATTCGACGAAAAGATACGGAGAGCATGCAATTCTAAAACTTCGCTAAATCGTCGACGATTATAGCCAAACCGCCGACGGTTTCCCTCCAATCCTGATTCAACCATCGACGGTTTCCCTCCAATACTGATTCTACTATGTTTATCTTCCTTGTGTAAATCATCCACTCAAAGCCACAAAAACACAGCACATATAAAATCGTACATAACTATACAAGCGCTTTAGTTTTATCCATTTTAATACAAATCTTGAAAAATTAAAATATAAACTAATTTTTTTATAAATTCTTTAAATAACAAAATGAACAAAAAAGCCCAAAATGTCATCTGAAACTTAATGATAAAATCAACCGAAACTTGAATGCAGCACTTATCAATCATAGAACTATTCTCTAACGGTACATACCAATATCAAACTACAGTACTTGACAGCAAAATTCTAGGCTACTTGTCCTATGATTCTCGATGAACTTCCAATGCGTAGTTCAAATTAATGCCAATCACATTAGTGGAGTAATCCTTTTCACTACTCACAGTGTTACAAATCTTGCAGCTTGAACCAATTGTCTGCCCCCCCAAAAAATATAAATACTATAGCTAAAACCTAAGTTACTTTCAAGTACTTCAACAAAATTGAGTCACTATTTCACGTCCTTTTAACCAACTCAGTAGAGAACAAAGGGTATCTCAAGAAATCTCCCCTCACTGACAGTTGTCTGCAGCATTATTGTTGTCTTGTTATTATACTTTTGGTGGCAGATGCTATTATATGCTGCTGTTGATGTACATGATGTCCTCTTTCGAGATTTGCATCTGCCCTTTATCTCTCCTGCCACTTGTTTGCATCCGATCTGCTTGACCTCGCTGAAACGAATGACAAATTTTCACCCCCAATGCCTCAAGAAATAAGAACATAATTGTTTCATAGTTGTGCATGGAACTGGGATGCTTACCTTTCTCAAGGCAAATGCCAAATATAAATAAGCTACTTCCCACTTATCTTGTGACAGTGTGCCTGGATGTTAGGAAGGAAAAAGAGTGAATCAGTAATTGTGTCATCCCCAATGGAACAGCAGGCGACAGCATACAAATTTGTGGAAACAATACAAATATTACCTTCTTTTTTTTTCTTTTTTGGGCAAAGCAAATCAAAGAAGAAAAAGAAAACTATAAAGCAATCGACTTACTTCGATCTTGATTCCCATCACCCAGAGCACCAAGCCTCTGCATGAGCTCAACAAATTCTGGTCTTTTCAGGTACTCATCCGCAAACTGGTGTGAATTTTTGACAAAGACTAGCTCCAAATCATACGGTTAAGATCAAAGACAAGAAAAACTTTATTTCAGAACCTTATACTCCATGCAAGAAAGTTGAATGTATGTCTTGAGGGCGAGACTGAATATTACAAATTCTTATTAATGGGATTTTCAGTTTTCTAGGTGCCCTTCCCCTATTCTGATTAAACAATTCTATGCCAACTTTTCACTCCAGAAAGTTTGACTGACAGGAACACCATTTACTCCCTATTTTCATTCACCAACTCTGAACATGAAATAGGTCCACTCTAATGACAATTAGAATGAGGAAAAATGCTAACATGAGTGTGCCATTGAAGTTTTGACTGCTTGAACATCCAAGGAAAGTGCTTTTTTCCATAAATTAAATTATTTATTATAAGAAGGTGAAGACAAAAAAAATTATACCTCTTCTGCTAATGACTTGAAGACGTGAAAAGGAACAATCCATTCAGGACAATCAACAGCATCCTGCAATTGAAAGTTGGGTTTTATGAAAGGAGTGATTTCATAACTTAAAGCCCACAAATAGACCCAAGCAGAAGAATTATAAGCAAAACCAGTCTTATAATTTTATAGGTTTTGCTCGATAAACCTACTTATATACACCTGTAGGCAGCATGATTAAAAATTATAGGTAATCTGCACACCATCCTGTAGGAACTTGATCTCCAATACCACAGGATGCAGGGTACTGACAGTTTTATCAATAGAAAGCATAACCAATAATTACAACTGAAATCAGATTAAAAAGAAAGTACCACTACAGCAATACCTCTAGGTGGAATGTATACTTGATGCCAAATGGGCTAGAAGACCTGAATTTCTGAGCCAAACAACAGAAGTGTTTCTCATAGATAGGAAGAAATTCTAGTAATAAAGCAGACAGAAAAAATCTTTAAGGACTACAAATCACAAAACATGCCAAAGATATCACCTTGTCAGAGAATTCTTCCTCAAAACGAACCCAATAGACACTATTGCCAAAGGCCAGCCCTTCAGCTGCATACTCATGATGAAAATAGCATCATCCATCACAAATCACAAAACTAGTTTGCCATGCGCAAAAGTTTTACTGTTTATCTATTTGGGGAAAACAAAAAATGAGAATTTCTCAAACACAATGTAATCCAGTCTCAAAAACAGATGTTTTCCAGAGATTTGACCTATTTCTAAATCAATCCAATAGAGAAAAATTGAAATTTTTTCAGCACTAAATAATAATTCATATTTTAAGATCAATATCCTAATGTGTGTGTGTGTGTGTATATATATATGCACATATCAGGGGGAATAGTTAAGCAGGTTACAGTAGCCATTAAATAACTATCAGGAACAAGGGGAGACATGATTATTTACAAGGTGGCAAACCTAATAAGGTAGGTATTAGCTGCTATTTAGTCCAAAAAAAAGAAAGCAACAATAACAACAACAACAACAGGTTCATGCTTCTCAATGATCGCCATAGAGGATAAATTTTAAAGTAATTATGTGAGCGTCTAGTGTATCACCTATACCAATAGGTCTTTGCTCAATCCTGTAGAGAAATCTTAGACATTGCGGCAACCTTATACAGTTTAGTTTTCAGCTGTTAGCTATCTATCCAGAAAGAGGTGCCTTGACTAGTGTCTGTCTTGATTTAAAAATACAGGGAAGACATGATATGCACCTAGTGTTGCATAGCTACAAAGGTCTCATACAAACAACTGTGAAATAGTTGTGATTCAAGGCTTAATTTTATTTGACATCATCTCTTAGTTTTTGTTTTTCAGTACCATTTTCCTTGTTTTGGTGGATGAAATATGTACCAAAAGATTATTAATACTAGAGGTGGTGTACATGCATACAGTAGATGCTATCCAATAAGATGTTTGAAGAAGTGCGGAGGAATGAATACTTTTTCTGGAGAGAGAGAGAGAGAGAGAGAAGGGAATATATATGGGTAAGCTGAGAATGGGATTGAGAAATTTCAAGGAAAAGGGATTTGCTTTAATCTTCGAAATTGCATCTTCAATCCAATATGAAAACTCACCAACAAAGTAAGAGTATTTCTTATACAAGGCATTTCAGTATACCCCTTCAAAATTTAAATTGTTACGCTAAAAGGCCTCCTGGCTTAAGTATGCAATAGATAATGAAGCATACAACGAGCCAAAAACCAGTAGTGTGTCTCTAGGCATATATCACCAAATGTAAAACAGTGCTTGTTTACTTTTTTCAGGAAAAAGAAAATGTTTACTTAGTGACAACAGCATCACTCACTTGGCAACTGCAAATATCAAAAGGTGCATCATCTTCCAAAACTTTATCCAACCGAATCTGAAATTCATCAACAAAAAAAATAAGGAAATCCCACTTGTACTGATGTATGGACAAGGAACTAGTTGTATGAAAAGAGCAGCAGACTCTTATAATATAAGCAAAAGCAGCCCACCTCAAGGTCGTTTAAATATAATGTTACATATTATTGGGTATAATGACATTTCGTATTTTGTGTTTTGCAGATGCAAAAGAATCTCATAACAGCATCAAACGGAATCTTTGGACAGAAAAAAGTAAAGGCTGGTCAGAAACGAACTTCAGCAGGGAAAAAGCACTCTCTTTAAACCCGAAGTTTTCTTGGTAAAAAATATACAAAAGGCAGAATGTCACATAAATTAGCTGCTAAAGCTGTGGTTACCTGAAAACAATCCACGCGGGCGAGGACTTCCTCAATAACTTGTCTGGAAGCAGTTTATTGGCTGATGGCGGACTCCACCTCTTTCTTTTCATCTTCATAAGAGCCACGTGTACCCCTCGGAGAGATCTAGAGAGCATAGACAGCCAACAGTGTTCTTAATTAAAACGTATAATTCATCTCCTGAAAACACAGAAATTTGAAACAATCAAAATTTCGTCGAATAATTAAACAGAAAGATATTAAGCCATGGGTGAGAGAGACGTGTTGATGGCGTGACAGAGGAGATCCCAGCATCGGAGATTGGACTCCCTTTTTCTTTTATTTCCTTCCCGGCTCTCTTTCTCTCTTTCCCTTACCTTGGAGATATTGTAACGAGCACTTGTCCCTCCACGCTACATCAGACCACCGCATCCCCAAAATAAATAGAACTAGAAAGCGAAATCAAATAAAGGGAGCCTAAAGCCCAAGCAGCAGAATTGAACAGAATAGAGACTACAACACTCCATTTCTACAAGTGAAAATCAACCCAGCAGAAAGATATCAATAATACATACCATAAATATATATATATATATATATATATTAATTATGTTAGATTATTGAAGGCATGCAATTAGTTGGGAATTTGAGTCTTTGAAGTTTATTGTTAGACCACATACAGGGATGCAGATGGTTAATTAATGAGTAGAAATCAAATAAAGGGAGCACCCCAAAGCCCAAGTAGCAGAATTGAACCAAATAGACTGCTACACACCATTTCCAAAAAGCAGAAATTAACCCAGCAGAAAGGTAGCAATAACATATACCACAATTATTCTTATATATATATAACATATTAAGTATGCTAGATTATTGAAGATATGCAATTAGCTAGTAATTTGAGCCTTTGAAACTTTCTTTTTAGTACACATAAAGGTACACAAGACTAATTAATAATGCAACTCATTCTTCCAATGCTAAATGCAGATGTATAACAGTTATTTTTAATGTTACTCTAGGTAATTCTCTTTATTTCTATATAGTTTTTATTTTTTATATTTTTATAATTTTGAAATAGTAATATAATATATGACATGCTATCTTTTCTTAATTCACCTGCACTTGTCAAAAATTTTAGAAGTAATCAATACAATTTGATTGTGAAAAAGTGATATACTATCCTGTTTAATCAAATAAAGTAATCAAATTGTATTGATTACTTCTAAAATTTTTTACAAGTGCGGGTGAATTAAGAAAAGATAGCATGGCATATATTATATTACTATTTCAAAATTCTAAAAATATAAAAAATAAAAATAAAAAGTATATAGAAATAAAGAGTATTACCTAGAGTAACACTAAAAATAACTGTTAAGAATAATAATTGCGGTATATGTTATTGCTACCTTTCTGCTGGGTTAATTTCCGCTTTATGGAAATGGTGTGTAGCAGTCTATTCGGTTCAATTCTGCTACTTGGGCTTTGGGCTCCCTTTATTTGATTTCTCATTAATTAACCATTTGCAGCCCTGTATGTTCTCTAACAATAAACTTCAAAGACTCAAATTACTGACTAATTGCATGCCTTCAATAATCTAACATAATTAATATATATATTTATGGTATGTATTATTGATATCTTTCTGCTGGATTGATTTCCACTTATAGAAATAGAGTGTAGTAGTCTCTATTCTATTCAATTCTGCTGCTTGAGTTTTAGGCTCCCTTTATTTGATTTCGCTTTCTAGTTCTGTTTATTTTGGGGATAGGGTGGTCTGATGTAGCATGGAGGGACAAGTGCTCATTACAATTTCTCCAAGGTAAGGGAAAGAGAGAAAGAAAGTTGGGAAGGAAACAAAAGGAAATGGGAGTCCAATCTCCGACGCCAGGATCTCCTACGTCATGGCTTCGGCACTCTCTCACCCATGGCCTGATATCTTTATGTTTAATTAATCGATGAAATTTTGACTGTTTCAAATTTCTGTGCTTCCAAGAGGTGAATTATACGTTTTAATTAAGAACATTGTTGGTTGTCTACGCTCTCTAAATCTCTCAGAGGGGTACATGTGGCTCTTGTGGAGATGAAAAGAAAGAGGTGGAGTCCGCCGACAGTCAATAAACTACTTCCAGACGAGCTATTGAGGGAAGTCCTCGCCCGCGTGGATTGTTTTCAGGTAATTGCAGCTTTAGCAGCTAATTTATGTGACATTCTGCCTTTTGTATATTTTTTACCAAGAAAACTTCAGGTTTAAAGAGAGTGCTTTTTCCCTGCCAAAGTTTGTTCCTGACTAGCCTTACGTTTTTTTGTCCAAAGATTCCGTTTGATGTTGTTATGAGATTCTTTTGCATTTGCAAAAATGTCATTATACCCAATAACTGCTAAAGCTGCAATTACCTGCCCGCATATGAGGCGAGCAGGAAACGTAACTTTTTACAGCGCTGATGATGGTCAGCATCACCATTGTAGCATGTACGACAATCCTTTATCTGCACACGATTATTGAACATAATGATCAAAAAATTGACAACACACATGTAATAGCAAAAATGGCTCAAAGAAATACAAGAGAAAAATTCTAACATGAATTGAAAAGGCTTGATCACCAAAGTTGATTCTCAAAACTATAAGCTAATAATATGTTAAAAGTTGTAAAGATAGAACTCTGACACCTGATGGGAAGGAGTTAAGAGCCCCATATCCTCATATTAGATATGTCCTTTTTATCTACCTGCCTTGAAAAGACACGTCCATACAGTACTATAGTAACTTGATTGTTCAAGTAGAGACTATAAATCAGGATAGTGATCCAGTTTTTTTAAGAAAAAGAATTGATTCAAATGAGCATATAACCATTTATTTCCCCAAAATCATAACTCTTCTTTTGGTTAGTACTAACCGCCCTCTACCCACAAGGGATGGTGGCTTAGAGAGAAAGGATTAACTTCCATGGATTTTGAAGGATGGGAGATCACAAACTTCAATCCCAGGAGGAGGTGACTTGACAGGGTTGCTACTCATGACCTTTAATCAAATGCCCTTACCTTTATACCAGTTAACCCTCAATGTGGCTGGTCAAGCTATGACTCATCTGTCTGAGAGAGCTCCTGCTACTCAGCCGATGGTTTGCTTATGGCCTTGTCTGTTTACAGCCCTCTTGCCTTTGGCCCCTAATGGATAGGAGCTCCTGTGATCGTGCTCACGTGTCACGAGCTAAGCTTGTTCAGGGCATTATGCTTGCCTGTGACCACTTATCTCGTATGCTTGGGATGGGTTTCAATCATGTAAATACTAGTGTACGATTATTTTCTGCCAGTAGTATCTTTGAATGCCAAACAAGGCAGTATGACTCCTCGATCACTTTGATGTTTCCTAGTGTTAGAGTGGGAATGGCCTAGAAAGCTCTTTAGGGGAGGATGAGTGTTCATCAATCATTGTAAAACTCACTGGCTATTTTCAACGTGTTTAGCCTACTTGCCTCCCTCGCTCAGCACACAATGTCAACGGAGGTGTTGTTAATGAATTTCATAGATTCAATGTTTACTACTTACTTGCCATTGCTTTTCATGAATGCTTACTGTTTCCGCTATCATTTGATTGAATGCTAATGAAAGTGTTTCGTGGATGAATGTTGGTAAACGATAGGCTGGCTAGTTAAACAAAAGTGTTTTAACTAGCGCCGCACAGCCTTTCAAAAGGGTGTGAAAATAGTCGGACCGTGACACTTGGTATCAGAGACAAGGCCCAGTTGCTACGAGAATTCAGTTACTTTTGTTGTGGGATTTGGAAAGCTTTGGTAAGTGACCATGGCACTAAACAATGCTGAAAGAATCAGTGCACTGGAAGCATAGGTTGAAGAAACAACCAACAATATGGCCAACAAGATGGCCCAACTGAGGGGACTTGTTGATGAAGTGATGGGATCACACCAGCATCAAGCAAGTTTGACAAGTGAAATGTCAGAGGACTTTCACCACATTATGGAAACTTTGCAGGCTCGGATGGCTGATCTAGATGCAAAGGTGAATCTGATGGTTCTTGCTATGGGGAACTCCAACACTCCGGGAGTTAGCAAGACCAAGGTACCAGAACCCAAGACGTATGGGGGTGCCCGTGATGCTAAGGAGTTAGAGAACTTCTTGTTTGATATGGAACAATATTTTCGCACTATGAGGATGGCCTCAAAACAGGTGAAAGTGGATACTCCAACCATGTACTTGGTTGGTGACGCCAACTGAGGTGGCGTGCTAAGTACAATGACATTGAAAATGGAAGTTGTGGAATTGATAGTTGGGCAAACTTGAAGAGAGAGCTCAAGGTCCAATTCTTTCTTGAGAATGTTGAGTATAATGCAAGAAAAAAGCTGAGAGACCTCAAGCATACTGGCTCGATCAGGGAATACGTGAAACAATTTTTTGTTTTGATGTTGGATATCAAGGATATGTCGGAGAAGGACAAGTTGTTCAATTTTCTAGAGGGGATGAAACCATGGGCAAGAATTGAACTTCATAGACAAAGAGTTCAAGACTTGTCTACTGCACAAGCAGCTGCAGAACGCTTGACTGACTACGCTTAGGAGAATACAGCTTCGTCCAAAGGGTCTGGCGGAGAGGAAAACAATGGAAAGTCTTTCAAAAAAGGCAAACCCAAGAGTGGGGGAGCCGACTATAAAGCATATACCTCAAAGGAAGTTTCGTCGTCTCGAGGGTTCAACACACCCAAGGGAAAGGGTAAACTTGAGTATTACTTGTGTCGAGGTCCTCATAGAGTTTTTGAGTGCACTCAACAAAGCAACAATTAATGCTTTACAGGCTTCCATTGCAGAGCAGGCAGTGGAAGACGATGGGGAAGAGGATGATACCCCGAGGATGGGTGCAATGCAACAGGTGAGCGCATTGGAAAAGCAGGCTAAAGCCCCAAATGTTACACGAGTCAGAGGGCTAATGTTTGTGGACTTGATAATCAATGGGAAGAGTACTGCGCTATGGTGGATACCGGGGCTACTCATAACTTTGTTTCGCAACCGGAAGTTTGGATACTCAACTTATCCTTAGAGAATGATACAGGACGCATGAAAGCAATTAATTCTGTAACCGAGCCTACTCTGGGAGTAGCCAAGCAAGTTACTGTGAAGCTTAGGCAGTGGGAAGGTCATGTGAATTTCACAGCGGTGCCATTGGATGACTTTCCAGTCATTTTGGGGATGGAGTTCCTAAGGGGGACGAAGGCAGTGCTGATGCCTTCAGCTGGTTCTCTATGTCTGATGGGAGATCACTTGTGCATAGTGCAAGTTGTTGCAACGAAAGGAGACAATGGGAAGTTCCTTTCAGCCATGCAACTCAAGAAGGGTTTAAGAAAGGGAGAGCGGACATATCTAGCCACGGTGGTGATAGATGAAGAAGTAGGCCAAGAGTTGGTGCCTGCGACCATCCAATCGGTGTTGGATGAGTACAAGGAGGTGATGCCGGATAAGTTGCCTCACAAATTACCTCCACTACGGAGTGTGGAGCATGAGATCGAGCTGTTTCCAAGAGTGAAACCACCTGCAAAAGGGCCATATCGGATGGCGCCTCCAGTGTTAGCAAAATTGAGGAAGCAACTTAATAAGTTATTGGAAGTGGGATATGTTCGCCCTTCCAAAGCACCATTCGGAGCACCGGTGTTGTTTCAAAAGAAACATGATGAGAGCCTACAGATGTGTGTAGACTACCGCGCGCTCAACAAGGTGACAGTGCGCAACAAGTATCCTATTCCGTTGATTGCTAATTTATTGGATCAGTTGAGTCATGTCAAGTACTTCACTAAACTTGACTTGAGATCAGGCTACTATCAAGTGAGGATTGTTGATGGGGATGAGCCGAAGACTACTTGTGTGACACGGTATGGGGCATATGAATTCTTGGTGATGTCATTCGGGTTGACAAATACACCTGCAACATTCTGTACCTTGATGAACCAGGTTTTTCGTGAGTACCTTGACAAGTTTGTCATGGTGTACCTAGATGATATTGTTGTCTACAGTTCCACTATGGAGGAACATGAAGAGCATCTACGGAAGGTGTTCGACAGGCTGAAAGGGAACAATCTGGATGTGAAGAAAGAGAAGTGCTCTTTTGCTCAGTGGAGCAACAAATTCCTTGGTCATGTGGTTGAACAAGGTCGTATCCGGAGGGATATGGAGAAGGTAAGGGTGATTCAAGAACGGAAGATCCCCACGACAATGAAGGAGTTGCGTTCCTTTCTTGGCCTTACTAGATATTGCAGGAAGTTCGTTGAGGGGTATTCGCGGAGAATGACTCCAATGACAGGACTACTGGGGAGGTATTGTAGGCTGCACACACGGGATGATGTGGTTGATTATACCAAAACTTATCTCACTTGCCAACAAAACAAGGAGGAGCAAAAGAAGTATGGTACTTTCATGGCTGCACCAAAGTACTATTCAGCAAAGGAGATGACACAATTGTTCCTTGTAACTGTTGTGAAACATTGGGGTGTTCCCCAAGTTATTATTTGTGACCGAGACTTAATGTTCACTGACAACTTCTTGACAGAGTTTTTAGGATATCCAGGTCACATATTGACGTCTCTTCGAGTTATCACCGACAAACAGACGGACAGATGAAGAGATTCAAAGAGTTGCTAGATGAGTACTTGCACCATTTTGTCAACGATAACCAGAAGAATGGTGTGGAACTACTTGATGTGGCTTTATTCTGTGGCAATGCCCAAAGGAGCTTAACAACCAATAAAAGCACTTTTGAACTTGTTACAGGCCAGCTGCCGCTGTTACCTCACATAGTGGACGATCCGTAAAGACGAAAGAGTCCCGGGGCGTACATCTTCACCAGAGAATGGAGACAAAATGTAGAGTTTGCTTGAGCCTATCTGGAGAAAGCTTCTAAGCAGATGAAGAAGTGGGCAGATTAGGGGAGAAGACCGCAGTTTCATGTCAGTTGTCTCAAGCCGTTCAACGCCAACACCAAGGACCTGAGCAGAAGTTAGTCGAACAGAGTAGAGTTAAAGACAGTGCAACCAGACAGACGTGAAGTTGAAGAGATCCTTACAGACAGAAAGTTCATATCCTCAAGGAAAAAGCAGCAGAAGTTCCTAGTGAAGTGGAAATGCCTTGATGACAAAGAAATCAGCTGGATTTCTGCGGAAGATATTCAACCGTTCATGGACAAACTTGAAGTGTACCTACCGCCAAAGTCTACGAAGACGTCGACCGCATAAGTGGGGGAGAATGTCACGAGCTAAGCTTATTCAGGGCATTATGCTTGCCTGTGACCGCTTATCTCGTATGCTTGGGATGGGTTTTCATCATGTAAATACTAGTGTAGGATTATTTTACGCTAGTAGTGTCTTTGTATGCCAAATAAGGTAGTATGACTCCTCAGTCACTTTGATGTTTCCTAGTGCTAGAGTGGGAATGGCCTAGAAAGCTCTTTAGGGGAGGGTGAGTGTTCATCAGTCATTGTAAAACTCACTAGCTATTGTCAACATGTTTAGCCTACTTGCCTCCCTCACTAAGCACACAATGTCAACGAAGGTGGTGTTAATAAATTTTGTAGATTCAATGTTTACTGCTTGCTTGTCACTGCTTTCATGAATGCTTACTATTTTCGCTGTCATTTGATTGAATGCTAATGAAAGTGTTTTGTGGATGAATGTTGGTAAACGATAGGCTGGCTAGTTAAACAAGAGTGCTTTAGCTAGAGCCGCACGGACCTTCCCAAGGGTGTGAAAATAGTCGGACCATAACACGATTGCTACAAACTAGTTGCCCCCTCCTACCCTTTCTCCATTTTAGTGAAAATAAAAGGACTAGGAGGGTGCCCCTAAATAAACTGTTGAATGTACTCACTTCGAACCAGTATCGCAATTCTGTAGAATGGTTCTAGTGTTTTACCGTAAATGTAAAATGCATTACGGAAATACAATAAGCCAAAGTTTGGTACATAGGAATGAAATGGAATTGAAGGGAATGGAATCAAATATTCATAGTTCCTGTGGCAGTAGGAGCATGATTTAATATTAAAAAGTTTTTAATACAAACAGCTAAAAGTTTCTTCTTTAAAGTGAACATCAAATGCTTATACCCCATTTATACCAATTAGCATTTTTTCTTCATATATTAAAATCTTTTGCTTAATATTTCCAAAAAACTGGGCACATTTAACACTTTCTTGATTGCAACAAAATTGTGACAATTTGCTCAAACTGGAGTGAACCATACTCATAAATCAACCATGACTTAATCCAACTAATGTTAAGTTTGGTTTGTGGAGTGGAATGTTATTCCTAGGAATAGAATGGAATGCAACGGGAATGTAGTAAAAAATTGATAGGAATATAATAATTTATAGAAAAGGTTACTCATGCAAAAGCTTATATTGCCTCATACAACAATGAATAAGATAGGAATAGGCATTTCCATCTTAAAATTTAAGAATAGTTAATCCTTCCACATTATGGATTCATAAAAGCTTTTGTATTTATCTACTTTATGATGATAACACATCTTCGTTTAAAACCTACTAGATCCATACGGCTCATTTGGTTCGTGGAATAATTATTCCTTGGAATAAGATGGAACATAGTGAAATTTTTGAGAATACAGGTGTAAATAATAAAAGATTAGACGTCCTCATGGTGAAATTTGGGAATAATTATTCCTTGTATATTATTTGTTATAGATTAATAGCTTGTTATTTGGTTCATGGTATATCAACATAATTTTTTGTATAACTAATTGTAATTAACCTATTATAACTAATCTATTTCTAAGAATAAACATTACACAAACCAAACAGTAGGGTTATTTTGGGATCATTTTATTCCTCATAATAAGCATTCCATGAACCAAATGTACCTAAATATCCAGCAAGAACAAGTGTACCAACAAACAAGTAAAAAGTGTTTAGCACGTTACCGAGCCTTCAGCTATGTCAATGCCAACATAATATCCAACTTTTGCTTTGTCCCATTTGATGAGATCACCACCCTAACAAACATAGAAAAAGTATGAAAAAATTGCCATAATGCAAAACAACAGCAGCAGCCGCAAGAACAATCAAACTGCTAATAGACCTACTATAACTTGCCACAAGCAAGATCAAGAAGCTCATCTCCACGACAAGCATAAAGCTGAATTAAGACACTTTTAATCTGTCAAATCAGAAAACATATTAAATGCATCTTGCCACCATAATTTTCAACGTGATTAAGCGCAGGACAATACTGTTAGGATTGCTGGTATGGAACCGTCGGCAGCCGCACCAGCCCAGCCACCAACTTGGACGTTGAAGACCGGTGGCCACCTACTCTGCAGACATTGCTGAAACAGCAGCCACCTTCTTTGATTTTTTACTCCCCCCTTCTGTATATATATAGGTGCAGTATGTGGTGTTAAGTGTGGAAGTGTGTGAGTGTACTGGAGTTGTGCAGCAGTGTAGCTGTGAGAGGCAGAGGTAAGCTGTGAGCTGTTTGAGTATTGTGTGTATTGCAGTGTGCTGAGAGTGCAGAGAGAAGTGCAGAGAGATGCTGTGAGTTGTGTTGTGTGCAGAGTGCAGAGAGCAGAGAGCAGAGAGTTGTGGTGAGAGAGAGTTGAGCAGTGGCTCCTCCTTGTATTATTTCTCCCAGTATAGTGCAGTGGTGTGTGCTCCCGTGGACGTAGGTCAGATTCGACCGAACCACGTAAATCCAGTGTTCTAGTGTGGATGTGCTTTGAATTTTTCTTCGTGTGTGATTGTTGCTCCAAGGATTATTCCCCAACAAATACATACCCAATTGTTGAGTTTCTTCAAGTGAATGATTGGACTTGCTTCTCTTTCTTCCAGGGTCTGATTTGTCCTCACACTGTAATGGTCTGCCACTTTTCAGGCAAAAATCTTTGTGCTTTCATCCTCTAGAAAGTGTGCATCGCCTAAAAACCATTGACATATAACCATTAGAACAGATTGACACGATCCATCAACACCACATTTAGTTGCCGAAAAAAATAAAATTATAAATATCCAATTTCTCGATATTTGGTACACGAAAAAACAAGCAGCCTCTACTCAATGAACTCTAAAATTATCTGTTTGAAAAAAAAAAAAAAAAATCATGCTTGGCCTCATGGATGTTGTGAAATTTCACATTTTAAGTTCGCGAATTATGAAACCCAGATCCAGAAATAAACAAATTAACGAAATAAGGAACAAGTACCAAGCAAAACCCAGAAAAAACTGGACTAAAACTGATTGTAATGGAAAAAATTACTCTCTGGGCTATATTTGAATCTGCATTGAGGCGGACCGACAGAGGTCGCCGGAGATTCTGCGTATCCTCGCTTCATGGGTTGCGATCTCAGTGTCCCTTTTTGATTGAATGAGGACAGCATCTAGGATACACATTTCTAGAGAGCGAGAGAGGGAGTGTTCAGGGTGAACGTATAGTTGGGTTTTCTTCGAAACAGCTTTAGGGGCGATGAAGGAATGGAGGGAAGGGAGAATTGAAAGCAAGGAAAGAACAAAAGGCGAAGGAAGCTGTTGGATTCAACAGATGTATATATATATACAGATGTTATCAATGTATTAGAATTATACTGAAATTCGGAGTGTAATCTAAATTCAAATTTGAATTCCTAACCAATTGTTTTATCTTCTTTTTAAAAAATTAAATTGATAAACTATTATTTCATAAACTATATTTTATATAAATTAGGAATAGACTTAGGATGTTAAGAATTAATTTCAATATAAAGTTAGTATTTGGTGAAATGCATGTGAGAAAGTAACTATTTTTATTTTTTGAGAATTTTTTTAAACACTAAATATTTGAGGTTTTTGAAAAATGAAAATAAACGAACAAACAAAAATAACTTCCAAGAATAAATTTTTCATGCATCTCATGCTTGTACTCACCATTTTTTATTCAATATTTATATAGATTTACAAATTTGTTCATTGCTGTACAATTTTATATTTTACTTGAACTAATTTCCTTTCATCAACTACATAAAACTAATAAATGAAAGTCTTTATTCTTGTATACATTTAAAAATGTATGTACAAATCTAAAAATACTGCCAACATTAAAAAATGTACCATAGCCAATTATTACATGAGTCCTCTAAACTTAGTTTATTACTAGGCTTTTTTCTTTTCTTTAATACATTTATTCTCGTTTGCAATTTTTAGTAATCTTTTAGTTCAATAAATTTTGGTCATAGACCTGACAAAGTGGATTAGGTTGGATAATCTGTGACAGATAAGGTGGATCATTGGGTAAAAAAATCATATTTCATATTCAACTCATTTAAGTAACGGATTAGGCAGTTTCGGATCGAATAATTCATGACAGATGGGTGGATAATCAGTAATTCTCAAATATAATTTTATTAATAATTTATTTTGTGCCATAATAATTTTAAGTTGTATACGACAACTTGCAATTAGTTTGTGTGTTAACTTTTCTAGTAATTAAATCAATCATTCAATAATTTATACTAATTAATAACTCCTCATTCATGTAAGTAAAACTCTAAACATTAAAAACTAATCATTCATCAAACCGTTGACAGTTATATTTGTCCGCTACGGATTCAAATGACGAAAATTCAAGGTAAATCATCACAATAAAAACTATGAGCGTCAAAGATCCAAATTCAATTGTTTGAGGATCATATATGCTAACAAATTAGAGTATGTAAATAATGCATATTTTATCTCAAATCATGGAATTTATGATATCTTATTTATTATTACCTATATCGTGTAATCGTGTTTAAATACTCCTACTTGTATCATCTCTAAAACACGTAGTGTTCACGATTCAGTTATTTGAATAAAAAATATCATTATTTTTTAAATAAACATAAAGCGGGTTGACGGATATTTGTCGGATAAACCCATTCGACCCACTAAGAAGGCGGTTATGAAAATGGAAAAACATATTCGACTCATTTAGTAAACGGATGATTATAAGTTGGTTAAAATAGGTCGGATGTAGGTCGGATTAATGGATTTTTATCCATTTTGTCAGGTCTAATAGGTCAAATTAACAAGTAGGGTTCCATTGTTTCAATTGAGAAGCTTGGTATTTTTAACAATTTTTTTGCAAAGGCAAAGATTTTTTGCTAAAAGAATTTAAAAAGGTAACATACAGTTTGGTAGTCTTTTTTAAAAAATAAATTATTTCATTAAAATGTTGCTTGATTTTACTAAAATTTGATGCCTTTAGTTTATTTTCAATTACAAAACATTTGACACAAAATAATATTATATATAGACTATTTTAAAATTTTGTGCTTCAATTGTAATGACTATAGAAAAGCAATTGTTAAGGAAATTACCCAAACAAAGGCAAATTCACCGAAAGCAAATAAATGTGTGAAATCAAGCTTGGAATTGGTAAAAAAAAATTGAAAAGGAATACTCACCAAACATAGACTAATTTGTAGTGATTCGGATTTGATTTAAGCATTTGTTTTATAAATCTATGTGTATAAATACTCTTACAATGTATTGTAATATTCACACCGAGAAATACAAGACATACTTTTTTCCTCCTCTCTTATGCTATTCTTCAATGTTATTTCACATTGTGAATTTCTTGTTAGGAACCTGTAAGCATCCAGATTAAAGTGACACCAAAGATTTAATGTGTTTCGATCAATAATGACCTACGTCCACGGAGCACACCCCAAATATTCACTATTACCGGAAAAATTACAATTCTCTCTCTCTCTCTCTCTCTCTCTCTCTCTCTCTCTCTCTCTCTCTCTCTCTCTCTCTCTCTCTCCCTTCTTCCTCTCTGCTCTCTCTGAGCTTCTCACTATTGTGTCATTCCTCAGCCCTCTATTTATAGGGCTGATCCTCCAATCACTATTTAATTACAATTTAAACATAATCAATCAAAAATATAGGAAGTTACAATCATGATGTAAATAGATATAAATTGCACCGCGTAAGATTAATTTCACCGCGTTTTCCAACTCAGCTCCTCCTGGCTGTCTCTTGGTTCCAGCTATAACAATCTCCCGCTTGGAGACAGAGACGCCTTCTTACTAGAGTATCATGAATAAATGATGTGCTCAAAATATGTCTTCAGGCATGAAGACCAACTAAAGTTAAACACAATTTCAGCTTCTCTATAGTTACCATCTTCCTGTCTACTCGATTCCTGCGGACTAATTTGATGGCTGTCATCTTCATTGCTGGTGTAAAAATGTCGGTGTAGTCAATCCCTTCCTTCTTCTAAAAGCATCCCTTCCTTCTTCTAAAAGCTTTTGACTATCAACCGAGGCTTGTACCTTCTGGAGCCATCATGCTCCTCTTCGATTAAGTACACCCACTTGTTGTGAAGGCCTTTGGGCAACTTCCACGTTCTGTTTGAGGTGAGGGACTTCATCTCATCCTTCATCGCAAGCTCCCACTTGCTCGTATCTGCCACCTGACATGCTTCATAATAGCATTTGGGCTCTCCTCCATCTGTAGGAAGTAAGTAATCAATATACCTTCTGTTTGGTACATGGGATTTCCTAAGCTCCTGAGCTAGAGTAGGAGACGGTGGTGTGACGATCTGCTCCACTGGTTCCTTCACCTAAGGATTCTCGGCATTCTATTGTTGTGTCCCAACACATTCTGAGTGGACTAGTTCTAGTTTCTTCTTCTTTGGGGCATGAGTGTTTATTTGGAAACTAACCCTCTTATGTTTCCCGACTATACAATCCTCACACATGTCAATTTGTACTGAAATAGACATGGAGACATTGGAGGTTAGAAAAAGTGTTCTAATTTTCTTACCTCGCGCAATCGTTAGTATACCCTTTGAAACATTCCATTCATCGCCAATAAATTTCGTCGTGTATCCCTCATCTTCCAGCTGACCAACTGAGATCAAATTCTCCCTTAAGTCTGGAATATACCTGACATCCTTCAGCTTCCATACTGACCCATTTATATTGATCTTCACAACTCCTTTGTCGATTACGTCGCAAAGTTGATCATTGCCAAGGTACACCTTACCAAAATTACCTGGTGTGTACTCTTCTAGGCAATCTTTGCAACATGTGGCATGAAATGAGGCTCCGAAGTCTAAGACCCAAGACTCCTGCTTGCTCTCCAAAGAGCAGATCAACATCTCATCATTTTTTAAAGCAATATTTACTTCTGTCTTTGCCCTCGTCTCATATTCTTTCTTCTAACTCCTGCACTGGTTCTTGTAATGACCAGCTTTTCCACAGTTTCAGCACTCAATAACTTTTGTGCTCTGGGAACCTGTGTCTTGAGTACCTTTAGGATTTCTGGATTTAGAAAGTCTAGGCCTAGATTTGTCACGGTTGTTTGATTGTCCATGCCTGTTTCCTCTGCCTCGACCCTCCATGTTCAAGGCTAAACTAGAAGTGGAGCCATGGTTCAACTGCATTCTGATTTCCTCCGTCAAAATCATACTGACGACTTCATCGTATACAAGTTTCGATTTTCCTACAGAGTTACTGATGGTAGTAACGACACCATTCCAACTTTCAGGCAACTGACTGAGAATCAGTAGGGCCTGAATTTCATATCAAATGTTATCCCGATTGAGGCGAGTTGATCAAACAACTCATTGAAGTTATTCAAATGTATGCTGAAACTTTCACCTACTGACATGCACATCGTAAATAGTCTTTTCATGAGATGTACCTTATTTGCGGCTGAAGGCTGCTCGTACATATTAGAGAACGCATCCATCAGAGACTTGGTGGATGTTATATGCTTGATATTGAACGCCACAGATTTTGACAACGTCATTCTGATGGCTCCGAGGGCTTTTCGAACAAGCAACTCCCACTCGTCCTCATTCATGGATGCTCGCTTACCCTTCAACGGTAAGTGCAATTCCTTCCCAAACAAATAATCTTCTATTTGTATCTTCCAGATATTGAAATTGTTGCCATTGAACATTTCAATTTTTGAGCTCTTTTCATTTGACATCTCGATTCTCTAATCTAGAGATAGAATTAGCTTAAATGGATCTAGAGATAGAATTAGCTTAAATGGATAGCGCGGTTTGATCTAGAATGATCGAAAACCCTATAAATGGTTCGAGTCGCTTAAAAAACAGACCCAAAACGACTCCGAAAAGCTCAGTCAAAGTTTGGTCAAACCTGGTCAAACTTGCTGACGTGGTGTGCTAACATGGCAGTGCTGAGGTGGCACGATGTCGTGGCTGTGTGTCTCACCTGCTGATGTGGCAGTGGGGCCCACCTACTAACGTGGTAGTGGGATCCACTCGCTGACGTGGCACCCCTGCTGACGTGGCGCTCTGACGATGGCTGACTCAGCAATGTTGACGTGGCCGAGTCTGTGCCTGCGGATCGGATCCGGTTCTCATGGACCGGGTCTTGGGTTGATCTGGTTTAAGTCAACGTCCGGGTTGAGTCAGGTTCTCTCTGGGTAGGGTCAAGGTTGACCGGGCGAGGATGATGCGTACAACGCGTGCGGTGCATGAGGGAGCTAGTTACCGGAACGTGGCGAGGCGTCTTGCTCTGGCAAGGCGCGTGAGCCTTTGTCTGAACTCCGTTCAAGCTTCGACTTGCTCGGTTCTCTTTGTCTCGGCAATCTGAATGCGATGGTGGCCTCAAAACGTAGTTTTGATTCACTGGATAGATCTGATTTCGGGATCACTTCCGATCTAGCTTTTTTGCTCCAACCCAGCTTTGATACCACTTGTTTGGAACTTGTGAGCATCCATATTAAAGTGACACCAAAGATTTAACGTGGTTCGGTCAATAACGACCTATGTCCACGGAGCACACACCAAATATTCACTATCGTCGGAAAAATTACAATTCTCTCTCTCTTTCTCTCTCTCTTCCTCCCTTCTTTCTCTCTGCTCTCTCTGAGCTTCTCACTATTGTGTCATTCCTCAACCCTCTATTTATAGGGTTGATCTTCCAATCATTATTTAATTACAATTTAAACATAATCAATCAAAAATATGGGAAGTTACAATCATGAGGTAAATAGATATAAATTGCACCGCGTGAGATTAATTTCACCGCGTTTTCCAACTCAGCTCCTCCTGGTTGTCTCCTGGCTCCAGTTATAACATTTCTTCAACAATTGACTTCTATTAAGAAGTGAGATAAAATACAATAAAAACTTTCCAGCTTTTCCTCTCTGTCTAAATCGTCGAAGCACTACAATCAAATAAATCTTTGATCAAATTTTTCATTCAATTTTACAACTTTTATTAAAATTAAATAAAATGTTATAAAATGGCTATAGGATTAGAGTTGTACAATTAGTCATTCAGAACAAAATTCAAGTGAATTGGACCTATTTTTTGGTTCATATAAACATGATCGAACCAAAAAATCGAACACCAACTTGTCGGCTCAACAACACAAAAATCAGATTAAACTAAACTTTTTTTATTTTTTTAACATGATATTATGTAAAATGGGCACCTAAATAACATTATTTTAATGAAATTAATATCAATATGCAAAAATTTGAAGTACTAAACATTTGAACCCAAAATATAGACATACTAATTATAGTTATTTGGGTAAAATTGAACCAATATTTCTAGTTGAACTACTTAGATTGAAATGGTTCAATTTGACTGGTTTATAAATGCATGCTCATGTATAAGACTGTTAATTCATATATTAAAATGTTGTGTAACTATAGAAAATAGGTACACCTAAAGGGAGAAAATTACGATATAAACGAAACTTCTTAAATACTAGTCATGTGTTTGCAGCACTACATACATGTAAAAGTATTTTAAAAATTCAAATTTTATGGATGAAAAATAGTAGATATATATTAAAAATTATTTTACTTAACAATAAGGAATATGATTGATTGGAAAAGGAAGATAAATTTGACAAATGCAATTTTATATGTTTGTCTTTATTTGATGTGTTGGTGATTATTTGATAACTCTACAATTTGAGAGGTATGTTTAGAACAAAAGCTAAAACATTATAGCAATAAACAAAGTGATCTAATTGGTGTAAACTAGATTATAGAAGAAAAATAGACTCAAAACAAGAAAGATGCTATTACCTTCAAAAACAAATAAGAAAGATAAAAATGAATTTCACCAATCAAGTAAAATTTAAGACCTTTAGAATCAAAACACCATAAAAATAGCTTAGGTTATATATTTCTTTAACACATGGCATTCAGTTTGCAAATTTGCACACAATATAATTAAAATTCTAGCTAAGTGTCACGATCCTGTATTGAACGTTTATTAGGGAATTTTTGGATTTTATGGGATTAGTTTAAACTCCAACTATGTGTAGTGATATGTTAGAGTGAACAATACCTCACTAAAATTGAGTCGAAATCGTTACATTTGGTATCAAAACCACCTTGAAAGTATTATCATGTGAGTCGATTCTACATATAAGTGCAAGTCACTTGGACAAGGGCATTAGAAATTAGATTGAAAAGCACATCACAGTCCAATATTGGACGTATACTAAGGAGATTTTGGGCTTATAAGGTTTGCTCGGGTTCTAAGAAGAGATCTTGGTTGCATAACAACAAATTAAATTTCAAATGTGTGCACTTTTTACAAATATTATCATATGAGTGAATCT
Organism: Malania oleifera; assembly: GCF_029873635.1. Taxonomy (NCBI): domain Eukaryota; kingdom Viridiplantae; phylum Streptophyta; class Magnoliopsida; order Santalales; family Ximeniaceae; genus Malania; species Malania oleifera. The sequence continues at coordinate 142,934,547 of NC_080417.1, forward strand.
TACACAGAGGAATGAGCTATTCTGACAAGGACATTAAAGATTGGAGGAGAAAGCACGTTACAATCCTATTTTGGATGTATACTAAGAAGATTTTATGGAAGTTAGTTCAAGCTCCAACTATGTAAGACCTTTTATGTGAAAAAACCATAAGATCAAAGAGCAAAGAAGAGAGCATGTTGCAATCTTATTTTGGATGTGTATTGAGAAGATCTTGTATAACGACCTGCTTAATTTCCATGTTTTTTTTTTTTTTAATACTATGAATATGACATTTAATATGCTCTAATACCATACTGGGGTAAATCCAATCATTAACCTAAACAGCGAGAAACAGAAATCAAATAGACATATCCATACATAATTATATACAATACCAAAGTGCTAGAATATATCCTCAAAATATACATATATATATATATATATATATATATCTGTCTTTCTAAAACACCTTCAACTGGCTAGGGTTAAACAAAAATACTCTCACAATACTCACTTCACTGTTAGGGCAATACTGAAGCCCCTCTATCTGCGAGCTTGGTCTGCTCGCCTACCTGGATCACCTGAAAAATGATTCAACATTGGGATGAACTAACGCTCAGTAAGACGAAATATGCTATTACTAGTGTGTGGCAAATGAGTTACAATATTATGAAAATATGTTTCTATATAATCATGTATAACTAGATATGTAAATACAGTACAAGTAATAAAATCCACCACCCTTTCCATGTTGCTTAACATAACAGTATTGTAGGTTACTATTCAAAATGCTTCTAATGTACATTAATATATTCTTTGTTTCTGTAAATCTTTATATACGTAATAGTAACTGAAAACTTTCCCTGTGGATATGACAGGGTTGTGCAGCCTGTAGGCGGGATCTACACTAGCTGGCCGACCAGGGTAAATCACTATACTCTCTCGGTCTGATCTGCCCTCCTCAACCCATATCTGATGGGGAGCCTGTCCATGTCTAGGGCATTATACAATCGACCAACTACCACGTATTATCTAAATAGGTGGTTGCACTCTGTAAACTGTATGTAGCTACGGTACCATGCTCTGTAACTATATGGTCCAACAGGGTCTGATATTATATAATAGATTTCTATATACAACTAGTTGTTTACCATGATTCTGTAGTAACTGTATAAACCATGACAATAAAATAAACTGTAACTATATCATTTGTATCTCTAAACTATACCGTAATATGTAAGTCATGGTACTAAAAACTATATAATCATGGTACTATAAACTGTATAATCATGGTACTGTAATTACTATAAAACATAACCACTAGCTGTATATTCTGTAAATCATATCTTGAAAATACTATAAAACATGTTTCTTTACTATACCCATATTCTCAAGTCACACAGTAATTTTAAACATATTATACATAAATGATAACCTATATAAATTTCTATCGTAAATAATAATCTGACAAAAATGTATAGTTTATACGGAACATAGTAAAATTTGCCTAGCATAGCATATTTCCCTTACCTATATACTAATAAGCCCCTATGGTATACTAGCCTAACACCCACAGGGCCTCCTACACAACTCCCTGAAAACAACATTTGCCATAACAGAATATCAATATTTCTTTACTTACATCATTTCCTATTACTGTCAGAAGGTCAAAAATTGACTAAAAGGTCTTACCGTGAATTTGGGATGAAATCCAACTCGATCCCACCAACGATCCGCCCTAGCAAACTTTAAGAGAATTTCGCCAAGAATGTCGTGGTGGCTTCAAATCGTCAATCCAGCGACTGGCGGGGCCAAAATTGAAGAGAGAAGGGAGAGAGACCGTAGGAGAGAGAGAGAGAGAGGAGAGAGAGAGAGAGAGAGAGAGAGAGGCACTGAAATTGAATAAAAATCCGAGTTTTCACTATTTATAGGGTCAGATTCGTCGACAAAACATGTCACCTCATCGATGAGTCCTTAAGTAAATTCGTCGATGAACCTTACCCTTCGTTGACGAAATTCAAAGTAGCCCAAATCCTTCTCTCGGTATTTTTTAGTCGACGAGATGGGACCTCGTCGACGAGGTCCTAAAGAACCTTCATCGACGAACCCCTGTATTCGTCAACGAAGCTTGAAAATTCATTGAAATTATTATCTCCAAAAATGCAATATCGTCGACGAACGCAAAGTGTTCGTCGACAAAGTCGGCTGCCTCCTTCTGTTATTAATTCCATTTCTCTCCCTCTCTTTATTATTTAAATGCTATTATTTTTCAGGTCGTTACAACTTGAGCATGTTAGTTTAGGCTCCAAATATGTAAGGCTTTTTATGGGGAAAAACCATAAGATTAGCGAGGCAAAGTTCATACATTACCGTAGTTGGGCTGAGACCATTACACTCAGCAAAGTAACACACTCTCACATCAAGCATATACTAGGGACATAATATACCGAGGATATTTTGATTGTATAATGACAAATTAAATTTCTAATTTGCACACTTTTTATAAGACAAAATTGTAAGACTTAATGAATCAAAGAAAACAATGTCTCACTAAAATTGGGTCAAGACTATTATATTTAGTATCAAAGTTATCTCAATACATTGACATATTGGTGACAATGACATAAGAAGAAAATATTGTGGATCACTATGATGGCATTTGTCAAATATCTAATAGGAGAACTTGTCATAATTTCATACCTCATTTTCATGCTTGTTTTGGAGTAACAAAAAAGTGTTGAAATGATAATATTTCTTCAAATATAGGATTCCATAAAAATAGAAAATTCCATTCTCATGCTCCTTCATCATAAGCATCTTTCATGAAAAAACAATTTCCTATGTGAGTTGTTGTTTTGGGACTAAATTTTGATTGAATAGTAATGCTCCAATAATATAATATTATGACTCACTATTAACTTTTGTACTATACTGATCCGTAGGTTTGGTGCCGCACTAAGGGATCCGAAGGGCTCGTTGGTGGATAGAATTTTTATGTAATAAAAAAAAAAACAAAGAGATGATTATTCATATCATGTTTTCTTTTATTCAAAATATGATATTCTTCATAGATTGTTTCATGCCTAAGTAACAATTTTTATAGTAAACTAAAACAATGATATGGAGGATTGTGTCAATCAGGTGTCTCTTCTAAGAGATATTTGAGTACTTAAAGATTGAGATTGCCATGTTAAAGATGTCAAATTTAAATCTTGAGAATGGAATTACAAAGGAGACAAGCCCAACTCAACTTCAACTTGAATATACCTACTCATTAATATTGTTCATTTTATGTAGATGAATGAGCTAACGGTCATTATTGATTCATGTTGTCGAGTCATTTATGAATAGCTTGGTTACTTTGGATCCGCTATCATTACAAGAGAAGAGAAAATCATAAATTTTCATTAAATAAGAGGGACTTTTACTAGGATTGCCTTAAATTTTATTGGTCCTCAATCAAGTCAACTTGTTGGTCTTGGACCTTGGGTTAGGGGCTATCATCGAGTTTAGGTCACGAAGTTCAAGCTAAAAAGACCCATGCCCAGATAGTCCTTAGTTTTAGTAAGCACATTATAGTCTACAAAGTCTAATTAACTCTATTTGAGGAGCCCATAAACGAGCCTATTAAATGAGTCCAACAAAACTTGTAATTAAGTCACTCTTGAATCAGCCCATTCAAGCTCATTTGTCAAATGAGTCTCAAAATTGAGCTTTGACATAAATCAATTATATAATGAATGATCCTAAACAAGCTCCTAATGAATTGAATTAAGTGGCTTGAATCGTTTGTAATCATATCTAATAGGCGTGAGAAAGAATATGAAATGAGATATGGATACCTACCTTTATGTAATGCTAGTTTAGCGTGGACTTCCAATTGAAAAAAAAAAAGGAAAAAGTGATGTTATTCATCATGGAGATGTGATGATCATAGCCTCATGTGATGAGAACAAAAAAGAGGGCATAAGCCGACTCTCTACTAGTTCCTCATATATGCTCTTGTCATGGGAGCTGATGGCTTCATAAACTCATGATACTTGCATTTTTTTTTTTTTAAATCTTAACACAGTAGTCAAATCAAAAGGTGATGAGAATTTGAGTTTTTCTTTTATTGTTTAATTTGAAGCCCAGGTTGAATTTGGATTTCATATGATTATTTTATACATTCCAACCACATTAGTGACCCGAATAAGAAAAGTACTCGCATAAAACCTTGAGCTGATTTATATGGATTTTAAAAAAAAAATACTATCATATTGCAAGAGAAATTATTAAAAACATGGGGATATACTATGTTATGTGTAGATATTTTAATTAAATTAGATAATTATTTTACACATCATATTAAATTTGTCGGCGTTCATGATATTTTCTAGTTTCCCACACTATTCATTCTTCACGAGGTTAGAACTTTGAGGCATCCTTGCCCAAACTTTAAGCTCCGATGTACCCGAAGGCAACTATGTCGAGTACACGGAACGAGAGTTCCAAATTGTCATTCATGAAAGGAGAACATTTTAGTTCCTGCGAAAGCGTTCCTACGCATGGATGTAGTCATGTAGATGTACACACTAGACAGGATCTGGAGCCCAAAGAGAGGTACAATGGATGTCAATGCCGCAGAGAAAGAAGATCGCGCTCATTCTCTCATGGCGTCAAAGAGGAAGCGCTCGACAAATGCATCCGCACCGTTGGCTGAACCCCCAGATTCAATCAACCCCATTCGTGCGTTTGCTTTTCTCGACTTATTCTACTATCTTTCTTCAGTTTTGTTTATCATCTTCGTGTTTTTTTTTTTCCTTTTTTGGACATAAATTTGGTACCGCATTATTGGGAATCTGGGTTTTTGATGCTGAAGTTTGCTAGTTTAAAATAGATTTGGGAACAGCTTTTAGAGCTCAGGAGGGTTTTTTGCTTTCAGAATTTACCTTTTATTTTTTGGGCATTTGTAGAAGGAGCTTGTTGCTTTTTGATTTGGGTTGCTGGGTATTCCAGTGTTTGTGATGTATGGCCGCTTTAGTTAGTTGGCAAATTGTTTTAGTACTTCACGGCTTAAAATAAATTTCTGTGTTTATTTTTCAAGCCAGAGCCATTCAGCATCTGTAGTACAATGCGAGACTTCGTAATAACTATGACATTGTGGAGCTTGCCATTTGGACATGGTTTGAAAGTGAATTGATTGTCAATGCCAGAGGTGACAAGGTTTAAGGTTTACTAGAATATATTTTCTTTGGTGTAATGGTAATGTATTTGATTGCTCATTTTTTTTATTTCATTTACTAGGCTTTTACATGGAGTATCTGTGATTTCTCTTATATCTTTGGTCTCTCTTCAGTTACACTAGCGTCCTTGGGCTATGTTCCTTGAGCTTCTTGACCCTTTAAGTGCTATCCTGGTATCTAGTAGATAAGATGGTTCTCATGCCCTGAACTGAAATTATCTTTCTATGCATGGTCTTCATGAACCTTTTCTTATTTGCTCCATCATGAACCTAGGACTGAAACCTTTCTTAACTGGGAATTGCTAAAGCTCATTCTTTCATTTTCTCTGGGTGCATGGGGAAGGGTGGCATGAAATATTATAGGAATTGGATAGAAAGTCACCCAAATCCCAAATAACCTTCAAAACCCTTTGAATGTCATTTATCATTGGCAATGTCTAATGCCTCTAATTAAAGCTGTCTTTCTATGCATGGCCATCATGAGCCTTTTCTCATTTGCTGAGAATGTTGGTCACTGGGACTGAAAATTTTCTGAGGTGGGAGCATTCTTTCATTTTTCTTTGGGCGTATGAGGAAGGGTGGAATGAGAGCTAAAAGGTGATAGCCTCTAGCGTGGGCTTAACCTAGTTATAAAATTTCCAATTACACTAATTCTGTATGCTTCCTTTATTAATTATTGCTTGTGCCGTCTCCTTGGATGACATGACCTAAATAATCAGCTCATTTTCTCCTCTTGATTAAGATTTTTACATGGAAGGCTTCCAATCCTTCAGTTTTAAGGCGGTTGCACATATGCCACCAGAGTCCATTGAGAGGGCTACATTGTTAATGAAAACTTTTGCTCTAGTGGCAGATGTTGAGCTTTTAGAGTGCACTTGTGTTTAGAAAATCTTAAGGGCTTAGAAAAAATAGGTGAATCTAAGTCGCTGTTAATAAGAATTGAAGTGGGAGGTGAGTCTAAGTTGGTGATTGATTGCACCCTATATAATTGCAAGGCCCCGGAAACTATGAGCATTGTTGCAAGTTACAGGCTCGATCAAATCCAGGATTTTGAGGAAGTCTCCTTTAGCAATGTTTACATGAAACAAAATGATCTGCAGATGCTGTAGCATTGGCCATATGTACCAGGAAACTAGACAGTGAACTAATATTACACATGAGATTCGGGATATTTTGTGGGGTAATATATGTAGTGTCTCAACCTTGTTTTCGATGTTCCAGTTTGCTACTTCCCAACTCCAAAAGAGAGATAATGTTGAATCTCCTTGAAGATGGACATATTTATGTCTTGACATTTTAATCTGAACAGGCTTGGGATTTCCTTTGTGCTTTAGGTGCCTTTTTTTAATTTTTTTACATATTTGCTTTTTCCAGTTCGGTGTCATCAGCAGTTGTTTGGCAGCTTTTTTTTTTTTCTTCTTAGAAACAAAGAATTTTATTCAAAGAGAGAAAAGAATATATCTTGGAAGAGAGACATCCTCCAAACCAACAAGAAAGAAACTCAACGGAGAAATAGAGATCAGGAACCGAAAAAAAAAAAAGCCAAGTACAACACTAATGCAGCAAAGCCACCTACGCTGCTTATCAGGTGAAGATACTCTTCTAAAAAGCCATTTGAAGAACACCAAAATGACGCAAAAAAACACCACCTCACTCCAAACCAGCATGGGAGGTACCTTCAAGATTCTAGCATTCCTCTCCGAGCATACACACCAAAACCTCTAAAGAGCTTTCCTGTGACCCTGTCCCTCTCCTTTCCAAACTTGTTAAATGAAGACGACAAAGGCTATCCAAGTCAGAAGGGCAAACCCAGTTCTTCCCAAAAACAAGAAGCATATTATTCCAAATACACTTTATGACAAAGGACAATGCAAGAATAATATGAATACCTCTCCCCACTACTAAACCGAAGCACACAGACATCTGGATACAATGCCTTGTTAGGCCTCTTCTCAAGCAAATCATTGACAAGTTTTTCAAATTGCTGTCCAAGTGACACCCTTTTGTCTTTAGGGAATCTTCAGTCCTGTTTAGTTGAGTAGAACATTTTCCATTTCTGTTTTTTTTTTTTTCCAAAAAATTATAAAAATTCCAACTTATTTTTAGCTTTTCATGATTTATATTAATAAGGTAGAAAATAAAGAGTTTGTTTAGTTGTGCAAGACAATTTTTTATTTTAATTTTTAGGATCATGGATTTTGGGACTAGGATTTAAATTTGTGTGGATTTGGAGGCAACTCTATACAATCTATGCCATATTTTTCATGATTTACACAAATCCAAATTCAAGATTTGAATTCTATGCTCCCAAACACAGAGTAAGAAATCAGAAATTTAAAAAATAATAAAAAATGTTTTCCAAATTTCCTATACAAATTTAGAAAATTGGAAAACTAGATAGCATTTTTGTAATTATTTGAAAAATTGGAAGTAAAAAATGAACTATTTCCATAAGCAAATAGTGCCAAGACATGTTATTGTTTTTCATTTTTTGCATACAAATGTTGTAAAACTGAAAAATTAGCTGACTCTTTTTGTAATTTTTGGGAAAACTAAAATGAAAAATGAAAAATATTTTCTGCAACTGAACGGGCCCTTAGGTTTCCTAATAAAGGAATATAAGGAAAAGGAGTAGCACCAAGAGCGTGGATTGTATGAGTTAAAGATTTTCAATAAAAGTTTTGAGAAGCATTGGATCCCAATTCCTTTTATCCCTCCTTAAAAGACATACAATAAGACCCAAGCACATTCAGCAACAAGATCAATTCATTCATCTCTCTAACATTCAAATTCCTCACTAAGTAAAAATTCCATGACTCCACTCTCTGAATTAAGAAAAACAAAAATCGGAGACTGGGGCATCAAGAATGCTAGACAAACAAAAGTGATAGGAAAAAGCTTAAATTGAAGGAGCCTTCCCGACCCAATGATTCTACCAAAAATGGATTTTCTGATCTCTCCCATTGACCGTCTGGCAGCATGTTTTTCATTTGCTCCCTGGATTGTTATGATTCAGTAAATGAATCCATTTGTCCCCACCGCCACCCCCCATCCCACCCCCCGTTTGCAGCCCCAACACCACAAATGGGAAGTTTTGGATCCAAATTGGATTTTAGAAGGAAAACCATGGATGGCACAAAAGTTCCCCATCCACCTATCTCATTGAACCACAGCTTCATTGGTCATTACTGTTCTTTAGTGATACTGTGCAGTGAAATGTTTGTGCATTGGGCCTGAAACATCTTTCAAAGCTAAAATGACATCACATTTGCTCATGGTTATTAAATTCACGATCTAGATCATAGGATCATACAATTCTATGATCCAGATTCACCCAAACGATCCAAGTCAGCAAAAATCAGAATCAAGTAGAATCGTGGTAGAATTGTAAAAGAATCGGTAGAATCATAGAATCGGAACCATAGAATCGTAAGTAGAATGGTACAGATCCTACTCTGTTACCTGGATTAGGATTTTTTTCCCCTTTTTGGGCTTCAATAATGTGGCCCAACACATGTTTTTATTGCCCAAAGGATGTTTCGTCCAAAGTCTTCTAAAACTGGGGCAAAAAATGGCTCCCAGCCTCCCATCAGTGAACAGATTCAGCAGAATTTGCACCTGATTTCCCTGGAATTCGACACCTCAGTCCTCTATCCCTCATTGAAATTCAGCAACCCTGCACCTGAATTTCTCTCCTGTTCGACAACCAGAGAGCCCTCCATCTGATGACTGGTGGTTGATCAGCAGCAGCTAGCAGTCTTGCTGTTTAATCAACAGTTCTTTGGCATTCAACAATCAGAGTTCCTGGGGTTTGAAAAAAAGTCAGTCCTCAGTCCTTAGTCCTCTTCCTTCTTTGGTGTTTGACAAGAACACATCAGTCATCTTCAACACAGAGCAGCAGCCAAGAAAAGAGCCAAGCCAGCTGGCCCAGTAGAACTGCAGAGGTATGCTTTGAAACAAATTTCTTGCTTCTTGAAAAGACTCAATAGTGAGCACTGTTTTTCTCCTTCTCCTTTTCTTGCTCTTCTTCTTTTTATTGTTTGAACTTTTTATTGTATTTTTAACTTCTTATACTTAACAAGTTACTAACCAAGTTTTTAGCCTTAAGACTTGTCATAAAGTTCCACATATATAATTTTTAATATTTATTTTACATTGAAAGTAGAATCTTATGATTCTCGATCCAATTCTACGATTCGATCCTGCAGACCCCTCCAATGATCCCACTTAGAAGTTAGAATCCCGATTCTAACAACCTTGATAATTTGCTAAATTGAACTTGTATCAGCAAAAGAAAATGGGGGCATAAAAATGTAATAATTTCCACTAATTTGTATTGATCTTTTCCAACTGCATTAACTTTAATTTAATTTGAATTATTTATTATTTTTTGAAATGTAACTTTTTTTTAATCTGAGATTATGGGATTATTACATTGCAGATGTCCTTTTGATCTGAGAATGCTTTTGAACCACTGAACAGAACTCTTTGGAATTCTTGTCAAGTTATTCTTGTAATCCACAAAGTAGAGGCCAAACCGGACAGTATAGCCTGAGTTCCATTCCCAGTTGTCAAGCAAAGACCACACAAAGTAACCTTGCACATCACATCCATCTTCCCTGCAGTGGTTTAATTTTTTGTTAGTAACTCGTACATTATCCCAAGGGCCTCAAACAGAAGTATATAATTCTGAAGCAGACTCCAGAGAACCCTAGTCTAGTCATACCGTGCGATGAGCAGCAGATTTGCTATTACCTTATAGCAGCAGATAGGTTTGAGAGATAGTCCTTGTGGTATCTGATTCTTTTCTCATCATGTAAAGCCTTGTTTAAAGATATAAAAGGACTATTTAGATCATCCATACCTGTGATCATGAGCTTGAGCATGTGATGATACTGCATGAACATTCTAGGTTTAGCTTCTGAAATCTGAAATGATAGTACTCACCATTTTCTGTTATAGTCACTGGGGGATTTTGATACCTATCTTTCACATATCTTGCTAATTTTCGAATTCCCCATGGGACAATGTGTAGCCAGCTAGAAGCTGCCTGGAGAGGAAGAACCCATGAGCTGATTTTAATATTAATCCTATAATTAAATCTTAGGCCCTGGGAAAATGTCAGGACATACTCTTTCTCCAATAGTGACGCCACCTCTAGAAGCTGCAATTGAGAATATATAAAACATTTATCAATTCCTAACTTGATCCTTACTATTAATTTATCTAAAATGCTGAGATGGTACTTTGACATCTTACAGGAACTAATAACAGCAGCATCAGATGTAGCATCCTGAAGTATCAGTTTCCGAATCCCTGCCCTGTCATTACGGGCATATAATGTAGTATAATGATTTATGCCAACAAAATCCAAGGACCCCGCAAGGAATTTTGACATCACATTTGAGATCTCAGGCAATCTCTTACCCACAAGCTTCTGCATTGAAAGGGGATATTCCCCAAAGAACAGGGGATCAAGGAACCTGATTCACATTTTATGCATTATGTGAGTATATATGAACTCAATTTCTTACTTTGCATCATGAGTCAATATTTGTAAGATATTCTCCTTAACTAGTTACCATCCAATTCCAAAATCCATCGCTCTTTGTGCAGCATCCTTGTCTTCATCACTATTAGAAAGAGGTTCGTACCATTTAGCATCTAGTGCTATTCCAATGACACCTCCTTGTCTTTCCTGCATGGCAATTCTAATATTATTTCCCCCCCTTTTTCTTTCAGTTGACTGCCTATTGGAATAAAATCTAGTAAAAGAATTATACTGAGAGTCAAAGGAATACCTTGAAATGGAGCTGGTAGTTATGATAAACAGCTGCATGAGCCAGGAGAATATTGTGGGCCACCAGGTATGGTTCAGTGGATGATTTTCCTGCCTTACAGAAAATGTGACCAAGAATAGAGCACCTACCAGGTGCTTGAACGCCTGTGTCATAACCTTGAAGTGAAAAACCACGAGGCTCATTAAAGGTGATCCAGTGTTTCACCCTATCTCCAAATGCTTGGAAGCAGAGGGAAGCATAATGCTCAAAGTCTTTTCTGAAATTGAATGGAAGCTATCTTAAATCCTGCATTGATGGGTATTCCCAAAAAATGTAATCCATGATTCTAATATACGTACACTATTTGTCTACTCAACCACCCTTCATATTTATCTTCAAGCATCTGAGGAAGATCCCAATGATAAAGAGTTACATAGGGCTGGATTCCTGATGGCCAAAAGAAAAATGGTGTTGAACTTTAATCTTTCATACGCAAGTCTATTTGTCAAAGAATTATATCAGAATGACCTTTTTCTAGTAAAGCATCTATAAGATTGTTGTAGTAATCTAATCCTTCTGGATTCAGTTCGCCTGTCCCATCTGTTAAAGATAAATTCTGTTACAGTTAAGCGAGTATTAAATGTCGGCAGGAAATCTGGAAAAGGAAAATTTCTGCAGGAAGTCGTATCTTACTTGGTAGGATTCTTGACCATGATATTGAGAATCTGTAAGCATCCATTCCCAGGTCCTTCATCAGGTTTATATCACTCTGTAATGTTGAGTTTTTTTTTTTTTCCACATTTCAGTAAGAGACAAAATGGTTTGGTTTCTTTGATTGACCATTTAGCTTTTCAGTTGTATATGCCAGTTGTCTTTACATAAACAAACTATTCTTATTCTTTTCTCGTGGAGGTCACAATCTCTATCCTTTAATGTTATTTTCTTTATACCATCTTTATCCTCATTCACATCATGTTTTGGGGAACATTCTTCTAATTACTTTCGTGCATGAATTGAACATCTATACACACAGACACACGGTTTTTATCCACCATACCTGGCCATTTACTGAACTACCCGTCTGCATTTTTCAATGATTGAACTTTTACTATCTTGGATTTTGTTATGATGTCATTGCTTGTTTGAGCATAAATTTGAGTGCAAGAGAAGTCTGAAATTGTTAACTTGTGCGTGCAGGCTTAGAACTCTCTTAAATTTTGTCATGATCTTATTGCTCATTTGAGAATAGATTTTAACGCAAGAGAAGTTCCAAATTGTCACGACTTGTGTGTGCAGGCTAACAACTCCGAGTGGGCAAAATTTCGCCTACTTTGCTAATCAAGGCTTCTTCTTTACCTTAAACCTGTGATATTGATCGACTGTGGTATCTGCATTGCTGAAATCCAAGATTTTCCCTGTTTAGACACACAAACAGATTAATCAACTAAACCCGTTCCGCATTATCAATTCATCATCCTAAATCATCCTTAGTATTTTCAGTATCAGAATGCTTTTCAAATTAGAATTTATTCTTACCAGGTTGCCTTGTGAAAGTATCCCATATGCTAGCTCCCTTGTTGCCTTCCTTTGCAGCTCCTTCAAACTACCACAGGAGATTTCTTCATCACCAAACTTGTTTTGGGAAAAAAAAAAAATCTCCATCCGGTATTGGTAATGAAACAGAGAAGAATGAAATTGGTATCGCACCTGGTAAGCCGAAGAAGCAGTTCCAAAGACGAACCCATCTGGGAAGTCTGCTCTGCTGATGGATTCCGAGTTTGCAAAGGCACCAGTTATCAGAAAGAGGATTACAAGGATCCCCATAGCGTTCCAGTGGAGTTGTTGGATGGTCAATGGAGTCCTTTAAGGGGGAGAGTTTGTGTTTGCTTATGGAAGAGGATGATATTTTTTCTTCATTAAAAGCAATGGATATATAGTAAATTAAAAGCAACTTTGTTTATCTTGGTTTGAATTGAAGGGAACACGAATGGCAGAAGCTACGCAGGGTTTTGGATCGCTTGCAGCAGAAGGAGCAGAGGAGTGAGGGAATGGGAAGCGGTGGCTTGAGGAAGGAGGCGGCTATTAAACTGCAAGAGCCGTTATACACGCCATAGAAACAAAAAAGAAGCTTTGGAGGTACGTCGGCTGTTGAGCTGGACGCTGTCACATGGGCGAAATGAGTTAAACATGGCGCTGCGTGGTGACGACGCGGCAGATAAGCACAAGTACCACCCCCAACCCCACCCCCACCCCCACACCCCGAGAATATTAAAAATAAAAAGTTTAGCGCCGGCCATTTCAACATTCGGTTCCGTTTGGTGGGTGAAGTATAATATATTTATATTGGAAGAATCAAAGATATAAGGCGATATGGATTTGTTTATATGTGTACTAACATATTGATTAGCATAGAGGGGGTGAAGTTGGAATGAGCTAATTATAATGGGTGTCCTTCCAAAGCAAAGGAGAGGAAAGGAAAGCTTCTGAAAAGAATCCGGAAATGCATATTAATAAAAGTTAAGGACGCTGTTAAGGACGCGAGAGCGACTGCTGTTTTTTTCTTTAGCCAATAACTCTTTCTATGGTATGATATGACAGCCGATTTAGATTTATTTGATTTGATCATATATATATATATATATATATATATGTGCGCGGTCGCACGAATGTTCATTATTAATGGTAACTTATTAAAATAATTTGTTAAAAAGTGTGAACGGCTAGAAACAATTTTATGTTGCCAAAATATTTTTGGGAGGAGATTGTTAATGATGATTGCTATGTCTTTAATAGAAATTTAATCATATCTTTGTGGAATACAATTTCATACTAATTGTTGAATGGTAAAAAGTTGCTTATTAACTATTTTCAAGATTTTGGATATCAGTGTTACATCCTTACACATACATACATATATGTATGTATTTATACCCACATGCAATTTTTAACTTGAATAATTCTCTTTCAATGGTCTCAAAATGCCTTTTTTAGGTTTAAAGTTTAAAAATTATCAATGGTTAATGAGTAAAATCATAATCTTTAAAAATCATTCATAGCTCCTTATCATCTCCCTTAAATTTAAAGATATTGAGCACATACATGTGCGTATGACTAGTAAGTATACTAAAAATTAAATAAACAAACTTGAAATAGTTCTTAATCATCCTTTTGATTCAATCATCATTTGAAAAGGAAAACACTTAATATATACCTCTTGGATCGTACACATCTTCAAAGAATAACTAACACAACAAAATCATTATAAATATGTAAAACTATAATCTTTCCTTTCAAACAAATTGCTCTCTAGACCTCACAAAACGCATCGGGTCGGATAATCCGTAATAGATAAGGCGAATTATTGGGTGAAAAAATCATAATCTATATTTGACTCATTTAAATGACGAATTGGCGACAATTCGGGTCGAATAATTCATGATGGATGGCAGATAATTCGTCACTCCTAAACATAATTTTATTATTATTTTATTAATAATTTATTTTGTGTCATTATAATTGAAGTTGTATACGACAATTTGGGATTAACTTGTATATTAACTTTTCTAGTTATTATATCAACGGTTTCTACTAATTAACAACTCTTGATTCATGTAAGTAAAATTGTAGGTATTAAAATATAAGAAATTAGTGAGAACCTGATTCCTTTCAAAGAGTGAAGTTTGAAACCTAGCAGTCTAACACTAGCAGTGAATTAACTAATTTAGTTAATTATCAAATTGAAACTGAAAGTGGGCAGCGCTGAGGGGGGGCCTGGGCTGATTGTCGGGCCGTCCACTAGGTGGGTTGGGGTTGTTGGGCTTTATGGGTTATTGGGTTTTAAGTTTTAAGTTTTATTTTTTTAAAATATTGGTCATTCTTCAAGCAGATATTCATTGGATAAACCGAACCTGATCCGTTTAGGAGGCGGATATAAAATTTAAAACCATATTTGACTCATTTAACAAGTGGTTTAATTATAAGTCGATTAAAGATGGTCAGATTTGGTTGAGATTAATGGATTTGTATCTATTTTGCTAGGTCTACTATCCTTCTTATTTTTAGGTAAAATAGTTTTAAAAATATTTCTACCATTTTCATTTATTTTAAAATATAGGAAAATGATAGAACAATTTTAAATTTAAATTTCTAAAAATATAGGTTATATTTTATGATGGTATTTTGATGACAAGTTTTGTAATGACATAGTATCATATATACACATCACTTTAAGTTGAATTTCCACAATATTCTAAAAACATCTCTACCATTTTCATCTATTTCAAAGAATAGGAAAATAATAAAATAATTTTAAATTTAAATTCTTAAAAATATAAGTCATGTTTTATGGTAGCTGTGACAAGTTTTGTACTGACATGATATCATACAAACACATTTATTTTAAGGTCGCTTTGATTTACGATTCTCTTCCTTATGTGATATGGATTAACTTTTCATTTCTTTGATTTTTTTTTTCTGTCTTTTAAAATTCCTAACAATTAATTATAATTTATCTAAATGTATAACCTCATATATTGTTGGCCAATGCTTTATTAAACCCTTTTTTACTATTCTACTTGAAATAAATTACAAAAATTTCTATTAAGGAGATAAGCCCCATAGACAGTATCGGTGGGAAGAAATTAGATTGCCAAGGTTCTTGGGTTCAGGGTTTGGAGTTGGACCTTCTCTTTTTAAAATAATAATAATAATAATAATAATAATAATAATAATAATAATAATAATAATAATAATCTAGGTGCATTTGTTACATTGAAATAGGTAGCTTATTTATTGATTGAGTAGTAAAAAAATACACATGCTAGAAAAGCATATATATATATATATATATATATATATATATATTTATAGTAACTGTAGCAGCAACTTGCAACTATTTCATTTAGGGGCAAGGTTCATTTTATGCAATGTTTAAGTCTAGATGCTTAAAAGAGACGAACTTAAATAATCCTTACTCATGTTTGTACCATCTCTGAGTCATAACTTTCATTTGTACCACCTAATCATGACTTGAAATCTATTACAAGTGGGAAGTTTCATGTAGAAGGTGGGGGAGCCCACGGAGTCTTACTCACCCCCCATGGTATAGTATAGTATGTTGAGTTAGGGTGTAATGTAATTATGTTATCATATGAGGGCATTTGGGGGGTTATATATATATATATATGCATATTTGTAGTCGAGGGTTAAAACTTAATGCTTCTTTGATGATATAATGGTGCAAGGGTTCCGTGAATGTAGGCACACTACCAAATCATGACAATTCGTTGTGTTTTTCTTCTCTTTTTATATTGTTGTGTATGTGCATAATCTTAGAGTGTGATTTCATGATAATATTTGGACTGTAAAACATTTTTGATAATAAAATATGTTTTCTTGTTCAAGCTTGTTTAGTTTTACTCAAATATTAGGGCTTGGGCTTGAGCTATACTAAGGAGGTAGCCATCGCTCATCTCGTAGCACTTCCACCCCATATAAGACTCGAACTATAGGCCTCCAACATAGAAGTTCCAAAGTTTAATGACTAGTATGTCACAATTTGTTTGTAGGATCTTTGTGCATCCCGAGGAAATGTAGAAAAGGATTTGATATGGGTTGAATTGACAATATAGAGATAGTGGAAGCACAAGATCAATAGTTCAAGTGCAAGGGATCGGGCAAAGATGTGGGTGGCATTGGATCATCATTTGGAGTGTGACGTAAACCCTCGACTATCTCCTTGGGAGAGCACCTCAAAATAGAAGTATCTAGGTGAATAGTAGAAGATTCGATCATTGTAATCCCTCAACCATAAATTGGAGAGAGAACCTCAAAATAGGAGTACCTAGGGAGCAGCAAAAGGCTCGATGGTCAACTGTCCTATGCATTGTCCATGATGTCCAATTAAATGCTTTGTTCATAGGAGGGAAACTTTAGGTAAGATTTAATTACAATTGAAGAGAAGGAGTTGATTATGATCACATTCCAAATAATTAAAAAAGATTTCAAAAAGAAAGTAAAGTCAACTATAATAATTAGACCCGTTAATGTTTAGAAATGTTCTAAATTTATGATTAGGATTGATGTTTAGAAACATCTTAAATTTATAATTTGGGCTATTTGTAGTAGAATTGATTTAAGGTTGACCTTTGATGAGTATAAATAGTGTTGATGAAAATGTTGTAAGGGACATTCAACACATCATACCAACTAACCCAGTGTTAATATAGACTGCCTAATGTTTTAACTTCGATCTTTATTCCATTTCTTCTTTATCTTTGTCATTCCTTTATTAATTTGAGTCTATTCACCTCCTTTTTATAAATTTTACAATTTTTTACTAATTCTTTTAATTTACCCTCTATTCCACGAGAAAATATGAAGTAGATCGAATCTATTACGTCACTCGTAGACTAACCCAATAAAGTAGTGACAACTCATATACTAGAAGTCATAACACCTTCTTTTAAAAACAATTCAAAAAAATTCAAGAGTTGTCACTGTTTTATTGGATTAATCTATGGATGGCATGGTAGACCTAGTCTACCTAATAATTTTTCTTATTTCACAAACTATTCCTTGTGCAATACGATAACTTTAACTGCACTTCTAACAAGATTGGGATAACGATCGCATTTACCACAACTTACAATTTCCATAACCAATCATATGCACACTTTACAACTAAAAGGTGTTTTACAAACGTCTTTTTCACATGCCCCAATGGAACACTTTAAAGCACTAGTTACCGTAGTTATAATAAAGATTATAATAGAGACAATGTGCCATTCGATGTAGAAAGACTCACTAGTTTTGATTTTGTAGGGATTTAACAACAAATCACCAAAAATAAAAATTTCATGCAGTCTATCACACATATCACACCAAGATGAATATAGATGATTTAAAGGATGAAAAGAGATCTTGTATGTAGATCATGCAGAAAGACATGTTTAGTAATTCGCAATTAACAAAAGTGTTGTGAAATTACGCCCTAAGATTATGTGCACACACACATTGTAATGATTCCATAATAATAATAATAATAATAATATAGACACCATATTTTTGCACTAACCAAATATAACAAAGGGGTTACCATATTATTATTATTATTATTATTGTTACTTTACTATTATTATTTTTATTATTATATTCATTATATCTACTTTGTTATTATTATTATTATTATTATTATTATTATTATTATCATTACCATATTCATTATTATCATAAAAGTATAAAAAGAAAAAAAGAAGAAAAAGAAAAAAGAAAGGAAGGATTATAGGGTTTTGGTTTTGGCTTATAAAAAGAGAAAAGAACACACAACATCGGGGCGAAGAGACCAAAAAGAAACACAGAAAGAAAAAAAAAACCCTGTGCCTCCCAGCCATCTTCATCTTTTCTCCCTCAGCTGCCCCCCGGCCTCTCGGTTCTCTCCCTCTTTCTTCCATACTCCCCTCACTCTCGTGCTCATCTCCCTCGGGTAGAAGCCTCACGGCCACTCTTCTCCGTCGCAACCTCACTGTCTCTCTCCATCCTTCACTCTCTCTCACGACCGCCATCTTTCTCATCCTCTCCATCACCCTGCTGCCCCATCATCCTCCTCCACAAGCTGCAGAACACACCATCTTCGTCCACGCCGGCCATCACGCCGGTATGCAACCAGTCCCCAGCACTGACCAGCTCCAGGCTCTGCCCCTCGGCCAAGGCACCAGCACCACAGCAGCTCCGGCGACCCCACTCCAGCCTCCACCGCCGGCAGCAACAACAGGCAAGAACGGCAACCAACAACCACCGGCAACAGCAGCGAACTGAACCACCTGTGACCAACCTTCAAGACCTCCACGACACCACCTGCACAACCCCACCGCCTCTCTGCAACTCAGGCCAACTCTAACACTAGACCAGCCGGCTGCCCCCTCTGTTCCAGCTGCTCCAAGTACCGCGCCTCCAGCAACCTCCACCACAGCAGCCGTGCCTAGCTCTTCACGTTGCCCTCATTTAACCACCTTCAACTCCGGCAATCTCCCACGCACGGCACCACCCTCAGCAGCTCCCAGTTCTTGCAAAATTAGACATTCATACTGTGAGCACTCAAACACACACAGAACACACACGTGCACGTAGAGATTTTTTTTATTCCTTTCTTTCTGTTTCCTATTTTGATTATTTTCCTGTTTTGATCTAATGGGTCTTCATTGTATATGCAAGTAAAATATCCAGGTTGTATTTATTATATATATATATATATATGTATGTATATTTATGTGTGTGTGTGTATACACATTAAATGAATACCATTCATCTTACAGTTTTTTCTTTATATTTATTTTAATATTTAATATTCATGGTAAGTTTTTTATTATATTTGTTATATAGGTTAATTGTTTTATTATCATTGTTGTGTATATTTAGGGTTTTTGGTTATTATTGCACTCATTTTATGTTTAATATTTGTATAGGATTGTGTATTAATTTTGGTGGACATATTGAATAGGTACATATTAATTTTAGAAAGTAATTTGTTTACATGAGTTCATTATCTTCTTGTCCTTTCCATTGGTTTCCATATTTTAATCTTAAGATCGGTTCGTTTCTTTAATTAATTATTTACATATGTGTGTCTTGTGTATATCTTTAACAGTGTGTTAATATCAAGGTAAATATCATATTATTAAAAAATGTATATTATCTTTATTATTAGTTAACAATATTTGTTATTATTATTATTATTATCATCATCATTATCATTATTGTATTATTTACTATCACTATTAATATTAGTATTATTATTACTATTAATATCATCATCATCATTATTAATGTTATTATCATATTTGTTTTCATTATTATTATTATTACTCTTATTATTATTATCATTACTATCATCATCATTATTATTATTATTATTGTATTTTATTATTTATTTTTATGATTATTTTCAATTTTTTGTCCCTATGATTTTAGCGAGAGGGTATAAGCTTTCGGGCTTCACGTACCTTTAGTTCTGAGGGAATATATATATATATATATATATATATATATATATACTACGTATATTTTTGTATGATTTATTTATTTATTTATTTTGTATGTGTATTTGTAAATTCACAAAAAGAGTAATCTAAAAGACTTTTTAAATTTACTTTACGATAATTTCGTAATTAGTTAGGTACCGTTCGTAAGAACGGGCGCGTAGGGGGTGCTCGTACCTTTCCCTCGCGTAACCGAATTCTCGATCCCGGCATTGGTAACGCAGACCCATTCTATCCTTAATTGGGTAGTGATTAAGTGTTCTAACCACACTAAAAGGTTAGTGGCGACTCCATTCTTGTTTTTTTTTTTTTTCTGAAAATTTAAACCACAATTTTTATTTTGCCGACCCCGAGGCATGCACTCCAGGACGTCATGACAAATAATAAAAGGGGGGAGTGTCAGTAGCAGCTTCTCCCCCCCCCCCCCAAAAAAAATCATGCAACATATAACGCATCCCCCATTTGATCCTAGAGGCATAGGCTGGCCAACACGACCTCCCAGGAGCATGCAGCAGACGCGATCCAGCCAGAGCACGTTGGTGCTGCTGCGCCACCGTCTGAGCCATCAGGAACCCATCCCAATTTGTAGCTATCAGCTAGGGAGACCCAGGGTGAGTTGCCCACCCATATGAGGAGCGTCAGTAAGATTATGATTGTTTAATTTTTTATATAAATTGATTATCTTACACACGTGTATATACATGTTTACAATGAATCCTTAAACTCTTTTTTCAGAATCAACCGCATCATCACAGACAAGTTCAGGCCATGGTGCAGCCAAGAACACCACGCTCCGTAGGCACTTGCAGAGGACGCAATAGCGTATTAGGATCAAGATTCCTCCAGGCTTCATGAAATCGATGTGCGATTAGTGCACAGCCTAGGTACGGGAGGTCAACATTGTATGCCAAAAATTTGCTCCAGCAACTTGCTTCACCTGGCCATATGTGACTGAGGAGCAACACTTTGTTCTCCACGAGCACATATTGGTACATTTTCAAACTAGTTCTATTACTTTTAATATACTACATTATTTACTGTTTAACATTCTATATGCATTTCATATGCAGAACAAGTTTGATATTGACATTCTCACCGACCCAAATGTCAAAGGGGCGGTAAACAAGAACTTTTGTGCTCGGTTTAAGACGTATCGCCACAAAATGCATGGAAATTTTAAGGCAATGGAAGATGAAGCTGAATGACACTCGTACAATAAGATATCCCATGAAGATTGGGAGCTAATAAGTCTTCATTTCTGTGACCTTCACTATCAAGTAATGTGTTTATATTAGAACTACTTTTTGGTATCGATGTGGACCATAATTTCATTAAATCTAATATGTAGGATATCTGTCGAATAAATGCTGAGAACCGCAACAAATTAGATACGATGCATTATGGTGGGTCGAAGTTATTTGTGCACCATCGAACGATAATTTCTATAAAACTAGCTTAGTATTACATTACAAGTGTTATATATGTTTACACTTACAAAATTGTTAATGTAAAGACTCGAAAAATTATAACTATTAAAATAATTATGAAAGATAATAAATAGAATAGATAAATAAAAAATAAGAGGAAAAGGGAAAATTTTAAAGGGAAAGACAATCGACCTTGTCGACAAATCTCCTATCTTCGTTGACAAGTGTTCTTCTAGGGAACATCGATGAAGTTTAGTCCTTCGTCGATGAAGAGATCCTGAGTAGGTGAATTTCATATTTTAAGTTTCGTCGACAAATATATCCTTTTCTTGACGAATTACCTTCTGTGGTTCGTTGACAAATCCTGTCTTCTCGACGACAAAGCCACGTGGAAACATCGTGTATAAAAATATTTGAGGAAGCTTCTCCACGAAAAAATCATTCTTTCTTTGTTTTTCTCTCTCTAAAACGGTTTCCTCTGCCTTCTCTCTAAGATTCCGACCTGGATTCAGCGCGAATCAACAAATGTGAACCACTATGGTGTTCTAGGGGAGATTCTCTACACATCTAGAGGAACAGATTTCTAAACTAGACTTTTCAGGAAACACTCCAAAGTTGAGGTAAGGATTATGATTCCTAATTTTTGGGCTTTTTGTTAACTTTACCGTGATCCCAAGAGGGGGGGTGAATTGGTATTTTAAAATCTATCCCCTAGGTATTCCTCCTAACAGCAGTATATTCACAATCTTATAGTCAATCTAGTGCAAGTAATATTAGAAATTAAATAAAGCAGTTTAATCAATTACACAAGTACCAGAAAGCAGTAAAGATAAGGATGACACACAGATATGTTATTGAGGTTCGGCCAACTACCTACGTCCCCGCCTTGGCTAACCAGCACAAGGATTATCACAATAACTTGCTCACTTAAACGAGTAAAGCGGTACCTATACAAATCAGGTCAAATTATCATAGGGCTGACCTCAACCTTAACCAGGTCAATTAGCACAGGGCTGACCTCAACCTTTACCAGGTCAATTAGCACAAGGCTGACCTCAACCTTTACCAATCCTTGTCGGGCTGGATTACCGCCCCCTCAGGCCACGCCTGGAATCTCTCAGATATACAATCAAAAGGTCCAATGAATGGGTGCTTTCACGTAAAGCAAATTTGTACCACAAATGCACACAATCACAAACACCACAGATGATTTAATAATGTAAGCTCAGTGTGGTCTAAGTAGTTCAACTCTCAAATAGATTTTCTATCAGTGTAGTACGCACGTGAGAGTGTCAATAATAATCTGTGTATTTCAAAATATTCAATCAAACGTGTTCACACAGAATATCAAACAAGCCTTAAGAATGTCAATCAGTAGAATATCTCAATCACACAAATATGTATATGCTTGGACTTGCAAAATATATATGATCTTTGTTTTCAGTAAAAATATATGAGTGAATAAATATTGCAACAAAGATGTTTCACCTCAAACACAAATATCTCCTCAAATGGTTTTCAAAATAAAGAGCAATAGATATTTGTAAATGATTTTGAAAATATTTTGCAACTAAAAGCAAATATGAGCTTCTCAAGATATTGCAACAAATATGCAATCTCAGAAGACCTAGTAAAGTCTTCTTAGGATGAACTTATTGGCTAAGTCCCCTAAGAATCCTTTTGGTTTAGCTCTCAATAAAAATAGATCAATCTCACAACCAAGAGAGAGCAAACCTTTCTATCAAAACACTTAAGAACACTTACAAATGATTTAATGAGTTTTGAATGTAAGTTAGAGTGTATTTGAAGAGTATGAGCAAATGGGAATCAAAAGAGAGTATTTTTGCTTGAGAGAAATTTTCTTAATCTTTTTGCTAATTGATGCATAATTCTCCCAAATGAAAGAGTATATATAGACATACAAAAATATTTGACCTTTGGGGACTTATTAGTAATTATTGGAAAAGTTTAATGACATTTAAATCAATTTAACCCTATTTAAAAAATATTTAACCGCGGTATAAATCATGGCAACCCGAGAGGTCCAGTCGACCAAAAATGTTTCGGCCGATCAGGACTCATATGCTTCGGTCAACTAGGGAAATATTGAACTAAGGGCTCAGTCGACCACGAGAGGACGATTTTCCAATTTTTTGAGGTTCGGTCGACCATGCCATTTTGAACTGGCTGGTTTGGTTGACCAGACCGCTGGAATTTCTCCCGAGAACCCTCGATCGGCCAGGTAGTTGGAGTATAAAATCTCTCGGTCGACCGGAAGGTCAAAATGTTAACTCCCAGGTGGTCTAGTCGATCAGGGTCAAATGAACTGTAAGGGCTCGGTTGACCGGACCGTGGTCAACATGTTGACCCGGACCGGTTTCGATCGACCAGGAGAAAATGACCTGTGTGGGTCGGTCGACCGAAAGTACAAGACTTGTACATTTTTGTCCTTTTTCAAGCATGCAATTACCCAAATCAAATATTCAAACATATGTATACATGAGTGAGTGTCCTAGGGTCATTTGTGTCCAAAATTAAGACACCGAAAAAATCCGGTGCGGTTGACCGAATGGAAAGGTCATTTATAGGACACTATTTGGTTTGAACTTACAGATTAAACCATGCATGTGTTGTGTGTGCTTATTACAAACCAAATAACCTAATTTACTATTACAAACCAAATGTGCAAGAGGAATATATATATTACAACACTTAATAAAAGATTTGTCTTCAGTTCTTCATTTTCTCCATGTGCATGTGTATTATGATTTTGACAGTTTTGGTTCCTGCACATATTCTCAAACACCCATTAGATATATAATGAGTATTTGTCATAATCAAAACCGGGCGTGACCCATAGGGTCAACAGTTGTAAATGTTTATTTGAGGTTTATGGGTTAAGAAAATGTGAAAATAGTAGGCTATTTGGGGTTTATCTGATTAATCTAGGGTTTTTAATTCAGGGTTTAGGTGAACGCCGCAGACATTATTCTGGGGTCCCTACTGGCATAGTTCAAGAAATCAGGTACGAGGAATAGATTAAGCTAGTAGTTTTTATGGATTTACTAGTTTAAATGGAAAGTATATGAGTATATAAATGTATATGATATCAGGGGAGTTTTAAAAGAAATGCCAACAGTTTGAGCTATGATTTTGAGCCTAGGGTTGTGTAGATATTATTTGTGAAAATGAAATATGGAAGGTAATGAATTTTTTGGGTATGTGTGAAGAATATTAAATGTGTATTTTTAGTAAACTGAATGATGAACATGGGTTTGATTTTGTTATTTAAATGATATGATTGTACGTACTATTTAAATGGTGTGGCATGAGTAAAATGTAAATACTGTGATGAATTATGATATGTATATTTATGAGATGTTGGGAATACTGAAATGTGATAAGAGTATGTATTGCATGTGTATTGTTAAATATGACATGAGATTCACGTGATGTGAACTGTTACAGAGAATGTGTATAACATGAGATTCACGTGATGTGAATTGTTATAAAGAATGCGTATGGCATAAGATTCACGTGATGTGAACTATTACAGATGATGTATATTACATGAGATCCACATAAGGTGGACTATACATGAGATCCATGTAAGGTGGACTATACATAAGACCCATGTAATGTGGACTTTACACGAGATACACATAATGTGGACTATATATGAGATTCAAGTAATGTGAAATATGAAAGTGAACTATATAATATGAACTATTGAGAACATAAAAAGTTGTATTATATAGAGATAACAGATACAGAGTAAAGTAAGAATGAATTGTATATTGTAGTATCATAATTATTTAGGGCGAAGTATACTCTTCGCCCGAGAGCTTGCTGAGAAAGGTGAGTGTCCTTATAGGTATTAGGTGTAGCCATATTGAGCTGCATAACGTATTAGGGTAGAGGGAAACTACTTGTATGGGCGAATAATCTTCCCTATTCTCTAGAATTCTTGTCAGTAAACTTTTATTTGAATGTGTGTGGGTACGAGATAAATTATCCACCTGAGAGCTTACTGAGTAAGGTAAGTGTCATAATATGCTTCAGTTGTAACTGTGGGTTGCATAAGGTATCAAAGCAGAGGGGTGCTACTTGTATGGGCAGGTAATCACGCAAATCTTTAGGAACTCTTGTTTTATTAAAATACACTGCATGTATGTGAGTAGATATAGAGAATGTTTTCATAACCGTAATATTTTTATAAATGATGATTATATATATTTGTACACAAACCTCATAAAAGTCACACACTGATGTTAATTTATTTCGACTTACTGAGAAGTGTCTCACCCGATATGAAATTTTATCTTTCTTAGGACCTTCGCATGATCAGGTCTAGTGAGCTCAGGGCTGGTGTAACATTCTTGAAAGAGAGCGAGGGTATAAACTTTGGTTATAATTTTTGGGGTTGTAATATATTTATGTTTTCATAGATGTTTATGGATGTTTGTTAATGCTAGATGTTGGGTTATGTTTTTGAGATATATATATATATATATAGATGTAGAAACTCTGGTATATCTTATTGAGGAGTTGTTATTATTTCCGTTGCGTAATTGGTATAGAGCCAGGTACAGGTAATAGAACACGTGACTCCTAAGCCCCGCTTGGTGGGTCCGGGGTGTTTCAGTTAATATAAGGTTTTATATGATAATATATCATGATTCCGTCACTAAACAACCAGAGCCAAGGTCTTCCTTTTATCAGAGAACACATCAAAGGCCATCGGGGGAGTGGTGCCAGGGTGCTCAAAGCAAACATTTTAGCTTGTTATAGTATTTAGTTCATTTTTATTTCAAAATGCCATTATTGCAATGTAATTTACTCATTTTCTACATTTTTTTATGATTGAAAATAGGAGAGGATTGTCTAGATGAGGGAGGCGAACGTCTGTGAGGCTAGTTAGCCACCCAGAGATGATGAGATTTGTGATCAGATGCTTGGGCATCGACCGGGGGGTTACATGAAAGGTCTTGGGAGTGGATACGTAGCCCTAACAACATCTTCGAGTGCAACTATTGCTTATCGTGCGGAGAAGGAGCGAGCGTGTCGAGACGTTGAGGCTCGGATGCACAATATGGCTATAAGGCTGGACACGTTTAGTACGAGGAATGAGATGTTGGAAGCGCAGGTGTAAGAAATGATGGTCTGGAAAGTGGAGTTGCAAGACATAAAAAACTAGATAGCACAGATGGAAGAAATGTTGGGCAAACAACGTGGAGATGTTGCGAGTGGCTCCTCCTCTCATTAGTATGCATGTAAATGGTATGTGTGTTGAATATGAACCAAAAGTAAGTAGGGTGATTTTAATCTTCTCCATTGTTATATTTAGGAAAGAGTTTAATGTTATATGAGTTTGTGCAGAAGATTGGAGTGTGAAAATGTTTCAAAGTCCTAACTTTTGGACTATGTAAAAGTCATACTATTTCCCTATGACCCTAACCCTGGTTTGTACTGCATCAATACCATTTACATGCATTCTTCTTCTTCTTGACAATCACCAGAGGAGATTTAGTATGTGTCCCTCTTAACACCGTGCTTTCCCAATCACCTGTTGTGCATAATCCATGTTTTCATCGTTTTTCTTACTATGTTATGATGAACTTTGTGCTTCTATGTTATATATTAGTAAACAACCCATTATGAATGAATATTCTAATAAACAAAGTACTTCATTTTTTTATTAATTTTACTTAATTTTGAGTCTAGGCATGACCTTGGATGTGTCTTAGAATACACATAATGAATATTATGTGCTTAGATGCGAACTTAGTAAACTTAGTTGATTTTAAGCACCCAGGTGTCCAATTCGAGCATACGAGGTCAAAACTGAGTGGGGTCAGTCCCGACACGTGCCTTACATTGAGCTGGACGTGCTGGAACTGATTGTGCCCAAAATCTCGTCCTCGTTAATTCTTTGCGCACTTAGAAGCAAAGTTAGAATACAAAGAAACTTAGAAAACTTTGTGTGTTTTAGCACTAAGGTGTCCAAGTCGGGCATATGACGTTCAAACAGAGTGGAGTCAGTCCTGACACATCCATCACATTGAGCTCGACATGCTGGAGTTGACAATGCCCAAAAACTCTTTCTCAAGAGTTTTTTACGCACTTAGAAACAAAGTTATAATATAAATAAACTTAGCAAACTTAGTGGATTTTAGCACTCAAGTGTCCAAGTCAAGCATACGAGGTTCAAACCAAGTGAAGTTAGTCCTGACATATTCGTGACATTGAGCTTGATGTGTCGGAGCTAACGGTGCCTAAAAACTACTCCCCGGGAGCTTTTCGCGCACTTAAAAGTAAAATTAGAATACAACCAAACTTAGTAAACTTAGTGGATTTTAACATTCAGGTGTCCAAGTCAAGAATACGAGGTCCAAACCGAGTGGGGTCAATCCCGACATATTTGTGACATTGAGATCGACATTCTAGAGCTGACAGTGCCCAAAAATTCATCCTCGGCAAACTTAGTAAACTCGTTTGATTTTAAGCACTCAGGTGTCCAATTTGGTTACACGAGGTCCAAAATGAGTGGGGTCAGTTTTGAAACATCCATCACATTGAGTTGGATGTGCTAGAGCTGACGGTGCCTAAAAACTATTTCCCGGGAGCTTTTTGCTCACTTAGAAGTAAAGTTAAAATACAAACAAACTTAGCAAACTTAGTGTATTTTAGCACTCGGGTGTCCAAGTCGGGCATACGAGGTCCAAACCAAATGGGGCCAGTCACGACACATTCATCACATTGATTTGGACGTGTCGGAGCTGACGATGTCCAAAAATCCTTCCCGAGAGCTTTTGGTGCACTTAGAAGTAAAGTTAGAATACAAACAAACTTACTAAACTTAGTGTATTTTAGCACTCAGGTGTCCAATTCGGGCATATGAGGTCCAAACTGAGTGGAGTCAGTCCTGACACGTCCGTCACATTGAGTTGGATATGCCGGAGCTGATTGTGCTAAAAAACTCCTCCTCGTGAATTTTTTGTGCGCTAAGAAGTAAAGTTATAATACAAACAAACTTAGCAAATTTAGTAGATATTAGCACTCAGGTGTCCAAATTGGGCATATAAGGTCCAAAATGAGTGGGGTCAGTCCCGACATGTCCGTCACATTGAGCTTGATGTGCCGGAGCCGACGGTGCCTAAAAACTCTTTCCTGGGAGTTTTTTGCCTACTTAGAAATAAAGTTAGAATACAAACAAACTTAGCAAACTTAGTGAATTTTAGCACTCAAGTTTCCAAGTCGTGCATATGAAGTCCAAATCGAGTGGGATCAGTCCCGACACATCCGTCACATTAAGCTCGACATGTCGGAGCTAACAGTGCCTAAAAACTACTCTCCGGGAGCTTTTTGTGCACTTAGAAGTAAAGTTAAACTACAAACACAGTAAACTTAATGTATTTTAACACTCAGGTGTCTGAGTCAAGAATATGAGGTCCAAACCGAGTGGGGTCAGTACCAATATGTTTGTGACATTGAGCTCGACGTGCTGGAGTTGACGGTGCCTAAAAACTCATCCCCAATTGAAAATTATGCGCTTATAGGAAAACTTAGTAAATTCAGGTGATTTTAAGCACTCAAATGTCCAATTGGGCATACAATGTCCAAACTGAGTAGGGTTAGTCCCTACACGTCCGTCACATTGAGCCGGATGTGCCGGAGTTGACAGTGCCCAAAAACTCTTTCCCGAGAACTTTTTGTGCACTTAGAAGTAAAGTTATAATACAAATAAAATTAGCAAACTAGGTGGATTTTAGCACTCAGGTGTCCAAGTCAGGAATACGAGGTACAAATCGAGTACGGCCAGTCCCGACACATTCGTCACATTAAGCTGGATGTGCCGAAGTTGACGGTGCCCAAAAACTCCTTCCCATGAGCTTTTTGCGCATTTAGAAGTAAAGTTAGAATACAAACAAACTTACTAAACTTAATAGATTTTAGCACTCAAGTGTCCAAGTCAAGCACACAACGTCCAAATTGAGTGCGGTCAATTTCGACAGGTGTTCAAGTCGAGCACACAACGTCCAAACCGAGTGGGGTCAATTCCGACTAATCAAACTTAGCTATTTAAAATTGTATCATTTTTTGTTTAACTATGTTCAATCATTTTTGCTATCAAATCATTTTTTCTTTAATTTTTTGTAAAATTATTACTTTGTAGAGGGGTTTGCGGGCTATCACAAAAAGATGAGGACGATGCCGAGCACTACAGTCGAACGCAACTTTTTTTTTTTCCTGTATTTTTTGTTATATGAACATTTCATGTATTCATGTTTCCAAACAATTTGTATTTGAATTTTGAACAATTAGTATTTGAATTTGAATTTTGAACGATTTGTATTTGAATTTTAAACAATTTATGAATTTTTCAATAATTTTGGACCAATATTATGTATGCTGAAATGTAATTATAGTTTTTTACGGAAATTAATGAATGATTTCAAAAAAAAAAAAGAAAATTTTTTTTATGCTTTTAGTGACAATTCTAGAACTATCACTAATAGCCTCATTGGCTAGTATTAGTGACAGTTTTCAAATCGTCACTTAAAGTACCATGTTAGACTATTAGTGACGGATATGCGAACCGTCACTAAAAGTCTAATTATTAGTGACGGTTTGAAACCGTCACTATAGTGACAGTAGTGAGTATTAGTAACAATTCTGAAACCGTCACTAATAATTGGACTTTTAAAAACGATTTTCAGCTGATGAAATGTAGAATTTATAGTGACAGTATTAGGCTTTTAGTGATGGAACAAAATTGTCACTAATATGTCATTATTAGTGACGATTTTAAAATTTGTCACTAATAATTTTATTTTTTGTAGTCAACTTTAAATTTACTCATTAAAACTCTCTCATAAGCAAATACAAGACGACCCTGCTATGCATGAGATATTTGATTATTTAAATTTGTAATCATTTTATACATTACCTATTTTCAAGACTATTATATTAAAAAATAAAAATTTTATGGACTAATTATATCAAGTAAATATCATAAAATTTAAATTTAGTTATAGTCCTGTTAAATTCAACTCCATAACTTATATATTGTCTAAAAATTGAGTAATGCACAAATGCCTTATGTTATTATTTTAAATATATATAATCATAAATATCCAATAGAATTAAAAATTTTAAAAATTATGAGAACTAAAATTTTAATTCATAATTTAAGAAATTCAAAAAATATATATTGTAGGAAAGTTCATGGTTACATTTAATTTTTGAAATTTGTTGGATTGTTGTATCATTTAATTTTCAAAATTGACATGATTTCTCACCAAAATTAGCACTATATAATTGAATTATATTGTTATTCTAAAACCAAATGTCATACTAAATAGTCAATATACTTAAAGAATAAAAAAAATTTAGAAAAAAATTAATTAAATTTTTATTCAAGAAAGATAATAATTACCTTTAATTTTTCAAATTGGCTTGATTCTTGGAATCATTCAATTTATAAAATCGACTTGATTGTCAACCAAATTTCGCATTATACATATTGAGTTATGTTATTATCATTTGTTTTAAAACACGTGTAATTATACTGCTCCTAAAAGCACAAAACCTTTTTCTTGGTAGTCCATTGTGACAAAATCTAGAATATCTATTTTGTATTTAATATTTGAGAGATTTTCAATTTTGATTACAAATACATCCATCCTTTATTACCCTTTCCTCTTCTCCAAACAATTGTTTTCCCAACCTTCCCATTTCTTGTCATTTCCTCTTCTCTAAATGATTCTTCTCCCAGCGCTTTCATCTCTTCACATCTCTTTTTTTGTCATCTCCCTCCATTATATACATACCTAAATGATAGTTTAAGAAAAATGTCTAATGTTCATCATGGAAAGTAGAGTCCAAATGTTTGAAGATACAAAATTGAGCACTGTTATGAGCAGATTTTTTAAGAAAGGAGGTCGTGGTGATAGTTTCATACTTCGGCGACTATCACTTTTGAAAGGAAGTGAATTCAAGAATAGGCCTCTTAGCATGTAGGATCTTAATTTTGAAAACTTATAAGAACCTATCGACAACATTAACATTTAAATTTCAATGAGATAATCACTATGCATATGATGATGATGATGATCATCATCATCATGATGCTCTAAACCATATTTTAAGATATTTGAAATCTCTCTCTCTCTCTCTCTCTCTCTCTCTCTCTCTCTCTCTCTCTCTCTCTCTCTCTCTCTCTCTCTGTATATATATATGTGTGTGTGTGTGTGTGTGTGTGTGTGTGTGTGTGTGTGTGTGTGATTGTGTTGGAATTGGTGTATTCCCAAGAGGGGGGCGAATTGGAATTTAAAAACTTTGCTTAGGTTATGCCAGATATTTGCAGTATTTTGCAACCTATGGTCTTTCTAAAACAGACTCAATTCCCTAAGCAAGTATGTATGCAAATATTTAAAGCAATTGAAACATTCACAACAGTTCAAGTACTAGCATACATGTGTGGAATTGAAAGTGCGGAAATTAAACAGAGGGCCGACACAAAATATGTTATTGGGGTTTGACCAATACTACCTACGTCCCCGCCTCAACTCGCAAGCCTTAGGATTCCACTAAAGCTCACTTCACGGGTGGAGCGATGCCGAATATAATATTATGTGATGCCCTTATTTTTCATACCATTTTTTTATATAAACAACATTAAACAATCATATATCGGCCATGTCAACACCTCTGATACCACTCATATGACCCGAACCGCATTGGGCACCTGGTAAACAGGTATTTCATTCATATTAACCTAACAGGGGAAGTCATAAAACACAAACTATCCAGAATACAATAACCAGTGTATCATTTTACATAAACATATACATTTCTATCATACTCAAAACAACACAGCCCTAGGGGAATTACACCTCCCTAGTCCAACGCTCACCTTGTATATCATGGTATCCGCTCCACACTATCTCGGAGCCCTATCACCTGGTCTGTCTCTATTCCCTAAAAAGTTTAGATTATTCGGGTGAGACACATCTCAGTAAGATGGAATAAATTATTTACAGTGTGTGGCAATATGAGTTCAGTTATATCAAAATACTCATTAAAATGATTTCCATCTGAGAAAGTATACAAGTTCATTTTCATACTCATATAGATATACATTACAAGCTTTTAAAAGCTTTTAATTTTGTTTCCAAAATCATTCGTATACAACTCATGTTTACCAGTGAAGTTCCTGAGAATAGGGAAGCTTACCCGCTCATACAAGCAGTTTCGCTCTGCCCTGTTATCATTTGCAACCTTACCTGATTACTTGGGTTCAGCTGCAGCTGATAATTATCAGGGCACTCACCTTACTTAGTAAGCCCTCAGGCGGAGAGTTTTACTTTACCTCATTTATTTATATTATTAACTCACACTATTTCTTCCCTCATATCCTTTCATTGGATTTCCATTTTCATCTAACTCATGAGTGTCCCTGATAACCAATATACTCGTGTCTGTAACTCATGGTT
Organism: Malania oleifera; assembly: GCF_029873635.1. NCBI lineage: Eukaryota > Viridiplantae > Streptophyta > Magnoliopsida > Santalales > Ximeniaceae > Malania > Malania oleifera. Next base: position 142,967,490 of record NC_080417.1, read on the forward strand.
GCCTTGAGGTTATTCACTACGCCATGCTTCTCCCCATGGTCAGGGTTGTGCGGCCCGAAGGCTAGATCTAACCGCACTTGGCCGATTTGGTTAAATCAAAATATATTATCACATATCACGTATTTGTAGTACGACTGGTTGACCTATAGCCTTGATTCGGACTCAAGGGGCACAACAACTCTACTATACGACTCAGTCGACTGTCACGCCACACGCTTCACGAGTCCGTGTGGTTGCACTAACACCACTAGTAACGATACCTTGCTCAATATCACAACCCATCATTAGGGTTTCCATATCCATCCATCAGGGTTATCATTACCATATACCCGCAATCATTATGCGGTATTAACATTTCTTCAATCATATTTCCAATGATCCCATTGCAGCTTTTTACACTTTGCAATGTTCACATTTCCCAGTATACCCATTTCAATATTTACATTTCAATATTCATATTTCAACTCCCACATTTCAATGTTCATATTGCAGAATTTACATTGTAATATTCCCACATTTCATAATAATATATATATATATATATATATATATATATATCTTTTCACATTCATTTCATTCTCATGTTAACATATAACTCATTTCACGTTTTTCAATACTTCTTAACATACTCAAATCAATATTCATACTTTCCCATTTTCAAAAAAATCATTTTTATACACGTATTTATATATCATTTTCATCATTTCTAGAAAACATATCGATAGTTCTCATCTCATCATTTTCTCATAAAATACTCATCATTAAATTTCACATTTTTCAATACATCATAAGCCACACAATTTTCATCTAATATTTATGATATACTGATTTCATAGGGAAAAATATCATAGCTTCATTTTTCACATATTCATTCAATCAACAATATAAAAAATGCTGTTATAATTTATTCCCCTTACCTGACTTACTGAGAGTCTCGTTAAAACCCAAATCCTACGCCCTCTGTGCCAGAAACTCAAATCCTGCAATTCGCGTTTTCTCAAAATTAATTAACTCATTTCCTAAAATAATACTCATATAACCTTCCCTAAGCTCCATATATTCCAAATTAACATTTAAATTAATATTTAACACCTTTACTTGGTTTCGTTAACTATGCCTACAGGGTCTCGAAATCACACTCGTGGTGCTTACCTGAACCCTGAATTCAATAACCCTAATTCAACCTTAGAATGCCCAATATTCTAACATATCTAAATATATATTAATTAAATAATAATTAACCTCTTAATAACCCCCTTATCCTAATTTTGGGGTTATGTCTATGACGATCTCATAAGAAATCCGTTTCGCTAGACTTGTAGAGAATCATCCCTAAATTCTCGTTGTGGTATCTGATCGTCAATTAGGCTTCAGATTTATGCAAAATTGAGGTGAAAATGAGAATTTAGCTTACCTTAGGAGATATGCCTACACCGCTCCAATGACAAATCTGCTCTAGTAGAAATGACAGTAGCGGAAAATGGATTATAGCGGTATTTCCTGATTTTCGATCGGCGCCCGTTTGACCAGAAAATCGAAGAGAGAGAGAGACAGAACAAAGAGAGGGAGAGACGTTGGGGGGCGTGCGCAGGAAATGAAAGAAAAAAAGGGGGGTTTGTTTCTGAATCTTCCTGATTCATCAGGAAGTTATATATATATATATATATATATATATATATACACATATATTATTATATTATATTATTAATAATTATTATCTAATTATTTAATTTAAATTCTTATTTTAATTAATTAATTTATTTTTAATTTTAATTTAATTTTTTTCTACATTCCCAAGCCTATCACTTTCTAGGGCATTATATATTAGGTCAAATTATCAAAGGTGACCTCAACCCTGACAACTAATCCTTACAGGTTAGATTAACACCTCCTCAAGCCACGCCTGAAATACAACAGATAATCAAATATAAATTTTTCGTGTACAATATATGTGTTTCTCTAATAAACATGTATGTACCAGTATAACCAATACACTTTAATATGAGAGGATATTATAAGCTTAGTGTAGATTAAATGACTACTCTCAAGGTAATGCAAGTATAAAAATCAGAGTGTGAGAGTGTGTGTCTTAGGATCTTTGAATCAAGATAACAATATCAATCACAAAGTGCAGTATCAAAGATCTTAAGCACACAAACAAATATCTCAAAAAAGTTTTTTTCTTAAAAATCAACCACAAGAGATATTAGGATTTAGTTTGTAAAAAGAAAATGTTTTCAAAAACAAACACAATACAAGCTTTTGAGTTTTGCAACAATAATGCAAGTCTCACAAACCCTAGAGAGTTTTCCCAAAGAATACTTATGAATAAAATCACAAGGGAAAACTCAAAACTTACTTTCAATAAAAATCAATCTCAATCAAATAATATGAGAGTGTAAGCTTATATAAATAATCTCTAGAAACACTCACAAAGGATATATTGCAATAGGAATAGGGAAGAGTAGGTTTTTAAAGCTTGTATGAGAGAAATAGGTTTTTGAAATTTCAGAGAATATTTTGCTAATGATGTTTGCTAATATATGTTAATCAAACCAAATGAGGGAGTATATATAGACACTCCAAAAGATATAACCGTTTGGGACTCATCTGGTATTTTTGAACAAGTTTAAGTAAGGTTAATAAAAAATAACCCTGATTTTATCTCGCTAAAAATTGGGCAACTCGAGAGTTTCGATCAACCATATTTAAAGTTTGGCCGACTGTATTACTGAGTTCGGTAGACTATGGTCATTTTGAGCTGGAGATATGGTCGACCGTATTAAGGTGATTTTGAACCGTTCAAGGTTTGGTCGACCAACAAAGAGGACGGTCGACTACTTATATAGTTCGGTCGACCATGGCCAAAGAGAACTAAAAATTTGGTTGAATGAGTGTACGGGGGGTGTCAGGCACGTGGCGGTTCGGTCGACCGAGGACACTGTGTTCAAAACTGTATGGTCGATTGTACGAAGTCAAAATGTTGACTTTCGTAAGATTTGGTTACCGTATCATTTATATTGCACAAGTTTGATCGACCGTATCATTTATACTGCACAAGTTTGGTTGACCGAGGCTTAATCTCCTCAGCTAACAGTGGTTCGGTCGACTAGCATAGTATAACTAGACTGGTTCAGTTGACCAAGGCCCTTTTAATAGTCATTTTAGGTCATGATTTTTATTTGAAGTCACCCATGTTCACATAAGTATAACTTTTAAGATATAGGGGATTTGTCATGCAGTGTGTAGGGACCTATGGTTAGTTTATGACCTAGGCTTTTTTAATTTAGCCTAAAAATCTAGCGTCAGTCAACCGAAGTCTTTTCTATGGTCATTGATTTCCTTATGGTCATTTGAGCTTATAGTCCTACCATGCATGTCATGCATTAATTGTTACAGACCAAGGATTATTACAGACCTAAAGAAAAATAGAATGAAATACAATACAACTTGAAACAAACAAGAAATTTCATGCTCTGCTCCTTTGCAATTTCATGGATTGCGTCGAATGGTGTGCACATTCAAATACTTTTCGGTTTCCATTTCTCATCTGTCATCTGTGCTTAGAAAAATGAACTTGTTCATACACTTAGCATACAGATGAGATACTGTTGTTTGTCATAATCAAAATAGGGATCAGACTCAAAAAGTCAACAGATTGTGCCTTGGATTTATGAAGCCAAGCAAACCATTTGATTGTTGTAATATAATGATTTAACATTCTTATGTTTTAGGAAAATGATGTTTTAAAAAAAATTCAAAACTACTATGTTAGTTATGTTGTAATCCTAGGATGGGGGTGAATTGGATATTTTAAAAATCTATGTCACTTTTTGCCCTATTTTTAAAACACACAACCAAACTATTTCAGGCTTAGGATATCTCAAACAATCAGTATTTCTCAATCAATCTCAAGTGCAATAAATATTTAAAACATTTACAATAATCACAATAAAATAAATTTAAACATACAAGTGCAGAAAAATAAATAGTGTAGGGAAAGAGAGAGCAAACACGACGATTTTTATGAGGTTCAGATATCCACGCCTACGTCATCGCCTCAAGACAACCCGTTTGAGGATTCCACTATCCACTCCTTCAAACAAGGCAGAGCTGCCTTTACAATCCGCTTCTTCACAAGGTGAACCTACCTTTACAATCCGCTTCTTCACAAGGCAAAGCTAACTTTACAATTCGCTTCTTCATGCAGGGCGAAGCTACCTCTCCAAGCGATATACCCTCACTTGGCATGGTTCACAATCTGAACCACAAATACAAATGATATAAAAATATTTGTGTACAATGAAATACTTCTTAAATAAGCTAATTTGTACAATGAAAATCTAATGCACTCTCACAAGATATGATTTAAGCTCAATAGAGTTTAAGACCACCAAATGATTTCTTCAAAAATGATTTTCAAAAATTGAGTGAATGAGAAGCTAGGGTTTTGCTCTCAAAATATTTTTTTGCAATGAAGAGATTAAATGAGCTTTTGAATCTTATAAGTGAGATATAAAAATGTTCAAAGATTCACTAGCAATAAATGGTTTCTCCAAAAATATTTCCATAGAAAAGAGTAGGAGAAAACTAGAGTTGTGCTCTCAAAAATATTTTTGCAAGTGAAGAGTAGATGAGAGTAAAAATGCCTTTGATTTGAGAATATGAGTATATAAAATGCCCAAATATGTAAGAATATGATATATGCTTGGCAAAAGTTGTTTAAAGAGTGTTGGGCTTGGTATTCTTGGTATTTATAGGCAAAAACCTAAAGTAGTTGTTTTATGACCGTTTGAGTATTATAAAAATCATTTACTTTGAAAACTAATTGTTTTCTAGCCGTTGGTATTAGTTCTGCGATACAAATAATCGACTAGTGGCACTCAATCATTGACGAGTGATCTGTAGTCGTCGATGAGTCACCATGTTTTCTCGACGAGTCACTAGGGCTAAAAACTCAATTAAGCTACTAGAAAAACTTGTTGACGACCCAAAGACCATTTGTCGATGAATCAACCTCATTCGTCGACGAATCTATCCCATTCGTTGACGATTTAATTGGACAGATTTCATTAAGGCTACTGGATTGATTAGTCGACAAATGCATAGCATTAGTCGACGAATCCCTTGTTTTTAAGCCTAGTAAACCTTCAATTTACTTCATAATCACTTTAAACCTTTTGTGTAAATTAAAACTTTTTAAGCCAAAGGTTTTCCATGAAAAATTGATTTCCTAGGGTCAATTTATGGTCGTTATTGAGTTTTCCAATCAGATCATGTAAGACATGCATTTACAATTCAAACTAAATATAATACAATTGAAAAAATGAAAGTCTTCAATCTTTTACTCTTCAATTTGCCATGTAAAAAGGTCGGTAATGTGTGCTTTAAGGTCCTCACGGCTTCCATATTGCAATGACCATTTGTGCTTTTCGAATTAGTAAATTTGTTCAAAGACTAAACGCACAAATGAGATTTTTACGATTTGTCATTATCAAAATAGGGATTAGACTCAAAAAGTTAATATACTAATATAGAGAATATTTATCATTTTTGTGGTTAAAAGTTGTTAGAGGGATAGATTTCACAACTATTAATATTCTTAACTTTGTTGCCTTTGTATAAATTATTAAAAGAATTGACCCAACTAATTTTATCAGTTATGGAATTTTAAGGGAAGGAGAAATTTTATTTAGACATTTATAAAGAAATTAATTTATTAGTTAACATTTTTAAACATGGTTTAGTTTTTGATATAAATATAAAAATCAATACAACAACAATAAAACCAAGTCTTAAGTCCCACTAGGTGAAGTAGGTTATATGAATCATTTTTCGATAATTTACGATCATGGACCATTTTTTATGACAAAGTCAGAGATATTAAATCCTTACTCACTATCACCTCCTAAGTTATTTTAGGTGTACTCCTATCCCTTCTACTACCCTCAACAGTAACTAACTCACTCTTCCTCACTAGCGCACTATGTGACCTACGTTGCAAGTGTCTATACCATCTGAGTCGTCCCTTCCTTATCTTATCTTCTATAGGATCTATACCTAACTTAACGCGAATATGTTCATTCCTTAATTTATCTTTCAATGTTATACCATTCATCCATCTAAGCATTGTCATCTCGTCAACTTTTACTTTTTAGATATTCTGTTTCTTCGTCGCCCAACATTCTGATCCATATAGCATAGTTAGTCTTATAGCTATCTTATAAAACTTTTCTTTTAATTTTAAGGGTATTCTACGATCATAGAGCACACTTGAAGCACTTCTCCATTTTACCTAACCTACTTTGACTTTATGCATTACATCATCTTCAATTTCTTATTCAGCTTGCATAATAAATCCAAGGTATCAAATTCTACGAGTGCTCTCCTTCATCACCAAGTTTAACTTTGTCTCCAATATTCCTCCTATTATTACTAAAATTACATTTCATATATTCTATCTTATTTCTACTTATCCTAAAGCCTCTAGATTCCAAAACTTCTCTCCATAGTTCTAACTCAGTCTTTACTCTGTCCCTAGTTTCATCAATAAATAATATCATCTGCAAACAACATACACCATGGAACCTCCTTTTGAATACTTTTAGCCAGTTGGTCCATCACTATAAACAAAAAGATAAGGACTCAAAACAGATCCTTGATGTACACCTATGGTGATTGGAAATTCTCTAGTTTCTCCATCTATAGTCTTTATACTAGTCATTACTCCATCGTACATATCCTTAATGACATCAGTATATCATACACCTTTTTTTTTTTTAAACCCACCTTAAAACTTCCCTAGGTATCATATCATATGCTTTCTCAAGGTCAATAAATATCATATGCAAGTCCCTCTTATTTTTACTAAACTTTTCCATTAATATTCTTAAAAGATATATAGCTTTTATGGTAAATCTCCCAGGCATAAAACCAAATTGATTTTCTGAGACCTTCGTTTCTAACCTTAACTTTTGTTCAACTACCCTTTCCCATAGTTTCATAGTATGACTCATAAGTTTAATTCTACGATAGTTATTACAATTTTGAATATCTTCTTTATTTTTGTATATATGTATTAAAGTGTTTTTCCTCCATTCATCTGGAATTTTATTAATTTTTATAATTGTATTAAATAAATTAGTTAACCATATAATTTCGTTATCACCAAAACATTTCCAAACTTCAATTGGGATGTTATCTGATCCTATAGCTTTCCTATTTTTCATTTTTTTAGTGCAAACTTAAGTTCGTTAACTCTAATTTTGCAAATAAATATCATATTTTTAGTTTTTTCCTTATTTGATAATTCTAAGTTTAAGTCTTCTATTTGATTTTCATTAAACAACTTACTTAAATAACTTCGTCATCATTATTTAATGTCTTCATCCTTGACCAAGTTATACATTTTACATTTCCTAAGTCCTTACTCTTCCTTTCTCTAGTTTTAGCAAGTTTAAATATATCCCTTTCCCCTTTTTGTTGTATCTAATCTATCATACAAACTATTAAATGATTTGTATTTACCTTCACTAACGACCTTTTTTTGCATCTTTTCTCGTCTTCTTATACTTTTCAAAGTTATCATTGTTTTTACATTTTTGCCATATTTTATACCAATTTTTTTTTGTCTTTACGACTTTTTGTACATTTTTATCTCACCACCAACTTTTTTTGCTATTGGAGAATCTTCCCCTTGATTTATCCAAAATTGTTTTTAGTATCTTTTTAATAGAGACTCCAAAGAGTATTTGTATCTATCTCATCCTTTATAGTCCAATCCCTATATTTGATCATTTTATCTTTAAATTTTATCATATTTTCTCATTTTAGGTCCCACCACTTAATTCTCTTACACTGGTTTATTTTATCCTTTTCCATTTTTTAATACATATATCTAACACTAAGACTCCATGTTGTGTGGCCAAACTTTCACTTGGAATAACTTTACAATTCTTGCATGATAAACAATCTATCCTCCTAGTTAAAAAAAAAAAATCTATTTGACTTCTATTTTATCAACTTTTAAAGGTTATTAAGTATTCGTCTCTCTTCTTAAAGTAAGTATTCATATACTAAAATCACATGACATAGCGAATTCTAGTATTGTCTTCCCAAGCTCATTTTTGTCTCCATATCCATATCCTCTATGTATCCTCTCATAATTTTTATTATCCCTTCCAATGTGTCCATTCAGCTCTTCCTATAAATATTTTCTCAGTCCCTAGTATGCCTTATATAATACTATTCATATATTCCCAAAATTGTGTCTTAAGATTTTATGCCAAGTCGACTTGAGGAGCATAAATACTAATGATATTTATTATCTCTTGTCCTAATACCATATTGATTTTTGTAATCCATCCCCTATTTTATTTACATCAACAATGCTAGCTTTTAAGTTTTTGTTTATAATAATTCTTGCTCTATTCTTATGTTTTTTTTCTTTAGTGTATTAAAGTTTAAATCCCGATTTATCAATTTCTCTAACTTTCTCCCCCACCCACTTAGTTTCTTGAAGACAAATTATATTAATTCTTTTTATGATCATTGTGTCCACCATTTTCCATGTTTTTACCCATAAGTGTCCCTATATTCAAAGTTGCTAATCTAATCTTAGTTTCCTGAGCTAACATCTTTACCTGCTCACGTCCATAATGATGCAGGAACCCTCACATATTTGACATTGTACTTGAAGCGACGATATAGCCCACCCTCGCCCACTTTTCACTACACCCAGGTGGTACAAGTGCAACGAGTTGCTCGACGCCCCAACAAATATTCTGTTAGGATTCATATCATAGTGATCTAACAAATTTTACATTGGCTACTAGCTACCTAACATAGCCCTCCTCCTTTACCCAGGCTTGGGACCAGCTGTGTGTGAAAAAAATTGAACATTAAGTGCATCACAGATGGAGTTATAAATAGAAAAGTAATACTTTTAAATAAAATTTTTAACTCATAAACAAAGGTATACACGCGCAACGCATATGCATTGACTGGTAATAATAAATAGTTAAAAGAATTATAGATTGAAAAATTAAGAAAATATACTTAATTTAATTTTTCAAAAATATCTGGTTTAGGTAAGCTTTAATTTTTGAAATTAACTTTCATTTTGATTTGTTAATATTTCAAAATTGATTGAGAAGTTGACGAGTGTTGGGTCCCAAAACTAGCCTTGCATCAACAAATAAAATGAGGATAGAGGACGACATGAGAATTTGGAATAGAGAATTCAAATCCATGAACTCAACCTATAAATGTTGATAGACTTATTTAAAATCCAAAATATAAGGCAATTCATATTTCTCACATAAACTTTAAACTTACTACTCTCTCATAATCAAATATTTATATATTGAGTATACTTTTATCTATCAAAATTTTTATGTTATTATATGTAAATTTCATGATCGTCAATAATAAATGTGTCTGATACACAAATTCTGTACAAATTAAGGATTTGATTTTTATCTATCAAAATATAAAATACAATTGAATTTATATGAATATTTAATAATATAATTCAAAGATAATATTGGTTCTATAAATATGTAAGAATTTGCCTGCACTTGCTATGAGTGTGAGCTGCGCAGCAAGACAGATCGAGCAAAGAAAGGAAGGCCAGAACAGAGAACAGAGAAAAAAAAATGGAGAGGGACTTTCGTATATTTCTTGTATGTATAAAGAACTGTATAAGAGCTATATATGTATGCAAGCCAGAGAGAGAATCAAGGAAGCAGTTAGTTGCTAACTGCAGGAATAAAAATAAAAATCTGGTACTCCTAACAACAAAACAGTAATGAGAAGAAGAATAATAAAATAAAATAAAAACAAGAAAAAGGTAAGGAATCTGAGTCTGAGCCGTTGGGAACTGCAGCTGGCAAGATGATCAGCTTCCTTCAATCTTCAACAGCCCCCCACAAGATGGAGAGTAGATGTCTTCTACTCCCATCTTGGATAAACACGAATAAAAAGCCTATGAGCCTAAGCTCTTTGTGAGGAAGTCTACCACTTGCAGCTTGCTTGTCACATGCTTCGTTGAGATGCAACCCTCTTGAATCTTGTCTCTAATCAAGTGGCAGTCTATTTCTATATGCTTTGTCCTCTCGTGGAATATGGGATTGGTGGCAATGTGTATAGCTGATTTGCTGTCACAGTACAAGAAGGCGGCTTGTGAATGAGTAATCTAAAAGTCTCTAAGTAGGTACTTCAGCCAAGTCAATCACAGCTCACATTTTCCATAGCTCGGTACTCTGCCTCTACAGAAGACCTGGAAACCACACTTTGTTTTTTTGACTTCCAAGATACCAAGGATTTCCCAAGGAACACACAATACCCTGTCATGGACCTCCCAGTGTCTAGACAAGCCCCCCAATATGAATCACTAAAGCCTCTAAGTTGAATTTATGAGTCAGCTGGATAGAACAAACGTTGTCCTTGTGACCTTTTGATGAACCGCAACACCTTTTGAGCTGCCTGCAGGTGTGGCACTCTTGGATTGTTCATTAATTGGCTTAGCATTTGGACTGAGTAAGCTAGATCAGGCCTGGTTATGGTTAGGTATAACAATCTGCCAATCAACCTTCTGTAAAGAGCAGGCTTAGGAAGTAAATCTCCTTCTTCTTTGGACATTCTCACATTTTGATCTAAAGGAATCTTTGATGGAGTAGACCCAATGGTACCTAAATCTCCTAAGATATCCAAAGCATATTTGCGTTGACATAAAAAAATTCCCTTTGCTGTTCTGGCTACTTCAATACCCAGAAAATACTTCAACTTGCCAAGGTCTTTAATTTTGAACTGATCATCAAGAGATCTCTTCAATTGATCAATTGCATCCATATCATTTCCAGCGACAATTATATCATCCACATATACCAAAATAGCCGTGAAGGAACCTTCAGTTATCTTTGTGAACAAGTTGTAATCTGCCTTGGACTGAACATACCCTTGGTGAATGATGAATTTGAGAGCTTTGAGTACCATTGACGTGAAGCCTGTTTGAGACCATACAAGCTTTTGTTTAACTTGCATACTTTTCTCCTATTTTCATTAGGATATCCCAGGGTCAACTCCATGTACACCTCCTCCTCTAAATCACCATGCAGGAAGGCATTGTTGACATCAAACTGCTGCAAAGACCACCCTTTTACTACTGCAATGGCTAACAAGGTTCTCAACGTAACCATTTTTGCCATGGGAGAAAAAGTTTCATGGTAATCCAACCCCTCTTGCTGTGTGTACCCCTTAGCAACAAGCGTGGCCTTGTATCTTTCTATGCTACCATTAGCAAGAAATTTGATTTTGTAAACCCATTTACTGCCTATTGGTTCTTTGTCAGGAGGTAAATCCATAATAACCCAAGTGTCATTGAGTTTAAGAGTAGCAATTTCAGTTTTCATGGCCTCGACCCAATTGAATGATGTGCTGGCTTCTAGGTAAGTTTTTGGTTCAGTGTGTGAGGTTATGGAGGTCACAAAGGTCCTGTGTGGTGTAGATAACTTATCATAAGATATGCTGGCACTTAGGGGAGAGGGCTTACATGGTAAGATTTGATTTTTCTGCTTGTCCAAAGCCTTAGATGGGAGAAGAAAGTTTGACTGCCGACATATGTAATTTTGTAAATGAGTAGGAGCTCTCCTTATCCTGGTTGATCTTCAGGGTAAGTGTGTATGGAGGTTGTCAAGAATTTCTATTTGTGGTCTGGAGTCATTTTGATAACTGATCAGATCGTTGTTTTGAGAATCAAGTGATGTAGGAGGCATTGGCTCTGCTTCTGAAATAATATTGGGGTTGACAGTGTCTTCAAAGTGGCTATAAACAGGAGTGGGAATGGAAATAACGGGGTTCTAAGCAAAACTCAGTTTGTTTGGGTTTGGCAGTGAATCAGTGTTGCTGAGATTTCTGTCAGGAAGACTGTCTTTGTCTCTTTTGAATGGAAATACACTTTCATAAAACACAACATTTTGAGATATGAAAATATTTTGAGTATCTAGGTCCAGAAGTCTATATCCTTTGACACCAAAAGGATAGCCAATAAATACAGACTTTCTAGCCTTGAATCAAATTTATGTCTTCCATTGGCCAAGGTGGTAGCAAAAGCCAGGCACCCAAAAACCTTTAAATGAGCATAGCTAGGTTTCTTTTAAAAAAATCTCAAAGGGGCTTTTATGATTTAATAATGGAGATGAAGTTCTATTAATGAGATATACAGCCGTAAGAATGCAGTGGTTCCAATACTTCAATGAAATGCTACTTTGAAATTTTAATGCTCTTGTAACATTTAAAATATGCTGATGTTTCCTTTCAACAGTAGCATTTTGTTGAGGTGTCTCCACGCATGTTCTTTGGTGCAAAATCTCATGTTTTAGATAAAATTCTTGCATATCAAACTCACCTCCATTATCACTCCAAGTGGTTTTCACTCTTGTTTCAAATTGAGTTTCTACCATTGCCCAAAAGTTTTGTAAATTGATGCTGGCTTCTAATTTCAATTTCAGTGTATAAGTCCAAGTACACCTATTGAAATCATCCACAATAGTTAGAAAATATCTGCAGCCATCATGACTAATTTCATTACATGGTCCCCATATATCACAATGTATCAGTTCAAAACATTTCTTAGATTGATGCTGACTAGTAGGAAATGGCAGCTTGTGTTGTTTAGCTAAAGGACAAATGAGACATGGGTGATCATCAGAGGGTTTTGGTGTGCTGGCTTTGCTATCTGTGTCAAATTGAGAGTAAGAGGAGTGGCCCAATCTATAGTGCCAGAGATCAAAAAATTCACTGTTGTTGCTGATAGAGGCTGAAAAGCTGGTTTTGAGTTTGCATTTGGATAAAGCATCAGATAGAGCTGAAGGAGAGACTTCCTTTTGCAGCATATGATAGAGTCCTCGCCTTACTTCACCCATCCCAATCGTTGTCCAAGTCACAAGGTCCAGAGATTTTGTGAGTATTTGCATCTGAGGATGAAGGTGTAACCATGGCATGGACATGATTGGCCGAGGGAGTGAAGACTTGGTTGCTGGAGACAAGTTTCAGGAGGGCCAGAAGCTGATTATACTGCTCTTGAGTCAGCGACATTTGAGATTTGTCTTTCAAAACCTCCTGCTCAAGACCAACTGCTGCATTTGCATTTGCCAGGTTCATGGCAGGTTTGTTCCTCCTTTCTCCCTTATATCCTGTTGGGTATCCATGGAGTTTGAAGCATTTGTCTGCTGTGTGGCTCGACATTTGACAGTGAGTACATGTGGGCTTGTTTGGATTTGCTTTGAAGCATCTCTCCAGAGAGTGTCCTGGAATTTTACAGAAGGTGCAGTAATACCTTTCCCTTCTCTGTTGCCCAGTGGATTGTTTGTTGAAGTTCCCTTTGCTCACCATAGCCATAGAATCACTCCCTAGGTTGGTTATAGAGATTTCTCTTCTTTTCTTCTCTTGCTAAATAATGGAGTAAACCTCATTCAGGTTGGGAAAAGGTTTGATCAGCAGAATCTGTGCCTTAATGGCCTTATAAGTATCATTGAGCCCCATTAAGAATTTCATCACACAGTCCCTTTGCTGATTGTGAACAACAACCTTTAATCCTCCACAGGTACAATTAGGGATTGACTCATAATTGAGTAATTCATCAATCAGAGTTTTAAGTTTGGAGAAATAAACACTTACTGAGTCTTGGTTTTAGGTCTGTGATGCCTTGTTTCACCTGGAAAATCCTTGGAGCATTTTGCTGAGCAAAACGTTGCTCTAGCTCTAGCCAAAGCTGATGTGCAGTCTCTGCATATGTAGTGCTAGACTTGATGTCAACTGCCATTGTGTTCTGCATCCATGTGATTACAATGTCATTGCACCTCAGCCAATGTTCCATTAGAGGATCATTGGGGTCAGAAGGCAATGGTACCATAAATGAACCCGAACTTGTTCTTGATCTACAAAGCCCTTTTCATATATCTGGCCCAAGAATAATAGTTGCTAGAGTGCAAGGTGTGCGTGACAAGCATGGCACCTGAGCCATCGTTGCTGCCAATGTAGTAAGGACTGGTGGGTTGCGTTGGGTCGTGAGAGACATCTCCTGAGGAATTGGTGTTTGGTTGTGCAGGAATGGTGTTTGGTGGTGGGTTTGGAGGGGTGGTTTGGCTGGTATTGAAGGATTCATCCATGAGAGCTCTGATACCATGTAAGAATTTGTCTGCACTTGCTGTGAGTGTGAGCTGCGCAGCAAGACAGATTGAGCAAAGAAAGGAAGGTCATAACAGAGAACAGAGAAAAAAAAATGGAGAGGGACTTTCGTATATTTCTTTTGTGTATAAAGAACTGTACAAGAGCTGTATATGTATGCAAGCCAGAGAGAGAATCAAGGAAGCAGTTAGTTGCTAACTACATGAATAAGAATAAAAATCTGGTACTCCTAACAACAAAACTGCAACAAGAAGAAGAAGAATAAAATTAAATAAAAACAAGAAAAAGGGAAGGAATCTGAGTCTGGGCTATTGGGAATTGCAGCTGGTAAAATGATCAACTTCCTTCAATCTTCAACAAAATATGATTTTGCCCCATAGTTTAACTTTGTGAATTGAAAGTTGATTTAATCATTCACTAAAAATGCATGTCAAATATTCAGAAAATCTAAAAATTAGTTTGCTAATTTAAAGAAATTTGAAGAGATACAATGATCAGTTTAACACGTGCTAACAAACAAGCTAAAATGAAAAAAACTGAAAAAGTCACTCTCAAATCTAGAATAAGAACACACCCATGCCGGTAAACCATAAACCGAAACCATCATATCCGTGCAGCCAAACGATACCTAGGGCAACCCACTGGAACACCTCGCAGCCTCTAAAACCCTAAATCCGCATCTTATAATCTCTTCGGCTCACTCCCTTACCTCTTCCGCCTTCCCCCCTCCCCCTTTCTCTTCCCTCTCCACCAGATCTTCCAAATGGGTCGTGTGATCAGAGCTCAGCGTAAGGGTGCCGGATCCGTTTTCCGGTCGCACACCCACCACCGGAAGGGACCCGCTCGCTTCCGATCCTTGGACTTCGGCGAGCGCAACGGTTATCTGAAGGGAGTCATCACTGATATCATCCACGACCCAGGTCGCGGCGCTCCTCTCGCACGCGTCACCTTCCGCCACCCTTTCCGGTACAAGCACCAGAAGGAGCTCTTCGTTGCCGCTGAGGGCATGTACTCCGGCCAGTTCGTATACTGTGGCAAGAAGGCCACTCTCGTTGTTGGAAATGTTTTGCCGCTCAGATCTATTCCCGAAGGTGCCGTCGTGTGCAACGTCGAACACCATGTGGGTGATCGCGGCGTGTTCGCTAGAGCTTCTGGTGACTACGCCATCGTCATCAGCCACAACCCTGACAACGATACCACAAGGTATACACAGCCTGCTTCTCCTAATCTATTTTATCTTTTGTTTTTTTTTTTAATTTTAATTTTCAGTATATGTGGCGAGATACGATGAAAGGGTTTTATTTATTTTAGAGTTTGATCTGAATATCTGCTGGTTGTCGTTTCTAGGTGTTTCGGTTTTTTATACTTATCTTATTTGCAGTTTTATATGGTCGATGGCCGTTTTTTGTCAAAACTATTGTTCTATTTCTATTGCTAGGTTTTTAATATTTTATAATTCGAATGTAGATATACTAAATCCGGCTCGATAATTTGGATTTCTGTGTTATGTCTCCTTGTTTCTGTTCAGTCTTTCCCTTTTATTTTATGATCATTGATTTCGGCAGTTCTGAAAAGTTTTTTGGTCCGATGCCATTCACTAACTTGTAATTTGATTGCTTTGTGTGTTTGCTCTCTTCAGCTGCATTGTCCCAGTGCATATTGTTATACTACACCATATTTGATAAATGTTATACTACACCATAATTGAAGCCCTCTGTGTGCATATAGAGTTTCAACTTTCATTTTTTACCTAGTTTTAGTTTTATATGATTAGTGTGTTACTAATACTGATGGTATATTGATTTATCTTTTCTTGGATTTCAGTGATAGTTTTCCTTTACCTATAATTGATTGTATTCCTTAAATCATTTCGCAAATTTGTTTCTGCATTATTTTTCATGGTTGGTTCTTCGACTGTTGTTAGTGTTTATGTGTTTTTTCAAATAAAGCTTTGTTTATTAGCTAATTGATCAAATTATACATTTAATAATATACAGAAATTTTTTCAGTTGAATGCGTTTTTGAACTTAATAAGATACACTTTATAATGGACTTTGTTGAGCTTGTGCCATTCATTTTTCAGTTTAATTTTGTCTGATTTTATAACATTGATCAGAATATTGTTGCAACTTAATAATTGAACAATGCTGCAGTACTCCATGTTTGGATGTGTTTTCCTCTTGACTTGAACCTGTGACCTTAAGTTTTGGGTGCAGCATCCTTCCCATTGTGTTGGGCCAAGGCTCGCCTTCAACTCCCTTTTAAGTGCTTCCACCATTTGAAATGGGATCCTAAATTTTTGTTAACAAGGCTGAAAATCTCGAGTACTATCAGACAAATTTTGGATTGGCTATGTTGTGCAAAAGTGTGACTGATGTACAACTGTTTCTTTGATTGATGTAAATAATCTGATCTTACTGTTGTTTTGTGGAAATTTTAGAACAGTGCTTGTGTAATTGTGTATGTATCAATAGTGATGCGGGTTATCTTAATCTTTTTATTTTGTTAAAGATTCTAAATTTATTTTATAATAATGAGTGTTGTAGTCTAAATTCCAATGTCTTTTGCAAGTACATTATATAATTATATACACTAATGCAGCTGATCCCCATGGTGTGTTGGACTAATTCCTTTATTCTTTCTAAAAGGTTTTTTTTTTTGTCTGGATCTTGTTTTTTGTTGCTGTTGTTGTTGTTGTTGTTTATATTATTTTATTTATTTATTTATTTTTTTTAGAAGGGGGGTTGTTGTGTCTGGTGGAGGGTTGGGTGAGTTGAATATTTGTTTGCAATGAATCCAGTACTTGAATTCTTTTCTGTTAAAGTTTGCCCTTTTCCAAGGGCTTGTTGTTTCTTGTTACTGGTGGTTAATGCACTCATTAGTTCCTGTATGATGTTTTTTGTGTGGCATTTATGAGATAGTATAAGAAATTGATATTTGACATTTGTAATAATAGTTATGGAATAATTTAATGTTAATGGGCGATACTTAGGATGAGAAATTTGCATTTTTTTTGTAAAATTTTTTAATTTAGGGTTTTCTACATTATTGAGGGTTCATGGTTCTGGAGTTTTTTAAATGTGTATTCCATGACAACATGGTAAAGAAATTTAAATTGCATTATTGTTTTTATAGATAATGGTTGGGGTGTTTATTGTTGAAACATCTTAAGGAAATTGAGAGCATATATAGTTCAATTCTAAAAGTTTTTGGAAGTAATAGTATTAAACATTTGGAATTGTGTTATGAGTTCTATTTCAAAAAATTTTACATAACTTGCACTTAGTTATTAGTGTTGTAGATGCCTCAGATGGAGGAGCATGACTGTACTGGGACTGACAATGTATTGAGTTCTAATGAACCACAAGTCTCAGTTTGGAACTTAGAAAAATTAGGGAAAGGAAATGGAAACAGGATGGAAACCTTTTTCCCCCCTGTAATGTTTGGTTGTATAAGAAAGTGAGAAAACAAAATATGCAGTAAATCAATGTACAAAAATTTGATTTTACATTTCAACTTGTGATTTTTTTAATTTTAATCATATTTGTATGTCTTTTTTTGTTCGTATCTGTGAATTTATGAGGTTGATTTGTCATAAACATGCCCGTTTTTGACATTGAGTGGGACTGATCATGATCTGTTGTTGTCAAGAGCTAAATATAGACTGAATGCTGTAGGTTGAGAAGTTTTACCATTTCTAGACTGTTTGACTTTGGTAGCTTATCTTTATGCATGGGCATTGATGTGAGCCGGATTAGTCTAGAATGTTTGTTACTTACCTGCTGAGAGTGTAACACACAAACTTTGTTACTATTAATTAGCTGTCAGTATTCAGCTTCTGATTGTTGTGTTGTGAAGCTCATCTTAGCCTAGTGATCAATTTACTTTTGTGTTTTTTTTAATCTATCAGTATTTTGTTACACATAGGCTTTTTGCTTCTGCATAACATGGAAAACAATACCATAGACTGACATGGCTAGCACTTTATGTTAACATCTCTTTAGAAAAGGCTCCTTGGTTTTGATATCCATGTGTTGTCCATTGTCAGAATCAAACTGCCGTCAGGGGCAAAGAAGATTGTACCAAGTGGGTGCCGTGCGATGATTGGCCAGGTTGCTGGAGGAGGACGAACTGAAAAGCCCCTCCTCAAGGCTGGGAATGCATACCACAAGTACCGAGTGAAGCGGAACTGCTGGCCAAAGGTACGTGGTGTGGCCATGAACCCTGTGGAGCATCCTCATGGTGGTGGTAACCACCAACACATTGGTCATGCCAGCACTGTCCGGCGTGATGCACCCCCTGGACAGAAGGTTGGTCTTATTGCTGCCAGGAGAACTGGTAGGCTGCGTGGGCAAGCAGCTGCTACTGCTGCCAAGGCGGACAAGGCTTAATGACATTTCGAAAGTGCCAGCTTTATTATTGCCATTTTATTTGTTTTCTATTAGTTGGAATTTTGGGTGTGTACTTGCAACATTGCAGTGTCAAGGTGACAGTGAGTATTCAGGATAACAAATTGTTGTTAGGATCGGTTCTTGAACGATCATTCCCTTGTTCCTGCTGTTTTAGTTTGGATTATTATTATGGGTTTATCACAAAAGTTTTGTTTTACTTAAAAATGGAGTGCTTATATTTCTTATTTTCTGTAGCCCAACAAGGCTCTTGGGCAATATGACTAGTAGCAAGTTTTGTCCTGAATGTTCATAACTCCGCAGGAAATTAAGCTCTTGAATTTGATATTGTTACATGTAAAATTCTCTGTGTCTTCCTGTTAATTACATAATCACACAACTGCGTGTGTTTCACCAGCAGGCCACGTTCGCTAATTCTTCTGCCCCCTCTCACTTCCCTAATGCTACTGAGTACTGATTGCGTACAAAGGGCTTCACTGTCTTTTGGTGGGTGGGGAGATGAATATTTTTCTTGAATCATGGAGGGGAAAACGAACATCTCTCCATTTGAAGGTGGTAGTTTTCAAAAGAAAAGAAGAAAAAGGATTTCTATTTCCTGGATTGGAACCAAAGGAATATTTTTATGGTATCTTGACTAGATGTATATTGAGTAGGCTGTATGTCAGCATCTCAATTTGTTTGAGAGCAGGTACATGAACTAGAAAATCTGAACACCTTCCTTTTTTATTTTTTTTTCTTTCTTTTTGAAGTGGTCAGAAGAAATTGTGCGATTTCAACATATCTTCTCATAAAAATGAGTTTGATAAGAGCTGATCCATTAAATATATTTTCTTCAATAATTATAATAGAATTGATAATGACTCCTTAGGGAGACTTGGTATGAAAAGTTCTAAAAAGGAAAACAATTTTGACTCTCTAAAATCTTTGATTAAGGAATCCTTGAGAGTTTTAAAATAAATTATAGTATTTTTTGATGGTTGAGGATTTAGTAACTAACTGCACATACTATGGGGTCTATTCATGATCTCAAACATTATTTGTATTTCATCATAATTATAATCTTTGTTTTACTTGATCATCTATCCATTTATCCTTCAGCCTCAAGTAAATTTCAACTCAATATTCACGTTTTTCTTGTATTTCAGTTCCTTTTCCATCACTTTCCTTTTCTGAATATTTCAAGAAAGAGAGAATGTTATGAACTCCCCTTCTTGGAGTTGAGGAAAAAAGAAATTGCTCATGTCACTTATTGTCTTCAATGGTGCAAGGAAATATTCTTTCTCCAAAAATGAAAAAGAAAAATGATGCAAGAAAATGTGTCAAAGAAATAAAGGAATGAGGGCTTTGCTTTCTAGATTAGTATTCTTTTATGGTCATTATTTTGATGAATGTTAAAAAATTGTACTTCTTGTCGAGTATTTATCTAACGAACATTCCAACAACTCGTATAGTTTGATGAAGCCAGTATTGGTTTCTTGATAATGAATGCCCTAAACAAAACCGTCTAGAAACTGTTTTGGTTCGCCAATGCTCAAGTAAAGTGATGGAGAATCAATAAGAATACCTTATAGTATCACCTGAGTAATATGTAGTTTTCTCTCAATATGATTGGTGCCTAATTATCATTCAGTTGACCTCTCCTTCTTCTAGAAACTCCCATTATCAAGATGCTTCATTTGAGAGAGGCTCGTTGACTTCATTAAGTATATTCATATGAAATAAGTACATTAAAGTGTTTGATGTTCTTGAAATATATAATTTTTTAGAGTTGCAACTTGCATACTAAATTACCATACTTGTCTAAAATCGTGTTTGAGCTTACCTCCTATCCTATGTTCATAATAATAAAAATAACATTACTAGGATGTCATCTCCCTATGATTTATAAATAGCTTGCATTTGGTATAGATTTATTTGTACCCACATTAGAAATCCTAGATAATCTTAGGATTGAAGTTTGAAACTTTAGATTCCTCACAAAAACTTAGCAGTCAGTCTTGTATGACTTTTAATCAAGCAAAGCTTGCTCACAAACAAAGCAAATACTATTAAGATTCAAGATTGAATCTGACCCGACCCAATCAAGGGATTCTCTCTTACAGTTATTGTTTATTGTAAAATTGGCTCGAGTTTTGAGGTTTTGAAAAAAAAGGGAGAAAGTTTTAATTGCAGTTGTGGAATTTTCTTTAATTTCTTAGAGTATACTTTTTTTATTTACTCTTTCATACTTTGGAGGTGCAATTATATTGATGTTTGGATATTTGGACCCAACTGTGTAGTGTGTCCTAAAGTATTAAGTTATATTGATACTTCGAAACTTGGGCCGAAGGCCAAAAGCCCATAAAACCTGATGATAGTCCAAGCCCAACCGGGTCGTAGGAAGGGCCGACCAGTGGAGTCTGGCTCAATCAAATTTTACATATCCATTTCATTCAAGATCATCGTTCAGACCAAGCGGCCCATTTCAGGGAACCTTCTAATATCGTAGTGAAGGGTAATCTAGTCATTCAAGCATATCTTTAACCAATCATTGCTCAAGCTGTAGGGGTTTTTCCGTAATTTCAAATTGCAGGCCAAACATCTTCCTTGACGCGGTCGTTTTAATGAAAATTTTCCTAACTCAAGGCTTCTCTCTCCGGAAAAACCCTTCCCTTCTTTCAATAGGGAAAGCTTAAACCCATGGCGATGAGGAAGGCGGTGGCGGCGCCATCTGGCCTGAGGCGGCTGTTTTCGACCTCATTCTTCACTCCGCCGCCGACCACACCGGCGGCCCCGCCTCCTCAGGCTGAACCGTCACCCAACCTCTTCGTCTCTGGCATGTCCCTCTTTTTCTTTTTTTAAGCTGTCATTCTTTTCTCTTGGAGTTTACTTTGCTTGCCTTCGATCTGTTTGTTTAATTTTATTTTTAAAATAATTTTCATATCACTCTCTCTTACGTCAAATTTCTTTGGCTATGCTTTTCCCATTTGATTGCCAGTGGAACATGCATGTGCTCTTTTTGTTGCAGAGGAAATAGAAGAAAGATGCACTTGCAGTGTCAAGTGTTTAATTTCATTCTGTTAGATTGAACCGTTTTTTTCAATTATTGAATCTCGTGTTCTTTGGTTTTGATTGGTTTGTAAAATAATTTCATTTTCTTTTCTTTGGTGTTGGATATCTTTTGCTGCTGATAGACGTGTAGTGGAGTGTCTTGTTTTATAAATATTTCCTTCAAAACATATGGCACTGTTTTTAGGCGATGGTATGTTGTGCATTCCTGTTTGATAGTTTATTCTTTTCTTTTGTTCCACGAAGGTCAGAAAGGTATAGAAACGGGAAAGTGATTGCTTGCTGCTAATATTGGTTTTAATGGATTTAAGTTATGATATAGAAATTAAGTCTATTCTAGTAATTATGGTGATCGGTTTCAGTGATTTCTTTGCTTTGCTTTTCTTCTTTCTGGTTTTTAAGCAAAGTTTATGAATCTAGAAGATAAGCAGAGTTGGTTCGGAGTTGACTTCGGGATATGCTCTGCAGCCTCTGCTATACTTATATTAGCTAAACCCTCTGCTTGGCGTAGCCTGAAGCAAAATTGTGGAATGTTTTGTCAGTTTTATGATTTCATAATATTAAAGAATTTAACTCCAAAAAGAGGGAGTTTTTGATTTTGACCTTCTCTCAGTATATAATTTCCCATAGGCCCTGGCATTGAGACACTGCAGTGGAGTTTCTTCTTTCATTTACTCCATGTCCTCTGGCGAGTAGTGATGCAGCAATATGAATACATATTCCGATCCCTTAATGCTAACAGATACGTAAAAGATTAGTCTTTATGAAAGAATGAAAATCAATGTCAGGGGCAAAAAGGAAAAAGCCCAAAGCAGCATCGATAACATATTGATTGCGGCTGAGGAAAAGAAAAAAACTTACTGACGGTAGATGAAAAAGACACACAATTAGCATCTGAATCCAAAGAAACACCTCTCCCCATTTCACTCAAATCAGCATTTGCACTTAATGCTAATGATCTAGACAAAAATTTCATGCAGTTTGACCAAATTGGGAGTTCATTCATTTACACATAGAAATTCACCCTTATGGAAGTCAAATCCCCCAAAATATACTGTGAGTCACTTCCATTCAAACAAATTACTCACCCACATTCTTTCAGAATAGTGCTCTCATATAGATTTCATATGCATGCTTACTTCATATATAGCAGAGCATATTTCTTATGAAAATGAGAGTGTACACAATAAATGTAAATAATCCATAGATCAAGCATATACTCTATTACATTTGTTAGTGATGGCATCCACTAGCACCCACGGAACCGCTTACCATTCCTACAAAGATCACATTCTTCTAAGAAGTAGGGACGTATTAAGGCCTTACCTAGTCTTAGCCTGAGTTTGAAATCCATATCTCATTGTCTGATCCTCTTCAAGCTATTATAGCACTATCCTCTTGGTGTTGTGGCCTCTGGGCCTTCCCACTGCCTGTCTCTTATTTCTCCTTAATTTTTTTTCCCCATGGAGGCTGCAAGCTCTCAATCCACTCTGCATTTTAAATGGTGCCCTATATTTCCCTTTCAAATTAGTATGAACCATGGAATGAGGTACAAAAACTCTGTGCTCCCATTGTGTTCTCCTTTGATTTGGCAGTCTTTCAAACCATTATTAAACACATGGCTCATCTAGGCAAGGCTCACCTAATTTCAAAAAGCAATTATGTAATGCCAAAATCTTGAAAATCAGCCCTGTAATTTCTTGTTCTTTGTTGTCCTTTCATGTCTTTTATTTTGGGGGTGGGAGATGGTTCCCCGACTCTCCTTGTATGAGGTTGTTGAGGTACATACCGGCATGGTATCATAGTGTGATGATGAGGTATTTGATGTCATTCTCACAATACATCATCCTCAAGCAAAATGATATCCCATGGTAGAGCTGAAATGACACAAAATATCATGGTTGTTAAAATCATGTGATCCATATTTTGGTTTGTACTATTCAATTTTTGATTTAGGGTTCCAACAATTTGGATTGAATTTATAAACTGAATTTTATCATGAGATTTGGTTGCCTTTAGTTGAAAAAACCATAGGTTCTGTGATACTATGATTTTTTTTTTGGAGGGGTGGGTGCTGGTTGTGTTCAAAGTGGGGAAGTAGATTTGTGCCCATGGGCGAATTTGAAGTAAGGTTGGTTCATGTTTCTCTCTCTGTGTGTGTGTGTATGATGAAACACCTTTTTGAGAAATTGATATTTCTTTTTTTATGAGACCAACAACACCCTCTGAATCTGTTGAATCCGACTATGTTATTGAAAAATGAATATGATTTGTTATACTATATTCTTTATTCTAAGAGTAGATTACTTGTTTTTAGTGAGTTATTTATCTTTTTAAAACTATTTGAAGGAAGAAACAATCGAATATTTTCTTCATTGATTTGTTCATATGTACATCCCAATATATAATACGATTACCTATTCTAAACAAGGAAACAATTTCCTTACTGAATAATATCAAATCCCCCATATCAACCTACTTCCCTAATTTGTATATTATTTACAATGATACTCGGGATTGGGATTTTAACACTCCCCCTCAAGTTGGATCATAAATATTAATCATCTCCAACTTGCTAATAAGATCATCAAAGCTCTATCGTCCCAACCCTTTAGTGAGAATATCTGCAGTTTGTTCCTTGGTTGGTACATAAGTCATACATATAATTCCTTCTTCAATTTTCTCTTTTATGAAGTGTCTGTCTACTTCCACATGTTTAGTCCTGTCGTGTTGAACTGGATTGAGAGAGATGCTGATAGCTGCCTTGTTATCACTGTAGAGTTTGATAGGAAAGTTCACTGGGACTTGTAATTCCTCCAAGAGTTTTCGTAACCACAACCCTTCACATATCTCTTGAGCGACTGCCCTGAATTCAGCTTCAGCACTACTACGAGCCACCACATTCTGTTTTTTACTTCTTCAAGTTACTAGATTTCCCCAGACGAATGTACAATAACCTGTGGTGGATCTTCTATCTTCCACTGATCCTGCCCAATTTGCATCTGTAAAGATCTCTACTTCCTTGCTTTCACATTTCTTAAAGAAGAGTCCTCTTTCGGGGATCCCTTGAGATATCTAAGGATCTTGTATACAGCATCTAAGTGAACTTCTTTTGGTGAATGCATGTGTTGACTTACTACACTGACTGCAAATGCAATATCTAGCCTAGTATGTGATAGGTAGATTAGCTTGCCAACCAATCTCTGATACCTCTCATTTTCTACTGGTTTTTCACAGTTTTCAACCCTCTTTACTGTTTCCATCGGGGTTTCACTGGGTTTGCATCCCAGCATTCTGGTTTCAACTAGGAGATCAATAATATACTTTCTCTGAGAACCACTAATTCCCTTTTTCGTTCTTGCCACTTCTATGCCCAAAAAATACCGCATCTGTCATAAGTCTTTAACTTCAAATTCAGCAGCCAGGACCTTCTTCAATCTCTCCATTTCTACAGCATCATCATCAGTAAGGATTATATCATCAACATACACTATTAGAATAGTTCTCTTACCTCCTTCAGACTGTTGGAAGAACAGTGTATGGTCTGATTGCCCTTGTCGATACCCTTGATTTTTTAGTACCTTTGCGAATCTGTCGAACCACACTCTAGGAGATTGTTTGAGGCCATATAAGGATTTCTTGAGTTTACACACTCTGTTTTCTTCACCTGTTTTACTGAATCCTTGTGGTATAGTCATGTATACTTTCTCTTCTAATTCTCCATTTAAGAAAGCATTTTTAATATCAAGTTGTTGTAGTGGCCAATCTAAATTGGTTGCCAAGGACAAGAGAACTCGAACTGTATTTAAGTTTGCCACTAGTGCAAATGTTTCAGTATAGTCAATGCCATAAGTCTAAGTAAAACCTTTTGCAACAAGTCTGGCTTTATATCTTTCAACTGTTCCATCAGATTTATAATTCACTGGGAAGACCCATTTACAACCCATTGGCTTCTTCCCTTTCAGTAAATTTGTCAACTTCCAAGTTCCATTTTTTTTCTAGGGCTCGCATTTCTTCCATGACTGCCTCTCTCCATTTTGGTATTTCTAGAGCTTCCTGAATGTTCTTTGGCATTTTCATCCTGTCAAGGTTAGAGACAAACGCACGATATCCCGTAGACAAACTTTTATAAGACATGTATTTAGACCAAGGGTATTAGGTACATGACCTGGTTTGTTTTTTGATTGCAATAGATAAATTGAGATCATCAGGTGTAGGATTATCGGAGGAAGACTCAATTACCAGATCAAGATTAGGCGTGGGCACATGGTTATTTGGAGCCATCACCGGTTCCGACGCTCTTGGTGCCTCAGGTATGAGATTCTCTCTATCCTTTGTTTTCGGCTTTCTTGAGTAAACCAGTATGTTTGCGTTGTTTTGCTCTCCTGTATCTCCCCCTGAGGGTAAGTGTTTTGTTGTGTTTGGCGAGTCAGGAAGTAATTCAATGGAAGGCTCGATAGATGGAATAGATGGGTTAGAGAATGGAATAACCGGAGAGAATGACGCAAATTAAATAGCAAAAAGATCAAAGAACCGATCTTCACTCCATTTCTCCCCATGAAGAGAGGGCTTTGGGAAATAAGGAGTGGTTTCAAATAAAGTGACATCAAGACTAACGAACAGTTGTTTTGAGACCGGATCATAGCATTTGTAGCCTTTCTGGGTAGGTGAATAACCAAGGAAGACACATTTAACGGCACGAGAATCCAATTTATCGCGATGGTGTGCATGAACATGAACAAAAGTAGTACAACCAAAAATTTTCAGCGGGAGACTAGAGGGGAGTCGAGAGGTAGGAAAATGTTCCTGGAATTTCTGAAGAGGGGTGACAAATGAAAGTACTTGACTCGGCATTCGATTAATGAGATGTGTGGCCGTTAAGATGGCATCGCCCCAAAAATAATGTTTCATGTTGGTAGTAAACATTAATGCCTGAGCTACTTCAAGTATATGTCTATTTTTTCGTTCAGTAACCCCATTTTGTTGAGGGGTATCCACACAAGAACTTTGATGGACAATCCCATTATCTTGAAGATAAGCCCCCAGGATAGTATTAAACTATTCCGTACCATTATCAGTACGTAAAATTTGAATATGAGTTTGGAACTATGTATGAATCATGGAATGGAAATTGATGAAAATGGAGCGGACTTCAGTTTTGTCTTTTAGTAACTAGACCCAACAAAGACGAGTATGGTCATCAATAAAGGTAACAAACCATTTTGTATTGGTGCTATTGAGGGAAGGTGAGGGACCCCATACATCACTATGAAACATAGTAAATGGGCGAGATGGTTTGTATATGGATGATGGGAAAGAAGTACGATGATGTTTGGCAAGCTCGCACACTTCACATTGAAATTCAGAAGCCATTTTATTTGAACAAATAGATGGAAACAAACGTTTTAAATATTGAAAACTGGGATGACCCATCCTTGAATGCCATAACAATAGTTCACTATTTCTAGAAGTAGATGCAGAATCACAAATTGCAGTATTACATAGTTCACTCAAACTTGTCTCCTCAAAGTAGTAGAGTCTCTCATACGCTTTAGCAGTGCCAATCGTCTTCCCCGATGATAGGTCCTGAAAAACACAATGAGAGGAAACAAATTTAGCAGAACAATTTGAGTCTTTGGTTAACTGATTGATGGGTAACAGGTTGCAAGACAATTTGGGAACATGTAGGACAGATTGTAAAGTTAAAGAACTAGATATGCGAATACTTCCTTTTCTAGCAACTGGTGAGAGAGAGCCATCTGCAATTTTTACCCTCAAATTCCCGGCATATGGAGAATAAGATGAAAAATATTGATAAGACCCAGTCATATGATCGGATGCACCCGAATCAATTATCCATGGAGATTTTTAACAGGATGTAGAAGTTAAAGCTGACAAATAATTACCTCGGTGAGCTAGGGAACCAGAGGAAGACTGACCCGATGTTTGAATGGACGAAATCATCTTATATAATTGATCCAATTGTTCAGGACTGAATGCACTACCGAGAGCGGTATTGGTGTTTTCTCCTTGTAATTTTTCGGTTGATCCGTCGGTGCTGGCCTAGCACCCATGATTTTTTTGGTATTGTCTCGGCTTCCAATCTGCCGGTTTTCCATGAATCTCCTAGCAGGTATTTTTTAAATGACCTGTTTTTTGGCAATGTTCACACCACAATTTACTTTTTTGTGGTCGTTGACTAGGTCCCCTTGGACCTTTTGATACTAGAGCTGAAATATCCGGCCTAGGGTGTCCAACGTGGCCATCTAATTTTTGGGCAGACACGGGTACGGTGAGGTCCAGCCCAGTAGATTCATTTTGAGGCCTCAACATCACACGCCTCCTGTTTTCCTCCCTTCGGACTTTTGCGAAGACTTCTCGGGTCGAAGGAAGAGGTCGCCGGCCAAGAATCCTGCCCCTCACATCGTTGAGCTCTCGATTCAGGCTAGCAAGGAACTCAAAGACCCTCTCGTTTTCGAGCCTCCTTCGGTATCGTGTGCTGTCGCCGGAGCACTCCCACTCCTCGTCGGTGCTCAAATCGAGCTCCTGCCAGAGATGAGTCATCTCCATGAAATACTCGGTGACGCCTCTCTCCCCTTGTCGCATCTGCCACAATCGTGTCTTGATTTCGAAGATCTGCGAGTAGCTTTCGACGTCGGAGTATGTCTCACGTACTCCTTCCCAGACTTCCTTCGCTGTTGGCATGAACAAGAAACTTTTTCGATTGATGGCTGCATCGAATTGAGGAGCCAAGCTGTGACCATGGAGTTTTCGGACTTCCATCGTTGCAAGGCTACAGCATCGGTAGGGTCTGGCTTCCTCCTTTCACCGGTAAGGTAACCCAGCTTCCCTTTTCCCTCAATCACCAATTTCATGGATTGAGCCCATCCACGAAAGTGTTTTCCATTTAATTTTTCCAATGAGAGTGGAAAGGCTGTGTTATCCAGCCCATTCAAACCCCCAACGGATGTGGCCTCTGAGTCACCGTTGATATTTGCGGAAGAGGTAGAACCTCTGCTGTTGGTGGTGCTGTTGGCCATCGTTTAGCTAGGGTTGAAAACCTAGCTCTGATACCATGAAGGAAGAAACAATCGAATATTTTCTACATTGATTTGTTCATATGTGCATCCCAATATATAATACGATTACCTATTCTAAACAAGGAAACAATTTCCTTACTGAATAATATCAAATCCCCCATATCAACCTACTTCCTTAATTTATATATTATTTACAATGATACTCGGGATTAGGATTTTAACACTATTCTTGAATTTGATACCAAAACTCATAATTCATGATTTGATTCAATTCATGATTTAAAATATGGCCTTCAGATTCATAATTTGAAAATTATGTAGTTTATGGGAGAATGAATTTTGAGTCCTGCCATCCCTTGGTGCATGTTGCGTTAAGTGAGCTTACCCTGGGTTTGGGGGCCATGAGTTTAGTGTCATGCACTATTTGCAAGCCATAATTTTCATGTTAGATCATTGTGGTAGACCTGGCTTTTGTACCATCAGTTTTGATTGCCTGCATTAGCGAAGAAAGGTCATGGAAACATTGAGGGGTTTATATGGAGCTGGGGTGCTGCACTCTTGTCCCGTTGGTAGCCCAAAGCTGGCATCAGATTCATCCCTATGGTGCATTATTAGTCAGTTGGCTGTGTGACTAGGTTGAGAACACATGAAAGAAAAAATGGTATTATGTTGGGATTTTCGAGGCAAGTGATTACCAAGATAAAGAGACTAATAAATCTATTCAACTTGATCTTATCCTGTTAATTCTCTCTCTCTCTCTCTCTCTCTCTCTCTCTTACACATGGGTTTCGGACTTTTTTATGTATAGAGAGAGTGTGTATTTATATATATTTTGTTGGACTGTAAGAAATTCAGCTGTGTGGTTATGGATGTTAGTCCCTTTTGTGGTAACTCTGTGATGGAGGATTGCTTGCGAATTATTCTAGGTGACCATATTCTGTTTGAATATTTAAAAATCAAGAATTTTGTTTTAGGGAGGCAAATCATGGATGCTGCTCTTGTTGCATTGGAAATTGCAGTTTGTCACTCTAGAGCTGGAAAAGGTGGAATTGCCAGCAAACTTGATATGGAAAAATATTTTAATAATTTTTTCCTGGGATTTCCTTCCATATGTACTCAAGAAAATTGTTTTTGGGAATCTTCACTGCAGGTAGATTGAGCTGCGCATCACCACTCTGTTCATCCCAATTCTTGTAAATGGCTGCTCTTTAGGAATTTCTTACACTCCTCCAGGGATTATAGCAAGGAGATTCCCTTTCTTTCTTGCTCTTCATCATTGTCATGGAAGTTCTTAGCCTCTCGTTGCAAAATGCCTCAAGATTAAGACTCTTGAAAGGGCTGATGGCGGAAGGAAGTGGCAGGAAGCTAGAAGTTTCTCTCCTCTTTAGGATGATACTATGATCTTTTGCGAGGTTTAGCTCATCAAATCTTTATCTCTGATGCTTATTCTCTGCTCTAAAGCAATTTCTGGTTTGATAGTCAACTTGGGAAAGAGTGATCTCATTCCCTTTGAAAATGTAAATGATAGCAATCTCTTGGTCAGTTCCATGGGTTGTAAGCTAGGGACATTTCCTTTGAACTACATTGGTCTCCCTCTCAGTGCAAAGTTTAAGGGAAGAAGTGCTTGGGATCCTATTATTGAATGAGCTCAAAAAAATGGTTGTAGGAAGCATAGTTACCTATCTAAAGGTGGTAGACTCACTCTAATCAAAAGCACTCTTTCCAACCTCATAGTACTTCATGTCCCTCTTCCCCATTCCTTGTTTTGTGCTCAAAAGACTAAAAGACATTCAAACAGATTTTTTTAGGGAATCAAGGGGAGGTTATTAAATTCCATTTAGTCAGATGGGATGTTGTTCAGCAACCAATGCCAAGAGGTTATCTAGTCTCATATCTCTCACTCTCTTCAACAAGGCCCTCTTGGGCTAATGGATATGGAGATTCATGAACGACAGTAGCTTTTGGAGAAAGATCGTTGCTTGTACAACCTCGATTAGAATGGGTGGATTTTTAATGACGACAGGCAGTTCTATGCGGTAAATGTTTGGAAATCAATTAGGAAGGATGGGGGGGGGGGGGGGAATGGATTTCTTCACTTCCATCCCCTTTCATGTTGGAAAAGGGAACAACACCTTCTTTTGGCATGATTGCTGTTTGCGGCCTATCTCCTTGTGCTCTATTCCTTGCAATCTTTAAAGTCGCTTATAATAGAGATGCTTTATGAGTACTTATGTGGACCATTCCATGAATGGGGCAGCTTGGAACATCCCTTCCGTTTGAAGTGCTCATGATTAGGAGTCTAATGATTTTGTTGATTTTTATGGCTGCCTGTAGAAATGTCCCTAATAGGATAATTCTAGATTTGCGCTTATGGAAGCTGAAAAAAAAAAGGTTACTTCACAGTTAGCTCCTTCTAGAAGGAGCAGGACAGATGCAGCAGTCCTGATTCCCCTTGGAAAGCCATTTGGAAACCTCTTGCACCAACCATTGTTGCTTCCCCCCCCCCCCCCCCCCCCCCCGGCGGGGTGTCTTGGGAGGCAGCTTTGTGGAAGATTCTTACACAATAATTTTTAGAGGAGCTTAATCTTGGTTAGTAGATGCTTTCTCTGCAAAGTTGGTGTTGCAACTATTGACCATCTTCTGGGCTTCTGAGAGTATTGTGGAATCTGACTGCTGCTATTTTGGGACGACATTGGGTCCCTGCAAATCTTTCGGCGGAATAGAGTGCAATTGTAGTTTTTTATACTTTTGTTAAACCTTGAGAAGCGGTAGACTTCAATAGCGTAAAACAATCTTCCGAAGCTTCTCAAAATGGAGAGGTATGTTTGGCATCTTACCGTTTTTGCTAAGATGGACGATCTTATGTGCTTGGATTTGTATTGTGTGAATTTAGTACAATTTTGTATTACATTTTATCTAAATCAAGATAATTCCAAATCCAAGTCCTCTAATAACATGGTATATTAAGGAATTCATCCCATATAATATGAATGGGGGTAAGATAGGTGAGCTTCTCAAATAGAATAAACACATGATTTTAGGCATAGCTTCTGCAAGGGAACTAAGATGGAATAGGCCAAATAACACAAAGTTATGCTTAGAGCTGTCAATAGATTTGAACTTCTAGTGTCAAAAGGATTAAATAAGCTAACACACTCTGCTCTTTGAAGAAAGAAATGTTGTTAAAAGAGAAATAAGGATGCAAATGGTTATTTGCAACTCTCATTATTCTTGAGGAGATCTCTGTTTTGGGCTTGTAAAACCTGGTCTTTTATTGACAGTGTCTTGCTATTCCTATATTTTTTGTTTGGTGCAAGGAGTTGTTCTTGGTGTTACTTTAAGCTTCAATGGAGTTTTTTTTTTTTTTAAGGAATGTCTTTGATGTGCAACAGAACTAGAGCTCTGTTCTTTATGAGTTCTTAGTTTTATTTATTTATTTTTGTTAGTTGAGAATGCCTTATTCTCCTGTTTGTATTATCTATATTTTCCTCCTTAGTTTAATTCTGTGTTCATTTATGCCTATACTACATATATATAAAAAGACAAGGAAAAGGTGTGTGCTTTCACATTGGGGGTACCTTCTTAAATATTCATTTTTGATTAAGATTAAAATTTTAAAAAAAATTAAGTATTGTGTTGCCTTTTATAAGTGATACCTATTCACCCTTTTATAAAGAGTTATCTCCTTCCATAAGTGGTACCTTGTCCAAAATAGATGTCTTTTCCAAGACATTTCCTTTCATGAAAGAGTGTCTCTATCTCTGTATAAGTAGATAATATTCATATGTTTGACACAGAAGAACGCAACAAAAAATATCATCTCCTCCCTCTCTTTTCTTTATCTACTTTAGAGAAGTTCCAAAGCTTCTCAAAATTACCCTTATTTTGATCTTACATTGTTATCTTTACCCTCTTAGAGATACTTATTGTTAAAATCCCAATCCCAAGTATCATTGTAAATAATACACAAATTAGGAAAGTGGGTAAATATGGGGGATTTGATATTATTTAGTAAGGGAATTGTTTCCTTGTTTAGAATAGGTAATCGTATTATATATTGGGATGTACATATGAACAAATCAATGTTGAAAAGATTCATAGCTTCTGCTTACATGGTATCAGAGCTAGGGTTTCTCAACCTTAGCTAAACTATGCCTAGCAGCACCGTCAACAGCAGAAGGTCTACCTCTTCTACAAATATCGACGGTGACTCAGAGGCCATATCTGTTGGGGGTTCGAATGGGCTAGATAACACAGCCTTTCCACTCTCATTGGAAAAATTAAACGGAAAATATTTTCGTGAGTGGGCTCAATCCATAAAATTGGTGATTGAGGGAAAAGGGAAGCTAGGTTATCTTACCGGTGAACGGAGGAAACCAGACCCTACCGACGTTGTAGCCTTGCAAAAATGGAAGTTCGAAAACTTCATGGTCACAACTTGGCTTGTCAACTCGATGCAGCCGTCAATCGAAAAAGTCTGCTTGTTCTTACCAACGGCGCAGGACGTCTGGGTAGCCGTACGTGAGACATACTCTGACGTCGAGAGTTACTCGCAAATCTTCGAAATCAAGACCTGATTGTGGCAGATGAGGCAAGGTGAGAGAGGCGTTACCAAGTATTTCATGGAGATGACCCATCTCTGGTAGGAGCTCGAGTTGAGCATTGACGAGAAGTGGGAGTGCTCTGGCGACAGTACACAATACCAAAGGAGGCTCGAAAACGAAAGGGTCTTCGAGTCCTTGCCGGCCTGAATCGAGAGCTTGACGACGTGAGGGGACGGATCCTTGGCTAGCGACCTCATCCTTCAACCTGAGAGGTCTTCGCAGAGGTTAGGAGGGAGGAGAACAGGAGGCGTGTGATGTTGAGGCCCCAAAATGATCGTGTTGGGTTGGACCTCCCCGTACCCGTATTCGCCCAAAAAATAGATGGGCACGCTGGGACGGATGTTTCGGCCCTTGTATCAAAAGGCCCAGGGGGACCTAGTCAATGACCACAAAAAGGTAAATTATGGTGTGAATATTGCTGAAAAACAGGTCATTTAAAAAATACCTGCTGGGAGACTCATAGAAAACCAGCGGATTAGAAGCCGAGACAATACCAAAAAAATCGTGGGTACTAGGCCAGTACTGACGGGTCAACTGAAAGATTACAAGGAGAAAACACCAATACCTCTTCAAGTAGTGCATTCAGTCCTGAACAGTTGAATCAACTGTATAAAATGATTTCGTCAATTCAAACATCGGGTCAGTCTTCCTCTGGTTCCTTGGCTCACCGAGTAATTATCTGTCAGCTTTAAATACTACATCTTGTTACAAATCTCCATGGATAATTGATTCGGGTGCATCTGATCATATGATTGGGTCTTAACAATGTTTTTTATCCTACTCACCATATGTCGGGAATTTGAGGGTAAAAATTGCAGATGGCTCTCTCTCACCAGTTGCTGGAAAAGGAAGTATTCGCATATCTGATTCTTTAACTTTACAATCTGTCCTAAATGCTCCCAAGTTATCTTGCAACCTGTTATCAATCAGTCAGTTAACAAAAGACTCAAATTGTTCTGCTAAATTTGTTTTCTTTCATTGTGTTTTTCAAGACCTATCATCGGGGAAGACGATTGGCACTACTAAAGCGTATGAGGGACTCTACTACTTTGAGGAGGCAAGCTTGAGTGAACTATGTAATACTGCAATTTGTGATTCTGCATCTACTTCTAGAAATAGTGAACTTTTGTTATGACATTCAAGGATGGGTCATCCCAATTTCCAATATTTAAAACGTTTGTTTCCTTCTATTTGTTCAAATAAAATGTCTTCTGAGTTTCAATGTGAAGTGTGTGAGCTTGCAAAACATCGTCGTACTTCTTTCCCATCATCCATATACAAACCATCTCGCCCCTTTACTATGTTTCACAGTGATGTATGGGGTCCCTCACGTTCCCTCAATCGCACCAATACAAAATGGTTTGTTACCTTTATTGATGACCATACTCGTCTTTGTTGGGTCTATTTACTGAAAGACAAAACTGAAGTCCGCTCCATTTTCATCAGTTTTCATTCCATGATTCATACACAGTTCCAGACTTATATTCAAATTTTACGTATTGATAATGGTACGGAATATTTTAATACTATTCTGGGAACTTATCTTCAAGAAAATGAGATTATTCATCAGAGTTCTTTTGTGGATACCCCTCAACAAAATGGGGTTGCTAAACGAAAAAATAGACATATACTTGAAATAGCTCGGGCATTAATGTTTACTACCAATATGAAACTTTTTTTTTGGGGCGATGCCATCTTAATAGCCACACATCTCATTAATCGAATGCCGAGTCGAGCACTTTCCTTTGTCACCCCTCTTCAGAAATTCCAGGAACACTTTCCTACTTCTTGACTCCCCTCCCGTCTCCCGTTGAAAATCTTTGGTTGTACTGCTTTTGTTCATGTTCATGTACACCATCGCGATAAATTGGATCTCCGTGCCATTAAATGTGTCTTCCTTTGTTATTCGCCTACCCAGAAAGGCTACAAATGCTATGATCCGGTCTCAAAACGACTGTTTGTTAGTCTTGATGTCACTTTCTTTGAAACCACTCCTTATTTCCCAAAACCCTCTCTTCAGGGGGAGAAATGGAGTGAAGATCGGTTCTTTGACCTCTTTACTACTGAATCTGCATCATCTAAACTAGTACCACCTATTGAGCCTCCTGTCCCGTCATTCCCTCTTGTTGCTTCATTCCCTTACCCATCATCGAGTCTTCCATTGCATTACTTCCTGACCTCAGGGGGAGATACAAGAGAGCAAAACAACGCAGACATACTTGTTTACTCAAGAAAGCCGAAAATAAAGGATAGGGAAAATCTCATACTTGAGGCACCAAGAGCGTTGGAACCGGTGATGGCTCCGAATAACCATGAGCCCATGCCCAATCTCGATTTGGTAATTGAGTCTTCTTTTGATAATCCTGTACCTGATGATATCAATTTACCTATTGCAATCAGAAAACAAACCAGGTCATGTGCTCAATACCCTTGGTCTAAATACATGTCTTATAAAAGCTTGTCTACAGGATATCGTGCGTTTGTCTCTAACCTTGACAGGATGAAAATGCCAAAGAACATTCAGGAAGCTCGAGAAATACCTAAATGGAGAGAGGCAGTCATGGAAGAAATGCGAGCCTTAGAAAAAAATGGAACTTGGGAGTTGACAAATCTACCGAAAGGGAAGAAGCCAGTGGGTTGTAAATGGATCTTCACAGTGAAATATAAATCTGATGGAATAGTTGAAAGATATAAAGCCAGACTTGCTGCAAAAAATTTTACACAGACTTACGTCATTGACTATACGAAAACATTTGCACCAATGACAAACTTAAATACAGTTCGGGTTCTCTTGTCCTTGGCAGCCAATTTAGATTAGCCACTACAACAACTTGATATTAAAAATGCTTTTTTAAATGGAGAATTAGAAGAGGAAGTATACATGACTATACCACCAGGATTCAGTGAAACAGGTGAAGAAAAAAGAGAGTGTAAACTCAAGAAATCCTTGTATGGCCTCAAACAATCTCCCAGAGCATGGTTCGACAGATTTGCAAAAGTACTAAAAAATCAAGGTTATCGACAAGGGCAATCAGACCATACATTGTTCTTCCAACAGTTTGAAAGAGGTAAGAGAACAATTCTAATAGTGTATGTTGATGATATAATCCTTACTGGTGATGATACTGTAGAGATGGAGAGATTGAAGAAAGTTCTGGCTGCTGAATTTGAAGTTAAAAACTTGGAACCGATGCGGTATTTTTTGGGCATGGAAGTGGTGAGAACGAAAAAGGGAATTAGTGTTTCTCAGCGAAAGTATGTTACTGACCTCCTAATTGAAACTGGCATGCTGGGATGCAAACCCAGCGAAACCCCGATGGAAGCAGTAAAGAGGGTTGAAGACTGTGGAAAACCAGTAGAAAAGGAGAGGTATCAGAGATTGGTTGGCAAACTAATCTACCTATCACATACTAGACCAGATATTGCATTTGCAATTAGTGTAGTAAGTCAACACATGCATTCACCAAAAGAAGCCCACTTAGATGTTGTGTACAAGATCCTTAGATATCTCAAGGGATCCTCGGGAAGAGGGCTTTTCTTTAAGAAATATGAAAGTAAGGAAGTAGAGATCTTTACAGATGCAGATTGGGCAGGATCAGTGGAAGATAGAAGGTCCACCACAGGTTATTGTACATTCGTTTGGGGAAATCTGGTAACTAGGAGAAGCAAAAAACAGAATGTGGTGGCTCGTAGTAGTGCTGAAGCTGAATTTAGGGCAGTCGTTCAAGTGATATGTGAAGGATTGTGGTTACGGAAACTCTTGGAAGAATTACAGGTCCCGGTGAACTTTCCTATCAAACTCTATAGTGACAATAAGGCAGCTATCAACATCTCTCTCAATCCAATTCAACATGATAGGACTAAACATGTGGAAGTAGACAGACACTTCATTAAAGAGAAAATTGAAGAAGGAATTATCTGTATGACTTATGTACCTACCAAGGAACAAACTGCAGATATGTTCACTAAAGGGTTGGGACGACAGAGCTTTGATGATCTTATTAGCAAGTTGAATATGATTAATATTTATGATCCAACTTGAGGGGGAGTGTTAAAATCCCAATCCCAAGTATCATTGTAAATAATACAAAAATTAGGAAAGTGGGTAAATATGGGGGATTTGATATTATTCAGTAAGGGAATTGTTTCCTTGTTTAGAATAGGTAATCGTATTATATATTGGGATGTACATATGAACAAATCAATGTAGAAAAGATTCGTAGCTTCTTACCTCTTCCTATGAAAGACGCCCAGTCACTCTCTAAATAGTACCTATCGTAATAGGTGTCTT
Organism: Malania oleifera; assembly: GCF_029873635.1. Lineage (NCBI taxonomy): Eukaryota > Viridiplantae > Streptophyta > Magnoliopsida > Santalales > Ximeniaceae > Malania > Malania oleifera. The sequence goes on from NC_080417.1 coordinate 143,005,069, forward strand.
TGAAGAGTTATCTGTTTTTAAGAGATGCACTAATGATAGTGTCTTCTAAGAAATGTCTCCTTTAATAAAAGGGTTGTTAGAATTGGTATATTCCCAAGAGGGGGAGGGGGGGGAGGTGAATTGGAATTTTATACTTTTCTTTTAGGTTGAACTAAATGTTAGCTGAATATTACAACCTATGGTCTTTTTATGCAGTTCCAAATACGCCGATAAATATACTATACAGAAACTTAAATCAAGCGCATCATTCACATAATAACATACACGTGCGGTAAATATGAAGTGCGGAAATATGAACAAACACACGATATGTTATCGGGGTTCGGCCAACTGTGCCTACGTCCCCGCCTCTAGCTCGCAAGCCCGAGGATTCCACTAATAGTTCTCTTAAGGGTGGAGCGGCACCGATTACAACCAGGTCAATTAGCACAGGGCTGACCTCAACCTTAATCAGGTCAATTAGTGGGGCTGATCTCAACCTACATGCCTTAACAAGATGACGCACCTAGCTTTCCTAACTGGGTCTAAGTCAATCCGGGACTATTCCAGGGCTAGTGTCCCTCTTCAGGCCCGTGCCTGGAAATACAATAGATTTGCTTAATCAATGAGATGGTACAGTGATTATGCTTTCAAGTAAAGCAGATGTGTACCCAATTACGCGCAATCACATGTACCACAATATGATTTAATATGTAAGCTCAGAGTGGTTCAATATCTCAACTCTCAAAATATTTGCTATCAGTGTAATGAGTGCGTGAGAGTATCAAACAATATGTGCTCAATCTAATAGCTCACGCAAAGATATCAAGTCTCAAATATTTCAATCAACAGGATGTCTCAAGCATGTGAATATTAGATAATGTATTTGCTTGGTTTGCAGAAGATGTGTAATCTTTGTATTCAGCAAATAATATATGAGTGAATGAATATTGCAACAAAGATCACTATCACATAAACAAATATCTTTTCAAAGTTATATCAAAATAAATCCCACAAGATATTTGGAAATGTTTTGAAGAGATTTTGTAATCCACAAACAAATACAAACTTCACAAGATATTGCAATGGATATGCAATACTTAGAAGTTTAATACAAGTCTTCTTAGGAGAGACTTATTAACAAAGTCTCCTAAAAATACTTAGGTTTAGCTCTCAAGAAAAATCATATCAAATAATCACCAAACAAGGAGAGCAAACCTTTCAACACAAACACTCAATCAACTTACAAATGATGTAGACAATAATAGAAGGTAAGTATGAGTGGTTGGGGCTTAGATATGAGTATTATAGGTTTTGGGAATTTCAGAGAATCTCTTTTAATCAAAGTAACTAATCCCGTGCTAATTATCCCAAATGAGAGGGTATTTATAGGCACCCCTTGAAATAGAATTGTTAAGGACCTATTGGGAATAATTAGGAAAGTTTTAAATCATTTTAAAATAATTAACCTTGTTTAAAATATTTTAGCCACGGTAAAAATCAGGGCAACCCGAGAGGTACGGTCGACTAGAAACCTTTTCGGTCGACCGAAGTTCATATGGTTCGGTCGACCAGGACACTTTTGAACTGGAGACTCGGTCGACCGAAAGTGCATGTCCGAAGGGCGATTTTCCATTTTACTGAGGTTCGGTTGACCAGGCTATTTTGAATTGAATGGTTCGGTCGACCAAATAGTTGAGATTTCTCCCGAGAACCCTCAGTTGACCAAGTAGTTGGTATTCAATTTTGGCACGGTCGACCAGGTGGTCAAATTGTTGACCTCAGGAGGGTTCGATCGACCGGGACATTGGTCAACTGTTGACGCAAACCGGTTTCGGTCGACCGGGGCAGAATGAGCTGCCTTGGTCGGTCGACCGAAAGTGCACAATGTGTGCATTTCGGTCCTGTTATAATTCATACACACCCTATTCAAGTGTCTAACATTCATAGGTGCAATGGTGAGTGTCCTAGGGTAATTTATGTCCAATTAAAGAAGGGTAAACCCTAAGGTCTTTCTAAGGTCACTTTGGGTTGCATTTGGTTTGAGCTTACGTATTATATTATGCATGTGATGTGTGTGAGATTATTACAAACCAAAGCTCTTAATTAGTTATTATAGACCAATTTTGCAAATGAAATATATATTACAGCACTGGATATAAATTGGTCTTCAATCTTCATTTGCTCCATGTGCATGTGCATTATGATCTTGACAATTTAGGTTCCTGCACATAACCTCAAACACTCATTAGATACAACGAGTATTTGTCATAATCAAAACCGGACGTGACCTATAAGGTCAACAAGGGTGTCTCTATCTCTATATAGGAAAATAGTGTTTATACGTTTAATACAAAAGAATATAACATCATTATCTCCTCTCTCTCTTCTTTCTTCTTCTATTGGAACTTCTCAAAATTACCCCTAATTTGACTTTATAATTTTTTCTATCTTAAAGGTACATATTCAAATGGGTATCCTTTAATTAAGAGTTATATCTTGTCGTAGAAGATATATATTCACTCTCTAGAAGTACCTATGTGTCATTGAAGAGTTATGTCGTTCCATGACAAATACCCTATTCAATTTTAGATGTGCCTTCAAAGGGACATGTCCTATCAAAAGGGTGTCTCTATCTCTATATAAGGAGATATTATTTATGCATTTAACACGTAAAAACACAACAAGAACACCATTTTCTCTCTCTTTGCTCTTTGCTTCTTCTTCCACCATTTTAAAGAAATTCCAAAACCATTCAAAATGATCCTCATTTTTATCTTACAATTTATCCTCATTTTTATCTTACATTTAATCCTTACTCCTTGAAATATAAATATTCAGGTGCTTTTTAAGAGCTATCTCCTTCCATAAGAGCACGTATTCACTCTCTATAAGGTACATATTTCAATACGTATCTTGTAAAAGTTATGTCCTATGGTTCTACCTATTCACTCTCCAAGGAATAAGTATTGTAATATGCCTTCTTGAGATTTATCATTTATGCCCTTTTATAATAGATACCTATTCATTGTTTGAAAGGTACCCATTCCAATTGGTGTCTTACCAAGAGATACTTATTCACTCTCTAAATAGACTCATTTCAATTGTTTTCTTTTAATAGTTTTCTCCTTTCATAAGAGATACCCTATTCATAGTAGATGCCTTAGAGAGGTCTCCTTTCATAAAAAGGTTTCTTTATCTCTATATAAAATGATATCCTTCATAGTGTCAAGGTATCTTTATCTCTATATAAGGAGACAATGTTTATATCCTTCATAGTGTCTTTTGAGAGTTATATCCTTCCATGAAAGATATGCTTTCACTTACTGAAAGTTTCTATGTGTCTTTTGAGAATTATTTCATTACGTATACCTTGTTCATAGTAGAGATGCATCTTCTAAGAGACATGTCCTTTCACCAGGTGTCACTTTCTAAAAGTATTTGTCTTTTATGTCTATCGCTATTTGAGGATATAGTGTTTATACATTTAACACATAAAAACACAAAAAGAGCAGCATCTTCTCTCTCTCTCTCTGTGCTTCCTTCTAACTCTATTTTAGAGAAGTTCAAAAACTTTACTCTCTAAAATGTACATAGTTAGCTTCATTTTAAGAGTTATCTCCTTCCATCTTGTAAAATTTTTATCCTTCTATTCACTCTCTAAAGTGTACCTATTGCAATGTGTCTTTTTGAGATTTTTCACTTATCCCCTTTTATAAGAGATACCTATCTAAAAGGTATCTATTCCAATTGGTGTCTTATAAGGAGATATACCTATTCACATGCTAAAAAAGACTTATTATTCCAATTGGTCTTTTAAGATTTATCTCCTTTAATGAGAGATATCCTATTCATTATAGATGCCTTAGAGATGTCTCCTTTCATCAAAAGATATCGTTATCTTTATAAAAAAAAAGGGGCAGCCTATGCAGTGTTCGGGAAAGGGGCGGATCACAATGGGCCTATAGTACACAGCCTTACCTTGCATTTTTTCAAGAGGCTGTTTCCATGCCTCGAACTCATGACCTCTAGGTCACACGACGACAACCTTACCATTATGCAGCAATAACATCTCTCTCTC